>NC_035443.2:153968230-155214203 GCF_002127325.2 Helianthus annuus
GTTGTAAGCTGATTTGAGATTGTTTATATTTGATGCGAAAACATTTAAACGTTTAGTTTACAGGTAAAATTAAAGTTCATTTGGTCATATTTATTTTATAGTAAGTGTGGACATGCTAACACAGTAACACCTTATCTCTTAAAATTATTGAGAGGTGACCGGTAGTTGCATTGAAGCATGCCATAAATTTTGTTGGACGAGCGAATGGCCGTCATGAACCCACTTGTCTGCAAGAACATTTTTTTTGTTTTTTTTCTTTTTAAACGGCTAATTTCTTTAATCCACTGTCGTCTGTGTGAATTGAACCCAAGACCTTCCCCTTCCTAATTTAGGTGTTTTAAAGACATTTGCCTTTGCTAATGAACCACCACCCCATTAGTTGTCTGCGAGAACATCTAACTTCATTTTTCGTTGTTTACAATATATTTTGAAAGTTGAAACACATATATTAATGAAATATATGTATACTGCATTCAATATATAACTTATTATATATGTGTCTCTGTGCATAAATTTATTTTTTTTTATTTTTTGTCCATTGCGTTTTAGAAATAAAATCATTTTTTTCTGTTTTTTGTCTATTGCGTTTTATACGTCTAGGTTATTGAAAACTTTTTTTCAAAAATATAACAATAGTGTGCTTGTTTTAAACATAAAAAACGCTCGTTTTATTGTTCAACTTTTATAAAAAAAATAATATCGTATGAAAAAGTTATTAACGTTTTAAAAACCGAGGGGATTCAAGGGAGAGAAACTATTGACTTGGAAGTAAAAGATCAAATAGAAAGTTTAGTTTAGATATGAAGTGTATGAAGCAATAATAGGAGGACATGTGGCAAATAAGAAAAAACATATAGAGGGACATTTTCGTCAAACATAAATTACTCTTATGAAATCCTAGATCTAAAAAAAACCCAACGTATTTCTCTTTTATAGTTCATCTCACACCCCACCACCACCACCAATACCAATACCACCACCACTTCATCGCCCACCACATCATCCACAACCGTCCCCATCGTTCTGTTGTATGTTGTATACATGTGCAGCGGAATTAGTTTGAATGTGAGGGTTCATCGTATTTGTGATATGTGTGTTTGCAGTGAACAATGATTTGCAGGCAAGAAGGGAGAGGACAATTTCGGTTATGAAATGTCTTGGTGCCGGACAAAACTGCCGGCAAACTATATATATAATGGTGGTTGGTGACGGTTGGTTTTGGAGGGAATGATAACCGTTTGAAACGGTGCCAACCGGAAAAACCAACACAACCGTTTACATAATACATCGTCACAAATACATAAGATTATATCATCCGAATATTAATTGCATACATCACATAATTAAGTTTATATTTACTAATACACTCCCCATAAACTTAATGTTTCTTCCGAGAATGCATTATCACGCTGTTATTGGCTTTGTTAACAGCTTTCTCCGCCCTTTTGAAGTCGAACCTCTTCCTTCGTTGCAGCCTTTTAAGTCCGTACCAGTCATTTCCGGCAAAGAAGGCATAATGCTCTTCGGCTGCTCCTTCTTGATCTGCACCTGGCCGCCTGCTTGATCCTTCATCCTCGTCCAAGCTTTTGCTCTGTCTTGCTTCAGCAACATGAATCCCCTGGTCTACCTTAATCTCCTTTTCAGCTGCTCCTTCTTGAGTGGTTTTGAACTTATAATAGTAAACCAGTACATCTAAGTACATGGCATACATAAGTCTCATGAATTCTCCTTCTTTGTAATCAAAGCCCGTGTCTTTAGAGATTACAGCCCACATATTATTATCAGTCACTCTCCAGTGACCACCTTCCCTCTTAACAGCCATGTATAGATCCAGTAGACACACTTTCCTATTGTTTTCAGCATACGCAGGAAGTGGCCTTGTATTGATCTCCAATTTGTCCTTTAGAAACCAATCAACCATTTCCTCAAACTTCCTTTCTATATAGAACTTGTATTTTCTGACATAACTTTCATCATCTAACATATCTAGAAGGGCCTTGCAGTCTTGGAAGTCTTTAAATGACATTGCTTGCATTATCAAGACATTCCAATCAGGCTCGTTCGAAGATATATTTAGGCCTTCGAAATATTGGTTTAAGTATTCAGTTTTGAAATTTTCATACTCCGGATCGGACTTTAACACCATTTCCTTCTCTCTATTACTGATCTCATCTTCCTTAGTAAAACCCGATATATCATTCTTTTTATTTATGACAGGAATATTAAACGTAGGGAAAATTTTGCATGTATCACCCGTAAACATAACCGTATACCCTTGAGTGATTAGTTGATCTAAACTTAGTATGTTCTTATCAATATCAGGAGTAAAGAAGACGCTTTGAATTCTAATTCTTTCGGATCATGTCATTAATTCAACAATCCCTATTCCTTTGATGAAATAGAAATTGTTCTCACCGGTTTGTGTTTCCACATCAATATACTCTTAATTCTTTTGAACATATCTATGTTTCCTGAATAGTGCCTCTTAAAAGATTTACTGACGTACCATATTTCGGACCAGAATCCGCTATCAGTTCCGGTCACCATGTACTCCATTTTCTGATCATTCCGTTCACCATCATTTGGTTCTTTCTGTTGTTGCGTCCCTGTGTTAATCGCTAGATGGATGAGTTGTGCAGCCTCATCGTTTTCTTTCTCCTTGCATGATGCAATCTGATGCCCCGGCTTGTTGCAATAATAACATTTCCTCTGCAACCATCTTCTTTCCTTCTTCTCGTCGGAGCAATGTTTACACGGCAGGGTCGTTAACGTCGTCACAGGATTCTCCTCACTTTCGATAGTGGCTCTGATACCACTTTGTTGTATGTTGAATACATGTGTAGCGGAATTAGTTTGAATGTGAGGGTTCATCGTATTTGTGATATGTGTGTGTGCAGTGAACAATGATTTGCAGGCAAGAAGGGAGAGGACAATTTCGATTATGAAATGTCTTGGTGCCGGACAAAACTGCCGGCAAACTATATATATAATAGTGGTTGGTGACGGTCGGTTTTGGAGGGAATGATAACCGTTTGAAACGGTGCCAACCGGAAAAACCAACACAACCGTTTACATAATACATCGTCACATATACATAAGATTATATCATCTGAATATTAATTGCATACATCACATAATTAAGTTTATATTTACTAATACGTTCTCTCCACTGTATACGTCGTCGCTAATGGCATCATCATCACCATCGTTGCTTCTTCACACTTCCAGCACCGTCATGAAGATCTCATTGAAACGACAGAAGATCTGTCAACGTTGCTGTTGATTCAACTAGTAACGTATGAGATTGAAACTCCGGAGGTGATTTACGAGACTGAAGATCGGGAAACTGAGTGGAATTTGATGGTGTATTATGAGGTTGAACCAACGGTTGTTGATATTGGTGAATGATGTTGTTGTTACAGATGAAGCTGAAAATAAGTTTGTAATATCGAAGCGGTTTGATAAACTCTATTATGGTGGAAAAGCTTGATTCAGATTACAATTTTCTGGTGAGAGAGATGCTAAAAAATATTCTTACTTTTGAATCAATATTGCGTTTTATATCTTATGTCAATAATAATCTAAAGGTATGGATAAAACAATCTGGATGTTTCCATTGGTTATTCTGATGGACTTTAACAAATAATATTCTTATTTCTTTGCCAGCATTGTTTGTTTCCATATCCATTAATAACTTAATAAAAACCGACTTATTGTTTGTTTCCATATCCATTAATAACTTAATAAACACCGACTTAACACCATATGTCCATATGGTCTCTCGCATTTTTGCATGTTATGCATAATTTTGATAAAACACTGTGCTTTATAATTTTGATAAAGAACTTTTATTTTTTATTTTTTATTTTTTTTGAATAGCAATACGGAACTTTTATTACCCAAACAAAACCAATTGGCATCATAGCAAGGTACTATGAATACCAATTGTTCTTACAGTCAAGAGTACAAACATACAGAGAAATTAAAAACTAAAGCATTAGTCCACCAACATTCACCATGTAAAATAAAGCCACTTTTCCCACGAATCTAAGCTCAGTTTCGTTCTTTGTTTCATCCATTGGTACGACTCTTCTTTGATTTCTTCGATCATCTTATATACCTCGCCGTCTCTTGCTCTAAATAATTTCCCATTCCGATTCTTCCATATTACCCAAGTAGTTAGCAGGTAAATTGCGTGTACGGCTTTTTTCTTCACCTTTGGCCAAGTACTTCCATTCAGCGAATTAAAAACCTCACCGAGTGTTTCCGGCTTTGTTGTCATTGTTGCTTTGACCCATGAGATAACCTGTTCCCACACTGATTCAGCCGTTCTGCACTTAACAAGGGCGTGATCCGGTGTTTCCTCTTCTCTATTGCAAACCTTACATATTTCGGTTGGAACTGGGACGCCTCTTTCCTTTAGTTTTGTGGCTGTCGGGATCTTGCCTTTTATAGCTCTCCAAACAAACATGCTGCACTTTTGTGCAGCCCAATTATTCCAGAAAAACTCGTCCGCAGGCTCATTCAAGTTTATGCTCCTTGACAGTGTATACCTCACCTTTTTAACTGAAAATTCCGAGTTATCCTCCCCTTTCCATATCCAGTTGTCACTGGCCTCCGATATCTGCACTTGGTTCAAAATGCCCTGCAATTCCTCCACTTGATGATTTTCGGCAACAGTGCTTGGTGTTCTCAGCCATGCCCAATCCCACAAGATTCCGCCACCCATACGTCTATAATACTCCTGTACCTTTGCTCTTTTCTCCTTAGCTAGTTGATAAATCAAAGGGAATTCTTCTCTTAATGGTTTATCCCTAACCCAAACGTCTACCCAAAATAAAGTTTTGTCTCCTGATTCCACTTTGCTTGTAAGGTTTTTTTCAATTTCTACACCTCTTTTGCATAAATCCTTCCTTGTTTCCACGATCGTTTTCCATATCCCAGTTTGCTCTTTCATTAATGGAACCGAAGAAATTCTTCTCTTATTTTTGTGGATTGCATTTAGAACCTTTACCCATAACTGTTGTGGTTCCATTTTTAGTCGCCACCACCATTTTACAAGTAAAGCTAGGTTAAGATCTCGTATGCTTCCTATACCGAGTCCACCAAACTTCTTTGCTGCTACGATTTTTTCCCACTTTATCCATCTCATCTTTTTATTCGAATTGCACCCACCCCATAAGAATTTCCTTCTAATGCCCTCTAATACTTTTATGACCGCGATCGGACACTTGTACAAAGACAAATAGTAATTCAGCAAACTTCCTAATACTGCTTTTACTAGTATTGCACGCCCGACAAAAGATAGGAGTTTTGCTTTCCAACTCGATAACCTTCGATTGAAAGTATCTATGACATCCTTCCAACAATGTATGCGGTTCATATTTACGCCGACTTTGAGTCCCAAATATGTAATGGGAACTTTCCAGGTTTGAATCCAAGTGTTTCAGCCATTAAAATAATCTCTTCCTCTTCTATCCCCACCCTAAATAATTGACTTTTAGTCGGATTTATTTTTAAGCCTGATACAAGGTTAAAGCATCTTAAAATTCTTCTCAAATTCCTTATATTACTTTCTCCCCATTCTCCGATAAATATTGAATCGTCCGCGAACAATAAATGTGTTATCCTCAAATTTTCCCCAGGTAATTTCACTCCCGAAAATATGCCCGCTTCTTCAGCATTTGACATCATTACATGTAGTGCCTCCATTGCTATTATAAAAAGAAAAGGAGATAGGGGGTCTCCTTGTCTTAACCCTCTTTTGTATTGAAATTCTCCCGTTGGTGCCCCGTTTACAAGGATAGATCCCCTCCCAGTAAACAGAATACCCATTACCCAGTTCTTCCATTTTGGTGGGAAGCCCATGTGGGTTAAAATGGAAATCAGAAATTTCCAGTTTAGCGTATCATAGGCCTTTTCAATATCCGCCTTAAAGACAAAAATCTTTTTTTTTTTAGCTTTTTCGCCCAACCCACAATCTCATTTACTATCAACGGCCCATCTATTATGTTTCTACCTGAGATAAAAGCTGACTGGGAGCTAGATACTACATTATTTAATACTTTTTTCAATCTATTTGCCAGCACTTTTGATATTATCTTATTGACAACCCCAACTAGTGAAATAGGCCGAAAGTCAGAAAACAGCATAGGATCATTTACCTTTGGGATCAACGCTATGAAGGATGAGCTGCATGTGTGATGTATGGATCCATGGATGAAAAACTGATTCATCATCTCCATGATTCCTGGTTTTAGCTCCTCCCAGTACTTCTTTATAAGCGAGAATGTAATACCATCTGGTCTTGGAGCTTTATCTCCCCCACATTCCCAGATTGCATTTCTAATTTCATCTTCTTTGAAGTTCTCAATGAGACCAGTTTTATCATTTTCTGATAACCTTTTAAACCCATTCATCCCTAGTCTCGGCCTTGAACAAATCGGTTCCTTAAATTTTTCTTTAAAAGCCAACATAAACTTTTCTTTGATTACATTTGCATCTGATATCCAACTTCCTTCGACCCATAACCTATTTACCCGGTTGCGTATTTTATGACTATTCACTACTGTATGGAAGAAGCTCGTATTCTCGTCTCCCAACGCTATCCATTTCAGTCGTGATTTTTGCATTAGGTCTTTTACTTTCGCCTTTTGCCACTCCTTTATTGTTCTTTTGTATCCTTGCCATGTCTCTATCTCTTGTATCGTAAGACTTCTAGTTTCCGCCTCTGCTTCTAATTTCTCCACATTCTTAGTGGCGATTGCCATGACTTCCTCATCTTTTTCATTGTTTCTCCACACCTTTAGTTCTTCTCTTATTGCTTTAAGTTTCACCGCCACGCATTCATCCTTAAATCTAGATTCACAACCTTTATCCAGTCCTTTTCTAACTGCTTCATGGAAACCGGGAGCATCCGACCAACTGTGAAATACTCTAAATGGGATTGGCCCGAAGTTATTTGTTGTTGTTGTTAATATAAGTGGGCTGTGATCCGACACCTCTCTATTTAAAGCAATCAGAGTAGCGTCCGACCATCTCACCATAAATTCATCACATACTAGAACTCGGTCAATTTTGCTCAGATTCTTCCCGTCACATGACATAAATGTGTATCTTTTTCCACCCATATTATATTCTTGTAAACCCGCATTCATTATAAAATTATTAAAGCACAGTGCGCCTCCAGCATCAAATTGTGAATTAAATCTTTCTTCGGGGAAACGTACCTCGTTGAAGTCGCCTAAAAGGATCTATTGCCCTTGAATCGATTGTTTCAGCGATAATAACTCATTCCATAATTGTCTCCTGCCACTCTGTATTGTTGGAGCATATACATTCATGATGATTGTATCCACTTGTTCTCCCGTTAACCGACCTTTAACTAATATGAAATTTTGATTTTTGATTTTCGTATTTTTCTTGAATACTGCAGGGCTCCATAAAGAAAGTAGACCTCCTGATCTCCCATCTGCATCCACTTTACTATACTCGAATGAAGAGTTGTCCCAAAATCTTTTAATTACCCTGTCTGGTAGATCTCTAAACTGCGTCTCTTGTATAGCTATAAAGCTTAAACCGTATCTTGATGAAAATCCTCGCACTGACTTTGCTTTACCCACCCCACCTTCACCTTTTATGTTAAAAGTCCCAAAATTCATTGATTACCTGCTTCCACCTGCTCTTCGACAATCGTTTTCTTGATCAGATCTTCGCTACCGTTCAGATCCACCCCTATAATCTTCCCAATCACTGTTGTTTCACGTATTTCATTATGGACCAGTTCCTCAGATAGCCTCTCTGATGGACGATTCCCAACCCTGGCTTGAGTATCTTCTACTAGAACCAGATTGGGATTCTTCTTCCCATTCAGAGATGAAACCATCATCTGGTATTGATCCTCCATTGTTATCATTAAAAAGATCCTCTATAATCTCCTTTATTCTGACATCCTTTTTACACTTTCTTTTGACTTTTAGAGGGATCCTATGTCGAGGTTGAAACTTATCCTTTTCTATCACCTCCAAGTTAATGTCTGGTAACTTCCCCTTGTTAATTTTTGAGTTGGGCTTCAAATTTTGGGCCCTAGCAGAAGCTAGGTTCACACGTTTACGTTTTTTCTGTTGAGTGGTGGAGAGCCCACTATTTTCCTTTAATCTTGGTCCAATTAGATCTGGCCCAATATCATGTGTCTGATTCACCTCGTATACCGATGTTTCTTTTTCCCTTTCTCTTTCCATTAACTCTTTTGAATTACCACCTATCTTCTCGGGAATACCAAACGATCCATTTAAAATCTCCTTATTTGCCAGCATGTTAATCTGGGAAATTGGACTTTCAACGGCATTCTCCCCACCTGTCGCTTGTACTTCCTTTTGACTGTTAGTCTTCCCATTTCCCGTCACCGGCAACTTTATCACTTCCACCGTTTCCCCCGCAGGAGATTTCAATTCTGAAGTATTATCGATCACCATTTTTTCCGGCGATTTTTGTGGAGTTTTGTTATTCATATTATCCGGTTGAGTACTTGTGTTTTGGTTCTCCGATTCTTCTCTTAACATTGTTCTTCTCCTAATTATATAAGCTGGTATCCATGGTTCCTCCACCTCCGTGACCCATACATTAAATACATGGTTCCTCCAATTAACTGGTATTGCTTCTTTAATGTTGAAACCGTGATCCACAACTACTCCAACTACATCAAACTGCAGGTTTAAAAATATTTGTCAGCTTCCGATGATTGTACTACCCTACCAAACTTTTCAGAAATCACGTTAAAAACCTCTCCCATCCACAATTGTATAGGAACTCCCCTTATCATTAGCCATGCAACTCGTTGATACGGTATCAACTGTCCTTCCCATATCTCCATCTTACAAAACCATTTCTCCCACAATTGTTTCTTGTCATTTACAAACGATTCCATATCTTTTGCATCTTTGAAAGTGATAAGTACACTCAAACCTCCAATGTACCTTATTATTCCTTTATCTAGTTTTAGCTCCCCGACACATTTATCAGCTTCTTTCAATTGCTTGATGTTATGATACTCGCACATCACCGTTTTCATATTCCAATCTTTAGAGGCCTCAGATTCATTTGCAAATCTCATAGTGTTGTCTTCTTCTCTTGGTATTGTCTTCCCTTTAACCATGTCTGCATATGTCACACCTTTTTTGTTTCTATATAAGTTCTTTCTCCCCGGGTCATCATGTTAACTTGTTTCGGCTCTTCCTTTCTAACCCAATTCTGCTATCTTTTATCTACTGCTTTCTTGGCAATTTTAACAAACCTTGCCACTTTCGCTTTAATCCTCCAACCATAAAAATCGATTTGGTTTAAACGTTTGCCATTTTTTCCCTATCTTTTACTTTGACAAATCTAAGGAAACCAAAACGCTTTCCCCACTTGTAAGCATCCACCAAATGTCCGAAATTTCTACATTCCAGCCATAGCTCACCATCGGATACCTGCGGATGGATATTGGAGATGTAGAAAGTCATTGCATCCTCACTTCTGTATTGAATATCATTCGTCTGATAATCATTCCTAGTTTGGTATCTGTCTCCGAAATTGAAACGGTTGTACCTCCCCACTTGAACTTTCACCTATTTCCTTACCCATCACGGACCTTTAAAAGGTTAATAGGATCCGTACCAGTCAAGCAAGCTATAACGATAACCGCGACCGATAACAGACCTACTAAGCAATCAAGGGCCGGATAAGAATCGGAAAAAACTAACTGGTCGCCGGAAAACTGAAAGAAACCCAACAGGCGAATGGATGAATCAAGAACTGATTAGAATGAAAGGTAGATTCAAGAACCACCGGCAGATGTGGATCGAATTAACCCCGCACGCTAATCTGGTTAGATCATCATCGTCGAGCTTATTGGCGTTTCATAGGAGAGAGAGAAGAACTTTTAAATGGGTTGCAACTCTATCAATTTAAAATAATGGTGTTCTCTCTCTATCATGTATGATTTGGTCAAAAGAATTTAATACCTTGACACCTCTCTTTATTAAATATATTTCTTAAAACGTATTAAATTCCTAAAATGCAATAAGTCCCCAAATAAATGATTATTTTTGTTTTTTTTAAAGGAAAACTTTATTAAAAAACACCCAAGCCCAAAGACCGAGCCGGGAAACAAAAACAACTAACTAATTACATATTTACACCAATCCGACCACGAAATAGGATTGTACCTGATTCTATGTTTAAACCACAAAAACGCCCAAGATCTAACTTCACTAAAAATCGCTTCCACATTGACCTCCTTCCCCGAAAAGATGGCATTATTACGCGCTAACCGAATACACCAACATGCCACCCGAATAATGCCTTGAATAACCAACTTTTCCTCAGCCTGGTGAGATCCGGATTTGTGGAGATCCAGCAGGTCACGGACCGAGAACGCATAGATTGGAGGGATGCGGCACCGGTTACTCACTTTTAAATGCGACCGAAGCAACCAAGCACGAACTGAACAAATGATCTGAACTCTCCTCCTCGGAACGGCAAAGGGGGCATATACCATCACCCACAACTATACCCCTCTTTCGAAGCGCATCCGCGATGGGAATTCTACCCATTTCCGCTCTCCAAACGAAGACATCGCACTTGATCGGGATCCATTTACACCATTCTAAAACGAAGTTGTTGTTGATGTCAACCCTTCTTTCCAAAAACCGCCGCACCGAGCTGACAGAAAACAAACCCGAACTATCACCAAGCCACTTCCATGAGTCCGGTTTGTTATTTAACGAAACTGAAGCAAGCTCTGAAAGTAAAGCATTCAGCTCGGCAACTTCATCCGGACAGACCGGATCGTGCTTCCACAGCCAAATACCCTGCACCCTGTCACTAACCAAACAAGTTTTCAACATTTCCAGCTCAAACAGATTGAGATACACTTCTCTAAGAGGGACGTCTCTCAGCCAAGGGTCGAGCCAAAATAACAACATCTCACCGTTACCGATCGATCCCTGAAATAAATTCCGAAGCCGAACATCACCCGTAAGCGGCTTATTAAAAACCGAAACAATGGTGTGCCAAATACCCCCATAGACTTCTTAACAGGAAGAAAGGACCATTTCGAGCCATTAGAATGAATTACATCTATAACTTTAACCCAAAGGTTTTCTTTTTCCCGCTTATATCTCCATCCCCATTTACATAATAGAGCTGTGTTGAAGTTGCTCAGTTTGCTGATGCCCAAACCACCGAGCCGCTTAGGAGACGACACCTTATCCCAAGCCACCCAATGAGGTTTTTTAACTTCAGTTGAACCACCCCATAAGATTTTTTTAATTAACCCTTCAAGGTCCTTAATCACTTTCACGGGCGCTTTGTAGAGAGAGAAGAAGTAATTGGGAAGACATTGAAGAACAGAGCGAATGAGGGTAATCGTTCCACCAATAGACAAGAGCGCCGATTTCCAAAGGGCAAGCCTAGACTCGAAGATGTCATAAACCGGCTTCCAATTGCTTAAGCGATTCATATTAGCCCCCACTTTTAAACCCAAATATTTAAACGGTAAAGAATCGGGAGAACATCCAACAATGTCCGCCAACGCCCCCACTTTGATATCGCTCAACCCTATCCCCAAAAGATTGGATTTTCCGAGATTAATACGCAACCGTGAACACGCATGGAAACATCTGAGAACTCTCACAATGTTCAGAGCATTATTCACATTCCACTCTCCCAAGATAAGGGCGTCGTCGGCGAAAAAGAGATGAGTCAGCGAAGGCCCATCATTAGGAAGACAAATTCCCGACACATGTGGTTCCCAAAAAAATCATTATTTTGTAACTGCATTTTTGAATACACATCTTCTACATTGCTTTTTTGTATTGTGTTTTATTAAACACACCAATGCATTGCGTTTAAAAAAAAACAATTTTTTTGCGTTTTTAGTCCATTGCGTTTAAAAAAAAAACACATTTTTCTTGTGTTTTTTGTCCATTGCGTTTTAGAGACAAGACATTTCTTTGTATTTTTAGTCCATTGCGTTTTAGAAACAACATATTTTTCTTTGTGTTTTTTGTCCATTGCGTTTTAGAAACAACATATTGTTGTGTTTTTAGTCCATTGTGTTTTAGAAAAAAAAAATTTCTTTGTGTTTTTAGTCCATTGCATTTTAGAAACAACATATTTTTGTGTTTTTAGTCCATTGTATTTTAGAAAAAAAAATACATTTATTTGTGTTTTTAGGTCATTGAGTATCTTATATTTTTAAATTTAAAATAATAAATTAAAAGTGAAGTAGCTATATCAGTAAATTAATTAATCATACTAAGAAGTATCTTTAACACAATAGAAGTAGCTGTAATTTTTAGAAAGCTCGAATTCAAGCTTGGCTCGATATGGATCTAACTCAAATTGGTTCGAGTTCTACGTTTGAAGTTCAGATTCGGCTTATTAGAAATTTTACAATCTTGTTTGGGCTCGGTTTTTTTTGAAGAAAACTTAAGACCTGGATCTGTAACTTGTGGGTGAGAAACTTTGGATATCTCATTAACCTGAAAATGTTTGTATTGATGGTGCGGGCACTCAATTTATTCGATAAATTGCAACAATGGGGATGAAGTTTTTGGATCACCGTAGTACTTTAGCCAGTGTGCGCAATATTACGCCTCTTTGTTTTCCAAATGAAAGGAATTGTATGCAACTTGTGTATGCGTTATTTCTAATTCTCAACAAGTGGATTTGATATTTGATTATTTTTTTAGTTTTGTTCAGAAATTACAGTTGATCATTTCTAATACCTGATATATGCATATGCAATAAGATCAATTGGGGCATCAACACACCAGTTAGATACTATCAAAACTTGTTGTAGAGGTCTCATTACTTAAGGTATGACTTTTATTTTAACCAAAAAAATTATTTAACACAAGGTCATACATAGACCCATCAAACGAAAATGTTAATAGATTGAGATTTAACATGGAAACTAATTTAATTTCATTTAGTTGAACTAAACCGATTAAGAGAATCTCTTAGCTAATAAGCAATAGAAATGGTTTAGTTTGATGTTTTGTAGTTGGAACCGGCTTAATTAGATGCTTATTTATTCATATTTTTATGCTTCCTTATTATCTATAGAAAGTTTAGAACACTATTTTGTTTTGTGACTAGTTCAAAACAATGTTTTATTTTAGATTTTGCCTAACCGAACTAAAATGATCATTTTTAGATGTACGGTTATGACACGGACTCATCTTGACTCGAATTCGTTGCGTAAAAGTTTATAATAAATCAATTTAGAGAAAAATTTAAAGAAGATGGTTTTTTAGAGACGGAGATAAATAACGGGATGGAAATGTTATGAAGCATCAATGGAAAAATTAATGACATAACTGATAAATCAAGACCCTAAAGAATGGTGTGTGCTTCTTAGTATTGTGACCAACTTAGAGTCTAGGTCTAGCTGTCTAGGAATGGCATATCCCATTTGAACTTTTTTTGAAAATATATCCCTTTTGAATTAACCTGTCAAACACAAGTTGGATATACTATATATAGTAACCTATCAAACACAAGTTGGCTTTTATAACATACAATGGAGACTCGGACAATTTGATCAATTTGGTTACTATAAAAGAATAATTTAAAATAGGTAGAAATCGGTGACTAAAGGGCGTTTGGCTTAGTGGTGTCATGTCCCTCCATCGTCATTGCCACATTCATCCGTCGCAACTAGCCACCATAAAAGTAAATATGGTCACTTGCAAATATAGCAAGTGGCCCATTATGATATTTTTCTTTTCTTTTTGAAGTTATCAATGTCAAGGCGAACCCATTTTGACCCAACTCATTTTGATCATAAACCGTTTCCTCCCGAATCCGTTTCCACTCAATAGCCGACCCACCCGTTTTACCGGGCTTAGTCTAGATAAAACAAAATCGTTTACACATCAAACTATAACATTATGAAAAAAATGACAATCAAACATTATGTTCTGCAACTTTTTACAACATAAATAGAAAATAACTTTACAAAATATACACAAGATGCAATGTATTTGTTTGCCAACACATAAACTCAAAATTAGATCATCATGCAGTTTCTGTCTTGTTGTTTGCATCTTCAACTTTTGTGGCTGACCCATAAGATAGCTTTCTGTTTCTCAAAGTTTTCTTTGGTGATTTTTTAGGGGCTTTGTTTGCAGGGCTGTTGACTTTTTTTGGAGTCAACTCACCCAGGACTCTCTTTTCCCATGGCTGAGAAACAACCCATCTATCCATCCAACTCCAGTCCCAATATGCATTGGCAAGTTTTGAATCCTTTGGGCCTAAATTCGATTTCGAATTTGGCCTCCACTGCAAATTAATGATAAAAAAAAATAAGGGTGTTTATTTCTGACATGATATGAACCTAATATAACTTTCATTAGTTTGGGTTTAGTCTAAACGGGTTCAAGTCAGTTCTGGGAAAATGTTTAGCTAAAAGGATCGTGTTTATATCAACCTGGTGGGTTCGTGACTTCATGGATTGACCCGTTTAACCCATTTGTTTATTTTTTTTATAGAATGGGTTTATGTAATAATTTAAATTATTTGGGTATTTATGTACTCCAAAATTTAAAAGTTTGAAAATAGATTGACCTTTTTAACCATAATTGCTTCAAAAAATCAAAAAATAATATGTAAACCTAGACTTTTAAAATATTGATATGGAAATACAAATGAAATAAAGTTCTTTGTTTCAAGTTAAACGAGTTGTGTTCGTCTTCATGTGTGTGACATGATTTTCAGGTACGTGTCGTTTCGGTTCGACTTGTCAATCCGTGAACACGAACCTTTTAGCATCTCTAATAAAATCACTGTGATTTGACTCATTTCCATAAATGCTTTCTTTATAAGAAAAGAAAAGGCAAATAAAGTTTATTTTTTATTTTGTAACCAATTTTATAAATTTTGTTTCGGGTTTAATATACACTAAAAATCATTGGACACCAATTGTCTTTTGAGAACCAGTCTTGATCATGTGTTTAAAGTCCTACCCAAATAAAAATGAAACTATCGGTTGTGGTTAACTTAATCAAGAATGTTTCTTGACCCAAAAATAATAGAATTGGTACATGGGTATGTGACCTGATGAGTGAAGGCATATGCCATAGCGCGCTCACGCTTTACTGCTGCTTCTTCTCTCTGTTGTATCCTTGCAAGAGCCTCATCCTTCGTATCAAAACCGCCACTCCACTCCACCTGGAATAATTACTCAAAACTCCATCATTAGCTATATGCATATTATACAAGTACAACGGGCAAATGTAGGTTAGCGAATAACGCTTAAATTCACACGTGGAAATCATGACCCATTCTTAAATATATGGGTGGATTATGAAAACTTTTGTTAGCTAAATGTGTTGATTTTGGTCACTCAAATTATACTATGGGTCAAAACGGGTCACTCCTATGAAACTAGCTAACTATGAACAGGTTCATATGGGCCATCACTACCATGAGTGCTCCGGCCCCCACTAATTTTTCGCTCGTAGTGTTAATTTTACTGAGAATTTCCGACTTTTTTTGTAGTGTGAAATATTGGATTTTTAAGAGTCCGGCCCCCACTGATCTTTTGTTCAAGCTCTGCCACTGACCACCACCTTCGCCATCACACACGCCGCCACCACCCGACCCGCCCCTTTTGCCAGGCTTACGACATCATTCAGCCGAAATTTCAACCAAACACTTTTGTCTTTTTCTTTCTAATAAAAATAAATAAGTAGTAAACTGTGATATATCATTACAAAAACTAAATTAAAACATGTAATGAATAACTAAAAAATAATGTAGTGTAAAGATATGTTTCACCTCTAGATCATGGAGCTTAGTCTCAAGCTTCAACTGACTTTCTAACTTCTTGCGCCGGATTCCTCCATTTTCAACCATGTGTTTTCTGCGCGTTCTTATCTGGGCTTGCACCTTGGTCCATGTTTGTAGATTGGTCAACGTGTTTGACGCTTGTTTTTTGCCAAAATCGCCTCGTGTAAGGGTTTGCAATCTTGATACTCCTTTCAAATGCCTTAAAACCTTTCTTGCCTTGTTATAGAAAATTGTTTTAACAGTTAGTTTCTTTTTCTTTCCAGATTAGTGAATATAAAATAGTTGAAATAACCGATCGTTGTTAGAGTTTTTACCTTAAACGCCCTGAATGCAGTCTGGATCCGAATTGCAGCCATATTCTCACGAGCAATGTCATTGACAGTAGCTTTTGATTTTTCTTGAGGCTGGGATTCCAAATTATACGATTCCGGTACAGAAAAACCCTGTCCAAATAAAATAAAATAAAATAGAAACTTGATTTATAAAGACACTACATCAACATCTTTTTCATTTGCAAAAGGTGAAAGCTTTAAAGTTGAAACCGCGATCACAAGATTATGAATACGGCATACCTTCGTTTTGTTTGATTTTGATTTCCTTGCTTTACTACAGGTGATTATAATTTTCAACCAATGCCCAGATCCCATTGTTGATGCTGCACTTGCTTTATGCTCCTAGATAACAAATAGCATATGCACAAAAAAAGATTCAATACATTTGGAGCAAGAAAATAAAAACAACATTAATGAATATAGTTGAACCATCTTCATCAAACAACTTTTTTTAATTAATATCTTTTTAAATCCTCATTAATTTAGGAGTTGGATAGCTACCCCCAATGACTTTCAAAAGTCAATATGCATATATTTTTTGGAGCATTACTAACTGTAGGTTACACTAGTGCATTCAACTTAAAAAGATACATATGATCATCTAATATGCAAGCAATCGATCATTGCGATAATATGATAAATTTCGCGCGTAGGTTTAGTTGACGCATCTTAGAACTTTTTTTTTCAGTTTGGGTAGTTGACTATTTTGTAAGCAAGTGGGTCACTAAACCTCGTGTGACGAGTTAAACAAACCACTTTAACGACCAATAGCAATAGATTCGTCAAGGACCAAGTATCAAGTGACCTATTTAACCGGTCACATTAAGTATTGTGACCAATATTGAAATAAAAATAAAGTAGGAAAGTACCCAAATCAAAGTGTTATCTTATTATAATTTGTTTTAGGTTATGGGGTTAACTAACACTTCTCAGAACTTTTCTTTTCTTGTTTAGGTACTCTACTTTATTGTATAAAAGTGGGTCACTAAACTTTGTGTGGCGAGTTAAGTGGTCACTTTACTGACCAATAGCAATAAATCCCTCACGGACCAAGTATTAAGTGACCTGTTTAACTAGTCACTGTAAAGTTTAGTGACCCATATTAAATATAAGTAAATTAGTATATACCCAAATTGAAAATGGGTCACTAAACCTCGGGTGACGAGTTTACCATGCCACTTTAGTGACCAATAGCAATAGATCCGTCACAGACCAAGTACAAAGTGGCCTGTTTAGCCCGTCAAGTTAAGTTTAGCGAGACACGAAACTCCGGAAGTAGTAGAGTACCCAAACCAAAGAAAAGTGTGAGTAAAGAACCATACTAGTCAAGTAATCCTTTAATTATCAAGAGTCAACTACTTCATACTAGTAGCAACAAACATAACTATATTTGAATTTTACTTCTTAACTAGATAAACCTAGTCCAAATAAATGGGAAATATAGCAGAAACCCAGAATTATATCCAATTCAATCATGTCACTAATGAAAACCAAAAATAAAAAAAATTGAAAAAAAAATTGAAACTGACATACCAGGAACTCAAGATTTTTTCCAAATTTAGTTTCTTGGATGCCCACAAAATATGAAGAACCTAAAACAAGAGCAAAAATGAAATAATAACATTTGGAGAAAGGGGTAGACAAGAAGAAGAAATAGGTGGTGGGGATGGGGGGTATTTTTGGCAATTGCTATGGCCCATTACTGCAGCTCACTTATTACATCAAACATTGATACTCTTACCATCTCATTAGTTTGAAGGTACAACACACAACAGGATGCCAAATCATTGAGATGTAGTTTAATGTATGATGTATCTTGTTAAGAATCTTTATTATGATTGTATTTGGTTAACAATAATTAATTAACCAAATTGGTATGATTTTTATGATTGTGGTTGGTGGGTTAGGAGAGAAACATTATAATTTGACAATATTGTTTGTCACATCATTGATGTCGTGCTCCAAATTACATTATTTATTGGAAAGTTCGTTGTTGTTATGAAAATAATAATTATTATTATTATTATATTAAGGGGCAAGTTATACTCAGAAAGTGTACACACATCATTAAAAGGTTAGATGCATCTCGTATAATAATAAAATAACATTTTATACGAGTTGTTTTATGCACGGGTGTCTTTAAGGGTGTCTATAGTGTGTAACGGCTTATGTTTTAAATAAGTCCTAATTTTTTTCTTGTGTTAGACAATGTAGGTCTATTAACACATGTAAAAAAATTACATGTTCTAGAGGAGGCGCAATCGATCACAACCCAACCTCAGAGTCTGCAAAACTATATTTTTAAGTGGTCCATTTTTAATTGTCACATAAGGTGATAAGGCTTTTAAATTTTAGAGACGGCAATGGTTTTGTGAGTCGTTTAGGGTTTCAATAGTTATACGGCTTGTTTGACTTTATTGAAACTAACAGGCATGAATAAATGGTGGTTTGCAAATGTTATACGTCCTGTATAACCATTATACATATACGTGTACATGTATGATATGTGGGGTGGTGTACATATAGCAATAATTAAAAATAAACAGGAAGAAGTGATAATAGAGAGGTTAAGGGGCCAATCAAGCAAATAAAAAAATGTAGAAATATTATGACACCAAACTAATGATCGTTTCTAGTTAAACTCCATATGTGAACCATGTAAAACCGGTTCGGTTAGGATAAATATTACGGATTTTCATGTTGAGTTGTTTGTTTAATTTTTTATTAACGGGGTATATTATGTAATTAATAATACTCGTCGAGGTTTTAACTTTTAAGTGGCATTATGTTTTCTAGTTTAAACACAATCGTTTTATACACATTAGTGTTTGCTATTAATTTTTAATAATCAGAGTAGTAAAATATACCAAGAAAAGAATAGATTATTGGATACCTTGGTTTTAAAAAAAGTTAGGGTGTCAAGACAATAGGGCCTTCATAAGCCGAGGCAAAGGCTCACGCATCAAGTATACGATGCGAAGGTTCATGCATCAAGTACACAAGGCGTCATGTATGATATAATATTATTAAATGAATTATAGATAATATGATATTTTCTATTATGTCAATATAATTAAAAGCTTATTCGATTTAAATACACTTTTTTTAATAGTAAGATTCTATAATATATAGGGTCAACATATGCTGTAAAACCCAAAAGATTACAAACTAAAGACAAAAACAAAATACAACATTAACTCAGTCCCCCAGTAGATTATTACTATTTTACAGTGTCTCTTATATTTGAAATCCTCCCATCTCTCCTAAATTACGTCTATCACTTTCGATCTGCTTTTTAACCATAAAAACGTGTCTTCCTTGATCTCCTCGAGTGTGTTTTCGCCTGTCCTTATTATTCCTTTAAACTCTTTACCATTCCTTGCTTTCCATATATGCCACATAGTCGCCTGTATAACCATTTTCACAGTTTTCTTCCACATTGTAGATCCCTTTAACCCGTCTGCATATGATAAGATCTTCTCACAAGAGCTGGTGTCCGTCGCCGAAGGTAATTTCAGCCAGTTGAAGATTTTCCTCCACACTATTACCGATTCCAAACATTCGCTGATGACATGATCGACTGTTTCTTCCGCTGTTCTACATCTTGGGCAAAGGTAATCTGCTAACTCGATTCCTCTTCTCCTCAATTCAGTTTTCACCGGAATTCTTCCAATACCCACCCTCCATGTGAAATAATTTATTTTTGCAGGCAGCCACGAGTTCCAGTGCTTCCATTCCTCTTCTCGTTCGCTTTCCAATTGCTTGTAGATCTGCTCTTTAACAGCCGCTATTGAGAATTCTTCCAAATTTCTAATCATCCATCCCCATCGATCCTTACCTGTAAGTGATTTTATATTATTCAATTCCTTTAACATACCTGTCCACTGAGACCATTCAACATCAGAACATGGAGGTCTCAACCACTCAATGTTCCACTGTACTTCGTTTTGTAAACTTATGGCGAACTCTGAAACGCTAGCCTGTTTGTTTTTTGTGATTTTGAACAAATCTGGGAATTGTTTTTTGAACGGTTTCTCTCCTGCCCATCTATCCAACCAAAACTTTACCTCTGATCCGTCTCCCAGTTTCGCCATTAATCGGTCTTCCAATTTTATCCCTCTGCTTTCCAATTCTCTGAAGGATGTCACTATGTCTTTCCACAGTCCACATATTCTGTTGTTTACCGGAAAATATTTCATACTTCTCGTGTTAGCATGGATTGCCATTATGACCCTAGTCCAAAGTGCTGTCGGGTTCATCTTGTATTTCCATCCCCATTTTGCTAGCAAAGCTAGATTTTCACTACTCATATCCCCGATTCCAAAGCCTCCATCTTTCTTTGGTTTTGTCATCTTGTTCCACGCTATCCATCTGATCTTGTTTTTTCCGTCTTTCCTCCCCCATACAAAGTCTCTGCGAATTGCCTCTAGCTTTTGTAAAACTTTCTTTGGTGCTCGGTACATCGATAAATAGAAGTTTGGCAAAGCTCCCATTACTGCTTTCACAAGGACCAATCTCCCGGCAAAAGATAGGCATTTAGCTTTCCAAGCCGAGAGTTTGCTATTGAACTTGTCCACAACTGGTTTCCAGAATTTTATTCGTTTCATATTTGCTCCTATGGTTAATCCGAGGAACCGGAATGGTAGATCTCCTTTTCTGCACTTTAACTTGGCTGCCATACTATCGATTTCCTCCTCGTCAATACCCACTCCGTATAGCTTGGATTTATTTAGGTTTACTTTTAGGCCCGAGCATAAGAAAAAACATCTCAGGATTCTATTCAAGTTTAGAATATTTGTTTCGCACCACTCACCCATGAAAATTACGTCGTCCGCGTAGCATAGGTGTGATATGCACGGGCCTTCATTAGGTAATTCTACTCCTTTAAAAGCTCCTCTTTCACCCGCCCTAGTCATAATGACATTCAACGCTTCCATTGCTAGGATAAATAAGAAAGGTGATAGAGGGTCACCTTGTCTTAATCCTCTCTGTAATTTAAACTCTGACGTCGGGGATCCGTTCACCAATACTGAGGCCCAACTCGATTTTAGACATGCTCCAATCCATTTTCTCCATAAGTGCGAGAATTTCATCGCTTTTAAGTTCGCCAAAAGGAACTTCCAGTTTATTGAATCGTATGCTTTCTCAAAATCCACTTTAAACACAAATATTTTCTTCTTACTCTTCTTAGCCCAAGATATAACCTCACTAGCGATAACCGGGCCGTCGAAAATGGATCTTCCTTCCACGAAAGCTGTTTGTACCGGCCCAACTACAGAGCTGGTAACCTTTTTTAATCTAGTTGCTAGTAACTTAGCAATCACTTTGTATAGTACTCCAATCAGAGAAATAGGGCGATACTCACTAAAGTCTTTGGGGTCTCTCGTCTTTGGAATTAGTGCTACGAAGGACGGATTACAGCCTCTTTCAATACGTGCTTTCTCATGGAACTCTTTTATTGCTCCCATAAAGTATTTCTCCAACTGGTTCCAATATTTTTTGATGAACTTGAACGAAAACCCGTCAGGCCCAGGAGCCCTGTCACTGCCGCAAGCCCAAACGCTCTTTTTATTTCTTCTCTTGAGAACTCAGTGACCAGATTATTTGCTTGGTCTTTTGTGATATGTAAGAATCCTCTACCATCAAGCGTCGGTCTCCTATTTACAGGTTCAATGAATTTTGACTTGAAACTTTCTAGCATGGATTCCTTAATCAA
Organism: Helianthus annuus; assembly: GCF_002127325.2. NCBI lineage: Eukaryota > Viridiplantae > Streptophyta > Magnoliopsida > Asterales > Asteraceae > Helianthus > Helianthus annuus. The sequence goes on from NC_035443.2 coordinate 153,990,119, forward strand.
CTTAGGATCCGTTTCCATGACCCCATTTATTCTTATGGCATTTATTCGATTCCTCGCTTTCCGACAGCTTATTATTCCGTGGAAGAACTTCGTATTCTCATCCCCTAATTTCGCCCATCTCATCTTAGCTTTCTGTTTTAAATCTTCCAGCCTTCTTTTCTCATATTTCTTTATTTTCCATTTACTTGTTATTCTATTCTCCTTTTCCAGCCTTGTAAGGCTTTGATTTTCAGCCGTTTTCTCAATGTCTTCGACTACTTTCTTGATCTCTTGTATCTCTTTATCCTCCCTCAGTTTTGACTTTCTCCTCCATTGCTTTATATCACCCTTGAGCCTCTTAAAAATACCTGCCACGTCTTTTAACGAGATTGTCCCGGTACTGTTTTCACCCAATACTTTTTCTACCACTTCATCGAGTCCTTGTAATTCCAACCAACTATTATAAAATCTAAAAGGTATTGGGCTGAAATCCGGAGAAGAACATATTAACGACAGGGGGCTATGGTCCGATAAATTCCTTGCTAAAGCTTCAAATTTAGCCGTTGGCCAAATATTCATAAACTCGTTGCATACTAGGATCCTATCTATTTTGCTGAGACTGGACCCATCCTCCATCATGAACGTAAACTTGCAGCCCCCCATTTGGTATTCTACCAACCCTGATTCAGCTATAAAAGAGTTGAAAATCGATGCACTATAGCTATCAAATCTTGAATTCATTCTATCCCTCTCTTCTCTCACCTCGTTGAAATCTCCCAACATGATCCATATTCCTTCTTTTTGTTCTTTTATTCTCTTCAGTTCTTCCCATAAACTACGTCTACGCGTTGACTCACAGGGAGCGTACACATTAACTATGTTGACGGTTATCTCAGTACCTGCAATTCGGCCGTAAATTAGTAAATAGGACTCACTTCTCGAAACGCTAGTCTTGGAAAAAATCCCTGGGTCCCCGGCCGAAACTAAGCCTCCCGATCTTCCTAAGGCATCTACTGACTCCCATTCCATCTCTACTTGACCCCAATATCTTCCGACTGTCACTGCATCAATACTCGAGACTTGAGATTCTTGCAAACATAGGAAGGATGTTTTATTTACTTTAACCAATCTGCTGATCCAAGCTGGCTTCTCTATTCCCCCAGTGCCTCTGATATTTATTGACAAGAAGTTCATGGTTCTCCGTTCGACTCCAATTCCTATTGAATAATCTTGGTGATTTCTGATCGATAACCGGAAATCCTTACTCCTATCATCTTTCCCATTCGTAACGTTTCTTCTATTTCCTCATGTGATTCGGCCTCTAGCACTTCATTCAAGTCAAAAGTTCTATCAATTGGATCAACCAGGTCATCGTTTGTCAACTGCTCATTTTCTGTTTGTTTGTCATTAGTCCTCAATCTTTTATGTTTCTCCGAATAAGTGTTAATAAAAGCACATTTAGATGCCCTCTTTTTCCTCTTTCCTGTAACTTTCCTTTTACTGGTAGCCCATATTAATTCTTTCAAGTTGAATAGGTCATCCTCAGGCCCACTATCGTTGCTTGATCCTCCTTTATCTTTCTGATTCATTTTTTTATTTGGACCTGATCCCCCTTTATCTCTTACCGGCCCATTGTCTGTAAGCCCAGTATATCTCTCGCTTCCAGCCTGGAAATTTACTTCCCAATTTTCTTTGTCTACAGCAAAGTTATTATTGTTATCATTGAGATTCCTAGGACTCTGGGTCCCTTCTGTCACTTCGTTTCTGATGCAGTCAGCAAAGGCCTCTCTCCAATTCCCTCCAAAGTTATTGCCATCATTTAATATCTCTCCCTCCTCTATTGTCGGTTGATCTTCCTCCCCGGTAGGGCTCCCTGTCTTTTCGTTTCCTTCCTCCGGCCTTTCCTCAACGCCGCCTACTGGCGGCGTATTCTCTTCATCCCTGTTCGCTGTCATATGGTCCTCGTTACCGTTCGCCGGATTGTTCTCCTCACCCAAGTTACCTGTATTTTCCTTTTCCTCACTGTTCTCATCTCCCGAGTTACCTATATCATCACAGTTATCATCTTCCATGGTAACTTCAGGTAGATTTACAAAAACCGATTCATCTTTAAACAAACTTTGGTGACCAACTGCCTAAGACTTCTGAAATCCAACACTTAATAATTGTTTCCTTGTATACTACTTCCACTTTGGTGTTTATCTTTTGACCTGAGTTTACAATAATACCAATTTGTGCCACCGATAGATCACCGTCTTCAATACTAATGTCTCCCACTTCCACCACCTTCCCAATTCTGCTTGCTTTAGCATTCAGATTATTCTTACTTCTTAGACTAACCGGAATCCCGTATATAGATACCCATGGTATTCTCTCATATTGATTTATATTTTCACTCAACATGTTGCCATTACTAAAATATTCACCCCACTGTTTTCTGTAATTTGTAAGAAAATCCGTAGTTACCATTTGAGAACCAAATGTGACCATTATGCTTAAGCCCCCTAGATACCTTATTTCCATCGTATCCATGAATAACTCAATCAGTATTTGTTTAGCTCTGCACAGTATTTGTATTGTTTTGGCCTCCATACTTACCGTCCTTTTGCTCCAATCCGTTATATCCACTAATGAAGTGTTTGACAAGGTTATCGTCTCTTTCCTCCTTATGTTCTTCCCTGCCACTATGTCTGCGTGGGACCTATCATTATTCCAAACTTTTTGGTTGTTTGTCTTCGTCGGCTAATCCTGTCCATACTTCCTACCACCCGATTCCTCAAACCTTCCTCCCCACGCACTGGTTCCGCCCTTGTCCTCCAAGTTTTTCCTCCACTGTCCTCCATAAATCATCTTATTTTCCCCGTAGTCCTTTTCTTCTTCCCTTTTAAACTTTGATACGTTTGCTTTGATCCTTCTATCACCAAACCAGACGTTATTTAACGGTTGTACCAACTTGTTCAAATCTCTTATCTTCTTGAATCTTGCAAAGGCAAACCTCTTTCCTTTCAAGTCTCTTTTTCTAGGGCAGTATATGTCCGACAAGAACCCACAACTTCTTACTTCCATCCAAATATCTTTTTCCGGCACCTCTTTAGGTAAATTTGATAAGAATATGGTTGTACTAGGCTCCACGTCTTGTTTTTCTTTACCTTTCTTTTTTCTTACTGTCTCCCACTCCTCATCTTTCATTGTTTTATCTTTGTCTTCCGGCGGCTTTTCTTTAATCTTCCATCGCCATGACTCTTGGCCTCCCCATTGTCTCCTCCCCATATTTGCAGATGGGCTTCCGGGAAACAATCCTGACGGCGAATGGAATCGATGGAGAATCTAGATAGGGTGTAAGGTACACGTTAGAGTCATAACCAATATGTTACTCTGGTCGAACCTCCGACACTATCCCGATGACCACCTCTTCGTCGAGCCACCAGCGAAATGTTCCGGATTGTTAACAGTTGATGGTACCAGTCCTGGACGGCGAATGGGAGAATCAGGATATCGGCTTAGGAATAAGGGTCAAGCCAGGTAGAGGCGACCCCGATTGCTAAACCAAGATGCTTCCTCTCCGTCGAGCCAACCAGCGACGGTCAAAGATAGAAAACTCCGGTGACTTTTAGAATTCTAGAGAAAGTTACTAAAATTTTGTATTTTGGTAACCATTCACTTCCCTATTATTATCTAATTGTCCTTTAAAGTTGTCTAAAACTCAAGAAATTATTGGCAAAATTCCGATTTAAATACATAAGAAATCTTTTTGTACAACCTTAAAGTCAAAGTCAAATATGTACAACCCGAAGTACAAAATCTATCAAAATCAATATGTGATTGAATTTACAACCTAAAAACGCACAAGATGCATCAAAACCTCTCATGTGATTAAATGTAGAACAAACCAAGCTCTACTTACGATAATTGAAATTCAAGAAACAAAAAAATGAAACAACTAAATAAATTTGGAAAACCTAAAAAGTAAAAATAAAAGGATAAAATCATAAAAGATCCACAGTAACTTATGTTGTTCCGACAACTTTTTCTTTTACTTTTCGAGTCAACTTTTTGAAGTCTTGTAGTCAACTTTTTTGCACTATGCTTTATACATAACTTTTTCATATAGCGGGACGATATAGTTCCTATACTCTGGATCTCTTAAACACAACTTGTCTCATGAACACATAGTAGTACTCGGATTTAACATCAAAGGTATTTCATTATCCCAAGGAATATGGTGTTGTAGCAAGGTACCTCCCCTTTATCTTAGCGTTAAAAGGTTCAAATCTTGCAAGATGTGTCCGTGTTTAATAAGAGTTATGAGGAGCATATTAGTTTACCATTAAAAAAATATTCATATCTAAACTTCTATAAGTTGTTTATTGTTATATTTTTTTTAAATAAAAATTGGTTAATGTATTCAAAACTGGCCGAATTACATCAATATCACAGGTAAGCGAGCAACAAGCTGCGCCGCTACCCCTTTCTGAATAGCAAACCCTAGCCTATTAAAGACAAACCCCTGCCCCCCTGTTGATGAGCAACTATTGTGGACAACATTTTGGACCCTAGTCAACAAACGGATAGCTTCTGGAGCTAGGGAGCCAAAGGTGTCGAAGGCGAAGGGGATAAATGCATGTTGGTTATCAGCACAGGCTTTAGCATGTTTATCCACCTTTTTTGATTCCGCTTTCCTTATAGATTGTCCTGCTACAAACCCGCTTTCCCTTAAACCAGCTAAGGGGGAGACTCCTGTGAGATCCACATAAGCATGTTTCCCTCCCTCCCAGGCAAAGACGAGCAGATCCGCTGGTCTCAATGTAGATCTCCCTTTTATGGGATCTGTAAGGAAATTCACAGGGGCCTCCTTCTTGGCAGAAATCCCCCCCCCCCAAAACATCCCTCACCCAGTCATGCCGATATTTGAAACAAGGGAGCTCCTTACAATGAACAACATGCTCCCCGTATTTATCCATGCTGGCTTTATGGTAGATTGGGCAGGTTTCGTCTTCTTGATACATAGGGATCATCAGCCGGTATTTGAGGATAGCCCTATACTCAACAGCTGACATGCATTGCCCCAGCCCCTCGATCGGGATAACAGTAAAAAAGTCTTGCGCATGGGGGCTTTTCAAGCACTCAATCACCGCCTTCTGGCGGGGAGACAAATCAAATGCTTCTCCCAGACTCCGAGCGATTTTGTCAAATAGGGCATTCGCCAAGGTTTTTTGTGGCTTTGAGGGGGCGGTGTCCATATTAGAGAAACCACCAATATCAAAGTCTGGAAGAGAGACACTTAAGTACTCAAGGGCTTGTTGGTAGTCTACGTGAAGCTTACCAACCCCAGTGTTCCGAAGGATACGGTCTTGCAATACACACGACTGAGCTCTAGACGCCAAAAAAGCATAAACTCCAACATCCCGAGCTGAGAGGAGGCCCAAACCACCCAGACGCATCGGCAAAGATGCCAAACGCCACTGAAGGTCACCGAAGTAGGACCCCCCCACAAACTACAATGTCTTCGATAGCCTCTCGAAGACCATCGTCAAAGCAGGATACCGCATTTGCCATCAAGTGGGGTTGGCATGTCCGCAACCCAGACAGTAACTTAGCTACCCCCATGCATGACCTTAAAAGAAGAAGCTCGCACTGGGGGTCCTGAAGGCAGGGTAAGAGTTTCATAAGGTCAACCGCTGTCAGTGCCCGCCGCCCTGCTAATTCCTCGATAAAAACAGAATCTCGGCTAACCGCCCCCCAAGGAGCTTAACCCCCCTCTCAGGTCTACCTATCCCTCTCGGGAAAAGGCCGTCTTGAACCTTGTGTCACACCCCGACCACGTTAATACAACGAAACCGCGGCGTAAACGTCAGGGAGTGTTGTAACAGAATTATTGTTTCACAACCATGGATACAAATGTTTCGTTTTATTGAATTATTAAGTAATGTACATTGTCTTAAAACTAAACAAACAAGTTACATATTGTCTATCATTGTTTTTATGTCACTAAGGCCTTGTCCAGATCCTATGTGACTCAAGCTTCCTAGCAATCAACATCATGCAACACCACCTGAAACATATGTAAAAATAAAGTCAGCAAAGAAATGCTGGCGAGCACAGAGGTTTTATAAGAGTATCGGATTCATGGCTCGTTTATATGTTGCAGTACCTCGTTAGACTACAAAAGTCAAAAGTACAAACCTCATTTTGAGAAGTGTATTGCAACATAATTAACCAACTTAAATCAAGTTGGTTATAGTTTATAAAATCTCGTAGCCATGATTCTTAACCCAAAAACATTTGTTTTAGTAAACCAAATCATGAAACATCTCGTAAAAACTCGTTAATAAAACTCGTATGGTTTATATCATTTTGAAAACCTCGTTGTGTGACATCGTTTCGAAATCGTTTCCCAAGTGAACTAAATAATGATACGAAATGTAATATGATGAAAGCACTTATATATAAGATGTACCAGCGGCGTTTCTACCATGCTTTTATCATGCTACACCCGTCCCATTATCTAATCACTACCCAAAACCAATCGTTTATCCAACTCGTTTATCTCGTTTAAGTCGTATCAAATCGTTTAACTCATCCCAAAATCGTATTCGTTTTAATTGTGAAACTACTTATGGTCGTCTCGCTAATAACATTCAAACCTTCGTGACTCGACTATCTCGTTTCTCGCATTAACAAACCACCAAAGGGTAATTTAACAATCATCATATTCGGTCGTTACTTACATAACCCCCACACATAACCATGGGTGTAGTCTGATAACGGGATTTGTCAGATCCTATGGTACCATAACCTAATACTGGTCGGCTTGATCAATGTTAATGAATGTCATTCGTTATGTAACTACGTCCAATAAGTTTGTTCACATTATCGAAATCGTTATTAGTTTAATATAAACCATCTTAATCGTTTTTTTTTTAAACCATCGTTTAAATATCGAAATCGTTTTAATACATATGTATCACCCCAAAACAATTGAAAACAATAAAAGATGGGATCTATGTACTCACATAGTTACCACAAAACATGTAAAAAGAGGGGATCTATGTACTCACATTGAAGTGCAAAGTATCCTCAATCTAAAGAACTCAACAAGCTCAATCAAACCAAGGAAACTCAAGCAGCACCTAATAATCGAATCACTAGTAAATAAATCGACACCTAAATCGGAAGATCAGACAGAATGAGGTCTTGTAAACCAAATGAGTGTTGGAACTCATGTGATATGGTCTAACAAAGCCTACATTATAAATCGGAACCTAACCTAAGTGCTTTCGACCCGTAATGACCCATTACGGTAGCTTACGCTACTTTAACATATCGTTCGCGCAAACGCGCGTTCAAGACGTCTAACTAGTCTTATGACAAGTATTATATGCCTAAACATGTTTAGATATGTTGCATAATCAGTTAAGTGACAAATATTTAGGTTACATATGCTTAAAGTCCAATTATGCATGAAAAGGGCATTTTGGTAATTTACCTAAGGCATATAAACTACCTATCATACAACTACTTAAACTATGGTCACTAAACATGCTTGGTCGGATCCTAATGATAGACCAAACGGGTTGAGTTCGAAAGTCTAAGCGGTGGTTTAGACCGCTTGACTTACAACTCTAAACAAGTACTAAACTAAAAGTGACGAGCTAAGCATGTCAAAACATGCTTAACTAAGTTAGAAAACAGGTTTTTGATATCAAAACAAAGTGTTTTGATACCCTAGAGTAGTTTGGTTGCAAAATACGCTTAAATGCGCATTTTGACCGAAACTACGACTCGTCACTACGCCTAGTCAACGTGGTAATCAGTAGGTATAGTCACTAAGGACTATAACCATCGTGATTACGCTCACGTTGTGAAGTTCAAACGAACTTCGTGTTGACCAACTCGTGGTCAAAGCAGAAAGTCAAACACTGTTTGACTTTCACGCTCGGAAAACAATAAAAGAACGAAAGAAGCTTACAAAGGGTCCAAGCTAGGGAGAACTTGATCTTAAAATCTCAGGTATGAAGTATTGTAACTTCAACTTAAAGAAATCAGATCAAGGGTGAGCAGAAATGAATGAAGAGCATGCTATTTATAGTTTTCGCAAAACTGTTAAGATCATTCCTTGCTAAAGAGGGAAAGATCTAAGCCATACACTTGTTAGGGAATGATTGGAGGACTTGTTCATCACACAAACCAGCCCATAGCATGAAAAACCAGGGATTAAAACCATTGGAACAAGTGGAAAGGACCAGATTCAATGTTTCTGCGTTTTTTCTGTTCTGGGCACTGCTTACGGACCGTAAGCAAGTCCCCATATGGTCCGTAAGGACCTTGCAGACCAGCAACTTTCAAATATGGCAGATTTAGTCCCTGAAGCCCCAAACTTGGTTTTCGATGCATTTTTGACACGTTTAAGCCCCGTTAACCCCATTTCAAAGCTCTAAAATGAAGTTAAAGTATATGGAACTTAAAATGTGCTCAAAAATATCTCGGATGTCGGCTCGTTTGGTCGTATGGTGCGTTGTTCGGTAAATTACGACGGAAGTCGTAACGGACGCAAAAACGATCCAAATTAAGCGACGAATGGAATTTTATCATGCGAATCACTAAAATAAAATATTTTAATGATTTCATAAATTTTTGGGTGTCCGGATATATTTAGAATGTAAGATATGCGCGAAAATGCAAACTTATGCACCTTTTGACACTTTTAGTCCCTGCTTGATCAAGAAAGTTTATTTTTGCACACCAAACACCTCAAAGCCTATTTCTAAGCTATGTAAAGGATATTTAGGGCATATTTAACGTATGATCAAGTTCCGGAATGTTCGTTACTATACAAATCGGTATAGTTTTGCAGTTTGACATAAATAGTCCCTGCGATCGAAGAAACTTGTTTTCGACACACCAAACCATCCAAAACTTATTTCTAAGTTATGTGAAGGTTATTTAAGGTATGTTAAGCATGTTTCAGTATCTTGGAGTGTTTGTCGCTTTAAGCTGACTGCGTTTACGCACCAGTTTGCGTATAACTTTCTAGAAAGCGATTTAGAGCTTGAAATCGAGTCGAATCAAATTGTAAAATCACCAAACACAAATACACATATAATAACACCAAAACATATTGCTTTATTAATAATTGACATTGTTTTACATTATACATCGATTACAGAGCACAGTTGTCACATGATGGCCAGTACACTTCCGTTTTCTTAATATTGAGATGGAGCCCCAGGGATGGCCCCTCTGTGTTGATGATGTCCAAGGCCTTAGCAACTTCCACTGCATTACCTATAATCGTGCCATCATCCAAATACCAAGCATGAAAGGGGAGGTTACATTGCTCCTGGACACGGAGAATAAGGGGGTGTAAGGCTAGAGCAAAGAGAAGGGGTCCCAAGGGATCTCCTTGTTGCACTCTAGTGGTAGCCCCAATACACTCGCTGCCAACATACAACCTAGCGGGTTGGGCATACAGGAACTGGACCCACCGATAGATAGATGGGCAATGTTGGTGGACCTATTGGAGGAACGCTGAGCGGTTAACCATGTTGAAAGCATTGGTGAAGTCTACCGTAAGCAAGGCCATGGACCCATCCTCATGAAAAGAGCTCAGAAACCTGTTCGCACTATGAAGCACCGCCTCTGCCCCATTTGGTGTACCAACCCCAAATTGAAAATCCCCCAAATACTTGGCCATGTGCTTCCTAACTTTCTTCATGGCTACCTTAGAGACCAACCTACGCCAAATGCCCCCCCCCCCAAGGCGATAGGCCTAATATCATTATCAGGCCCAATAGATTCACATAGATTCGTGTTCACAATCCACAAACAACGAAATCCCACACGGCACGTGCTACGAAAGTTCGGCAACATGACAGAAGCACTTATATATAGGAAGTACCAGCGGCGTATCCACCATGCTTCAATCATGCCACGTCCGTTTCGTCATCAGTGACATGCCTCGTTAACCAGCGCTTAGATTTCACCACTTCTCAAAACATAGATTAACCAGATAGATTCAACCACATAGATTAACAAGGTAGATTCAATCACTTAAACCCGAGCCTACAAAACTACGAACTTCACTTAGCGCGTGGTACGAAGGTTTGGTAGCATACCAGAAACGCTTATATATACGAAGTACCAGCGGCGTATCCACCACGCTTCGGACATGCCACTTCCGCCTCGTCTTCGGCGCTAGGCTACGTTTCATATTTTGTTACTCAAAACCACACATATGCAGATTACACATAGTCTATGCTAGAGTACACCTAGATTACACATAGTTTACACGAGTAGTTTCCATAGCTTAGATTTCAACATGCTCATCACTGATCTGCAAACACTAAATGTTGCATGGCACTTGGTACGAAAGTTGGTAATATGCCGGAAACACTTATATATAGGAAGTACCAGCGGCGTATCCACCATGTTTCAGACACGTCAATTCTGTCTCGTATTCCATGCCATGTTTCATTTAGCGTCTAATAATCACCACAACACATAGATTCATCAGATAGATTCACATAGCATCATGATTCTCATATAGATTGAATAAAGCTTCATAAATTTATTTTTGATCCTGATTAGAGTTAACGTTTTAGATTTGCGGACATACGTGCGGTTCGTGTAAAAGTCTCAAAACAAACAAAGAGTCAAAATAAACGAAGAATAAAGTTTAAATCCACACATAAAATCGAGATAGCATAACAGATAGGCTCATAAAACATAGAGTGTTCCGGGTAGAGGAACAGTGACTGTTGGTGCAGTCATCTGTCGACTACGTCTAATGTCGAGTTCGGGTTGCGATGCGGATCTGATCAAACATGATGTCATCATGTTTAATGATGACATCATGTGACATCATCATTATACTATGATTATCAACAACAACAAACGGCAAATGAACAAGGACTTGAAAGATTATTGTGTCAATATTTTGTGATTGGACCAACATAAAGGTCCAATGAAACATCACCTCTCAAAGAGCCAATGAAAGTTCAACTAAAAGGTCCAATGATATGGGATTTCACAAGAGACAAAAGGATGGTTAGTCAACTTGCATGTGGGGATCGCTTATTTGAATCTTGTCAGACCGCTTTTATGGAATCTTGTGGAACCGCCTTTATGACATCATGGATCGCTTTTTAGGCAACATATGGAACCGCTTATGTGTACACTGTTATTTCGAGCGACCCTAGACTAGTATATATAGGCTTGTCATACATTTCATTTGTAACATAGTTCAGATCTGATACCGAGGTATTGCCGGTTTTTCCTTGTAATCGAAACGTTGTAAAATCAATATAGAAGAGGATTAAAGTGTGATACAAGCTGTGTACGCATCCGTTTCCTTGTTTCCGCCTCTGAAACGGAGTTGAGCTCTTCCGAACGACTCGTTTAGGTCGCGAAATCGATCCTACAATTGGTATCAGAGCCAAGGAGGAGGAGATCTCGCATATACAGCTCGTTTTTCATCATTTTTCTGCTTCTACACCTTTCTTTTTCGAAAAACTGAACTTTTTACGGTCAGAATCGCGTCAAATTCACATAGTGTATGCGAAATCATGTTTTAACAAAACTTTGAGATTTTCAGATCTAAAATCGGCTTAAAATTGATTAAAATTGAAATTTCGCTCGAAAGTTGTTCGTGTTTCGCTGACATCATCCTTGTCCGCTCCAAATTATCGATTGTAGTTCGCTCATTTGGTGAAATCTTGAACCGCTTTTATGTCAAAAGTAATACCGAGGACCGCTCTTTGGATATTTTAGGACCGCTTTTTAAGTCAGTCGTGGATCGCTTATAATACATCATGGACCGCTTTTTGTTACGTTACATTGTGAATCGCTCATATGGCATCATCGTAAAATTGTTGGCCCGCTTTTGAGACAACATTGGTGTTTCGCTCTTAAGACATTAATGTGCACCGCTTGACAATTAAGTCTTCACATGATTGTTAGTTGAATATTGTGCACCGCTTGACAATTAAGTATCTTTTGACTGACATTTAGTATCTTGGTCCGATGAATATGTTGTGTCAGTTCATTAATTAGGTTATCATATGAATTGCTGCCCATAACCGCCCCCTTTAATATCATTGCCCAACTTAAGTAATAAGGTCCTATCAAAAGTTTGCACCGCCCAACCTTTACACCGCCCATTTACTGATCAATAAAAGTTTTGCCCAAATTATTTGTATTGTTGTTAGCTAAAGGTTGGCCCAATTACGGCCCACTAACCAGCCCACATCTAGCCGCCAATAAGCCACCGTCCACTATCTTTTGGCCGCCCAAACTGAATATGATTGGTTGAATATTGAGGTCCAATAATGTGATGTTGATAATAGTGTTTGTCTGCCATTATCATTGTTTGATCAAGTAAAGTTGCATGTTAAAAAAAAAAAAACTGATGTCATAGATATGTGTTAAAGTTGATGTAAGTGTTTGGTCAAATCAGATTTTTTAGAATATTAAACCAATTGATATTTTTTTTGAACATATATACTTGAAGTTCGGCCTAATCTCATTGTATATCATCGGCCATCTTATGTGTTTGATTCATTAAATTCGTGTATTACTACGTTATTTGTTTGCTAGTTGTATTGTAAAGTTGTCAGGTCGCGTGGTTTGAGTTTTTTGGTGTCTATCAGTTCACACAAAAGACAATTCAAGTTTGCACGGATTGATCAAGATTGTTTGAACAGTCAGTTTGTTTAGTGTGGTCAGTTAGAGTGAAATTGTCAGTTTGTACGGTTCGGAGTTCAAAGGTTTCAAAGGGTCAAGTCAATTGATTCGGGTCCTAGAAGTCCGCACAGTTGGTCAAAGTTCAGTCCGCACAGAAAATCATCAGTTCGAGTACTAGTTTTTTTTCAGTTAATTGATAAGTCTTTAAACTGATTGTTGTTTGTTCTGTTTGGATTGTCAGGTTCTTGCCAGGTATTTCCCGAAGCATCATCTGCGTTTTGAGACATGGCTGAAGAGTTCTACAATGCGTTTGCGACACCCGTTGCCCCTGTAACTCCTGCTGAAGCGTTGTATAATGAGAATGAGACGGGCACTCATCAAAAACTGCCGAAACTCATGTACATTGAAGATTTTCAGGGATGGAGAAATCGATTTGAGAATTGGGTTCAAGCCTACAGATTCGATGCTTGGTGTTCACTGATAAAAGACTATGAGAAACCAAAGAATGAGCGTGGATTAGTAAAGGGTTTCGATGATTTTACTGAAGCTGATAAGTTGAAGTACACTAGTGAGAAGATGATGATCAGCATCCTTCAGCAAGCAGTTAAAGAAGATATCTTCATCTTACTTCAACATAACGGAACAGCTAAATCCATTTGGGAAGCGTTGATTCAGAAATTCAGAGGGAGTGCTGATATGATCAAAAACAAGAAGGCATTATTGAAGAAATCGTTTGACATGTTTACTGCATTTGATCATGAAACAACCAAGCAGACTATTGATAGATACTGTCATTTGGTGTTGGAAATGGGTAGGTTGAATATAGTGAAAGATGATGATGAGTGGGTTGATAAATTAGCAGAGGCGTTACCACAGCATAAGTGGGGAACGTATTTGATGGTTGTGAAACTTATGAGAAAGTCCGAGAACATGAATTTGGCTCAGTTTATTCAGAAAATCGAAGAGCAGGAGCTGGATATTCAAAAGACAGCTATCATGACAAATCCAAATGCAAAGCAAGATGTCAGTCTATATTATCGGGGAAACAAGTTTGAGACCACTCCCAATCTTAGTCCAAAGATTAGTATTGCATTCAGTGCTGATGATTCTGCCAGTCCTCATGCAAGTACTACAACTCAGAGTGGTGGATCTACTTCATCATTCTCAAGTTTTGATCCTAACATCAACACACCTAGTCCTCAAAAGCAAAATTCTACAAATTTGCAATGCAATGTGACACTGAACATCCAGAATGGTCAAAGTCTTTCTCCTGAAGTGGCAAAGCAACACATGGCATGTCTTGTCGCTATGTTAGAATCGTATGAAAGTTTGATTGCAGGTAAAATTGGCAATCTGATGCTCACAAAAGAAGACTACGACCAAATCGATGCAGAAGAGCTTGAGTTGATGGATGTGAAGTGGTGCCTGGCCAGTGCATGTAGGAGAGCTGAAAAATTTCAACAGATTACGGGCAGAGACGAGTTTCGAGGAATGGCTACTTCTCCACTTGGTTTTGATAAGTCAAAGGTTACCTGTTTCCGATGTAAAGGAAAGAGTCACTTTAAACGGGAATGTAAGAACCAAGAGTCAACTGGTAGCCAAGAAAAGAGCAATTATTATCAGAAATCGATCTTTCATCAAATCGATCAAAAACCTCAACAAAAGGAACCGCAAACTGCTCATGGGAGAATGATTGAAGAAGCCAATAGGAAAGCTTATTATGGGATAATTGATCAAAATGATGAGGTTGTAGCACAGGGATTTAGTTGGGACAAGTATATACCTAGTAAAACTAAATCTGATATGGCACTTGTTACCAGGATTCTGGATCAAAGTGAGGATTGTCAGAAAAGGATTCCTATATTTCCAGATCTTGGAAGTGATGTTGATACGGATGATGAGGAAGAGTATCTTAACAAATGTAGAAAAAGCATTGATCCTAACAGTTTTAATTTTTTCTATGCAGATAAAGTTGAGATGCTGAATCAGAAGAAGATTGCTCGATTGCAGAGAGAGCTAGAGGCTGCAAAGCTACTCGCTGTTGAAAAATCGAAGACTGAAGCTGTAGTAGCAAAAGATGAAGCAACTGCTGAGAATGCACCAGAAAAGATTGTTGAAATAGAGAAAGTGATTGAGAAAATTGTCGAAGTCGAGAAACTCGTGGAAGTTGAGAAAATTGTTGAAAAGATTGTCGAAATAGAAAAGATTGTCGAAGTCGAGAAACTTGTTGAAGTTGAAAAGACTGTCGAAGTCGAAAAGATAGTTGAAAAGGTGATTGAAGTTACAAATCCTTGTGAGAAATGTTTAGAAGCTTGCAAAGTTTGTGAAGAAAAAGATAAAAAGATTCCTGAGTTAGAGAAAATGAAGGAAGATTTACTGTTTGATGTGAAGTATGTGAAAGAGTCATACGACGTATTGAACAGGACAGTTGACAGTTTGAAAAGAGCAAATGCAGAATTTGAAAAAGCAAATGACAAAATGAGTGCAACTTTGATGACAAAGCAAAGTGTTATTAATGATTATATCGAAGATTGTGCTAACTTGAAGAAGGAGTTGGAACTTGAGAAGATCGAGAGTGAAAGGATCAACCGATTACTTTTGAGTTATACTACTTGTGATTATTTGATTGATCGTGTTTATCCTACTGTCGCAGGTCTTGAAGCTTTCAAGAAGAAAGATAAAGAAGAGGATACTGGTAAGAAACCAAGTGTCAAGTATAACAGATGTCCGCCTCCTATCTATGAAAGTTATTCCCCCAGGAAACCAAACGAGGAACAAGTAGACAAGGCTCTAAACATCAAATTAAAGTCTGAAATCACTGATGAATTACCAGACAATATTGATGTTACATTCACAGCGTCTGACACTGATCATGAGTCTAAGTTAGTTAAGAGAGTTGTCGATCAGGTGTTGGATACAGATGAAGAGTCAAAACAGGAGTTTAAGTTTGAAAGTTCGAGTTCGTCAGAAAAGAGTCCGAGTTCACCGGTTAATAGGGTTTACAATAAAGAATTCCTGTTATCAAAATCTAATTTGAATGACGAATCAATCAAAGTAGCATATACATTGAATGATTCAGACAAATTATATTCTGATGAGGAATTCCCAATAAGAAGTGTCAAAACTGAAATGATCAAACAGGTTTTCAAATTAACAGAAATTAATATTTCTGAAATAAATGATGTAAATCTTGCTGAAAAACCGAAAAAGTACACTTCAAGAGTTCAACAGAGATTGAACAAGAAAAAGGGTTATGATTATGGTTCAGGTTATCGAAAGAAACCAGACCATAATGGTAATCTCAAAAAGAAAGGTCTTGGTTTCAATTCTTCAGAAAATCATAAAAATCAGAAAACTTATAAACCAAAAACAAAATTTGTTTCAGGTGGGAGTTCTGAAGATGAGCAGAAGAAACCGTTCTGGAAGCAGTCGAATCAAGAGTTCTTGCTGAAGTGAAGAAGAATGTGAGAAAATATGTTCAAAGAGTTGATAGAAGAACCTGTTTCAAATGCCAAGAAGTTGGGCACATAGCATGGAATTGCCCCAAGTCCAACTACCAAAAACAGGGAGTTTCTTCTAACTCTGTTTGGAGAAAGACTTGTGCTGATAAGAAAGAACAATCTGTAAACATGGTTAAGAAGTTTGAAAATTCTACTTCTGAGGAAGGAGAAAGTTCAAAAAGGTTTTACAAAAGAAGAGGTGATTTAAGTAAACAAAAATGGGTTGTTAAATCTGAGGGTAATTCTGACAATGAATCTGATTCCATAAAATCAGAGGAGTTATTGGTTGATAAAAAGATTGTGAATTCCGTTCAAGTGGTGAACGATGAGAATTTTCCGAAATTGACAAAAGAAAATTTGATGAAGAAAGTTGGAAAGGTTGAAATCTCAAATCAATTCTTCGCCGATAAAGGAGAATTTGATGTTGATAAGGCTTTCAACGGGAAAGTCAAACATATTTTTGGGAAGATGGTTGATAAGAAGGTAAAAGGTGCTAAAGAATTTTATAAATCAAAATGTTGGTGGGACAGATGTGTTCCAAAGTCACCCAAGGCTGGTGAAGCTTGGGTGGACATTATGTTTGAGTAAAACACCGGACTTGCCGGAGATCCCAAGTTGGTAATCGTGGATCAGGAATCGGCATCTTTCTAGTGTTTGAAAAGTTTGTTTGAAAGATTTTGAATAGTGTTTGAATGTTTACAGGTGAGAGGACTACGCCGGAGCTTCCAGGTTGGTAAGTGCGAAGCAGGAATCGACATCCTGATTGGTAAAATGGTGATGTAGACGTAACATTCCTACAAGTGGTATTGTGTGCTTTTACAAGTGGTTATTTTTACAATTGGTTTAGAGATTGCTTGATTGCAAATGGTAAATCAGGGACATTAAGTTGTACTTGATTTACTACATATGGGTAAAAGATAGACAAGATGATGAACCACATCCCCGTACTTAAAAATGATAAACCTACAAGTGGTTTTTATCAACACAAACTCATTTTCCGGAAAAATCATTTCGATTGAAACAAACTTAAGTGTTTTGAAATCCAAATGAGAAAATAGTTTGTTGATAGGGGGAGTTCTGATTGTTTATGCCAAAGTGAATGGCGAATTGATGCGATTTGATATCGGTTGTCATGTTTCTGTACAGTTTGTTTTCAATTTTCGTTAATGTGTTTGCATTTTAGGGGGAGTAGAAAATTTCAGAAAATCCAAAAACATTAGAAAATTTGAAAAACACAAAAACATGATAAAATCCAAAAATGAGTTTGTTGTGAATAAGAGGAAATGATAGTACATCAGCAGACTATCACAACATGCTAAAGAATTGGAAAGTTTAAAAGTGATAAACAATCTTACTGCGGATGTGTCAGTAGATTTTTACACATTTAGTAGACTGTGACGAGATATAAACCTAAATTTCAAACTTGCTTGTTCTGTGGGTTAACACAAACTTGGATATATAGGTAACCCCTGAAATCTTGTTTGAAAGGTCCCTTATTCTGAGATACTAGGTCTTTATGCTCAGTGATATCTGGGGTATTATCCCGGGACTTCTGCTGTATGGAAGTACTGACCTAGTCCCCGGATAATACTTTTTGCAAATGCTTGAAAAAGCGCCGCCCTCAGCAAATCGATGAAACAATAAAATTGATAGTCATTGCTGTTGTAAAAAAGATCCTCTAAAGGGGACCCACCAAAAGTCGAGCCGTCATCTCTCTGCTGAACGGAAGTTCTGACCTGAGCTCTCACGGTTTCGCACCTAACCCCTTACAGATATCAGCTGTGGTATACTCACCTGTAAGACTGAATATTGGGATCTGGATACGGGAGTATATTCAAGTAGTGGGACACACGGATAAGTTTTAGTTTCTAAGACATTAATATCGTATCTCGGATCAGTTGAACTTTGTGTGAAAATTTAAGTGGACCAGTATACTGACAATCTAGGTAAATTGTTTAGAACATAAAATGAAATGAAGCTTAACGGTGTTGGTGATTTGTCTCATAAGCTGATATGATCCTCTTGCACAATCTCACAAAAATATTGTCTGTAAATATTTCTTTACTGCATTTTATTTCTCTTATGTTAAAAAATCCAAAAAGATTTTCAGTTTGTTTTAGTATAAATTTTTGAAAAATTCAAAAAGATTTTTGACAACTGGTATTGAAAAGTTGATGTTCAAAATTCCGAGTGCTAAACTTGACGAACAAATGGTTTGGGAGAGTGTGTTGGTTTTGAAAACAAAAATGATATATATCTCAAAGTGGTTCTTCAAATTATAAAATCATTCTGTGATTGTATAATTTCTGTGAATGACTCATTAGATCTTTACATATTATCATCGGAAGTTTTATTTTTGGGTAGAGGATGTGCAGGTTTCAAAGAGATATAGAACCAGGTTCCGATACCTGAAGAATTTGTGATTTCAACATGCCAGACTGCGATCCCAGCATATCGAAAGGGGGAGTCTGAAGACATCCGAGTAGAGATTGATCGTGGGGAGTCTGTTGATGATGATGAAAAGAGAAGAGAAAGATTTGAGGATGCTTTCACTGATAAAGACTGAAGTCGTTGAAGACTCGACACTTAAGACTCGTCAACATCTGAGGGGGAGTCTGTTGGTGCAGTCATCTGTCGACTACGTCTAATGTCGAGTTCGGGTTGCGATGCGGATCTGATCAAACATGAGGTCATCATGTTTAATGATGACATCATGTGACATCATCATTATACTATGATTATCAACAACAACAAACGGCAAATGAACAAGGACTTGAAAGATTATTGTGTCAATATTTTGTGATTGGACCAACATAAAGGTCCAATGAAACATCACCTCTCAAAGAGCCAATGAAAGTTCAACTAAAAGGTCCAATGATATGGGATTTCACAAGAGACAAAAGGATGGTTAGTCAACTTGCATGTGGGGATTGCTTATTTGAATCTTGTCAGACCGCTTTTATGGAATCTTGTGGAACCGCCTTTATGACATCATGGATCGCTTTTTAGGCAACATATGGAACCGCTTATGTGTACACTGTTATTTCGAGCGACCCTAGACTAGTATATATAGGCTTGTCATACATTTCATTTGTAACATAGTTCAGATCTGATACCGAGGTATTGCCGGTTTTTCCTTGTAATCGAAACGTTGTAAAATCAATATACAAAAGGATTAAAGTGTGATACAAGCTGTGTACGCATCCGTTTCCATGTTTCCGCCTCTGAAACGGAGTTGAGCTCTTCCGAACGACTCGTTTAGGTCGCGAAATCGATCCTACAGTGACTAACCAAAGTGATTCGAACCCCTTTTTCAAATTGAGGTAGTGTGTCTTGACTTACTTAGACAAATATGTCATCGATGTTAGGCCTATGATATTCGTCCTTTTAGTCATTTCACGTTCCCAATTGATTGGAAATTTCGAGACTTTGGCGAGGCATAAAAATATCAAGGAGTGGGACTAGTTATCAAGGTCGGAGTCTCACCTCTAACTTGACAACATCGTACCCAAATAGCGTCGGTACTTATCCGCAGACAAGACCTACCAGAATATAATAAGGAAAATTTTCATCAAGGTTCGGATGTCACTCCTGACTTGAGGGCAAATCTCGTGCGAATGTGCAAACACCGATTAACAGTGTTTTCTAAGTATAAAGTGTATATTATGTTAGCCTTAGGAAAGGCATGTAAATTTAGCAGGAAAATGTGCTGCTAGGAAGCAGGTATGGTAGAACGCATAAGTCTTAAACAACAGATAAGAATCAAGATTCCTAGAACTATAGACTAGGGCAAGTATTCCTACTTATCCTAATTCCCTATAGTTATGGCTCTGATACCAATCTGTCACACCCCAACCGATGGCGGAAACATCGGGGTGCGAGCACTAAGCGTTCAGATTGCTCATGAGATTCCATAACACTAGACATTCCAATAATAATTATGTAGATTTTATGCATAGTCTAAAATCAAGCATCACAGAATGTCAAATTTCAAACCCAAATCATAAAGTGTTCAAATTGTTCAAAGACTAAATTAACTAGGCGACTTTTCTAAGCATCTCCTAGCTTGATTTCCATGCATTCCAAAGCAACCTATTAGCCTGCAACATGTTTTAAAATATCAATACAAAAGTATTGGCGAGTATACAAGTTTGATAATAGAATAATAGATTTAAAACAACTCATATCCATAGTGTAAGCAACAAAAATAGTTTCAGCCGTGCTAGTGTTGCAGTCCACGCAGTGATAGCCCAAGTATCCCGATGCTTTGGTGTGTACCCAAGACTCAAGGTAAACTAGAATCCTCCTAACAATACCACCTGAGAATAATGGGAGAGGTGCATCTCCTATAGCGCTACTATTGTTAAGGCGGAACTACACACTCTGGATTAAACATCACATAGCACAAGAATCAAGAATCAAGAATCACAAGTTTCATGTTCACATAGGATAGAGTTCAAGTTTCAAAAGATTCAAGTTTAAGTTTCACAGAATACATGTTACACCCCAAGAGTTTAAAGTAAAAGGGAATGGAGTATACTCACAGTGATTGCTTAACAGTCGCAACTGTTATTGGATCAAAGGGAGCTCTTTTTAGAATTAGCCTGGTTAGATTACAATAGGATAAGAGTCGGACAGAATAACGAGATTGCACAAGTGTCAAATCTGTCACACCCCTAAAATACCACAAGCGGAGTATCACCGCAAGGAGTGTGACGTACCAGGATCTAGCCACCAATCACATTGAACTCATAAGAATATGTAAATAAAACTTTCATTTATTAACATTTAGTGTTACAACGTTACAAGTAATATACAATATACAGCGGAAGCATAATTTATTTGTTGAGTGTTTATAAACCATATGTAAAAACCATATCTCTTGTGTTACGAATCCATGCATCTCGACCCATGACCACTCCAGCCTCCAAGACAGCAAGTTCCAATGATATGTACCTAAAGGCCTGCAAGGCATGTAATAACGAATCAACAACAAAGTTGAGCGAGTTCACAGTTGGGTGTTTATTTTAAGTTGTTTCGAAACATAGTTTTTCTTTAGCTGGCTTGCTTTCCGTGGGGGTTTCCCCATAGTTGAAAATATGATTAAACAGTTCCTTCTTTCCCAAACCATATCCATAATCAGTGGGGGCTTCCCCATGTGAACCACTAAACCCGTTTACCATATCGACTACTGACTGAAGTAAGTTGGTGCCCTAGTTAATGTCTATCATCATTGACGTGCCATAGTCCATTAGTCCACGCCCGTCCTCTACGGCACGGTGTGAGGCTTGTCAAACCTAATAGCGCTATTTAACTAATGACCCGCTCGCCATTGGCCTCGGCGATTAAGTCGAACAAAATGAGGGATTTAATGATAGAGAGTTTTGGTCTAGTATCCGTGTTGTCACCCTTCAGTAAAGAGGGTGTGTACGAAATCCCCAAACCAGGAGATTATGCAGGTTCCAATTTATATTCTTATCACGTGTTGTCACCCTTCAATAAAGAGGGTGTGTACGTGTTCCAAACCAGGAGATCACGCAGTTTCGGTTTCAATCCTTTACCCATTCCCAACCCTTGGGAATCCCCTGCCTTGTGGAAAGTGTGAAATCACCTCGTTTGCTCGGTATGCTTAAATACTTGCACAAGCAATTCAATCAAAGCCTATAGTATGCACGTATACACAATCAGTTTATGTTTGTAATGATTCACATGCAAACTAACATCACGGTAATATCACACAGTGTGCTTAGGCAATTATTATCATGTATCATGTAAATAGTTAATCAAATTCATGCAATTCATGCTTCACATAAATGCTTTCTCAGTTCATTTTTACATGGTTATCCAATAACAGACTTGATAAGCTTAGCTGACTTAACTGACTTAATAGAGTTAACCTACTTAACAGAATTAACAGACTTAATAGAGTTAACAGACTTAACAGAGTTAACATACTTAATAGAGTTACTGTGATAATATTCCAACTTCACAGAGCACGTGGAGAAATCACATATGGCGAAATCCCCAGGCGAAATCCCTAATGGCGAAAACACTCTTTGGTGAAATCACCTTTCTGGTGAAAACCCTCAGGTGACGAAATCCCTTTTGGGGTTTTCGTCGTGCTTGTGTTTTCATCGGCGACATCATCATCAATATCAGAACCCTAATCATGATTCTAGCAGTTACATAATCAATCATCAACACAATCATATACCCAGCATAATCATCCATGGCAGTTTCAATAGCATTAGTTATCATCCACTAACTATCATCAACATACCCTAATGTTCCCGCGATTGAAATCATTGACATGGTTCATACAATCATTCAGTATCACACTATCAATTAATCACCTCATAAGGACACGGGTCAAGTATCAATCATTCGAGATTCTTATTTCAAATAGGCCGAACCAAAACATCAGATTCCTCATTTACACACTATCGAAGTTAATAAACATCTAAGGTATCCTGAATCAAAACATAACATAGCCGACCCCATACACTTCAACCACCTACCCAGATCATAATATCACTTCATGTTTTGTACATTTTAATTAACAAAAATTCATCATAACAAGATTATCGATTGCCTAAGACATGCTTCCTAATTCACACATAGACTATAACATCATGTTTAAGATTACAGAAGCATAAGATTATCATGCATACACAATTCATCAATCAAGATCTCGCACAAACAATATTACCAAACAAAGACTAACATCACATAAATTTACTAACCACTGGTTCTGATCCGACTGCTTCGAAGGGGGGGGGGAATTTCACTTCTGCCGATGCGCACTAGAGGGGTTTAGGGTTTCCTAAAAGTATTCTAATGTAACTGATCTCCCAAGTTATATCGTAAACACCATTGGGCCAGCCGAACACCCTTGGGTCAAAGCCCAATCCTGACGAAAACACTGATTTCATCGAAGAGGTGGGTGTTTTCGTTGGGTGGGTGTTTTCGGCCAAGACTCCAACTTTCTTCACATGGTCTAAAATAATAATTCACAACTTTTATTTATTAAATAACACTAACATAAGTCAACATAACAACTTATAAACTAATCACAGTGCACAGTTTCAATGCAATGAACCACAAAACACAGTACGTGACAAGTAATGCGTAAAGGAGAAACCTTGGAAACTTGAGTTGTCACATTATCCCCAACTTGAAAGAAATTTCGTCCCGAAATTTAGCACATAGATACTGAGGAAGCTAGAAAGGTTGCGTGGTTTTCCTGGGGTGTCACATCATCCCCCCGTTGGTTTGGAATTTCGTCCCGAAATTCCGCAGGAGCTTCAACGTCATTAGTGGTTTCATTGATCTCGAACAATGGGGATATGTGAGTTTCATTTGGTTTTCTCGTTCCCAGGTAAACTCTGGGCCACGATGGGAGTTCCAACGAACTCGAACAAGAGGTATTCTGGTGCTC
Source organism: Helianthus annuus (assembly GCF_002127325.2). Taxonomy (NCBI): domain Eukaryota; kingdom Viridiplantae; phylum Streptophyta; class Magnoliopsida; order Asterales; family Asteraceae; genus Helianthus; species Helianthus annuus. Next base: position 154,013,717 of record NC_035443.2, read on the forward strand.
TTGAGAATCTTAACGCCTCGGCCTGTGATTTCAATTGGTTCCTCGACGAATCGCAACTGATCGTCGATTATGAGCTCCTTCAAAGGAACTATGAGGGTCTCATCTGATAGACACTTCTTCAGATTTGACACGCGGAATACCTTGTGAACTCCGCTGAGTTCTTCAATTAGAATCAACTTGTAAGCGACTTGCCAACTTTCTCAATGATTTCGAACGGTCCGACATAATGCGGATTGAGTTTGCCTCGTTTGCCAAAACGAACTACACCTTTCCAAGGTGAGACTTTGAGTAGCACTCGATCCCCCAACCTGGAACTCGAGTGGTTTCCTGCGCTTATCAGCGTAGCTCTTCTGACGGTCGCGAGCTGCCGCCATTCGTTGTCGTATCTGAGCAATCTTTTCAGTTGTGTCTACCACAAGTTCTGGGCCTGTGATTTGGCTGTCACCAACTTTTGACCAACAAAGAGGTGATCGGCATTTACGTCCGTACAATGCCTCGAATGGAGCAGCCTGACTGCTGGTGTGGTAACTGTTGTTATACGAAAGTTTCCACTAAAGGGAGGTGTCTTCTCCGACCGTTGCCAAAGTCGATTTCACGTGTTCGAAGCATGTCTTCAAGAGTTTGGATGGTGCGCTCAATCTGCCCATCCGTTTGTGGACGATATACTGTGCTCGTGTCTAAACGCGAGCCAAAGGATTTGTGCACCGCTTGCCACAAATCAGATGCAAATCGTGGGTGGCGATTAGAGGTAATGAAGGTTGGCACCCCGTGCCTAGCAACCACTTCCTTCCGGTAGATGACTGCAAGTGTAGAAAACTTATCCGTTTCCTTGATGGCTAGAAAGTGTGCTGGTTGCGCCAGACAATCAATGAGTATCCAGGTGATGTTATTTCCGCTTCGAGTTGTAAGTAGACTATCGACCAAATCCATGGCAGTCTGTTTTTATTTCCATGTGAGTGTTGCTGGTTGCTGATGTTACACCTTGACTTTCCACAAGTCGATCCATCTTTCACATACTTAACTAGATGAGCCTTCATGTCCGACTACCAGTACAAGGTGTATAAATCCTAGTGCCTCCCATCAAAACCCAGTTTGAACAGAGGTTGCTTATCCGCGCCCCGCATGGGTTCAACTTGAAAATTCCTCTTCCTTCAGTTCTCTAGTTTGAACAGAGTGAGTCTGATCCGGTAAGTTAGAGTCGATAGCGAGCTGCAGAGCTCGTGCATGTTCAGGTTTTCACATTTGTATTCATCCAGAAGTTCCATCCAGCGATGTCATTGTATGCTTTAGTTCTTTCGAACATCGGTACATGGGAGGCCCTTGTGGTCGGTCTAAATAACGCATCTGGTACCGCCCAAGTGATGCCTCCATCCAAAATCCCAAAGCCATGGTTTTCACCGTCAGTCGAGTGTGTCGCACAGTTCCTCTTTGTGACTCTTTCACGTATGTCATCACTCTCTCGTGTTGCGTCATTGTGCAGCTGGGACGCTGATTCGGACCATAACGATATACCACTGAATCACCCGCATCCTCAGGTAAAAAGATGCTCAGAGCATTGCAGAGTCGGGATTCGAAAGCTGAAAGGACGTCCTCCTGTACTGTCTTTCACGAACACAGCACCCTGCTGTGCTAGAGAGATTTAAGCTGCGCGACCTTCGCAAATCCTGTGATTTATCTGTGATAGCATCAAGTGAGACCAAGAAATTGTTGTATCCACGAAGGACTCTTTTGTGTCGATCAGTTTCCAACCAAGACGGATCTTAGCGAGATCCACGTGCATTCCCACTTTGCTGATTATATACCCAAAAGGTAACTCTCTAACCCAGAAATTACATTTAACAAGACCTTGAGCGGTGTGGCTCCTCCCTCAGGAGTTCTAAAATAAGATACAAATGCCACCCATGGCGTTCCATTCTCCTGCTCAGGATTCAGAACGTCGTCAACAAATGCGGTCGATTCCTGTAATCCTTGAAGCTGTTGGTGTGTTGGTCAACTCAATGATCATGGTGCATAACGTTGAAATGGCTGCATTACATTCAACATGCTATCCTAAGGGCATTCTTCCCTTAGATTTCCATCTGAAAATAGCTCGTTCACTAGCGATTCTTCGAATGGAAGCTTGTTCCTCGCAACTGGTCGACGGGTTGTCAATACGTGGTCGAGGCAAACGGTTCTTGACTGTCACCTTGTTGAGTTCTTGCTAATCAGTACACATACGAGAAGGCTTCTCTTCATGGGTATAACGAGGGCTCCTTAAAGCGAAAACTCCTGTCCGACAGTTCCTGTAGTTGGTTAAGCAGCTCTTGCAACCCTCCTGATGCAGGACAGTAAAGAGTACGAGTAGTTAGAACTCTCTCCGGCGCAAGGTCAAACTGAGTTCTTACCTAACAGTTGTAGAGATGATCCAGGAAGTTCCTCGGGCAGCACATGGAGGGTAATCACGAAAAGCTGGTGGATCCTCGATCCTCTCGTCTATAACAGTTGCCACATAGCGGGGTAATCCCTCCGTAGACACTCCTGGCTCTCATTGCTGACATACCACTAACCATTGCGCCACCCTGACGCGTTAGAATAGATAACAATCCTCCACGAAGGAGAGGGATACGTAGAATTGTCTCCTCACAGAGTACATCTATCAAGAATAACAGAAGAAAGGTCGATGTCGAACACTTGTCCCATAAGGTCGTGTTTGTATCCCAACGATCATATGAGGTTTCCATTGTCTATCCATCAGCCGGTCCACAACAAATTCAAACTCTCAGGAGCATCAGGGCCAAACGGAATGGAGACGAAGCGGATTGCTGCTCATACTAGCTACCATGCCGTTACAGTCCTGACGTCGCCCACGCCAATACTAATTGCCCTTTCCAGAGCATCATTGATGGTGTCGCCGTTTTCATTACTAGAATTTCAAGTACTGTCGTTGTTCCTTTGATCGTTGTCCTCTTATCTTAACCACGTCCAATCCATGTTGTGGGCACCTTTATTTCCTTACTGAAAGCTAGGGTTACGAGCACCTTGTTGTTGTTGTTACTGCTGCCCCCAATGTCTGTGCTCGAAACGAAGCCCTACGATTCTTCACCATCATAGTCCATCTTTTCACATTCTGCGCCACGTCCTAAAGCGCTGCTCACAGTGCTGGCAGTTACGCATACCACACTAAAGTCAAATGCCATCACTTATGCCTCGGTTGATCCGTAAGAGTTGACTCCCATGTGTCGCTAACAAGGGTTAAGGATTCGATTGAAGCCAATTCACTGGTGTTCATTGCCGATAATCAGGGTCGTCAAAGTATTGAGGTCGGTGAGGTGCTACGCTCATCCTCCTGTCCATCGATGTTGCAAGTGGTTCGAGTAATGCTCAGTATGTTGTGGGAGTGTTGCAGAAGTGATCGCACTTCAGAATCTGAGGCGTTAGTACGTTAAGTTCCAGCAAGCGAAGAAAGGTGAGAAAGATATCGATCAATCATTCGATGCTGCGACATCCAACACATGGACGTTCGTATAAGCAACTAACATTCTACACAATTCGCTGAGTTCAGATGGGTGTTCAGGTAACACTCGATAGCATCGAGTTTCGAAGGGATTCAAAGATAAATGAAAAGTTCATGTTTGATTTTGAGTAGGGGACAATTACTGCTATGACCCCTATAGGTTTGTTATGTTTCTCATCGATCAAATGACGGAACGAAACCCCTTTTTCACTTGTTAAGCCTCACTGGGACTCACATGCACCCCACAGTATTATTATGTGTGCACCCACAATAATATTGTGATTTGCATGCTCATCTCAGCTCCCCTTAACTCATGTCAAATGGTTCCTCAAACTCGAGTAGCAAACAAAGAGTATCACGAAGCTTAAGTCTTGAAGGTTTAGGGGGAAATACCACCCTATCAGTCACATAACACATGCAAGTATACGTGAATTCATACTGTCATGTTAAACATGCAATCACATGTAATATCATATGTAGGTGTTCACTAGTTATGCAGTACAATGAGTATACGAGAGACGAACCTTGCAATCTGGAGCTGAGTGTCATGGTCGTATTCACGTCTTCAGAACTGTTCGGTTATAGTCTGGTTTTACAAAAACGTTTTTCCTCTTTTTTAAATAAAACCAAGTTCACTATAACCAATGGCTCTGATACCAATCTGTCACACCCCCAAAATACCACAAGCGGAGTATCACCGCAAGGAGTGTGGCGTACCAGGATCTAGCCACCAATCACATTGAACTCATAAGAATATGTAAATAAAACTTTCATTTATTAACATTAAGTGTTACAACATTACAAGTAATATACAGTATACAGCAGAAGCATAATTTATTCATTGAGTGTTTATAAACCATATGTAAAAGCCATATCTCTTGTGTTACGAATCCATGCATTTCGACCCATGACCACTCCAGCCTCCAAGACAGCAAGTTCCAATGATATGTACCTAAAGGCCTACAAGGCATGTAACAACGAATCAACAACAAAGTTGAGCGAGTTCACAATTGGGTGTTTATTTTAAGTTGTTTTGAAACATAGTTTTTCTTTAGCTGGCTTGCTTGCCGTGGAGGTTTCCCCATAGTTGAAAATATGATTAAACAGTTCCTTCTTTCCCAAACCATATTCATAATCAGTGGGGGCTTCCCCATGTGAACCACTAGACTCGTTTACCATATCGACTACTGACTGAAGTAAGTTGGTGCCCTAGTCAATATCTATCATCATTGACATGCCATAGTCCATTAGTCCACGCCCGTCCTCTGTGGCACGGTGTGAGGCTTGACAAACCTAATAGCGCTATTTAACTAATAACCCGCTCGCCATTGGCCTCGGCGATTAAGTCGATACAAAATGAAGGACTTAATGATAGAGAGTTTTGGTCTAGTATCCATATTGTCACCCTTCAGTAAAGAGGGTGTGTACGAAATCCCCAAACCAGGAGATTACGCAGGTTCCGATTTATATTCTTATCACGGGTTGTCACCCTTCAATAAAGAGGGTGTGTACGTGTTCCAAACCAGGAGATCACGCTGTTTCGGTTTCAATCCTTTACCCATTCCCAACCCTTGGGAATCCCATGCCTTGTGGAAAGTGTGAACTCACCTCGGTTTGCTCGGTATGCTTAAATACTTGCACAAACAATTCAATCAAAGCCTATAGTATGCACGTATACACAATCAGTTTATGTTTGTAATGATTCACATGCAAACTAACATCACAGTAATATCACAGGGTGTGCTTAGGCAATTATTATCATGTATCTTGTAAACAGTTAATCAAATTCATGCAATTCATGCTTCACATAAATGCTTTCTCAGTTCATTCTAACATGGTTATCCAATAACAGACTTGATAAGCTTAGCTGACTTAACTGACTTAATAGAGTTAACCTACTTAACAGGATTAACAGACTTAATAGAGTTAGTAGACTTAACAGAGTTAACATACTTAAGAGAGTTACTGTGATAATATTCCAACTTCACAGAGCGCGTGGCAAAATCACATATGGCGAAATCCCCCAGGCGAAATCCCTAATGGCGAAAACACTCTTTGGCGAAATCACCTTTCTGGCGAAAACCCTCAGGTGACGAAATCCCTTTTGGGGTTTTCGTCGGGCTTGTGTTTTCATCGGGCTTGTGTTTTCGTCGGCGACATCATCATCATCATCAATATCAGAACCCTAATCACGATTCTAGCAGTTACATAATCAATCATCAACACAATCATATACCCAGCATAATCGTCCATGGCAGTTTCAATAGCATTAGTTATCATCAACTAACTATCATCAACATACCCTAATGTTCCTACGATTGAAATCATTGACATGGTTCATACAATCATTCACTATCACACTATCAATTAATCACCTCATAAGGACACGGGTCAAGTATCAATCATTCGAGATTCTTATTTCAAATAGGCCGAACCATAACATCAGATTCCTCATTTACACACTATCGAAGTTAATAAACATCTACGGTATCCTGAATCAAAACATAACATAGCCGACCCCATACACTTCAACCACCTACCCAGATCATAATATCACTTCATGTTTTATACATTTTAATTAACCAAAATTCATCATAACAAGATTATCGATTGCCTAAGACATGCTTCCTAATTCACACATAGACTATAACATCATGTTCAAGATTTACAGAAGCATAAGATTATCATGCATACACAATTCATCAATCAAGATCTCGCACAAACAATATTACCACACAAAGACTAACATCACATAAATTTACTAACCACTGGTTCTGATCCGACTGCTTCGAGGGGGGGGGATTTCACTTCTGCCGATGCGCACTAGAGAGGTTTAGGGTTTCCTAAAAGTATTCTAATGTAACTGATCTCCCAAGTTACATCGTAAACACCATTGGGCCAGCCGAACACCCTTGGTTCAAAGCCTAATCCTGACGAAAACACTGATTTCGTCGAAGAGGTGGGTGTTTTCGTTGGGTGGGTGTTTTCAGGTGTGGGTGTTTTCGGCCAAGACTCCAACTTTCTTCACAAGGTCTAAAATAATAATTCACAACTTATATTTATTAAATAACACTAACATAAGTCAACATAACAACTTATAAACTAATCACAGTGCACAGTTTCAATGCAATGAACCACAAAACATAGTACGTATCAAGTAATGCGTAAAGGAGAAACCTTGAAAACTCGAGTTGTCCCAAAATCAGTCACTGGATCGGATGGCTGTCCGATCGGATGGCAATCCAATCAGATTGTCAGTCGGTCAGGTGACTTATGTGTATCAGGAATTAGAGGGCTGCCCGATCGGATGGCCATCCGATCGGGTTGCCACTTGGTTTGAAGTTCATAGAGAGGGGAAAAGGGTGGCTGCCCGATCAGATGGCCATCCGATCGGGTTGCTATTCCATCCGAATGTTGTGTACCTTGGTCATCTCAATCGGATGACTGCTCGATCGGACACGTATTGTGACAACAGTAACCCATTAGCACACGTACCTTGGTCATCTTAACGGTGACGATACGACACGTATTGTGACAACAGTAACCCATTAGCACACCGCCGTACTGATCGGGTGGGAAATCACCCCTGTCCGATCAGTCATCTGTTCGTAACGAGTTAATGTCAGAATCCATTCCATGCTCGTCTTCACTGGTATTAACTCAGATCCAAACCGGCTTTAGACTATTCATCCAGTCCACAGCCCGTTTAGCCCCGGGTTCCATCGATTAAAGTGAAAGTTTGAGAAAAGATGAAGACGCTTAGGTTTTATAGGAAAAAGTCTAGATTTAGCCTAGATTTAGTGTGAAAACGCATGAAATATCTTAGATCTGAGCTAGATCTTACTCAGAATGACATCACATGGCAGTTTGTACAAACCCCCATGATGACATCATCCTCAAGAACTCAGATCCAAGAGATTTCACGGTGAAGAGTGTGATTTCAAGTGAGAATCACGTAGAGGATGATGTGTAGACGAGAAAGTACAAAGATCTAGTGCAAAACATACCGAAATCAGCAAGAAAATGAAGAAATGAGGAGATAGCGTGTTTGGTCGGGCAGAGCTTTCACATCACTGAAAATAGTGATGTGACAGGTCTATTTATAGTGTGGGGTGAAGTGGAGGCGGTACAAGGTGGATAGGGTGGTGGCCCGTTCGGGTGGTCATCCGATCAGGTGGTCATCCTATCAGGTGGCAATCCGATCGGATTGCCACTCTGGTCAATCCCACCTTTCCGCGTTCCCGTCTTTGATTCGTTTTGTGAGTTAGATTGAGCATTGCGTTGCGTATAGTTTAGGTAAAGTATCTAGATTACATCACAAACCAAAAGTTTCCAAGTTTCGTAGATTCCGCCAGTGACAAGGCTCTGGTCTCTCGTTCAACTAAGAATCAAGTCTCACGAGTCTAAGGAGTCAGGCACCAAATAAGTTTCAAGAGTCAAGAATCATAGTTTATCAAGTATCGAGAATCAAGAGTCCAAGTATCGAGTATCAAGAATCAACATAAAGAATCTAGCTTCCATAGCATCAAGAATCAAGTATCTAGTTTAATCTTTAAGCACCAAGAGTCTAGTATCTAGATTAAGTATCAAGTCTCATAGTTTAAGTATCAAGAATCAAGCATCTAGAATAAAGAGTCAAGTATCATAGTGTTAAGCATCTAATGTGACAACCATCACTTTTCCGTACATTCCGTACACAAATTGAACAGTAATATGTACTTAAATAATTGTGCATGATCTAGTTTACAACATACAATGGCATTTCATGATCGTTGCTACATGCAACACGATATAGTGCTAATAATGCAAAGAACAAACTTGGCACCAATATTAGACAACAAAAATATATATACTGCCAATGTTCAGTACATAGACAGACAATATTTTTGAGGCCCAGTATGAGCCAGAGACGATGTATTACACCAGTATAGTGTGTAGGGAAGTAAGGACCACAAAACTGCATGCCTAAGTGATAGACAAAGTACCGGAAAGTGCCTAAAACACACTAAAAGTGCAGAATTCTGAAGAAAATAACTAAAAATCAGCTATTTTCAGCATTTAAACATCTAATTATAATGCAGAAAAATGGTTTAATGGTCCAGAATACTTTCCTAAGTGTCAAGTGTCGGGAATTGAAATTATCATAAAATATAACATAAAGCACACTAAACTGCGATATTTAGCACTTTAACGAACCGGTAACCAACCGAACAACCGGGCACTACCCGACACTACCCGAAACACCAAAATTTAACAAGAAGCATTGTTTTAATATTACGAAGCTAGTTATGGTCACCGAACATCATGTTACATCTCATAAACACTAGACACATAAAATGCCTAACTAGCACCCTTACATTCTAACTAAACACTTAACTATTGATTGAAACTCAACTAGCACACCCCCCCCCCCCAAACCGGTTACAAACATGGGTCCCACCCCATGATTTTATTCCATTTATTTATTGGATTTGCACATGCTTTATGAAACATATTACCCACTAAATATCTAAATGTTGGAAGAACATTCTATTTAACCACAAATCCATTCCCTAATTCATTTCATCTTCTTCAACTCACAAAATCTCTCCATCCTTCCACCATATCCACGGCTCCATCACACACACACCACACCTCCATTTTCAACTCAAACTCAACCATTCCAAGGTGATCTAGAGGTGTGAGAAGCTAAGTTAGGAAGCTTGGAGGCCTTGGAGATTGAAGGACCTTCACCATTTGCTTTTAACCACCTTGTTTATCATTTTCTTCATCTTGAGTTCTTCCCTAGCCCTTGTGCTAGTAGTAAGCCTCTTACAACCTGTTCTTACTTCTTATTTTGATGGTTAATAGATTATGTAAGTTGTTAAACATAAAGATCATGAAGAAACATAAGCATGAACACTAACATAAAGCTTAAAAACATAAGAATCTATGTTGTTTTAGTGAATGTATGAATCTTGATTGTTGATTTCTTGTGTTTGTGGTGTAGATCACCATATGAAGCTTGCTAAGTGATGATTAAACACATGATCTAGCAAGTGTAAGGATAGATCTTGAGAAATTTGTAATGATCATCCTTTATGTTAAACATGAACTTGAAATAAACATGTTCTAAGTGTTAAATAAAATCTAGAAACATATTGTTAACAAGAAAAATACAAGAAGAAATATTTTTAGAAAATCTTCATACAAGTTGTGAAGATCTAAATTCTTCAAGAATTATATTTTTAAATAAATAACCACACTTTAAAGGGTAACTAAACTTACTAAGTACACTAGTAAGTTACTACAAATTTTTACAAGGTTTCAAGTTCATGACATAATGTAAATTTCATATTTTTGACATATGATAAGTGTTGAATGATTTGTTGATGATTGGTGATGATTTTTACAAAAGAAAATGATATGCTAAATAGCATGGACACCTCCATTTACAAGGGAAACTATGGCAAAATTTTCTAAAAATACCAACACTTAGAAAATATTTTCTAAACAAGTGTTTACAAGTGTATTTTTAACTATGATTTTCCATACAAACTTTGCCATTTATTTTTGTAACAAAAATACAAGCATTGGAGGTTGGTTTTTACAAATAAAAATGGGTAAATATGTATTTAGAATATATATTTACATTTAAGACATTGTGTGTGATTATGTGAAATAGTTATATTATTTTAGGGAAAATAATATAACTTACAAATACCAAAAATTTACAACACCAAAATAATACCAAAAATTACAAGGAATAAAGTATATAAGTTACACGCTTAAATATTGACAAACGAACAAGAACGTAACTTATAAAATATTCCGGAAAATACCATTACAAATATATTTTTGGTAAATATTATTTTGGAAACGAAAGAGATGAAAATATGATTTTCGTTATTATTACAAAGTATATCATATTTTCGACAAAAAGGAAATATATTGCTTTTGGAAGTAAAAACATATTTTCTTAGAATATTTCAGAAGATATATGATTTTTGAAGAAAAATATATATTTTCTTGACGATACATTATTTTTGGACAATATAAGTCTACATATATTTTCTAAGTGAAAATATATTATTTTCAAAACTACAAATACAAGAATACATGTATGAAATACTCCCATCCTTGGGAAGGAAGCACGAAAACGAATACTTGAAAAGTATTACAACTCTGGATGATGTAAAGACATAAAGAAAACGTAACTCAAAACATGAATACTAAGGCAAGGCACGGCCCGCTCGTCTAATAGACCCTAGCACATTGTAGGTAGTCGTATTTGCTGACGAGATTCGAGTTACGAGTACTGAAGATGCAAAACAGTGAGTTCATGCTCCCCCTTTTCTTTAACTGTTTTTGGTTTCATAACTCTCGGGGTGAAATACATGTTACAAATTCTTAAACGGTATGAAACGCCTATGAAATACTAGATCATGTGAGCATAGACTTAATACTAAAAATGCCATAAAGTCTTCGTGAAAAATAGTACCAAGCCATTAAAAACATTCAGTAATTAGGGACGAGGGTTAGATCTAACGGGTACGGCCGAACCCCACTCATGGTCACAACTAGTACCTAGTAGTGCTTCGGAGTCCCAGTCGAGGTTAATCGACACAGTCGAGGTTAATCGACACAGTCGAGGTTAATCGACACAGTCGAGGTTAATCGACACAGTCGAGGGAAACCGACACAGTTGAGGGTAATCGACACAGACAAGGAATCAGAACGAGTATTCCGCCAAGGAGTCATAACAAGTACTCCCCATGTCCTCACATGCCTTAAAGTTCTTGTAAAACATTCATGTTCATACACGTTTTTCATACCTGTTTACAAAAGAGTCTCTCAAAGATTTACAAGAATTACATTACACAAACAAGACGTGTGAACTCGCTCAACTTTTGTTGATATTTTCCAAAATTACATGTATTTCAGGTAACATGATGGATCTTGGACGCAGGTGTCGTAACTAGAAGTTTAGATGTCATCCACTTTTATTGATATGTAACCTAGTCGAAGGTTGTGTTTTAAAAATTTGAATAAACAATGTTTGTAATACTTAAATTTTATGAATGGATGAACATCGTTTTGATCATGTAGTTGTTTATTACGATTGAATGCAATGATATTAAACCAGTCACACATCATATGCTTCCGCAAAAGACATGGTGTGACAGTTTGGTATCAGAGCTTCGATTGTAGTGAACTAGGATTCCTTCTCGAGTCTAGACTACAATCACTAGAGTTCTCTCACGAAAACGTTTTACAAAAAGGTTTTCATTGCATTCACGTAAGCGTCAAGATCCACGAGTCAAACACTTTTCAAAAAGAGACAAGGCAAGGACATTAGTAGGGAATACCCTCAAGATAAGGTGCCAACTAAGGCATAGTCTACACGAGTTAGACTTGCCAAAATTAAAATACACTCTTGGTGAAAGCGAGTACCAAGTAGTGTTTCTGTCGTGAATCGACAACTAGAAAAAAACGACCCCCCAAAAATGAGAGTTATACGTGATATAATACATCGAAATGCCTGTTTATGCTAAGTAACATATTTGTTTATCAATACATACATACGAATAAGTGTACGAAATAAATGATGACGTGAATACATACAAATAAGTGCACGGAATAATTATTGACGTGAACAAGATACATTCGACTCCGACTCCTATCACTATACTTGACTCGCATGACGAAACTGTCGACCTCGCGTTCATTACAAGCTCATGGATGGAGTAATTACCAAACAAGATTCTGAGCTTGCTTATGTAGGAGATGGCTGCTCTTCCCTCTCGATCGTGAAGGTGCCTGACTACGGTGATGATGACGAGGCAGAGGCGGCAACCTTGGACGAATTCTTAATCAACGGGACAAGATCCCTGCGGCTTATGTGAAGCAAGATTGATGACATACTTGACCAGAAAAGGAAGATGAAGTATTCATCTTGAAGTGCCCCTCCAACTACTAGGAATATTCCTATCATCGTGCCTATTCGCGCGTAACGGTAACGAGTGTTAGCGCGTGGACCACCGCAATGGTCCTTTCCATGACTGAGGTATAAGGACAATAGTGTCCCCTCCTTGAATGATCATCTGCTTGGACGAGAGGAAGTTTGGGTAACTGTGCAAGACAATTTATTATTACGGGGGCCCACGTAATAACGACTTGTAGTGCATGGGAATCCTGGTGGACTCTGCGGGTCGAGCTAATGTTCACACCTTCAAATGGTAGAACAATACCTAGATCAGTGCTTTAGCACTTTATAAAGTAGGAAACCTATCTGGCCTGCTTCTTGACTACCCATGTATGCGACGTTTGAGGAACGATATTTAAGCAAGAGAGGAGGAATAACATTCAGAAGGATTCAGTGACGTTACACTCTACCACTTTATGAAACTTGTATGACCAAGGCGATGTAGCCTCAACTACATTATTACAAACAATAATCCAAGTCACCAAGCCTTTGTGAAAACTCAGTAATTGTTTCCTCGCTCATACAATGATAATTATATATATACATGTGATATTGGGTGATTACATGATGGCGTGTGGTGCTATGTACCTCATAGACAACTATGGAATGATTGTCTAACCTGCTTCATGACTTTTGACAGAAAAGAATGCCGTCCAGACGAGACACAAACACCGGTACATTACCAAGAACAGAAGCTGAACTTCAAGAACGCATCTCTCAGGCAATTGCACGACATGAAGCCCTCCGCTCTCAACACAGCGGTGGCACTACCGGAAATAACCCTCCAACTGGTTGCACTTATAAACAATTTCTGGACTGCAAGCCACTAAATTTTGATGGCACTGGAGGTGCCGTTGCATTTGTTCGTTGGGCAGAAAAGACTGACTTCGTTCTAAGAATGAGTAACTGTTCACCCCAGCAGAGAGTTACTGATGTGTGTAAAATGCAACATATAAATTACATCAAATGAGGCATAAAACTAACCCTTTTTAAGTACTAATGTTGGAAAAAGAGTGTTTTAGTCTTCCTTTTGTATTTTCAGGATTAAATGAGCTCAAATTAACAAAAGAAGCAAAAAGACAGCTAAATCTAACATAAATACAAGAAAAGGAACATAAGTGGATTGCCCGACCCCTCGACAGCATCCTCCCAAGCAAAATAGAGAAGGCAGAAGACTGAACACGCCCCGTGCTCAGCCAGCACGGGGCCGTGCCCAAGAAGCAGCAGAAAAGACAAACCAGTAGAAGCTTCTATTGCCCACCACGGGGCCGTGCCCGGTGAACACGGGGGCGTGGCGAAAGTACTGTCGGCGCATTAATTGTAATTGCGAATTACAATTAATGAAGAGAGAGACTGTCAGACAGCCACGAGGCCGTGCCCAGCGGACACGGGGCCGTGCCCAGCCTTCTGTTCAGCCTATAAATAGGAGTGCTTGGTTTCATTGCAACTCATCCCTTGGCACACCACCTCTCTCGCACTTCATCCACCACCCACCACCACCATAACACCATCATCCACCACCATCATCCATTGTCCATCATAGAGTGTGTGAGTCGTCTCGGGATCCAAGATTGATCGTAAGAGTTCTTGACAATCAAGGTCTCTTACATCACTTGGTGAAGACAAGTGTTTAGTATAATACTTTTTATTTTTAATTTGCACTTTTTATTTGGTTTTGTATTAATGACTTTAATAACTAGTTGCTTATGTTGAAGGTGATTCTTCCTTATCGTTTGTCCGTGGTGTCTTGGCATTATCTTACTGTCTATATAAAATAGAAGATTTTCACAATTCATATCTCCACGGTCTATATGGAGGTATGTTGGCTACCTGGTCGGGGGTTAAGGGAACGGTTTGGTAAGGGTCTTGCCCTTGTTCAGCGTTTAGAGGTCCTGCAAGGGACCTGGGTCAAATTTAGTAGGATCTCCTTCAATGCCCATAGGTATTGGATGGCGGGGATCCAAACTCTTTGACCCCCCTCCCCCTCATAAGTTAACTACTATTAATACTATAACCCGGCTATTTAGGACTGTATCCCTGCTGACTCAGACTACTTAGTCGAGGGTAACGTCACCTCCAAAAGAGGGGCCTACCATAATTTGCATTAATAACTTAACTCATTATCTTTCAATAATCCGACCCTTTAGGATTGTATCCTTGCTGACTCAAACTACTGGGTTGAGGATAACGTCGCCTTCAAAAGAGGGGCCTACTACAATAACTAAGATAATCTCTTAAACAAGTGCAAAAGTGCGAAAATAATCAAAGGTTATACTAATACACGAGTCGGATCCAAGTGATTCATCTTGTCTATCTGTTTTTATTTTGATTTTTATTTTTCAGCATTTAGTTAGTTTTTATTTTTCCTTTCTAACATTTTTTATTTGATTAGATGTTGAGGATAAACCGGTACTAAAAGCTCTTGTGTCCTTGGACGACCTCAGTATCTTACCAACACTATACTACGTCCACGATGGGTGCACTTGCCCATATGTGTGTTTAGTGTTAGTGAATATCGTGTTTTATAAATTTAAAACTTGGCTAAAAGTGTAAAAAGGGCTTAAAATATACATCTAAAATATATACACACTTGTACGCATCAAGTTTTTGGCGCCGTTGCCGGGGACACAAGGATTTTAAGAAAGTTAGGAATCAACGGCCTAATCATATTTTTATTTTTCTTTTTAATTTTTTTTAGATTTTCTTAGTTTTTCAGCTTCTGCAGAGCTCAGCACGGGTCGTGCCTGCTGAACACGCCCCCGTGCTCAATCATTGGAACTGGCAATCCTGTTTTAAGTCAGACAGTAAGCTGAACACGGGGCCGTGCTCACTCAACACGCCCCCGTGCCCAAGATTCACTTACTGAAAACAGAACCGTTAGATCCCGGCGGTTGGTAATTTCTGACACAAACATGAGTGATGGTAATTCTTTTTACTTTCGGCACTCTTATGGTACGTGGTGTCAATTATGTGGAGGCGAACATAAAGAATTAGAATGTTACTTTCTAAATTATAGGCCCTACTACATAGACCCACCGACTCCTTATAACCTTAAGAGGGGCGAAAGTAAAAATAATCACTATCTCTCCCTCGAATGCGCCCAGCCAGATATTCTAGGAGAAATGCTCCTTGACGAGTTATTTCAACTAGAAGATCTAATTTTAAATTGGTCAAAAGAGCTTAGGAAGGATTTCATTGATCCACCCCAAGACGATGACCATGAAGAAATGTTGGGATCGCATTCCAACAACCTCGTTGCTCCCGAAAATACCTTCATACCTAGCGAAGACTTGGACGATAGTCGTCCCTGTGCCGATTGTGCCGTGAAGGACTCTCCATCGACTTCGTTCGGTGCATACATAGACCTGAGCGATTCGGCATATACCTTCTTTAACGAGAGCCCGGGAAAGGGTTGGACTTGTCCACCTAGAATGAAAATAGGAATTACCCTCACCGATAACCTCTTGCGTTCTCGCCTTAGTCTGGGACAATTAAGGTATCTTAGGCACTTTGGGGTTGTTCCAACCAGTCAGGAGCCACCCGATACTATTAAGTTCCTTAAAAATTAGACAAACTTCATAAAACAGTCTCTCGACACGGGGCCGTGTCCAGCCAACATGCCCCCGTGCCCACCAAAAGATTCCCTTCTGATCCTTACGTCAGAATACTGACAAACTGTGTCAGAATTCCATCTGCACACGGGGCCGTGCCCACTGAACATGGGGCCGTGTCCAGGATGCTGTCGTTTTCTATAAATGCAACCAAGAATTCTGCACATTTGGACCAACTTGGGACAGAGATTTGGAGGAATCTCCTCTCAACTATCCTAGGTAAGTTCTAAAAGAAGGTTCCAACAACCCATCTTGTCCTTTCCTCTTTTAACCATTTCCTTCTTCTTCATCTTTCTCCAAGAACCTCCATTAAAGTTTGAATTTTCAAGCTTTGTGGTAGGGATTGATGAGTTTTGTTTAAAGGAATCTTAGTAAAAATATGTTGTATAACATTGTTTTAAGTTACTAATGTTTAAAAAGACCCCACAACTTCATAAAGTAACTTAAAACCTCAAGTTTCCTTGCTTCAAAACTCTGCAGAAAGATGAACACGGGGCCGTGCTCAATGAGCACGGGGCCGTGTCCGGTCTACTGTTTCAGCAAATAAACTATCTTTAGTTTGTTTTTCGTAGAATGTCGAGTGAAAATAGCGAAACATCTTCCGTGCATTCATCAGACAACTGAAGAGGAAGGAGGCCCTCCATTGAAGCTACACTTGTGCATTATGTAATAGCATTAAGGAAGGCTCTCGACGAAATGACGTCAGTAGAGGAGGTCTTAATCGACCGTATTAACGATCTTACGGTGGGACTCGAAAGTAGCTTTCAAGAGATTAACCTTTTGCACCAGAGGTTAAATATTCTTGTAACACCCCCGATGGAACCGGTCCTCCCTCAACAGGATTGGAACCTGGCACTCGGAGTTAACAACCCTACCGGGTGGGACGACTTTCTGGCGGAACCTCCCATGGAGCACCAACAAGAGATCCCGGTGGAAATCACAACTCCTCAAATTAACGCTGATGAGCCCTCTTTTCTCCTTCCAAGGGAGGTGGAGGAGTGGCTCGCCGACATATGAGGAAAGCCACACCCGGAAGAAGGAGTTCTATAAGGCCATATCTAACCAAGACTACTAGCTTCTTGGAAATTTTGCTAATTAAAATAAAGTATAGGCTAGAACTCCATGGTTTAATGCTTCTTGTGTTTTCTTATCTAGCTTAATATAATTTTAGGACTATGTAAAATCTCTCTATGGTTTTAATGGAATGATGGTTTTAAGGTTTGAATGGTTCATAATGAATAAAACACACTCATGGTGGTAAAGGATGATAAGGGAAATGAGAAACATGGCCCCATGCACAAGAACAAGGCCACATGTCAACAATTTCTCCGTTACAATAGGTTCAGCACGGGCCGTGCCCAACCAACACGGCCCTGTGCTGAACACCCTGCAGAAAAATGCCCAGTTCAGGTAACTGGACACGGGCCGTGTTCACCAGACACGCCCCCGTGTCCAGGCTTCTGTTTCTTTTCTTTAATTATCGTTACTGGCACCTGAACACGGGGCCATACCCGGTCCCCATGGGGCCGTGTCCAGACTACCAGTAACATAAATTTTTGCTTTTAACACCATGTTACACATTCAATCAACCTAAAAATTTATTTTTGGGACACATTAGGACAATGTGTAATTTAAGTGTGGGGGGTGGGGTGGGGATGCTAAAACCTTGAAATTTTGCAAGTCCTAATAACAAGCCTTACACAAAACTCTATTGGAACCGCTAATCACCCCAAATTTTTTTTCAAAAAAAAAAATTCATTTTTTTTACTTATCTAAAGTTTAAGTTGGGAATTCTAAGACTAACAAGGTTATATTTTTACAAATTTACAACCGATAGCGTCGTGATAAAAAGAACCAACATAAGAAAATTATGAAACGGCATGACAAGCTTAGTTAAAATTCGATTATATATACTTGATCACATAGAAAAACCTATTCCCACAAAAAGTGAGTTTTGAGCCTTTATTGAGCATACGAATATACATCTTTACGCTAAATGCTCATTTTTCGTTTCTTGTGTGAATAGCCGCTTGGTTCTTACGACTCTAGAACTTGCCACGACGATTCATTCCCGGTCCTTACCAACTTAAACCCAAGTAAGTAAATGATGGAGGCATTAGGACTAACCCTTTTTCTTTCAAAACCATTTTTTTATTTCTCTTTTCACCTACCCAAAAACTCCCCCTAGTTAACCCCTTTGAGCCTAAACCTTTCATTTCTTTACCTAAAACCCCTTTTACCCACCAAAAACCCTTTTGTATTTTAACCCTTTATTTTAGTAACAAGCTCGGTTTTCGTGTGACTTCAAAAAAAAATGAATGAAGTTAGAAATAAACAAACAAAGCTCTTAAAACAAAAGCTTGTTTGAAGAAACACTTCATTAAGAATAAAAAGTCACTAAAACAAAATGTTTTACGAAAACCGACGCTTTTTACGCTTTTCGCCCTTTTACTAACCACTAACCCAACTACCCACCTTTAGCCCAAGCCTTTACCCAAAAAGTCCTCTTGATATTTACAAAGGTAAAAAGTTAAAAAGGAGGAGGATTGATTGCTTGGCAAGCCTATGGTAGGAATAAGTTCCATGTCGCTCTCGAGTGATTCAATACACCTTCGGCCGAGTGTGAGTGATTACTCCCGTGAGGTATGTGAACTTGTATATAAATGGATTTTTAAAAAGGCATGATATGCCCAAATAAGTAATTTCTTTTATGAAACGTTCTAAATAAATCATAACGAATAGGATTGTAAATAAATAAAAATAAAACCCAATAAAGATCTTGGATTCCTGACACTCTATGACAAGCCAAAACCTTCTCTTCTACCCATTCCATTTGGGAGTGTAAGCCACATATTAAAGAGTTTTGCTTGAGGACAAGCAAAAATTCAAGTGTGGGGGTATTTGATGTGTGTAAAATGCAACATATAAATTACATCAAATGAGGCATAAAACTAACCCTTTTTAAGTACTAATGTTGGAAAAAGAGTGTTTTTATCTTCCTTTTGTATTTTCATGATTAAATGAGCTCAAATCAACAAAAGAAGCAAAAAGACAGCTAAATCTAACATAAATACAAGAAAAGGAACATAAGTGGATTGCCCGACCCCTCGACAGCATCCTCCCAAGCAAAATAGAGAAGGCAGAAGACTGAACACGCCCCGTGCTCAGCCAGCACGGGGCCGTGCCCAAGAAGCAGCAGAAAAGACAAACCAGTAGAAGCTTCTATTTCCCACCACGGGGCCGTGCCCGGTGAACACGGGGGCGTGGTGAAAGTACTGCAGGCGCATTAATTGTAATTACGAATTACAATTAATGAAGAGAGAGACTGTCAGACAGGCACAGGGCCATGCCCAGCGGACACGGGGCCGTGCCCAGCCTTCTGTTCAGCCTATAAATAGGAGTGCTTGGTTTCATTGCAACTCATCCCTTGGCACACCACCTCTCTCACACTTCATCCACCACCCACCACCACCATAACACCATCATCCACCACCATCATCCATTGTCCATCATAGAGTGTGTGAGTCGTCTCGGGATCCAAGATTGATCGTAAGAGTTCTTGACAATCAAGGTCTCTTACATCACTTGGTGAAGACAAGTGTTTAGTATAATACTTTTTATTTTTAATTTGCACTTTTTATTTGGTTTTGTATTAATGACTTTAATAACTAGTTGCTTATGTTGAAGGTGATTCTTCCTTATCGTTTGTCCGTGGTGTCTTGGCATTATTTTACTGTCTATATAAAATAGAAGATTTTCACCATTCATATCTCCACGGTCTATATGGAGGTATGTTGGCTACCTGGTCGGGGGTTAAGGGAACGGTTTGGTAAGGGTCTTGCCCTTGTTCAGCGTTTAGAGGTCCTGCAAGGGACCTGGGTCAAATTTAGTAGGATCTCCTTCAATGCCCATAGGTATTGGATGGCGGGGATCCAAACTCTTTGACCCCCCCCCCCATAAGTTAACTACTATTAATACTATAACCCGGCTATTTAGGACTGTATCCCTGCTGACTAAGACTACTTAGTCGAGGGTAACGTCACCTCCAAAAGAGGGGCCTACCATAATTTGCATTAATAACTTAATTCATTATCTTTCAATAATCCGACCCTTTAGGATTGTATCCTTGCTGACTCAAACTACTGGGTTGAGGATAACGTCGCCTTCAAAAGAGGGGCCTACTACAATAACTAAGATAATCTCTTAAACAAATGCAAAAGTGCGAAAATAATCAAAGGTTATACTAATATACGAGTCGGATCCAAGTGATTCATCTTGTCTATCTGTTTTTATTTTTATTTTTATTTTTCAGCATTTAGTTAGTTTTTATTTTTCCTTTCTAACATTTTTTATTTGATTAGACGTTGAGGATAAACCGGTACTAAAAGCTCTTGTTTCCTTGGACGACCTCGGTATCTTACCAACACTATACTACGTCCACGATGGGTGCACTTGCCCATATGTGTGTTTAGTGTTAGTGAATATCGTGTTTTATAAATTTAAAACTTGGCTAAAAGTGTAAAAAGGGCTTAAAATATACATCTAAAATATATACACACTGACACGCATCAGTTACCTTTATCTCAGGGTTGTTTTTGGATGGCGCACTCTCCTGGTGGAACCTTCAGGTTCAAACCCTTGGTGCAGATGCTGCTTATGCACTGAGCTGGGACGAGCTCAAGGAAATGATGGAAAAGAAATACTGTTCTAGGGCTGAAATCCAGAAGCTTGAGGTGGAGTTCTGGAATTTGAAAATGGACGGACCGAAGATTCCTGAATATGTCCAGCGATTCCACGACTTGTCTAGAGTCATCCCCCTACTTAGTCAAACTGGAATTCAAAAGGATTGAGCGATTCATTTGGGGACTTGCACCTCAGATCAGGAGCCTGGTTACTTCCTCAAAGCCCTCGACCATCGAAGAAGCTATCGATTTAAGTGTCACTCTTACTGAAGAAGCTCTACGCATGGGGAAATTTTCGGAATCTGAGGATAACAAGAAAGAGACTCAGGTGGAGTCATCAGGCAACAGGAAGAGGAAGTCCTCAAACCTAAAGATGAGCACCCAAGTCAGCTATGGATGCTCTAAAGCAAACAAAAGAAAGAAAGTGAAACCGCCGCATGGCAGGAAAACTGTTGGAGCCACTAATAAGGCCGGAGGTAAGGTTACTCGGGGACTAAGCCGAGGTGCGGGGAATGCAATTCTCACCATAAAGGTCGATGTCTGAGGCCTAAGTGCGGAAAGTGTGGAAAAGAAGGGCACAGCAAGGATGCCTGTTGGGCGAAAGACCCAGATGGAAGAAATAAGAGAGTACCAGGTTGCTACAAATGTGGTGAGCAGGGCACTTTAAGAAAGATTGTCCTAGGAAGAAACAAGCAAGGAAGGGTTTTCACGATTGAAACTCGTGAAACACGCCAGGATCCAGACGCGGTTACGGGTACGTTCCCTATTAACCAATCTTATGCATCTATTTCTGATTAACACTGGTATCAACTTTAACTTTGTATGCTTAGAACTTAAGAAACTGCTTGGTCTAGTTTCGAGTAAAATAGACGTCCCGTATTCTTTAATGGGCATATAGAAGGCTAGTTTAGGCAGACGAAGCAATTAAGGATTGTATTTAGGGACTCAGAAGGGCGGAACCTTCTGTTACCGTTGACTTGAGAAGTCATAATATGATAGTCAGCATGGATTAGATGTCCAAGTATAGAGCCTGAGGACATCCCCGTTATGGAAGAAGTACGAGAAGCCTTTTCTAAAGACTTGCCATGGACGCCCATCCACAGCGTCAAGAGGAGTCTGAGATAGATCTCATGCCAAGGGCGGCACCAGTGCCGAATGACGCCTTACCGACTAGCTTCGTCCACGAAGCATGAGCCTCCGATATAACTGCAAGAGCTGCTAGATAGAGGAAATTAAGGACACGACGCCCTTAGTTAAGGACACAAAGGGAAAGATTCACAGTTTCCATTTTTGTATAAATTCCAAAGAACTGGATATCAAGGATTGGTATCCTCTGCCAAGGATTTATGACATGAACAGACCAATCATAAGGTTCTAGTTACCACTCAAAGATCGACTTGAGGACATGACGTCCTCAACGGTGAATACAAGAAGGAAATATCCCTAAAACGACCTTTAGGACTCGCTTCGAGCATCACGAGTTCCTTGTCGTACCATTCGGCTTAACACATGCATAGCAATATTCATGGACCTCATGAAACGAACGTGTAAGCCATACCTGGAATAAATCATGATTATACTTATTGACTACATTCTTATATGGCCAACGACCAAGGAAGGTCATGAGCAACAGCTGCAAATTTACCTTGCAACTCTTAGAGAAAAGAACAGTTATGTGCTATGATGACGAAAAGCGGATTTCGAATTCGCGAAGTGAGAACTTTAAGATACATGGTAGATAAGAACGAAAATCATGCCAACCCTGCAACCAAGAGCTAAGGAGCTAGAGTTGCAATTATGTGACGCTTTTCGACAAAGTCTCGATTGTACGTCAATGCAACGAGACCACAACATTGCATACGCAGCACATTGATTAAGGAATCATAAGAAGAAACCTTGAGCTAGATGCAGTAATTGCGCGCCGCAGATTTGACGTCATCACCTGAAAGAAAACGCTGCACAATCTTTACTGATCGCAAGGGATGCAGCACACTGTTGATTATAAGAACTTAAGTATTAACATAGAGGGACTAAGCTACTGAACGATGCAAACTGTATAGACATGATACGTAATTGTGTGATAAACTTGGATGAAAAGTTGGAACACTCACTTGCCCTTAGTAGAGTTTTCTACAACAGTATTTATCACACCGCCAATTAAACCGCTCCGTGTGAAGCTTTAGATGGAACATAATAAATTGATCCCTGTCGTCTTGATCAGAGACCGGGAATAACCAATCTACTGGCCCGAGTTGGTTCAGGAAGAACTAGAGGCAAACCGTTTAGATATGTGAGCATATCAAGGCAGCCCGCAGAATACAGAAAGATTGCGTCGATGAGCGGCGGAAATCGTAGGAATTTGAAACGAGAAGTATGGCTTTAATAAGAGCCTTGCCTAGAGAAGGCATGGTGTGATTTTGGAAAACGAAAAGGTTGAATCCCCGGTGTAGGGATCGGAATCATTGCTCACAAGATGAAACTTCCAGAGAAAGATCAGTAGTGATCGCGACACATTCATGTGTCTAGTCTTTAGAGGAGTCTGACTCAAGGAACAATCGTCGTTCCCTCAAATAAGATTCACATCAATAACAAACGACATAATTAATATAGCAATGCTATCCCATTTCCAGACAGGGATTTTAGGTTATTCCAAGAGTCCAGAAGGACGCTGGTGTTCAGCCTTTACCTTCGAGCAGGTAAGGCACATTGACACATATATAGCAATGTCCCTCTTCATGCCAGGCCACCAATAAGTTGTACGCAGATCCTGGTACATCTTATCGGCACCCGGATGGATAGAGTAACGAAATTTGTGAGCTTCAGTCATAATGAGCTCATGGAGATTATCGCGATCTGGCACCCAGATGCGATTTAGATAATACTGAAGACCATCAGATTTAGTTTCAAGTTGATTCACATTAGCACCATGAACTTCAACAGTTAGGCTCCTTTCATTAGCTGACGAATACTGAGCTTCATGAATACAAGCATGCAGATCACTAGAGATACGAATAGCCTTGAAATGGGTTTTACGACTAAGGGCGTCGGCTACTACATTCGGCTTACCGGGATGATAGCGAATTTTGCAGTCATAGTCGTTAAGCAATTCCACCCAATGTCTCTGTCGCATGTTCAGCTCTTTTTGGTCGAAGATATGTTGAAGGCTCCTATGTTCGGTGAAGACCACACACTTAGTACCATAAAGGTAGTGTTGCCAGATCTTTAACGCAAAAATAACCACACCAAGCTCCAGATCATGAGTAGTATAGTTTTTCTCATGTACCTTGAGCTGACGAGAGGCATAAGCGATAACCTTGTCTCGCTGCATGAGCACACGGCCCAGTCCACGGTTCCAGGCATCACAATATACCACAAAATCGCCATTGCCATCAGGTAGAGTTAACACAGGAGCATTACACAGAAGGTTCTTAAGAGTTTGAAAGGATTCCTCTTGTTCGGGACCCCAAACAAAAGGGTTCTCCTTTTGGGTTAGCGTAGTAAGAGGAACAACGATTTTAGAAAAATCCGCGATGAACCGACGGTAATAACCTGCCAGACCTAGAAAGGAACGAATCTCGGACACGGATTTAGGCGTACACCAATTCTTCACTGCCTCAATCTTAGAAGGGTCAACATGAATACCCCGACTACTAACAATATGGCCAAGAAATTGCACTTCATCAATCCAAAATTCACACTTAGGAAATTTAGCTTACAGACGTTCACCGCGTAAAAGTTCAAGCATAAGACGTAAATGGCGGGCATGATCAGCCTTAGACTTAGAATAAATAAGAATATCATCGATAAAGACTATCACAAAACGATCCAAATAGGGTTTACACACACGATTTATAAGGTCCATGAACACGGCGGGTGCGTTGGTTAGTCCAAAAGGCATGACTACGAACTCGTAGTGTCCATAACGAGTACGAAAAGCGGTTTTCGGAATATCATCTTCGAGGACACGCAACTGATGATATCCAGATCGAAGATCGATCTTGGAGAAGTAGGACGCGCCTTGTAGTTGGTCGAATAGGTCATCAATACGAGGGAGCGGATAACGATTCGTCACGGTAAGCTTATTAAGTTCATGGTAGTCGATACACATACGGAAGGAACCATCCTTCTTCTTGAAGAATAAAACGGGAGCACCCCACGGGGAGGTACTTGGACAAATAAAACCCTTATCGAGTAATTCCTGCAGTTGACTAGATAACTCTTGCATCTCAGAAGGTGCAAGACGGTAAGGAGCCCTGGCGACAGGAGTCGCACCAGGTACGAGGTCAATACGAAAATCAACAGACCTAGGCGGAGGAAGACCAGGAAGATCATCAGGAAAGACATCAGTGAAATCACACACCACTAGAACGTCGCTTATGCTCTTCCCCTTGCCTTTTTGTTCCACCACGTGGGCCAAGAAGGCAGGGTTCTGTTTACGTAAGCTTCTACTCACTTGTGTGCATGACATCAACCTCAGCCCTTTTAAAGGTCGGTCTCCATAGACGATCAAAGTATCAATAGACAGAAGAGGAAGACGAACAAGTTTCTCGTGACACACAATCTCGGCATGGTTCTTACGCAACCAGTCCATACCGATAACAACATCAAAACTGCCCAAACGTATGGGTATGAGATCAATAGAGAAAACATGATCGTTAAGAATCAAGGAACAATCACGAATGATAGAATTAACAAGAATCGACTTACCATTGGCGACCTCAACAGAAAACGACTCAGGCAACTTGGAGCGTGTACAGTTTATCAAAGACTCAAATTCCACGGACACAAAGCTTTTATCGGCACCAATATCAAATAGAATCGAAGCACAAAGGTTATTAACAAGGAACATACCATTGACAACGTCATTTTCATTTCGAGCCTGGTTAGCATTAAGGTTGAACGCTCGTCCACAAGCAGCTGGCTGCTGGTCCTGGTTCAGCTAAGGACACTGGTTACGGAGGTGGGTAGTATCTCCACACTTGTAGCGTGCACGAATAGCATTGACTGGCAAACATAGAAAGTATGTGAATCCGAGGGTTCAAAATGTCAACGAGGGATAAATATATTGTATAGTAACCCTAAATGATGCTCGTACCTTCAAACGAATGCATCATGGATCATACGGAACGAAATGTGGAAGAAAGTGAGGAATTACAAACTACATGGGTCAAATATGTCAACCTGTTTAAGTTATACCTCTGAGTGACCTTTTGACAAACCCGAAGCTTTGTAACGGTTAATTATGCTCACTAGAATACTTGACAAAAATTTCATAAAGTTTCGTTATCGTATGAGCAAGTTGTGATCAAATTCGTATGCGAGGGATTAAAGCGTCAACGTTGAAAGTTAGGACTTTTCGGGTAACAATAAAGTTAACCGGGGACTTAACAAAATGGGTATATGTCTTGAAGCCCCTAAACATCAATTTGGAGGGCTCAAAGTGCAAGAAAATGATGTCTATTCAGAGTTTGAAGGGCCAAGGATCAAAACATAAAAATCAAAAATTTGGATTTTGTTAGAAGAGGGGTCGCGCGACGCGAGGCCCAAGGGGGGGGGGGGGGTCCTTCGCGTCACGCCTAGGCCTATCTGATACGAATTCTTTGCTCCATGCCTGCCTTTTTCACTCAAACCGACTTAGATCCATTAATGATGCAGCATGGGCCCCCCCTACATGCTTTTGGGCCCTTAGGGACACTTGTGGATGAGTTGTGGTCAGTTGTAGACTTACATGTCAACAATCTATGGTGATTTGATCACTATATAAAGCCATGAAGTTGCAACTCATTCTTCACACCTTCAATCTGCATTTGTGAAGACTTCTGGAGCTCCAAAGCAGAACCAAGCCATCCCTAGTCGTGCATAGGACTTTGGTAAGCACCCTTAACCTTTCTTAGTTAAGTTTTTGCTAAGTTATAGCTTAAAAGTCAAACCGTCGTAATTAACGGTTGACTTAACGGTTAATCACAAATGGTCCAGTGATTAGCCGAATCAAAGGTAGTTATATGTTGGTAATTATGTGGGCTTTAAACCCTTAAAAGGGCACCCCCTGATTCCCACTCTAACTAGTCCAAATGTCGAGTCAAACTTGCTTAGAAAAAGTCAACAGAATGCTAATTTGCGATTTTATGCATAATCAGTAATGTAGATGGCATGTAACCTGTTTTAACACTCATATAACATGATAATAAGTATATTAACTAGTCTAAGCTTGTTTGATCCGACCATTTACTATTTCGACCCAGTTCGGAACCGAAAGTCGCAAAGCTTTGACTTTTGATTTGACTTCAGTTCTGACCCATTATGGTATGAATTAGATATGCCTTAGGACTCTCGTAGGACCATGTTACATGATGGTATAACCCTCTGTGACCGGTTCGTTGTTTGTCCGAGTCTTTCACACATTTCCGTTAAAAGCTCAAAAGTTGACCATAACGCCCTTTTTACTTTAAGACGAGAATTTTGGACATGTGACAGAACAATAACCTTAGTTACTGATTTCTAATCATGTCCCTAAAATTTCACGTCAATCCGAGGTCTAGAATAGGAGTTATGCTAAATAGCGCAATTACGGAAACTTTAGTAATTAAACGGCGCATTTAGCGTAAAGCCTATCTAAACCCAAATTTTGACACCAAACCTTTTACAAACTGATGTAAAATAATATTTTGAGATTTTTAAAGATTTTTAATTATTTTTAACCTGCTCATAACCTGCGGTTATGGCATTGATTCGGTAAATACCGAATATACCCTTTTCGGACATAACTTGAGTTCTACATGGTATTTTGACCCGATTCCAGTTGCTACTGATTTTAAATAATAAATAAAGTATTTTGAACTTTATAAGCTGTTCGGAAAACTCAGATTTCCTGTAGAACTCGGAAACCTCTTTTATAATCTTTAAAAAGACCGAAATACCCCTACGGGGCGTATATTGGGATTAAACTCGTTACGGGCATTATGGAAGGTATCCTACTGATACCACAACCTCTTTAGAGCATATTAATTTAGGAAACCTGTGTAGGACTCTTACGGTTACCCGTTACGCCTTTTGCGCGCACGGTTCGGTTTATGTAACTAGTTTACATAAACTAGCCGAAAAGGGTCAAACCTTATCGTTTTTACATCAAAATCCAGAGTGTGGTTATTATACCCATATAAAACAAGTATTCAAACTTGTTGGGTCCAAACCACATTCCATTCCCGGTTTTCGCCTTTCACGCGATTAAACCGTATTTATCCTTTAAAACTGACCGGTCTAAGCTAAGGCTAAATTAAAGACCCGTTAGGATTCTAATAGGTTGTTATAAACCTTCGTTCCAGAATAGGAGACCAGTAGAAGATACTTGCATTTGTTTATTGAGGTTATTACTTGCTCTGGTAAATACTTTTTACTTATTTTCTGTTATACGGGCTTGGGTTACGGTATATAAAAACACCGCTTGGTCGGGCAATTGACCCCAACTCATTAGTAGTTGGGTATTATCAATGTGACTCGTTTAAAAATTTGTTTTGTTGGCTTTACGCCTTTGGGAGCTTAATGACCATGTCCCGGATATCCTTGGCATCATTTTACGAAATGGCCACGACCTCGACACGCGGGTGTAAGCGTACCCCCGACAATGTGTCTATAATTATAAAGGTATAACCGTTGGTTTTCCCGCCACGGCTTTATGCTTTGTGGCGTGTCTATTAACCTTAAACCCGGCACGACCCGGGCGACTGAACGCATAGTGAACATGTAATTCTTTTACAAGATTTAATTGATAAATTATCCCAAGTTATAAAGAGTTTGTGCCTTGTGCATTCAAATCAATTTTTATTAAACCTTTTTACAAAAAGTGTCGGTTGAATGTATTTACCAGTGTAAACTGACGTACTTTCCCCAAAAAGATTAAATGCAGGTTCTGTACGAAATAGGCTGGCCACTCCTTAGCATTGTTAGAGTCTCGCAAGCTCGGGATGCCACTATCTGTTGAACAATATTTCTATTTTTATTTTGATCCCCTGTGGATTTATTTCGACTACTGGTGATATTTGGATATTACATTCGATGGTTGAAATATATCAATCTTTATGCTTCCGCTGTGCATTTAAATATTGTGTGGTTTGACTATATTGTTGCCAACTACGTCACGGTAATCCCCCACCGGGTCCACCAGTGAAACACGTGGAAATCGGGGTGTGACAGGTTGGTATCAGAGCCAACGTTGAGTGAATTAAACACTATCCCTATGTGTTTAATCTCAATGACACAAATGCACATACTCGAGTCTAGACAAGAACATAGGACAAATTCGAATTGTTATTCCAGTTTGTCTTTTATTGTTTATTGTGATTTAAAAATTTGTTAAGCAGGAAATATGCCACCAGCAATTAGAAGAGGAGGAAGAGGCAAAGGGCCGATCACTACTCATAATGATCACGAGGCCGGACCTTCACATATGCGAGCTCCTTCCAGCACAAGAAGTGAAGAACCTCAGAGGCGTAGAAGAAACCTCTTTGAGCCCGCAAGGCGGTCTACCTCACGCAGTTCGACACCTTCATACCGTCACTCTTTTGGACCAAATTCGGAGAACGAGCCCAGTAACCCTCAACCTTCGTTTATACCTCTCCAGCGTTCTGTTTCGCACCGTTCCTATGGCGATCCTACTCCTTTCTTCCAAAGCCAGTTCAACCCGGCTGATTATGTCCGAGAACCAACAGGTTATAACCCTTTAGGACCCGAAGACCATTTCTCCGAGGATAATGCGGTAGATATGGACGAGGACACGGATCCCATAGAACCTGCAAGAGGTGCTCCCAACCATCCTATCGAGATCTCTGACGGGTCATCCTTTCACGGAACACCCTATCAAGGTCCCGACAGCTACCAGGCGAGGTTTAACCAGTGCGAGTGGTACTTTACACCCTCTCACCATTCATCGCCTCACCAGCAGCAGCAGCAGCAACAGGATCCCTCAGAGGATTCGCGTTTCGTGGCAGTTACGCCACCGCCTCCACCGCCACCAGTTCAACAAGCACCTCCAGATCCGCCAAGGCGTAGGAGATCAGGCGCGCGGATGTCCACCAGAGGAGGGGAATTTCACTTTAGCACCCCTCGCCACTCGAGTGCAAGTCATTTTCCGCCGTTGCCTGAAGAACCACAAATGGGTGAACCTTCGAGCCACCCAGCAGAGGTGAATTCTGCACCAGTTGCACCACCTCCGCCACCATTTGGGTATGATAACCCTATACCTGCGTACGCCGGTTCAACAACGTACAACCCGTATAAGCAGCCAGCTCACATGCACTACAACTATAATTATATGGATGCCGACCCATACGTGGTAGCGGCCAATTACAATGCCCTCCATCCCGAAGGACCTTATGGAAACCCCGCAGCTCATGGGTATCCAGCACCTACTAGAACTCCGGTTCAACAACCGTCGCAGCAGCCACGATTTTCCCCACCGGAGCAGGAAGAGATCCTTCACCGTTTAAATAGGGTAGAACGAGACTTTGAGCAAGAACGTAAGAACAATCATGGATTCCTTAAAGGCCTAGCAAACCTGTTAAAGGGGAAGAAGAAGCGAGATCATTAGTCTTTATATGTTCTATTGTATTTCCTATTTTAATCAAGTCCCGGTGTGGACATCTATTTGTTTTAATCCCTGCGTGGACCATTACCTTTCAGTCCCTGCGTGGACTTATCTTTTGTTCCTGTGCGGACATCTATCCTTGTATTTGGTCCCTGCGTGGACTTGTTTTCTGTAAACCTCTGCGTAGGTATTTGTCTATTAAAAGTCCCGTTTAGGGCAGTGTGTAATCATTATTAGGATTAATGGAATGTTAAGTTTATAAATTTCATTTCTGCCATTTTAATACATTATTATATGAAATGAATTAAAAATCATTCCTTTTAATTAAGTCTGCCTAAATAAAGAATCTTAATGGTGAGACCTAGCCTGGTGTCATTATAAGACCCGGCCAAGATGGTGAGACCTGAGTAAAAGGTTCAGATTCCTGTTAACCTCTGTTAACGTGTTAACATTCTTGGCAGATGTGATTCATTAAAATCACACGCGTCATTCTTATATAAGAATCCTTCAGAGGATTCCAAGATCTAAGTTAATGATTTATAAATCATGGGTTAAATCATCCATTAGTGATGTAGTGCCTACGGGCCATACTTATTGTCATATAAGACAACAGACAGTTGTAGTCTATGACTCCCTGTCAGGAAAGGTAAAAGAACTATGGTTCAAGCCTTCATGCCTTGATTCTCTAAAATCCTGGCTAGTAAAATATGTAAAACGTCCTTGTGACTAGGCTTTTGTGCCACTAACAATATTGTTTGTAATTAGGATAAGTTATATTCCAATCCTAAATAAAAGTGAGTAGCAAATTAACCGAATATGGTCTATGTTTACCATGGTTAATGAATTTCCATAAAAGACAATTCCATAATAAACTCCTAAATAAAATTCTGTCATATTCCTTGTAGCAGATCAAGATCTCGATGGCTGACCCAAATGGAGTTAATAGTCAATCAAAGGAGGATGAAAATGATAACGCCCAAATTAATATAACGGGCGCAGAATTAAAAGCTTTAGTAGACGGCGCTGTTAAGGTGGCCTTAGATCGGCAGTACGAAGAGTATACCAAGTCTCGAAGCAGGACCCGATCTGCACCACACTCTAAACCAAAAACCCATTCTGAACATCACAGCAAACCACCCTCGAACCAGTCTAAACCTAAGAAGGATGATGATCGACACTCATCAAATGAGAATAGTGTCCATCCTAAGAAGAAAGTGGTCGATGATGCACCTCGCGCCAAGGGTTGCACGTATAAGTATTTCGATTCTTGCAAACCCCGAGATTTTACTGGGGAAAAGGGCGCTGTGGATTGTATGACCTGGCTAGACGAAATGGACATCGTGGTGGACATTAGTGGTTGTGCTGAGAGGGATGTGGTGAAGTTTGTATCCCAGTCATTTAAGGGTGAAGCCCTAGCATGGTGGAGATCATTGGTTCAAGCCTCAGGGAAGGCTGTTTTGTATAGCATGTCATGGGAGGAATTTATTACTCTCATCAAAGAAAACTACTGCCCTTAGCACGAGGTTAAGAAGATAGAATCTGACTTCTTATCATTGGTCATGAAGAACCTGGATTGCCAGGCATATCTCACCAGTTTCAACACCCTGTCAAGATTGGTTCCGTACCTTGTGACTCCGGAACCCAAACGGATCGC
The DNA here is from genome assembly GCF_002127325.2 of Helianthus annuus. Classification (NCBI taxonomy): domain Eukaryota; kingdom Viridiplantae; phylum Streptophyta; class Magnoliopsida; order Asterales; family Asteraceae; genus Helianthus; species Helianthus annuus. Next base: position 154,045,702 of record NC_035443.2, read on the forward strand.
GCGTTTCATTGGGGGTCTGGCCCTAGAGATAAAGACTAGTGTGAAGGCTTCTAGGCCTGCTACATTTAGACCCGTGGCGGATATATCTCTGTCTCTCACACTGGATGCAGTGAGGCAGAGATCTCTGAGAAATGCTGACGGTGAGAAGAGGAAACGTGAAGATGATGATTCACGTAAGTCAAGCAAGAAGCATCGGGGGAATCGTGACCATAAGAAAGGATCGGAGACCAAGAAGAATGACCGACAGTCGGGCGATAGGCCCAAGTGCAATGTTTGCAAGAAGCACCACTTCGGAAAGTGCAGATTTGAGCAGAAATCCCAGCCGAAAGCATGTGGTATTTGCAAGTCCTCTAAGCATAGGACACTTGAGTGCAAGAAACTCAAGGATGCAACTTGTTATAGTTGCAATGAAAAAGGGCACATAAAGACTAACTGCCCGAAGATAGTGAAGAAGGCTGAAGAAGGGAAAAAGACCAATGCGAGGGTCTTTCAGATGAATGTTCAAGAGGCTATCTAGAACGACAACGTCATAACCGGTAGGTTTCTTATCAATGATGTATTCGTAAGAGTATTATTTGATTCTGGAGCAGATAAATCCTTTGTGGATGATAAGTTCTGTGAGTTGTTAAAATTGCCTGTTAAAACCTTGAATGTGAAATATGAAGTAGAACTAGCTGATGGGACTATGGGAACAGTCTCAACTGTTTTAGATAGATGTGTTATATCCATTAGGAATCACTCATTTCCTTTATCCCTATTACCCTTTAAACTAGCTGGTTTCGACGTAGTATTGGGTATGGATTGGTTATCACATAACCAAGCCTAAATTATGTGCAACAAGAAGCAAGTGGTAATCAAGACTCCGTCTGGAGAACTACTTACCATTCAGGGAGATACTCGACACGGATTGCCTGCACAAGTATCTATGCTAAAGGCATCCAGATGTTTGAAGAAAGGATGTGTCATTTATATGGCACTGGTGACTATCGGTGAGGAGAAACCCAAGATTGAAGACATCCCAGTCATCTCTGACTATCCTGAAGTTTTCCGGAAAGAACTGCCTGGTTTGCCACCAGACATGCAAGTGGAATTCAGTATCGACATCATTCCAGGAGCCGCGCCTATTGCAAGAGCACCTTATAGATTGGCACCCACGGAAATGAAAGAATTGAGGACGCAGCTAGATGATCTGCTAGCCAAAGGTTTTGTTAGACCAAGTTCATCTCCTTGGGGAGCACCAATCCTGTTCGTCAAAAAGAAAGATGGTTCGATGCGTCTATGCATCGATTACCGTGAGCTGAATAAAGTTACAATCAAGAATAGGTATCCTTTGCCCAGGATCGGCGATCTGTTCGATCAGTTGCAAGGAGCAAGCTACTTTTCCAAGATTGACCTAAGGTCAGGGTACCATCAATTGAAGGTTAAAGACGAAGATGTGCACAAGACTGCATTCAGGACTCGTTATGGTCATTTCGAGTTCCTAGTGATGCCTTTTGGGCTCACTAATGCACCTGCCGCATTCATGGATCTCATGAATCGCATCTACAAGCCGTATTTGGATAAATTTGTCATTGTTTTCATCGATGACATCCTCATTTACTCAAAAAGTCAAACGGACCACGAGAAGCATCTTTGATGTATTCTCAAATTGCTTCATCAAGAAAAGCTTTACGCCAAATTCTCTAAATGTGAATTTTGGCTACGAGAAGTCCAATTCCTTGGACATGTAGTCAGCGAGCGTGGTATCCAAGTGGATCCCGCTAAAGTTGAAGCCATCATGAATTGGCAGGAGCCGAAGACACCTACGGAGATTCACAGTTTCCTAGGTCTAGCAGGATACTACAGACGCTTCATCGAAAATTTCTCAAGGATTGCTGCACCCCTAACTTCCTTAACTAGGAAGAGTATAAAGTTTAATTGGGGCCCTAAGCAGCAAGAAGCTTTTGATATCCTCAAACAGAAGCTAAGCAATGCTCCAGTGTTGACATTGCCGGAAGGAATGGAAGAATTTGTCGTATATTGTGATGCATCGCACACCGGTATGGGTTGTGTGCTTATGCAGAGGGGCAAGGTGATTGCCTATGCTTCACGACAATTAAAAGTGCATGAAAAGAATTACACCACCCATGACTTGGAGTTGGGTGCCGTTGTATTTGCACTAAAGCTCTGGAGACACTATTTATATGGCATTAAATTTGTGATCTATTCTGATCACAAAAGCCTCCAGCACCTATTCAATCAGAAAGATTTGAATATGAGGCAGCGACGTTGGATGGAAACTCTGAACGATTATGACTGTGAAATAAGATACCATCCAGGCAAGGCCAACGTAGTCGCAGATGCCTTGAGCAGGAAAGAAAGAGTGAAACCAATAAGAATTAATGCCAAGAGCATTGAGATCAAGAACAGTCTGAATGAGAGATTGTTAGCTGCACAGAAGGAAGCTGTGTTAGAAGCTAACTATCCTAACGAAAAGCTAGGAGTAACTGAAGAGCAGTTATCCTTTGGCAAAGACGGAATTCTGAGATTGAATGGAAGGATATGGGTTCCTGTTTATGGAGGTCTTCAAGACGTTATCCTTCAGGAAGCCCACAGTTCCCGATATTCCGTTCATCCTGGAGCTGATAAAATGTACCAGGATTTGAAGGCGAACTTTTGGTGGATAGGCTTGAAAAAGTCTATAGCCACCTACGTAGCAAAGTGTTTGACTTGTGCGCAAGTAAAAGCTGAACATCAAAAGCCGTCAGGCTTGCTACAACAGCCTGAACTTCCCGAGTGGAAATGGGAAATGGTGACGATGGATTTCATCACCAAGTAGCCAAAGACAAAGAAGGGAAACGATACAATATGGGTAATATTTGATAGACTGACTAAGTCAGCACATTTCCTACCCATAAAGGAGCCTCGTAGCTCCGATATACTAGCCCAGTTGTTTGTAGACAAGATTGTAGCCCTTCATGGCGTGCCTGTATCTATCATCTCTGATAGAGATACCAGATACACGTCACACTTTTGGAAAAGTTTCCAACAATCTTTGGGCACACGTTTGAATTTCAGTACGGCTTACCACCCTCAGACAGATGGACAGAGTGAGCGTGCAATCCAAACATTGGAAGACATGCTTCGTGCATGTGCGATCGACTTAGGTGGTAGTTGGGATAACCACCTACCCTTGGTCAAATTCTCCTATAACAACAGCTACCATACGAGCATTAAGGCTGCACCTTTTGAAGGCCTATATGGTAGAAAGTGTAGAACGCCCATTTGTTGGGCAGAAGTTGGAGATGTCCAGCTGACAGGACCTGATATAATATTTGAAATAACGGACAGGATTGTCCAAATTCGCGACTGATTGAAAGCTGCCCGAGACAGGCAGAAGAGCTACGCAGATTTGAAGCGTAATCCTTTCAATTTCGAAGTAGGTGACAAAGTATTGCTTAAGGTATCGCCCTGGAAGGGGGTGATGCGATTCGGTGAGAAAGGCAAGTTAAGCCCGAGATATATTGGACCCTTCGAAGTAATCAAACGTGTCGGATCGGTTGCCTATAAATTAAACTTACCGGAAGAGCTTAGTGGTATCCACAATGTGTTCCACATCTGTAATCTGAAAAAGTGTTTCGCTGACGAATCACTGGTTATACCACATACAGATGTACACATCGACGAGAGCTTAAAGTTCGTTGAGAAACCTGTGTCGATCGAGGATCGACAGTTTAAGAAGCTTCGAAGGAAGTATATACCGATTGTGAAGGTAAAATGGGATGCCCGTAGAGGTCCCGAGTATACGTGGGAGGTAGAGTCCACGATGAAAGAAAAATACCCTAACTTGTTTCAATAAATCTCGAGGTCGAGATTTCTTTTAAGGGGGTGAGGATGTAACACCTCGAAATTTTTTTGCGTCCTATAATGTATTGACATGTGTCATAAGTTTACACGTGGATATAGATACTAAATAAGGACTAAAGTTGACAAACATAGAAAGTATGTGAATCCGAGGGTTCAAAATGTCAATGAGGGATAAATATATTTTACAGTAACCCTAAATGATGCTCGTACCTTCAAACGAATGAATCATGGATCATACGAAACGAAATGTGGAAGAAAGTGAGGAATTACAAACTACAGGGGTCAAATATGTCAACATGTTTAAGTTATACCTCTGAGTGACCTTTTGACAAACCCGAAGCTTTGTAACGGTTAATTATGCTCACTAGAATACTTGATAAAAATTTCATAAAGTTTTGTTATCGTATGAGCAAGTTGTGATCAAATTCGTATGCGAGGGATTAAAGCGTCAACGTTGAAAGTTAGGACTTTTCGGGTAACAATAAAGTTAACCGGGGACTTAACAAAATGGGTATATGTCTTGAAGCCCCTAAACATCAATTTGGAGGGCTCAAAGTGCAAGAAAATGATGTCTATTCAGAGTTTGAAGGGCCAAGGATCAAAATATAAAAATCAAAAATTTGGATTTTGTCAGAAGAGGGGTCGCGCGACGCGAGGCCCAAGGGGGGGGTCCTTCGCGTCACGCCTAGGCCTATCTGATACGAATTCTTTGCTCCATGCCTGCCTTTTTCACTCAAACCAACTTAGATCCATTAATGATGCAGCATGGGCGCCCCCTATATGCTTTAGGGCCCTTAGGGACACTTGTGGATGAGTTGTGGTCAGTTGTAGACTTACATGTCAACAATTTATGGTGATTTGATCATTATATAAAGCCATGAAGTTGCAACTCATTCTTCACACCTTCAATCTGCATTTGTGAAGACTTCTGGAGCTCCAAAGTAGAACCAAGCCATCCCTAGTCGTGCATAGGACTTTGGTAAGCACCCTTAACCTTTCTTAGTTAAGTTTTTGCTTAGTTATAGCTTAAAAGTCAAACCGTCATAATTAATGGTTGACTTAACGGTTAATCACAAATGGTCCAGTGATTAGCCGAATCAAAGGTAGTTATATGTTGGTAATTATGTGGGCTTTAAACCCTTAAAAGGGCACCCCCTGATTCCCACTCTAACTAGTCCAAATGTCGAGTCAAACTTGCTTAGAAAAAGTCAACAGAATGCTAATTTGCGATTTTATGCATAATCAGTAATGTAGATGGCGTGTAACCTGTTTTAACACTCATATAACATGATAATAAGTATATTAACTAGTCTAAGCTTGTTTGATCCAACCATTTACTATTTCGACCCGGTTCGGAACCGAAAGTCGCAAAGCTTTGACTTTTGCTTTGACTTCAGTTCTGACCCATTATGGTATGAATTAGATATGCCTTAGGACTCTCGTAGGACCAGGTTACATGATGGTATAACCCTCTGTGACCGGTTCGTTGTTTGTCCGAGTCTTTCACACAATTCCGTTAAAAGCTCAAAAGTTAACCATAACGCCCTTTTTACTTTAAGACGAGAATTTTGGACATGTGAAAGAACAATAACCTTAGTTGCTGATTTCTAAGCATGTCCCTAAAATTTCACGTCAATCCGAGGTCTAGAATAGGAGTTATGCTAAATAGCGCAATTACGGAAACTTTAGTAATTAAACGGCGCATTTAGCGTAAAGCCTATCTAAACCCAAATTTCGACACCAAAACTTTTACACACTGATGTAAAATAATATTTTGAGATTTTTAAAGATTTTTAATTATTTTTAACCTGCTCATAACCTGCGGTTATGGCATTGATTCGGTAAATACCGAATATACCCTTTTCGGACATAACTTGAGTTCTACATGGTATTTTGACCCGATTCCAGTTGCTACTGATTTTAAATAAAAATAAAGTATTTTGAACTTTATAAGCGGTTCGGAAAACTCAGATTTCCTGTAGAACTCGGAAACCTCTTTTATAATCTTTAAAAAGACCGAAATACCTCTACGGGGCGTATATTGGGATTAAACTCGTTACGGGCATTATGGAAGGTATCCTACTGATACCACAACCTCTTTAGAGCATATTAACTTAGGAAACCTGTGTAGGACTCTTACGGTTACCCGTTACGCCTTTTGCGCGCACGGTTTGGTTTATGTAACTAGTTTACATAAACTAGCCGAAACGGGTCAAACCTTATCGTTTTTACTTCAAAATCCAGAGTGTGGTTATTATCCCATATAAAACAAGTCTTCAAACTTTTTGGGTCCAAACCACATTCCATTCCTGGTTTTTGCCTTTCACGCGATTAAACCGTATTAATCCTTTGAAACTGACCGGTCTAAGCTAAGGCTAAATTAAAGACCCGTTAGGATTCTAATAGGTTGTTATAAACCTTCGTTCCAGAATAGGAGACCAGTAAAAGATACTTGCATTTGTTTATTGAGGTTATTACTTGCTGAGGTAAATATTTTTTACTTATTTTCCGTTATACGGGCTTGGGCTACGGTATATAAAAATACCGCTTGGTCGGGCAATTGACCCCAACTCATTAGTAGTTGGGTATTATCAATGTGACCCGTTTAAAAATTTGTTTTGTTGGCTTTACGCCTTTGGGAGCTTAATGACCATGTCCCGGATATCCTTGGCATCATTTTACGAAATGGCCACGACCTCGACACGCGGGTGTAGGCGTACACCCGACAATGTGTCTATAATTATAAAGGTATAACCGTTGGTTTTCCCGCCACGGCTTTATGCTTTGTGGTGTGTCTATTAACCTTAAACCCGGCACGACCCGGGTGACTGAACGCATAGTGAACATGTAATTCTTTTACAAGATTTAATTGATTAATTATCCCATGTTATAAAGAGTTTGTGCCTTGTGCATTCAAATCAATTTTTATTAAACCTTTTTACAAAAAGTGTCGGTTGAATGTATTTACCAGTGTAAACTGACGTACTTTCCCCAAAAAGATTAAATGCAGGTTCTGTACGAAATAGGCTGGCCACTCCTTAGCATTGTTAGAGTCTCGCAAGCTCGGGATGCCACTATCTGTTGAACAATATTTCTAGTTTTATTTTGATCCCCTGTGGATTTATTTCGACTACTGGTGATATTTGGATATTACATTCGATGGTTGAAATATATCAATCTTTATGCTTCCGCTGTGCATTTAAATATTGTGTGGTTTGACTATATTGTTGCCAACTACGTCACGGTAATCCTCCACCGGGCCCACCGGTGAAACACGTGGAAATCGGGGTGTGACACTGCCTGATCTGGGGCTTGTTGAGCTTTCTGGGCCGGGTTAGCTTGATGACAGTAGGGAGTCGTGTGACCATAGCGATTACAGTTGGTGCACAAATGACATGCAGAAGTAGCAGGATGATGGTAGTTGCAAGTGGTACACTTTGGGTGAGAACCAGTGTACTGCTTCTTAGCTTCGGGAGCAGCAGGGTTAGTAGCAGCAGTAGCAGGAGCAGGTTTAGCAGCAGGGTTTGCAGCATGAGTAATAGCATTACATCCGGAACCCTGGGATTTCCTTTTCTTGTTTCTGCTGCCGCCTTGCTGCTGGGTAACTTGATTTGTAGACTTGGAGGGAGCAGGAGTAGCAAACTGCTTATCACGCACACGGTTGTTGTTCAAACTTGCTGCCAAACGATAGACTTCTTCAATAGTTTCCAGTTGAGTTGCTTCAATAGAATCACGCATAGCAGAAGGTAGACCATTGATGTACTTGGTTATCATCTACTTAGGAGTCGAAACCAAGTGAGGAACGATCAAGCTGAGCTGCTTAAAACGGGTGGTATAAGCCAGATTATCATCACCAATCTGCTTCAAGTGCCAGAACTCTTCTTCAAGTTTCAATTGTTCATGAGGAGGGCAGAACTCAAGCATCATTAGTTCTCGCACCTTGGCCCATGGAAGAGCATAGGCTTCCTCATTTGAACGGATGTTTCTCTCATTCGACCACCACTCCAACGCTCTGCCTTGAAACATCCCAATTGCACTCCTAGTCTTTAAATGATCTAGGCACTCGCTGTTAATGAAGGTAACCTCGATGCTGTCGAACCACTCGAGCATAGCAGTCACCCCATCACTGCCCGTGAAAGACATAGGGTTGCAAGAGATAAAATGCTTATAGTTGAACTTAGTAGGCTTTTGCTTCTCGGCCTTTGAGTCCACAGAGGATGGAGGAGTGTTTGATCCTTGGAGCTCCGAGACGATCTTTGGCACGACTCGGGCAATCTGGTCGGCCATGAATGACATCATCTTTTTCTGAGACTTCTCCCTGGATTTCCTGAGAATGTCGGATAGCTTTCGAGAAGACATACTAAAGATCCAATAAGAGGATCGTATAAGTCTAAATTCACAAAGCCTCGCATTATAGATTCACACACAATAGACTAAAACTTAACAAGATTCACAAGATCAAGATTCACGTTTCACATAGATTTCAATACCACGAAACCGACGACCTTCGCATGGCACGTTGTAAAAAGTTTGGCAATCTATCAAAAGCGCTTATATATAGGAAGTACCAGCGGCGTATCCACCACGCTTTGGGCACATCGCTTCCACCCCGTACTCGGTGTTATGTTACGTGTCGTAGAACATACTCATCATTATCATAGATTCACATAGTTTACAATAGGTTCAAATAGATTCACGTAGATTCCAATAGATTCAATAGACTCCCATAGATTCAATAGATTCAATAGACTCCAATAGACTCAATAGGTTCAATAGACCCAAATAGATTCACATAGATTTGTGTTAACAATCCACAAAAAACGAAATCCTGCATGGCACGTGCTACGAAAGTTCGGCAACATGACGGAAGCACTTATATATAGGAAGTACCAGCGTTGTATCCACCATGCTTCAATCATGCCACGTCCGTCTCGTCATCGGTTGATGTGCTGAAAATGGGTTAATTAAAAACAACTAAAATTACCCTACTTCTAGACCCTCTAAGTTTTAAATTTATAAAACTAAGACTCTCTAAACCCTAAACCACACAACCGGCAAGTGTACCGATCGGTGTAGTATAGCCTAAGGAAGTCCGAGTATCGAACCCAAGAGACTCTAATAAATTACGCTAATGACTCAATCTAGACCTAGACTGACACGGACTTAACTACTTGTTTATTAATTGGGGGGTTTTTCTAAAAATCCTAAAAATATAATTAAAATTATACTAACTAGATGCGAACTCGAACGAAGATTTTGACCAGAGATGATGAAGACTACCTAGGCTAGACGCAAGCTAAACTCAGAATGGATCTCTATTCGATGATTTTGTGGTGTGGAACCGGGATCTTTGGATACTAAACCTATTAAGACACCACTAAGCCCCTCAAACACTCTCAAGGCGATTCTTATGGCACTACCTAGGCTGTTACGCTCACCGGTTTTCTAGATTTCTTTTCCGTCCTCTAGTTTCTTGAAAGTGCCTATGTAAGACGCTCTACCTTGCCGCGCGAACGTCTAAAGCAACTACGGGTTTTAATCTTGGCTTAATAGACAATGGGTTGTTAATTCCTTATAACTACACCGAGACCTATTAATATCCTCGAGCCTTTCCGCGACGAGTCTAGCAGCACACTTGATTTTAATTAATTACCGAATATTGTTTCTAAGGTTACTTACGCGTTTTCACCCTAAAGGATTAATGACCTATTACGTGATATAGACACTCACCTAAATCAAGAATCCTAATCCGACTCTATCATGTGATAAAGACCGTCACCAAGAATCGAATGAAGCAATAAACAATAATCAAATAATCACAAGCACGCATACGCACCAAGATAAACTACCATAGCGTTTACAATACAAGAAAGATCCACAACCACGACAAAAATCAAATAAAAATCCAAACTTTATTATGCCATTGTCATTAGCCTAGGTAGTTAAAAGGTTTTAGCCAAGAATCATGGTCTTAAAAACAATCAAACAAGGTTTTGAACAAGAATTCCTCGACAACGAACAAAGAAAAATAGAAAACTAAAGAAATCGAGTAGAAGAACCCGTTTATTCCTTGCTCTCCAAGCTTCCCGCTCAATCCCGTAGATTCCGTAGCCTTGACTTCCTTGCAAAAGACTTCAGAACTGTTGTTCTTCGTCCGTCTTTGTGTCTTCTGCCGTCAACTGATGTTGTCTCCTTCTCCGTCTATCTTCGTGTTTTCTTTCGAATATATTTTTCCCCAAAAGCTCCTATCCCTTCGTGCGTCTCCTGTTGATCGTCTGATATGTCTGCCCTCTTTTTGTTCCTCTAGCCGTCTGATGTATATGATATATATATTCGTCCGATCAATCTCCTTTTTCGTATATGTCTGTGTCTAACTAGATTGGGCTTTGGCCCACACTTGTCTGCCGCCTATTGTTGTTTAACGAAAACCATAACAATAATCCTTCCTCATAATAATAAAGATGACCGCTTCATGTCGTCCAAAGAATTATCCAAAGTGAATTTTTCAAAAGTCACGTCCAACTAGGTTTTCAATATGTTAGATTTTTTTTCTAATAATAATATCAATGGCCAGCTTTCGTTTAATGGGTATTTTAGCAGCCCAAACTTCATGCGGCAAATTTCCTTCGGTCACTGGCACTTCATTCTGCCCAACTGGCTGGTTATTTCCATATTACTCGTTTTCGCTCCATTTGCACCAGCACCTAGCAAAACACAAAACAATATAATAAAATACTAAAAACTAATTAAAACAAATAAAAACTATACAATAATTATACAATTTACACGGGACAAATATGTGTATTTTACCTCATATCAAATATCCTCACACTTAACCTTTTTTCGTCCTCGAAAAAGAATTGTGCAAACGGAATCATAGTCAAGATAGTCATTCGGGCCAAAAGCTTATGTTAATTTATTTAAAATCGAGACATGTGTTAGTTGCGATTGCAAGTATTTCGATCCTCTTAAACCCAAACCCGGTTCCGAGCCCTTATCATGCAATTTAGGTTCAAATATGGATCAATCCACCTAGGGTCTCACACTAGAAATTGCAGGCCCATCTACTCCTACCTCAAACTTATAGGACAAAGAGAACGATCACTGGACCAATTCCCAACCGTTTTATATCAAAACCAGGAGAGTTTATAATCAGATTTTTTTTTCTTTTTCTCTTTTTTTTTCATATATTTTTTTTCTCCAATTTTTTCGTGAGTCTAGACGGTGCTTTCTCAAAACAAGAGGCAATCCGGCTGTAGAGTTGCTATCCCCAACCACAGACTACTTAGTTTCGGTACTTTATTATTTTTTTTTTCTTTTTATTGCTTTGCACGGTCGATTTCACACACCCTAGCGGTAATCCGGCTATAGAGTCACTATCTCCAACCCAGACTACATAGAAGTGGCTACTTTCATTTAGTTTCTAGCTCACTTTTTATTCTTTTTTTTTTCGCATGACCACAAACTCTAACGGTTTTAACTTATAACGGTGCCCCTTATGTTATTTTTGACGGTTTCAATTTCCCCACTTTTCCTAGATGAGAACCCACTAGTAGACCGACATTAGGTATATTAAGATCAAAGGAACCCAGAACTGACTCAGGCCTACCTGCATATCCCAAACTAGACACAAGCTCAATTATTTTAATCTCATATTATTATTATTTGAACCCGAACAAAAACCTAACTTTTCTATCATTTTCCGTTTTTAATTTTGCAAACTTCTTATTTCAAAACACATTTTTCTGATTTTTTTTAATTTTTTTGGATTTTTCAAATTTTTTAATTTTTTTGTATTTTTCAATTTTTTAAGACTCAAGACACTACTAACTAGACACTAAACGATAGTTCCCATCCCCACACTTAAACTTTACATTGCCCTCAATGTAAGATGGAAACCGACTCAAAAACTAAAAATAAATAAGAAATAAAAAGACTAAGGGCAAAATTGGAAAGGACTTAGCTGGTTTTATAACACCGCGTATGCTTCAAAACTCTCGTCCAATCCAGCTCGATCGTATAGCATTTCGTTCGCGATCGGCTTTGACACTGACTGGTATACTTGATAAATGCTTGAAATCTGATAAGCAGCTCCAAAATCACCCGAATGGAGATTGAGTGCGGGTGGTACATATTCGAACCTGCATCAACAAAAACAAGCAAAATACCAAAGCAATACCGACTCGACAAAAAACGACTGACTCAATACAACTAACTTAGACTCAATATACAAAATAAATGACTCACTATACAAACTACCGAAAATATACCAAATATATAAAATTACAAACTCTACAAAACCTCCCCACACTTGAATTTAATCAGGAGGTTTCTCTTTAACTTGGACCATGTCCAACCCGTTTAATTCCACTCGAACCTCAAAAATTTTCAAAAATAAATAGGTGGAATTATAAAATATTTTAAAAATTTGAAACGGGTCAGACCACCAAAATTTAAACATACCTGGAAGAAACCGGATGCGTGGCATGTAATGAGATGAATGATCGTGCGTGAACGGCTCCATCCTCTCCATCTTGCCCCAACCTTCGATCCTCTTCCGGTTTGGATCCTTTTCCTTTCTTTTCTTTGCCTTCTCCCGTGGTTTTGTTGATTTTTCAGTTTCACTTAGTACTAACACCAGGGGCCAGCTGTGGTGCTCTTCCTCTTCCACCACCACTTCTTCTTCTTTAATGTCCGTCATTGGGTTTCCTTCAAGTAAAATTTCTAAGTAAGCAAGGTCTCCCTCCGGATCAAACTCCTCCATCTCTTCATCTACCGGCAACCCATCTAGTTCTTCCTTAAATTCATTCTCCCAAGTCATCTGATCTTCATTATATGGTTGCTCAACTTCTACCTCCTCTTCTTCTTCTTCTTCTCTTTCTACCTCTACTTTTTCTGCCTTACTCTCCACATATCCCCATATTGTCTCTCCTTCAGCAAGCTCGGGGAGCACTATCGCCTTATAATATGAGCTTTGAACTGTAACCCACTCATCATCATCATCATAACCCCACTGTATCTGTTGCGTCCGCTCTCTACTTCTCCAACCCATTCCAACCCGAGCACCAATCGCACAATCTTCAAACCGGTGTGATCCACCACATTCTTCACACATTGGATCCCTTTGCCGACTGAGGTCACACTCTATATTTGGGCCTTTTTGCTCGAACATTCGATCAAGTAGATCGATCATTCTTGGTAACCTTGGATCCCCGTACTCCAACTCTTTTGTTGCTCGCACACACTCCAAAATTAATTCCCTGAGCTCGAAAAAATTTGGAAACATCTCCTTAGCATTTGCGGGATACCCCTGCAAAGAATATTGTTGTGGCTGCACAAAGGGGTTAGCATAATATGGCGTAGAGGACACCTCATATTGGGGGCATTTAATTGTAAAGTGAGGCCCTCCACAAATTTCACACATATCTACTAGACTCGAGAAAAATAAAATAAATAAGAAAACAAAAAACACGGACAATTAGACTCCTATGACTCAATCTACAAAACACAAATAGACTCACCAGACTCACCACGAAAACACAAAACAAAAGACAAGTAGCACAGATTATGTCAATTAAGTCCAATCGAAGCCAATAAACGCAATCGCCAAGAGTCCCCAGCAACGGCGCCAAAAACTTGATGTGCTGAAAATGGGTTAATTAAAAACAACTAAAATTACCCTACTTCTAGACCCTCTAAGTTTTAAATTTATAAAACTAAGACTCTCTAAACCCTAAACCACACAACCGGCAAGTGTACCGATCGGTGTAGTATAGCCTAAGGAAGTCCGAGTATCGAACCCAAGAGACTCTAATAAATTACGCTAATGACTCAATCTAGACCTAGACTGACACGGACTTAACTACTTGTTTATTAATTGGGGGGTTTTTCTAAAAATCCTAAAAATATAATTAAAATTATACTAACTAGATGCGAACTCGAACGAAGATTTTGACCAGAGATGATGAAGACTACCTAGGCTAGACGCAAGCTAAACTCAGAATGGATCTCTATTCGATGATTTTGTGGTGTGGAACCGGGATCTTTGGATACTAAACCTATTAAGACACCACTAAGCCCCTCAAACACTCTCAAGGCGATTCTTATGGCACTACCTAGGCTGTTACGCTCACCGGTTTTCTAGATTTCTTTTCCGTCCTCTAGTTTCTTGAAAGTGCCTATGTAAGACGCTCTACCTTGCCGCGCGAACGTCTAAAGCAACTACGGGTTTTAATCTTGGCTTAATAGACAATGGGTTGTTAATTCCTTATAACTACACCGAGACCTATTAATATCCTCGAGCCTTTCCGCGACGAGTCTAGCAGCACACTTGATTTTAATTAATTACCGAATATTGTTTCTAAGGTTACTTACGCGTTTTCACCCTAAAGGATTAATGACCTATTACGTGATATAGACACTCACCTAAATCAAGAATCCTAATCCGACTCTATCATGTGATAAAGACCGTCACCAAGAATCGAATGAAGCAATAAACAATAATCAAATAATCACAAGCACGCATACGCACCAAGATAAACTACCATAGCGTTTACAATACAAGAAAGATCCACAACCACGACAAAAATCAAATAAAAATCCAAACTTTATTATGCCATTGTCATTAGCCTAGGTAGTTAAAAGGTTTTAGCCAAGAATCATGGTCTTAAAAACAATCAAACAAGGTTTTGAACAAGAATTCCTCGACAACGAACAAAGAAAAATAGAAAACTAAAGAAATCGAGTAGAAGAACCCGTTTATTCCTTGCTCTCCAAGCTTCCCGCTCAATCCCGTAGATTCCGTAGCCTTGACTTCCTTGCAAAAGACTTCAGAACTGTTGTTCTTCGTCCGTCTTTGTGTCTTCTGCCGTCAACTGATGTTGTCTCCTTCTCCGTCTATCTTCGTGTTTTCTTTCGAATATATTTTTCCCCAAAAGCTCCTATCCCTTCGTGCGTCTCCTGTTGATCGTCTGATATGTCTGCCCTCTTTTTGTTCCTCTAGCCGTCTGATGTATATGATATATATATTCGTCCGATCAATCTCCTTTTTCGTATATGTCTGTGTCTAACTAGATTGGGCTTTGGCCCACACTTGTCTGCCGCCTATTGTTGTTTAACGAAAACCATAACAATAATCCTTCCTCATAATAATAAAGATGACCGCTTCATGTCGTCCAAAGAATTATCCAAAGTGAATTTTTCAAAAGTCACGTCCAACTAGGTTTTCAATATGTTAGATTTTTTTTCTAATAATAATATCAATGGCCAGCTTTCGTTTAATGGGTATTTTAGCAGCCCAAACTTCATGCGGCAAATTTCCTTCGGTCACTGGCACTTCATTCTGCCCAACTGGCTGGTTATTTCCATATTACTCGTTTTCGCTCCATTTGCACCAGCACCTAGCAAAACACAAAACAATATAATAAAATACTAAAAACTAATTAAAACAAATAAAAACTATACAATAATTATACAATTTACACGGGACAAATATGTGTATTTTACCTCATATCAGTGTCATGCCTCGTTAACCAGCGCTTAGATTTCACCACTTCTCAAAACGTAGATTAACCAGATAGATTCAACCACATAGATTAACAAGGTAGATTCAATCACTTAAACCCGAGCCTACAAAACTAGGAACTTCACTTAGCACGTGGTACGAAGGTTTGGTAGCATGCCAGAAACGCTTATATATAGGAAGTACCAGTGGCGTATCCACCACGCTTCGGACATGCCACTTCCGCCTCGTCTTCGGCGCTAGGCTACGTTTCATATTTTGTTACTCAAAACCACACATATGCAGATTACACATAGTTTATGCTAGAGTACACCTAGATTACACATAGTTTACACGAGTAGTTTCCATAGCTTAGATTTCAACATCCTCATCACTGATCTGCAAACACTAAATGTTGCATGGCACTTGGTACGAAAGTTGGTAATATGCCGGAAACACTTATATATAGGAAGTACCAGCGGCGTATCCACCATGTTTCAGACACGTCTACTTCTGTCTCGTATTCCATGCCATGTTTCATTTAGCGTCTCATAATCACCACAACACATAGATTCATCAGATAGATTCACATAGCATCATGATTCTCATATAGATTGAATAAAGCTTCATAAATTTATTTTTAATCCTGATTAGAGTTAACGTTTTAGATTTGCGGACATACGTGTGGTTCGTGTAAAAGTCTCAAAACAAACAAAGAGTCAAAATAAACGAAGAATAAAGTTTAAATCTACACATAAAATCGAGATAGCATAACAGATAGGCTCATAAAACATAGAGTGTTCCGGGTAGAGGAACGGTGACTAACCAAAGAGATCCGAACCCCTTTTTCAAATTGAGGTAGCGTGTCTTGACTTACTTAGACAAATATGTCATCGATGTTAGGCCTACGATATTCGTCCTTTTAGTCATTTCACATTCCCAATTTATTGGAAATTTCGAGACTTTGGCGAGACATAAAAATATCAAGGAGTGGGACTAGTAATCAAGGTCGGAGTCTCACCTCTAACTTGACAACATCGTACCCTAATAGCATCGGTACTTATCTGCAGACAAGACCTACCAGAATATAATAAGGAAATTCTTCATCAAGGTTCGGATGTCACTCCTGACTTGAGGGCAAATCTCGTGCGAATGTGCAAACACCGATTAACAGTGTTTTCCAAGTATAAAGTGTATATTATGTTAGCCTTAGGAAAGGCATGTAAATTTAGCAGGAAAATGTGCTGCTAGGAAGCAGGTATGGTTGAACGCATAAGTCTTAAACAACAGATAAGAATCAAGATTCCTAGAACTATAGACTAGGGCAAGTATTCCTACTTATCCAAATTCCCTATAGTTATGGCTCTGATACCCATCTGTCACACCCCAACCAATGGCGGAAACATCAGGGTGCGAGCACTAAGCGTTCAGATTGCTCATGAGATTCCATAGCACTAGATATTCCAATAATAATTAAGTAGATTTCATGCATAGTCTAAAATCAAGCATCACAGAATGTCAAATTTCAAACCCAAATCATAAAGTGTTCAAATTGTTCAAAGACTAAATTAACTAGGCGACGTTTCTAAGCATCTCCTAGCTTGATTTCCATGCATTCCAAAGCAACCTATTAGCCTACAACATGTATTAAAATATCAATACAAAAGTATTGGCGAGTATACAAGTTTGATAATAGAATAATAGATTTAAAACAACTCATATCCACAGTGTAAGCAATAAAAATAGTTTCAGCCGTGCTAGTGTTGCAGTCCACGCAGTGATAGCCCAAGTATCCCGATGCTTTAGTGTTTACCCAAGACTCAAGGTAAACTAGAATCCTCCTAACAATACCCCCTGAGAATAATGGGAGAGGTGCATCTCCTATAGCGCTACTATTGTTAAGGCGGAACTACACACTCTGGATTAAACGTCACATAGCACAAGAATCAAGAATCACAAGATTCATGTTCACATATGATTGAGTTCAAGTTTCAAAAGATTCAAGTTTAAGTTTCATAGAATACATGTTACACCCCAAGAGTTTAAAGTAAAAGGGAATCGAGTATACTCACAGTGATTGCTTAACAGTCGCAACTGTTATTGGATCAAAGGGAGCTCTTTTTAGAATTAGCCTGGTTAGATTACAACAGGATAAGAGTCGAACAGAATAACGAGATTGCACAAGTGTCAAATCAGTCATTGGATCGGATGGCTGTCCGATCGGATGGCAATCCGATCGGATTGCCAGTCGGTCGGGTGACTTATGTATGTGAGGAATTAGAGGGCTGCCCGATCGGATGGCCATCCGATCGGGTTGCCCCTTGGTTTGAAGTTCACAGAGAGGGAAAAAGGGTGGCTACCCGATTGGATGGTCATCCGATCGGGTTGCTATTCAATCCGAATGCTGTGTACCTTGGTCATCTCAATCGGATGACTGCTCGATCGGACGGCTGTCCGATCGGGTTGCCACTCGATCAAGACTTCCAAATTTTGATAAGTTACTAAGCGTTTGAAAAGATTTCAAAGCAAGTGTCACCTGATAGGGTGGCTGTCCGATCGGACGGCTGTCCGGTCGGGTTGCCGCTCGATCGGGCGACCCTTGTTCTTGTTTACCATTTTTGTAAAATTTCTAAGCTTCTAGCTTAACGGTGACGGTACAGCACGTATTGTGACAACAGTAACCCATTAGCACACTGCCGTACTGATAGGGTGGGAAATCACCCATGTTCGATCAGTCGTCTGTTCGTAATGAGTTAATGTCAGAATCCGTTCCATGCTCGTCTTCACTGGTATTAACTCAGATCCAAACCCGCTTTAGACTATTCATCCAGTCCACAGCCCGTTTAGCCCCGGGTTCCACCGATTAAAGTGAAAGTTTGAGAAAAGATGAAGATGCTTAAGTTTTATAGGAAAAAGTCTAGATTTAGCCTAGATTTAGTGTGAAAACGCATGAAATATCTTAGATCTGAGCTAGATCTTGCTCAGAATGACATCACATGGCAGTTTGTACAAACCCCCATGATGACATCATCCTCAAGAACTCAGATCCGAGAGATTTCACGGTGAAGAGTGTCATTTCAAGTGAGAATCACGTAGAGGATGATGTGTAGAGCGAGAAAGTACAAAGATCTAGTGCAAAACGTACCGAAATCAGCAAGAAAATGAAGAAATGAGGAGATAGCGTGTTTGGTCGGGCAGAGCTTTCACATCACTGAAAATAGTGATGTGACAGGTCTATTTATAGTGTGGGGTGAAGTGGAGGCGGTACAAGGTGGATAGGGTGGTGGCCCGTTCGGGTGGTCATCCGATCAGGTGGTCATCCTATCGGGTGGCAATCCGATCGGATTGCCACTCTGGTCAATCCCACCTTTTCGCGTTCTCGTCTTTGATTCGTTTTGCGAGTTAGATTGAGCGTTGCGTTGCGTATAGTTTAGGTAAAGTATCTAGATTACATCACAAACCAAAAGTTTCCAAGTTTCATAGATTCTGCCAGTGATAAGGCTCCGGTCTCTCTTTCAACCAAGAATCAAGTCTCACAAGTCTAAGGAGTCAGGCACCAAATAAGTTTCAAGAGTCAAGAATCATAGTTTCTCAAGTATCGAGAATCAAGAGTCCAAGTATCGAGTATAAAGAATCAACATAAAGAATCTAGCTTCCATAGCATCAAGAATCAAGTATCTAGTTTAATCTTTAAGCACCAAGAGTCAAGTATCTAGATTAAGTATCAAGTCTCATAGTTTAAGTATCAAGAATCAAGCACCTAGAATAAAGAGTCAAGTATCATAGTGTTAAGCATCTAATATCACTAAGATTCATACCAAAAGTATCAAAGTATCAGCATCACATAACTGCAGGGACCAAAACTGACAATTGATAAAAGTTCAGGGACTAATTCTGCCAAAATCCTAAAGTTTAGGGACGCTGGGCGTTAAAGGGGTGAGGGGGTTGAGGCTACAAACTCGGCCAACACCTTAGGGCAAAGCCTCTCAAGCCAAAGGTTGACGACTCCAGTAATAGCTGTGAGCAGACCCGAGGAACTTACCGAACCCTCACAACCAATAGCGTCCAACAAGTGTTGGGCCCGCATCCCATCTCTGCCACAAGATGTCCCTCTAGGGAAGGATTGGATACATTTAAGCACGCAATCCTCTGTTGCAATAATAGTGGGTTGGACAATAGGGTTGGAAGGCAGTGATGGGGGTGGCACCACAGGGTGTTTATCAATAAGAGCTTTCATGGTCGATTCTCCAAAGAGGGCAAACCCACTTGAACATAAAACTTTGACCGCCGTCGTAAAATGCCCATCCCTAACCTTCCGCAGGCATTGCTTGATTTTGGGGTCCTTTTTAATGTCTTTGCCCCTTCCGGAATCCCTCCTAGGAACCCCAGCGCCCCCCCCCCCCCCCACTATTCAGGAGAGAAGAGACCAAATCTGTGAAACCAGACCCATCTTTCCACAATGCAAGCGCCTGCAAGATGCTGCTGCACTGCAGGGATTTTCTATTTCCTGATCTCCGCTCTTGCCTGGAAGAAGGCCTGACAACCCTCAGTGTACAACACGGCAACAAAAGCAACTGAACCCAGTTTTCAACTGAGCCTGGAGACGCCACCACTTTACGTAGGGCACCCGTTAAAACCTGAGTGAACGCCATTCGACAACTGGGGGGATGCATTTAACGGTTTGAAAACATAGGGAAAAACACGCTTGAGAAGGGCAACATCGGTAACCACCCCTTCCGAGGAGAGTGTAAAAGTGTCGGCTACCACTTGACATGGCTTCCTAATCCCAACAATGAAATCGTCCACGTCCCCCGAGATTGGAGCAAAAGACACCATCTCATCACCATGCTTGCACCCCCTACTAAGGGCATGCATAACCATGCACTCCCCACATAACCATTTGCCTCCTGCCCTCAGGACTTCCCCCACACCTAGAAAGAGGTCCAAATCCTTAGTGATAGCCTCCTTCACATGAATCTTCCTGTTTTCAGTCTTAAGGTGGGTGCTTTGCATGTGTTCAAGAAGGCAAAAAAACCCACTAGACCCCGGTTTACCATCCTTACATTCGTGGAAATGTTTAAGGGGGCAAGCCCTTAACCCACTATCACACGCTGACGCCAGTCCGACAGTCTTGATGTTTCTACCTCTATGTGCGGGGGCCATGCGCAGAGTCAAACGTAAACAGAAAAATGACACAATAAACCGCCAACTCGAGGGGAGTTGGGAGTAAAAGAAAAACAAACACAGGGAGCAAAAGAAGAGACCCTTTATAAGACGGGGGAGGGTAGCAACCCCAAGTTTCCCACCCTCAAAAACGCCCCTTGCCCAACCGCGTCACCCCATAACAAAATCAAAAAGATATAACAACTATTTATTATTATCTCGGCTACCTTTTTTTTCTTTTTCCTTTTTTTTTCTTTCTTTTTTTTTCTTCTCTTTTTTTTATTTAATCAATAACAAGTGAAACTTGTTTTAAAAACCAAGCATCTCAACAGGTTCTTCGTGGGGGTGGGTTATATACTGAAGGTGGAGGTTTTTCGTGGGTGAAATTTGAATTTTGAAAGGTGAGGTTGAGGTGGGTGGTAGAGGTTTTTCGTGGGTGGTGGTGGTGGAGGTTTTTCGTGGGTGGTGGAGGATTTTCGTGGGGGAAATTTGAATTTTGAAAGGTGAGGTTGAGGTGTGTGGTGGAGGTTTTTCATGGGTGGTGGTGGTGGTTTCAGCCCTAGATCGGTTCGGTCGGAGGTGGAGGTGGGCTATCGGTAGTGGAGGTTGAGGTGGGCTGTCAGTGGTGGTGGAGGTTGAGGTTAGCTGTTAGTGGTGATGGAGGTTGAGGTGAGTTGTCGGTTGTGGAGGTGGAGGTGGGCTGTCGGTGGTGGAGGTAGAGGTGGGCTGTCGATGGTGGTGGAGGTGGAGGTGGGCTGTCGGTGGGGGGAACGTTGGACCGGAGAAGAGCGAGGGTGGGGGGAATGCTTGACTGGAGAAGAAAGAGGGGGGAGGGGTAGGCTGCGGAGAAAAAAAAGGGGGGGAGGGGTAGATATAATTTTTTTTATTGATTTTTTAATCGAGTTCTTGAAGTTGTCATGAAAGTGGTATAAATTATAGCACGAAAGAGGGGGGAGGGGTAGAAAAAGAAATATTACTTTTTTTTAAAGGATGTTAGAAAGTGGTATAAATTATAGCACGAAATTCCTTATGATAAGTTAAAATATTTTGTTTAGAAATTAAACTATATTTACAATGTAATTTCGTTTGAATATTAGTTTTAAGCTTTATAAAAGGACTTGAATAGCTCATGTATTGCAAAAGTCACTCTTATTCTCGTAACAATAAAAATATGAACCCATGATGTAATGGTTTAGTGATATGGTACTTGTCACTGACAAAATGTTGGTTCAAATCTTTACAAGTTAAAGATTCGGTGGTATTTATATGTACAAAAGTTTATTCTTAGAGAAACAATAAAAAAATGAGCATAACAACGACAAATTGAAGGAAATTTCGTTAGAATCAAGTTATTGAGAGTGTTGATACAGTACAGTACCGTAGCTAACTGAACCATTGTCATCGGAACAACATTGATATTGTTGATGATACTGGTATCCTTATTTCGAATACGGTACCGGTATCCATTTTATGGCGTCAATGTCTTTTTGAACATATCATGCTTTTATTTATCGGATTTTTCCTTTCGGTATATTAAGTTCCGGTATCATACTGGTCCTGTTACGAACCAAATCTAACTGATACCGACCTAATGCCCGCCGCAAAGCGTGGAAGTATCCCACTAGTTTAACAAAAACTACAAAGAATTTGTAAGATCTAGGGGCTCGATCTCTGTAACCACCATGTAACACTCTAACCTGAATACAATAATATTTTAAAGTTTTCTGATATTTAGGTCCCATATTATATTTTTTGTACGTCTGGGTTAACCGACAATACAGACGAACTGCCATAATGGACTAGTATACAAATAAATTATGATCGAAAACAATAAGGTTTTTAATACATGAAACTTTGTCTCGCGTAATCATACTTAAGCTTTCCCGAAGGAATTCTCTTGCAGAATTGGTGGTTTAGAAGTGTTCGGTTCTTCACGTGCTTGGTCGTCATTCTGTCTGGTTCCCGCCTAAGAGAAAACCTATCATAAACACGAAAATACCATTAGTGTTTAAGTTAAACAGTCAACGCGATTTAAAACAACGAAGAAAAACAGGTTTGTGGAAAAAGGGCTCCGTCGCGCCATGCGACGGAGCACACTTGTCCCGTCGCGTGGCGCGACAAGGACCTGTGTCCAGCATATTTTCAGAACTGGCAGTTTTTACCTCTACGCACAACCTAGCCAAGATTTTGTAGTTTTTGCAGCGGATTTGACTCAACTTCAAGTTTCTCATTTTTAGAACCTTCTCCCATATCTATAGGATTTAAATTCTTGATCCGAACCCGGATCCTCTAGCTTTAAAAATCACTTTATCAGTTCAAAATTTATTACCCAACCGACCAATTAGGTGGCATTTAGCATTCTAGCTCATGTCCCCTACTTTCTTACCAGTATTCTAGTCATTTCTACCAACCACAACTCGCATGTGATTGGTTACATTAGAAAAACCTTAACTTTTCATTATCTTCTTCTGGTAAAACGTTTTTACCCAAAACGACCTGTTAAAAGGCATTAAGCCAAAAGGCTTAGGCCTCCGACTTTTATGTTACCGGAAAGATCAACCCAATTATGGGACTCATTTTAATCTACCCTTAGGGGTAATTTGCCCGATTCATCATTCGGGGGCATTTTAGTCAAATATTCACATTGTGGACATATGTATGGCTCTAATAGTTGTTGCACCCAAAATGCTAGACCTTCCTCACTTGGAGTGGTCTAGTGTCCACCTTTGACTCGACCGACTCTAGTCGGATCATAACCCTCACCGAGAGGTTAACCCATTTTACATACCTGGCGCGATTCAAATCCATGACCCGTTTTCAATACCTTGTTAGTTCTTTTCACTAGTTACAACAAGACTTACCTGTATAATAAGCTTACCTGTAAGTATAACGCTTAGCAATACTCACGTTAAATACTACACTTGTAAGACCCATTTTAACATATTTGCATATTGCATACAAAATCACTCAAGTAAATTATTTTAAGAGTACATTGCACAAAACGTCCTTTAAGTTTCACCAATCTTACTGGTTTCAGCCTTAATCTTTAAAAGTTGCCAAAACCATCCTTTAAGATTAATTTTGTTGCCGGTTTCATCATTTACCACTAACCCAGTTACTAATCCATGTTAAATGGCCTCACATGCATAACATGTGAGGGTAAAACCGTCTTTGCATGCTTGTGATGTTATTAAAGCCCTAATAAAATCCCAGACCCACTTCATTGGATCTGATCTGGCTTGGCTAACTGCCCGACCATTCTTCCTACCTTGATAATCGACATCTGCCCGCCAAACATCAAAACAACACTTATCTGCAGAAGAAGGCGGAAAGTATCACGGATGTTGTTAGCACTGAACTCCTTGAAATTTTCGGCGCAATCTCCTCCCTGCAACAAGAAGGCCTTACCCACAACGGCATCGGCGAGACACTCCTCCAGATGCCGAGCCTCTCCGGCGAACACGATCGGGGGGAAGTGTTCCAGGGTTTTAAGGATCGCCGCCAGACTCGCTTCATTTTGATATTTCGGAAGCTGCAGAGCCTTCTTTGATTTCCAGCTGTCAATGCTCCATCTGGGGATTGATGATGGGGCTTTGGTGCCGTGAACGACGACGATTGTTTTCTATTTGCGGATGGAGGAGGGTTGTTGGTGGGAAATGGAATGAGAGGGTTGGATCAAGGATTTGGATGATAAAGCAGCAAACTGTGAAAGTGCCATTGTTCCTCCTCCTTCCCCCTTGCAAAACTCGCTAGGCGCTACTTAGTCGGTCGACCGGGGAGTTGAGAGTACTCGGCCTAGGCGGAGAGTACTCGGGGAGTACTCGGACATGTTAAAGTATAAAGAAATTAGTTTTTGGAAATTATATATATGTCAAATAACATAAATTTACTAATATCTAGAACAAAATATGTGAAAATGATATTAATTCTTTAAATATGATAGGCATAGAAATTATGTTTTATTACTTTTTAAGTCAAACTCAGCCCGAGTTGACCTACTAGATACGATTTTGGCCGAGGTTGACCGCGTTTGACTGATTTCGAGTAATTAGGCAGAGTCGATGAAAGTCGCCTCGGCAGCCTACCTTGTAGCGACTACTTGTCACACCCCGATATTTTGACCACAAACCGGTGGTGAGGAGTATCGTGTCGTAGTTAATATCATCATAGTAAATTAAACACAGTTATAGCACAACGGAAGGCTTGGAAGGAAATTACTATTACAAACCGAATGTTCAAGTTCAAAATAATAATATACAGACGGTTATAGAAAGGATCCACAGGCGGATCTAAATAAAATACAAAACAATGTTTGACAGACTTTAAGGCATCTTAAGGACTTGCAAGATCCTCTATTTGACACCAAGTAGCTCCCAGCCTATTTGCATATAGTACCTGTCACTTAGTCTTTTGAAAATACGTCTGTTTACACTGGTAAATACAATTAACTGACTCATTTGAAAATGTTTATGAAAATTGGTTTAAGTGCTCAAGGCACGAAATATTCTTTTATAACTTGGTACAATTACATTTATAATCTTCTATACAAATTTACATGTTTGTCATACATATGAGCCCCCGGTGTGGAAGCCAGAACATGATTAACCGACACACCACTTATAAAACCCACAAAGGAGTTATCTGCAACTTGTGGGTAATTTATATTTTAGCATTTGCATCTGTCGGGTATATGTCGGGTGTATGCATCTGTCGATTTAGGACCCGTGCGTCACGATAAACCTATCAAACGGGAAAAAATAGACGACCATAAAAACGTTGAACCACACACGCATGTTGCGTAATGTTAACTCGCAAAATTTAGAACGAAGCGTAAAACAAAACGTAAAAACGTTGAACCATACATGAACGTTGCGTCGTGTTAACTCGCAAAATTTAGAACAAAACGTAAAACAAATTTTTGCGAAATATGAAAAGTATAGGGTATCAAAGTTGAAAGTAAAAAAGTTCTTAGATAAATTGACAAAGATAAAAAGCTTTGGGGTTAAAAGTAAAAAACCAAAATAGTTTTAGGTTAAAAGTGTAATTATTCCATACATAAATTAGCAATTTTTTTTTGTATTATGAGTTGTACCCCAAGCTTGGGGAGTTTTTCAAAAAAAAAAATTAATATTTCACTTTTGACCTAAAAGTTTTATCTTTTACATTTTAACCCATTTGAAATTTTTACTTTTAACTCAAAGTTTTTCATCTTTTGTAATTTAACACAACACTTTATTATTTACAACTTTGGTCTCCCATACTTTTTATCTTTCGCAAGTTTTTCGTTTTACATTTCGTTCTAAATTTTGCGAGTTAACATGTCATAGCATGCATGTGAGGTTCAATGTTTTTTATTCTATTTTTTCATATTTGACAAACTCGTCGCAACGCGTCCATTTTGAAAAGTTCACCGCAACGGGCGGGTTCTAGAACGACTAAGTTATTATTTTCTACGTTTTACGTTTCTGATTAATTTTCTTCGCATCAACACACTGTAACGGGTGTGCGTGGTTCAACGATTTTAATCTGCTTTTCGTTTAGTGTAATTTTTACAATTTTATCTATTTTATTTTTACGATGTTGAGAGTCGATGTGGTTGTGGCATTGGTGCTACTTGGCACGGTTTTACCAACATTTTTAACCTATTAAATTTTTTATTAATATTTTGTTTCGGTTTACCCCTATACTTCCTTTACTTAAAACTATTTTTGTACGTGCATATTTTATGTACGAGTATGTATAAATATGATTTGTTCTACATCCCGACGTAAACTTTTTTTATAGATGAGTCATGTCAAATATAATACGTTTTCGTTTAAAGAAACCATTTTTATGTGTATATTTTTATGTACGTTTTCGTATAAACTCAAGTTGTTCTACGTTTCGACGTAAACTTTTTTGGTAAATGATTCATGTCAAATATAATATGTTTTTCGTGTTTATTTTATGTGTGTTTCGTAAAGTTTGTTTCTAACCGAGTGAAGTCAAATTATGGTTTCTTTTTCTCCCCTTTTTCGAAAGCTCTAACTAAACCCTTCGATTACATGTGCATATTTTCCTTCATACCCGCTACGTTTTCTATGTATGAGTTGGGTCACATATAATATGATATGATTGTTCCATATGAATTTGATTTACTTTACGTTTGATCCAATCACAATGTTTATACAGGTTACATTGAGTTCAACTGGATACGTCGAAATGTGTTTTTTCATATGGTTAATGCATCATATAACGTACGTTTGGACTAATACATTCAATGTTTACGATATATCCGCGCCGCGACGCGGGTGGGTCTTAACTCTAGTTATAACATTTTTTTTTGAAAATCTCTTCAAATATATAGTACAGCATCAACATGTTGATATTCATATATGATAAAATAACAACTGAATGAACAGTTGTTCTATATTATTATATTATTATTATTATTATTAATGAATACTATTTTTAATATGTTCGGTATTGGTACAAGAAGGTAAAAACTGGTATCAGCCTGGTATAGAAAACGCCAATAGTCGGTACCGAATTGATATTGAAAATCTTTTAGTTCGGGAATTTCGGTACTGCTACCAGATACTATTGGCTCATCCTCGGTCACGGGTACCGTAGATTTTCTTCAACTTTTAATTATTTCTGTTTTTAAGTTTAAGGGTAGGGATGAGCTCGGTGCTAACCGATACCAAATTGATACTGTTACCAAAAATACCGGTTACGATACCGGTATATGAAAGTAAAAATCGGTACCAGGAACACCAAAAGTTGGTACCGAATTGGTACTTAACATCTTTCGGTTCGGGAAATTCGGTACCATTTGCTTATCTTTGACCACGGATTTCATACGAACAACATCATTACCATACAACTTATTTATTGATTTTCTTTCGGTTATCTTTGAGTGTTTTTTCTACATTTTCTTTTTATCTTGTCAACGGTTACGTGCGCAACGCGCTCGTAGTGATTTCAAAACACATGTAAACACAGACTAAATAATAAAAGAAGTTCGCCGCAACACGGCGACGGTGATAAACCTAGTTATTTATAATGGATAAATTTTTGCTTACTTTTCATTTCAAACCAGATTAACTTTTATATACAGAAATCATGCATCTCATCTATTTAACATTTGAGGCTTTCGCTAGCTTATTATTAATTTAAACAAAGTAACAATAACATAATTTAATTTTTTTAATGTTTTTATATCGCTACCCATATTCATAATATACATCTTTAATGTTTTTAAATTTTATTAATTTGATATTTCTAATAGTTGATGTTCGTTAACTTTTTTTTAATCAAATAATCTAATTGTAAAAAAAATTTTGAACACACGACTATTTTTAATTTTTTTTTTGTGTTAGACGTTTCGGTATAAATTTGTATATAAAATATAGTATTTTTGGTATCTTATATTATGCAAGTGCCGCTACTATGACGAACTGATTCCAACCGAGCAACATCGGTATCGGTATTGGTATTACCGGAACCGTTATTGATATATGTTATTATAGTTTTAAATTGATGTATAAAACGTGTCAATATTCTTTTGGGCATATCAAGATTTTATTTTTTGGGGTTTCTCTTTTAGTTGTTATAACGAGTGCCGATACAATAAAAAATCGAAGCGATATTAACCGAATTCCCGTAGCGTAGTGCAAGGGATATCCCACTAGTTATATATAATTGGTGGTTCAAATAAGAAGAAAATATTTTATAAGAAGAAAAGGATAAGTATAAACAAAAAAGAATATTCATTTATATTTGAATTTGTTTGTTTATCTTTAAAAGATGATAATAAAAATAAAATCTTCTCTCTTTAAATTCTTTTAAGGAATTATTATCTATCTATATCTATATATATTCTAAAGTTTAGTTATATGTTCTATTTTAAAACCAAAATTTATGGTTGTTTTAAATGAGGTCATTTACATATATCCCCCTCCTAAGATCATTTATTACATATATACCCAACCCATAAAATCAACTACATATTTCCCCCTTTTAAACCATACATATTACATATTTACCCATTTTATTAAAATCACTCATATTGAATTACTATTTTACCCTTAATGAACTTATTAAATGATTATTACATTTTTCCCCTTTCTAATACCATTACTTACATATTTTATGATTTAATGTGTAATATAATTGTTTACAAATAAGATATTAACCTAATGATATGAATTCATTTTTTATAAGCCCTGCCTATTTTTTTATAAGCTTCTGCCTCTGTTATGTGAAAATTGAAAGTTTTGCTTATATATAATACGTCATAGCTCTTAAGCATTATTTTTTTTAAAGAAAACAGTCATGCGACCATGGTTTAAAATTTTACTTTTGCTGTAAAACAGTTTTTTCAATATTATTTTGAATGTTTAAAACATGACAATTAGATTTCTGAAATAGCATTACACAAAAAAAAAATGGAAATTTAGCTCCTGCTTCAAAACAATTAAAATGTTGATGATTGAACTAAGATTTAGGCTAAAGAAAAATTGATTACGACTTGAAAAAAACAAACGTATATTGTATAACAATATGTTTTTTTTATATAAGATATTTTAGATAATCAATATTTTAACGTAAATTGTTAGTGTAGTTAACTAAAATTTAAATGTATAATGGGTCGGTTGTAAAAAATATGTAAACTAAAACTTAACCAGTAACTAGATATGTAAAAAGGTCACTTGTTTTATAAAATGGGTACGACCGTTTTTTTTTCAAAGAAATATTTTAAAGATTTTATCACAACATATAGAGTATTGACTAGATTGATTTTGAAGTTAAGAGATAAGAAATTAAGAAAAAAGGTAAAAGGGTAATTTCATAAAGAAAGGGGGAAATATGTAATTGATTTTAAACATTGGACAAATATGTAATAAGGGGTTTTAATAAATGGATATACGTAAAAATTCCTTTTAAATGCACCAGCCTATAAGAATCCTATTAATTTCATTTAATTTACTTAATAATCACAAGTTACATTACTTTAATCATTTGGGTCAAAAACAATTCCAGTTTAATAATCACAAGTTACATTATTTTAATCATTTGTGTCAAAAATAATTCAACAAAAATAATTCCACAAACCCTAGATCATCTGATAATAACAATAAGAAGAAAGCTCCGGCCGCACACAAATCTCCGGTATTCGACTGCGATTGCTTCGATTATTACACGAACTACTGGTTCCGGTGGGACACGTCTGTTAACCGAGAGCTAATTCATCAAGTAATTGAAGCTATTGAAGAAAACTTTACCAGTAGTGAACAGGTTAACTGTCGCGGCCGTAAACCTAACCAGAAGAAAGAGAAGGCGAGTCATCGGAGGTTCGCCGGAAAAGCTTTAAATCCTCCGCCAGAGGTTTCGGTTTCGCCTCCGTACGACATCTCATTAGTTAAAGAATGTGCAAAGGAATAACATGAGGTAGTGGAGGAGTCGCCGGAGACGGATGCAACGGCGAGAAGAGGACTTCCGGAAGTGAAAGGGTTGTTTAACTGGCGTTTGTGGGGACTTTGGAGTCCGTGATACTCATCCTTCGCCTCTCAATATATGCTCTCCAATTCATAATTAACTTCTCCCTAATTGAAGATCTTCATCGATTAGGCACACAACTCTCAGACATATATCTTCGATTGATCTCCTGCACAGGCTCGCCATCAGGC
This sequence comes from Helianthus annuus, assembly GCF_002127325.2. NCBI lineage: Eukaryota > Viridiplantae > Streptophyta > Magnoliopsida > Asterales > Asteraceae > Helianthus > Helianthus annuus. The sequence goes on from NC_035443.2 coordinate 154,075,882, forward strand.
TCTCCATCAGTCGGCAACTCAATTGGAATCGTAATTAACTTCTCCCCAATTGAAGATCTTCATAGATTTGGCACACAATTCTCAGACATATATCTTCGATTGATCTCCTGCACAGGCTCTCCATCAGTCGGCAACTTCAGTTGGAATCAAAATAGGCCGTGATTCAATGAGAATGGATAAGAGGCTCGTGGGATTGACGTGAGGGAGCGTTGTCTATTTACTTGCTCCTTTAATTACACATCATCCTCCGACTCTCCAGCAACCTTTAAGTGCAATATATATATTTCTAAGATGAAGATAATGTATGGTAATGAAGATTTGGAGCAGCAAGAGGTAAAAACAGCCCGAATTTTTCCTTTTATAAATTCTATTCGTGAGTGTTAGTGTGTGTGTTTATATTGATTAGGGTTTCATCAAATGCAATGTGAGGGTTTCCAATCGGTGTTTATACAAATAATATTGAACCCAATTTATGTATGTGTATGCAGTGTGTAGTATGGGGTCTTGCTTACCTCATTCAAGGAATAACAATGAAAGACAGGGGTCATTGATTTCGAAAAACTCCGCCTCTTTGTTCGCTTTCTTCCTGATTTTAAGTTACAGTGAGTCAATTTCCTTTTTCTGATTCTAATCGATTAAGAACTATACGTGATTAACCAACGAATTGTGGTAGATTTTATGTTTCTATTGCAGTATTTGGATTGAATTGACTGTTGCAATTTAATGATCGTCAGTTATAGTTCGTTTTTTGAATATAGAGAAACACTGACTTATTTAAGGTGCTTGATTTGGGTGAATAGTAGCAATATAAACTGCTATTGTAATTTGGTGTGATATTCAATTCAGTATCAGCAACCTAATCAAATTGTGCCCTAAACATAGAGTAAATGTGTTCACCAGCAAGGTAATAATATGTACTAATTTTCAATTATCATTGACTTCTAATAAGGAAATATAGCTATTAGGTTATGTCAAGGTAAGCATAGTTTATAAAGAATATGTTGCAGAATAAAGTTAATACAACATTTTAGTAATAAATAATTAGCTGATAGTCAATAATAATTTTAGTATGCTAATGTTGTTAGAGTTAATAATAAGGACTATCAATTGTTATTTAACAATTTTAGCAGAACTGGTGCAACATTTTTGGTTAATAGAGCTGTTAGTGACTCGGTTATTTGTTACTAACTGCTTAATAGCCCATTAGCATACTAACTCTTGATTCAAAGTAATCTCTGAACAACTGATAGTCACTAACCGAGTCACTACCGTTGTTAAGGTACCTGCATTTTTGTTGTTCGTTAACTATTTGATTGTTTTGCTACCACATACTAATCACCCCTGCCAGGTGTGAAGGTGAATACTTTATTAACGTGACCGTTTTTATTGTCGGGTCGATTTTGAATCAATTTTGTTTACTTTTATCAGTTTTTGGTTTTGGTTTGGTTTTAGGTTGTTTTATTTTTTTGCATCGTTTTGGTTTTGATTTTTCCCAGCAATTGTTTTGTTTCGATCTAAGTTTTTTGAGTTCGTTTCGGTAAGATCTTTTACGTTTTTTGTTCCGTTTTCAGTTTTTTTTAGTTTTGTGTAAATTTAGTTTCCTTTCCGGTTAGATTCGCTTTATTTGTTTTTGGTTCAGGTTCGGTTTTCATTTCAGCAACATTATTTGTCTCAGCTTATTTGTTTCGGTAAAATTATTCAGTTTGTATAGGTTCATTTCGGTCTGGTTTTGTTTTTTGGTTCGTTTAGGTTTGGTTTCAGTTTCCTTGGTTTTCGCTTTTAGTTGGGTTCCATTTTTTATTTAGTCCCCGGTTCGCTTTCTATTGGCTCAAAACTATTTATGCGGATCAAGTTAAAAACATATATTCACATACACACACACGCGTGGTTAAGGTACGTTGCATAATCTATACATCTTGCTTTAAACAGAAGTAGGTGCAACCCGTAAACGAATTGGAGGTTCAATGTTATGTTCATTTATTTTCGTTCATTTATGTTCGACGATTGACTTTCGTTTATGTCTGTCCTCTCTCTTATTTGCGTTCGTTTGTAACCATTCTTTATTTTCATTTGAATGTTCGTTTAAATTTATACATTACTAATATTCATTTGAAATAGTTTTCATATTATCAAACCATTTGTTTACTTTTAAAAAGTTTGATGTAATGATGCTGGTAGAATATTGACTTCCACCATGCTGGTAAAATTAACACAGTTTTACAACCCACCAACCCGATTACTACTCGCCAGCCTATTTAAATAAATGGGTTAAATAAGTAATGAACCGCATTCAGGTTACATGAATTTAAGCGTGACGGAGTTAGACTTGCATGGAGTTTTCCTACATATTTTGATAGGTCTGTTTGAATTTGCATATAAAAATAATTATCTGAATATGATTTATTTCAACTTCAACTTTCAGTAAACAATTTCTAAGTTTAGCTATATCTTATATTTAAAATCAAAATTTATGATTGCTTTAAATGCATTACAATTAACTTTAATAAAATAGTACCAGCCTTTATGACCATGTTTAATCAATGAGCCTCTTCCTTTTCTCCATATATTAATGTTTAAGTTAGGGTTTATAGACTTTTCATAACAATTCACCTTAAAGGATTGATTGGTTATTAGATAACTAATACTTAATATTACAATTAACTTTAATGAAATAGTACGGGCCTTTATGACCATGTTTAATCAATGCGGCTCTTCCTTTTCTCCATATATTAATTGAAATAGCTCTAGCACGGGATTTCTGGACTCTGAGATACACTACCAGTTTAGCAAATGGTAGTCTTGAGGTAAGTTTATTGTACCATTGACCGTTCACCATTATCTTTAGAAATTTACTTTTGATGTATATGTTGCTTCTTTAAATAACTGAGAAATAGAGGCGAAACGAGTTGGTTAACGGGTATTAAAACAACATCACATGACTATAAGCACAATGACAATTGTCACAAATAGAGGACTACATTGTACCTATGCGTCAACTAAAAATAAAATTTAATTAAATGGACTAAACAACTACATTAAGTTTGAGACCAGGGTAAAAATCTAAAACATCATTTTTGTTTATTTTTTACTTTTATAACCAGATGTGTTGCAGGCATCTGAAAATGTTACCCTGGAGTCGGTACACAAGATTGGCAAGCTGGAGTGACATACGTGTCCAGATAACACTTTTTAAGTCCTGCATACCCTATTTATTAAGTATTGGGTTAATTGTAATAAATTTTAGTAAATAAATATATAGATTATATAACTAAACACTTGAAGAACTGTTAGGATTTGTTAATTTTGTTGGTTTATAAACTGCTTTCTGATCTATAAAAGGGAACAAAACCTGCAATTTGACTTTTAGATGTTAAAACTAAATTTATATCTATATGTGTATGTAGTATAATATGTGTATATATATATATATATATATATAACATCTATTTTACACCATTTAAAACACAATGAAAAAGAAAAAATAAAAAAATTTGAAAACTGTGACGTCTTTTGAAGAGGATTGAGAAACCACACGTCCGTAGATTTGAAGTTTTGTGAGACTACATGTGGTGGGGCGCAAACCTCACTCAAAGCGTCTTAAAAACGTGGGGGAACACTGTACCCTCGGGTGTTTTGGGCCTTTTTTGACTGGTGGTGCTACCACAAAGCGCCGAATGAGGAGTGGACTTTGGTCAAAATAACCATGGTCAAACGGCTAAATTTAAAAAAACCCGGTTTTTGTTTTAAAAATCTATACTATATTCGCACTTTCGTACCGTGTCACGCACTATCTATATCAGTCGTCGTTCCAAGAAAAAACAATAACTATTATGCATGTTGTGCATCGCACGGGTATTACCCTAGTTACTTTTAATAGAAAAGTTTTTTTCCACCCGTCATGTGCTTCTATTATTAAGAAATAGATTATATTCTTTAAAAATATTAATATCATCACAAAAAAGGTTATCAAAATAAATTATATTTTCTTTGTATATTGACATCATCCCAAAAATTAAAACCTTTGTTGTCAAAGTGGTGCATCTGTTGGTGACAGGGTAGACCCATATCGTCTGGGTTGGGGTCTACGGACCCCAATTTTTTTTTAAAAAAAAATGGTAGAACGGTATGTTAATTTTTTTAAGAACCCCATAAAATAAATTAATTGGACCCCATAGTATTTAAAGCAAAGGTGGTGTGGTGGTAAATCCCCTTGTGTTCCAACAAATAGATCTCAAAGTCAAATCTTACATGTTTTGTTTTTTTAGTTTATTTTTTCCCATCAAAATTAAACTAGTGTTTTAAAACAGCACAACCACCCATTGACACTCTAATTTGCTTCTTTAAAATGATAAACTGAATGTCGATTTTATTTAACACTTGATTACCAAATAATATTTAACAGTTGATTACCAAATAAAACTCCAATATATAGTGTAGTGGTTTCATGTCCACTAAATGATTCTACATTATTTCCTAGCCCCAACCCGACTACGATGACCGACCCGAAAATTTTAATGTTTGGTTGTGAAATTTCTTACACAAAAAATGGACCCTAGTAAAAAAAATCTTTGGTTCGCCACTGATTGGTGATACAATTTAAAAAGCTATATTATCATGTCAATTACTTGCAAACATATATTTATAGAGGAAGGTTCATTTGAGAAGAACTTTAATGTGAGAAGAAAGGACATATTAGTAAAATCATATTTCATTTATAACTTATATCATTAATTTTTCTCTCTTTAATTAAATAGTCAACTTTTTTTAATAGCCAATTAAATAGTTGAAATTTATCTTACACACCTCGAAATATATCCTACACAACTCGTAATTTATTCTACACAATTAGTAATTTATTCTACACTTTAAATAAAGTTGTTTTTTTTTTAATTTGGAAAAATTATATATTTTGAAAAGTAGTTACAAATTTAATTTAGCTAGTTATTAAAGGGGAAGAATACAAATTAATGATTTATGTAAGTTTACCAATATACTCTTATATTAAAATTAAATACAAATATTAAATGAAGTAAAATGAAACATTTTTGTTGGTTGAAACTTCTTCTTTTTTTTCTTATAAAAAATTATTATCATTTGAACCCTCCACTATATTTATATATCGCAATCTTATATATATATATATAGGGGACCGCTAAAATGAAAACCACCTCCAGTTGTAAGAACCATGAGAACTTTTTGATCCGGGGCGAGTTAGATCAAAATTTTTTTTCATAAACGTAGATGCATGTATTATAAACACATTTGTAAAAAAAATTCAAAAAAAAAATGTCGCGTGTGTAGTTTTGAACACCACAAGTTTGTGTTTACTTATTTAAAATTTACAGTACCCGTAAACACAAACTTGTGGTGTTCAAAACTACACACACGACATTTTTTTTGAATTTTTTTACAAATGTGTTTATAATACACGCATCTACGTTTATGAAAAAAAATTTTGGTCCAACTCGCCCCGTACGGTGTAGTTCTCCTGGTTCTTACAACTGGAGGTGGTTTTTATTTTAGCGATCCCCTATATATATATATATATATATATATATATATATATATATATATAGGATATGGATCATGAGTGAACAACATCCTTGTTTGTGAACAATGTGAACTCATCTTGACCCTTGATTTATTTTTAAGATAATAAGGGTAGGATTGTCATTAGCAATTTAAACTTGATTTTTTTATTTAATTATAATCTTGTTAATATAGATTCATCAATATCAGTTACTATATTATACAACTTATCCCTATTTTGTTGTGATTCAATTGAATCATCGTCTAATTAAAAATTCGATTTCAAAATTCCTCCAAAAATAAGATCGACAGGTAAACCTTTTTTCCAGATTTAATTTCATTAACCTTCATCTTCTTTTGAATCTGATCATCTTGTTCATCAAAGTTCCAGTTATGATACGGTGTGGAGATTGCTAATTTTTTTTTTTTACTTTTAGGATTGCATAATCGTTGATCCATTACTCAATTGGTTTTATGTGGTTAAAGTCTCAGTTCGCAAACCATCGTTGAAGCTATTGAAGTTTTAGGTATGAGAATTATTTTGTATTCAAAATTGGTAACTGTGGTTTTAAATATTATTCTGAAACTGAAATTGAACACAGATTGCAACAACAAGAATGAGCCAATTTAATATATTATTCTGACTTTTTAATCTGTGATTTAATTAGAAATAAAGAACTTCCAATAACCACGATTCATCAGTTTTCACCTTCACCCCCAATTCAATACATCTTTATATTTTTCTTAGTCTCACAACAGAAGGTTATACTGGGCTTATATTTATTTTAATTCATTATATTTGTTAATTTTGCTTTTCGTGTTAATGTATAGTTTTACATAAACGATATAACATAAGACTTGCATTTGTAGTTGAAGACGATGATGGTTGTAATGGCTGGTTGATAACAGAGGATATTAAAGTGGTCGGGCAAATCAATATTCATTAAAACAAGATTTGAGTGGTGCAGCAGACTGAGGATATGAAAGTCTTTTGGTCATGATTTGATGTGTATACGTATATGTACATTGTAGTAATTTTAATTGTTTGGAACATGTTTGTTGTATGTACATACGCACACATTGTGTTAATCTGATTGTTTTTGATAACGTACACACATGTACATACATTTATTCATGATTGTACACATATGTAAGTTTGTTGACAGTTTGTTGTTGGGTTAGGGTGTTTTTATTGTTTAGGTTTGGTGTTTTTTATTGTTTAAATTAGGTGTTTGTTGTTTGGTTTTGGGTGTTGATTGGGACTATATAATGTTCTGTTGATTATGACACAGGTCAAGAGCATGAAAATCACTTCCTTTTTTCTCCTTTGTTTGTTAGTAAATAAGATAAAGAACGTATAGAATGTTCATCAAATGATGTAAAGCTCATATTTTTCTAGACTCATTGACATCTTAAAGAGTTTACATTGAAATAAAAGATGACTATTGGCTTCTTTATATATGCTCTGTTAATGAGACTTTAGTTTGGATCATAGTATAGTAGGGTCTTAATATATTGTTCTTAGACTTGTTTCTTGATGACTATGTAGGTGAAATTGGCGATGCCTTGTTTTAGTTATAGAAAAACGTGGCATAGCTTTTACATAATGAAAGAAGACTACGGTTTTTAATGCATTTACGCATATTTTGCATGGTTAAAACTACCTATAATTCCTTCAAAAATGCTGATGAAAACTACGTTCCGATTAACTAGAGCACTATAAAAGCCTGAGTAGATTGGAGCCACATATTTATGGTTGAACACAAACCATCAAATAACAGAAATGTAGATTCAGAAATAACAACCCATCCTTCATTTAAAAATAATCAAATTAATTAATCAAACAAGACACATACAGGTACTAAAATATCCCAACAATCTTTTGAAACAATTCTTGATTTTGATTACTAACAAGCCATTACGAATATGAATAAAACACAAAAAGATTCACGCAGAATAAACCCATGACGCATCTCATCAACCAGTTTTTCTATCTCCTTTGAGGTTAAGATTGAACCATTTTGGGATCCGAGGTTCCTTCTTCGCTCGGACTGTGGCTGTTTTCACCATCACCACCTGGATTTTTACCGTCATTTCCACCGTTATTACTACTAGCTTGCGTATTGCTCCCGCTGCCAACAACCAAAGATCTACCTACTGTAAATGATGATTTGATATGTTCTCATTGTTTTAGAAGCTCGTCCACCTGTAACATTTGTCACCGTAAAAAATAGAAAAACTTTTAGAACTATACAAACGTTTTATCCCTTTTTGGTAATCATGTGTGTAATAGACATATGCAAAAGCACATACATTCTGTTTTTCCTGGGTGTATCTGTTAGTCACTTCTTGAAATCGGGCCAAAGTCTACATAAATACCAAACAAGAAACACTCAGAACATAAATATAACATTTTAGTTTAGTCAACTAAATTACTAGCTGCAAATTTTTATTGAGCTACATCCATATATAGACTATAGATCGATAACTAGGGGTGTCAATCATGTCGGATTAGTACGTACTTCGGTGTACACTGGTATGTTCACCTGTGTACAACAGTCTATACACATGTGCACAACAGTACATTACATAAATGTACACTAGCCTTTACACCATATGTACAGTATTATATTAAACGAAAGTTAAATTATTTTTCTAAAACCGCATCCTAGTGTTCAACAACCCAGTGTACAATCTTCATGTGTACACCCACCTCAAACAGAGCATAATAAACAATCAGGAACTCAAATAAGTATGTTTTATACCTCCTTACTTGTAGCTTTAGCAGGAACACCAAGTACTGATGCTCCAACTCACAACCCATCATTCAGAACCTGTTAAAAATCAAAGAGAATTAAAGATACAACTTGAGATGAAAATGATTAACTGAGAGTAACAAACCTTTTCTACATCACTGGATGTCACCAAAGGTCTTGTAGAATCGTGGATGCATACAAGTTCAGAGGTCAGATCAATTGTCTGTCCATAATCAATTATTATGAATAAGAAGAGAATATCAATACTAGTATAGCAAATTATGAATAAGAAGAGAATACGAATACTAGTTCAGAGGTCAGATCAATTGTCTGTCCATAATCAATTATATTTGCACAGACATCTCTTTTACTCACTGGATAGTTACCAAGCATGCCATGATGATTGATTTATGTGACATCTATTTTACTTGTAAAGAAGTTCTGAATAAGAATTACATGAGAGATAAAGATGAACCTGAAGTCCACTGTATGCAAAATCTTGTCTTTCCTTACCAGGCAATGCAAATTTCAGGTCCACATTGATCTTCTCTCTGTCATCTGACCACATCAACTATTTATAATCGGAATACAAATGTGTACATCCGCCTCAAACAGAGCATAATAACCATAAAACACCCTTTACATATGTGTACAACCTATTGTACAATCTTCATCACATTTTCCCCAAAAAACAGTACCACTAATCGGAATACACATGTGTACCTTCGCCTCAAACAGAGCATAATATACACTTCTGATATAACAAAATACCTCCTACAATACATATGTGTATACATAATGTATTTATAACTATTGTGAACGATATACACAAGTGTACATCAACAAGATTAAACCATCTAACACAAAAAAGAAGGGTTGCATAATATCGCGAAGATTTAAATGCCAGAAAAACAGAGTAAATGCCAGAAAAATAGAGTAACATCAACACTATTCACATAACCCTAACTTACAAACCATGTACTACTGTAATCGAATACAAATTAATCAAAACACAACATTGTACCATAACCTTGTGATTAGACTACTATTACAACTTCAAAATGATCTCATACACAACGAATGAACGAAACCCTAACTTTCCGATTTCAAATAATTAAAAGAAGTACTAATCATACACAACCAGAATCGATGTATTGCATATAAACTTACCTCTGCTAAGCTATTGTTGATTTTTCTCGCTGGAATGCCAGTCCTTGTGTCGTATTTCCAATCGCCGGTGGCCTATGGAGAAGAATGAGCATAATTTTGTTATTATTTTTAGAGAGAGATTGGTATTCTAGAAAATCAATTACGTTTCCTTCCTGGTTTCCAAAATTAAAGTAGGTGTAATTTTACATTATTAGCCCTATTTGTAATTTCTGTTTATTATATTTTATCAAATATTTACAAAATTGCCATTGCCATTAAATCTCATCATCTAACAAATGAATGGTCAAGATTTGTTCACTTTGTTCACAAGTTAATCATTGTTCACTCTAGAACCCTACCCTATATATATATATATATATATATATATATATATATATATATATATATATATATATATATATATATATATATATATATATATATATATATATGTGTGTGTGTGATGTGTGTGTGTGGGAGTGAGAGAATAATAATGTAACAAACCAATACAACTTATAGTATAGTATATCTAATTCAAGGTAGCATGATATAATGGTTATATCCCCTCATTTGTGGCCTAGTGTAGGGGTGCTAAACAGGTCGTGTTTGCGGGTTGGCGGGTTCAATCTGACCCGAACCCGAAAATTCTACACAAACCCGAACCCGAAAATCGTATCATATATAAAAACCCGAACACGACCCGAAGTTTCGTGGGTTAACCTGAAAACGACCCGTTCAACCCGAATTTTTTTTCTGAAATTAATATATTAAAATTAAAATTTACTTAAAAAATACAAATGTATATAATAATATCATATTTAAATTATAAAATCTATGTTAATTTATCTTCTTAAATTATAATCATGGCATAAAATACACACCCCATGTAATTTATCACATAAAATATATTGTAAAAAAAATATAATATAGTATAAATGTGTTAAACGGGTCACCCGCCAACCCGACCAGGTTGACCCGAACCCGACCCGTTAACCTAAACGGGTTCGCGGGGTTCAACCTAAAACTGACCCGAACCCGTTTAGACTAAACCTAAACCCGCGAATTTCGTGTTAAGTTCGTGTCGGGTTTTCGGGTCGTGTCAGAAATTCACGCCCCTAGCCTAGTGGTAGGAGACTTGGGTTTTCCAATGGAGACTCAAGTTCAATTCCCACTTGTGTCATTTTGGGGTGGATATTGGGCAATGATGGTGAAAAACCCACCGAGGGGGGTTCGATCCTGAGCCGCACCCCGGTTTTCATCCGGTTGTTACTTCAGCGAGACTTCTCGTGTGGAGGCAGTACGGTTTCCGGGGAAACGCCGTAACCAAGTCTGACCAACCCAGCGCAAACCCAGTTAAGACAACGTAGCCTGGGCAGACCTTGGCTAGAGCCGCCATTTGACATTGGGTCACTCAAAAAGAAAGTCACCGTTCAAAAAAAAATGACATAATGGTTATGGTGATAATGGTAATTATTATTATAAATAGTCGACAAATCAGGGAGGAAAAATGATATTTAACATCTGAATCTGAGATCTGAGAAATGATGGCAACAATGATGCCGAATCATATGATTTGTCGCTAAACTGGGCAAAACCGTTATGTCATTTTTCCTCCCTGATTATTAAAAAAACATTACAAATATTGGGGTCCTCGGACCCCAATATTTGTAATGTTTTTTTTTTCATGTCAATGTCATCTTTTGTTTATTGTGTGTTTTCTAACAACTAATGATCATATAATTTTATCTGATATTGTATTTTATTATGTTTCTCGCCCCGCGCCCGCCCCGACCTAAACAACAACCGATCCGAAAATTTTAAAGTTTAGTTGTAAAAAATCTTAACACCGAAAATGGGACCACAGTGGAAAAAAATCCTTGATCCGCCATTGCATGTGAATTTAACTTATTTGATAGAAGTGAGGAATTCAATAATATGAATTTTATTTACATCATTTTTTCGATCAATTTATTCACCAATTTCACATATGATGATAGATTACTCTTCAAATAAGTTTATTGAGATCAAACATTGAAGCTACTTAATAGTCTTTGAGACGGACCACCGTGAAATTAGTTTGCATTCACAAGTTCATCAACCTAGTTTTAATGGTTTTTTTTTTCATTTGTTTTGGGTTTTAATTATGTTAATGGGTAGTTAATCATGTTAGTGGTAATTGCATTAGGTTCATGTTCTCTTTACTAGTTGCATGTTTTACGTATTTCAGTTTCAGTATTTGTAAGCTTTTATAAGGCCTTTTGAGTTTGACAAATGATTAACAAGAAAAACTGCAGCAACTTATGTTTTGTTTTTATTTTTTTAATTACTTTCCATCATTGATTCTATATTTTGGGAGACCGCGGATCTCGAACTCGGTTCTATCAATCTTATTGATTATACATATTATATCAACTTATTTCATCTGAGGAAAGTATTTGATTCGCAATATATGGTTCTAAATAAACATTTTGTTCTAGAAGCATAAATTGTTATTATAGCATAATAGCTAGTAGTGCGGACCTAGGTTGTCCTCTTGGTGGGCGGGCGCACCCCAGGGATTTTTTTCGGTTAGTGTATATGCATCATGTTTTCTTTATGAAATTTTGACATCGCACCCCATGAAATATTAACACCGCACCCCATGAATGAAGAAGAAAGAGTAGAACAAAGAAATATTTTTTTTTTCGGTGGTCTGTTAACGGAAAGAAGGGTAACATTAGAGCTCTGCAAGTTGAAAAAGAAAGAATTTGAAAGTGAAAACAGAGTAAGATGATTTATTAATGATTAACTACTTTATTATATTATTTTATTACAAAGTTAAAAATAATAATTATGTTTTATTATAAAATCAAAACTAATAATTATGTTTTTTATCTTATTTTATTGGGAAAATGTCACAAAAATGTAACCAAGTTTGCTCATTGTTCCAATTAAGTCATCCAAACTTTTTTTTGTCTTTGTAAGGTAACTAAACTTTAAATTAGTGTTTTAATAGTGTGTAATTACTACGTCATCAGGTTACCATCCTAACCTATTTAATTTCTTTTATATGATATATGTTCACACATCCCTTTTTCATCTCCTCATCAATTGGCTCACTATCTTCATCGCATCCACCATCGATCTTCTTCATAGTCGGCAGTGCATCAAAACTTTAACACTATATTCAATTACAAAAACCATCTCTGTCCATCATCGTTTCATCTTCATCAGCATCATGGCGTTGTCCATCACCGTCATGTGTCCGTTAAAGTTTCACCATAAACCGGCGGACGTCATGGATGAAAAAATATGAACCCATTCCTGTTGAGCCTAATTATGAGATGTGATGGCGTCGATGATGAAGTACGGGGGATAGACGGAGATTAGACGGTGACTTATAACCCATATGATATTTAACATCTGAATCTGAGATCTGAGAAGTGATGGCAACAATGATGCTGAATCATATGATTTATCGCTAAACTGGGCACAACTAAAAAGATGGAGATCAACTGAAGTCTGCTTCGAACATTGTGGGACTAAATTTGGGCCGTCTTTGATTGGTTTAAGATTGGGTGGCTACAAATTGGATGAAAACTGGATACACAGTAACACAAAGGAATAGAGTTTTTAGTGAATATGATGATAAAGAAAATGCCATATATTAAAGCAAGAGAAATTGTCATTAACTAAATTCCACATCATATTAAAGATTAAAAAATTTAAATAAAACCTGACACATCACCAATGTAACCTGGTAACCTAATAATTATATAGTATTAGAACGATAAATTTAAAAAGACAAAAAAAGTTGTAGTGACTTAATTGAGACACTTGCCAAACTTTGTTACATTTCTGTAAAGTTACCCCTATTTTATTTTATAATACTTTTGTTACTTTTTTATATTTTGTTATACTATTATTAGTATTAATATCAATAGTAATAAATAAATAATCAAGACACTTTATTATAAATACGAAAGTGAAAAAATTAATCATAAATAAATAACGAGTCTTTAACTTTATTATTATTAAATTTGAATCTTGCATTTAGATAACATGTTATATATATATATATATATAACTTTTTCATCGTACGTATTTTATAAAAAATACTTAAAAGTGTATTTTTTTTATTTAGAAGAGTTTATTTCTTATTTTTTTGGAACATGTTTTTATTTATAATAATAAAACGAATTTAGTTTTCTTTATCTAAAAAATCTAGGGGCGAAACATGACAAAATTTAATGTATTTTATTGGCTATGTTGTCTAATAGTGTAAAGAAATTTCTATACTAGCATACATCAAACGGAAGCATTATTTTAAATAATTATATATTGGATTGAAATTTGATGGCATTTAAAGTTTAAACCAATGTGAATTATATCATTGATGTTTCATTTTACCTTTTATTTTTTATTTTTTTACTAATTTGTTTATAATATATAGTTTACACTACTTTCATATTTTCTTTAAAGTTATATATAGGGAGTCGCTAAAATAAAAACCACTCCCAGTTGTAAGAACCGTGAAACCACTTTCCACCAATCAGACTTTGCCACATATACAATATTATTTTATAACTTAAAGGGTATTGTGGTCATTTACCCCATATGTCAAATCTCTCTTTCTCTCTCTGTCAGCATTTAATATCACCAGACTTTTCATCACATCTCTCATCTCTCTCTCTCTTAAATTTTAAATCAGTCATTTCACATCTCTCTCTTAAAAGTCCTTCACCCCCTAATCTCTCTCTCTCTAACTAAACCCACCCGCCGACTACCTCCACCTATTTGCCACCCCCGTCAGGATCCACCACCAGCCACCCCCACTTTCTCGATTTTGTCATGTTGGCCCAATCAGGGGGTCATCGGAGCAAGGGCGAGCTCAAAATCGACTTTAGGGTTTAGTCGTGAACGCAAATTCGAAGATGGTTAGAGACCCTGCGATCAGAGATCCGTCGAGAAGTTATTCTGGTTGGTCAATATTAGGGTTTCGTCATTCACAGATCTACATTATCATAAAATTAGGGCTTCAAAATCTCCATTCAGAAAACATAAACAACTTCTATAGATCAATTGTCAAGCTCGATCGGTGAAATCGCTTCCGGTTATGGAGATGGAACGTCTTACCGAGTTTCAGATGAGTCAATTGGATCTCAGTCCGAGAAAACGACAGCGTTTGGTCTGGGATGTGGCTCCTCTCACGCCGAAGGTATAGATCCTATTTTGTTTTTGCTTTGTTAAAAAAATAGTGTTTTTGTTGTTTTGATGATTTAAAATCGGTTTGAATCAGTTGTTTTTCGGTTGAATTTCGGACTAATTCGGTTAATATTCAGTATACTCTTTGATGATTTCAGATGTTCTACATTGATTTTAGATCGTTTTTAACGATTAAAAATGAATTTGAATAGAATATTTTGTTCATCATAATGAGATTAGTTGAAATTTTCATATAAAAATTCAAGAAGTTATTCGCAAATCAATGTTCTTCATTGTTTGAATTTGTTTTAGATGTAAGCTGAGTTGATTTGTTGTTGTTCATAGATGATAGGATTGCAGATTTTTCGAAAAGGTTGTAAACAGTGAATCCAGCATATCATTAATATGCAAGTAGTTTGAGATCTGAATCTTATCTGATTATTGCGACAAGTTGTTGTTTATGAACGTGTTAAAGGCGGTTTGTTTTCGAACAGAAGACACGAAAAAGAAGAGAGTTGCAGGTTTCTTCATTTTGAGTGCTGTTTGAATTTCAAGTCTGATATTGATAGAGGTTTTGGTATAGATCAGTAGCGTATGATCTGTTTATCGGAAATATAAGTGGTTCTTTTTAGAATGTTGGTTTGAATTGTCGTTAGTTGGAAGAAAAGGTTTCATATAACTTGAAGAGATCAATTTGGTTGTGATTCTGTCTTCCGTTGTTTTCTGTGAATTGTCGTTAGTTGGAATAGTTGGAAGAAAAGGTTCCGTAAAATTTTTAATGTAAAACGTAAACTTTTTAACGTAAAGCGTAAAACGTAAAAAGTTTAACGTAAAGCATAAAAACGTAAAACGTAAAAAGTTTAACGTAAAGCGTAAAAACGTAAAACGTAAAAAGTTTAACGTAAAACGTAAAAAGTAAAAAGTTTTACGTAAAACGTAAAAATTTTAACGTAAAATGTAAAACATAAAAAAGTTTAACGTAAAACGAAAAAAGTTTAAAAAGTTTAACGTAAAACGTATAAATTTTAACATAAAACGTAAAATGTAAAAAGTTTAACGTAAAACGTAAAAAGTTTAAAAAGTTTAAAGTAAAATGTAAAACGTAAACTTTTTAATGTAAAACGTAAAACGTAAAACTTTTTCTACGTAAGTTGTAAAACGTAAAAAACCGTGTGATAAAACGGCGCCTAAACAAGGAGCGTGAATGCGGCGCATAAAGACGTCGCGGAAAAAACGGGACGTAAAAAACGCCGCGTTAAAACGGGACGTAAAAAACGGCGCGTTAAAAAAACGACGCTTGAAAAAGCCGAGCGTAAAAAACGGCGTGCAAAATCGACCCCGTTTAAAAACGACGCGTGAAAAAACCGGGGATAAAAACGGCGTGCAAAAACTGGCGCGCAAAAAAATTGTCTTTGTTAAAAAAATCTGAATTTAAAAATGCTTTTAATAAAAAAAATTAAAAAGTAATATAATTAAACAAAAAAGTAATAAAAAAATAATAAAGACAAAAAGACAAAAAAAAGTAATTTTACTAAACTATCCTTTTGGATTAAAATATTAAAGACATAATAAGACAAAATGTATTTAATATTAATATTAGTTACTTTTAATCTTATCTATCCATCTTGTTGATCTAGTGGTTAGGAACTGGTTCTCGCGGTTTTTACAACTGGAGGTAGTTTTCATTTTAGCAGTCCCATATATATATATATATATATATATATATATATATATATATATATATATATATAGGGCTTGGTTAGATAAGAAACCCCTTCTTTTTAAGAAAACTATGGAAACCCATTCTGAACCATTGATTAGCTTACATCTAAGTTGATCAAAGGCCATGATTATTTTGGTGTTAATAAAAATAAAAGGAAATACAAAAGACTGCCAACTTGTACCATCCAAGGGCATTTTCGGTAGGTAACATAAACATCAAATCACCATAAAAGCTTCTCTTTCTCTTACCTCTTTCTCTTTCCCATTTCTTCTTCCCTGATCTTGAAGACAACCATAGCCACAACCATAAAAGCTTATCCAGACGGTTTGAAGACCCTTCTTCGTGTTCAGGTGTTGTTGATTAGAGAAACAATAACCTTTAGAGAGAGAACGATGACAAGATAAATGTTTTTAGAGAGAGAAAGTTGATGTTTTAGAGAGAGAAACAACAATCTTCATTATGTTCATCTATAATCTTTATTTTTTTAGAGAGAGAGAGATTTGAATGTTCAAGTGTGTGTGAGAGAAGAATGTTTGAAGACCCTTCTTCGTGTTCATCGGACGGGTATAGATCCGGTAAGTGTTCTTGAAATATCATTTCACACTTGATTTTTTGTTGAAATGGTTGTTAATATGTTTTTATGTGCTGAAAATGTTTTAGTAATGGTTAATGGGGTATCCATGGTTAATGTTCATGTATTTTAAATAAATCAAAAACTTTAGGATGAAATTTTGAACGAGTTTTTTTTGTTGGTTTGGTTGCTTGTTAGGGGCTTTTGATCTTAACAGTAGCTGTTCTTATGTTGGTTTGGGTTGCTTGTTTGGGTTTATGATCTGAACAGTAAGTGTTTTTTTTTTTTTTTGGTTGCTTGATTCACAGACTCAGGCCCATAACATGTGTTAAGCCCCCTGTTAGAATCTTATATAACGTGTGTTAATTTATAGAAACAAACCCATAAAGATATTCAATTGACAAGCTTGATGGATTTAAATAAATCCAAAACTTTAGGATGAGATTTTGAACGGGTTTTTTTTGTTGGTTTGGGGCTTTTGATCTTAACAATAATTGTTTTTTTTTGTTGGGTTGCTTGATTTACAGAGACAGACCCATAACATGTGTTAAGCACCTGTTAGAATGATATATAATGTGTGTTGATTTACAGAAACAGATCCATAAAAGATATTGAATTGACAAGCTGGATGGATGTAGGCGACGTTAATGCGGGGACATTGAATAAGTCACATCCTTTGGGAAAGATGTCTTCGTTCATTTATAGCATGTGTTGGTGGTTCATGCTGTAACAGAACACCATGATGTAACGTGTAATATGAAACGAGCCATTTATGGTAACACATGTACCGGTAATTTTGGAATATATAATATTGTATTCATGTATAAGCTAGTGGTTTACAAAACACCATGATGTGTATATACTGATCTAACATGTGTTACAATTTGTCTGTTCGGAACATGTAATTGCTTAACATGTGACAAGGGTGAAAACAGTCGACGGGGGCGATGAGTTTAATGGGGAGCTTAGTTAATATCGTAATCTTGTTGTAACCCCACTTGTATACATATGATAACATGTAAGCATCCATTATAACCCGACTTGTATTCATGTATATGAAAGTGGTTTGCAAAACACCATGATGTGTATATACTGGCCGTAACACGTGAACGAGTTAACATGGAACATACAAGTTAATATCGTAACACCGTATACCTGAATAAAATGTGTTAAGCCTCTGTTATACCTGAATACATTAGTATAAGCTAGTGGTTTCCAAAACACCATGATGTGTATATACATACTGTAACATGTGTTAAAGTGACTGAAAATGTATAACGTGTGTTAAGCATCTATTATAACGTGTGTTAAGACTTCCATAATGGATGAATAAACTACAATAGTAACTTAAAAACAACAGAGTAAACATGATATAACGTGTGTTAAGCCTCTATTATAACATGTGTTAAGACTTCCAGAATGGATGCATAAACTTCAATAGTAACTGTAACAGTAGAGGTACAAATACGGGCGCCTCCACCATTATAATCTTGTTGTAACCCGACTTGTATTCATGTATATGAAAGTGGTTTGCAAAACACTATGATGTGCATATACTGATAGTAAAAACGTGTACAAGTTAATATGGAACATACAAGTTAATATCGTAACACCGTATACCTGGGATAAAATGTGTTAACCCTCTGTTATAATCTTGGTTTAACCTAACATGGTGTCATGTATAAGCTATTGGTTTCCAAAGCACCATGATGTGTATATACATACTGTAACATGTGTTAAGCGACTGAAATGTATAACGTGTGTTAAGCATCTATTATAACGCGTGTAAAGACTTCCACAGTGGATGAATAAACTCCAACAGTAACTTAATAACAACAGAGTAAACCTGATATAACGTGTGTTAAGCCTCTATTATAACATGTGTTAAGACTTCTAGAATGGATACATAAACTTCAATAGTAACTGTAACAGTAAAGGTACAAATACGGGCGCCTCCAACAGAAAATGTGTTAAGTCTAGACCGTTTTAACATCGTGTACTAGAGAAAACAAGAAGAGTCTCACATTACATATTACTAGTAAACAAAAATACATAGCACTAATACGTGTTACATTGTACATGGGTTTCATGTCACATGTAACACATGCATGTCCTGAAGTTCAAACTATAACACGTGTTAGTTGTGTTGTGCTGTAACATAAACATGGTCATGATCCTTAAGCATCTGATCCACGTTTGACGAAACCAACGGTCCCGAGAATTGGATCTTGTTTCCCTTGTATCCATCACCATCCTAATAACAAAAAGATAAGATAACCGTTAAGTCGTTAACCACACATAACTATTAACACATTCATAGCCAGAAAATCTTTTTCTCAAACAACATCACAACTTTTTAGCTAAATTGCAATCTTTTTCTCAAATAAAATCACAACACAACCAAAAATCAGTTCATATGCAAACCAAGCATAACTTTTTAACACAAAAATAAAAAACCTGTAAATTACATTAGCAAGTAACCCCTTTTAAGAACCATTTTAACAAAAAAAAATCATGTTTCATCTCTAAAACAACCATTACACAAAAACCTATTAACAACCAGGTTTTATGAATAATTTTTGATATTTTTTCGTCTTTTTTTTTTTTTGAAAATTGTGAAAAGCAAGGAAACAAGATTAAATATTTCAGAGATTTAAACCTGGGTTGCCTAGAACACTTCTTTTAATTGACATATATGGACAAACCTGGAGCATTAAATTCCTCATCGTTTTGGAAGTCGCTGCAAAAGAACCGGTTTGGGAAACTACGGACCGGCGACATTAATTCAGAGGTTGGTGGATTTGTCTCCATTGATATTAATGGAGATGCTTGCTACTTTGGTGTAAATATGAAGTTTGGTGTTTCTCTGATGAGTGATGAAGAAGAGATAAAAGGAAAATATGAAAAAGAAATATGGGGGAGAGTGAATGTACGATTTGATGGGTTTGATGGGCAATTAATGAAAATGTCACCTCATAATTCTTGGGGGTTAAAGAAATTTACTAATATAACCTTGATGTAAAAGTTAAAATAAAGAGATCAGTGCAACGTGGCAACATGCTAGCCACATATATAGTTTGCTAAGTTTCCTAAAAAAATGGGGTTTTTTACCAAGCATTATCCTATATATATATATATATATATATATATATATTTAAATTTCAAATGATTTATTACTATGCATAAAAGCTAAGGATTTTTGTAACGATATTATAATAGAGATAATATAATGGCTATATTTCAAAAAAAAATGTAAATGCGTAAAAATATTATATTTTCTGTTATACATTTGAACGGCGATTGATGTACTTTAATAGTAAAATCAAATGACATACGGAGAAAATTAAATCCGTTAAATACAAATAAATAAAATATCGAAAGAAATCAAGAAAAAACTGAATTACTAAAAGATTTTGATTGGTATTTTTTTCTATTATGACCCTCCACTAAAAAAATTAGTTCCACCACTTGACAGTCTTCCTAAAACTTTTAAATTGATCCCTAAGAAAGATTACGTTATTAATTTACAAAAAAAAACATTTAAAAAAATAATATAAACAATAGTTAATTAACTTAAATTTTATAAATTGCCAATTAGCCATTACTCCAATTCATGACCTCACACACTACAAAACGAAAATAATTTTTATATAGTTAGAGGCCTAAAATCCTTAAAAAAATCCGCACCTCTAGAAAAAGATTTATGGGTCCGCCACTAGCTAGTACTTAAAGATATTTCTAACACAAATTGTTTCTATAACTAAAAAAAGTAAGAGAAATTATACATGATATAATAAGCTTTGATGGATATATTTATTGGGCTTGGGATAAAAAACAAACGCTCCTAAAAATAAGAAGCCGTAAAAAGGATATCAAATGGACTCCGATTGACTTTAATCAAGCGGTATTGGAACCGTCTCATCGAACTTTGCGATGTGAGATTTTAAGTTTTCACTTTTGAATTTATGGGTTGTAGATTTTAGAATTTTTATTTATTATCATTGTGTCTTTTATTTATCATTGTGTCTTTTCTATATTTGCGTTATTGTGTCTTTTTGCAACTTATTGTTTATTTTTTCCTCAGCATTGTGTTGTATTTTGCTCGACATTGTGTCATTTTATGCGATCCATTGTGTTTTTGTATACTTCTTATTTTAAGGAGCCTTTGTAGAATAACGTAACCCATATTTCTTTAACAATGTAAAAGGCAAACATTTTATAGCATTTCATTTTGAAACAACAACACATTTGCAATAATTATTCATATAGCCTGGAATAAACAATGTAAAAGGCAAACATTTCATAATTCATAGCATTTCATTCTTAAACAACAACACATTTGCACCAACCATTCATACAGACAGGGATCTGATCAGGTGGGCAAATACAGTCGTAGGCAGTTTTACATGGTCCATCGTAATTTGGCTCGCCATTTAGATGTTCAACATTTGTGACGATACTTGAAACCACATTTTGAGTCTCGGGTTTGGTTGATGCGAAAACAAGCATCAAACTACAAGTGAGGAACACAAGAAGTGAGACGAAGGAAACTTTGATCACCATATAGGCTCTTGGTTGTGGTGATGAAATGTGTTTATGTTGTGAACATGAGACTTTCATTGTTATTTTTATAGTCGTCAAATGAGATATGATATAGCTTTGGTGTAATCGTAATAAAATTACAAAGTAAAAGTAAAAATCAAATAAGATATGATATAACTTTGGTGTAATCGTAATAAAATTACAAAGTAAAAAGTAACTTATATGAGATTGTAACCAAAATGTCAAGATATCAAAATTTATTTATTACTTTAAGAAGTTCTTTTAACTAAGTTATAATATCGTGTATTACACGGGTTGATAAATGCAATGTTATATGATTTCTATTATCATAAATGATTTCAAAGAATGTTACGTGTCACTCCAGAATCACTCTCCTACATTTATCTTTTACACTTTATTTATTTAAATATTAATTTTTGATTTTTAATTTCCGTAATATCATAATATACATGTTAAATCTTAGCATTGAAAAAAATATATGCTTTACATAAACAAATTTTCTTAAACCATTGATGTTGTTCAAGAAAGTCAATTCCCTTACAAAAAGATATTTTCACAACAATACCTAGTATCAAATAAATAACAAATTATAATATTACTATATATTACTATATATTACTATATATTAATTAACGAATTCAAATAAATAGTGATTTTAATATTATAATAATATATAGTTTTTTTTAATATTTTTATTATTCTAATACTATAATAATAGTTATTTTCTTTACTTTTTAATTAACATTTAATAATTCGAAAATTCACTCCAATTTAAATCTCAAAACATCATTAAATATTGCTTTAAACCTCAAATCACCATTACTATCATCAAGTTTATGTCCAATATATTTAACTCTGTTTGAGTTATACAATTTGTACATGACACAATTTTAAACATCCTTAACTTTTGTTTTTCTATCTAAACGGTGTGCAAATTTAACTTACACATGGATCCCTACTTGTTTCAAATTTTACTGATTTGCATTTTCAATATTACATTTAATACATTTTTTATTTCGTTTTCAACAAGCTCATACGTTTTCAGTATTAAACTTTACCTTTCAATAATAAAACTTTATTTCACTATTATTTTCTTTTTTATTTTTCTATATTATGTATTTAAGAGTTGTGATTCCCATTTTTCTCTTTTGCCTTTAATAATCCAACATATTTAAATTTACAAAAAATAAAACCGAATTTTACTAATTCAAGTTGTGTGATACACGGGATTCTAACCTAGTTAGTAATAAAAAGATTTATGTTTTAAGAAAACATATGGATTGCACGGTTGAATAAACTGGTGTATTATACTAATTCAATAAAATATAATGTAAATTGATAACATAAGTGAACATTCACGTGATAGTTATAAATTTTGTTAAGTTAATTTTTAAACATTCTTTTTTAACTTGGTATTAACTTTGATTTTTTTAATACCATCTATTTTTTAATTATTTTTTTACATATTGGTTTTTTTATCATTCTTAGACCATGTATAGTGGTAATGCCCATACCCTTGGGCGTTTTGCGCCATGTGGCAGCCCAATCAGCAATGAGGCATTATGGGGCGTTTTCTAAAGTGGGTGTAGTGGGGATGTGGGCATTGTGGGGCATTATGTTAAAAGGGGTGTAAAGAATTAAATAAATAAAAAATATAAAAAAAATGATTGGCCAAATAAAAGAAGGTTACCTGTGATTGGCCAACAATATCTCCATCAGGCGTTTTATTTTGTGCAGGTGTTTTGGGGCGTTTTTGAGGCAATTCACGCCCAAATACTGCGCGCCCCACTACGGATGGTCTTACACCACCTTACCTTTGAAAAGTTTTAGAAATCACTCATAAAAACAATTATTATTATTCGTTTTTTAATGTTTTAACCAATATAATTTTCAACTTGGTGAAACTTTTAAGTAAAAAATCTAAGTTTATTTAAAAAACTAATAATTAATTTTTTATTAGATTCATTAGGTTGACGATGTAATAATTATCTTTAATAAAAAAATAAGTATTTATAATTAAGTAGGAGAAAGAGGCGGGAAACAAAAAATGAGACGCCTCAAAAAAATAATTAATTTTATATTAAATTCATTTGGTTGACGATCTAATAATCTCTATACTAATAAATATAAATAACGTACACATGGATGATTTTTAGGTTTTCTTCTTTAATTTTTACCACTTGTCATTTATAAGGACTATTTTTTGCCATATGTCATGTTGTGAGTATTCCTACATTTTATTAACCCTTTTATTTATTCTTGATTAATAATAATAATAATTAATAATTAATATTAATAATTAATAATTGATGGTTGATTAATTGATTTAATTGATTTTAAATTTTTAGTAAGAAATGTTTTTACATTTAGATTTAATTAATGCATTTACTGCAAGTAAATGACAAATCCGTTAATTACCTAAATTCAATTATGCGTATCTTTAAATGTGTATCTCAAGGTATTATGATGCGTGCAAGTATTGAAGTAACACTCTTAGCTGAAAAATCATTAGTTCGTTACAATCTTGATCACTTAAGTGTGGGATCTTGGGTTCAAGTCTTACGAAAAAGCAAGATATTCATTGTTAAAAAACAACATATGTAGAGTTTTCTTTTTCAAAAGAGTGTAGTGATTTGGTGGCGATAACCATGGAGTCCCCGGATTTAACAAGGAAGAAGATAGGATGGTTAGGGGATTTTTTGGTATTTCTTTCTTTTTTTATAAAAGAACCCATTTTGATAAATACTTTTGAAACAAGTCATTTTGATAAATAATTTTGTCAACTACACCCTTTTAAAAAAACAAAACCTCGTCAAATGTACACCAAAAGTTGTATAGTTTAACTCGGTGATATTATAGGTATACTTGAGACTAATAAAATAATTAAAAAAATACAAATGAGGTGCTTGAAAAATATGCGGATGTATACTTTTATACTTTTTTTAAATTTTATTTAATTGTTTTTCAAAGATATACTTTTAGAAACATACTTTATAAGTAAAAAAGTTTTTTTTACACGTAGGTTATAAAAGATTGCTTCTTGATGAGTTTAGCCAGCTATATATTGTAATTTATATAAACAGGCATTTAAATTTTATGATATATTATTATACCTTTGAATTTACCATTATTACATGTAAAAATATGTAATTTCGGTTATGAGATGTTTGGTAAAAAAAATTGAATTATAGTGTTTTTAATGTATAACCCCATGTAATACATGGGTTTCTAAACTAGTTATCTTTAATAAAAAATAAGTATTTACAATTAAGTAGAAGAAAGAGACGGAAAAAAACTGAGATGCTCTGCACACGTGTCCTCCACGACTTTTATTTTATTAAATGGCATAGATATAAATTTTAACTAGTTGATTTTCCGTCCACGCGTTGCGGCGGGGACCCAATGACTGAAAAACGTGTGTCAGTAACGACAAGCAGATACCGAATATCAATACATAAATAAAAATGACGTGGTAAGGATAGTCACTCCGTCATAAAAAACGATTTTAAATAACTTAATATATAATAATAGGACCCACACGTCCTACACGTTGGAAATTCGGTTGTTTTCAGTTCACTTTTTACGGTGCTAACACGTTAAAATATGGATGGGCTCAGTACCAGTAACGGCACCGAAAGTACCGGTCCGGAAAATCTCAAAATTAGGTACCGGCACCGAAAATACTAGGTACAATACGTATGGTATTTGAAGGTAAAAATCAATAAATGCAGGTATGGTGCTAGACCGGTGTCGAACTGAAAGTAACGATTCTGAAAACGCCAAAAGGTGGGTACCAAATTGGTACCGAAAATGATTTGGTATAGTAAATTTGGAACCGATACAATACCGGTTTAATTACAGGATTTGAGACGATTTTCTCATCAATAATCTAAATATCCAAGTTAATTTTACATGCTACAATTCATTTATTACAGAAAAAGACAAAAAGGAAAGCAAAATAAGTTGTTGTGTATATAAAACTTCATTCAAACGAAATACAGTTTACTTATTGTGTGTTGAAAAGTAATCTAAACGGTGCAATTACTTGCATTGCTACGTTGCTACAGGATTTGATGAGCTCGGTACCAACCGGTACCGAAATACCGTTATCGAAATCCCCAAAAGTGGGTACATGTACCAATATACCTGGTACGGTACGGTTCGGTATCGGTCGGTACTAGTACGAAACCGGTATTTGAGGGTAAAAATAGGTGAATACCGGTGCCGAACCGGTACCAAAAATACACCTGGTTTGGTGAATTTGATACCGGTACCGGTACCCGATACTATTTGCTCATCACTTAGTGATGTTACTATTCATTCAATTCTAAATACAATATTGTGTGTGTGAAAAGTAATCTAAACGGTGCAATTACTCGCGTTGCTATGTTGCTACAGGATTTGATGAGCTCGGTACCAACCGGTACCGAAAATACCGTTATCGAAATCCCCAAAAGTGGGTACAGGTACCGAATATACCTGGTACGGTACGGTTCAGTATCGGTCGGTACTGATACGACATCGGTATTTGAGGGTAAAAACAGGTGAATACCAGTGCCGTACTGGTACCGAAAATACACCTGGTTTGGTGAATTTGATACCGGTACCGGTACCCGATACTATTTGCTATCACTTAGTGATGTTACTATTCATTCAATTCTAATCTTAACATATAGGTAATATATAGGTAATACCCATTTTAAATAACAAGTTTTTGTTTGATTTTCATTCAATTCTAGTACCTGGCAAGTTAAAGAAATAAGATACACCTTGCCAAGATTCTTGCGATGGCATACCGAAATTGTAGGGGTGCTAAATGGGTCGGGTTTATAGGTTGGCGGGTTCAACCCGACTCAAACCCAAAAAATTTACATGAATCCAAACACGACCCGAACCCGAAAAATGTGTTAGACACACGAACCCGAAAATGAATCGAATTGTTACGGGTTGACCCGAACATTTAATTATTTTTAAGTAATATGCTCTAAAGTTCTAAAACCATACTTAAAGTAGAACATAACATCAAGAATAATAAATTACCTCAAACCACATTTTCTAATAATTCCTTTTAAACTAGTACTAAAAATAATAACTTGTCTAAAAGGAAATTTCAACAAAACAAAAATTAAAAAAAAAACATAACATTGGCACCCAAACACTTTTGACGATTTGTTTCTTGCTTCGAACTAAACAAACCTGCTAATCACTTTATTTGACCAAACCTAATGTTACATACAAATTTTTAATAGGATTTTTTGTCACATCACCATATAATAGATTTTATTTTCTTTTTTTTCTTTCTTCATTAATTACCTACTCACTCACAATTACTTTTTCTCTCCTTAGACTATGGGGTGTGGAAGGGATTGGGTTGGGGGCATTGCTCGACATGTGACAGGTACGGGCTCCAACCAGTCCACACCCAAAAAACAGGGTGTGGAAGGGGAGTGGCTAGGCGGCGTTGGGGTGCCATGTGGCACCTAAATTTCTTTTTTTTTTGGTTTTTTATATTAATCATAGAATTTAGTAAATAATTTTAAAAACACATTTTATTTATATTAAATAGAGAAAAGTGTCTGGATAGTCCTTATGGTTTGCTCCAATTTCACCTTTAGTCCCTACATTTTCAAAATTATAGCTATAGTCCCCAACTTTGGCAAATTCGTTCTCGGATAGTCTCTAGCGCAGATAGGGTTAGTTTTCTCAGTTAAGTAGGGGGTGAAATGACTAAAATGCCCTTAATAATTTATATAAAAAAAACCTAAGCCTTTTACCGACCTACCCACCCCCACCCCTCTCCCATTTTCTTTTTTGTTTCACGTTCTGATCTACACAACCAACCCACCATCACGGCCTTCACACTTCCACACCACCACCACCCCCACCCCCACCCCCAAATCCCAACCGCCTTCTCTGTCGGAAAAACGAACCACCGCCCCAACTCCCCTGTTTCTTTCTTTTTTTCCGGTCATGTACGCATTGCTATAAGTGTATTATGTATGCCAATTTTAAGCACCATATACATATACATGTGTATTATTCCGTTCCTCAACATAATGTACACACACATGATCAAGTACGGATGATTCTAATAATGCATTTCAAGAACATAAACCACATAATTTGAATCACTGTTAACATACTCACCGACGGCGGTGGTGGCGTCAGCATCAGACGTCGGAGCAGATGCCGGTGTGGAGGTGTGAAGGTGGTGATGGTGGTTTGGTTGTGTAGATCAGAAGGGGAAAGAGAGAAGAAAATGGGAGAGGGGTGGGGGTGGGGGTGGTAAAAGGCTTAGGTTTTTTTAATTAATTATTAAGGGCATTTTAGTCATTTCACCCCCTACTTAACTTAGAAAACTAACCTCATCTGTGCTAGGGACTATCCGAGAACGAATTTGCCAAAATTGGGGACTATAGCTGTAATTTTGAAAATGTAGGGATTAAAGGTGAAATCAGAGCAAACCACAGGGACTATCCGGCCACTTTTCTCTATTAAATAACTACAATAAAAAAAATACATTACATCACCAAAAAAAGTCAATCATCTTTATCTTCATTGGAGTCGAATATAGGAAGTGTCGAAACATGTTCAACCAAATCAGCTCAAAGGTTTGAATTTATTTGTCTTGACTCGATTAGATATTGGTTTTGCCTTCTCTCTTCGCCACTAATGTCTTCATTATTTGATTCGGGCTCCTCGCCATAATATTCAACGATTGCACGCCCATCATTCTCTAAAATCATGTTGTGTAAAATGATGCACGCGTACATCACGTTTTTTATTTGATCTTTTTTCATATAATCGACAAGGCATGCTCAAAATGCGCCACCTTTTTTGCAAAACATCGAATACTCGCTCGATGTTTTTGTGTGCTGCAATCAGAACTTTGTTAAACTTTATTCTTTTAGGATCTACGGTTCCATCTTTTAAAAATGATTTCACAAAAACAATATACTCAGGGTAAATTCCATCAACAAGATAGTACCCATACTTGTATTCAACCCCATTTACAAAAAAAAAAATGTTTCTTTTAGTCCAATACCATTTATTAGATCATTGAATAGGGGCGAGTGATGTATAATGTTTATATCGTTATGTGAACCGGGCATACCAAAGAATGCATGAGAGATCCAAAGATCTTGTGATGCAACCGCTTCAAGCATCATAGTCGGCATTCCATGATATCCACTTGTGTGAGAGCCTTGCCATGCAGTTGGACAAAGTTCCCACTCCCATTTCATACAATCTAAACTACCGATCATCGCAGGGAGACCAGGATATTCAGCGTGATGTTCCAAAATTTGTTGCATATCACTAAACGTCAGTTTTCTCAAGTATCTTTTCATATATAGTTCAATGACTTACACACAAAAATTGTGTAGACTATCCCTAGCCACTTGTGCCGAAATTTTTAAATAGTCGTCCATTATGTCGGAACTATTGTCGTAAGCCAATTGTCTTAGGGCAGCCGTAACCTTTTGCCGCGTGGTAAATCCTAAATTACCATGCGCATCGGGTCTTTGTCGGAAAAACACATAATTATCCTCTAAATCCTTTGATATTCTTAAAAATAATTTTGTACTCATACGAAAACGACGCCTAAACATTCTTTCATCATACGTTGATTCGGGTGAGAAATAATCGCTTGCCAGCAAATCGTTTGTAGTTTCTCGTTCACGAACAATATACTTCCTCCGTTTGGGTTGGGGTTGGAAGTCCTTTCATCTACATCTTCCACAATAGCTTTCACCACCATCGACACTGCTGATAATATTAATTCCGCCCCGTCATCGGATGAGGTTGACAAAACAAATTTATCATACGAATCGCTTGAACTTGAAGAATCTATTTTATATATTTTTGAATTTTCTATGGTAAAAATGAGTAAGAAATGTTTGGTTTATATAGAAAATAATTAAAAGATTTTTTTAAATGGTCGTTGGCAAACGGCTATGCCTAACGGCTAGCCCAACGGTCATCAAATACTAGCCAATCAAAGTCAGTCATGTCACCTCAGCCCCCCCGCCCCACGCAAGGCTCAATCCCCACGCCAGCGGGGAAACGCCATGGCCAACGTTAGCCAGGTGTGGTCTAGCCAGTGTTTTTGGCATTCCGCCACCCCAACCCAAGCCCCACACCCCATAATCTTAAATGCTAGCACTTAGCCACACACATTTTGCTCTCTCTCTTCCAAGTCATCATCCACCTCATCTTACGCTCATCAAATGCAATGTAAATGCTATGCATTAGTGATGGTCTTAAGATCACAATACTTAACCACCACCCTACATAAATAATGAAATTTGCTCAGAAAACTTTATTATATCCTAAAACCCTTAACTATATATATATATATATATATATATATATATATATATATATATATATATTCACACAATGCACCTTATTTTTTACTTTTATTAGTTAAACAGGTTAACCCGTGAACTTGACCTGTTAAGCTAATCGGGTTCGCGGGTTCGACCTGAAACTGACCCGAACCCGTTTAAGGTAAACCCAAACCCAAGAAATTCATGTTCGGTTCATGTCGTGTTTTTGGGTCGTATCAGAAATTCACACATGTACAAAATTGTAACCGATTTAGCTTTGGTATGAGGATTTGATACTTTCAATACTTTTGTAACACCCCAAATTCTCATATGACCTAAAAGTATAATGTGTAGTGATGTTTTAATAAAAAAAAAGAAATAAAATAGGATTATGTCAAAAAATTAAAAGTTAGTGAAAGAAAGATGGTTAAGTTAGAAGGTAAAGTACTAAAGTGAATGGGGATTAAATGATGAGGGACTAGATGTGTAAATAATGTTATAAAATGATAAAAAAAAAAGAAACCAGACATGTCTGGTGTGTGTGCGATCGTGAGAAGCCAGGAGGGGGATTCCTTCCCTCACAAAACCCTAAATCACTAGATTCCATCAATTGAAAGCTAGATTAATGGAGAATCGAATGCATGAGCTAAGAGTCCTGAGTATCTAAGTGTTCTTGATCTCCAAGTAAGTGAAATTTCATGATTTTATGATGTTTGATTATGTGGGTTTTGTGTAATTTGTGAATGTAATACAAAATTCAGTATGATTAATGGTTGCTATGAAGGCCTAGACATCATTAGATGCTAAATTTCGAATATGAACATGATTAGGGCAAAACCCACTTGCATGTCAAGTATTGTTTAGCAATTGTGAAGTTTTATATGTTAAATTTGATTGTGATTGATGAAATTGTTATGAATAATTGATTTAGAACTATGTGCTCATAATTTGAATGGTAGATTTCAAAATAGTAGGATGTTTATGTTAATTAATGAGAAGAACTATGGAAATTGTGCTTAGGATGTTTGTACATTGTGCTAAACTAGTGATACGCACACAATGTGTTCGACGAAATGCCTAAGTGAGTTTAGTTATGGTTTTTACATGAATACTTGTTGAGATTGATGCAACTTCCTTATGATAATGATGTATGTGAATAGTAGACGCCATAACGTACTATAAGGATTGTGAAAGTAATGTTTATGAAAGCTAAAGTATGAGATTATGACATATAGGCACGAAGAAGGAAGAAGGCGCAAGTCATTCGAAGGCACAAGCATCTCAAGATCGCGGTAAGTTCATATGAACTTTATGTACTTGATGCGTGTCAGTGTGTATATGTTTTTAGGTATATATTTTAAGCCCTTTTTACACTTTTTAGCCAAGTTTTAAATTTATAAACACAATATTCACTAACACTAAACACACATATGGGCAAGTGCACCCATCGTGGACGTAGTATAGTGTTGGTAAGATACCGAGGTCGTCCAAGGACACAAGAGCTTTTAGTACCGGTTTATCCTCAACGTCTAATCAAATCAAAATGTTAGAAAAAGGTTTTTAAACTAGAAAAATAAAACTAACTAAAATGCTGAAAATTAAAATAAAAATAAAAACAGATAGACAAGATGAATCACATGGCTCCGACTCGTGTGTAGTGTAACCTTTGATTATTTTCGCACTTTTGCACTTGTTTAAGAGATTATCTTAGTTATTGTAGTAGGCCCCTCTTTTGAAGGTGACGTTACCCTCAACCAAGTAGTTTGAGTCAGCAAGGATACAATCCTAAAGGGTCGGATTATTGAAAGATAATTAATTAAGTTATTAATGCATAATGTGGTAGGCCCCTCTTTTGAAGGTGACGTTACCCTCGGCTAAGTAGTCTGAGTCAGCAGGGATACAGTCCTAAGTAGCCGGGTTAAAGTTTTAATAGTAGTTTAACTTATGAGGGGATCAAAGAGTTTGGACCCCCGCCATCCAATACCGTTGGGTATTGAAGGATGTCCTACTAAATTTGACTCAGGTCCTTTGCAGGATCTATACACTGAACAATGGCAAGACTCTTACCAAACCGTTCCCTTAACCCTCGACCAGGTAGCCAACATACCTCCATATAGACCGTGGAGATATGAATGGTGAAAATCTTTTATTTTATATAGACAGTAAAATAATGCCAAGACACCACGGACAAACGATAAGGAAGAATCACCTTCAACATAAGAAACTAGTAATTAAAGTCATTAATACAAAACCAATTAAAAAGTGCAAAAGATTAAAAATAAAAAGTATTACACTAAACACTTGTCTTCACCAAGTGATGTAAGAGACTTAGGCAAACATGGCCTTTGATTGTCAAGAACTCCTACGATCAATCTTGGATTCCGAGACGACTCACACACTCTATGATGGACAATGGATGATGGTGGTGGATGATGGTGTTGTGATGGTGGTGGGTGAAGTGTGAGAGAGGTGGTGTGCCAAGGGATGAGTTGCAAGAGCTCCAAGCACTCCTATTTATAGGCTGAACAGAAGCTCGGGCACCGCCCCGTGTCCATCCGACTCTCTCTCTTCAATAATTGCAATTTCATTAAATGCGTCTGCAACAGTTGACCACGCCCCCGTGTCCGCTGAGCACGGCCCCGTGGTGGGCAATAGAAGCTTCTACCACTTTGTCTTTTCTGCTGACACTTGGGCACGCCCCCGTGCTCACTGAGTACGGGGCGTGTTCAGTCTTCTGTCTTCTTGTTTTGCTTTGGGAAGATGCTGTCGGGAGGTCGGGCATGCCACGTTTGTTCCTTTTCTTGTATTTATGTCAGATTTAGCTGCCTTTTTGCTTCTTTTGTTCATTTGAGCTCATTTAATCCTGAAAATACAAAAGGAAGACAAAAGCATACTTTTTCCAACATTAGTACTAAAAAAGGGTTAGTTTTATGCCACAATTGATGTAATTTATATGTTGCATTTTGTGCACATCAAATACCCTCACACTTGAATCTTTGCTTGTCCTCAAGCAAAACTCTTTATAATGTGGCTTTTTCACTCTCAAATGGAATGGGTAGAAGAGAAGGTTTTTGGGCTTGTTATAGAGTGTCGGGATTTCCAAGATTCTTTATCTAAGTTTTATTTTTATTTATTTATAATCCTATTCTTCATGATTTATTAAAAACGTTTCATAAGATAAATTACTTATTAGGGCATAACATGCCTTTTTAAAATTCCATTTATATACAAGTTCACATACCTCACAGGGGATCACTCAACACTCGGCCGAAGGTGTATTTTTACTGAATCACTCGAGAGCGGCATGGAACTTACTCCTACCATAAGCTTGCCAAGCAATCAATCCTCCTCCTTTTTAACTATGTACCTTTGTAAATATCAAGAGGACTTTTTGGGTGAAGGGTTAGGCTTGGGCTAAAGGTGGTTGGTTGGGTTAGTGGTTAGTGAAAGGGCAAAAAGCGTAAAAAGCGTCGGTTTTTTTAAAGACTTTTTATTTTTCACAATTTTATTTTATTTTAATGAACCATTTCTTTCAAACAAAGTAATTTTTGATGAACTTGTTTGTTTATTTGGTTTCATCAATATATATATATATATATACATAAATATATATTAGTCATAAGAAAAAGCGAGCTTTGTTACTAAAAGAAAGGGTTAAAATAAAAAAGGTTTAGGTGGGTAAAAAGGGTGATTGTTTTGGGTTAAGAAACGAAAAGGTTTAGGCTCAAAGAGGTTAACTAGGGGGATTTTGGGTAGGTGGTAAAAAAATGAAAAATAATGGTGTAGAAAGAAAAAGGGTTAGTCCTAATGCCTCCATCATTTACTTACTTGGGTTTAAGTTGGTAAGGACCGGGAATGCATTGTCGTGGCAAGTTCTAGAGTCGTAAGAACCAAGCAGCTATTCACACAAGAAACGAAAAATGAGCATTTAGTGTAAAGATATGTATTTGTATGCTCAATAAAGGCTCAAAACTCACTTTTGTGGGAATGGGTTTTTATGTGATCAAATATATATAATCAAATTTTAACTAAGCTTGTCATGCCGTGTAACACCCCAAAATATGCAATTTATTTATGATATTTAAAATATCTAGACATGTTATGTCACACCCCAACCGATGGCGGAAACATCGGGATGAGACGAACAAATCGCTCAAAAGCATCATAACACTATTTGTGACAATATAGATTAAATCAAATTTCATAAATGACTAAATTCAAATACATTGATTCAAATAAAGACAAATTGCAACAAACATGGTTTATTATTAAAATGGGTATCTAGTCCATCCTAACTTGATTCTTCAACATCTTGACTGTCAACCTGCAACATGTATTAAAATAGAGTTTCAATGCAAAAGCAAAGAGCGAGTATACAAGTTTGTTTACATAGCATAATAGAATAAAAACTCATATCCAACATGAACATATTAAAATAGTTTCAACCATGCTAGTTTACGTAGTCCAAGTGATAGCCCAAGTTTCCCAATGCGTTAAAGTACCTAACCCAAAGTTTCACGGGAGGTTGATATGTCTCCTCCTAACAATACCCCAAAGACTAACGGGGAGGTGCATTACTCCTATAGCGCTACTATTGTTAAGGCGGAACTACACACAGGGATTAAACGTTCACATAGCACAAAATAGTCTCAAGTATCACAAGTTTCATGTTTCATGTTTAAAAGGATAGAGCATGTTTCAAATAAGTTTCAAGTGTCACGTGCGTTTAATATAGAATACATGTTGCACCCAAAGTGTTTAAAAGTAAAAATGGGTTCGAGTATACTCACATTGGTTGCGTATGAGAATTCCATAATAACGCACGAGTAAAGATTGAAGAATTCCAAGAGCACGAACGTAAGTGATTATCCTAAATATTTAGAATATCACATAATGAATGCGTTATTATTTATTGGTGTAAATAAGTAATCCTAAAAGTTATTGTTTGTAATCGACTATTTAGATGTTATAGTTTACTTCATAATTAACATTTATGGATGAATTGGTAACTACTTGTGTTATTAGCAAATTTTAAGGGTTTTATTATATAAAAAAAAAGAATTAAAAAAAGAATGAAATCAAAATAAGAAACTGTAAGTTTAGGGGGGGTTTTCTCCAAAGAAAAGAAAAGAAGGATTTAAATAAATTATATAAAAAAAATTGAGATAAATAACTTGGTCTACTAACATTATATGTCTGTTCGTTAATAATCTTACTTTAAAAAAATAGTACATATTAATTTCTATTACATGGAACCAGTGTTGTAAAAGTCGCTAGGCGGTCCCTAGTCGGCCGACTGGGGAGTTGGGAGTAATCGGAGTACTCGGAGAGTACTCGGGGAGTACGCGGACATAGTAAATATAAAGAAAATTAATTGTTATATATTATTTATGTGTTAAAATAAGCATAATTCATGTCAACTGAGTATAATTTAAAATGAAACATGTTTAAAGTTCAAATATTCTGAATACAAGTCCGACTAGTATGAGTACAAGGCCGAGTAGTCCGAGTACAAGGCCGAGTATGCCGATTTTGACCGAGTTTGACCGATTAAAAGTCAACAAACCACGTTGACCGCCTAGACCGACTAGGCCGACTACGTCCGACTAGGCGCCGACTAGGCCGACTAGGCACCGAGTACTCCCGAGTAATCCCGAGGCCGACTAATTGAGACCGCCTAGGAGGAAGTCGCCTCGGAGGGGGTCCGAGGACCGAGTACTCGCCGAGTACTCGGCCGAGTAATCCGACTTTTACAACACTGCATGGAACAATAGTATTTGGTTTTAAACTGTTTTTGTTTTCTTTTCTTAAAAAAAAAAAATACATATTGTTAATATAAAGCATTAGCTACACCACTACGCTCCATTAATTTCTTGTACAATTTAGCATTTCTATTTCATATATGTATCTATGCGTAACCACCTAATAGTCATCTTCCTCAACTTGTTAACTAATTTTCATTAGACTGTATCTTGATTAAGTAAGGAATACATGAAAGAAAAGAAGATAGGTAGTAATCAGAATGTATACCGAAACAAAGAAGGAGCACGGTTCCGTCGTGATTTCCGGCGGGTTCTCCGGTTGAATTTCTGGCGTCATTCTTTTCTTTCCGACCACGCGTGGTGTCGCCTTTCTTGTTAGTATAACCCAGACAGGAAACAGAACGTAATATGGACCGAAACAGTGGATGGTTCCCGTCGCGTCTTCGGTGTAACGTTTGTTGAGTGAGCAAGAGAGAACGTAGACCGTTTGTTATGAAGGTATGATACCAAAAGGTTAAACAGTTGCATGGAACAAAAATTATATCAACGGGAAAAACGAAAAAACAATTGAAATGAGAAAATGTATATACCGAATCGAAGTGACGTGAAATAATGGAGGTCTCCGTTGACGTTTTCGTATCCCCGGTTCACTGCGGTTCCTCCGGCGTTGATGCCAGTTCCGACGGCTGCGGCAAACACGTAAAAGAACACCGCGGGTTTCCTCGGTCGTCTTCCCGATCTCCTGCGAGATTCCGATGTCGAGCGGTTAAGCGAGAGAGAGCGAGTAACAGAGATGGGGGTTTCGAACCAACCGCAAGCTGTATCTATATATGCATTTGGACTCGAGATTGTGGTTGTTCATCGAGACAAAGAGGGTGAGATGGTAAGGCTTGTAAATGGTTGAAGGGTGATGAACGATCTGTGATAAATCTCAAGATATGTATAAAGAAACGGTGGTGTGGTTACAAGGAAAAGAGAAGGATTTCGGTTTAATGCGTTTGTGCGACTCGAGATCTATGGAAGTAGGGTATGATTGATTGTATGTGGTTTCCCATAAGTATAGGTTCAATGGTGGGCTCAAAAATGGAAATGAAATTAATGCTTACTTAAAACTTAGAGGTTAGGTTACAGTTGGCGGCAAAAGAGAATGAAATTGAATTGTTTTATTTTCTAATAATTGCACAAATAGTCCCTTAACTATGGGAGGTTAATAGATTAGGTAGACTAACTTTGTTTAAGTTACATTTCGTCGGATAAACTAATTTTAATGACCTCGTTTACAAACGTCCTTGAAACCATTAACGAACCTAACTAAGTTTAATAGCTAATTAATATTATTATTATTATTATTATTATTATTACGTTTTTATTATCATAGCAATACTAATTATCAATTTGATTAAACCAATAATTAGATAAGTAATGATATTTATAAGCGAATTAAATTTGGGATAAAAATCTTTCGACGATTATTCATTTCGTGAAAATTTCCGTTGGTTCAAGGTTAGGATTCGAATTTTAAAACGGGTCAGATTTCGGGAACCCATTTTGACGGATGTTACAGTCTCCCCTACTTTAGGAGATTTCGTCCTCGAAATCTAATAGAAAGACTTTTGAAAAGATGGCAAGTTGACGAGATGACGACATCTAAAGATTCAAAAGAGAGAATAGATGAGACTTGATCATAATGTTTTGTTTAAGGGAAATTGTTTTCATGAATGCGAGCATCTAGTTTCACATAGCACATAAAAGGTTCAAAAGGTCTGCAAAACACTGAATTTCTCATGACACGTTTTACGAAAGTTTGGTAACATGGTGAAAACACTTATGTATAGGAAGTACCAGCGGCGTATCCACCATGTTTTGACCAGATTATGTCCGTTTCGTTTTCGGTGTCATGTTACGTTCTGCGTTTTACCATACACAGTAGTACACTCTATGGTTCTCATGAGCCAATCACTATAATCCCGTGTGCACCCGCGATTATATTGATCGTCGCATGATCCGCATATCTTGTACTAGTTGCGTATGAATCAAGGTATGCATAAATTTTGAAAATAAGATTGCGAGTGTGTAGAAAGGTAGCATAAGCACATTTGTGTTCCAAATAGTATAAGACCAACGCAAGCGAATCCCTCGGGTTTCGCTCGCGTACAGGTGCGAACGTATAAATTTTGAGTAAAAAGCATGAGCATAGTATAAGTTTAAATTTGAACACGCACGTGAGCATAAACACAAAACGCATGCCAGGAGTATGAGTAAAAGTATAAGCATAACGTGTATTAAAAACGAGCATAAATGTCAGCACAATTTGAGCACAAACGAATGACGTGAGTATAGACACAATTCGTATAAATGAGAGTACAAACAAAAGTACGAGTATAACAGAAATCTTATAAACGTGAGTATAAATGCGAGTACGAATATAACGTAAATCGTATAAACGGGAGTATAAATGCGAGTACGAGTATAACATAAATCGTATAAATGAGAGTATAAATGCGAGTACGAGTATAACATAAATCGTATAAATGAGAGTATAAACACGAGTACGAGTGTGAATACGAGAATAACTATGAGTATAAACATAAGATGCATGAATATGGATGTAAATGTGAAAATTAAGTGTAAAACAGAATGTTTAAATCCGAATGGAATGTATGAGTGTGTATATATATATATATATATATATATGAGTGTAAACGTGTTTGTATAAGTACAAGTACAAGTATGTCGTTGCGAGTATGAGTATAAATATGAGTACAAGTGTAAGCATACGAACGCATTGTGGGGAGTACGTGTGTAAATATGAGTAAGTATAGACACGAAACGTGTCGTGGTAATTATGAGTATATAAATACGAGGATCATAAAAGACGTGAGAATGTGTCTGAATATAAATACAAGTATAAACATAGCGGTATAAGCGTATACGCAAATTGCATACGTATGAATGTGTATATGATTATAAGTAAAACGTAGGTGTATCAATATGAATGTAAGTATCACGTAAATTGCGTGAGTATAAAGGTGAGTGTGAATGTATACGGGTAAATATACGTGTATGAGTACATCTATAAATGAAAGTGTAGGCTGTACAAGTATAAACATGAATAGGAGTATAAGAGTAACCACAAGTGTATGAGCATGATTAAAATGTGGGTGCATAAATTTAAGTGTAAAAAAAATATTTGTATAAGTATGAATAAGATGTAGGTGTATGAATATAAGTGTATACGTTCATGCATATTTGACAAATATAAGTATGAGCGTGTATCGTATGAATATGCTAAGCGTAACGTAAATGCATAAATGCGAATATAAGTGTAGACGTATAATTGTATGAATAAGAATAATAATTGGAACATAAGTGTAACATAATGCATTGTTGTGAGCGAAACGTGGAGTTTATTGAATCAAAACAGGTTGAGTTGTTATGAAATGTAGAATCTAGTTTATAAATGTAAAGAGAGTATAAATCATCCACTATTTATGCAAATAGTACTTTGTAAAAGTATGGGAATGCTACTATGGTTTTAAAAGAATTTACATAGTTGAAAATGTGTCGGTTCTTATGAAGTTTCCTTGCCCACGTGTTTTGAATTTAATTGGCGTATCGAGCGAGGTTTTGAAAAGTTCTTGGGATCAACAAGCTTGCATCGTTTTAGGTAACTTTTATATTAAAAAGTTTTGAAGTTTATAGATTCTTGAGAAAAAGTTGATCCTTAGAAAAAGGAATTTGGTATACGAACTTAGTGATTGTTGAAAAATGTTTATTGGTTTTGAAAATGAGTTTTTGTAAATGCTTAAATAATACTGGTAATATTTTATAGGTGTGTGCGAAAAAGTTGATTTGATTCTCAATTAAAAATAGAAAAATCTCTAGTTTAATGATATGTGAGATGGGTGTGTTTTAGTAATTACGTGGAATACGAAATTTTGTGGGCAATGGATTTATTAGATCGACTAGGTTGATAAGTAGCATTTCGTGAAATTTGAAAATTGGGGAATAAGCGTTTATGGTAAAAGCTAAGAATTTTGTGGGTGTTAGCGATATGTAAATAGATTGTAGAATAAGAAATTCGTTCATATACACAATGCATTTTGAAATGAATGAAGATTTGTAACGATAAATGATTAGACGTAGGCATGATTGTGTTTACATATCATAGTATATTAAAAGAAGGTATTGGTAACGATCACCTAGGTAAGGGAATCACCCAATCTGTTGGTGAGATCGTTGTAATATGAGAAAGAAAGCGAAGTGAATCGTCAAGGTATGGAAATCACTCCTATCTCGATGATATGTCTCCACTCGTTGTTACAAAAGTGTAAATAAAATTACGTGAAAATATGCATGCAAATAATGTATAATCGCATGAAAAGTAATAGCATGATCCATGCGCAAAAGTGAAATCTCAAAAATGGTTCAAAATTGACAAAATATCAAAAATAATAAAGCATGAGTTTGATAAAAGAAACTTGGATGGTTCCAAAACGGAACGTTGACTAACCAAAGTGGTCGAAGAGTCTTTTGAATTTGAGAGCATGCTTTGGCCTAATAGGTGAAATACTCTCGCCGACATGTCGGTTAACGGTATTTACCCTTTCGATTATTACGTTTTCCAATTCAATCGACAATTCGAGACTTGACGGGATTTATAAAAAAAAAATCAAGGAGTGGAACTAATCGACAAGATGCGGGTTTCACCCCTAACTTGGCGATTTCGTATCCTAAGTGTGGTTGGTACTTGTCGGGTCAAAATTTAATTTCAACACTTTGACGAGGGTCCACTAGAATTTAGAATTTGAAATTTCCATTAAGATGTGAATTTCACTCCTAACTTAATGGTGAATTTCATGTAAAAATAGAATCGAGCGAGATGAGAGTCGTTTACCAAATTGTGGGTTTCACGCCTATTTTGGTAAACTCGTCCCATTTGTGTAATATGAGTGTTTTCAAGTTTAAGAAAAATCGAGTAAAATGCCTTATAAAAGGGCGTATGTTAAAGGAATACACAAACAAGTATAAACACATAAGAAAGCATATAAAGAATGCTACATAAAAATGGGACAATAAAACAAGTATTAACACATAGAGTATTATGTCAAGATTAACACATAAAGAATCAAACAATGGAACAAGTATTAACACATAATAAAACAAGTATAGCATGTCAAGTGTTAACACGTAAGTGACATATATGTTTAAAAGATCAAAAGAGAATAAATAAAAGCAAATAAGGTAGCATGCAAGTAGTTCAAGCAAATCATAATAATAAAGCTCTAAAACTATAGACTAGGTTAAAGCATTCCTACTTTTCCTAATTCCCTATAGTTATGGCTCTGATACCAATCTGTCACACCCCAACCGATGGCGGAAACATCGGGATGAGACGAACAAATCGCTCAAAAGCATCATAACACTATTTGTGACAATATAGATTAAATCAAATTTCATAAATGACTAAATTCAAATACATTGATTCAAATAAAGACAAATTGCAACAAACATGGTTTATTATTAAAATGGGTATCTAGTCCATCCTAACTTGATTCTTCAACATCTTGACTGTCAACCTGCAACATGTATTAAAATAGAGTTTCAATGCAAAAGCAAAGAGCGAGTATACAAGTTTGTTTACATAGCATAATAGAATAAAAACTCATATCCAACATGAACATATTAAAATAGTTTCAACCATGCTAGTTTACGTAGTCCAAGTGATAGCCCAAGTTTCCCAATGCGTTAAAGTACCTAACCCAAAGTTTCACGGGAGGTTGATATGTCTCCTCCTAACAATACCCCAAAGACTAACGGGGAGGTGCATTACTCCTATAGCGCTACTATTGTTAAGGCGGAACTACACACAGGGATTAAACGTTCACATAGCACAAAATAGTCTCAAGTATCACAAGTTTCATGTTTCATGTTTAAAAGGATAGAGCATGTTTCAAATAAGTTTCAAGTGTCACGTGCGTTTAATATAGAATACATGTTGCACCCAAAGTGTTTAAAAGTAAAAATGGGTTCGAGTATACTCACATTGGTTGCGTATGAGAATTCCATAATAACGCACGAGTAAAGATTGAAGAATTCCAAGAGCACGAACGTAAGTGATTATCCTAAATATTTAGAATATCACATAATGAATGCGTTATTATTTATTGGTGTAAATAAGTAATCCTAAAAGTTATTGTTTGTAATCGACTATTTAGATGTTATAGTTTACTTCATAATTAACATTTATGGATGAATTGGTAACTACTTGTGTTATTAGCAAATTTTAAGGGTTTTATTATATAAAAAAAGAATTAAAAAAAGAATGAAATCAAAATAAGAAACTGTAAGTTTAGGGGGGGGGGGGGGTTTCTCCAAAGAAAAGAAAAGAAGGATTTAAATAAATTATATAAAAAAAATTGAGATAAATAACTTGGTCTACTAACATTATATGTCTGTTCGTTAATAATCTTACTTTAAAAAAATAGTACATATTAATTTCTATTACATGGAACAATAGTATTTGGTTTTAAACTGTTTTTGTTTTCTTTTCTTAAAAAAAAAATACATATTGTTAATATAAAGCATTAGCTACACCACTACGCTCCATTAATTTCTTGTACAATTTAGCATTTCTATTTCATATATGTATCTATCCGTAACCACCTAATAGTCATCTTCCTCAACTTGTTAACTAATTTTCATTAGACTGTATCTTGATTAAGTAAGGAATACATGAAAGAAAAGAAGATAGGTAGTAATCAGAATGTATACCGAAACAAAGAAGGAGCACGGTTCCGTCGTGATTTCCGGCGGGTTCTCCGGTTGAATTTCTGGCGTCATTCTTTTCTTTCCGACCACGCGTGGTGTCGCCTTTCTTGTTAGTATAACCCAGACAGGAAACAGAACGTAATATGGACCGAAACAGTGGATGGTTCCCGTCGCGTCTTCGGTGTAACGTTTGTTGAGTGAGCAAGAGAGAACGTAGACCGTTTGTTATGAAGGTATGATACCAAAAGGTTAAACAGTTGCATGGAACAAAAATTATATCAACGGGAAAAACGAAAAAACAATTGAAATGAGAAAATGTATGTACCGAATCGAAGTGACGTGAAATAATGGAGGTCTCCGTTGACGTTTTCGTATCCCCGGTTCACTGCGGTTCCTCCGGCGTTGATGCCAGTTCCGACGGCTGCGGCAAACAC
Source organism: Helianthus annuus (assembly GCF_002127325.2). Lineage (NCBI taxonomy): Eukaryota > Viridiplantae > Streptophyta > Magnoliopsida > Asterales > Asteraceae > Helianthus > Helianthus annuus. The sequence goes on from NC_035443.2 coordinate 154,118,654, forward strand.
GTAAAAGAACACCGCGGGTTTCCTCGGTCGTCTTCCCGATCTCCTGCGAGATTCCGATGTCGAGCGGTTAAGCGAGAGAGAGCGAGTAACAGAGATGGGGGTTTCGAACCAACCGCAAGCTGTATCTATATATGCATTTGGACTCGAGATTGTGGTTGTTCATCGAGACAAAGAGGGTGAGATGGTAAGGCTTGTAAATGGTTGAAGGGTGATGAACGATCTGTGATAAATCTCAAGATATGTATAAAGAAACGGTGGTGTGGTTACAAGGAAAAGAGAAGGATTTCGGTTTAATGCGTTTGTGCGACTCGAGATCTATGGAAGTAGGGTATGATTGATTGTATGTGGTTTCCCATAAGTATAGGTTCAATGGTGGGCTCAAAAATGGAAATGAAATTAATGCTTACTTAAAACTTAGAGGTTAGGTTACAGTTGGCGGCAAAAGAGAATGAAATTGAATTGTTTTATTTTCTAATAATTGCACAAATAGTCCCTTAACTATGGGAGGTTAATAGATTAGGTAGACTAACTTTGTTTAAGTTACATTTCGTCGGATAAACTAATTTTAATGACCTCGTTTACAAACGTCCTTGAAACCATTAACGAACCTAACTAAGTTTAATAGCTAATTAATATTATTATTATTATTATTATTATTACGTTTTTATTATCATAGCAATACTAATTATCAATTTGATTAAACCAATAATTAGATAAGTAATGATATTTATAAGCGAATTAAATTTGGGATAAAAATCTTTCGACGATTATTCATTTCGTGAAAATTTCCGTTGGTTCAAGGTTAGGATTCGAATTTTAAAACGGGTCAGATTTCGGGAACTCATTTTGACGGATGTTACATGTTATGTTTAACCTAGTAAAGTATATATGTTAGTAACTTGAGTAGCGGGAAGGTTATGTGACAAATAACAATTTAAGTAAATAGGGGGACTAAACTTGTTAAAAGATGGAAGTTTTATAATTACAAGTAAATAAGAATTAATAAAATAAAAACACACATTATGTGTGTTCTCTGGAGATCGATCAAGAAGGGGGAAGCAAGGGGGAAACCCTAAATTCTGCAAATTAGCAAAAATTGAAAGGGAAATCAAGGCCAAATCACATGCATGAACTCGAAACCTTAACTATCTAAGCTAGTACAACAAGCGGTAAGTCGAATTTTCTGTTTTGGATGAATTGTAGAAAGTGGGTTTTAACCCAATCATGAAACTATGTGGAAATTATACGCAAGTGAGAGTTAGGGTTTCATAATGGTTCGAAAATTCTGCTTGATTTCTGATTGATTGAATGATTTAAGTGTATTACCCAATTGTTGTGAAGAAATCATAAACCCAATGTTTTGCATGTATGCTATTAGATGAAAATTTATACATGATCTTGGATAGAGATAGAAAAATTAGTTAAGATGGTGTAGGATGAAAGAAAGTTATGAACTTGATTGATTCTTGTTAGTTTAGAAGGTGAATAAGTAGAGTTATGCTATAAATACTTGTACCTTGTGCTATGTTGATAATGTGCACACCAAGTGTTTGACAAAATGCCTCAATGAAAATGTTAGTCTTGTAAGCCATAAACTTTATGTGAATTGAATATGTTTATGAAGCATGAGTAAATGGTATGATGTTTTATCGATTGATATGTGTAAATGAGTATGAAACATAAATTAAAAGAATGAATGGTTATATGTAGGCGTTAAGGAAGAAAGTTCGAGTCAAGTGAAGCAACAAGGGAATCAAGACCGAGGTACGCTACTTGTACAAATTTAGAATTTTATCATATAGTTGTTTTATTATTTGGTATGTTAAATTGAATCATTTATAAAAGGGTGTTTGTGTAGAATTTATTAAATGAATCGAGTATGATGATTTGGTACGTAATAGAATGAATTCGTATGTAGGACCCCTTTTTATGAACGGGTCAAAAGAATAGAATGCAAAAATGAAAGAATGTAGTAATGCACAAGTTGCAAATGTCACCTTGGTTTCAAGTCCGTAAGTTAAATTCTTGAGTTAAAGAAAGAAATTTTAGTTCTAATGAGTTTTCAATGTTGTGGTCATGTAGGTAAATCTCATGCCTAGCTATCAAGCTTTGCCCGGTTCGAACACGCCTTAAGCCCGTCAAGCGTTCCGCATTATGTATAAAGTCAATGTCAATTACTTTGTCACTTATGTCTATGTCTAGTAGTTAAACCTAGTTTCTATTATGGTTGTCTTTTGGAAAACTTGTCGTAAGTACGTACATAAACTTAACGGTTTCGTAAGTAAAAACAAGGTATGTTTTGACGTGTATGTTGTGTCTTTTGTATGGTTGCGCATTTTTGAATGATATTAGTTATGAAAAACAGGGGACCGCTCGTTTTATAAACGGGTCATGCCCAAATTTCGTTAGAAAAGTAAGTTGTTATTTTAATAAATTTTAAAAAAAATTATGGGCGTTACAAGTTGGTATCAGAGCCTAGGTTTGAGGGATTTGAGCAGCGAATGCTTGAACTCAAACCGAAAGCTCGTGTGAAGTGTGTGTTCGTTCCGCGGCTCGAAGCAAGTAAGTACCTTTAAGGTTTGAATTTTTGCATTATGAATAATTTGGTTATGAAACATTATGGAATGTTAAGGGGATCATTACGGGATGATGTGGAAAGGTGTGGGGTGAAATGGATTAGTATGGGTTAAAACGGGTTGGAAAGATGGCTGCAAAATAAGAAAATTTACCAAAGTATGCTGGGCGTCACCTGTAACAACCCTCGTCAAAACCACTATTTATTATATTATTTTATTCAATAGGAAAACCTAATTAAGACACCCAAGTAATTCTACACAAACCCTGAAAGTTTCAGAACAATCGGAATCAGGATCAGGACCCCTAAAACTCAAGGGGGGTAAAACCTAGTTGACGATTATCTACTTAAAACGTTGTTGAAATTTAATTGGACCAAATTTCTGACTCATCAGGGCTAGTCCCGTGGGGAGCAAGCCAAAGAATTATAGGTGTCCCTTACGGACCGTAAGGGCTCAGGCTTATGGTCCGTAAGCAGGAGCAAATTCGTGTATAAATAGCAGGCTTCGGGACTTGCTTCTGGGCACAAAAACGACGCTCAAATTCCAAATTGACGTCGAGTTATACTTCTTCTACTACCCAAACACACACACCTCGAAGCGCTGCCGCAATCAGGGTAATAACTCGATCGCTATTACGATTCAACGTCCGATCGATTGTAACTATCCAACGATTGTCCGGGTGCTACTCAAATTGAGCTTATACTTTGTTATTCATCATGATTTCGACTTGAATATTTGAGTGTTGTTCGAATTCGGACTATGCTCTGTTATTCGTTGCGAATCCGATTGAATTGTTAAGTATTGCACTTGTTAATTCGTTGTGAGGGTTTAATCTCGTGAATTGTCGTAACTGCTGTATTAGTTACAACCCAGTTTGTGTGAATTGTTATTAGGTTAATCAGTAGGCTAGACTCTGCCCAAATTGAATCAACAATATATCAAGGCTTATCTGTAGACTAAACTTTGCCCGTAGAAATCTGCAATGTGAGTTCATTTCTCTTTTCTCACCGTTTGTGAGTCCATACTCTTTTATCACATTTTTATCACCTTTTTGTGATACAATTATATTACAAATGCTTTCTAAAAATCCTAAATGGTTACCAGTTATACTTACAGTGATTAAATTATTATATTTTATAATAACTGCTGGTATGGGAAGTTTTATACATTATTTGATCTTCTTTACAATTAACCAGAAAGTTAGCTAATAATAGCATGACCACAATTATAACTAATATTATCTTAACATTAAATTATTAATAAATTTAATGTATAAATCTAAATGGAGGATACCATAATAAAGTCAAGTCTAATGTATTCTATTTGTAGTCAGGTTACTATATCATGATATTACAATTAGTGAATTGACATATTAGATAAGTTATAATAGTTGACATAAAATGTCATTATTCTGGATTACATGATTTTGTGCCATAAATAATATATTTGACAAAGTAATGTCATAGGACATCATCATGTCCAGCGTCACTAGTTGAAAGAATGATCAACAGTGATATGACCAAAGACACTAGTTGAAAGAATGATCAACAGTGTTATAATTAGAATCACTAGTTAAAAGAATGATCAACAGTGATATAACCAGAGTCACTAGTTGAAAGAATGATCAACAGTGATATGACCCCGTCACAGGAATCGCCTAATGACAGATAAATTGAATAATAGTAAAGTATAGTTATTTGATAAATTCACTATTGGACGAAAGTAAGCCAATGAGTGATATTATTGCTGTTATATTGGAACTGCCATCATGTGACAAAATACTGATTGAGCGGGGTAAATACAAATAAATATAAAAACCTTAATACTGTAAGGTATAACAATATATTTTATAAAAATGGAATGATCTCACTCAGTATTTTCCACTGACAAAACCTTTTTCAAACATGTTTCAGGTAATTACCATAGATTGGAATAAAGGCTAGATACGACACTGAAAGGCATCAAGAAGTGGTTTATTTTAATCAAATTAAGAAATATTGTTTTATAAAATAAAATTTATCTTTATTAAAGCTACCATTGTAAAACAGGGGTTTATCCCATTTAAAATCAAATCCGGTGTTTTATACACTCTGATATTTTTCCTAACTCACGGTCCTGATGAAAATTCCGCTGCAATGTTTTTCAAAAATAATCACCGGTACCACTGGACTGCTCACGGCACCGATTCCGGCCAGATGGGGTCGGGGGTCGTGACAGAAGGTGGTATCAGAGCTAAGCCACTACTTTGAGCCTATAAGTGTTGTGATAATAATATTTAAACTTAAATAATAGAGTTAGGAGATTGCTATTAACTGGTAGCACATCTGATAACATTCAAAGGTTGAATAAGAAAATATGCCTTAGTATAAGTTAAGCCACTTGTTTAAGCTATTTAGGTGTTCTTTAATACCTAAACAATAAAGTTAGGAAACTAATACAAATTAACTTATGTGTTGTACATGAATATGTATATGTCAATATGCACATATAATATCCTGGAGGTATTATTTTGTTTTAATTATTCTGTGATATTAATAAGTGAAAATATTTGCAATCCAGATGTCGAATGAAGTATCACATAATCCAGAAGCTCATACTAATAATGAAAATCCTTTGGATAAAAATGCTATAGAAAATCTAATAGCTCAAGGAATAACTAATGCTTTACCTTTAATAATTAAAGCTGTTAAAAATCCCGTAGAACCCACCAAAGTTACGAGTAGCAAGCATAACCGTGACGATAGTTTTAACCATAGTGACAATAGTTGTCACACCCCCAAAATCCACCTGCGGATAACACCCGCTTCGGGGGCGTGACCGACCAGGATCCAGCCACCAATTATACTGAATACTTAAGTTGATAACAAAAGTAATACTTACTAATCATAAGCTTAGCAAATATTAAGTTCAGAGTTTAAAGTGTTAAGTTCAAAACAGTAATAAATAGCGGAAGCATAAGTAAGGTAGTTTAAAACAAAGTTCATGATTCAAAATAAGGTAACACCCAACACAAGGGTGAACAGACACTACACGTTCCCAAGCTGCAAGCTCCTTCGTCACTGGTTACCTGCAAAGCATGCAGTAAGGGGTCAACAATAATGCTGAGTGAGTTCACTAGTTGTCCAGTTTTAATTACCAAAAACTTTGTTTCGCCGGTTAATTTATCCGTTTATACATGCCCTGGGGAGCTACCCCAAAAGTTAGCGACTAAACTGTTTTTCCAATACCGAACACTAGGTAACCGTTGCGTATCCGCAGGATGCCCCGATGTCAATGTTCTATCATCATTGACGAATATCTGAGTACATTAGTTCACGCCCGTCCCAAACCAGGGCACGGTGTGAGGCTGGTAAACACCTAAATAGCGCTATCAACTAATAACCCGTTCGCCTAACCCGGCGACTAATCGGTATTTGTAGTAGGGACTTGAGTGATAGAGTTTCGTTTAGTGCCGTTAGTTGCAATCCGTATAAACAGTAATTAACCAAAAGGTTTCCCAATACCCGGGAAGAAAAAGTAGGTTTTGTTCCCAATAACTAGGGAAGGTATGTAAATGGTATCCCCTTTTACCAGGGGATAGGGTTGTTAGTCTCGTGTCCCAAACCACCGGGACGCATGCTTTTAAGTTGTGAACTCACCTTGGGTTGCTCGGTAGGTTTAGGTTACTTGTCAATCACGTTGGTCACCACGTCCTAACATGGTTACCGGTATAGGTCAGGTTCGGTGCACAATCATTCACGTAAAACACATATAGGCACGTATCAAGCATATAAGTAAACAGTCATTGGGTTATTGGGCCGGCCTAAACAATTAAACAGTCAACCGCATCACATAGTCCATTTAACAGATAGTCCAAGTTAACACAGAATGGCCCAATAACCAAAATGGACAGCCCACTCGCAACCAGCTTGTCTCGAGTCGCAACCAGGTGGTCTCGGCTTGTCTCGTTATGGTTGCGAGTCGCAATCGTGGTCTCGAGTTGTCACGTGTTGGTTGCGAGTCGCAACCGTCGTAGTCTCGAGTCGAAATCTCGTGGTTTCGACTTGTCATGCTTTGGTTGCGAGTCGCAACCGTGTGGTTTCGAGTCGTAATGCCGTCGTTGCGAGTCGGAATGCTGTCGTTGCGAGTCGGAATGCTGTCGTTGCGAGTCGTAATCTGTCACTTTCATATACACGTGATGATGCAGAAAAGACAGTCCAAATTGTACATATGAAATCAGACCCATATTTGGAAACAGCCAATAGGGTTTCTACAAACACTTTTCCTAATTTTGACCATATACAACAATAGATCAAACATTACCATTTTAAAATCTTCAAACTATCTTCAACAAGTTCATCAAGTTCATAGTTTTTCTAGGGTTTTCATGCCAACATAATCACACATTTTGGACCGAAAATCACCTATTTCTAACAAGATTAATATGCAAGAACAAGTAAAACATACACTTAGTGGCATTAACATAACTCGGTTGGCCCTAAACATCCTTAAACCATTATTCCATAACCATTTAAGCATGTTAGCAAGTATCATACATAGGGTTTAACACACATAGTCAAAACTTCACAATCTTCCTAAAAATCATGCATAGTATTTCTAACCAAGCATAATATTTCTAGTTCATTTAACCCACATAAATCTTATACACAAAAGATACACAAAGATAACACTAACCGGTTATGAAAGGAGGAGCCGAAAACAAAGAAAAGAGAACCGAGAAGATGGAGTGTCCGAATTGGTCTTGACCGAGTTTCCTTGTCCGAGATCCTTGAGCTTGAACCGAAAGTTTGGAAGAGTTTGGATGTTGTTGGCTTGGGGTTTTTAGTTGAGAGAAAATAGAAGAGGTGTGTGTTTGTTTGGTGTAACAAATGAAGGAAATGAGGAGGAGGTGGGATATATATTCATAGGGTGTTTCGGGTTGGGCTTGGGGGTTTCGACCCAAACCGGTTACGGCCCAAAGGCCCACTCGCAACCGAGTGACCCACTCGCAACCGCCCGGTTGTGAGTCACGGTCTCGGGTCGTGGTTTCGGCTCTCATATTTACATATATAATACATACATACGTCACATATCAAGTAAAAATCACGTTTTCATTTACTAATATATATATATACACAAAATATTACAAGGTGATCGTTCGGAAAAACCTCGAGTGTCACATTATCCCCAAGTTTTAAGAACTTTCGTCCCGAAAGTTGAAGCAGCCACTGCCAAGCTGGCGTGTTTCAACGGGGTGTCACATCATCCCCCCGTTAGTTTGGAATTTCGTCCCGAAATTCGGTTGTAGCTTCAGTGCTGGGGTTTTCGTTTGGGAATAACTGGGGATACTTGGACTTCATCTGGTCCTCCCGCTCCCAGGTAAACTCTGGGCCGCGCCGTGAGTTCCAACGAACTCGTACAAGGGGTATCTGGCTACGTTTGAGGGTTTTGATCTCTCGATCCGTGATCTCAATCGGTTCCTCAGTAAAATGTAGCTGTTCATCAATCGTCAGTTCCTTAAAAGGAATCACAAGTGTTTCATCCGACAAACACTTCTTCAGGTTAGATACATGAAAGACGTTGTGCACTGCACTCAGCTCTGCAGGCAGGTTCAATCTATAAGCAACCTTACCGATTTTCTCGGTAATTTCGAATGGTCCAACATACCGTGGATTCAGTTTGCCTCGTTTACCGAAACGAACCACACCCTTCCAGGGTGAGACTTTAAGTAGAACCCGGTCCCCGACCTGGAATTCTAACGGTCTCTTACGCTTGTCAGCGTAGCTTTTCTGACGGTCACGAGCTGCCGCCATGCGTTGCCTGATCTGGGAAATCTTTTCCGTTGTATCTACCACTAGTTCTGGGCCTGTGAGTTGACTGTCACCTATTTCCGCCCAGCAGAGTGGTGATCGGCATTTACGACCGTACAATGCCTCAAAAGGTGCCGCCTGAATACTGGTGTGGTAGCTGTTATTGTAGGAGAATTCCACCAACGGCAGATGCTTCTCCCAGTTCTTGCCAAAATCGATCACACATGCTCTAAGCATGTCTTCCAGGGTTTGGATGGTGCGTTCAGACTGCCCATCCGTTTGCGGGTGATAAGCGGTGCTCATGTCCAAACGTGAGCCAAAGGATTTGTGCATAGCTTGCCACAATTCGGAAGTAAAACGAGCGTCTCGGTCAGAAATAATAGAAGTTGGCACCCCGTGCCTGGAGACTACTTCCTTCAAATAGATTTCTGCCAAGGTAGAAAACTTGTCTGTTTCCTTAATGGCCAGAAAGTGTGCAGACTTAGTCAATCGATCTACTATCACCCAAATAGTGTCATTCCCGCGTTGAGATCTAGGTAGCCCTGTAACAAAATCCATGGAAATCTGTTCCCATTTCCATTTCGGGATTTCGGGTTGCTGTAGTAGGCCTGCTGGTTTCTGATACTCGATCTTGACTCTTGCACAGGTCAAACATTTGCCAACATAGGCTGCTATGTGGGCTTTCATGCCAGGCCACCAGTAGGTGGTTCTTAAGTCGTGGTACATCTTATCTGAACCAGGATGTACTGAGTAACGGGACTTATGGGCTTCGTCCATCACAAGCTCTCGTAGATCTCCGTAAAGTGGGACCCAAATGCGCCCTGCCACATAGTAGGCGCCGTCCTCTTTCTGTTCTAGTTGCTGCCTCGATCCTCGCAGGGACTCAGCCCTGATGTTTTCCGGTTTCAGAGCTTCAATCTGAGCATTTCGAATCTGGGTAGGAAGACTAGACTGGATGGTAAGTTGTAATGCTCGCACGCGCTTTGGTATAGTGTCTTTCCGGCTGAGGGCGTCTGCCACAACATTGGCCTTGCCCGGATGATACTTGATGGCGCATTCATAATCATTCAGAAGTTCGACCCATCGGCGTTGTCGCATGTTTAACTCCTTCTGCTTGAAGATATGCTCGAGACTCCTATGATCGGTGTAAATGGTGCACTTGGTACCGTACAGGTAATGTCTCCATATCTTAAGCGCAAATATCACTGCTCCTAGCTCCAAGTCGTGTGTTGTGTAGTTCCTTTCATGTGTCTTAAGTTGTCGGGATGCGTAAGCAATGACTTTCTCGCGTTGCATCAACACGCAACCGAGCCCATGAATAGACGCATCACAGTAAACCACAAGGTCGTCCGTTCCTTCAGGTAACGAGAGAATTGGAGCACTGCAGAGGTTATCCTTAAGCCTCTGAAAAGCAGATTCCTGTGCTTCATTCCACTTGTAGGTGACGCCTTTCTGAGTGAGTGTCGTGAGAGGTTGTGCAATCTTAGAGAATCCCTGAATAAATCTGCGGTAGTAACCTGCCAATCCCAAGAATTGGCGAACTTCAGTGGGAGTTTTAGGGGTAGGCCAATTCTTTATAGAGTCGATCTTAGCTGGGTCGACGTGGATTCCGTCCTTGTTAACCACGTGCCCAAGGAAATGGACTTCTCGAAGCCAGAAGTCGCATTTCGAGAACTTGGCATACAGTTGCTCGTTGCGAAGGAGTTCGAGGATAAGGCGTAGGTGCTGTTCATGCTCTTCCTGACTTTTCGAGTAGATCAAGATGTCGTCTATAAACACGATCACAAATTTGTCGAGGTAGGGTTTGCATACCCGGTTCATGAGATCCATGAACACTGCAGGGGCGTTGGTCATTCCAAAGGGCATAACGAGGAATTCATAATGACCATAACGAGTTCTGAATGCAGTTTTGGAGATGTCTTCGTTACGGACCCTTAACTGATGGTAGCCTGATCGCAGGTCAATCTTAGAATAGTAGCTCGATCCTTGCAGTTGATCAAACAAATCGTCGATTCGCGGGAGAGGGTAACGATTCTTGATGGTAACCTTGTTCAACTCACGATAGTCTATGCACATTCGGAACGTGCCATCCTTCTTCTTAACAAAGAGTACCGGTGCTCCCCAGGGTGATGAGCTAGGACGGATAAATCCTTTATCCAAAAGTTCCTGTAGTTGAATAGAGAGTTCCTTCAATTCTGCGGGGGCTAGTCGATAAGGTGCACGAGCTATAGGCGCTGCTCCGGGAGCTAGCTCGATTTGGAATTCGACCTGACGATGGGGAGGGAGTCCAGGTAATTCCTCAGGAAATACCTCGGGATAGTCGCGTACTACTGGAAAGTCTTCAATCCTCTTTTCCTTTTCCTGCGTGTTGGTAACAAGTGCCAAGATAGCGGTGTGCCCTTTCCGTAAACACTTCTGGGCCTTCAAGAACGAGATAATGCCGGAGATTTCTCCACCCTTGCCACCTTGTACAATGAGGGGTTTGCCAGAACGGCGAGGAATACGAACTGCTTTCTCTTGACAGAGGATCTCAGCGCGATGCTTGGATAACCAATCCATACCAATAACGACGTCGAAGCTTCCAAGAGTAACAGGGAAAAGATCGATACTAAATGTCTGACCAGACAACTCTAGTTTGCAGCCTTTGACAACATGTGAGGCTTCGATGTTTCTTCCATTAGCTAACTCGACGATATGAGGAGAACTTAGTAACGAAAGCGGACGCTTAAGCTTCTTACTAATACGTAGGGATACATAACTAGCATCGGCACCGGAATCAAATAACACAGAAACATAACGATCATCGAGTAGGAACTTACCCGTCACGACATTGGGGTCATTCCTTGCTTCACCAGCTCCAATCACGAAAGCCCTTCCTCTAGCACCATTCCCAGCATTGTTGTTCTGGTTGTTGTTCCCAGCTCCCTGATTATTGTTGCGATTCTGATTCAGTTCAGGGCAATCCTTCTTAAAGTGCCCCTCAGCTCCACACTTAAAACATGCCCGGTTGTTTCCCTGCTGCTGTTGCTGTTGGGGTTGCTGCTGGTTCTGTCTAGCTGGGAACTGACTTCTGCAATCCTTGGCCTCATGCCCCATTTTGTTACATCGCTGACACTGACCCTTCACACACTGCCCGCTGTGATGTCGATTGCACTTGTTGCACTTGGGGTGGTTTCCACGATAGCCACCCTGTTGTTGAGCGCCCTTGTTGTTTTCGGTTTTCCTTTGCTGTGCTGGGGCCTGAGTGGGGTTAGCATCCTTGCTTGGATTTCCTTCCCACTTACGTTTGTTGTCACTAGAAGTTCCGACGGTAGCATTGATCCTTTTGGGCAACCGGCCCTCTTCTACGGCCTGATCAGTAAGTTTGTGAGCAAGTCGAACAATCGGCTGAATGGTAGTGTGGTTGGCTGAAGTGACATGGCTTCGAATCTCTGGAGCCAAACCTTTGATATACAGTTCGATCCTTCGGTACATTGGTCGGGACATGTTCGGGCAGAGAGCAGCATAGTCATTGGACAACTTGGTGTAGGTTTCAATCTCTGACCCAACCATCTTGAGCTCATAGTACTCGTTCTCAAGCTTGTGGATGTCATCCCGGTGACAGTATTCATCCTTAATCATATCCTTGAAATCCTCCCATGCCGTAGCATTAGCAGTTTCCAACCCAAACATCTGAATCTGCGCCTTCCACCAAGAAAGCGCGCTTCCTTCAAGCGTAGCAGTAGCAAATTTCACCCAATTTGCAGGAGGACACTCGCAAACGGCAAAAACAGCTTCAATTTTCTCAATCCAATGCAGAAGACCTATGGCACCCTCAGTGCCGTTGAAAGGGAGAGGCTTGCAATCCATGAAAGTTTTGAAAGTACACACTGGTGGTTGCGCCGGTGCATGCTGACCTGTTCGTGAGAAGCGAAGCGTATAGGTTTAGAGGCGAAAAGTCGATGTGGCGGTAGGATCTATACATCCTAAAGCAACGAGCTTACCTATGGGGTGGGCTGCAAAAGCCGCAGCCACTGTGTTGAGCAGGTTAGTGAACTGAGCCTGCGTCATGTTAATGTTTCCTCTTCCGCGTCCACTCATTGTCTTCATAACCAGAAAACACAGTATGAGTGTGATGTCGTAGTGTAGCGAGAATGAGATAGAAGAGAGAGGTGTATCTATCTAGTTTAGGCACACTAGTACGTATATCATAACAGGAAACATAAAGCAAACAAGTAAACACTGGTCCGAGCTATGAGGTCAAATGTGTCGAGCCTTGCACTTGGAGTGTAGTGTCGTCGCGAGTCACGGGTTATAGTCTGGTTTTCTCCAAAAAGATTTTCCCCTTTTTAAAACCAAGTTCACTATAACCAATGGCTCTGATACCAATCTGTCACACCCCCAAAATCCACCTGCGGATAACACCCGCTTCGGGGGCGTGACCGACCAGGATCCAGCCACCAATTATACTGAATACTTAAGTTGATAACAAAAGTAATACTTACTAATCATAAGCTTAGCAAATATTAAGTTCAGAGTTTAAAGTGTTAAGTTCAAAACAGTAATAAATAGCGGAAGCATAAGTAAGGTAGTTTAAAACAAAGTTCATGATTCAAAATAAGGTAACACCCAACACAAGGGTGAACAGACACTACACGTTCCCAAGCTGCAAGCTCCTTCGTCACTGGTTACCTGCAAAACATGCAGTAAGGGGTCAACAATAATGCTGAGTGAGTTCACTAGTTGTCCAGTTTTAATTACCAAAAACTTTGTTTCGCCGGTTAATTTATCCGTTTATACATGCCCTGGGGAGCTACCCCAAAAGTTAGCGACTAAACTGTTTTTCCAATACCGAACACTAGGTAACCGTTGCGTATCCGCAGGATGCCCCGATGTCAATGTTCTATCATCATTGACGAATATCTGAGTACATTAGTTCACGCCCGTCCCAAACCAGGGCACGGTGTGAGGCTGGTAAACACCTAAATAGCGCTATCAACTAATAACCCGTTCGCCTAACCCGGCGACTAATCGGTATTTGTAGTAGGGACTTGAGTGATAGAGTTTCGTTTAGTGCCGTTAGTTGCAATCCGTATAAACAGTAATTAACCAAAAGGTTTCCCAATACCCGGGAAGAAAAAGTAGGTTTTGTTCCCAATAACTAGGGAAGGTATGTAAATGGTATCCCCTTTTACCAGGGGATAGGGTTGTTAGTCTCGTGTCCCAAACCACCGGGACGCATGCTTTTAAGTTGTGAACTCACCTTGGGTTGCTCGGTAGGTTTAGGTTACTTGTCAATCACGTTGGTCACCACGTCCTAACATGGTTACCGGTATAGGTCAGGTTCGGTGCACAATCATTCACGTAAAACACATATAGGCACGTATCAAGCATATAAGTAAACAGTCATTGGGTTATTGGGCCGGCCTAAACAATTAAACAGTCAACCGCATCACATAGTCCATTTAACAGATAGTCCAAGTTAACACAGAATGGCCCAATAACCAAAATGGACAGCCCACTCGCAACCAGCTTGTCTCGAGTCGCAACCAGGTGGTCTCGGCTTGTCTCGTTATGGTTGCGAGTCGCAATCGTGGTCTCGAGTTGTCACGTGTTGGTTGCGAGTCGCAACCGTCGTAGTCTCGAGTCGAAATCTCGTGGTTTCGACTTGTCATGCTTTGGTTGCGAGTCGCAACCGTGTGGTTTCGAGTCGTAATGCCGTCGTTGCGAGTCGGAATGCTGTCGTTGCGAGTCGGAATGCTGTCGTTGCGAGTCGTAATCTGTCACTTTCATATACACGTGATGATGCAGAAAAGACAGTCCAAATTGTACATATGAAATCAGACCCATATTTGGAAACAGCCAATAGGGTTTCTACAAACACTTTTCCTAATTTTGACCATATACAACAATAGATCAAACATTACCATTTTAAAATCTTCAAACTATCTTCAACAAGTTCATCAAGTTCATAGTTTTTCTAGGGTTTTCATGCCAACATAATCACACATTTTGGACCGAAAATCACCTATTTCTAACAAGATTAATATGCAAGAACAAGTAAAACATACACTTAGTGGCATTAACATAACTCGGTTGGCCCTAAACATCCTTAAACCATTATTCCATAACCATTTAAGCATGTTAGCAAGTATCATACATAGGGTTTAACACACATAGTCAAAACTTCACAATCTTCCTAAAAATCATGCATAGTATTTCTAACCAAGCATAATATTTCTAGTTCATTTAACCCACATAAATCTTATACACAAAAGATACACAAAGATAACACTAACCGGTTATGAAAGGAGGAGCCGAAAACAAAGAAAAGAGAACCGAGAAGATGGAGTGTCCGAATTGGTCTTGACCGAGTTTCCTTGTCCGAGATCCTTGAGCTTGAACCGAAAGTTTGGAAGAGTTTGGATGTTGTTGGCTTGGGGTTTTTAGTTGAGAGAAAATAGAAGAGGTGTGTGTTTGTTTGGTGTAACAAATGAAGGAAATGAGGAGGAGGTGGGATATATATTCATAGGGTGTTTCGGGTTGGGCTTGGGGGTTTCGACCCAAACCGGTTACGGCCCAAAGGCCCACTCGCAACCGAGTGACCCACTCGCAACCGCCCGGTTGCGAGTCACGGTCTCGGGTCGTGGTTTCGGCTCTCATATTTACATATATAATACATACATACGTCACATATCAAGTAAAAATCACGTTTTCATTTACTAATATATATATATACACAAAATATTACAAGGTGATCGTTCGGAAAAACCTCGAGTGTCACATTATCCCCAAGTTTTAAGAACTTTCGTCCCGAAAGTTGAAGCAGCCACTGCCAAGCTGGCGTGTTTCAACGGGGTGTCACATCATCTGTCACACCCCCAAAATCCACCTGCGGATAACACCCGCTTCGGGGGCGTGACCGACCAGGATCCAGCCACCAATTATACTGAATACTTAAGTTGATAACAAAAGTAATACTTACTAATCATAAGCTTAGCAAATATTAAGTTCAGAGTTTAAAGTGTTAAGTTCAAAACAGTAATAAATAGCGGAAGCATAAGTAAGGTAGTTTAAAACAAAGTTCATGATTCAAAATAAGGTAACACCCAACACAAGGGTGAACAGACACTACACGTTCCCAAGCTGCAAGCTCCTTCGTCACTGGTTACCTGCAAAGCATGCAGTAAGGGGTCAACAATAATGCTGAGTGAGTTCACTAGTTGTCCAGTTTTAATTACCAAAAACTTTGTTTCGCCGGTTAATTTATCCGTTTATACATGCCCTGGGGAGCTACCCCAAAAGTTAGCGACTAAACTGTTTTTCCAATACCGAACACTAGGTAACCGTTGCGTATCCGCAGGATGCCCCGATGTCAATGTTCTATCATCATTGACGAATATCTGAGTACATTAGTTCACGCCCGTCCCAAACCAGGGCACGGTGTGAGGCTGGTAAACACCTAAATAGCGCTATCAACTAATAACCCGTTCGCCTAACCCGGCGACTAATCGGTATTTGTAGTAGGGACTTGAGTGATAGAGTTTCGTTTAGTGCCGTTAGTTGCAATCCGTATAAACAGTAATTAACCAAAAGGTTTCCCAATACCCGGGAAGAAAAAGTAGGTTTTGTTCCCAATAACTAGGGAAGGTATGTAAATGGTATCCCCTTTTACCAGGGGATAGGGTTGTTAGTCTCGTGTCCCAAACCACCGGGACGCATGCTTTTAAGTTGTGAACTCACCTTGGGTTGCTCGGTAGGTTTAGGTTACTTGTCAATCACGTTGGTCACCACGTCCTAACATGGTTACCGGTATAGGTCAGGTTCGGTGCACAATCATTCACGTAAAACACATATAGGCACGTATCAAGCATATAAGTAAACAGTCATTGGGTTATTGGGCCGGCCTAAACAATTAAACAGTCAACCGCATCACATAGTCCATTTAACAGATAGTCCAAGTTAACACAGAATGGCCCAATAACCAAAATGGACAGCCCACTCGCAACCAGCTTGTCTCGAGTCGCAACCAGGTGGTCTCGGCTTGTCTCGTTATGGTTGCGAGTCGCAATCGTGGTCTCGAGTTGTCACGTGTTGGTTGCGAGTCGCAACCGTCGTAGTCTCGAGTCGAAATCTCGTGGTTTCGACTTGTCATGCTTTGGTTGCGAGTCGCAACCGTGTGGTTTCGAGTCGTAATGCCGTCGTTGCGAGTCGGAATGCTGTCGTTGCGAGTCGGAATGCTGTCGTTGCGAGTCGTAATCTGTCACTTTCATATACACGTGATGATGCAGAAAAGACAGTCCAAATTGTACATATGAAATCAGACCCATATTTGGAAACAGCCAATAGGGTTTCTACAAACACTTTTCCTAATTTTGACCATATACAACAATAGATCAAACATTACCATTTTAAAATCTTCAAACTATCTTCAACAAGTTCATCAAGTTCATAGTTTTTCTAGGGTTTTCATGCCAACATAATCACACATTTTGGACCGAAAATCACCTATTTCTAACAAGATTAATATGCAAGAACAAGTAAAACATACACTTAGTGGCATTAACATAACTCGGTTGGCCCTAAACATCCTTAAACCATTATTCCATAACCATTTAAGCATGTTAGCAAGTATCATACATAGGGTTTAACACACATAGTCAAAACTTCACAATCTTCCTAAAAATCATGCATAGTATTTCTAACCAAGCATAATATTTCTAGTTCATTTAACCCACATAAATCTTATACACAAAAGATACACAAAGATAACACTAACCGGTTATGAAAGGAGGAGCCGAAAACAAAGAAAAGAGAACCGAGAAGATGGAGTGTCCGAATTGGTCTTGACCGAGTTTCCTTGTCCGAGATCCTTGAGCTTGAACCGAAAGTTTGGAAGAGTTTGGATGTTGTTGGCTTGGGGTTTTTAGTTGAGAGAAAATAGAAGAGGTGTGTGTTTGTTTGGTGTAACAAATGAAGGAAATGAGGAGGAGGTGGGATATATATTCATAGTGTGTTTCGGGTTGGGCTTGGGGGTTTCGACCCAAACCGGTTACGGCCCAAAGGCCCACTCGCAACCGAGTGACCCACTCGCAACCGCCCGGTTGCGAGTCACGGTCTCGGGTCGTGGTTTCGGCTCTCATATTTACATATATAATACATACATACGTCACATATCAAGTAAAAATCACGTTTTCATTTACTAATATATATATATACACAAAATATTACAAGGTGATCGTTCGGAAAAACCTCGAGTGTCACATTATCCCCAAGTTTTAAGAACTTTCGTCCCGAAAGTTGAAGCAGCCACTGCCAAGCTGGCGTGTTTCAACGGGGTGTCACATCATCTGTCACACCCCCAAAATCCACCTGCGGATAACACCCGCTTCGGGGGCGTGACCGACCAGGATCCAGCCACCAATTATACTGAATACTTAAGTTGATAACAAAAGTAATACTTACTAATCATAAGCTTAGCAAATATTAAGTTCAGAGTTTAAAGTGTTAAGTTCAAAACAGTAATAAATAGCGGAAGCATAAGTAAGGTAGTTTAAAACAAAGTTCATGATTCAAAATAAGGTAACACCCAACACAAGGGTGAACAGACACTACACGTTCCCAAGCTGCAAGCTCCTTCGTCACTGGTTACCTGCAAAGCATGCAGTAAGGGGTCAACAATAATGCTGAGTGAGTTCACTAGTTGTCCAGTTTTAATTACCAAAAACTTTGTTTCGCCGGTTAATTTATCCGTTTATACATGCCCTGGGGAGCTACCCCAAAAGTTAGCGACTAAACTGTTTTTCCAATACCGAACACTAGGTAACCGTTGCGTATCCGCAGGATGCCCCGATGTCAATGTTCTATCATCATTGACGAATATCTGAGTACATTAGTTCACGCCCGTCCCAAACCAGGGCACGGTGTGAGGCTGGTAAACACCTAAATAGCGCTATCAACTAATAACCCGTTCGCCTAACCCGGCGACTAATCGGTATTTGTAGTAGGGACTTGAGTGATAGAGTTTCGTTTAGTGCCGTTAGTTGCAATCCGTATAAACAGTAATTAACCAAAAGGTTTCCCAATACCCGGGAAGAAAAAGTAGGTTTTGTTCCCAATAACTAGGGAAGGTATGTAAATGGTATCCCCTTTTACCAGGGGATAGGGTTGTTAGTCTCGTGTCCCAAACCACCGGGACGCATGCTTTTAAGTTGTGAACTCACCTTGGGTTGCTCGGTAGGTTTAGGTTACTTGTCAATCACGTTGGTCACCACGTCCTAACATGGTTACCGGTATAGGTCAGGTTCGGTGCACAATCATTCACGTAAAACACATATAGGCACGTATCAAGCATATAAGTAAACAGTCATTGGGTTATTGGGCCGGCCTAAACAATTAAACAGTCAACCGCATCACATAGTCCATTTAACAGATAGTCCAAGTTAACACAGAATGGCCCAATAACCAAAATGGACAGCCCACTCGCAACCAGCTTGTCTCGAGTCGCAACCAGGTGGTCTCGGCTTGTCTCGTTATGGTTGCGAGTCGCAATCGTGGTCTCGAGTTGTCACGTGTTGGTTGCGAGTCGCAACCGTCGTAGTCTCGAGTCGAAATCTCGTGGTTTCGACTTGTCATGCTTTGGTTGCGAGTCGCAACCGTGTGGTTTCGAGTCGTAATGCCGTCGTTGCGAGTCGGAATGCTGTCGTTGCGAGTCGGAATGCTGTCGTTGCGAGTCGTAATCTGTCACTTTCATATACACGTGATGATGCAGAAAAGACAGTCCAAATTGTACATATGAAATCAGACCCATATTTGGAAACAGCCAATAGGGTTTCTACAAACACTTTTCCTAATTTTGACCATATACAACAATAGATCAAACATTACCATTTTAAAATCTTCAAACTATCTTCAACAAGTTCATCAAGTTCATAGTTTTTCTAGGGTTTTCATGCCAACATAATCACACATTTTGGACCGAAAATCACCTATTTCTAACAAGATTAATATGCAAGAACAAGTAAAACATACACTTAGTGGCATTAACATAACTCGGTTGGCCCTAAACATCCTTAAACCATTATTCCATAACCATTTAAGCATGTTAGCAAGTATCATACATAGGGTTTAACACACATAGTCAAAACTTCACAATCTTCCTAAAAATCATGCATAGTATTTCTAACCAAGCATAATATTTCTAGTTCATTTAACCCACATAAATCTTATACACAAAAGATACACAAAGATAACACTAACCGGTTATGAAAGGAGGAGCCGAAAACAAAGAAAAGAGAACCGAGAAGATGGAGTGTCCGAATTGGTCTTGACCGAGTTTCCTTGTCCGAGATCCTTGAGCTTGAACCGAAAGTTTGGAAGAGTTTGGATGTTGTTGGCTTGGGGTTTTTAGTTGAGAGAAAATAGAAGAGGTGTGTGTTTGTTTGGTGTAACAAATGAAGGAAATGAGGAGGAGGTGGGATATATATTCATAGGGTGTTTCGGGTTGGGCTTGGGGGTTTCGACCCAAACCGGTTACGGCCCAAAGGCCCACTCGCAACCGAGTGACCCACTCGCAACCGCCCGGTTGCGAGTCACGGTCTCGGGTCGTGGTTTCGGCTCTCATATTTACATATATAATACATACATACGTCACATATCAAGTAAAAATCACGTTTTCATTTACTAATATATATATATACACAAAATATTACAAGGTGATCGTTCGGAAAAACCTCGAGTGTCACAATAGTGGTAATAATGATATTACCAAAACCCCATTCCCTAAGAGAAAGAAGGCCATGACTCTCGGGTGTACCTACAAAGAATTTTTAGCCTGTAAACCAACCGAGTTCGCGGGTAGTGAAAGTGCCACGGCTGCTCTACGATGGTTGGAAAAGACAGAAGTTGTTCTTACAATCAGCAAGTGTGCCGAAGAAGATAAGGTGATGTATGTATCTAATCTCTTTGTATTACGTGACTTAATGAATGCTTGTTTGTTATGTTTACACATGGAATGTTGTCTACCTGCCTTAACGACGATAGTACTATAGTTTGGACTCAGCACCCGCTCATGTGGGGGTTGTTAAGGACAATTACTTGCATGGATTACAGTGGTGATCATGTATTGCGAACTGCCTTGGGCAGTCAACCCGCAGTCATTGGTATCGATAGATCCGTGTTGATAATTAACATGCTTCGTTTTCCTCTGTGTATGTGCTGGTTATGCGTAAACTATTTCGAACTCTATATGTTATTATCAAACTTGTATGCTCACCTTTACACTATGTGTATTGACTTTTATTTTAACGTATGTGACAGGTAATTAGGATGCTTATCTACTAGGAAAGCGAGGCTAGAATAAGCTTCTAGAGCCTAACAAATAGTTGTCTGTAGATCTGAAAACAGGAGTCTCTAGAAGCAGATAAACAATTGGGCAATTTTGTAAAATCTGAGTTGTCGGAATAGAACTATTTGCCTGGATTTTGTCTGTAATAATTTGTTTACCTTTTGAGGCATGGTATGGGACATGTTAATTTAAATTAATTGGTAATGATAACTGTTATGGAAACTTCTGGACAATCTGTTTCGCTCAGTGCCGCGCCCCGATGCTTCCGCCGTCGGTTGGGGTGTGACAGATTGGTATCAGAGCCGTAACTATAGGGAATTAGGAAGACTCGACCTAGTCCGGGACGATGTCTTAGAAACCTAGTCCATAGTTAGGACCCAATAGACCGACTCGTGCATATCCATTAGGGATTTTCTATGAGCCTATTGCTAATCTTCGCCGTTCTCACTATCACTGCACTCGAAGTTTCAATAATGAGGAAGCGATTTAGTCGAGATTAGGTGTGAAAACCGCAAACTCTCGACTAAAATCTGCCTAATCGACCCGCATTTTTACGTACCAACGGGGAGAATTATACCAAATCAGGAGTGAAATCCACATTTTGATGAATAATCTCCTCTATTTTATTAAAATCAAAGGGAAGTTGTCAAGCCAGGGGTGAAACCCTAACCTTGACGGCTTGTCCATGGTTTTACAAATCTCTCACCAAAGTCTCGACGGACTCCAACGACCTGAACTCACAATATGGCTAGAGGGATGTGCGCCGGATGCCCAAGAATCGAGGCAGAGGCCCTATCCTGAAAGTCAAAATGTGTACGACAGATCCTTGAGAATAGTCGAATCGCTTTGGGTAGTCAATGTCTAATAGCCGCAGACAATCTATCCCTCGATTTTTATGTGTTTCGATTCTGAGCCCGCAACTGCTGACTCTGATGATTCGTTAATTTTATGTGTTTTATGTGTATTTACCGGTTACATGTTTAAATTTTTGGAGACTTGCTCGATTTTTACTTTCACTTCGATCGACATACACGACCCGCATTGCTCTTCTATCCTAAAACGTTAACAAATCGTCACTACTATAAGGAACGTTGTACGCTATGATGCTCGCTATACTGTACGCTCATGCTATACTAATCATTATGCTAAACGCGATGGCTATATTCGAATAATCGCAGACTTTAAATGATAGGTTTCTGTAGGATCGTGTATTGACCCGAACGAGTCGTTCAGAGGAGTTTTACTTCGTTTCAGGTGCGGAATAACAAGAAACGAAGATAGAAACAGCTTGTTCTTCACTAAATATGCTGATTTTATTGATCTGACAACGTTTACAGCTCAAACCTCACACCGGCAGCACTTCGGCATGGAATACAAGGCAGTCAATATGGTTTCGCTCAAATGAACCACTATATATAGGCATGGTAGTTTCGCTCCAATGGACAGATGTCCATATAAGTGAAACCTATCATGTACATATAAGCGAAACTATCAGGTTAAGACCATATGAGCGAAACCTCTACCTAACATACATATACTCTCCTGTTTTCTCGTAAAACGCGCCCTAATCTATACAATACAATGTAAGACTCGATACAAGACAAAGTCGACAGATGTAGTGCACCAACAGACTCCCCCTCAGATGTTGACGAGTCGACTATCGAGTCACGACAATGCTATGTCTTCACATCTCTAGTCTTGATCAGTCTTTGGGCTTTTTCTTTCTCTCTATTTTCAACAGACTCCCTTCAACTTGAATATCTTCAGACTCCCCTCTCTCGATTTGCTGGCATTCCTTTGTTCTTCAGCAATATCTGCATCAGGATCATTATCTGGCTCTTCATGTTCCAAGATCGAAACCTGGTTCAAACTCTATCTGCAGAGTCTTCAGCTTCCAGGATCGAAACTTGGCTAAACCTGCACATTCTTATCCCAGAAATAAATTTTCTAAATTTAACAATTTGTATGCACCAACACTCTAAAATAATCAGACGATTCCTTCTCATAACATATTCACCAACAATCACTCTCCCTCAGATCATACACACATGATGAACCACTTGCTGATTTAAAAACATATTTTGACAATTAAGACACACCCTCCCTCACAACAATGTTATCATGTTTAGCACTTTGGAATTTTGAAAATCAACTTTCCAACATCAGTTGTCGAAAATCTTTTTGGCTTTTTCAAAAGTTTATGCTAAAACACACACAAAATCTTTTTGGATTTTCTGAAAGAAAGTAAATGACACCACTTGAAAAATCAAGAAAATGTAGAAATGAAATATTTACAGACAATATTTTTGTGAGTTTGCGTAAGAGGATCATATCAGTTTATGAAACATGTCATTAACACCGTTAAGCTGATTACATTTTAAGCTCTAAACAATTCACCTAGATTGTCAATATATTTGTCCACTTAAATTTTCACACAAAGTTCAATTGTTTCGAGATACGATGTTAATGTTTTAATGACTTGAACTTATCCGTGTGTCCCACTACTTGAATATACTCTCGTATCCAGATCCCAATATTCAGTCTTACAGGTGAGTATACCACAGATGATATCTGTCAGGGGTTATAATGCGAGGGCCGTGAGAGCTCAGGTCGATACTTCCGTATACGCAAAGAGATGACGGCTTCGACTTTTGGTGTGTCCCCTTTAGAGGATCTTTTGATTTCAACAGCAGCGACTATCAATTTTATTGTTTCATCAGCATGCTTAGGGTGATGCTATGTTTCAAGCATTTGCGGAAAGCATTATCCGGGGACTAGGTCAGTACTTCCATACAGCAGAAGTCCCGGGATAATACCCCAGATATCACTGAGCATAAAGACCTAGTATCTCAGAATAAGGGACCTTTCAAACAAGATTTCAGGGGTTACCTATATATTCAAGATGTTATTAACCCACAGAACAAGCAAGTTTGAAATTTAGTTTATATCTCGTCACAATTTACTAAATGTGCGAAAACCTACTAACACATCCACAGTAAGATTGTTTATCACATATTTCATTACAATTCTTTAGCATGTTGTGACAGTCCACTGATGTACTATCATCTCCTCTTTTCTCAACTAAACTCATTTTAGATTTTATCATGTTTTTGTATTTTTTAAATTTTCTAATGTTTTTGAATTTTCTTAAAATTTCTACTCCCCCTAAAATGCAAACACATTAAGGAAATTTGAAAAAATTATCTAAACTTTTCACCCACTTGAAACATACAATGTAAAACAAACTGTACAAAATTTGACAACTGATATCGAATTGCATCAAATCGCCATTTACTAGCGCAAAAACAATCGGAACTCCCCCTTTCACAAACCATTTTCTCATTTAGATCTCAAAACACTTAAGTTTATTTTAATCAAAATGATTTTTCCGGAAAATGAATTTGTGTTAACCACTTGAAGGTTTACGACTTGTAAAATCGGGGTTATGGTTCATCATCTTGTCAGTTTCTATCATGTTAGTAAATCAAGTACAACCTAATGTCCCTGATTTACCATTTGCAATGAAGTAACCTCTGTACCACTTGTAAAATAACCACTTGTAAAATCACAAATAATACCACTTGAATGTATGACTAAGCAATACCACTTGTAGGAATGTTACGTCTACATCACTATTTTACCAATCAGGATGCCGATTCCTGCTTCGCAGTTACCAATCTGGAAGCTCCGGCGTAGTCCTTCACCTGTAAAATTTAAACAATTTCAAAATCTTTCAAACAAACTTTTCAAACACTAGAAAGATGCCGATTCCTGATCCACGATATAAACTTGGGATCTCCGGCATAGTCCTAAGACTTTATGGAAAACAGACTTCCATCCAAGTCTTTTCAAACTTGATGGCTTTTAATTCTTGCGCAGTAGGGTTGTAAGTTGCCTTTTTAGTAGCATAAAAATCTTTAACCCCCTTTGCTTCCCCATTCAACATTTTGCTAAAAAAAAAATTAACACTCCCGTTGAATGTTTTTTCGACATCAAATTCATTTTTTTCTTTGTAAAACTGATTCGAGATATCAACTTTACCAACCTTCTTTTTAACCTCTTCAAACTTCAGTGATGGAAACTCATCATCATTCACCGAAATTTTCACCTCAACTTGTGGCTCTTCTGGCTTTGTGGAACCAGATTCATCGCCGACATTCACATCTACCTGTTTAACAACCCACACTTGGTTGTCCTTCTCTTTCTTTTTGTAAAAATTCTTCTTTGAACACTCACCAACCTCATATGTTGAATTTTCAAAAACTTTAAGTCTATTGGTTGGTGGTTTAACATCAACAACCTTTTCTTTCAATTTCTTTGAAACTCCCTGTTTTGTTTTTTGAGTTATTCTGACAATTCCATGCAATATGACCAACTTCTTTGCATCTGTAACAGGTACGAGTTTCTTTTGGATATGACGCTTTAGTTCCATTCTTCTTCTTTTCAGCAAGAAACTCCTGGTTTGACTGTCTCCAGAATGGTTTCTTTTGTTCGTCTTCTGAACTTCCTCCACAATCTTTCTTCTTTTTCGGCTTCTCGTCTTGAAAAGCTTCCATACCTGCAACAGTTGGGTAAATACGATCAATAAGATAATCAGAACTAGAATAACTCTGCAATAGACGTCTAATTCTCTCATTCTCAATTTTCTCTGTCTCCAACTCTTGCTTCCATTTAGCACTCTCTTCGATGTAAAAGTTGATAGCTTTCTGCTTTGTCATCATGACTGCATTCATCATCGTCAGTGCTTGTTCTCTTTCTGAGTTTGTCTTTTGGAGACCAGTTACTGTTTTGTTCAAGACATCGTAAGATTCTTTCACATAGTTAAAGTTGAACAATAACTGCTCTTTCTTCTTCTCATATTCAGCAATTATGTCATCTTTTGCTGCACATTTCTTGCAAGCTTCAAGACACTTTGTGCAAGGTTTGACAACTTCAACAATCTTTTCAACTTCGATTGTTTTTATCACTTCCACCACTTTTTCTTCTTCAATCACCTTTTTATCTTCATACATCTTTCTTTCACTCACTTGCTCAGTCTTATCATTCTCCTCAGCAACACTTTCAATCTTCATTTCCATTTGCTCTTTTGCAGCTCTTTTTGCCTTCAATTTCTCCATGCGATCTGCAAAATAGAAAGGAAAACTTTCAGGAGATAAATGAGATTTAGCAACATTAATATGTTTCTCCTCCTCATCATCACTGCTGCTATCAACTGGTGATTGATCAAACTGTACAGATTTTTCAGAATCAGCATCTGATACACCAGAATCAGACGGTGTTTGATCAAATACAACTTCTTTTACTGAAGTAACATCATTCTGAACACTCTCATCAGAACTTTGAGAAATTTCATCAGCACTTTCTGAGCTTTCGTCAGACGTAACAGACTGTTCTTCCTCACTTTTCACTGTCACACCTATAGACTTCATCCAGGTAGTGAACATGTCTGGATCTCTGACAATCTTTGCAATGAAAGCTTTAAAATCACCCTTTTCATCAACAAACATATCCCAGCTGAAGCCTTCAGGTAATTGTTCATCATCTTGATCAACTAAACATGCTTTGCTATCAGGAGATATGTAGTTGCTCCAGTTGAAGTCCACCAAACATGCTCTCTTTGAATCCTCAATCTTTCTACCATGAGCCGTCTATGAGTCTTGTGATTGACCAACCTGCTGATAAATGGCTTTCCGGTAGTAGTCATCTTTTCCGAACGGATTCTGAGCACCACTAGCTTCCCTGTTCTTACACTCCCGTTTGAAATGGCCCTTCTCCCTGCATCGGAAACAAGTAACTTTAGATTTATCAAAACCTAAAGTAGATACATGAGCATCAAGAAAGTCATTTCTCCCGGTAATTGTCTTGAACTTTTCAGCACGCCTAAGAACACTAGGAAGACACCATTTGATATCCATTAATTCCATCTCTTCGGCGTCTATTTGATCATAATCCTCTTTGGTGAGCATAGGATTCCCGATCCGACCAGCAACAAGACCTTCATATGAGAGCAACACTGAACCAAGTAGAGCCATGTGATCTTTTGCAGTGTCCTCAGAAAAACTTTGACCCTCTGGAAGATTTAGAGCGATGTTGCACTGAATCACATAACCATTTCCTGTCTTTGTGCTCTGAGAATGAAAGCTTGTGTTTGACTCTTTAGGATTAACACTTGGAAATGATGAGAATCTACTGCTTTTAGTTGAACTCTGATCAATCTTTTCGGTAGAATCCCCAGCACTGAACGCAGTTTGGATTTTAGGACTTCTTTCAGCTTCTGGAACTGGAATGCTACCCTTGTAGTACATCTTTACATCTTGTTGACCACTCAGACTGTTCATCCTAGCAATCTTTTGCTGTTCCAGATCCTGACTTTCAATCTTTTCAATAAACTGAGAAATTGTTAATCCATCATAAACACCCGTATTCTTCAAGATCATCAAATAAGTTCCCCACTCTTTCTATGGTAACGCATCAGCCAGTTTGTCTACCCACTCTTCACGATGTTTAGTAATACTTAACATCGACATTGATCGTATGAGGTGGCAGTAACGTTCAATCAGCTTCTTCGTATCTTCTCCCGGTAAGCTGCTGAACAGATCAAACTCTTTCTTGAGCAGCGCCTTCTTGCTCTTTATCATGTTTTCACTACCCTCAAATTTAACACGAAGTGCATCCTAGATTGATTTAGCAGTTTTGTCGTGCTGTAGCAATATGAATATGTCTTCTTTTATGGCTTGTTGCAACAGACTAATCATCATTTTTTCAGCTTTGTACATAACCCTTTCTTGATCCGTTAATTCAGATAACTCCTTTAAAACCTGTAAATCTGTTCTAGGCAACACGTATTTCTTCAAGATACATTCCCATGACCTAAGAAGGTTAGCCTGGAACCAGTTCTCGAATCTATCTTTCCACCCGTAGTATTCTTCAATACTCATCAATTTCGGGGGCTTTTGGGTGGTTCCCGTCTCATTTTCCAAACTCATGGCTTGAACAATAGCAGCTGGACCAGACGGTGTTGCAAACGCGTTATAGAACTCTGTATCCATGATGACTTAGCACGATTTCCAAGATTAATGACAAATAAGTGAAACTAGAATGATCACAGAAGCGAAACCCTTGATGTCCTTAAAAGCGAAACTAGTTGATGTTCACAAGAACGAAACTAGTTGATGTTCGAATGAGCGAAACTTTGATGTTCAGAAGAGCGGAACTACTGATATCCTTAGAAGCGGAACCCCAAATGTGCACTTGGAGCGAAACCTATGTTATCCTTTGGAGCGAAACTACCAAGCAATTTGGAGCAAAACCTTAAAATAATGGTGACACAAAAGCAAAACTACGCAATGTCCGAAAGAGTGAAACCTAATTGGAGGTCAATTTGATCCATTTTTAGTCCGTATTTTGGTCCGAAACTTTCCAGGGTTTGTTAAAGTCCAATCACACACATTCTGTGAAATTTTGATCGAATTCCGACCGGTAAAACTTTCTGAAATGATAAAAGAAGGTGTAGAAGTAAGAAATGATGATGAATTCCAGCTTTTCTCTGCAGAACTCCTCCTCCTGAGCTCCGATACCACTTGTAGGATCGTGTATTGACCCGAACAAGTCGTTCAGAGGAGTTTTACTTCGTTTCAGGTGCAGAATAACAAGAAACGAAGATAGAAACAACTTGTTCTTCACTAAATATGCTGATTTTATTGATCTGACAACGTTTACAGCTCAAACCTCACACCGGCAGCACTTCGGCATGGAATACAAGGCAGTCAATATGGTTTCGCTCAAATGAACCACTATATATAGGCATGGTAGTTTCGCTCCAATGGACACATGTCCATATAAGCGAAACCTATCATGTACATATAAGCGAAACTATCAGGTTAAGACCATATGAGCGAAACCTCTACCTAACATACATATACTCTCCTGTTTTCTCGTAAAACGCGCCCTAATCTATACAATACAATGTAAGACTCGATATAAGACGAAGTCGACAGATGTAGTGCACCAATAGTTTCTGTATTCTGACTGCCTCTGTGACTAAATGCGTACGTGCTTCTGTGTTTCTGTGCTTCTGTGCCCTACGTGCTTACGTGCTTATGTGCTTATGTGTTCCTCTGTGAATCTGTGAATTTCATGCCTACGTGTTTATGCAATTATGCGACTGTGTTCCTAAGCTTTAGTGAGTACTAGACGTGTGAGGTGAGATTCGATTATGATGTGTCTGAGACCTACGACGATGTCTATTGCAGACAACGTCGTCATCTGGACACCGTCAACCACTTTCTCGCCAAGAAAAGAGAGACAAATGTCTTGCTGCTATCGTCGCCAAACAAGTAACAAAAGCTGCCAGTGATGTCTACGAGAACGTCAGCAAATCATCTGAGGAGTCGAGGACCGAAGCTCCTAAAGCTACCCCCACAGCTGCCTTCAGTTTCAAGCAGTTTAAGGCTTGTGGGGCAAAGGAATACACTGGCGAGGAAGGCCCCACAGCGTTGTTCCAATGGTTTGATTCCATTGAAGTCACTTTGCGATAGAGCGATTGCCCCGACGACCTTCGCACTCTCAACGCTACTGGCATCTTCCAGTCCCGCGCACTAGACTGGTGGACAGCCGAGAGAAACAAAAGGGGAAACGATGCAGCCTACGGTCTGTCATGGGACGAACTCAAGGAGGTCATGCTGGAAGAATTCTGCCCTCCTCATGAACGCCAGAAGTTGGAAGATGAATTTTGGCACATTAAGCAAAAGGATGGCGAGAACGCTGCTCTAACTGCTCGATTCAAGCAGCTCAGTATCATCTGTCCTGATCAGGTGAAGACTTCTGACATGGCAATCAAGAAGTATATCCGAGCCCTGCCTGACTGTGTCGCAGATTTCGTGCAAGCGGCTAAGACTAAGACGATCGAGGAGACCTACCTGCTGGCCGCTGAAATCAACGACAAGTGGGCTAAGGCTGGTGTATGGGATAAAAATTTGAAGCACCTGCATCAAGCTACTACTGCACCAACCGCTGACTCCACCGCTACCGCACCTCAGTCATCAAAGTCCTCACGCCGAAAGAAGAAGAACAACAAGAGCAGCTCCAGCAACAAGAACTTCGCTACCACTACCACTGCTGCTCCTCTCCAGGCCGTACCGACCCAGCAGCCCCATCACCGTCCAGCTCCAACTACCTATGCACCACCAGCAAAGCGTGCATACACAGGTCCCCACCCGGTTTGCCTAACATGCTCTTATCATCATCCGGTGGGTATTGCCTGTCGTTTCTGTGCTCACTGCAACATGTATGGCCACTTCACTGTCAACTGCTGTACAGGTCCTCGCAACACCGCAGCTCCTACCACTGCTCATCAAGCTCTGCTCCCTGCCCCGCAAGGCCAACATGCGGCTCCGGCACCCGCGATCAACGCCAGAGTCTGCTTCGCATGTGGTGATCCCAACCACTTTGTGAACATGTGCCCGAACAGGGTGGTGAAACAAGAGCCCCAACAGCAGCAGCCTCACCAGCATCAACAGCCTCAGCAGCAGCAGCAACAAGCCTCACACGCCAGAACTTTCAACATCAACGTGCGCCAAGCCCAGAACGACAACAACGTGGTCAATGGTACGTTCCTTGTGAATGGTATTTATGCATCATGTTTGTTTGATACTGGAGCAGATAATTGCTTTGTGTCATTCGAATTTGAAAAGCTCCTTAGTCGTATGCGCTCTTATCTCTCCTCGACAATCGATGTTGAAGTCGCTACCGGAAAAACTGTTGCCGTAAATTCTGTTCTTCGTGATTGTACTCTTAAGCTCAACAATCACATCTTCCCAATCGACCTTATTCCGATGCAACTCGGAAGTTTTGATGTCATAGTAGGCATGGACTTTCTTCGCGAAAACTATGCTGAAGTCGTATGCTTCGACAAGATGATTCGATTCTCGCTCGCGAATGGTGATTTACTGTGTGTTTATGGTGAAACTGTTTCGAAGGGTCTCAAGCTCATGTCGTATGTCCAAACTAGCAAGTATATCCGCAAGGAATACAGAGCTTTCTTGGCCAACATTGTAGTAACGGAGAAGGAAAAGAAAAGGAAGACAGAAATCAAAGATGTCCCAGTGGTCCGTGAATTTCCTCAGGTGTTCCCTGATGATCTTCCTGGACTTCCGCCAAGTCATGATATCGACTTCCGTATCGACCTCATTCCTGGAGCCAACCCTGTTGCCAAAGCTCCCTACCGACTTGCATCGTCCGAAATGCGTGAACTCTCAAACCAACTTCAGGAACTACTTGAGAAAGGCTTCATTCGCCCGAGCACCTCTCCTTGGGGCGCGCCAGTCCTCTTCGTTAAAAGGAAGGATGGGTCGTTCTAGATGTGCATTGATTATCAGGAATTGAATAAGCTAACCATCAAGAACCGCTATCCCCTACCTCGCATTAACGATTTGTTTGATCAGCTACAAGGTGCTACGTGTTTTTCAAAAATCAATCTCCGCTCAGGCTATCACCAGTTACGCATTCAAGAGGAGGATATACCCAAAACCGCTTTTCGCACTCGCTACGACCACTACGAGTTCGTTGTTATGCCTTTTGGTTTAACCAACGCACCCGCGGTTTTTATGGATCTGATGAATCGCGTGTGTAAACCTTATCTCGACCGTTTCGTCATCGTGTTCATCGTCGATGTCTTGATCTATTCTAAGTCAAGAGCCGAACATACGCAACACCTACGTTTGGTTCTCGAACTACTCCAGGGGAATCAACTCTATGCTAAGTTCTCCAAGTTTGAATTTTGGCTGGGGGAGGTACAGTTCCTGGGTCACATCGTAAATAGTCAAGGTATTCACGTTGATCCCGCGAAGATCGAAGCAGTTAAGAGCTGGATTCCACCTAAGAACCCGTCCGAAGTTCGTTCTTTTCTCGGACTAGCGGGTTATTATCGTCGATTTATCGAAGGATTCTCCAAGATCGCTGTGCCGCTTACCGCTCTCACGCATAAAGACAGGTCTTTTGTTTGGGGAACTGAACAAGAGTCTGCTTTCCAAACCCTCAAACACATGCTCTGCAACGCTCCTGTCCTCACATTGCCCGATGGAAACGACGGCTTCATTGTCTATTGGGATTCTTCCAACCTTGGTCTTGGTTGTGTTCTCATGCAACGGGACAAGGTTATAGCCTACGCGTCTCGTCAGCTCAAAATCCACGAGAAGAACTATACAACCCATGATCTCGAGCTAGGCGCGGTTGTTTTTGCATTAAAAATTTGGCGACACTACCTTTATGGTACCAACTTTACGATCTTCATCGATCATAGGAGCCTGTAACATATCTTTGATCAGAAAGAACTTAATATGTGTCAACGCCGATGGGTAGAACTTCTCAACGATTACGACTGTGAGATTCGTTATCACCCGTGCAAAGCAAATGTCGTTGCCGATGCTCTCAGCAGAGAGTTATTTGCTCAGCATTCGCGATACCCAAGCCCAATACGATCTTGAAGCCTCATCCGTGAAGCCCAGCATGCTTGTTTTAATGAGCGCACTCTGAAGAAGGAACAAATCTATCACGATGGAGCTCAACTGGTAAATAAGTCGAATGGGTTATTCCACTACCTGAACCAAATTTGGATCCCTAAGCGGACCAATCTATGACAAATTTTGATGGACGAAGCCCACAAATCCCGGTATTCTATTCATCCCGGTGCCGACAAAATGTACCAGGATCTTCGCTACAAGTACTGGTGGCCGAGCATGAAAAGAGATATTGCTCTCTACGTTGGGAAGTGCCTGACTTGTGCAAGGGTCAAGGCTGAAATCCAAAGGCCCTCTGGCTTACTCGAACAACCCCCGATCCCTATGTGGAAGTGGGAGAGTACAGCTATGGGCTTCATAACAAAGCTTCTGCACACGTCATCAGGTCATGACAGCATATGGGTTGTTGTTGATCGTTTAACCAAATCAGCCCACTTTTTGCCAATACGGGAAGACTACAAGGTGGAACGATTAGCCCGGATCTACACCGACGAGATCATTTGTAATCATGGGACGCCTCGTGACATCATCTTCAATCGTGACGCTCGGTTTACCTCGCGATTGTGGGAAACGTTTTAAGCCGCTCTTGGTACAACGCTTAATCTAAGTACCGCATTCCACCCTCAAACCGATGGTCAGACTGAAAGAACGATCTGTACTCTTGAAGACATGCTCCGTTCGTGTGTCATGGACTTCGGTGGTAATTGGGACAAATACCTGTCGTTAGTCGAATTCTCGTACAACAACAGTTATCATACCAGTATCCAAATGGCACCATTCGAAGCTTTATATGGAAGAAGATGTCGATCGCCTATTGTATGGCACGAGATCGGTCACTCGTAATTAACCGGTCCTAAGCTATTGCAAGAAACGACTGACAAAGTCCTCCAGATTCGAGACAACTTGTTGAAAGCTCGAAGTCGACAGAAAAGTTACGCCGATAAAAGACGCAAGCCCCTTGAATTTGACGGTGGCGACTACGTATTCCTACAGGTATCACCTTGGAAGGGTGTGGTCAGATTCGGCAAGAAAGGGAAACTAGCGCCTCGATATATTGGACCTTTTAAGATTCTGGAAAGGATCGAAAAAGACGCCTACAGACTCGAACTACCGGAGGAACTTAGTAACGTCCACCCGACTTTCCACGTGTCAAACCTCCGAAAATGCCTGGCTGAGCATGATTTAATTGTACCTCTCGACGACCTCCAAATAAACGAAACACTACACTTTGTGGAGAAACCTGTCGAAATCATGGATCGCCAAACCAAGCAGCTCAGACGTTCACGCATTCCTATTGTGAAATTCCGATGGGAAGGCAAACGAGGCGCAGAGTTCACTTGGGAACTTGAAAGCGATATGAAGACAAAGTACCCACAGTTGTTTGCTACGGCTTCGACCTAATTTCGGGACGAAATTCCCTAAACAAGGGGAGCCTGTAACACCCCGTGTTTCGAAAGTCAAAGTCAAATTCAAGATTGAAGTCAAAGGGAGAAAAGATTGCTAATTGCAAACTGTCTCTCCTCGCTCAATTCCTGTTTTGACTTCTTTGACTGTAGTTAGTCCATTTTGGGTTTTACGTTAGTTGTATTATGTGGAGTAATCGTTAAAAATCGCAGCAATCGAATATTTATCGCTACAAATCGCTTTACGACTGTGAATAATAGGAAGTATCAATGCGATAAAGTAAACTAAACACAGATCGAACTAATCTAATCGACATCGCGCTCGTAACTCGAAATTTGCATTTTGGTGATTAATATACGTGTGTGTGTGCCTTATGTGTTACTTGTGCATGTTTATTTATGTTATGTGTGGTAATCAATTGAATCGCAATCGAACTTAAATGGCAATCGAAACGCAATCGAACTTAAATCGCAATCGCAAAACGAATACGAAACAAGGATGATTGTATGTAGATATAGTATGAAAATTAGTGGAGAAGAGACAGCGCAAGATATGAGTAATTGGGATTAAAAGTAATTTGAAAAGAAAACTCTATCGCATTCACATCGCCGCAATCGAAATCGAAAAATCAAAAATCGTCGCGTCGCGCACTCGAACCAGATGCCAGCCGGCCGGATTGCCATCTGACCGGGCTACCATCCGATCGGTGTGCCATCCGACCAACCCGACATCCGAGTGTGGTGTCATCCGACCGACCCACACTTTCCTCTTTTGGAATGCTATAAATACCCATGTCACTTTCAAACTTTCTACTTTTGGAAACTCTCTGTCCGAGCAGCACACTCTCCTCACCTTTTCTTCGATTTCTCTCAAACCAAGTAAGATCTCGTCCTAAATCTTGTACTTTCTTGATCTACACGCACTCCTACACCTTTCTATCTTTCGAATTTTGACCTTTAACCGTGAAATCATCAAGATTCAAGTGTTCTATGATGACGTCATCATGGTGTTCTTCAAGAACTTCATGTTTTGGCCTCAATCTCTCAAGAACAACTTGAATCTAACCGATTTCCACATAAATAAACAAAGATCACTCATAGATCTAAACATATTCACGGTGAAAAGGATTGAAAGATGGTTTCTAACTTTCTTTCAACTCTTTTACACTCAATGCACTCAACACCGATAAAATCGGGCCTTGTGTCAACGTACTACTCATTCTATGGTTATGATAGCTCAAGATCCGACCCTATCCACGAGGTTCACTGGTTTGGGTTAAACAAGAACTTCGTCTCGAACAGTTCACGAGTCGGGCTTGGGTGATTCCTGTCGGATCCGGAGAACCAAGTATCGACAAGTTCCCGATGTTTGACTCGCTGTCAAAATAACTCGATAAAACAACAAACCATCAGAAACAACCAAGTGTAAGACGAACGGAACGACCAGGACGGGGTGCCATCCGATCGGACTGCTGTCCGAACGGACAGCCACCCGCACGGCTGACCACCCGATCGGCTTGCACTATAGGTCCCACACTTAATCACTTTTTGGAGTTTGAGTATTGAACGAACTGATGTCCGATCGGACTACCATCCGGCCGGATTACTCTTCGGATCATGAGATGCTTGTCTTTAACACTTAATTGATTTTCAAACATGTTCAATGCACTAAGGATGCCACCCGACCGGACTGCTGTCCGATCGAGTGACAACCTGCTGTGAACTTGTTCTCACTGAAGTGTCAACCTATCGTATTGCCGTCCGATCGACTGATCTAAAGGGAAGAGATACTTCAATGTTTTCAAATGCTACAACAAAAACTTCAAAAGTCAGACCATCATACACAAACACATCCTTCTCATAGGAAGAAACAATCCACTCGAATAGTCATCCGACCGGACTACCGTCCGATCGGATTATCATCCGACCGAACTGCCATTCAACCCGTCAGCACTTGTTCCGTTTTACGCATCACTTATTGTTATTCTATCGAACTATTCAGGCTAACATTACTCTCAAGCGCTCCCTTCAATCCATCAACCACTGTGAGTATACTCGATCCCTTTTTGCTTTAAGCACTTTTGGGTGTTACATACGTTACTTATACGAAATCACATCGAACACACTACACAATATTTTAAACGCTAACCGTTACCGCATGTATTACGTGACTTAATGAATGCTTGTTTGTTATGTTTACACATGGAATGTTGTCTACCTGCCTTTACGACGATAGTACTATAGTTTGGACTCAGCACCCGCTCATGCGGGGGTTGTTAAGGACAATTACTTGCATGGATTACAGTGGTGATCATGTGTTGCGAACTGCCTTGGGCAGTCAACCCGCAGTCATTGGTATCGATAGATCCATGTCGATAATTAACATGCTTCGTTTTCCTCTGTGTATGTGCTGGTTATGCGTAAACTATTTCGAACTCTATATGTTATTATCAAACTTGTATGCTCACCTTTACACTATGTGTATGGACTTTTATTTTAACGTATGTGACAGGTAATTAGGATGCTTATCTGCTAGGAAAGCGAGGCTAGAATAAGCTTCTAGAGCCCAACAAATAGTTGTCTGTAGATCTGAAAACAGGAGTCTCTAGAAGCAGATAAACAATTGGGCAATTTTGTAAAATCTGAGTTGTCGGAATAGAACTATTTGCCTGGATTTTGTCTGTAATAATTTGTTTACCTTTTGAGGCATGGTATGGGACATGTTAATTTAAATTAATTGGTAATGATAATTGTTATGGAAACTTCTGGACAATTTGTTTCACTCAGTGTCGCGCCCCGATGATTCCGCCGTCGGTTGGGGTGTGACAAAGCAGACTGCATTTTTCCTGCCCTTGCAGTCCAACGCTTTATGCTCCCTTGATTTGCAGATCCCACAAGCCCTTGGCTGCGATTGGGATTTTGGTTCGATCCTGCACTTCCCATAATGGCGCTTCTTGCAAGTCTTGCATACAGGTTTCTGGTTGGACCTTTGTTTGTTCTTTTTCTTAGAACTCAGGGAGTTATCTTCCATCATTTTCCTTTTTAGTTCATCCTTTGTAGTCGAGGCACGAACAAGATCCTTCTCATGAGTAAGAAAGTGTGGTTTCTGATGGGATTTGGAGCAAGTAGCATTGGGCTCTTTGAACTTTTTCACAGCCTTCTTCATAGCTTTTCCAACAGTTGTGTCAATCATAGCTTGGAGAACATCCTTGTCAATTTTGAGGTTCACAATTGTAGCATCAGCAGCATGCGTCGCATCATCAATGGCGCGATTGATTGTTGTCTTATCCGAGTTTGTCATACTCAAGATTTGGTTCCTATCACCAAACGAATCAATTCCTTAGTTGCAATCCAACAACTGCTATTCATCACCCTGATGGCCTTTACATATACTAACCATGGTATCATAAAACCATACAGGCCAATATTGTACTAACATTCTTAATGAACGTTATTTAAAAATATATATGTCAATATTACTTAGCCTAGGTCACAAAAGTCCATCAATGGCATTTAAGGTTTGGACCTAGTCCATCACCTTTTTGACAGGGGATCAAAATGTCATCTCTGTCTTTATTATATTGATGAATTTGGATAGCTTGAAAGCTTGCCATAAGGATATCAGAAAAGAGTGATTCCTAATAGATATAAAATATCTATCTTAGATTTGTTGGAGCATTCTCTAAAGTATCATCGGCCAATTTTACCTCGTGCTATATGTCTAGAGTCCTAATCGGGCAGAGACAACAGTTTATAGCATTTATTGTCCACAATAGACTTATCTATGCAAGAATCAAATAAATTTCTGCATAAACCTCTTGATAAGGAAGGGTACCTGCTATAATGTCATCATTCTACACTATCTCCTAGGCGTTCCTCTGGAAGACTCACGCGTTTGTTTTCCTGGCCTCTCCAGGCTTCTTTATAAGTTTTGGGCAGTTGGTTTTGATGTGCCTCTCCTCGTTGCAATTGTAACATGTCGTGTTCTTCAACTCCTTGCAATCTAAAGTCTTGTGACCCTTGGTCTTGCAAATTCCACACAGTTTAGCACGTGGGTCAATCGTACATTTTCTAGAATGTTGCTTTCTACAGTTACTGCATTTGGGTCTGTTATTAGACTGACTCAAGTTTTTCCTAAACTCGGAATCTTTCTCGCGCTTAAAACTTCCCTTTTTCTTCTTGTCAGATCGATGAGAGTTCTCCTCCTCTCTTTCCCTTTTTCCTTTGCCAGAAGCCTTAACAGACTTATTTCTGATTGCATCTAAGGTGAGAGATAAGGATAAGTCCACCACGGACCTATATGTGGTAGGCCTTGATGCCTTGACATTTTCCTTAATTTCTGGTGCTAGGCCTCCAATAAAACGCGCTATACGTTTAGTTTTAGGGGTGACTAAATAGGGAACTAGGTGAGACATAGTGTTGAAACTTGTCACGTATGCCTGGCAATCTAAATCCTTCATGACCAGAGTCAAGAAGTCTGTTTCTATCTTTTGTCACACCCCGACCACGTAAAACATCAAATCGTGGTGGAAACGTCGGGGAGTGTTGTAACAGAATTATTGTTCCACAACCAAGGTAATTAAAATAATATTTTATTCATCACCCAAGGGTGGAATACATCGTTCAAAACAAGAACCAACATGTACATTGTCTTAAAACCACTGAAATAAAGAGTACATAACGTGATTTAAACTAAGTCTAGCTCTGTTTTATGTCACTAAGGCCCGAGTCCACCCTAGCGTGTCACGATCATCCTATGCATTAGCTCCTGAAAACACATGTGAAAATAGGTACGTCAGCATAACAATGCCTATGAGTAACATAGGTTTTGTGAAAATAGGATTCATGACTTAGGTTTAAGAAAAGTGTTTAATGAAAGTTAGTCCTGAACCTTGTAGATTGTTTTGTTTTGTAAATCCATTGAAAAGCGATAAAATCAGATGATACGTATAAGTAAAGAATAATGTATGGTTAAAGAATAACCAAGTAGAAATAAGTTGTATAAAATAATTTTGTAAAACAAAGTCTTGTGAAAAAGATATTATTTGTGTAAAGTGTATAAGTCCAAAATTGAATGATTTAAATAACGGTATGTCATGTAATACATTACAAGCACTTATATATAGGAAGTACCAGCGGCGTATCCACCATGCTTGTAGCATACTACACACATATCGTTACTTAAGTCACTTACCCAAATCACCAAAGCATATAGTTCGTGTTCAAACCAATCATCAAATGTTCTTGTCTAAACCATTGTCAATGTTTAAAACCCAAAATGTAGTCATGTAGTTAAAACAAAAGTTATGTATGGTAAGTAACAAAATGAGAATACTTAACCATAAGTAAAAAGGAACAAAACAAAGTATTTTGAATAAATCAAAAAGTTATGTTTTGCCCAGTAAAAGCTTGTTTTATTGATACAAACATTTATGTGGTAAGTTAACGCATTACATTCAAGCCTTGAGACAGCAGGATAACCTTAGAGTAAAGGTTATCAAAGTAAAATGTTTTCGGATTCAGTCATTCCTTTCACCCAAACAAACCTAGGGTGTCAGGAACGGGATTTGTCAAGTCCTATGGTACCATTACTTACTACCGAGCGGCGTAGCTAATGTTAATGAATGTAGTAAAGAACCGTTTATGCAAACCAAATGTCATACCAAATGTAAACAAGTTATGTGAAAATAATGTACTAAGTATGCTAAGTAAACATACAAAGCAGAAAAGTCATGTAAAACAATGTGCTAATATGCCATGTAAACATATATAGCAAAACAATGTAATGTAAATCAATGTGCTAGCATGCTAAGTTAACATACATAGCAAAACAATGTAATGAAATCATGTACTATAAGTGTACTAAAGAACATAGCAGGCATATGATGTGAAAATAAGAAAGCACGAAAGTAACAAGTAGGCACATGTGTTTCACCCCAAAATGTTTGGAAAACAGTAAAAGAGGGGTCTATGTACTCACATAGACACCTTGAAAGCATTTGAAAGATGGGGTTCTATGTACTCACTTGAGATTGCTTAGAAGTCGTAGGATAACCACCAAGCAATGCTAGAAGATCACGGAATCAAACGGCACCTATATAGGTAACTACATAAATAAACGGCCCTATCGGAGGATCGGGTAGTACGAGGGTTCGTAAACCAAATAAGTAGGGGAACTTATGTAACATGATTTAACAAAGCCTACGTACTAAAACGAAACCTATCCTAAGTGCTTTTGACCCGTTACGACGCGCTTAGGTAGCTTATGCTACTTTAACGCGTCGTTCGCGTAAAACGCGTTCGGAAAGCCTAACTAGTCCTATGACAAGTAAGATATGCCTTAACATGCTTAATATTGTTGCTAAATCAGTTTAGATGTCAAAAATTATGTTACATAGGCTTAAAATGAATTTTGGCGCAAAAAGGG
The DNA here is from genome assembly GCF_002127325.2 of Helianthus annuus. NCBI lineage: Eukaryota > Viridiplantae > Streptophyta > Magnoliopsida > Asterales > Asteraceae > Helianthus > Helianthus annuus. The sequence continues at coordinate 154,158,690 of NC_035443.2, forward strand.
TATTTTGGTAATTTACCTAAGGCATAAGAACTACTTATCATACAACTACTTAAACGTCGTGACCATAAGGTATAACCTCGGAAGGTTATTCCCTATACAACTATGGTCACCTAAAATGTTTGGTCGGATCCTAAAGATCAACCAAATGGGTCGGGTTCGTAAGCATAAGTGATTGATTAGATCGCTTACCTTTACGACCCTAAACAAGCACAAATCTAAAAGCGACGAGCTAAACATGCTAGAACATGTTTAGTAATGTTTAGAAAACAGGTTTGGTATTAAAACAAACGGTTTTAATACCCTAGAGTAGTTTGGTTACAAAATACGCGAGAAAACGCATTTTGGCCGAAACTACGACTCGTCACTGAGCCTAGATAACGTGGTAATCAGTAGGTATATTTACTAGGGACTATAACCATCGTGATTACGCTCACGTTATGAAGTTCAAACGAACTTCGCATTGACCATAAACTGGTCAATGCATAAAGTCAAACGCAATTTGACTTTAACGCTAAAACGAACGAAAAACGCGAAAGAATACTTACAGAAGGTCCCCGCAAGATTTGGACCCGATTCACTCTCAGGTAGGAAGTATATAAACTTCCACTTAGAGAGCTTTGAATCAGATTTCAAATGTGAGGGAAAATGAGCAAGACATGGGGGGTATTTATAGGAAACATGGAACCGTTAAGATCGTTTCTTGTTCCCAAGCGTTAAATCTGAGCCGTACAACACATACCCACTGAATTACAAACCCATGGGAGCCCCTAGGATTGATAAAAACCATTTGCAAGTGGTTTTGAAGTGCTAAACAGCTGCAAACAGCTGTTTGCAACATTTTTGCATATCTGGGGAGGCCATGCGGCCCGCATCAGGATCCACATAAACTCAGGCGGGCCGCCTGAGGTTGTCTGATCAGCATAACTTTTCAAAAATGACAGTTTTAGCCCCTGCATGCTTTTAAGTCCATTTTCGACATGTTTAAGGCCCGTTAACCTCATTTCAAGCCTCTAAAATGAAGTTAAGGTATAGGGAACTCAAAACATGCTCAAAAATATCTCGGATGTCGGTTCGTTTGGTCGCACGATCGCGATGTTCGCTTAATTACGACGGAATGCGCATAAGCACGAAAGACGATCCAAATTGCGCGACGAATGGATTTTTCTCATGCCAAACATTAAAACATAATATTTTAATGCTTACATAAATTTTTGGATGTCCGGATGTATTCAGAGCGTAAGTTATGCGCGAAAGTGCAAACTTATGCACTTTTTGACGCTTTTAGTCCCTGAATGAGCATAAAGTTTATTTTAGCACACCGAACCCCTCAAAGCCTATTTCTAAGCTATGTAAAGGATATTTAGGGTATGTTTAACTTATGGGCATGTTCCGGAATGTTCGTTACAGTTCAAATCGGCATACTTTCGCAGTTTGTCAATTTTAGTCCCTGTAAGCGAATTAACTTGAATTTTGCCATACCAAAGCCTTCAAAACTTATTTCTAAGTTATGTAAAGGTTATTTAAGGTATGTTAAGCATAAATTGATGTTCCGGAGTATTTGTTGCATATAACTGATTACGTTTTCGCACCAGTTTGCGTATAATTCTCCAGAAAGCGATATAGAGTTTGAAATCGAATAAAAGTCAAAACATGAAAAGCATCAAACACAAACAAACAAACATAGGGATCAAATAACTTTATTTCATTGATAACTGAACTGTTTACAATGATTACAAGCACAGATGTCACAGTCTCCCCTACTTGTGGAAATTTCGTCCCGAAATTTGTTTAGAGGATACTCGTGAGAATAGATGTGGATACTTCGCCTTCATTTGATCTTCACGTTCCCAAGTAAACTCAGGTCCACGTTTAGATTCCCAGGGAACTTTAACCAACGGAATGCGCTTACGTTTAAGCCATTTGACTTCACGATCCATAATTTCCACAGGTTTCTCAACAAAATGTAGTGTTTTATCAACACGGATTTCGTCAAGCGGTATGTGGAGGTTCTCATCAGCTAAACACTTTTTGAGATTGGATACGTGGAAAGTAGGATGAACATTTCCAAGTTTAGGAGGTAATGCAAGTCTGTAGGCTACCTTACCGATTCTTTCGACGATCTTGAATGGTCCAACATATCTAGGTGCAAGTTTTCCTTTCTTTCCAAATCTGATCACACCTTTCCAAGGTGAGACCTTAAGTAATACACGATCACCGACTTGGAATTCTAAGGGCTTGCGTCATCGGTCCGCGTAACTCTTTTGACGGCTTCGAGCTGCCTGTAAGTTATCACGAACTTTCTTAACCTTGTCAGTTGTCTTTAGAATGAGGTCAGGTCCAGTAAGTTGAGCCTCACCTATTTCATTCCAGCAGACTGGTGAACGACATTTTCGACCATAGAGAGCCTCGAAAGGAGCCATGTTGATGCTGGAGTGATAACTATTGTTATAGGAGAATTCAATCAATGGAAGATGTGAATCCCAACTACCACCAAAATCGATCACACAAGCTCTAAGCATCCTCCAAAGTCTGGATTGTTCTCTCAGTTTGGCCATCTGTTTGTGGATGATAGGCTGTGCTTAGATTGAGTTGGGTCCCTATAGCAGATTGCATGGTTCTCCAAAATCGAGAAGAGAAGCGAGCATCCCTATCAGAAATAATGTCCAAAGGAACACCATGTCGAGATACAATTTCATCCACGTAGATTTTGGCTAGTCTTTCAGCAGAAATCCTCACAGATTGGCAAGAAATGCGCTGACTTTGTAAGACGATCAACAACTACCCAGATGGCATCATGACCTTTCTTAGTGCGTGGGAGTTTAGTAATGAGATCCATAGCAATGTTTTCCCATTTCCAAACTGGGATCTCAGGTTGCTCCAAAAGACCATAAGGATGTTGGTGTTCAGCCTTGACCTTGAGACAAGTAAGGCACTTTGAAACGTACAAGGCAATGTCTTTCTTCATACCAGGCCACCAATACTGAGTACGAAGATCCTTATACATTTTATCTGAGCCAGGATGAATAGAATAACGAGACTTATGGGCCTCATCCATAAGCAGAGTGCGAAGATCATCTTGGCTTGGGACCCACAAACGGTCCATGAAATAATACAATCCATCTTCCTTCAGCACAAGGTCAGGCTTAATGTGATAGGGTAATTCCTTACCCATCAAGTCTTGTGAAACACAAGCCTGTTGAGCCTGAGTAATGCGTGCTTGGATATTAGATCAAGCTTGAATAGCAGATTGAACATGAACACAATGAAGTATAGTGCGTTCCTTACGACTCAATGTGTCAGCCACAACATTCGCTTTACCAGGATGGTAGCGAATTTCGCAATCATAGTCGTTTAGGAGTTCGACCCAACGTCTTTGCCTCATGTTGAGTTCTTTCTGATTAAAGATATGCTGAAGACTTTTGTGGTCAGTAAAAACCACGCATTTTGTACCGTACAAATAGTGTCTCCAGATTTTGAGAGCGAAGACAACTGCACCCAACTCAAGATCATGAGTGGTGTAGTTTCTCTCATGTACCTTCAATTGTCTAGATGCGTAGGCTATGACTTTGTTCCTTTGCATCAGAACACAGCCAAGACCCAATTTCGATGCATCACAGTAAATAACAAAATCATCATTGCCCTCGGGCAAAGTCAGAATAGGTGCATTACAAAGCTTCTGCTTCAAGGTCTGAAACGCTTCTTCTTGCTTAAAACCCCATTCAAAGGGTTTGTTCTTCTGAGTTAGAGCAGTTAGGAGAACTGCAATCTTTGGGAAGTTCTCGATGAAGCGGCGGTAATAACCCGCAAGACCAAGAAAAGAACGAACCTCAGTAGGAGTAGTAGGCGTATCCCAATCCTTAATCACACTGATCTTGGAAGGATCTACATGAATACCTTGTTGGTTGACAATATGCCCCAAAAATTGAACTTCCTTAAGCCAAAATTCACACTTGGAGAACTTGGCAAAAAGTTGCTCTTTCTTTAGGAGTTCCAGAGTAAGACGAAGATGTTGCTCGTGATCAGCTCGCGTCTTAGAATAAATCAAGATGTCATCAATAAAAACGATGATGAACTTATCCAAATAAGGCTTGCAGACCCTATTCATCAAGTCCATGAAAACAGCAGGTGCATTGGTCAAACCGAATGGCATGATTGTGAACTCATAATGCCCATATCGAGTGCGGAATGCTGTTTTGGGAATATCCTCTTCATGCACACGAAGTTGATGATACCCAGAACGAAGGTCGATCTTCGAAAAGCAAGTAGCACCCTGTAACTGGTCAAAGAGATCATCAATGCGAGGTAGGGGATATCGATTCTTGATGGTAAGCTTATTCAGCTCACGATAATCGATACACATTCTGAAGGATCCATCCTTCTTCTTGACAAAAAGAACGGGAGCACCCCAAGGTGAAAAACTGGGACGGATAAAACCTTTGTCAGAAAGCTCCTGAAGCTGCTTAGATAGCTCTTGCATCTCAGACGGTGCAAGACGATATGGAGCTCTAGCAATGGGATTTGCACCAGGTACAAGATCAATATGGAACTCGACTTGGCGTGCTGGAGGTAGACCAGGTAACTCTTTAGGAAACAACTCCGGATAATCCCGAACAACAGGAATATCTTGCATAGTTTTACCTTTGCCTCTATCTGCAGTAACATGTGCCAAGAAGGCCACATAGTTCTTTCGCAGATACTTCCGAGCTTGAAAACAAGACATAAGCTTGAGGCTACTAGCAGGTTTTTCACCACAAACCTGTAGTATCTCACCTGACGAAAGCGGCACACGAACGATCTTCTCAAAACATACTACCTATGCGCGATGCTTGGCTAACCAATCCATACCCACAATAATGTCGAAGCTTCCAAGTTTCATAGGCGTGAGGTCAATAGGAAAGAGATGGTTGCTAAGGTTCAGCTGGCAGTTGCGAAGAACAGAATCAAGAACAACGGGTTCACCATTCGCAACTTCGACTGTCAAAGGCTTACCTAGTTTCGTTCTAGACACGCGAAGAAAAGGCTCAAAAGATAACGACACAAAACTCTTATCGGCCCCTGAATCAAGAAGAACAGACGCAGGTTGATTATTAACAAAGAATGTACCGTTCACCACCTCGTCGTCTGCTTGCGCCTCAACAGCATTCATCTTAAAAGCTCGTCCACGAGCCTGAGCCTGAACCGGGTTAGCATTCACCAATCTTGGACACTGATTACGGTAGTGGGTCAGATCCCCACAGTTGTAACAAGAACCTGGTGGGAAGTGAGGTCGTGCTGCTTGACCTTGTTGCTGAGCAAGAGGCTGGGCAACCTGTTGAGCCGGGTTCTGAGCTGCCCGATTCAAATTAGCAGGACTGCGGCAGGTGGCAGCAAGATGACTAGGTCTTCCGCAGTTAGTGCATTGACGGCACTGAAGATGTGGCTGGTGATGGCCGTTACACCTGTTGCACCAAGGTGCATTTCCAAGATAAGGCCTCTTGGCAGGTTGTTGCGCAGGCTGATTTGTCTATGTAGTAATGGCAAAATTTTGGGAAGCCTTCCGCTTCCTAGAACCCTTCGAAGAATCCGCATCACTCCCCTTCTTGTTTTTACCTTTCTTGCTATCCTTCTTGTCAGACTCCTGCTTCTTACCCTTCTTGTCACCCTTTCTATGCAACTTACCCTTTCGAATCTGTGACTCAGTCAACGTTACAGATAGTTCGATTGCCTGACGAACAGTGGTAGGTTTACTACCAGTAACTATGTCTTGCACAGAGTCAGGTAGATCATCGATGTATCTTTCGATAGCCTTATCAAGTGGGGTAACCATCGTTGGGCATAACAAACTCAACTCTTCGTACCTATCAGTATACGCCCGGTGCTCGCCACTAAACTGCTTTAGATCGTCAAACTCCCTTTCCAGTGCTCGTAGTTCATGATGAGGACAAAACTCACTCATCGTGAGAGTCCTCAACTCAGCCCATGACTGTGCTAAAGCGACTTCAGCACCTCGATCTCTCATAACCCCATTCCACCATGTCAACGCCCTCTTTTGAAAAACACTAGAAGCAAACTCGACTCTGCGATTATCAGGACACTGAACGTGACGGAAAGTATTCTCAATGCTCTCAAACCATTGAAGGAGCCCAGTTGCCCCCTCAGTACCACTGAACTTGAGTGGTTTAGCTGAATTGAAGCTCTTGAAGTTACAAGGAGCATTCTGATTGATGTTGGCTTGGTTAAACTGAGCAATAAGATTCGGGAACGCAGCAGCCATATGCTGTGCGATGATTTCTGCCAGTTCGGCATTGGGTAGCTGATTTTCGCGTCGAGGAGGCATGCTAAAAAGAGGAAAACATGAGAGGAAACGAGTGAGATGATTAGATGAAAAGAACGAGATGAAACAAAACCAACAAAGCAAGGATGGTGGTCATTCGTCCGTATCACAAAGCAAACAAATGACACACAGTGACTAATCAAAGTAAATGGGTCCATAAACAATGCTTAGCGAAGACATGCTCGCCTATAAGTGAACACTCACCCCAAGAGTTCCCAGGTAAGAGTGTCTGGTCCGATTATGTGGATTTGTACGAACACTCTAGCCTTAGACAGAAAACCCAGGGTACAGGCATTCACCCTTCCAGTTTGCACGTGTTCACATTATTTATTACCAAAACTTTGACGAGATTTTGAAAACTTGGAAGGCACAAGGCCAAAAGAATCATTAAAACAAATGATAAATTTTCAAAATCAATTTGAAAAATCAAAAGGGTTCAAAACCATATAATAAATCATTTGAAAACAGAGGATTGTTTTTCAAAAATCGTTTTAGAAAACTGGGTTCTTGTTTTGGTGATCACCTAAGGATAGGTGAAGTGCATGTTTTAAAATCTACACACAAGACAACTTGTGTTGGGGTCCTAGAAAGGTTATAGTCTAGGTCAAAGCATTACTAATAACCTAATTCCCTATAACCATTGGCTCTGATACCAACTCTTCTGTCACACCCCGACCACGTAAAACATCAAATCGTGGCGGAAACGTCGGGGAGTATTGTAACAGAATTATTGTTCCACAACCAAGGTAATTAAAATAATATTTTATTCATCACCCAAGGGTGGAATACATCGTTCAAAACAAGAACCAACATGTACATTGTCTTAAAACCACTGAAATAAAGAGTACATAACGTGATTTAAACTAAGTCTAGCTCTGTTTTATGTCACTAAGGCCCGAGTCCACCCTAGCGTGTCACGATCGTCCTATGCATTAGCTCCTGAAAACACATGTGAAAATAGGTACGTCAACATAACAATGCCTGTGAGTAACATAGGTTATGTGAAAATAGGATTCATGACTTAGGTTTAAGAAAAGTGTTTAATGAAAGTTAGTCATGAACCTTGTAGGTTGCTTTGTTTTGTAAATCCATTGAAAAGCGATAACATCAGATGATATGTATAAGTAAAGAATAATGTATGGTTAAAGAATAACCAAGTAGAAATAAGTTGTATAAAATAATTTGTTTTGTAAAACAAAGTCTTGTGAAAAAGATATTATTTGTGTAAAGTGTATAAGTCCAAAATTGAATGATTTAAATAACGGTATGTCATGTAATACATTACAAGCACTTATATATAGGAAGTACCAACGGCGTATCCACCATGCTTGTAGCATACTACACACATATCGTTACTTAAGTCACTTACCCAAATCACCAAAGCATATAGTTCATGTTCAAACCAATCATCAAATGTTCTTGTCTAAACCATTGTCAATGTTTAAAACCCAAAATGTAGTCATGTAGTTAAAACAAAAGTTATGTATGGTAAGTAACAAAATGAGAATACTTAACCATAAGTAAAAAGGAACAAAACAAAGTATTTTGAATAAATCAAAAAGTTATGTTTTGCCCAGTAAAAGCTTGTTTTATTGATACAAACATTTATGTGGTAAGTTAACGCATTACATTCAAGCCTTGAGACAGCAGGATAACCTTAGAGTAAAGGTTATCAAAGTAAAATGTTTTCGGATTCAGTCATTCCTTTCACCCAAACAAACCTAGGGTGTCAGGAACGGGATTTGTCAAGTCCTATGGTACCATTACTTACTACCGAGCGGCGTAGCTAATGTTAATGAATGTAGTAAAGAACCGTTTATGCAAACCAAATGTCATACCAAATGTAAACAAGTTATGTGAAAATAATGTACTAAGTATGCTAAGTAAACATACAAAGCAGAAAAGTCATGTAAAACAATGTGCTAATATGCCATGTAAACATATATAGCAAAACAATGTAATGTAAATCAATGTGCTAGCATGCTAAGTTAACATACATAGCAAAACAATGTAATGAAATCATGTACTATAAGTGTACTAAAGAACATAGCAGGCATATGATGTGAAAATAAGAAAGCACGAAAGTAACAAGTAGGCACATGTGTTTCACCCCAAAATGTTTGGAAAACAGTAAAAGAGGGGTCTATGTACTCACATAGACACCTTGAAAGCATTTGAAAGATGGGGTTCTATGTGCTCACTTGAGATTGCTTAGAAGTCGTAGGATAACCACCAAGCAATGCTAGAAGATCACGGAATCAAACGGCACCTATATAGGTAACTACATAAATAAACGGCCCTATCGGAGGATCGGGTAGTACGAGGGTTCGTAAACCAAATAAGTAGGGGAACTTATGTAACATGATTTAACAAAGCCTACGTACTAAAACGAAACCTATCCTAAGTGCTTTTGACCCGTTACGACCCGCTTAGGTAGCTTATGCTACTTTAACGCGTCGTTCGCGTAAACGCGTTCGGAAAGCCTAACTAGTCCTATGACAAGTAAGATATGCCTTAACATGCTTAATATTGTTGCTAAATCAGTTTAGATGTCAAAAATTATGTTACATAGGCTTAAAATGAATTTTGGCGCAAAAAGGGTATTTTGGTAATTTACCTAAGGCATAAGAACTACTTATCATACAACTACTTAAACGTCGTGACCATAAGGTATAACCTCGGAAGGTTATTCCCTATACAACTATGGTCACCTAAAATGTTTGGTCGGATCCTAAAGATCGACCAAATGGGTCGGGTTCGTAAGCATAAGCGATTGATTAGATCGCTTACCTTTACGACCCTAAACAAGCACAAATCTAAAAGCGACGAGCTAAACATGCTAGAACATGTTTAGTAATGTTTAGAAAACAGGTTTGGTATTAAAACAAACGGTTTTAATACCCTAGAGTAGTTTGGTTACAAAATACGCGAGAAAACGCATTTTGGCCGAAACTACGACTCGTCACTGAGCCTAGATAACGTGGTAATCAGTAGGTATAGTCACTAAGGACCATAACCATCGTGATTACGCTCACGTTATGAAGTTCAAACGAACTTCGCATTGACCATAAAATGGTCAATGCAGAAAGTCAAACGCAGTTTGACTTTAACGCTAAAACGAACGAAAAACGCGAAAGAATACTTACAGAAGGTCCCCGCAAGATTTGAACCCGATTCACTCTCAGGTAGGAAGTATATAAACTTCCACTTAGAGAGCTTTGAATCAGATTTCAAATGTGAGGGAATATGAGCAAGACATGGGGGGGTATTTATAGGAAACAAGGAACCGTTAAGATCGTTTCTTGTTCCCCAAGCGTTAAATCTGAGCCGTACAACACATACCCACTGAATTACAAACCCATGGGAGCCCCTAGGATTGATAAAAACCATTTGCAAGTGGTTTTGAAGTGCTAAACAGCTGCAAACTGCTGTTTGCAACATTTTTGCATATCTGGGGAGGCCATGCGGCCCGCATCAGGATCCACATAAACTCAGGCGGGCCGCCTGAGGTTGTCTGATCAGCATAACTTTTCAAAAATGACAGTTTTAGCCCCTGCATGCTTTTAAGTCCATTTTCGACATGTTTAAGGCCCGTTAACCTCATTTCAAGCCTCTAAAATGAAGTTAAAGTATAGGGAACTCAAAACATTCTCAAAAATATCTCGGATGTCGGTTCGTTTGGTCGTACGATCGCGATGTTCGCTTAATTACGACGGAATGCGCATAAGCGCGAAAGACGATCCAAATTACGCGACGAATGGATTTTTCTCATGCCAAACATTAAAACATAATATTTTAATGCTTACATAAATTTTTGGATGTCCGGATGTATTCAGAGCGTAAGTTATGCGCGAAAGTGCAAACTTATGCACTTTTTGACGCTTTTAGCCCCTGAATGAGCATAAAGTTTATTTTAGCACACCGAACCCCTCAAAGCCTATTTCTAAGCTATGTAAAGGATACTTAGGGTATGTTTAACTTATGGGCATGTTCCGGAATGTTCGTTACAGTTCAAATCGGCATACTTTCGCAGTTTGTCAATTTTAGTCCCTGTAAGCGAATTAACTTGAATTTTGCCATACCAAAGCCTTCAAAACTTATTTCTAAGTTATGTAAAGGTTATTTAAGGTATGTTAAGCATAAATTGATGTTCCGGAGTATTTGTTGCATATAACTGATTACGTTTTCGCACCAGTTTGCGTATAATTCTCCAGAAAGCGATATAGAGTTTGAAATCGAATAAAAGTCAAAACATGAAAAGCATCAAACACAAACAAACAAACATAGGGATAAAATAACTTTATTTCATTGATAACTGAACTGTTTACAATGATTACAAGCACAGATGTCACATCTTTTCTACCTCATGTTGAGGACAAAAGTTTTCCTTGATTAATGCGACAAATTGATCCTAAGATAAGTTGTAAAGTAGGATCTTTCCCGTGGCTTGGAGCAATGATCTCCACCATGCCAACGCTTCTCCATTGAATGATTGTGAAACAAATTTCACAACATCTTGCTCTGCACAACCACTGATGTCTACTAATGTGTCCATCTCATCCAGCCATGTCATACAATCGATGGCTCCTTTCTCTCCTGTAAAGTCCCTTGGTTTGCAAGAGACAAAGTATTTATAAGAGCAGGTCTTAACATGTGGCTCTTGATGAAGCACAACCTGTCTAGACGGAACACTCCTCTGATTTGATGAGTGATGAACATCGTCCTCCCTTGACTCATGTGTTTTAGAAGGGGGCTTACTATGAGCCATAGACAGAGTCTTAAAGTGGGTATCACTTGATTCATTATACTGTCTGTCAAGAGCTTGAGTAACAGCATTATCTATTAATGCCTGCAGTTTCACACCAGTTATATTAATTCTGGTAGTATCATTGTTCTCCTTCGGATGGCTGTTGACCTCCTCTGATCCAGCCATGTAGCTTGATTTCTACATAAATATTGACAATGATTTATTCAAAGGTTATTATGGAATCATCATTTTTAACGATTCATTAACCATGGTAATATGAACCATATGGGTTAATTTGTTAATTATATTAGTATTTTCATTATAATTTATCCTTGTATATAAAACATCAAGGATATTAAAATGACACAACAGGCCTAATCACAGGGATAGTTTTAAATTTATAAGCCACAATTTTTGAGAATCGAGGCACTAAGGTTTGAACATTGTTCATTACCCTTTTCCTGACAGGGAGTCTATTTTGGAACCATCATCTTCGATGATTCATTAACCATGGTATTAATAGACCATTCTTGGTTATTTTGGTAATCAGGTTTATTTTAAATTTTTATTATAAGTAATCCAGCCATAAGCTATTAAGGATATTGAAATGGCACAAGGGCCTTGTCACGGGGACAGTTTTGAATTTATAAGCCATGATCGTATGGGATCGAGGCATTTAAGGTTTGAGCATAGTTCGTTACTTTTCTTGACAAAGAGTCAAAGACTACAACTATCTTTTGTCTTTTAGGACAATAGATATAGCCCGTAGGCATTTCCTCACTAAGGGATGTTTATGATATGATCCTCTTATCAGATGCTATTAGTCAAGATCGTATGGATCATACAGACTATTATGCTTGGACATAGTCCAACATTTTTAGACAGGGGTCAAAGACCACCACTGTCGTTGTCTTATTGGACAACAAGTTTAGCCCGTAGGCACTTCATCACTAATGGATGTTTATAATATCATCATCTTTATTTGATGATTTAAGCCATGATTTCTAAATCACTAGGCTAGATGAGAAAATTGGAAGAATCCAATATAAGGATGACTGTTGTGATTTTCTCGAATCACATTTGTCAAGAGTGCTAACACGTTCTTAGGTGTTAACAAGGATCTGAATCTCTTGAATAGGTTTCACCATCTTGGCCATGTCTGAAATGACATGTAGGCTAGGTTTTACCTTTAAGATTCTTTTTAATATTTAGCGCAGAACAATCCTAATTTGAGATGTTAATAAGGATCTGAATCTAATTGAGGAACTACCATCTTGGCCGTGTCTTAAAATGACACGTGGCTAGGTCTTGTCCTTTTTAGATTTTGCCATTTTATTATAATGGTAGATCTTATAAAAGGAATGTTATTTTTCATTTATTTCATTTTTCATGTTTAGAATGAAAATTTAAATTTAATCATTCCACTACAAAAATTAAAAATACAGGTTTGCCCTAAACGGGACTTGAAAGGAATGATGTTGTCCTCGAAGGGACTAAAAGATAAATATGTCCTTATAAGGACTACTAAGGAAACAATCTTCAGCAAAAGGAGTTTTCTTCTTCACTTTATCTCTGAATGTTTTCTCCCTGGATGCACGTTTCATCCTAGCCGCGGTACGAAGCTCAGCATTTCAAGGCTCCGGAAGTGGAGAATTTCCATTACGGCTTCTTTGCTTGGCGACATATTCAAAATATATAAAAATTGGAAGCAATAATTTTCAGATTAGGGTTGAGAGTATTCCTATGTTAAGTCTAGACTCAGAAGGTCAAAGAATGTGCTACTGTGTCATTGAGATTAAACACAAAAGGCTAGTGTTTAATTCACTCAATGTTGGCTCTGATACCAACCTGTCACACCCCGATATTTCCACGTATTACCGGTGCGGAGTATCGTGACGCAGTTGATATCATCATGGTCAAACAACATAATTTAATGCACAGCGGAAGCAAAAGATAATTATATTACAATCGAATGAGAATATCAAAGTATTACAAATGGTATGTAAAAGATCCACAGGCGGATCAAATAAAAGAAAACTGTTCAACAGACTTTAGGCATCTAGAACTTGCAAGATTCCCTATTAACGCCCTGAGTTCCCAGCTAATTACGTACAGTACCTGTCACTTAACCTTTTTGGAAAATACGTCAATTTACACTGGTAAATACATTTAACTGACTCATTTTGAAAATGTTTAAGAAAATGATTTGAATGCACAAGGCACAAAATTCTTTTATAGCTTGGGACAATTTTATTAATAAAAATCTTGTATCCGATTTACATGTTTGTCCAACATTTAGGGCCGGTGATTATACAAACCGATCAAGATTAATCAACACACCACAAATATAATCTCATAAGAAGTTACCCTTACGAGTGAGTATATCTTTTATATACGCAACAGGAGGTGTTATGGCTACACCTTGTGCTTACGTTGTGGCCATTCTTTTTTTAAATGAGCCAAGGATATCCAGGACAAGGTCATTAACCCCCAATGTTATTTATTATCAAGCAATACAGATTAAAATGGGATTATGCAATTTAATCATCTCCGATTAAAAGGTTTCTACACCCGACCAAGCGGTATTTTTGTAATACCGTATCCCAAGCCCGTATAAGGGAAAATAAGTTAAAAGTATTTACCTGAGCTAGCAATGCAATTTATACTCAGCCGTATATTCTAATCAGCAAGCACAAGTACTTCTACTGGGGTTCTCAATCTGGAACGAAGGTTTTATTAACCTATTAGATTCCTAACGGGTCTTGTTTAAGTTGAAACTTAGACCGGTTAGTTTTAAGGAAGGTGTCACACCCCCAAAATACCACCTAGGGAGTGTCCCTGATAGGCGTGTGACGTACTGACAATGAGCCACTAATTACATTGAACCCACAAGTTTCAAAATAAAATTCTCAATTATTAATAACAATCCCATCACAAATTTATACGAAGTTCAATACGTTCAGCGGAAGCAAATAATAAACCATAATTAAGTTGTTCGAAAGCCAATGTGTAAAAGTAAACAAATAATCACATGAGTCTCTTCAGTCGACCCATGACCACTCATGCTCCTCCAGACAGCAAGTTCCCAATCCAAATACCTAACGACCTGCGAGCATGCAACAAGTGTATCAGACAAAGCTGGCGAGTTCACAGTTTTAGAAAACGTTTGTTACCAGTTGTATGTAAAACAGTTCACTGACAAATGCAAGTAATATTGTTAATATCTCAATTCCGAACAAGACGGCTCCTGAAATACATGACTGCCCTCCCCACGTACTCCTATCTAGTACTGGGCCACGACTGGGTCATTAGTTCACATCCGTCCTCTCTAGGAGCGGTGTGAGGGTGCCAAACCTAAGTAGCGCTACCAACTAATACCCGTTACCCTCCAGGTAACATAATAAGGGACTTACAAGAATGATAGGTGAGAATATTAACCAATATACCCGTTTTTACCCAAAAGACTTATCCCTCCACGAGATACCCACTGACTGTCCCCAACCACTGGGACGCATGCTCGAATGTAGTGAACTCACCTTGGTTTGCTCGGTTAGATTTAATGCTCGTTAAACAATTCATCAATCAAATCCTATCGTGGTTACCAGAGATAGTCAGTTTCATGAATTCACAATTCACAATTCACATATCTAGTCACACGTATTGCTCAAGCAATAAACAACCAACAGATAAACATCACGTATGTCATAACAAGCATAGTTCGTACTATCACACAAATTGTAGCAAGTATCCATATCGTCACACGTTCACATTGCAAGTTAGGGTCGTACACGCATGTGTTATTTTATCACATGTAACTAGTTTGACAATCACAAGAGAATAGGACCCAAATCAGTCAACATGTAGCCTAATTGTTACTCACTCATTTCACCCGGCCCAAACATAATAACCCAATCCATTCCGAAGTCCAAATCTCAACCGCGGCCACTGACCAGCGTACTACCCGACCAAATACATGGTCCACCATGTAAGCCCACATGTTTCCGGCCCACACTTTTAAGTGTGCGGCCATTCATCGCATAAAACCCATACACAATACAAATTCGTGATACTTTAGGCCTGTAACCTAAATATGTTAGCGGCCCAACTCCCCCACCTTTGTGCGACCAGCTTCTGGCCCAAATACGATTTACAAGTCTACCTTAACATTAATGCTAGTTTACCAAATAAGGTTATAATAATCCCCTAAGTTTCGGCCAACATTAACACTGGCCCTGTTTTACCTTGTATACCCAGCCCCTAGTATCAATACATATGCAACCATTTTGCCATACTTACCTAATTAGACAATATATGAAATTTATAAACCCAAGCATACTACAAACATCTATGCATATTGTCAATATCATGTTTACGTAGCCCATGTGGAAAAACTAAAAGTTGTCAGCCAAGTTCACTAAGTTTACATGTGCTTGTTATCGGCCCAATGTTTTGCATGTGATTTGTATCAGAAATCATGAGGCCCATGTGTTAGACTTAATGACCTGAATTCATGTCAGCCAATTAAAAGTTTGTAAGCTTGTTTGTTTTGGGTCCAATCATAGTATGAGGTGATTACTTGTTTGTTGGCCATTAAATGTCCACGTGAGATCTGTCCATTTATATTTTCAATTCATAAGATCAAGTGTCTGAATTCATGTGAAGTATAAGGGTTGTTGGCCACATAAATTTATATGTTACCAGCTCCATGTTTACCAAGTGAATGTGCAACTATAAACCCAGCCAAATCGGTTACATATCTTCCACAATTACCATAACACATAACACTCAATGACCATTTAGATCACAAGATGTTTTGTATTCACAAGCATGCTAGCCCAATACAACTTGACAGCTCAATGCGGTACCCATAATGGTGCACGGCGGCCCGAAACAGATGGTCCGCAGGTCGGGTTTGCAGCCCACCGGAACCCAGCTCACTTTATAACAGTTTCAACATTCTTGACTAAATCCTACTTCACATCTTAGCAAGAATTATCTACTGTTTGTCACATATTTATAAATCAGCACATAACATAATAATCATGTTGTTAACCACCCGTAATCCCAACCCATCCAATGAACCCTTCATGTATCGAACAACCTTCCCTCCCACCACATAATCAGTCACGATCAATCATATCATGAATTTCATAATCTTTCATCATGGAGATCAAACCTAGGCATAAACCCTAGATTATGGAATTATCATCATGCAAGTTTCTCCTATCATAAAGACATCGATCATCATGTCAAAACATGTTTTCTACTTATTTCCCAACATAAAGGTTCCGGCAATCATCATACAAATCAGTTATGAGTTCACACATAAACAAGCATGATCGACTAGAATTAAAACAATTACAATTATACTAACCAAGTAATCGTTGAGGATGAGTTGATACGAGAAGGGAAGTGCTTCGAACAGAGGGTCCGATCGGAAATCAGGGACTGCCGTCGGGTTGGTAAGGTTGAGAGAGAACTTTAGGGTTTGCAACATGAAGTGTGGGAGGTAGCGTATATAGTATATACATATCCGCATGCACAAAGAATAACAATATTGGGCTTGTTTTGGGTTACGCAATCTGGGCCGAGGTTAAGGGGGGTTTCGAGTGCCATTTGGGCCAAGTGTTTGGGCCGGCTAAGTGTTATTCATGAATTTAACGTAACACCCGAACGGTTGCTTTAACAAATCACTAATGAGTTCTACACTCACTAGTAACGACTATTAAGTTCTAGGCAGTAACGACGATCTTTAAAGGCATAAGGAACATGTTGATATAATAATAATAAAAAAAAGATCGTGGAATCAAATAACACTAACCTTGAGAACTCGGGTTGTCACATCATCCCCAACTTTAAAGAAATTTTGCCCCGAAATTTGATAAGTAAGCACCGAGAAGTGAAGTGATGAATCAAGACTGTTGCTGATTTTCCTGAGGTACCACATCATCCCCAACTTGAAAGGGAATTTCGTCCCAAAATTCGTTAATGATATCACAAGTTAATACCACCGTTTGAACAACTGAGAATACTTGAGTTTACTCCGATCATTGCGTTCCCACGTGGACTCCGGTCCATGTTTTGAGTTCCAACGAACTCTCGCGATTGGAATTCGACTATACTAACGAATCCTGACATCCTGGTCCTTGATTTTAGTAGATTGCACGACAACTGCAATTTTTCGTCAGCCTAAGGTCCTAATAAGGGTATCACTAGTTTTTTTTTTCTTTTTTTTTTCGTCGAGTAACCACTTCTTTAAATTCGAGACATTAATGGCATTGTGACCGTTACACAATTCATCAGGTAACTCGTGTTTGTGAGTCATATCACCGATCCGTTTCAGGAATCCGAATGTCCCAACGTACCGTAGACAAAGCTTGCCATGTTTCCCATAGCGTATCGCACCCTCCCAGGGTGAGACTTCCAATATGACACGTTTGCTTGCAGCGAACTCCCGGTGTGTCCTAAGTTATCAGGTTTTCTGGTGATCACGCATTGCCGCCAAATAATTTCTGATCTAAACAATCTTCCCAAGTGGTTCGAGTACAAATCATGGATCTGTGATTTAATCCAACAAGGAGATTAGCGTTATTGTCCATGTAATGTCTCAAACAGAGCTGTCTGAACACCGGAATGGTAACTGCCGCAGTAGAATTCAGCCATAGGTAAATATCCCTCAATTTCACTGTAGTCAATCACACACGTGCATACAGCATGTCTTCGAGTGCCAGGATGGTTCGCTTACTCAAACCATTTGTCCTACGGTGATAAGCCATGCCCATGTCTAGACGTGAGCCCAGGGTATCATGTATTGCCCGTCATAAATCGGGTATATCTCAAAATCGGAAGTAATGGGAGTTGGCACCTCGTGCCCAAAAGCCGTCTCTCTTAGAGGAACGTTCACAGCTGCGAAGACTCGTCAGTTTCCTTGGTTGCAAGAAGGCGTGCTGGTAGCGTCAGACAATCAACCATCACCCAAGTGTTATTGTCTCTGTTTCGATGCTTCTGGTAGCTGGTACTCCACCTTGACTTTCCCACAAGCCAAGCATTATTCACATACCTTGCCGGGTGGGCCTTCATGACCGATCACCAGTACAAGGTTCATAGACCCTAAAACTCATATGACAGGATTATCGAGGCTGGTGTCTTTGCTCAACACAAGTCCCCTAAAGTTGCTGTACAATGAGATCCACATACGTTCCATGAGGTAGCGAATATCATCCGACCCGCCAAAGGTTGCTTTTCCATGCCTCGTATGGGTTTAATTTGAAAATCCTCTTCCTTCAGTTCTCCAGTTTGAACAGAGCAAGTCCGATCAGGTAGGTTAGGGTTGATAGTGAGCTGCAAAGTTCGTGCACATTCATTTTTCACAGTCGTAATCGTTCGAAAGTTCCATCCAGCGATTTTATCATATGTTCAGCTCTTCCGAAACAAAGATACATGGGAGGCCCTTGTGATCGGTCTAAGTAGTGCATTTGGTACCGTCCAAGTAATGCCTCCAACTTAAATCCAAAGACCCTGGCTTCCACCGCCAGTTGTGACTATGCCACTCGTCTTGTAACTCCACTATGTAAGCCATCACCTGCTCGTGTTGCATCGGCGTGTAACTGGGACTCTAATCCGAACCATCATGGTATACCACTAACTCATTCGTACCCTCAGGTAAAGACGACGCGCAATGCATGGTAGTGTTGGGTTCCAAAAGCTGCAAAAATGTTCCCTTGTTTGCCTCCCGCGAATACACAGTACCCTGCTGCGCTACAGAGGTTAAAGCCGCGTAATCCTTGAAAATCCCGTGGTGAATCTGCGATAGAGTCTAGTGTGACCAAGAAATTGCTGCATCCTCGAAGGGATCATTGGTGCCGAACGATATCTAACGAAATGGGTCTTTAGCGAGATCCACATGTATTCCCACTTCGTTGATCACATGACCAGAAAGCTAACTCTCGAATTCAGAAGTTACCTTTAACAAGACTTCGCGCGGAGTGGCTCCTCCCTCAGGGGCCCTAAAATCAGATACAAATGCCGCCCATGATGCTCCTTCATCTTGGAAATGATCCAGAACGTCATCCATAAATACGGTCGATTCATGTGGTCCATAAAGTTGTTGGTGTGTTGATTAGCTCAATGGTCATGGTGTACAAAGTCGCAATGGCCGTATTGCGTTCGATGTGCCATTTCAGGAACATTCTCCCCTTGGTCTTACGTCAATAAATGGTCGAGGCAAACAGTTCTTAATTGTCACCTTGCTGAGTTCTGGATAATCAGTACACATACAAAAAGGCTTTATCTTCCCGAATATAGTCGGGGCTCCCCAAAGTGAACAAAAACTATGTCCAATAAAATTCATGTCCAACCGTTCCTGTAGGTAGTCCTTGCAACCCTCCAGGTGCAAGACAGTATGTAGCACGAGTAATCAGGGCTGCCCCTGTCGTGAGATCAAGCTGAGATTCTGCCTAACAGTGGTGGAAGTAAATCTGTAAGCTCCTCGGGTAGCACACTGAGAGGAATCACGAACAATTGGTGGATCCTCGACCCTCTTTTCCTTAGCCTCAACATCAGTAACGGTTGCTAACGTAGCGGGGTGATCCCTCCGTAGACACTTCTGGGCCTTCGTAGCTGATATGGCGCTCTGCACCACTCAGTTGCTTCAGAACAAATAACGATTCTTCACACAAAATTTTCTCCTCACAAGGTATGCCTGCGTGATTTCTGAATAACCAATCCAAATTAACTACTGCATTGTAACCATCAGGGGTAGTAGAAGGAAGGTTGATGTCGAACACCTGTCCCCCAAGGTCGAGTTTGCATCCCAACGAACATATGAGGCTTCACTTGACTTGCCGTCAGCTGATTCCACAACAGGTTCGGTTTCAAGTGTGTTAGAGTTGAACAAAACAGGGACGAGGCGATTAGTTATCATGAACGTGCAGGCCACCTTGTTTCTATAATCTAGGCGTCTCCCACGCCAATCCTAAATGCCCTTCCATGAGCATCATTTCCCGTGTTGTTGTACTCGTTGCGAGGATTTCCAGTACGGCCGTCGTTCCCTTGGTTGTTGTCGTTTGTTTTAACAACGGCCACTCCATGTCGTAGGCACCTTCATTTTCCATACTGTTGGTTACCATTACAAATACCTGGATGTTGCCGTGACTGTTGCCTTTAATGCTGTTGTTTGAAACAGAGTTCTACGATCTTTCACTGACAGGGTCCAGCTCTTCACATTCCATTCTACAGTCAGTTGTCATTGCTTATGTCCTGATTGGTTTGTAAAGGTTGACTCCCATCAGTCGCTGACTAAGGTTAGAGATTCGGTTGCAGTCACTTTGCTGGTGTTCGTTGTCGGTAATCCGGGTTGTCCAATTACTGAGGTCGGTAAAATACTACGCTCACCCTTTTGTCCATCGATCTAGCAAGTCGATTGAGTAATACGCAGTATGTTGCGAGAGTGTTGCAGAAGTGATCACACTTCGGGGTCTAAGACGTCAATACATAAAGTTCCATCAAACGAAGAGAAGTGAGAAAGGTATCGACCAATCATTCAACGCTGCGACATCCAACTCAGGGACGTTCCTACTAGCACCTAACAATTTACAC
The DNA here is from genome assembly GCF_002127325.2 of Helianthus annuus. Classification (NCBI taxonomy): domain Eukaryota; kingdom Viridiplantae; phylum Streptophyta; class Magnoliopsida; order Asterales; family Asteraceae; genus Helianthus; species Helianthus annuus. Next base: position 154,179,347 of record NC_035443.2, read on the forward strand.
AGTTCGCTAGGCATTCAGATGGGTGTTCAAGTAATACATGATAGCTTCGGGATTCGTAAGGATTCAGAGAGGAGTGAAAAGATCACACTCAAGTAGGAGACAACCACTGCTACGACTCCTATAGACTATTGTGTTTCACATCAAGTAAATAACGAAACGGAACCCCTTTTTTTACTTGTTAAGCCTCACTGGGACTCGCATGCACCCCACATTATTATTATGTGTGCACCCATAATAATAAGGCAATTTGCATGCTTAGCTCAGTGCTTCTTAACTAGCGCTAACAGTTTCCCCGAATTCGAGCAATAAAACAGATGACGCCGCAACGTAGATCATGAAAGTTCAAGAAGAGTCGCACTCTTAAAACATGTAACATGGGTTGGTAACATAGAAGTTCATACTGCAGTGCTAAGTGTGCATTCACGTGTGATGTTATTCATAAGCAAACACTACATACACGATGCAATAGTAAACGAGAAACGAACCTTGCAGTCTGGAGCAGAGTGTCATGGTGATTTCGGATCTGTTCGGTTATAGTCTGGTTTTATAAAGACGTTTTAAACCAAGTTCACTATAACCAGCGGCTCTGATACCAAACTGTCACACCCCCAAAATACCACCTAGGGAGTGTCCCTGATAGGCGTGTGACGTACTGACAATGAGCCACTAATTACATTGAACCCACAAGTTTCAAAATAAAATTCTCAATTATTAATAACAATCCCATCACAAATTTATACGAAGTTCAATACGTTCAGCGGAAGCAAATAATAAACCATAATTAAGTTGTTCGAAAGCCAATGTGTAAAAGTAAACAAATAATCACATGAGTCTCTTCAGTCGACCCATGACCACTCATGCTCCTCCAGACAGCAAGTTCCCAATCCAAATACCTAACGACCTGCGAGCATGCAACAAGTGTATCAGACAAAGCTGGTGAGTTCACAGTTTTAGAAAACGTTTGTTACCAGTTGTATGTAAAACAGTTCACTGACAAATGCAAGTAATATTGTTAATATCTCAATTCCGAACAAGACGGCTCCTGAAATACATGACTGCCCTCCCCACGTACTCCTATCTAGTACTGGGCCACGACTGGGTCATTAGTTCACATCCGTCCTCTCTAGGAGCGGTGTGAGGGTGCCAAACCTAAGTAGCGCTACCAACTAATACCCGTTACCCTCCAGGTAACATAATAAGGGACTTACAAGAATGATAGGTGAGAATATTAACCAATATACCCGTTTTTACCCAAAAGACTTATCCCTCCACGAGATACCCACTGACTGTCCCCAACCACTGGGACGCATGCTCGAATGTAGTGAACTCACCTTGGTTTGCTCGGTTAGATTTAATGCTCGTTAAACAATTCATCAATCAAATCCTATCGTGGTTACCAGAGATAGTCAGTTTCATGAATTCACAATTCACATATCTAGTCACACGTATTGCTCAAGCAATAAACAACCAACAGATAAACATCACGTATGTCATAACAAGCATAGTTCGTACTATCACACAAATTGTAGCAAGTATCCATATCGTCACACGTTCACATTGCAAGTTAGGGTCGTACACGCATGTGTTATTTTATCACATGTAACTAGTTTGACAATCACAAGAGAATAGGACCCAAATCAGTCAACATGTAGCCTAATTGTTACTCACTCATTTCACCCGGCCCAAACATAATAACCCAATCCATTCCGAAGTCCAAATCTCAACCGCGGCCACTGACCAGCGTACTACCCGACCAAATACATGGTCCACCATGTAAGCCCACATGTTTCCGGCCCACACTTTTAAGTGTGCGGCCATTCATCGCATAAAACCCATACACAATACAAATTCGTGATACTTTAGGCCTGTAACCTAAATATGTTAGCGGCCCAACTCCCCCACCTTTGTGCGACCAGCTTCTGGCCCAAATACGATTTACAAGTCTACCTTAACATTAATGCTAGTTTACCAAATAAGGTTATAATAATCCCCTAAGTTTCGGCCAACATTAACACTGGCCCTGTTTTACCTTGTATACCCAGCCCCTAGTATCAATACATATGCAACCATTTTGCCATACTTACCTAATTAGACAATATATGAAATTTATAAACCCAAGCATACTACAAACATCTATGCATATTGTCAATATCATGTTTACGTAGCCCATGTGGAAAAACTAAAAGTTGTCAGCCAAGTTCACTAAGTTTACATGTGCTTGTTATCGGCCCAATGTTTTGCATGTGATTTGTATCAGAAATCATGAGGCCCATGTGTTAGACTTAATGACCTGAATTCATGTCAGCCAATTAAAAGTTTGTAAGCTTGTTTGTTTTGGGTCCAATCATAGTATGAGGTGATTACTTGTTTGTTGGCCATTAAATGTCCACGTGAGATCTGTCCATTTATATTTTCAATTCATAAGATCAAGTGTCTGAATTCATGTGAAGTATAAGGGTTGTTGGCCACATAAATTTATATGTTACCAGCTCCATGTTTACCAAGTGAATGTGCAACTATAAACCCAGCCAAATCGGTTACATATCTTCCACAATTACCATAACACATAACACTCAATGACCATTTAGATCACAAGATGTTTTGTATTCACAAGCATGCTAGCCCAATACAACTTGACAGCTCAATGCGGTACCCATAATGGTGCACGGCGGCCCGAAACAGATGGTCCGCAGGTCGGGTTTGCAGCCCACCGGAACCCAGCTCACTTTATAACAGTTTCAACATTCTTGACTAAATCCTACTTCACATCTTAGCAAGAATTATCTACTGTTTGTCACATATTTATAAATCAGCACATAACATAATAATCATGTTGTTAACCACCCGTAATCCCAACCCATCCAATGAACCCTTCATGTATCGAACAACCTTCCCTCCCACCACATAATCAGTCACGATCAATCATATCATGAATTTCATAATCTTTCATCATGGAGATCAAACCTAGGCATAAACCCTAGATTATGGAATTATCATCATGCAAGTTTCTCCTATCATAAAGACATCGATCATCATGTCAAAACATGTTTTCTACTTATTTCCCAACATAAAGGTTCCGGCAATCATCATACAAATCAGTTATGAGTTCACACATAAACAAGCATGATCGACTAGAATTAAAACAATTACAATTATACTAACCAAGTAATCGTTGAGGATGAGTTGATACGAGAAGGGAAGTGCTTCGAACAGAGGGTCCGATTGGAAATCAGGGACTGCCGTCGGGTTGGTAAGGTTGAGAGAGAACTTTAGGGTTTGCAACATGAAGTGTGGGAGGTAGCGTATATAGTATATACATATCCGCATGCACAAAGAATAACAATATTGGGCTTGTTTTGGGTTACGCAATCTGGGCCGAGGTTAAGGGGGGTTTCGAGTGCCATTTGGGCCAAGTGTTTGGGCCGGCTAAGTGTTATTCATGAATTTAACGTAACACCCGAACGGTTGCTTTAACAAATCACTAATGAGTTCTACACTCACTAGTAACGACTATTAAGTTCTAGGCAGTAACGACGATCTTTAAAGGCATAAGGAACATGTTGATATAATAATAATAAAAAAAAGATCGTGGAATCAAATAACACTAACCTTGAGAACTCGGGTTGTCACAGAAGGGTTTACGGTTCAAAACGCAAGATTAAGCGCAGACCGGATTACAATGTGATTTAGACCCAACAAGTTTGGAGACTTGTATAATATGGGTTAACTAAAGACATTCTGGATTTTGAAGTGAAAGTGATAAGGTTTGACCCGTTTCGGTTATTTTATGCAACTAGTTACATAAACCGTACCGAACGCGAAAAATGCATGACCAAATGAGTCATGAACATGTTCCACAAGTTAATATGCCTTTAATATGTTGTGATATCAGTAGGATATCTTCCATTATGCCCAAAACGAATTAAAAATCAAATTAAGCCCTGAAAGGGCATTTTGGTCATTTTAAAGATTATAAAAGAGGTTAAATGATAATCTGAGGTTCTGGTCTAAAATGATCAGTAAATATATTTATTTTAATAAGTTATATTAGTAAAATACCTCACATATGTGAAATTTATCATTTATGGCCAAACTATGCACCGTAGGGGCATTTTGGTCATTTCACATAAGCTTTAAGGGTTAATTTTGGAAATCTGAGTTCAAAAACTTTTATTTACTGTTAAATTATAAAAATTTATTCATAACATTAGTAGGTATCAAGCTTTAGGTGCCCAATATGGTTTTAAAACATACTATGCGCCTAAATCGCATAAAAGTCGGTATTTGACGATATTCGGGTTGATTAATGAAATCTGAGATTTTGATCAGCCTTTACTGTTTAAAATAACTTATTTAACATATAAAATCAGTAGAAAAAGGTTTGGTATGTAAAGGATGTGTAAAACTCATTTTATTAGCAAAAAGGGCATTATCGTCAATTACCGAGTCTATGCGATAACTCTATGTTATGATCAGATTAGAATTTTATAAAAATTTCCAAAAATCCCTAAATATTATATTATATCAGTAGGTAAAAGGTTTGATGACAAAATTTGAGTTTAAATAGGCTTTATGCCGAAAATGCCATTTTATTAATAAAAAGCTTTCAATTTACGCTAATGCGCATAACTCCTATTTTAGACCACGGACTGATGTGAAATTTTGTGGACATGTTTATAATTCAGTAATAAAGGTTTTAGTCCTTTCACATTTTTCAAAAATCTTGTTTTAATATCAAAAGGGCATAATAGTCAGCGTTTAAGCATATAACGGAAACATGCATATGAACTCTAATTCTAAAGGACCAAGTAGTATAACTTCAGGAGGTTATACTAACATATAACATGGTCACAAAGGAACCCTAAGGCATAATTAAACTAAGCTAATTCGGGTCAGAACTGAAAGTCAAAGCAAAGGTCAAACTTTGCGACTTTCGGTTGTGAACCGAGCCTATACTTAGAATTGTCGGGTTGAACATGTTTAGACATGTTCAACTAATATTTACCAAGTTATTAAAGTGACAAAACTGATTTTATAGCTTCTTTATTATTAGTTATGAATTTTATTTAAAAACTAACCCGTTTGACTTTTATTTTAATTACTTTGACCCAACAATTAACTAAGTAAACATGGTAATTAGGAGGTGCCCTTTTGAGGGTTTAATACCTACATAATTACCAACTTACAGCTACTTCTAAGTTGACTAGTGACTGGACCATTAGTGATTAATCACTAAGTCAAACCTTAATTACGATAAGTTTGACTTTTGGCCATTAAACTAATCAAAACTAAAATTAGGAGGTTAAGGACACTTACAAATGGTCCTTAGTACTGAAAAGAACTCAAAGGAAGTTCCAAATGCTCAGGATCCTCCAGAAATGAGAAGATAGCAAGATTAGGTTTATTACCTACATAATTACCAACTTACAGCTACTTCTAATTTGACTAGTGAGTGGACCATTAGTGATTAATCACTAAGTCAAACCTTAGTTACGATAAGGGCCTGTATACGGTCCGTAAGGACCATGCCAGCTCACAACAACTTTCAATTGTTGACATATTTGGCCCCTGCACTTCCAGATGTCATTTCTGATACATCTAAGGCCCGTTAAACCATTTTTAAGGCTCTACAATGATGCCTAAGCATAGAGAACATGAAACATGCTCAAAAACATGCCGTATGTCAGTTTGTTTGATCGTACGGTCACGTTGTTCGGCTAATTACAACGAAACACGGACGGACGCGAAAAATGAACCAAATTACGCGACGAATGGAATTTTATCAAGCCAATCACTAAAATAAAATATTTTAATGATTACATAAATTTTTGGATGTCCGGATATATTCAGAACGTAAGATATGCGCGAAAATGCAAACTTATGCACTTTTGGACGCTTTTAGTCCCTGTTGATTAAATAAGTTTATTTTTGCGCACCAAACACCTCTAAGCCTATTTCTAAGCTATGTAAAGGATATCTGGGGCATGGTTAACTTATGATCATATTCCGGAAGGTTCGATACTATATGAATCGATAGACTTTTGCAGTTTGACGCAAATAGTCCCTCTAATGCGCAAACTTGCGCATATCATCGTTTAATAGCATTGAAACCTTATTTAATCCATATTAAGCATTCTTGGGAGTATTATTAAACATCATGATGCTTCGGGTTCGCTAAAAGGTCATTAAGAGGTATAATTAAAAATATTGACAATTTTAACCCCTTATATTTGCAAAGTTGCGCGTAACGTCGCTTAAAGGCATAAAAGCCTTGGACGGCCAACGATTGGCATTCCCGAGAGTATAATCAAATATCATGAAGCTCTCGGTTTGTTAAAAGGTCACTTAGAGGTAAGAATTAACATGTTGACGCTTTTAACCCTTTATTGCGCAAACTTTCAATTAATTACGCAAACGGCTACACTTGATCAACAAGTGGCCCATTTGTGAATATAATACTGTAAAAGGTTCTTCAGAAACTTATTTTAGGTATGTTAATATTTCCAATTCTTTCATAATCAATGTTTTTCAATTTTTCGTAAAAATAGTCCCTTAAATTCAAGGTTTAACTTTATTAGGGTTTATTACTCGTGTCAATATATCATTGGACGTGATTTTACGAGGTGTTACAAAAAGGAAAGTTAAGAATAAATCCTAGGTCATTGGCCTAGACTCGGAAGTCTAAGGAATGTTCTTATTGTGTCATTGAGATTAAACACAAAAGGTTAGTGTTTAATTCACTCAATGTTGGCTCTGATACCAACCTGTCACACCCCTATATTTCCACGTATTACCAGTGAGCCCGGCAGGGAGTATCCTGACATAGTTGATATCATCATTGTCAATACACACAATATAATAGCACAGCGGAAGGCTTGGTAAATAAACTATTACAAACCATAATGTCTGAGTATCCGAATGAAAGAATATACAGACTGGATTGTAATAAGATCCATAGGCGGATCATAAATAAAATACAAGAAAACAAAATAATAGACTTCAGGTATCTAGGGATTTGCAAGATCCTCTTATACGACACCTAATAGCTCCAGCCTATTACGAGAGGTACCTGTCAATCAGTCTTTAGAAAATACATCAGTTTACACTGGTAAATACAATTAACTGACTCTTTTTAGAAACATTTATGAAAATTGATTTAAGTGCACATGGCACAAATCATTTATAACTTGGGGCAATTATTTGAAGATAATCTTGTATACAGATTTACATGTTTGTCATACAATTGGGGCCGGTTGGAAGCCGGTCGTGATTAACCGACTCACCACTTATAGAACCCACAAAGGAGTTATCCCCAACATGTGGGTTTATATTTTAGCATTTGCATCTGTCAGGTGTATGCCTACACCCCGTGCATAGGTCGTGGCCATTTTCAAATGAAATGAGCCGAGGATATCCAGGACACAGTCGAATTAACCCCCAATGTTTATGTTATCAAACAAGACAGATTAAAACGGGTTATGTAATTTATTAATCACAATCCGATTAAATGATTTCACACCCGACCAAGCGGTATTATTATAATACCGTATCCCAATCCCGTATAAGGGAAAATAAGTTAAAAGTATTTACCTGAGCTAATGTGAAAGGTAACTCAGCCATATAATCCTAATGCTTTATGATGATACCTTCTACTGGATGCTACTTAATCTGTATAGAAGGTTTAATAACCTATTAGGATGCTAACGGGTCTTTAGTTAAGTCAAAGACTTAGACCGGCTAGCTAGAAAGAAACTTTACTGTTCTAAACGCTAGATTAAGCGGAGACCAGAATAGAATGTGGTTTAGACCCGACAAGCTTGGATACTTGTATAATATGGGTAAACTAATCACATTCTGGAATTTGAGGATTTAATGATAAGGTTAAACCCGTTTCGGCTATTTTACGTAAACTAGTCACATAAGCCGATCCGAACGCATAAACGCGTAACGGGTAACCAAATGAATTATATACAGGTCTTAAATGTTATTATGCTTAAAATATGTTAATACATCAGTAGGATGTTAACATACATGCCCAAAAAGTAATTTAAACCAATTTAAGTCCTGTAAGGGCATTTTGGTAATTTTAATAATTATAAAAGAGATTTTATAACAAACTGAAGTTCTGGTCTTTTGTAATCAGTAACAATATTTAATTTATCTCATCACATCAGTAAGATATTACATATATGTGAGGTTTACCATTTATGGCCAAATTATGCCCCAAAAGGGCATTTTGGTCATTTCACATAGGCTTTTAAGGACATTTTTGGAAACCTGAGTTCATAACTTATACCTACTGTAATAATATTTAAATTTGTTTAAAAATTCAGTAGGTAACAAGTCTTAGGTGTTAAATATGGTTTTAAACCATACTATGCACCTAATTAGTGTAAAACTCGCTAATTGACGATAATCAACATGTTTATGTAAATCTGGGATTTTGATCAGTTTTAAATGCTCAAAATAATTTATTTAATGTATGAAATCAGTAGGAAAAGGTTTGGCATTCAAATCATTTGTTAATCTCATTTTATGCCTAAAAAGGGCATTATCGTCATTAACCGAATTATACAAGAACTCTATATTTTAAACAGATTATAATCTGACCAAAAACTTAAAATTCCTTAAAAATGATATCTTAATAGTAGGTAATGGGTTTTGGTTCAAAATCCAAGTTTAAAGATGCATTATGCAAGATATCGCAAATTAATTAATAAAAAGCTTCTAATTACGATATCGAGCATAACTTCTACTTGGGACCAAGAACTGATGTCAAATTTTCGGTACAAGTTTAAATATCAGTAGCAAAGGTTTTTATCCTCTCACATTTCTAAAAATCTCATTTATATGTCAAAAGGGCATTTACGGCATTTATAAGCATATTAACAAACAAGTGCATATAATTCAAACTACTAAGGACCAAGCAATATAACTCCAGAGGGTTATACTACTGAGTAATATGGTCCTAATGGAAGCTTAAAACATGGGAGAATTAAGCTTAAACGGGTCAGAACTGAAAGTCAAAGCAAAAGTCAAGCTTTTGCGACTTTCGGTTATAAACTGACCTTAGACTGATAATTGTCGGGTTAGGCCTGATTAAACATGTTCTAATATTAATTACCAAGTCATTAGAATGTTAAAATATAATTTAGAATCTCTGTTTTATTAATTTAAATCATTTTTAAACTTTCTGTCCAGTTTGACTTTTTGTCAAACTAGTTTGACCCGATAATTAACTAGTCAAACAAAATAATTAGGAGGTGCCCTTTTAAGGGTTAATCATCTACCTTAATATGGTTCCATAACCACTTTCGTTTCGGTCAGTGGCTGGACCATTTGTGATTAAACCGAAAGTTAAAGCTTAATAACGATATGTTTGACTTTTCGGTTTTTAAACTAATTAAAAGGACTAAGCAGGGATTAAAACTCATACTAATGGTCCTTGCTATCTTTTCTACACTTGACAATCTCTTCCTAATGCTTGCAAGCTCCAGATGTGTGTTCTTTGAAAGTTGTTGCAAATGAAGTGCATAAGAACACTAGACTAAGGCCCCTTATATACAAATTTCCAAACACAAGGATCATTTGGAGCTGTAATGGAGCCTCCTAGGATCACCCCAGGTGTCCTAGTGGTAAAATAAGCCCGTCCAACAGCCCATGGTATCGATTTGGATAGGTTAAAGTCGGTTTGGAGCTGAAAAACCTGCACCTGGCAGGTGTTTTCTGCGTTGGGCAGTTCTACGCGGCCCGCGTAGGATCAAACGAAGGCTTACGCACCCCGCGTAAACCTGCTGTTCAGGTTAAAATATTTTCAAACATGGCAGAATCAGTCCCTGACCATTTTAAACCTTATACCACCTTATTTTTGACATGTAAGGCCCTTGTAGTTAGTTTGGAGAGCCTTAAGGATGTATAAACAAACTTCGTTAGGCTCGGTTTCGTTAAGTATCACTATAAATGCAAGTTTCATCATATTGACACTTTTCACCCAAAGTCTTGAAAACTTGCTTAACGATCTCGAAACCACGTGAAATTTATACCACTTATTCTTGGAAGTAAATTTGAATATTTCAAAGCCCCGGGTTCATTAAAAGGTCACTCAGAGGTAAGAATTAACATGTTGACACGTTTAGCCCCTGTAGTTTATAATCTTCCGATTATTTTCATAAACGGCTTCTTATATCCATTTAATCACTCGTTTAAGAATATATTCTTCACGCATGGTCATTCAGAGGCACAAGTTTGGCATGTTGACACTTTTAGTCCCTTCGCATACTGTAAGACCCGACTAATTACTACTTGATTTTAATAGAATTAAATCAAAATTCATATGTGTTTATATAAAGTACGTCAACATTAAAACATAAGACTTAAAGAAACCAAACATTAGTCAACTACCGAATAATTCAAACATTCATAAGTTGTTTAACAAATTGTTTTCATTCCAAAAACATTGTCCATTAAATTCAGATATCGCGGAAGCTTCTAAAGTGTGTTCGGTTCTTGAAAATTTGCTTGACAGCCATCCGTAAGATCCACTTCGTCACCTGGGGTCACAACCACTAAGAACATTAGTTTTGACCTTAATATAGTACATAAAAACAAGTTCCGACATCAAAATGTGAAAAAGAATAAAAATTCAAGGTTTTCTGGGCTCTACCGTAACTTACGGTACCCACCGAAACATCATAATTATGCGTTTAGAACTCTTTTCAAACCATATATCGCATAATACACCGAAACATCATAATTATGCGTTTCAACTTCGAATTTCAGTTTTAAGCCTTCTTTGATGCGTTTTCACAAACACTTTATGGGCAGAATTTTCACACCTTTTATATGACAAGTTCTTAGCTTGTCATATAGCCCAATTTTCCATAAATAAATTTTCTAACATATTTAGCCTCTAAAATCTTGAAATTTCTAACAAATCATAGATTACACTAGAACAATCACTATAATCCTAGTGTTTATCAAGTTTCACAAAAAACCCACTTATCACCTACAATGGTGTTCATGAATTTCGCTAAAATTTCACATGATTTCGACTTGTGTTTGTCTAGCGTTTGTCCCTAGACACAATATTGTTCCTAATTCATCATGAAACAAACATGCAACCATGAATTTCAGATTTCCCAAATTTATGAGAATTTCGAGTAGAGAAATTTCATCAAATTTTACATACCTTATAATCCTCTTGCAATGAGGATCACTAATTCAGGTTCTAATTTCGTTTTGGGACAGATCTTGACCTTCAATTTATGAGATTTTGGAGAATTTAGGGCTTGAAGAAAAGCTCCAGGTCGCCCCCTGTGTTTTAGTCGACCAATGTTAGTGCATGCATCTGTCGACTTCGTCTTGTATCGAGTCTTAGATTGCATTGTATAGATCAGGGCACGTTATACGAGAAAATAAGAGAGTTTTAGTTGTTTAAAGCTGATTTCGCTCCTAGATGTATGTGGATATGATTTCGCCCGAAATCGCTTATTGGTGATTCCGCTCCTGATGACCTGTGTCATCTCGGGCGAAATCAGAACACTATATATAGTGTTCTTATGAGCGAAATCAGTAGAACTGTTCCCTTGTTTTCCATACCGAACTGCTGCCGGTGTGAAGACTGACTGTATTTGCATTCTAATCAATACAATTAGTAGTTAAAGTGAAGAATTAGCTGTTTCTAGCTTTGTTTCTTGTTTTCCGCACCTGAAACAGAGTAAAACTCCTCTGAACGACTCATTCGGGTCAGCATCACGATCCTACAAGTGGTATCAGAGCTCAGGAGGAGGAGTTCTGCAGAGATTAGCTGGAATTCATCAAGTTTTCTTACTTCTACACCTTCTTTTATCAGTACAGAGAGATTTACCGGTCAAAACCAGATCAAAATTTCACAGACTATATAAAATTGGATATAGACAAACCCTTGAAAGTTTCACATTAAAATTCGAACTAAAAATGACCAAAATGGACTCCGAGCTGATTCCGCTCGAACGGACAACTCTTGATTTCGCTCGAGATATAGGCCTGATTTCGCTCCTAGCTGCCAAAACTTGCTGATTCCGCTCCAAAATCGTTTTGATTTCGCTCCAGGGTGCAACTTCAGAGATTCCGCTTGAGAAGTTCAATCTAATTTCACTCCTAAAAGCTAAGTTGTTGATTTCGCTCCTGTGACAACCCTCACAAAACCAGGTATCCGTACGACTTAATTAACTATTAATAGTTGCCTAATTACTGTGCTTAACTGAGATTTCTGATAAACTGCTACTTGATTTTTGATACTTGTACATATCTGCATCATACTTTGATTTCCTGTCACTACATTATTTACTTACTGAACTCTAGTGACAAACATGATGCACAAAAGCACAGTAGCACTTGAACGGATAACCTATTTGACATGCTGATATAGCCAGCATCAGGCAGACACTGCCTCTAAAGGCCTGTATGAGCCAGAAATATTTTACTACACCCATAGTGTGTGTAGAGATACAAGGGTTGTATAATTGCGTCTCTAGGAATAAGATATAGAGATTGGATGTGCCAAAAACGTATTTTAAGCACAAAACACAGCACTTTTATCAACACACTAGCTTCTAGCTAATTAATAAAGTGCCCAAAACATGAGGAATTATTCCTGACACTTTGCAGAATAAATTGTGTCGCTAAAAATATTGTTTACGACGCTTAAAGGATTACTTAAGCACTTTAACGGATTACTATCCAACCGAACAACCGGACTATACCCGGAACATAAAAATATTGCCAGAAATATTATTGGTCTTTTTCTGAGCCAGTTAGGGTCCCTGATTACCCTAACACCCGCTTTATAACGCGTTAAATAACTAACGGGGTTAATCCCTAAAGTAACCGACTTAACCAAACTAAACTCTAACTGTACGATCAAGACCCAACCGGATACCCCCCCCCCCCCCTTAATGGAATCGGCCCAACCAAGAGGACAAGACAAGTACAACTTTTTGATATTTTAATTAGATTTCGTGGATATCTAGAGCATGAAACCGATGGACGATAGCGCTTGATTTTTCTATATAAACCCACCACCACACACAAGACTCTCACACTTTCCAACACCCACTCTCACTCTCTCTTGCTCCTCTCTTCTCGGCCGAGAGCATCCACATCCATCCATCATACTTTCGGTTCTTGTCTTGCCATTCCAAGTGCACACAAGTGTCGGGGATCACGTACGAGGAAGCTTGAAGCAAGCGGAAGTTGAAGGACCACGTTCATTTGCTTTTATCCACGCCATTTTCGCCAAAGATCTTCCCTAGCCCCGAGCTAGAGGTATAACATTTAAAACTTGTTCTTGATCGTATCTAAAGTGGTTAAAAGGATTTTTAACGGTTAAAAGTCGGTAACCCATCTTGTGAATCTAAAAAGTCTACTAAAACTCGAATATCGTTGGATAAAAGGTCATGTCTTGTGTAAAAGTCGTAGTATTCGAATATGTTGGTTGTAGAGACCCGATCTACGATGTGGTGGCTCTTATCATCGTTTAACCCGACTTTGTTAAGATCCCGGATCTTGACATACACTTGTTTCTTTTGTACAAGGGTTAAAAGGTGAAACTCCACCACACGAGAAACATGAACTTGTGTAAAAGTGTTTTGACATGAAAAATAGTATTTAAAACGAGCCGATCTACGTATGTACAAGTGGTACATTTGTAGAACCAAGTGTCGAGAAAATCATGTTTTATATAAGTTGGATAATATGCTAACAAAGATGATTTTTATAAACTACAAGTGTATAAACACTTGTGAAACGAAAAAATCCGACAAAATAACAATTTTTATAAAAGTTGTCGGGAAGTTGTAAAGGATGATTTGTTCTAAAAACAGGGTTTTTGCAAGACTAAACTATTTTATACATAGATCCACTAAATGTAACGAGATCTACACAATAGTTTTAGAAAAACTACAAGTTCATGTAATAATGCGATTTTACATACTAGTCTACAAGTTTGAAGTGTTGAAACTTGTTTAATGTGTTGGAAATTGATTGGTTGATTTGAAGAAGTGTTGGAATGATTTTGTAAGAGAAAATGATACGCTTGATAGCGTGGCCACCTCCAGTTACAGGGGAAACTCTGGCGAAATTTTTCTAAAATCTAACACTTAGATTTATTTACAAGTGTTAGACTACTTTTGACATATTTTCAAATATATTTCGCCATGACTTTATTTACAAATATTCGGAGGTGGGGTTTTCACAAAAATAAACGTGATAAATATTTATTCGGTAAATATATTTTTTTTCACAACACTGTTTATGATTATTTTGTGAAAATGTATAAATATTATTTTTAGAGTAAAAATAATATTTACTAACTTTGTCGAACCCAAAATAATACAAACACTTATACGACAAACATATAAGTTACAATGGTAATTACTATTACCACTTAAATCGCCAAAACGTAACTTACGCCTTATACGGAAATATTCACGAATGCGGATATTGTCAACGTATTATTTTGGAAAGTATTATGAAAAGAGAAAATATATTATTTTGAGAAAAATAATTATATTTTGGGAATGAGAAATAAAATATATTAAGTGAGACTTAATATTATAAACACGCATGTATTAATTCCCCCATCCTTGGGAAGGAGATTTTCTACCAAGTATATACACGGAACGGTTGTCTAACCGTTTCCCGAAAAATTAAACTATAAAGCTAAGGCACGGCCATCCGTCTAATAGAATTAGCACATGTAGGTCGTTGCGCAGCAGTTGGATATTTGGATTACTTGGTATTGTGACGCACTCACTGTGAGTTCATGTCCCCCTTTTCTCTTAACTGTTTTCAGTTTTATAAACTGCGGGGGTGAAATACATGTTACTATGATTATGAATATGTTTATACATGGTATGGTTAGCGTAAGGAGGTTTACTACTTAGATCATGTGAGTGGGTAGGCACAACTTGAGGCCATTAATCCTCGTAGTAGGACCGAGGGACAGGAGCGGTAGATCTATCTGGGTGTAGCGAGCCCAGCCCCAGGTCCAGCATAACGGACCTCGGGGTGACTTAGTGCCCGACGCATAAATTCGCTAGGTTTGAGTCATCCCTACTTGCACTTCTCACATATCAATGGCCTTGCAAACCATTGGTGATCTCTTTTTCCTTATTTGCTACATACCAGGTTTTTGATAACGATAAAGGTTTATTTACTCACTTTCGCATGAACTCGCTCAACATTATTGTTGATTTTTCAACTTACATGTATTTCAGGAAATTAACGATCTGGCGCGGTATGGCTTGTTTTCCGCTGCATTAGGCCTGAGGTCATCCAGGGTTCGAGGCTTGTGACTCTTTCCTGGACAAGTCACAGTCCTTGAATCATGTTTATGTTAAGTTTGCATTTGTAATGTTTAGACAAGGTTATGGTTGTTGGGTGTTAACCCGTTAAGACAATGTTTAATATTTTTATTATCAATGGATGATCTTGCATATTTTTAATTCATATAGCTTGTTATGATTAAGCTATGGTATTAAGAAGTCACACCAAATTAACCACGCTTCCGCAAAGCCAGGGTGTGACAGCTTGGTATCAGAGCTCTGATCATAGCGAACTAGGATTCCTTCTCGAGTCTAGACTATGATCACTAGGGCTCTCACGAAAACATTTTTTTTGCATACCACTTAAGTCCAGATCCAAAACGTTTTTACAAACAAATGTTGAGCACATTTCATTTATTCATTATTAGGCTCAGTCCTGAAGACTGAGGCTCGGTCTTGGAGGCCGAGGCTCGATCTTAGAGATCGAGGTAGATGTTTGTTGTTTTAGGCTCAGTCTTGGAGGCTGAGGCTCGGTCTTGGAGGCCGAGGCTCGATCTAAGAGGTCGAGGTGGATGATAGAGCAGTCTTAGAGACTGGGAGGAATTTGGCTAGTGGGACTAGCAATGTCAGTCTAGGAGACTGGGAGGCTAGTGGGACTAGGAGAATTATTTGATTGATTATTGTTGACTAACATGTTTATATGAATATATGATTGATTATTATACGTATGTGTGTTTGTGTTACACACGGCATGCCTTCATCATGTACTAGAAAGATGGACACTACGAATCCCATGGCCATAGTATTAGACGACATAGTTTCATCGGAGCTCGAGGTGTACGTTCCCGATACTACCGGCACAGACAATGACGACTCTCAGCCCTTTTGCGCTGCCTGAATGTCGTAGCAGAGCCTACTGATGGCCATCTTGTTGGGAATTTGCCATTCGCGGTGATCCCTGTTCCTGTGCCCCTTGCCGCTTACCCTATTGTTGATATGCCCCCCCGACGTGGCCTCTGACGACGATAACGATCTACTAGAAAGAGGACCCATTTGAGGGCGAGGCCCTATTGCTGCTGGAATTAACCTACTGCTTGCGGACGCTCCTGCAGGGGAAACTAATGCCCATTCCCCTGTCCCAGACTCATTTGAATTTCTGACATCCGCATTTTCGCATATATAGGGAGTGCAACACCATTCACTCGACGCCGACCCTGATACGGCATCATCAGCTGCACCGGTTCCCGCACACAGCTTGAGTTTGATCACAGTATTGAGGGTGATCTTGTTCTTCCACCTGGTGTTGGTCCAGACCATGACCTTGAGTTCATACACTTAGACCAGCCCTTGGAGGATCCTGTAACCCCCTGTGATGGTTAATCCAGCTGACTTTGAGATGGAATTTGTTGATCCGGAGCCAGCCATGGCCCCTGAGCCAGGCGTTGCTCCTAACACCGCATTGGAGCATGACCCTGTTCATGCCAATGCACCTGCTGTTGCTCCTTGATTGATCATCTGCTTGGACGAGAGAAAATTTGGGGTAACTATGCAAGACAATTTATTATTACGGGGGCCCACGTAATAACGACTTGTAGTGCACAGAAATCCTGGTGGACTCTGCGGGCCAAGCTAATGAAAACCAATGTAGCAGGAAATAACTCGAACACGAATGACCAAGGCGATGAAGCCTCGACTTCATTCTATTTCAAGCAACAAGCCAAATTGGCAAGCCTATGTGAGGGCTCAGAAAATTTATTTTTCCCCGCCCATACATTGAGTATATTTATGTGTAAAATTGGGTGAGTACATGATGGCTTACGGTGCTATGTATCTCATAAGACGATTGGAAAGTTGTCTAACCCACTTCATGCCATTCCGGCAGAAGAGAATGCCACCCAGGCGTGACACAAACACCAGTATGTTGCCAAGGATAGGAGCCGAGCTGCAAAAACGCAACTCACAGGCAATTGCACGACATGAAGCTCTCCGCTTTTAGCACAGCAATGGCACTATTGGAAATAATCCCTAGCTGACCGCACCTATAAGCAGTTCCTAAACTGCAAGCCTTTGAACTTCGACGAAACAGAAAGCGCCATTGCATTTGTTCGTTGGCCTGAAAAGATTGACTCCATTCTAAGAAAGACAAACTGTTCGCCCCAAATGGAGTGATACCTTTACCTCAAGGTCATTACTAGACGGCACACTCTCATGGTGGGACCATCATGTTCAGGCCCTTAGCACGGATGCTACTTATGCACTGAGCTGGGACGAGCTCAAGGAAATGATTGAGAAGAAATGTTGTTCTAGGACTGGAATTCAGAAGCTTAAGGTGGAGTTCTGGAATTTGAAAATGGAGAGACCCGAGATTCCTTAACATGTCCAGAAATCGCACGACTTGCCTAGGGTCGTCCCCTACTAAGTCATTATTGTTGTATGATACAGTTATGTACATATAAGCTTTGCATTGTGGTCTCGATTTGTGGTAATGCAATCGTAGTATTCTCATCACTTGTGATGTTTGATCTATGGTTTATGTTCTATGACATGAGATGTTATGTGGCTGATTTATTGATAACATGAGATGTTATGTGCTGATATTGTTGAATACATACGTACATTTTACCTGCTACGACCTAACCTACGTGAAACATCTTTTAGAAGATGCCACCAAGACGCGAAATGCGCATGCCCACCTCAGAGGCGGAACTTCAGGAAATCATTGCTACAGTCATCGCACAATACGAGGCCCATCACTCCGAGCGCAACGGAGGTACCTCGAAAAATAACGGTTGTCCCTACTGGCACTTCCTCAATTACAAGCCTCCGAAGTTCGACGGCACTGGAGGTGCCATAGCTTTTGTGAAATGGATTGAAAGTATGGATTCCATCTTTCGAATGAGTGGTTGTACGCCAGAACAACAAGTCCTATACGTTTCTGAGTTGTTTCAAGATGGAGCTCGACTATGGTGGTACCTTCAGGTTCAAATGAAGGGCGAAACCGCAGCATATGCATTATCATGGGATGAACTGAAGGGAATGATGCATGAGAAGTATTGCTCCAAGGAGGAAACCCAGAAGTTGGAAGGGGAATTCCAGAGCCTGATAATGGAAGGTCCAAAAATGTTGGGATACATGCAAAGACTTCATGACTTGGCACGAGTTATTCCCCACTTAGCGGAACCAGAAATGAGGAAATTGGGACAGTTCATTTGGGAACTGGCACCAGAAGTCATGAGCTTAATGGCAGCATCTACGCCACCAACAACTATTGCTGCAAGCAAGATGGGTTTGGCACTCGTTACGGAAGCCATTAGACTAGAAAAACTTGCAAACCCTGATAGGGAGACTCAGGTAGAGTCATCTGGAAAGAACAAAAGGAAGCTTACCGAAGATACCCGAACAAATAATGATGAACAAAGATCTATTCGAGGTTGTTTTGACTGCGGAGATAAAGGGCATTTCAAGAAAGATTGCCCTAACAACAGACAGGCCAATGATAAGATTTGCTTAGAAACTAAAGCAAGACGTGCTGGGTGCAAATATCACCATGAATGTGGATGTCGGAAGCCTAGGTGCGGGAGGAAAAGGCATAACAAGGATGGTTGTGGGATGAAGAGTCCCAAACAAGGAGAAAATCGTAACAACGCTCAAGGTGGAAGCAGGAAAGGAAATGGCTGAGTGCTAGGATGCTTCCATTGTGGGGACATTGGACATCTTAAGAGAGAATGCCCGGAATTGAAACAAGGCCGTGAGAGAACACCCAGCATCGAAGTTTGTGAAGCATGCCAGGATCCAGGCATGATTACTGGTACGTTCTTTAACAACCAAAACTTTCGCATCTATCTTGTGTGAAACTGGTACCGATTATAGCTTCGTATCATTAGAATTTAAGAATAAGCTTGGTTTAGCCGCTAGTAAATTAGATATTCCGTACTCGATCGAATTAGCAAATGGGAAGTTAGTAGAAGCTAACGAGGTGATTCGAGGTTGTGTGATCGAGTTGGGAGAGCGTGAGTTTGCTCTCGATCTACTACCAGTCCAGTTGGAAAGCTTCGACGTGGTAGTAGGGATGGATTGGTTATTGAGTAACAAGGCCGAGATAGTTGGTCATGAGAAGGTCGTTCGTATCCCGACCGATGATGGTGGGACCATTGTTGTTCACGAAGAGAAGCGTGAGACGCCGTTAAGGATGATTAGCTGCCTGAAAGCAAGGAAGTGTTTGCAGAAAGGATGTGTTGCTTTTCTGGCACACATTATGGATAAAAAGGCTGTTGGGCCGAAGATCGAAGACATCCCTGTCGTGAGGGAATACCCAGAAGTCTTTCCAGAAGACTTGCCTGGCTTGCCGCCTCAAAGGCAAGTGGAGTTTCGCATCGACTTAGTTCCAGGCGCCGCGCCTGTGGCTAAGGCACCCTACAGACTTGCTCCGTCTGAGATGCAAGAGCTGTCGACACAACTTCAAGAGTTGTTAGACAAGGGATTTATCCGACCGAGCTTCTCGCCTTGGGGAGCTCCAGTTTTGTTTGTGAAGAAGAAGGACGGTAGTTTCCATATGTGCATTGACTACAGAGAGTTGAACAAGCTGACGATCAAGAATAGGTATCCCCTGCCAAGAATCGATGATCTGTTCGACCAGCTTCAAGGTTCAAGCTTCTATTCAAAGATCGATCTTCGATCTGGATACCATCAGCTACGGATACAGGAGGAGAGTATCCCGAAGACAGCCTTCAGAACTCGATATGGACACTACGAGTTTCTCGTTATACCGTTTGGTTTGACAAACGCACCTGCAGTGTTCATGGATTTGATGAACCGAGTTTGTAAGCCATACTTGGATAAGTTTGTGATTGTATTCATCGATGACATCCTGATTTATTCAAAGACAAAGGCTGAGCACGAGCAACATCTTAGAGCTATTCTAGAGTTGCTGAAGAAGGAACAATTGTACGCCAAGTTCTCTAAGTGTGAGTTTTGGCTACGTGAGGTGCAATTCCTTGGACACGTGGTGAATGGAGATGGAATCCACGTGGATCCAACCAAGATCGAGGCGATCAAAGACTGGGAAACGCCGAAAACGCCAACCGAGATTCGGCAATTCTTGGGTTTGGCTGGCTATTATCGAAGGTTCATCGAGAACTTTTCAAAGATCGCTCAACCGTTGACACTCCTCACGCAGAAAGATAAGAAGTTTGATTGGGGAATCAAACAGGATGAGGCGTTTCAGATATTGAAGGATAAGCTTTGTAACGCGCCGATCTTAGCTCTACCGGAAGGTACCGACGATTTTGTGGTATACTGCGACGCATCGCGTCAAGGTTTGGGTTGTGTGTTGATGCAACGCCAGAAGGTTATCGCCTACGCATCACGCCAACTGAAGGTGCATGAAAAGAACTATACCACTCATGATTTGGAGCTAGGCGCAGTGGTCTTTGCTTTGAAGATCTGGAGACACTACCTTTACGGTACAAAGTGTACAATCTTCACAGATCACAAGAGCCTCCAGCATATATTCAACCAGAAGGAGTTGAATATGAGGCAAAGACGATGGGTCGAGTTGTTGAACGACTACGACTGCGAGATCAAGTATCATCCAGGGAAGGCGAATGTGGTCGCCGATGCCCTAAGTCGTAAAGAGAGAATCAAGCCCATAAGGGTTAGGGCTATGGAAATGATAATTCAAACCGACCTTTCCTCACGTGTTCGTGCAGCACAGAAGGAAGCTCTCAAGGAGGGAAACCTTGAGGAAGAATATCTCCGTGGGATGGAGAAGATATTGGTGCCAAACAGGGAAGGAACATTGTGTTTTGGGAAAAGGATTTGGGTTCCTCTGTTTGGTGGTTTAAGAGAGGTTATCTTTGATGAAGCTCACAAGTCACGGTACTCTATCCACCCTGGAGCGGATAAGATGTACCAGGATCTTAAAAATTATTACTGGTGGCCTAGGATGAAGGGCGATGTTGCCATTTACGTGAGCAAATGTTTAACTTGCGCCAAAGTTAAGGCGGAATACCAGAAGCCTTCAGGACTTCTGCAGCAACCGAAAATTCCCCAGTGGAAATGGGAAGAAATCTCCATGGATTTTATTACGAAGTTGCCAAGGACGCCAAGAGGCCATGACACTATCTGGGTGATAGTGGATCGCTTAACAAAGTCAGCACACTTCTTGCCTATCCGCGAGAAGGATCATACAAGCAAATTGGCTGAAATCTACATGAGAGAGATTGTTACACGCCATGGAGTACCTCTCTCGATTTTTTCTGATAGAACTGGGAGGTTCGTATCGAGGATATGGCAATCCTTCCAGGAAGCTTTTGGCTCAAAACTGAATATGAGCACTGCTTTTCACCCGCAGACCGACGGTCAAAGTGAGCGAACGATTCAGACGTTGGAGGACATGCTGAGAGCATGTGTGATGGATTTAGGCGGTAGCTGGGATAAGCATTTACCCCTGGTTGAGTTTTCCTACAACAACAGCTACCACACCAGTATTGGTGTCGCGCCATTCGAAGCTTTATATGGACGCAAGTGCAGGTCGCCGCTCTGTTGGTCTGACGCAGGTGATAGACAATTGGTAGGTCCCGATGTAGTTCAGGAAACTACAGATAAGATCGCGCAAATCCGAGATCGCATTAGCGCGGCTCGTGACCGTCAGAAGACCTACGCAGATCTGAAAAGGAAACCTCAAGAGTTTGAGGTTGGGGATATGGTTCTGTTGAAGGTATCACCCTGGAAGGGTGTAGCACGATTTGGGAAACGTGGGAAGTTGAATCCGCACTACATTGGTCCTTTCAAGGTTTTGGAAAGAATTGGGACCGTAGCATACAAGTTGGATCTACCTGCCGAACTGAATAACGTTCACGATACATTTCATGTATCTAATCTGAAGAGAAGTCCAACTCAAGTTAACGTTGCTATTCCTACCGACGAAATTCATATAGACGACACGCTCCACTTCGTTGAAGAACCTGTCGAGGTCACGGATTGGAAAGTTAACAAGACCCGCCGGAGCAGTGTCAAGCTCGTCAAAGTTCGCTGGAATGCTAGACATGGTCCTGAGTTCACCTGGGAGCGTGAAGACCGAATGAAGGAGAAATACCCCCACTTATTTCATGAGAACCCTGCTTCTACAAGCAGAATTTAAAATTTCGGGACGAAATTTATTTAACGGGGGGAGAATGTGACAACCCTCACAAAACCAGGTATCCGTACGACTTAATTAACTATTAATAGTTGCCTAATTACTGTGCTTAACTGAGATTTCTGATAAACTGCTACTTGATTTTTGATACTTGTACATATCTGCATCATACTTTGATTTCCTGTCACTACATTATTTACTTACTGAACTCTAGTGACAAACATGATGCACAAAAGCACAGTAGCACTTGAACGGATAACCTATTTGACATGCTGATATAGCCAGCATCAGGCAGACACTGCCTCTAAAGGCCTGTATGAGCCAGAAATATCTTACTACACCCATAGTGTGTGTAGAGATACAAGGGTTGTATAATTGCGTCTCTAGGAATAAGATATAGAGATTGGATGTGCCAAAAACGTATTTTAAGCACAAAACACAGCACTTTTATCAACACACTAGCTTCTAGCTAATTAATAAAGTGCCCAAAACATGAGGAATTATTCCTGACACTTTGCAGAATAAATTGTGTCGCTAAAAATATTATTTACGACGCTTAAAGGATTACTTAAGCACTTTAACGGATTACTATCCAACCGAACAACCGGACTATACCCGGAACATAAAAATATTGCCAGAAATATTATTGGTCTTTTTCTGAGCCAGTTAGGGTCCCTGATTACCCTAACACCCGCTTTATAACGCGTTAAATAACTAACGGGGTTAATCCCTAAAGTAACCGACTTAACCAAACTAAACTCTAACTGTACGATCAAGACCCAACCGGATACCCCCCCCCCTTAATGGAATCGGCCCAACCAAGAGGACAAGACAAGTACAACTTTTTGATATTTTAATTAGATTTCGTGGATATCTAGAGCATGAAACCGATGGACGATAGCGCTTGATTTTTCTATATAAACCCACCACCACACACAAGACTCTCACACTTTCCAACACCCACTCTCACTCTCTCTTGCTCCTCTCTTCTCGGCCGAGAGCATCCACATCCATCCATCATACTTTCGGTTCTTGTCTTGCCATTCCAAGTGCACACAAGTGTCGGGGATCACGTACGAGGAAGCTTGAAGCAAGCGGAAGTTGAAGGACCACGTTCATTTGCTTTTATCCACGCCATTTTCGCCAAAGATCTTCCCTAGCCCCGAGCTAGAGGTATAACATTTAAAACTTGTTCTTGATCGTATCTAAAGTGGTTAAAAGGATTTTTAACGGTTAAAAGTCGGTAACCCATCTTGTGAATCTAAAAAGTCTACTAAAACTCGAATATCGTTGGATAAAAGGTCATGTCTTGTGTAAAAGTCGTAGTATTCGAATATGTTGGTTGTAGAGACCCGATCTACGATGTGGTGGCTCTTATCATCGTTTAACCCGACTTTGTTAAGATCCCGGATCTTGACATACACTTGTTTCTTTTGTACAAGGGTTAAAAGGTGAAACTCCACCACACGAGAAACATGAACTTGTGTAAAAGTGTTTTGGCATGAAAAATAGTATTTAAAACGAGCCGATCTACGTATGTACAAGTGGTACATTCGTAGAACCAAGTGTCGAGAAAATCATGTTTTATATAAGTTGGATAATATGCTAACAAAGATGATTTTTATAAACTACAAGTGTATAAACACTTGTGAAACGAAAAAATCCGACAAAATAACAATTTTTATAAAAGTTGTCGGGAAGTTGTAAAGGATGATTTGTTCTAAAAACGGGGTTTTTGCAAGACTAAACTATTTTATACATAGATCCACTAAATGTAACGAGATCTACACAATAGTTTTAGAAAAACTACAAGTTCATGTAATAATGCGATTTTACATACTAGTCTACAAGTTTGAAGTGTTGAAACTTGTTTAATGTGTTGGAAATTGATTGGTTGATTTGAAGAAGTGTTGGAATGATTTTGTAAGAGAAAATGATACGCTTGATAGCGTGGCCACCTCCAGTTACAGGGGAAACTCTGGCGAAATTTTTCTAAAATCTAACACTTAGATTTATTTACAAGTGTTAGACTACTTTTGACATATTTTCAAATATATTTCGCCATGACTTTATTTACAAATATTCGGAGGTGGGGTTTTCACAAAAATAAACGTGATAAATATTTATTCGGTAAATATATTTTTTTTTCACAACACTGTTTATGATTATTTTGTGAAAATGTATAAATATTATTTTTAGAGTAAAAATAATATTTACTAACTTTGTCGAACCCAAAATAATACAAACACTTATACGACAAACATATAAGTTACAATGGTAATTACTATTACCACTTAAATCGCCAAAACGTAACTTACGCCTTATACGGAAATATTCACGAATGCGGATATTGTCAACGTATTATTTTGGAAAGTATTATGAAAAGAGAAAATATATTATTTTGAGAAAAATAATTATATTTTGGGAATGAGAAATAAAATATATTAAGTGAGACTTAATATTATAAACACGCATGTATTAATTCCCCCATCCTTGGGAAGGAGATTTTCTACCAAGTATATACACGGAACGGTTGTCTAACCGTTTCCCGAAAAATTAAACTATAAAGCTAAGGCACGGCCATCCGTCTAATAGAATTAGCACATGTAGGTCGTTGCGCAGCAGTTGGATATTTGGATTACTTGGTATTGTGACGCACTCACTGTGAGTTCATGTCCCCCTTTTCTCTTAACTGTTTTCAGTTTTATAAACTGCGGGGGTGAAATACATGTTACTATGATTATGAATATGTTTATACATGGTATGGTTAGCGTAAGGAGGTTTACTACTTAGATCATGTGAGTGGGTAGGCACAACTTGAGGCCATTAATCCTCGTAGTAGGACCGAGGGACAGGAGCGGTAGATCTATCTGGGTGTAGCGAGCCCAGCCCCAGGTCCAGCATAACGGACCTCGGGGTGACTTAGTGCCCGACGCATAAATTCGCTAGGTTTGAGTCATCCCTACTTGCACTTCTCACATATCAATGGCCTTGCAAACCATTGGTGATCTCTTTTTCCTTATTTGCTACATACCAGGTTTTTGATAACGATAAAGGTTTATTTACTCACTTTCGCATGAACTCGCTCAACATTATTGTTGATTTTTCAACTTACATGTATTTCAGGAAATTAACGATCTGGCGCGGTATGGCTTGTTTTCCGCTGCATTAGGCCTGAGGTCATCCAGGGTTCGAGGCTTGTGACTCTTTCCTGGACAAGTCACAGTCCTTGAATCATGTTTATGTTAAGTTTGCATTTGTAATGTTTAGACAAGGTTATGGTTGTTGGGTGTTAACCCGTTAAGACAATGTTTAATATTTTTATTATCAATGGATGATCTTGCATATTTTTAATTCATATAGCTTGTTATGATTAAGCTATGGTATTAAGAAGTCACACCAAATTAACCACGCTTCCGCAAAGCCAGGGTGTGACAGCTCCAATCAACAAACAACTGATTTCGCTCCTAACACTGCTAGTTGCTATTTAGCTCCAAAGTTACTATTTGGTTAATTTCGCTCGAAAGTAACTGTTTTTGAAAAACGTGCTGCAAAATCATGGATAACGAGTTTTACAACATGTTTGCAACTCCGTCTACTCCGGCTGTCATTGCTCAAGTCATGAATTTGGAAAACGAGACAGGAACTACACAAAAGCCTCCGAACCTGATGAGTATTGAAGAGTATTACGGGTGGAAAGACCGATTCGAAAACTGGGTGCAGGCAAATCATCTTAGGTCATGGGAGTGTATTCTGAAGAAATACGTTTTGCCATGAACAGATTTGCAGGTTAAAGAGTTATCTGAGTTCAGTGATCAAGAAAGAAATATGTACAAAGCCGAAAAGATGATGATCAGCCTGCTACAACAAGCCATCAAAGAAGACATCTTCATTCTGTTTCAGCATGACAAGACTTCAAAGTCAATCTTGGATGCTTTACGTGTAAAGTTTGAAGGTAGTGAGAACATGATTAAGAGCAAGAAAGCATTGCTCAAGAAAGAGTTTGATCTGTTTAGCAGTTTACCGGGAGAAGATACAAAGAAGCTGATTGAACGATACTGCCACTTAGTGCGATCTATGTCTATGCTGAGTATTACGAAAGATCGTGAAGAATGGGTAGACAAGTTAGCCGATGCATTACCGCAAAAAGAGTGGGGAACATACTTGATGATCTTGAAAAACACTGGGGTTTATGATGGGTTAACGATTTCTCAGTTTATTGAAAAGATTGAATGTCAGGATCTGGAACAACAAAAGATCGCGAGGATGAATAGTCCAAGTGGTCAACAAGATGTAAAGATGTATTACAAAGGAAGTGTTCCAGAAGCTGAGAGAAGTCCAAAAATCCAGACTGCTTTTAGTGCTGAGGATTCAACAGAAAAGGTTGATCAGGGTTCAAACAAAAGCAGCAGTGGATTTTCTTCATTTCCGAGTGTTAATCCGAAAGAGTCAACTACAAGTTTTCATTCTCAGAGTACAAAGATAGGAAATGGTTATGTAATCCAATGCAACATCGCTTTGAATCTTCCAGGGGGTCAGAGTTTCTCAGAAGAGGTTGCGAAAGATCACATGGCTCTACTTGGATCTGTGTTGCTATCTTATGAAAGTTTAGTAGCTGGAAGGATCGGGAATCCTATGCTCACAAAAGAGGATTACGATCAGATAGACGCCGAAGAAATGGAACTGATGGATATCAAATGGTGTCTAGCTAGTGTTCTTAGGCGAGCTGAAAAGTTCAAGCTGATTACCGGGAGAAATGACTTTCTTGATGCACATGTTTCTACTTTGGGTTTTGATAAATCTAAAGTTACTTGTTTTCGATGTAGGGAGAAAGGCCATTTCAAACGGGAATGCAAGAACAGGGAAGCTAGTGGGGCTCAGAATCCGTTCGGAAAAGATGACTACTACCGGAAAGCAATTTATCAGCAAGTTGGTCAAGAACAGCAGCAAGAACCGCATGTGGCTCATGGTAGAAGAATCGAGGATTCTAAAAGAGCGTGTTTGGTGGATTTCAATTGGAGCAATTACATATCTCCTGAAAGAAAAGCATGCTTAGTCGATCAAGATGATGAAAGGCTACCTGAAGGCTTCAGTTAGGATATGTTTTTGGATGAAAAGGGAGATTTTAAAGCTTTTATTGCGAAGATCGTGAAAGAACCTGATATTATCACCGCATGGATG
This sequence comes from Helianthus annuus, assembly GCF_002127325.2. Lineage (NCBI taxonomy): Eukaryota > Viridiplantae > Streptophyta > Magnoliopsida > Asterales > Asteraceae > Helianthus > Helianthus annuus. Next base: position 154,206,971 of record NC_035443.2, read on the forward strand.
AAATCTATCGGTGAAACTGTAAAGTCTGTCACATCTGATGAAAGCTCAAAAAGTGCTGATGAAAACACACAGAATCCAGATGAGAGTGTACAAAGTGATGCAAGTTCAGAAAAAGAAGTTGCTTTTGATCAAACACCATCTGTTTCTGGTTCATCAGATGATATTTCTGAAAAATCTGTACAGTTTGATCAGTCACCAACTTATGATTGCAGTAGTGATGATGAAGAAGAAAAACATATCAACATTGCGAAATTTCATCTTTCTCCTGAAAGCTTTCATTTCTATTTTGCAGATCGCATGGAGAAGCTAAAAGAGAAACGAGCTGCAAAAGAACAACAACAAATGAAAACTGAAGATGTTGTTCAGAATGAGAATGTTGAAAATGTTGCTGAGCAACTGAAAGTAGAAGAAAAGGTGACTGAAGCTGAGAAAGTGATCGAAGTTGAGAAGATAATAGAAGTTGAAAAGATTGTTGAAGTTGTCAAGCCTTGTGAAAAGTGTCTTGATCCATGCAAAGAGTGTGCAGCAAAAGATGAAATTATAGCTGAGTATGAAAAGAAGAAAGAGCGGTTGTTGTTCAACCTCAACTATGTGAAAGAATCTTATGATGTCTTAAACAGAACAATGACTGGGCTTCAAAAGACTAACTCAGAGAGAGAACAAGCACTAACGATGATGAATGCTGTGATGATGACAAAGCAAAAAGCTATAAACTTTTACATCGAAGAAAGTGCTAAGTGGAAGCAAGAGTTGGAAACAGAGAAGATTGAGAATGAGAGAATCAGACGTTTATTGCAGAGTTATTCTAGTTCTGATTATCTTATTGATCGTATTTACCCAACTGTTGTAGGTATGGAAGCTTTTCAAGATGAGAAACCAAAGAAGAAAGATACTGGTAAGAAACCGACTGTTAGCTATAACAAGTGTCCGCCTCCGATCTGGGAAGGGTATTCTCCTAGAAAACCAAACGACGAGCAACTTGAAAAAGCAGTCAATATAAAGCTAAAAACCGACACAACTGATGAATTACCAGAAAACACTGACGTCACGTTTACCTCGTCCGACACTGATCATGAGTCTGAGTTAATAAAAAAGGTGGTCGATCAGGTGTTGGATACTGATGAGGAGTCTGAGTCAAAGTCAGAGTCTGGAGGTTCATGTTCGTCGGTCAACAGTCCAAAGTCGTCGGTTAAACGGTCTTATAGTAAAGAATTTTTGTTATCAAAAGCAAATTTGGATGATGAAACATTTGAAGTAGCATACACTTTAAATGATTCTGAAAAATTATACTCTGATAAAGAGTTTCCAATAAGAAGTGTTCGTTTTGACATGATCAAAAAGGTTTTCAAATGACAGAAATTAATATTTCTAAAATAAAAGATTTAAACCTTACTGGAAAACCTAAAAAATACACTTCAAGAGTTCAACAACGTTTAAACAAGAAAAAGGGTTACAACTCTGGTCTTGGTTTTCAAAAGAAACCAAATCAAAATCGTAGCTACAAAAAGAAAGGTCTTGGCTTTGTTCCACCAGAAAATTATAAAAATGAGAAAAATTCTAAAACAAAAACAGAATTTGTTTCAGGTGGAAGTGCAGAGGAAGAGCAGAAGAAACCGTTCTGGAAACAATCGAACCAGGAGTTTCTTGCTGAGAAGAAAAGGAATGGAACAGGAGTGTTTCATCCAAGAGAGACTCGCACCTGTTTCAAGTGCAATGAAGCTGGTCACATTGCATGGAACTGTCCAAAGAATGTCAAGACAAAATAGGGAGTTTCTGATAAACTCAAAGAAAAAGTTGTTGAAAAAGTTGAACCACCAACTGAAAATTTCAAAATTTTTGAAAATTCTACTCATGAAGTTGGTGAATGTTCAAAAAAAAATGTTTACAAAAAGAAAGGAAAAGACAACCAAGTTTGGGTTGTTAAGAAATGTGATGAAAAGATTGGTGATGAATCTGGTTCCACAAAGCCAGAAGAGCCACAGGTTGAAATGAAAATTTCAGTAAATGTTGATGATTTTCCATCACTGAAATTTGAAGAGGTTAAACAGAAAGTTGGTAAGGTTGAGATCTCAGATCAGTTTTATATCGAGAAAACTAAGTTTGATGTCGAGAAAACATTCAATGGGAATGTTAAGAAAATTTTTGGGAAAATGCTCAACGGAAAAGCAAAGGGGGTTAAAGATTTTTATGCAACTAAAAAGGCAACTTACAACCCTACTACGCAAGAATTGAAAACCATCAAGTCTGAAAAGACTTGGATTGAAATTTGTTTTCCTTAAAGTCTTAGGACTATGCCGGAGATCCCAAGTTTGTAATCGTGGGTCAGGAATCGGCATCATTCATGTTTAATGATTTTGAATGGTTTAAAAAGTGTTTAAATTTTACAGGTTGAAGGACTATGCCGAAGCTTCCAAGTTGGTAAGTGCGAAGCAGGAATCGGCATCTTCAAGTTGGTAAAATGGTTAATGTAGATGTTTATTCCTACATGTGATTAAATGTTTTGGATATACTTTCAAGAGGTACAGAGGTTGCTTAATTGCAAATGGTAAATCAGGGACATTAAGTTGTACTTGATTTACTATATATGTGCTTGATTAACAAGATGATGAACCATATCCCCGATCTTAATAAGTGGTAAACCTACAAGTGATAAAGACAAACTCATTTTCCGGAAAAATCATTTGGATTAAAACAAACTTAAGTGTTTTGAAATCTAAATGAGAAATGGTTTGTGAAAGGGGGAGTTCTGATTGTTTATGACTAGTGAATGGCGATTTGATGCAATTCGATGTCGGTTGTCAAGTTTCTGTATAGTTTGTCTTTTTTGTGTTTTTGAGTGGGCCAAGAATTTGGTTTTATTTTCAATTTTCTTTAATGTGTTTGCATTTTAGGGGGAGTAGAAAATTTTCAGAAAATCCAAAAACATTAGAAAATTTGAAAAAGTCAAAAACATGATAAATTCAAAAATGAGTTTGGTTGCACAAAAGAGGAAATGATAATACATCAGTGGACTGTCACAACATGCTAAAGAAATGTAAAGATAAAATGTGATAAACAATCTCACTGCGGATATGCCAGTAGGTTTTTACACATTTATTAGATTGTGACGGGATATAAACATAAACAAGTTTGAATGAAGCTTAGTTCGTGGGGAACAACTTCTTGGATATATAGGTAACCCCTGAAATCTTGTTTGAAAGGTCCCTTATTCTGAGATACTAGGTCTTTATGCTCAGTGATATCTGGGGTATTATTCCGGGACTTCTGCTGTATGGAAATACTGACCTAGTCCCCGAATAATACTTTCTGCAAAAGCTTGAAAAAGCATCGCCCTCAGCAAGTTGATGAAACAATAAAATTGATAGTCACTGCTGTTGAAACAAAAGATCCTCTAAAGGGGACACACCGAAAAGTCGAAGCCGTCATCTCTCTGCGTATACGGAAGTATCGACCTGAGCTCTCACGGCCCTCGCATGTTAACCCATTTACAGATATCATCTGTGGTATATTCACCTGTAAGACTGAATATTGGGATCTGGATACAGGAGTATATTCAAGTAGTGGGACACGCGAATAAGTTTAAGTATCTAAGACATTAATATCGTATCTCGGATCAATTGAAATTTGTGTGAAAATTTAAATGGACAAATATACTGACAATCTAGGTGAATTGTTTAGAGCTTAAAATGATAAGAAGCTTAACGGTGTTGGTGACATGTCTCATAAACTGATATGATCCTCTTACACAAACTCACAAAAAATATTGTTTGTAAATATTTCTTTACTGCATCTCTTTACATTTCAGAAAATTCAAAAAGATTTTGTGTGTGTTTTAGTATAAATTTTGAAAAAGTCAAAAAGATTTTCGACAACTGATATTGAAGAGCTGATTTTCAAAATTCTGAGTGCTAAACATGATGGCTATGTGGTGAGGGAGAGCTTGTGTTTGAAAACAAATCGTTTAAATCCTATTTTTACAAGTGGTTCATCATGTGTGTTTTGATTTGAGAAGAGAGTTTGTGTTAGCATATGCCTCAATATTTAAAATGTTTAAATTTGTGAAATTTATTGTGAGGTAGAGTTTATGCAGGATAGTCTGAGCCAGGTTAATCGATCCTGAAGCTGGAAGAGAGCCAGATTACGATCTTGGAAAAGTTTTTCTAAAGAGCCAGGTTGATTGATCCTGAGAAGCTTATGTTTTTAGAGAGTCAGGTTCCGATACCTGAGGATTCTGTGAATAGAGCTTAAGCCAGATTTCAATTCTGTGGACAAAGTGTGAAAGCCAGACAACGATCCTGAAGCTGATGATGCTGATGAACTTAAGGAATGCCAGCATATAGCAAGGGGGAGTCTGTTGATGTTGTTAGAAAGAGTAAAGCCCAGAGACTGATCAAGACTGAAGATGCGAAGACATGGTATTGTCAAGACTCGACACTTGCGACTCGTCAACATCTGAGGGGGAGTCTGTTAGTGCATGCATCTGTCGACTTCGTCTTGTATCGAGTCTTAGATTGCATTGTATAGATCAGGGCACGTTATACGAGAAAATAGGAGAGTTTTAGTTGTTTAAAGCTGATTTCGCTCCTAGATGTATGTGGATATGATTTCGCCCGAAATCACTTATTGGTGAATCCGCTCCTGATGACCTGTGTCATCTCGGGCGAAATCAGAACACTATATATAGTGTTCTCATGAGCGAAATCAGTAGAACTGTTCCCTTGTTTTCCATACCGAACTGCTGCCGGTGTGAAGACTGACTGTATTTGCATTCTAATCAATACAATCAGTAGTTAAAGTGAAGAATTAGCTGTTTCTAGCTTTGTTTCTTGTTTTCCGCACCTGAAACAGAGTAAAACTCCTCTGAACGACCCATTCGGGTCAGCATCACGATCCTACAACCAAACACACCTTTGTGTGTGTTTAGTGGGTGTTTTGGTTACTAATTGTAAATCAAATTTCAATTTTAACACTTTCAGTCCCTTAACTTTCGTTTTTGGTTTTGTTTTAATCCTTTAACTACTTATAAGCCATCCCCTAACTAGGTTAGTGCCATTCCTAGTTAGTTTATTTTACTAGTTTATTCACGACACGATCTTTAATTTAAGTATTTGTATTTTCGGGATGTTACAAGTCCACCCCCCTTAAAAAGGGTTTCGTCCCCGTAACCAAAGTACGTACTGAACAATGTAGGGTAGAGACGTCGCATCTCCTCCTCAGACTCCCACGTAGTGTCCGAACCTTTCCTATGCTCCCACTTGATCTTGACTTGCTCAATTTGTTTGTTTCGCAAGTGTTTGACCTTTCGATCTAGAATCTCCGACGGTCTTACCGCATAATTCAGGCTATTATCCACCTCGATATCATCGTAATGGACGTAAGATGTCTCCTCCGCCAGGCATTTCTGCAATTGCGACACGTGAAACGTGCCATCTATTCCACCCAACTCTTCCGGTAGCTTGAGGCGATAAGCTACCTTGTCAATTCGTTCGATGATTTTAAATGGCCCAATAAACCTCGGGCTTAATTTCCCTCTTTTTCTGAATCGAATAACGCCCTTCCATGGGGAAACTTTCAGCATAACCATATCGCCTACTTGAAATTCAATCGGTCTTCGTCTTTTGTCGGCATATGACTTCTGTCCATCTTGGGCTGCTTTAAGATGAGCTCGCACCACTTCGATTTTCTCATTAGTGGCCTGAATCAAGTCTGTATGTGCCAATTCACGCGGTCCCACTTCACCCCAACACACCGGGGTTCTACATTTTCTACCATATAGCATCTCGTAAGGTGCCATGCCGATACTTGAATGATAACTATTGTTATATGAAAATTCGGTCAAAGGTAGATAAACATCCCAATTCCCACCGAAGTCGATGATACATGCCCGTAGCATATCCTCTAGCGTCTGTATCGTTCTTTCGCTTTGTCCATCTGTCTGAGGATGGTAGGCGGTGCTGATGAACAATTTGGTCCCCATTTGCTCTTGGAAATCTCGCCAGAAATTTGAAGTGAACCGGGTATCCCTATCAGACACGATGGATACCGGTACTCCATGGCGTGCTATTATCTCATTAGTGTAAACTTCTGACATCTTTTCTGACGTATAAGTCTCACGAAACGAATGAAGTGAGCACTTTTCGTCAATCTATCCACCACTACCCATATAGCATCGGAACCTCGGTTCGTCTTTGGTAGTTTGGTTAATAGGTCCATCGTAATATGTTCCCATTTCCAAACCGGAATTTCTAACGATTGGAGTTTACCGTATGGTTTTTGGTGCTCCGCCTTGACCTGTAGACATGTCAAGCATTTTTCTACGTACTTCACGACATCTCTTTTCATTCCGGGCCACCAATAGTTTTGTTTTAAGTCATTATACATCTTGGTCGCTCCCGGATGGATGGAATAACGGGACTTGTGAGCTTCATCAAGTAGAAGCTTTTTAACTCCACATGTGTTAGGAATCCAAATTCTATTGAAACGTGTTTTCAAACCGTGGTTACCTACTTTGAGATTCTTAACTTGGCCAACAATCCTTTCCTTTTTCCAGTTCTCCTCTTTCACTGCTTCTACTTGCGCCTCTCGGATACGTTCAAGTATACCCGAGGTCACCACGAGTTGCATTGATCTTACTCGTATTGGGACATATTCCGCTTTTCTGCTCAAAGCATCCGCCACCACATTCGCCTTTCCAGGGTGGTAGTGTATTTCGCAATCGAAATCCTTCACCGTTTCCAACCATCGTCTCTGACGCATATTTAACTCCTTCTGATCGAAGAAGTACTTTAAGCTTTTGTGGTCGGTAAATATGGTGCACTTTACCCCATATAAATAGTGCCTCCATATTTTTAATGCAAATACCACCGCAGCCAATTCAAGATCATGCGTCGGATATTTCTTTTCATGTATTTTCAATTGTCTCTAGGCATAAGCTATAACTTTGCCCCGTTGCATCAAAACACACCCGAGCCCCGACGATGAGGCATCTGAATAGACCACCAAGTCCTCGACTCCATCCGGCAACATTAATACCGGAGCTTGAGTTAACTTCTCTTTTAGCGTGTGAAACGCTCTTTCTTGTTCAACACCCCAAGTGAACTTTTCCTCCTTCCGGGTTAACTTTGTTAGTGGCGACGCAATCTTGGAGAAGTCTTGAATGAATCTCCTATAGTATCCCGCAAGCCCTAAGAAGCTTCTAATTTCCGAAGGGTTCTTCGGGGGATTCCATTTCGACACGACCTCGATCTTTGACGGATCTACCAATACTCCGTCGGCACTTATGATGTGGCCGAAAAATTGCACCGCTCGTAACCAAAAGGCACACTTAGAAAATTTCGCATACAACCTTTCTCGTCTAAGTGTCTCTAACACCTCTTGTAAGTGGCGTGCATGCTCCGCTTCGCTTTTCGAATACACCAAAATATCATCGATGAACACGATGACCGATTTATCCAGCATTGACTTGCAAACCTGGTTCATGAGGTCCATGAAAGCCGCGGGTGCATTTGTTAGCCCAAATGACATCACGAGGAACTCGTAATGTCCGTATCGCGTGCGGAAAGCCGTCTTCGGCACATCTTCCTCCTTGACCTTTAATTGGTGATACCCCGATCAAAGGTCAATCTTTGAAAACCAATTCGCACCCTGTAACTGGTTGAATAGATCATCTCTTCTTGGAAGCGGGTATCGGTTCTTTACCGTGAGTTTGTTTAACTCCCGGTAATCTATACACATACGCATGCTTCCGTCTTTCTTTTTCACGAACAGTACCGGTGCGCTCCAAGGAGACACACTCGGCCTTATGAATCCTTTGTCAAGCAGGTCTTGAATCTGGGACATCAGCTCTTGTAATTCCGATGGCGCGAGTCGGTATAGCGCTTTAGCTACGGGTTTCACGCCCGGAATCAACTCGATTCCGAACTTCACCTCCCGCTCGGGTGGCATTCCCGGTAGATCATCCGGAAATACATCTTCAAAATCACGTACTACGGGTACGTCTCCAATCTTCGGTAATTCTTTCTCGGGCTCGTTCGCGTATATCATAAATGCTTTACATCCATGTCTCATGAGCTTGTGAGCCTTTATCATCGAGCATATTATAGGGTTGCCTCCCTTTTCGCCATAGATTGTAACGTGTTTTCCGCTAGGAGATGTTAGTTTTATCTCCTTACGAAAACACACGACCTTCGCGTGGTGCTGAGATAGCCAATCCATCCCAACAACTATTTGAAATTCTCCCATTGACATCGGGATTAGGTCTATCAAATATTCTTCATCATCAATATTTAATTTACAGCCTCGACAAATATCACAAACTATAAAGCTTTTGTTGTCCCCTATTTCAACTTTTAAGGGCACAGATAATTTTGTCAATACAAATGAAGGATGTCGAATAAATCCATGCGAAATGAAGGATTTATTTGCACCCGTATCAAACAATACATGTGCATGAATTGAGTTAATCGTGAATATACCTGAGACCACATCGGGTTTTGTTTTTGCTTCAGCTGCAGTCAGTTGGAAGGATCTAGCCTTTGCCTTTGGAGTTTCCGTTGGAGACTCCTTTGTATCTCTCTTCCCAACCAATTCCGGGCATTCAGACTTTTTGTGGCCGGGTTGATAACATTTGTAACAAACGGAAACCTTTCCGGGGCATAGCGATGCAGTGTGCCCCGTCTTCCCACATATCGGACACGGCTTGTCTTTGAAGCGGCACTCACCTTTGTGCCCTCTTCCACATACCTTGCAACTTGGCGACCCGCCTTTAGCATCCACTTTCTTTCCCGACTCTCCAGTTCGAGCTTTCTTTGTAGGGCTTGGATTCACATCTTGTGCCCTTCGCTCACCCCTTTCAACTTGTTTCTTCAACTCGATTTCTCGTTCCCGTGCAACGTTTATGATTTCGGTAAGGGTCTCGTATTTTGAAGGAGTCATAAACTCCCTATATTCGGCGCTCAACATGTTATAGTAGTAGTATATTTTCTGTTCTTCATTCGTCACCAATTCACTACTAAACTTCATCTTATCCATAAACATCGCCGTAATCTTGTCTATGGTTTCGCCCTTGTGCCTAAGCTGCATGAACTCTTCCTTGATTTTATTAATGACCGCCTTGGGCTATGATGTTTAAGAAACGGCGTCTTAAACTCCTCCCATGTCATGGTTTTCGCCGCTTCGGCTCCTATTTCATTCTTTTTGTTGTCCCACCAATCTTTAGCTTGACCTCTCAACTGAGTCGTTTCATAAGCAACAAAGTCACTTTCATCACAATGGGTCCTTTCGAACACCCCTTCAATGTCGCCCAACCATCTTTGGCAAATTATCGGGTCAACTTCCCCGTTATAGATTGGCGGTGTACACGCCATAAATTATTTGTATGAACACCCTTTACGTTCTCCCGATTTCTCCTTCATAAGGTTGACACTATCTTCCAACCTTTTAACTCGCTCTTCAACAAGTGACAACACTGTACTTTGAATTTTGTCTATAAACCCGGATAGACTACCTTCAATTGCCTTTCCCACTTCTTCGGCAATAATTTCTTTCATTTGTTCAGTGCTTGTCTGCACCGGATCATCATCATTTCCTTCCGACATCTTGAAACTAAAATGTTTACATTAAATGTTAAACATTTCATTTGTAGCATAACTTTATTTGTTTCAGTTTAGCCAAGTTTCTTACTTGCTTTAACCGTTCTGTGACAACTCGAGTTTCCAAGATTCCTTATTCGCATTTATTGCACGTTGACTGTTTAGTTGTTTGATTGTTTGACTTGTAACTGTACGTTGGATTATAAGTTGAGATGATTGATTGATATTCTATGTGTTTAAAATGAGTAAAGTATTGATTGCATGAACAAGAAAATTATAAATTGCTTAAGATTTGAACTACTCGACGAAACAAGTGTGTTTCGCCACCAGCCAGTGTGTTTCGCCACCAGCCAACTCGACGAAACAGACTATGTTTCGTCATAAGCTAATTCGACAAAACTGAGTGTTTCGCCGGCCCACGATTCGCCGAAGCCCATTAAGGGCCCAGTACGGTAGTTTGTGTATATTAACGTGAAACGACTTCTGTTACACACCTTTGGCAAAATAAGAAACCCTAGAAGCTCTCCCCTGTACACCGACGGCAGCCCCTCCTCATCCGAGAGTTCACCCCATTCTGTTCGTATTAATCGCTTAGTATTTTTCCGGTTAGTCTTTGCTCATTCTTATTTGTTTATGTATTGTGGTTGAATGTTACGATAATCTGAGAATGCATGACTGTTATGATTTTGATGATTGGTCCGATGTAGAGTAGGGATTGGTTTATGATGATTGATCGGCTTATGAGGTCGATATATTGGTTGATATTGGCTTGGTATGTTATCAGAGGTGTTGTGATAATAGAATACTATCATCGGAACCATACATACTGTGATCTAGGTTGCATATGTTTATCTCGTGACATAGGGTTCATGCTAGACATTGGATGTTGTAGTATAATTGGGATGATGAGTGGATTTCATGATGATTAGATGATGATGTTCGGTATTGAATGAGTTCTGTATGATTGTTGTTTGATGTTGATGACGGCTGTTAGCAATGATTAGGGTTTCTGTGTTAATTTTTTGTAACTGATATGTTGTCACGACGTAACTGACTTATTGACGAAACCAGCTCACGGCGAAACAGATCCGACGAAACAAGTGTGTTTCGCCGAGGCCTTTTGCGACGGAACAGATGTGACGAAACGGAAGTGTTTCGTCGGGAGGGAGTCACGGTGAAACAGGGGTGTTTCGCCGAAAGGGTAAACTGCACAGTAACTTAGTTTAATTCTGTTAAAGTTAACTGAGTTAGTTAACTGCCGTTAAATGTTAAACATAACTTGAATGAATTGAATACGTGATATGTACTACTTGGTGATCTTTGATACGATGTCCACTATGATTGTGCTTATACGAGAACTTCGTGAATACAAACTGATTATGTATACGTGTGTACATTAGGACGTGATTGAATTAACTGTGAGCACATACTTTAGTATACCGAGCAAACCAAGGTGAGTCCACACTCTTACCAAGGCATGGGATTCCCGGTGGGTAGGGAATGGGATTGAAGGAATGGGATTGAACAATTACTTGGACATATACTGTTACTAGACTACTTACCATCCTCCTCGGATAGCGAAGGAAACTTTCGTAAAACCTACGTAAACATGTACTTACCACCGTCCTCAGGTTGCGAAGGACGCTTACGTAAAACCTACGTAAACTTATACTTACTACTGCCTCGGGTTGTGAAGGGCACTTACGTAAAACCTACGTAAACCACACGCGTACCACTGTCCTCGGGATAAGAAGGACACTTACGTAAAACCTACGTAAACCTCGTACGTACTACTATTCTCGAGTTAATAAGAACACTTATGGTTACCACGAGTCTAGTACATACAACATGGGAAGCCCCCACTAACTGAATATACAACATGGGAAGCCCCCACCAATTGAACCTACAAAACAGCTTAGTTAATAACGCATAGTTATGCAACGAACTTACTTACTGTGAACTCGCTCAGCTAGTTGTTGACTTTCTGTTACATGCCTTACAGGACCATAGGTACTCATGGAGCTTGCACGGGAGGCGCGGTCGTTGTGGGCACAGATTGTGGATGTTTTGATGAAAACATTATGACTCTTTAAACTTAACACTTGTGTTGGATTTTCATACTATGCTTCCGCTACTTATACTATGTTTTTGATTGAACACCAGTTGTATTGTGATGGATTACATTTACTTTTACTTATTACTTACATGTTCAATATTATTGGTGGCTTGATCCTGGTCATGTCACGCCTCCATGTGGTGGTACTCCGCGTGTGGATTTTGGGGGTGTGACAGATTGGTATCAGAGCCATCGGTTATAGAGAACTCGGTTTTAATAAGAGGAAAACGTTTTTATTAAAACCAAACTATAACCAGAACAGTGCTCAACGATCCACAACGACGCCTCGCTCCACGTGCAAGACTCAACATCCTAGGTAATATGGTTTATGTATTATTGCCTACTTGCTAGATTACATAGAATTTTGCTCATGGTATGCCTAGATAAACGTAGCAACTATTGCTTGAGAATACTTGTGTGCTCACTCTCTTCTGTCATCGCACTTTTCGCGAACCTCTCTCACTTATGTTACCTTTGCTATGAAGATCATGGCTGGACGTATTAACATGACTCAAGCCCAGTTGACGGCTCTTATTAACGAACAAGTTGCTGCGGCACTTGCAGCCGCACAAGCAGGAGGTATACCCTGCAGTCGTAACTCACACTAGGATCCTTAGATCCTACACTCCTAAACCAACTCTTGTGTTTAACTTTGTCCTGTTCTTATACACGATAGGTCAACACGTTCAGCAACCTGTTTGCACTGTCAAGAATTTCATGGACTGTCGTCCTAGCACGTTCAGTGGCACCGAAGGAGCAGTTGGACTCCTCCATTGGTTCGAAAAGCTCGAGTCAGTATTTGAGATGTGTGAATGCCCTGAAGCTCGCAGGGTGAAGTACGCCACTGGCACTCTAGAAAGCATTGCGCTGACTTGGTGGAACGTGCAAGTTCAGATTTTAGGGTTGGCAGCTGCTAACGCCACCCCTTGGAATGAATTCAAGGAATTGATCAAGCGGGAATACTGCACACGTGATGACATCCACAAGTTAGAAGTGGAGTTCTTTCATTTGAAAATGGCGGGATCGGAAATTGAGGCGTATACTAAACGCTCGAACGAGCTGGCCATCTTGTGTCCAACTATGGTGGACCCTCCAATCAAGCGCATTGAGTTGTGTCTCAAGGGGCTAGCGCCAGAAATCCAAAGCCATGTGACATCGGCTAACCTTGATAATATCCAAGACATTCAACGTCTTACTCATCGCCTCACTGATCAGGCAGTGGAACAGAACAGGCTGCCAAAACGTATCAGTGCTACTACTACCGCTACCACTTCAGCTACTCCTGCTACTCCCAGTGACAACAAGAGAAAATGGGAGGGGGATTCCAGCAAGGGTTCAGCTACGGTTCAGCCACAGGTTCAGCAGCGGAAGACTGACAACTACCAGAGTCCCAGTCAGCAGTCATCTGGTAGTCACGGGCATAAAGTTTATCAAGGAAATCACCCCAGGTGCAACAATTGTAACAGACACCACAGTGGCCAGTGCAGCAAGGGTCGTTGTCAGAGGTGTCTCAAGATGGGTCATGAGGCCAAGGATTGTAGGAGCCCACGGCCTGTATCTCAGGATCGCCAGCAGCAGCAGCAGCAAACACCGCCGAATCAGCAACAAGGTAACAAGGGATGTTTTCATTATGGTGCTGAAGGTCACTTCAAGAGACACTGCCCCCAGTTAAACCGAAATCAGAACAACAACAATAACCAAGGCAATGGAAACAACAACGAGGGAAATAACAATGATGGGAACAACGGCGCAAGGGGTCGTGCATTTGTGTTGGGGCAGGGTGATGCCAGGAATGATCCCAACGTGGTTATGGCAAGCAGAGATCTTATGCAAGGAGAAGATAGTTCGTATTCCCCGTTCTGGTAAAGAACCTCTCGAAGTTCAAGGCGACAAGAGTGGTGCTGTGGTTGGCATCATCTCCTTCTTGAAGGCTCAGAAATGTTTACGAAAGGGTCACACTGCCATTTTGGCACTTGTTACTGATGCATCAACGAAAGAGAAGAGATTAGAGGATATCCCTGTTGTACGCGATTTTCCTCAAGTGTTTTCTGAAGATTTACCTGGGCTACTGCCTCATCGCCAGGTCGAATTCCAGATTGAACTAGCTCCTGGAGCAACACCAATAGCTCGTGCACCGTATCGCTTAGCTCCAACTGAACTGGAAGAACTGTCTAAGCAATTGCAAGAACTCTTGGATAAGGGTTTTATTCGTCCTAGCTCTTCGCCTTGGGGAGCTCCAGTATTATTCGTGAAGAAGAAAGACGGTACCTTCAGGATGTGCATCGATTACCGTGAACTCAACAAGGTGACTGTGAAAAATCGTTATCCTCTTCCACGCATTGACGACCTGTTCGACCAGTTGCAAGGGTCGAGCTACTACTCCAAGAAAGATCTGAGGTCAGGTTACCATCAGCTGAGAGTCCAGGATGAGGACGTCTCCAAAACAGCATTCAGAACTCGTTACGGTCACTACGAGTTTCTTGTCATGCCATTCGGATTAATGAACGCACCTGCAGTCTTCATGGATCTAATGAACAGAGTGTGCAAGCCTTACCTAGACAAGTTTGTGATTGTTTTCATCGACGACATCCTGATCTACTCCAAGAGTCAGGAGGAACACGAACAACATTTGCGACTTATTTTGGAACTCCTTCGAACAGAACAGCTATACGCCAAGTTTTCAAAATGCGACTTCTGGCTTCGTGAAGTCCACTTTCTAGGCCATGTGGTAAACACGGATGAGATTCATGTTGATCCATCCAAGGTAGACTCGATCAGGAACTGGCCTGCACCACGTACACCAACGGAAATACGCCAATTCTTGGGATTGGCGGGTTATTACAGAAGGTTATTAAATACTTCTCAAAGATTGCACAGCCACTTACACTACTGACACAGAAAGGTGTTACCTACCGATGGGGTAGTACTCAGGAAACCGCTTTTCAGCACCTAAAAAATAGGCTCTGCAGCGCACCTATCCTCTCATTGCCAGAGGGCACGGACGATTTTGTGGTTTATTGTGACGCATCCATCCAGGGTCTTGGATGTGTGTTAATGCAGCATGACAAGGTTATTGCTTATGCTTCACGCCAACTCAAGGTTCATGAATGGAACTACACTACGCACGATTTAGAGCTGGGAGCTGTTGTATTCGCGCTTAAGATATGGCGACACTACCTGTACGGTACCAAGTGCACTATCTACACCGATCACATGAGTCTCGAGCATATCTTTAAGCAGAAGGAACTGAACATGCGTCAACGTCGATGGGTCGAGTTGCTGAATGATCACGAATGCGCCATCAAGTACCATCTAGGCAAAGCTAATGTTGTGGCTGACGCTCTCAGTCGAAAGGATACTGTACCTAGACGCATGCAAGCATTGCAACTCACTATTCAGTCTAGTCTCCCTGCACAGATACGAGATGCTCAGGTAGAAGCATTGAAACCAGAAAACGTCAGGGCTGAAGCCCTACGCGGCTCAAGGCAACGATTAGAGCAAAGGGAAGACGGCGCCTAATATGTAACAGGACACATCTGGGTCCCACTTTATGGCGACTTACGCGAGCTGCTGATGGACGAAACACATAAGTCTCGCTACTCGGTACATCCAGGTTCGGATAAAATGTACCACGATCTCAGAACTACATACTGGTGGCCTAGTATGAAGGCCCACATTGCAACTTACGTCGGCAAATGTTTGACTTGTGCGAGAGTCAAGACGGAATACCAGAAACCATCAGGCCTACTTCAGCAACCAAGGATACCACAATGGAAATAGGAGGAAATTTCCATGGATTTTGTTACTGGCCTGCCTAGATCCCAGCATGGGAACGATACTATTTGGGTGATCGTGGATCGACTCACAAAGTCTGCTCACTTCCTGGCTATCAAGGAAACAGACAAGTTCTCTACGTTAGCAGACATCTACTTAAAAGAAGTGGTTTCGAGGCACGGAGTGCCAACCTCTATTATTTTGGATCGCGATGCACGATTCACTTCAGAACTATGGCAAGCAATGCACAAATCTTTTGGCTCACGGTTAGACATGAGTACAGCCTATCACCCTCAGACGGATGGGCAGTCTGAGCGCACTATCCAGACTCTAGAAGACATGTTTCAGGCATGTGTTATCGATTTCGGCAACAGCTGGGAAAAGCATATCCCGTTAGTGGAGTTCTCGTACAATAACAGTTACCACACCAGCATACAAGCCGCTCCATTCGAGGCATTATACGGACGTAAATGACGGTCACCTCTCTGTTGGGCAGAGGTGGGCGATAGTCAGATCACAGGTCCAGAACTTGTAGTTGATGCTACTGAACGGATTGCACAGATACGACAACGCATGGCGGCAGCTCGTGACCGTCAGAAAAGCTACGCTGATAAGCGTAGGAAACCACTCGAGTTCCAAGTTAGGGATCGAGTGCTACTCAAAGTCTCGCCCTGGAAGGGTGTAGTTCTTTTTGGTAAACGAGGTAAACTTAAACCGCGGTATGTCGGACCGTTCGAAATCATAGAAAGAATAGGCAAAGTGGCCTACAGACTGAACCTACCAGCAGAACTCGTTGCAATTCACAACGTTTTCCACGTGTCGAATCTGAAGAAATGTCTGTCAGATGAGACCCTCATAGTTCCTTTGAAGGAGCTCACTATCGATGAACAGTTGTGATTCGTCGAGGAACCAGTTGAAATCACGGACCGAGATGTCAAGGTCCTCAAGCACAATAGAATACCTCTTGTTCGAGTTCGTTGGAACTCCCGTCGTGGCCCAGAGTTCACCTGGGAACGAGAAGATCAAATGGAACTCAAATATCCCCAGTTATTCCAAAACAATGCAACTACTACTGAGGCTGAAGCTACTACAGAATTTCGGGACGAAATTCCAAATCAACGAGGGGATGATGTGACACCCCAGGGAAACCAGTAAACGATACAACTTACCTAGCTTCCTCAGTAATCGCATGCTAAATTTCGGGACGAAATTTCTTTCAAGTTGGGGATAATGTGACAACTCGAGTTTCCAAGATTCCTTACTCGCATTTATTGCACACTGACTGTTTAGTTGTTTGATTGTTCGACTTGTAACTGTACGTTCGATTATAAGTTGAGATGATTGATTGATATTCTATGTGTTTAAAATGAGTAAAGTATTGATTGCATGAACATGAAAATTATAAATTGTTTAAGATTTGAACTACCCGACGAAACAAGTGTGTTTCGCCACCAGCCAGTGTGTTTCGCCACCAGCCAACTCGACGAAACAGACTATGTTTCGTCATAAGCTAATTCGACGAAACTGAGTGTTTTGCCGGCCCACGATTCGCCGAAGCCCATTAAGGGCCCAGTACGGTAGTTTGTGTATATTAACGTGAAACGACTTCTGTTACATACCTTTGGC
This sequence comes from Helianthus annuus, assembly GCF_002127325.2. Lineage (NCBI taxonomy): Eukaryota > Viridiplantae > Streptophyta > Magnoliopsida > Asterales > Asteraceae > Helianthus > Helianthus annuus. The sequence goes on from NC_035443.2 coordinate 154,224,077, forward strand.
AAAATAAGAACCCCTAGAAGCTCTCCCCTATACACCGACGGTAGCCCCTCCTCATCCGAGAGTTCACCCCATTCTGTTCGTATTAATCGCTTAGTATTTTTCCGGTTAGTCTTTGCTCATGCTTATTTGTTTATGTATTATGGTTGAATGTTACGATAATCTGAGAATGCATGCCTGTTATGATTTTGATGATTAGTCCGATGTAGAGTAGGGATTGGTTTATGATGATTGATCGGCTTATGAGGTCGATATATTGGTTGATATTGGCTTGGTATGTTATCAGAGGTGTTGTGATAATAGAATACTATCATCGGAACCATACATGCTGTGATCTAGGTTGCATATGTTTATCTCGTGACTTAGGGTTCATGATAGACATTGGATGTTGTAGTATAATTGGGATGATGAGTGGATTTCATGATGATTAGATGATGATGTTCGGTATTGAATGAGTTCTGTATGATTGCTGTTTGATGTTGATGACGGCTGTTAGCAATGATTAGGGTTTCTGTGTTCATTTTTGTAACTGATATGTTGTCACGACGTAACTGACTTATTGACGAAACTGGCTCACGGCGAAACAGATCCGACGAAACAAGTGTGTTTCGCTGAGGCCTTTTGCGACGGAACAGATGTGACGAAACGGAAGTGTTTCGTCGGGAGGGAGTCACGGCGAAACAGGGGTGTTTCACCGAAAGGGTAAACTGCACAGTAACTTAGTTTAATTCTGTTAAAGTTAACTGAGTTAGTTAACTGCCGTTAAATGTTAAACATAACTTGAATGAATTGAATACGTGATATGTACTACTTGGTGATCTTTGATACGATGTCCACTATGATTGTGCTTATACGAGAACTTCATGAATATAAACTGATTATGTATACGTGCGTACATTAGGACGTGATTGAATTAACTGTGAGCATATACTTTAGCATACCGAGCAAACCAAGGTGAGTTCACACTCATACCAAGGCATGGGATTCCCGGTGGGTAGGGAATGGGATTGAAGGAATGGGATTGAACAATTACTTGGACGTATACTGTTACTAGACTACTTACCATCGTCCTCGGATGGCGAAGGATACTTACGTAAAACCTACGTAAACATGTACTTACCACCATCCTCAGGTTGCGAAGGACGCTTACGTAAAACCTACGTAAACTTATACTTACTACTGCCTCGGGTTGTGAAGGGCACTTAGGTAAAACCTACGTAAACCACACGGGTACCACTGTCCTCGGGATAAGAAGGACACTTACGTAAAACCTACATAAACCTCGTACGTACTACTGTTCTCGAGTTAATAAGAACACTTGTGGTTACCACTAGTCTAGTACATACAACATGGGAAGCCCCCACTAACTGAATATACAACATGGGAAGCCCCCACCAATTGAACCTATAAAACGACTTAGTTAATAACGCATAGTTATGCAACGAACTTACTTACTGTGAACTCGCTCAACTAATTGTTGACTTTCTGTTACATGCCTTGCAGGACCATAGGTACTCATGGAGCTTGCACGGGAGGCGTGTCGTTGTGGGCACGGATTGTGGATGTTTTGATGAAAACATTATGACTCTTTAGACTTAACACTTGTGTTGGATTTTCATACTATGCTTCCGATACTTATACTATGTTTTTTATTGAACACCAGTTGTATTGTGATGGATTACATTTACTTTTACTTATTACATAGATGTTCAATATGATTGGTGGCTTGATCCTGGTCATGTCACGCCTCCATGTGGTGGTACTCCGCGTGTGGATTTTGGGGGTGTGACACGTTCACTTTTAGTGCACTTTCCGGGTTTGAGCGAATTAACACACTCTTCCCATGCACATCAATTCACATCTCATTTCTTACACAAGGTATAATCTACTAACATTACAAGTTAATTCATTACCGGACGATCGATCAAGCTTGAACCGAACACTTTGTTGACAACCTTAAGCTCTGATTACCAACTTGTAAGACCCAACTAATTACTACTTGATTTTAATAGAATTAAATCAAAATTCATATGTGTTTATATAAAGTACGTCAACATTAAAACATAAGACTTAAAGAAACCAAACATTAGTCAACTACCGACTAATTCAAACATTCATAAGTTGTTTAACAATTTGTTTTAATTCCAAAAACATTGTCCATTAAATTCAGATATCGCGGAAGCTTCTAAAGTGTGTTCGGTTCTTGAAAATTTGCTTGACCGCCATTCGTAAGATCCACTTCGTCACCTGGGGTCACAACCACTAAGAACATTAGTTTTGACCTTAATATAGTACATAAAAACAAGTTCCGACATCAAAATGTGAAAAAGAATAAAAATTCAAGGTTTTCTGGGCTCTACCGTAACTTACGGTACCCACCGTAAGTTACGGTAGACTCTGAGAAATTCTGTCTACCGTAAGACAGTAGTGAATCACCGTAATGTTTTGTTGTCCACCGTAAATTACGGTGGAGACCGTAATTACGGTGGACTCTGTAACTTTGCCATTTGACAATTTTGTTGATTTCACCCTAATCCACATGTCGTTTTAGGCGATTCTTTTTCTGTACGTTTGTAAATTCGTTACGGACATGTCCCTTACGACTATCCTACCAAAATTTGACTCACCGATCATTATGGCTAAAAGCCACTATACTATCATTCGACCCATTCTAACTTTATCTATTTTATTATATTTCACTACTAAGCCTATGGCGCCTTATACCCATCATCCGGGGCTTAGCATCACTTGCGCTTCATTACCAATTTCATGGTTTAATGCTCTTGTGATTGATATCGCCATTGCTAACTAATTAGAACACAAAATCTACAATTTACACCATTGTTCGACCCGTTTAGCTCATCTACGGAAGCCTCCATTTTGATGACTACCAAACGACTACAAACCAATTCTTAACCTACAGATTTAAGTAACGAACATGGTCGCTACAATCAACACAACTTTCATTCTACAATGTAACCATACATAATTAAATAGCAATTCACTTAATGTAATGGGTCAAGTTACATACCTTCAAAGTAAGCCCTTCAAACGCAAATCGCCACTTGTTTGCCCACTTGACGCTCCGGCGTCCTTCCCTATAAAGTTCAATCATAACATGTTTAGAACTCTTTTCAAACCATATATCGCATAATACACCGAAACATCATAATTATGCGTTTCAACTTCGAATATCAATTTTAAGCCTTCTTTAAGGCGTTTTCACAAACACTTTATGGGCAGAATTTTCATACCTTTTATATGACAAGTTCTTAGCTTGTCATATAGCCTAATTTTCCATAAATAAATTTTCTAACATAAAGTTTAGCCTCTAAAATTCTGAAATTTCTAACAAATCATTGATTACACTAGAACAATCACTATAATCCTAGTGTTTATCAAGTTTCACAAAAACCCACTTATCACCTACAATGGTGTTCATGAATTTCGCTAAAATTTCACATGATTTCGACTTGTGTTTGTCTAGGGTTTGTCCTAGACACTATATTGTTCCTAATTCATCATGAAACAAACATGCAACCATGAATTTCAGATTTCCCAAATTTACGAGAATTTCGAGTAGAGAAATTTCATCAAATTTTACATACCTTATAATCCTCTTGCAATGAGGATCACTAATTCAGGTTCTAATTTCGTTTTGGGACAGATCTTGACCTTCAATTTATGAGATTTTGGAGAATTTAGGGCTTGAAGAAAAGCTCTAGGTCGCCCCCTGTGTTTTAGTCGACCAAACACACCTTTGTGTGTGTTTGGTGGGTGTTTTGGTTACTAATTGTAAATCAAATTTCAATTTTTAACACTTTCAGTCCCTTAACTTTCGATTTTGGTTTTGTTTTAATCCTTTAACTACTTATAAGCCATCCCCTAACTAGGTTAGTGCCATTCCTAGTTAGTTTATTTTACTAATTTATTCACGACACGATCTTTAATTTAAGTATTTGTATTTTCGGGATGTTACACATACATATATTCACCGTTTGTTAACTTTAGTCCTTCAAACTCAATTTTTCACATATTTAGAGTTTAGGACACGTGTCTATATATAATTGGACACGTTTTTACGTGGTGTTACATCATTAAAGCCCTGGAAGCCCACACTGGTCCTGTCATTACTTTTCTTTAAGCCCCCCATCATGTGTTTCATTACAAAAGTAGAATCTCTGAATTGATTCATTTTCTTTTCAAGTTCAACAATTTTCAGTTGTGCATCTGACAACTCTTTGCATTTTTCAGAAATTTCTTTTGTTTTCTCTCTCATCGTGTCATGAGCTAAGTCTATGATTTGAAGTTTTTTGTTTAACTTGTAGGTTAAGACTTCAATTTCAGTTTCATAACCTTTTATCTTCTTCAAATATAAAGACTCGTTTCTTTTAGGAAAAAAGTTTGATTCTTTTACGTTAGACAGCTCATTCACCAGACTTTGATTTTGTGCTGACAACCTGTCAACCTCACCCTGTAATTCTCGACATTTTAAACAAACTGAATTAGCAGGATTAGAACTTACCTCTCCTGTAGCTTTGCTCAAGTCAGCCATGAAAGTAGCAAACTCTGCAACCTTCTTTGTGTCTAACACATCCTTCTCATCACCAGACTTTAACTTTTCCTCATGAGTTTCTACAGTCTGATCAGCATCAACCTGTTTAGTTTCACTCTCTTTCTCTACTTCAGCATCCACATTTGCTTCAGCATCTTCCACGTTATCTTAAGCATCATCAACGGGCACTATCTCTGCCATGAATGGCTTGAATGACATTCTCATCATCTTCCAAATGAATACTCTAGTCATATGATCCCTCTCTTGCTGTAGAGATCAAAGCCTTTGAGTTAGAGTTGTTTGATGCATTCCTATTGTTTGAACTCTGACTTAAAGCCTCTTGTTTTTGTTTTTGACATTCCCTACCAAAATGTCCATAACTTTGATAGTTAAAGCACCTCATTTTGGTCTTGTCAAAACCAACACTTTCCCTACAAACTTCCTTCCTGTCCTGTTCATAAATCTCTTCACTCGTCTAGAAATTATGGCCATTTGCCATTGTAGATCCATCTCCTCTAAGTCATCAGGGTCAATCTGATCATAATCTTCATCTAAAGTAGCAGGATCAGATATCTTCCCCTGAATGTAGTTCTCATAAGAAGCAACAAATGAAACAAGTAGAGCAAGATGTTCTTCTGCGGACTTCACACTCATAGGCATCGATTTGTACTGCTACTCTGATTAGTAGTTGATGTTCTTTAAGCTCTAGTTGATCCTCCTGAAGCAGCTACGAAACACACATCACCATCCTCATTTACAGTAACCTTCTCATTCTCACATGACAGAAATGTAGTCGCAGGGTCGCTAGAAGCGTTGTGAGATGAAGAAGATGTAAGTCCATTGTAAATCCTTGGATCTTGAACCTGATCATAACCAGATTCCTTGTTCTTCATATTGAGCTCATAAGCTCTCAGCTTTCCAACCACTTCTTCCAGTTCCTTTGTCTCATAATCTGCTTCCCCTTTGATCATGAGAGTGTAGATATCCCACTTAGCAGATAAAGTATCGAGCAGTTTGTCATTTTTCTCTATGTCAGAATAGCTATCTATATCATAATTGTCCATTTCTGACATCAGATGGTAGTATTTAGTGATGATGTCCTCAAGTGACTCATTTTTCATATACTTGAATACAGCGAACTGCTTCTTCAATAGATCAACCTTGTTCTTTTTGACATCTGCATTACCTTCATTTCTTTTCTCTAATGCATCCCACATTTCCTTTGAAGTAGTATAATTCTTAAAGGTATGCTTGATGCCATCTACTAAGGACATTTTTAGGGCTGCCAAGGCTCTCTTCTCAGCCTCATACATCTTTTTATCAGCCTCTTGCATGTTTACGTAGGTTGTGACACGTTGTCTGCCCTCAAAATCATGTGTTGAGTTTGTGTACCCATCTACAATACAGATCCACATGCGTGTGTCTTGATATTCAATGAAGGATTGAAACTCGTCCTTCCATGCCAGATAATTTTCCACCTTTATCATCTTAAGCGGTTTATTGGTAGTGCCAACCTCATGCTCCATCCTTAAGAGTTCGTTCAAATTAGAAATGTTCGACATTTTAACGTAACAGACTGGTAAAACCGTACAAAATTTTTTCAAAAACTGTTTTTACCAAATTATACCGTTAGATTCGTCTCGAAATTACGATTCCAATGATATATAATGTCGAAGACCTTTTTCGGGATTTTCCAGAGTTTTTTTTTGTCCTAAAAATCCAAGGAGTCCAACGGTGCAAACGGTTTATCCAGATGAGCTACGGATAATTTTCTATTCGCAAAAACGTGAATTTTTTGTTACGCTTGCCAAAGAAAATTCCACCACTGCATAAGTCACTCGAGACTACTTGTTCTCGAGTCGAGACCTTTGTTCTTGAGTCGAGACCTTGTTTCGAGTAAAAAAAATGCACAATCCGAGACCCCAGTCGAGACCACTGGTTTCGAGTCGAGACCTTTGATTTCGAGTGAAAAATGGACAACTCCAGACCTTAGTCGAGACTGCTGGTTTCGAGTCAACCAAAACAAGTCGAGACCACTGATTAAACACTTCCAGTCGAGACCAGCTATCTTCCAATCAAAATCCCAAGAAATCTACACTTTTTAAACCGCAGAATCTTCTGAATGATAACTTTCCAAACTAAAACTCCTAAATTTCAGCAAACACCTTCCAAACAACACCAAAACAGATCAAACTAATGAATTTGAAGCTGTTCTTCACTGTTCTTGACTGTTCTTCGTAAAAAACAGAATTTTCACCGAAAAACTTCAACCAAAAACAATCTTGAATCTGCAAATCAGTCTTGAACCGTACACAAGAGCAAAAGCTCTGATACCAATTGTAGGTCCCTTATCCCGTATGGATCGTAACAAAACTGACAATCTACCAAGGGTGCGGAATCCCCTTGATAAACTAAACAAACAGAAACAAGAACACGAAACGATTTACCAACTGATCTTCTATGATTATCCAACGAAAACGTTTACAATCACCTAAGATCTCCAAGAACCTCACCTCCAATATCTGTGTATTCGAATGCTCTCACAATTGCCTAAAAGTCTAACCCTAAACTCTAGCTTAAGGTTGTTTATATACACACAACCATACAACTCGAATTGGGCTAAGCCCATACGAATTCTAGATATAGTTCGGGCTAGTTTACATGGACTTAAACTAGAACTTTAACTTGGACTTGATTTGGGCTTTAACAAACTCGAATTCCATTCAGTCTTCAAAAGTCTTCGCAGCCCAAACTTGTGTTCAATATCCAAAGACCAATCCAAGGCTGTTGTCACATAAAATGCACCAACACGAAAAATGGAGACTTTTTTAGGGGGATTATAAACTCTTTGAGGTCATCGGTCTTGTTTAACAGATCTTCGAACTTTGAGTTTTACTATTCTAGGGAGATTCGCCTAGGCGATCCGATTTCTTTGTTCCTTTTTGTATTGGTGATAGAGGCATTCTCAGTTTCTATTGAGAAAAATGTCTCCATGGGTTTGTTTAAAAGTTTTGGTACTCCTAATGAAGGGCCTCCCATATCCCAACGTTTATTTGTGGATGACACATTGATTATAGGGGAGTGTGTGGAAGGGTATGTGTGGAGTTTGGCTCAGTTTTTGTGGTTTTTTAATATCATGTCAGGGCTAAAAATTAATCTTAAAAAGTCGACTTTATTTTAGTTGGGGTGGTACAAGATGAATCGGAGAGGTTTGGTTTAATTTTAAATTGTAAAACTAAAACGATGCCTTTTATTTATTTGGGCCTCATGGTGGGTGCAAACATGAACCGCCTTAGTAATTGGCAAGTGGTGTTGGACATATTTGATAGTAGGTTAGCAAGTTGGAACGCTCATAATCTCTCTATGGGGTAAACTCACGTTAATTAAGCCGGTGTTGGAAAGTCTTTTTCTTATTATTCTTCCCTTTATAAAGCCCTAAAAAGATTATCGATTGTTTGGAAGGTAAAAGAAGAATATTTTTGTGAGGTAGTAATGGAAACAATGATAAGATGGTGTGGGTCACATGGGATATTGTGACGACTAGTAAAGAAGAGGAGGGTTGGATCTTTGTCCTCTTAAAGTTTCAAATTTGGCACTATTGGCAAAGTGGTGGTGGGTGTTCAGGGTGGATGATAAGAGTCTTTGGAAAAAGGTTTAGTTTAGCCTTGCATCACAACGCCAAAGTGGGGGCTTTCATTCCTTACAATAAGGCTCTAAACGGTATGTGGGCATCTAATAGCGAAGATGGATAATTTCCTTGCTTATGCTAATGTGTCTCATAAGGGTGCGATCAAAGGGGTGTTGGGGGATGGGAAAACTATTCTTTTTGGGTTGGATATTTGGATTCGGGATAGGCCTTTAATGGAGGTATACCCGAATCTTTTCAAATTTGAAGTAGAAAAGTCGTGTTTAGTGGCCGAGTGTTGTGTCACACCCCAAAATCCACACGCGGAAAACCACCGCTTGGAGGCGTGACTGACCAGGATCAAGCCACCAATCATATTGAACATAACAAGTAATAAGTAAAATTCAACCACACAATATGAAAGGTGTTTCAAATCCAAAAACATAGTTAAGTGTTTAGCGGAAGCATAATTGTAAAACCCAATGTAAGTATTAAGTATGAAATAAAATAATGTTTTTAGCATGGCACACACTGCCATGTCCCACAACGACCGTGCCTCCTTGTGCAAGCTCCATGAGTACCTATCGACCTGCAAGGCATGTAACAGAGAGTCAACAACAAAGTTGAGCGAGTTCACAGTTGGTTGTTTAGTTATAGCATTCGTTTCGTAAATCATATGTTCGTTTTGTAAACCATGTATCGTATTAATTCGTATCGCGGTCTCCCAGACATGTGTGCGAAGATTAGTGGGGGCTTCCCATGTGTTACTAGACCGAGTGTATCGACTGCTACGAAAATGAAAGAGGTGCCCTAAGTCAATGTCTATCAGCATTGACCCTTTGCCCATAGTCCATTAGTACACGCCCGTTCGAACGACACAGTGTGAGGTTTGGTAAACCTAATAGCGCTATTAACTAATGACCTGCTCGCCCTAGGCCTCGGCGTTTAAGTCGATAAGATGAGGGACTTCAATGATAGAGGTTTGGTCCAGTGTGTATGCTTGGCATCCTACTCCCAGAGGATGGTTGTAATTACCGTTTAGTTCATTTACCCATTCCCAACCCTTGGGAATCCCATGCCTTGGAAAGAGTGTGAACTCACCTTGGTTTGCTCGGTATGCTAAAGTATGTGCTCACAAATAATCAGTCAAGTCCTAAAGTACGCACGTGTACATAATCAGTTTATATTCACGAAGTTCACATATAAGTACAATCACGGTGGATATTAAATCAGTGATCACCAAATAGCACAAAACACGTATTCAAGTCCATACAAGTCATGCTTATCATCTAACAGCAGTTAGTTAATCCAGCTAACTCTTAATAGAGTTAAATTAAGTTACTGTGCAAAGTTCCCACTCGACGAAACACCCCTGTTTCGCCGTGACTTCCCTTTGACGAAACACTCTTCTTTCGTCGTGATTTCCCTCGACGAAACACATCTGTTTCGCCGTGTTTGCCCATGACGAAACACACCTGTTTCATCATACCCGTTTCTTCGTGACAGACGATTCGTCTGATCAGTTACGTCGCCAACAGTTACACAGGAACCCTAATCATCGATCATCATCAACAATCAACAATCAACAATCATACATTAATTATCGATACTAGTCGTGGCTGAGTCATGTGTTAACCTAAACAATCTAACATGCAAATATCACATCACAAATTCATCATTCAACAACATACTTATACCGTTCATGAACAATGGCATAGACAATTGAAGTTATAAACATCAATTCTAATCTATTTACTGGTTTATCCACAAACAATCCAATCCGACACACGAAACTGTAACTGACAATAGATCCTATTATAGTCAATTCATCAACCAAACATGAACATAACCATTATTTAGCATGGATCCCTAACGATTTCAAGCAAACAGTTAACTATGACATACATCAAACAATCACGCAATGGGTTAAACACTAACCACGATGAACGGAATAATAACTTGATCGATTCGGGGGCTTCGGGGACACAAGATCGCCGTCAACAGAGAAAGGGAGCTCTAGGGTTTTGATTTTTGTTAAAAGTGTGAAACAGGAAGTCGGTTAACGTTAATATACTCAAATTAACGTACCGGGCCCTTAATGGGCTTCGCGAATCACTGGGCCGGTGAAACACACCTGTTTCGTCGAGATGAGGATGACGAAACGCTCTTGTTTCGTCGAGATGGCCTAATGGCGAAACGCCTGTTTCGTTGTGGTTGTTATTGGCGAAACACTTTTGTTTCGTTGGGCCTTTTCATGGTTTAAATAGTTTAAGTTTTTCAATAGGTTTCATATTATATCACCAAACATATACAGGCAATAATCACAATACGTTTTATCATATCACAACGTGTATAGTTACAAAGCAAACAAGTCGTGTAAGTAAACAACTAAACAGTTAACGTGCAATAAATGCGAAAGCGGAATCTTGGAAACTCGAGTTGTCACATTATCCCCAACTTGAAAGAAATTTCGTCCCGAAATTTAGCATGCGGTTACTGAGGAAGCTAGTTAAGTTGTGTAGTTTACTGGTTTCCCTGGGGTGTCACATCATCCCTCCGTTGGTTTAGAATTTCGTCCCGAAATTCTGTAGTAGCTTCGGCCTCAGTAGTAGTTGCATTGTTTTCGAACAACTGGGGATACTTGAGTTTCATTTGGTCTTCTCGTTCCCAGGTGAACTCTGGGCCACGACGGGAGTTCCAACGAACTCGAACAAGAGGTATTCTGGTGTGCTTGAGGACCTTAACATCCCGGTCCGTGATTTCAACAGGTTCCTCGACGAATCGCAACTGCTCGTCGATAGTGAGCTCCTTCAAAGGAACTATGAGGGTCTCATCTGATAGACACTTCTTCAGATTTGACACGTGAAATACGTTGTGAACCCCACCGAGTTCTGCTGGTAGGTTCAGTTTGTAGGCCACCTTGCCTATTTTCTCTATGATTTCGAACGGTTCGACATACCGCGGATTGAGCTTGCCTCGTTTACCAAAACGAACTACACCCTTCCAGGGTGAGACTTTGAGTAGCACTCGATCCCCAACCTGGAACTCGAGTGGTTTCCTGCGCTTATCAGCGTAGCTTTCCTGACGGTCACGAGCTGCCGCCATTCGTTGTCGTATCTGAGCAATTCTTTCTGTAGCATCGACTACATGTTCTGGACCCGTGATCTGACTATCCCCCACCTCTGCCCAACACAGAGGTGATCGGCATTTATGCCCGTACAATGCCTCAAATAGAGCGGCTTGAATGCTGGTGTGGTAACTGTTGTTGTACGAGAACTCCACTAACGGGAGATGTTTTTACCAGTCGTTGCCGAAGTCGATAACACATGCCCGAAGCATGTCTTCTAGAGTCTGGATAGTGCGCTCAGACTGCCCAACCGTCTGAGGGTGATAAGCTGTGCTCATGTCTAATCGAGAGCCAAAAGATTTGTGCATCGCTTGCCACAGTTCAGAAGTAAAATGTGCATCACGATTGGAAATAATAGAGGTTGGCACCCCGTGCCTCGAAACTACTTCTTTTTAAGTAAATGTCTGCTAAGGTAGAGAATTTGTCTGTTTCCTTGATAGCCAAGAAGTGTGCAGACTTAGTGAGTCAATCCACGATCACCCAAATAGTATCATTCCCACGCTGAGATCTAGGCAGGCCAGTAACAAAATCCATGGAGATTTCCTCCCATTTCCATTGTGGTATCTTTGGTTGCTGGAGTAGGCCCGATGGTTTCTGGTATTCTGTCTTGACTCTCACACAGGTTAAACACTTGCTGACGTAAGTTGCTATGTGGGCTTTCATACTAGGCCACCAATACGTAGTTCTGAGATCGTGGTACATCTTATCCGAACCTGGATATACTGAGTAGCGAGACTTATGTGCTTCATCCATTACCAGCTCGCGTAAGTTTCCATAATGTGGGACCCAAATGCGTCCTGTTACATAGTAGGCGCCGTCTTCCTTTTGTTCTAACCGTTGCCTCGAGCCACGTAAGGCTTCAGCCCTGACGTTTTCTGGTTTCAATGCTTCTACCTGAGCATCTCGTATCTGTGCAGGAAGACTAGACTAGATGGTAAGTTGTAGTGCTCGCACGCGTCTAGGTGCAGTGTCTTTTCGACTGAGGGCGTCGGCCACAACGTTGGCTTTGCCCAGATGGTACTTGATGGCACATTCGTAATCGTTCAGTAACTCGACCCATCGTCGTTGACGCATGTTCAATTCCTTTTGCTTGAAAATATGCTCGAGACTCCTGTGATATGGTGTAGATGGTGCACTTGGTACCGTACAGGTAATGTCTCCATATCTTAAGCGCGAAAACAACAGCTCCCAGCTCTAGATCATGTGTAGTGTAGTTCCTTTCATGGATCTTAAGTTGGCGCGAAGCGTAGGAAATGACTTTATCCCGTTGCATCAATACACAACCCAAACCCTGAATTGATGCGTCGCAATAAACTACAAAATCGTCTGTGCCCTCTAGCAATGAAAGAATAGGTGCACTGCAAAGTCTATCCTTTAAGTGCTGAAAAGCGGTTTCCTACGTATTACCACATCGATAAGTAACGCCCTTCTGCGTTAGTGAGGTGAGAGGTTGCGCGATCTTGAAAAATCCTTGATAAATCTCCTGTAGTAACCTGCCAAACCCAAGAATTGGCGAATTTCCGTTGGCGTGCGAGGTGCAGGCCAGTTCTTAATCGAGTCTACCTTGGATGGATCAACATGAATCCCATCCTTGTTTACCACGTGGCCTAGAAAGTGGACTTCACGAAGCCAGAAGTCGCATTTCAAAAACTTGGCGTATAACTCTTCTGTTCGAAGGAGTTTCAGAATGAGTTGTAAATGCTGCTCGTGTTCCTCCTGACTCTTAGAGTAGATCAGGATGTCGTCGATGAATACAATCACAAACTTATCCAAGTAAGGCTTGCACACTCTGTTCATAAGATCCATGAAGACTGCAGGTGCGTTTGTTAACCCGAATGGCATAACTAGAAACGCGTAGTGGCCGTAGCGAGTTCTGAATGCTGTTTTGGAGACGTCCTCGTCCCGGACTCTCAGTTGATGGTAGCCTGACCTCAGATCAATCTTTGAATAGTAGCTCGACCCTTGCAGCTGATCGAACAAATCATCGATGCGGGGAAGAGGGTAGCGGTTCTTCACTGTCACCTTGTTGAGTTCGCGATAATCTATGCATATCCGGAAGGTACCGTCTTTCTTCTTTACGAACAACACTGGAGCTCCCCAGGGTGAAGAGCTAGGACGAATAAAACCTTTATCCAAAAGTTCTTGCAATTGTTTGGACAGTTCATCTAGTTCTGATGGAGCTAAACGATACGGTGCTCGAGCTATGGGCGCTGCTCCCAGAGCTAGCTCGATTTGAAATTCGACCTGGCGATGAGGCGGTAGCCCAGGTAAATCCTCTGGGAATACTTGAGGAAAGTCGCATACTACTGGAATATCCTCGATCTTCTTCTCTTTCGTTGACGCGTCAGTGACAAGTGCCAAGATAGCGGTGTGACCCTTTCGCAAACACTTCTGGGCCTTAAGAAAGGAGATGATGCCTACCACAGCACCACTCTTGTCGCCTTGAATCACAAGAGGTTCTTTACCAGAACGGGGAATACGAACAATCTTCTCTTTGCATAGGATCTCTGCTTGCTGTTGGGACAACCAATCCATCCCAATGACTATGTCAAAACTACCCAAGGCTATAGGAATGAGATCGATAGAGAAAGTCTGACCAGCTAAAACGATGTTACAACCCTTGACTATGTGTGTGGCCTCTAAACCTTTACCATTAGCTAACTCTATGACATGCTTGGTGTTCAAAAGTGTTGGTGTGCGCTTTAATATTTGACTAATTTTTAGAGACACATAACTGGTATCCGCACCCGAATCAAATAATACAGTAACATAAAAGTCATCGAGAAGGAACTTACCCATCACCACATTAGGATCATTCCTTGCTTCACCCTGCCCCAGCACGAACGCACGACCCCTAGCGCCGTTATCATTATTGTTTCCCCCATTATTGTTCCCATTGACCTGATTATTGTTGTTGTTGTTCTGATTTGGATTTAACTGGGGGCAGTCCCGCTTGAAGTGGCCTTCAGCACCACACTGAAAGCATCCCCTGTTGCCTCGCTGCTGCTGGTTCTGTGGAGCTGGTGGTTGTTGTTGCTGGTTCTGATTCGCAGGTCGTGAGCTCCTGCAATCTTTAGCTTCATGACCCATCTTGAGACACCTCTGACAACGACCCTTGTTGCACTGACCATTGTGGTGCCTGTTGCATGTATTGCACTTCGGAAGGTTTCCTCGATATCCACCCTGCCTTTGACTACCAGAAGATTGCTGACCAGGACTCTGGTAGTTATCAGTCTTTTGTTGCTGTGCCTGGGACTGAACTGTAGTCGAACCCTTGCTGGAATCCCCATCCCATTTTCTCTTGTTGTCAATGGGGTTAGCAGAAGTAGTGGTGGTAGCAACACTGATACGCTTAGGCAGTCTGTTCTGTTCCACTGCCTGATCTGTGAGACGATGAGCAAGACGGGTAACATCCTGAATAGTAGCAAGGTTGGCAGACGTCACATGGGTTTGAATCTCTGGTACTAAGCCTCTGAGGTACAACTCAATGCGTTTGATTGGAGGGTCCACCATAGTTGGGCACAAGATAGCCAGTTCGTTCGATCGCTTCGTATATGCTTCTATCTCTGACCCCGTCATTTTCAGATTAAAGAACTCCACTTCTAGCTTGTGAATGTCATCACGACTGCAGTATTCTCGCTTAATCAGTTCCTTAAAGTCGTTCCATGGGGTGGCATTAGCAGCCGCCAACCCCAGCATCTGAACTTGCACATTCCACCAAGTCAGCGCAATGCCTTCAAGAGTACCAGTGGCATAGTTCACCCTGCGAGCCTCAGGGCATTCACACAACTCAAAGACGGACTCGAGCTTTTCAAACCAATGGAGGAGTCCAACGGCTCCTTTAGTGCCACTGAATGTGCAAGGACGACAGTCCATGAAAGTCTTGAAGGTGCATACAGGTAGCTGAGCGTGTTGACCTGTTGTGTATAAGAACAGGACAAGGTTAAACACAAGAGTTGGTTTAGGAGTGTAAGATCTAAAGATCCTAGAGTGAGTTACAACTGCAGGGTATACCTCCTGCTTGTGCGGCTGCAAGTGCCGAAGCAACTTGTTCGTTAATCAGAGCCGTCAACTGGGCTTGGGTCATGTTAACGCGTCCACTCATGGTCTTCACAAGTAAGAGAACACAAGTGAGAAGTGCGTCGTATCAATACGCAAGTGTGGAATGACAGAAGAGTGTGAGCAAACAAGGTTTTCAGTTAGTAATTGCTACGTTATCTAAGCATACCATGAGCAATGTAGTATGTATCTATCAAGTAGGTAATGTGTACATGAATAGTATCACCTATAGTGTTGAGTCTTGCACGTGGAGCGAAGCGTCGTTGTGGATCGTTGAGCATTGTACAGGTTATAGTCTGGTTTTAACAAAAACTTTTTCCCCTTATTAAAAACAAGTTCACTATAACCAATGGCTCTGATACCAATCTGTCACACCCCCAAAATCCACACACGAAAAACCACCGCTTGGAGGCGTGACTGACCAGGATCAAGCCACCAATCAAATTGAACATAATAAGTAATAAGTAAAATTCAACCACACAATATGAAAGGTGTTTCAAATCCAAAAACATAGTTAAGTGTTTAGCGGAAGCATAATTGTAAAACCCAATGTAAGTATTAAGTATGAAATGAAATAATGTTTTTAGCATGGCACACACTTCCATGTCCCACAACGACCGCGCCTCCTTGTGCAAGCTCCATGAGTACCTATCGACCTGCAAGGCATGTAACAAAGAGTCAACAACAAAGTTGAGCAAGTTCACAGTTAGTTGTTTAGTTATAGCATTCGTTTCGTAAATTATATGTTCGTTTTGTAAACCATGTATCGTATTAATTCGTATCGCGGTCTCCCAGACATGTGTGCGAAGATTAGTGGGGGCTTCCCATGTATTACTAGACCGAGTGTATCGACTGCTACGAAAATATAAGAGGCGCCCTAAGTCAATGTCTATCAGCATTGACCCTTTGCCCATAGTCCATTAGTACACGCCCGTTCGAACGACACGGTGTGAGGTTTGTTAAACCTAATAGCGCTATTAACTAATGACCCGCTCGCCCTAGGCCTCGGCGTTTAAGTCGATAAGATGAGGGACTTCAATGATAGAGGTTTGGTCCAGTGTGTATGCTTGGCATCCTACTCCCAAAGGATGGTTGTAATTACCGTTTAGTTCATTTACCCATTCCCAACCCTTGGGAATCTCATGCCTTGGAAAGAGTGTGAACTCACCTTGGTTTGCTCGGTATGCTAAAGTATGTGCTCACAAATAATCAGTCAAGTCCTAATGTACGCACGTGTACATAATCAGTTTATATTCACGAAGTTCACATATAAGTACAATCACGGTGGATATTAAATCAGTGATCACCAAATAGCACAAAACACGTATTCAAGTCCATACAAGTCATGCTTATCATCTAACAGCAGTTAGTTAATCCAGTTAACTCTTAATAGAGTTAAATTAAGTTACTGTGCAAATTTCCCACTCGACGAAACACCCCTGTATCGCCGTGACTTCCCTTTGACGAAACACTCTTGTTTCGTCATGATTTCCCTCGACAAAACACATCTGTTTCGCCGTGTTTGCCCATGACGAAACACACCTGTTTCGTCATACCCGTTTCGTCATGACAGACGATTCGTCTGATCAGTTACGTCGCCAACAGTTACACAGGAACCCTAATCATCGATCATCATCAACAATCAACAATCATACAGTAATTATCGATACTAGTCGTGGCTGAGTCATGTGTTAACCTAAACAATCTAACATACAAATATCACATCACAAATTCATCATTCAACAACATACTTATACCGTTCATGAACAATGGCATAGACAATTGAAGTTATAAACATCAATTCTAATCTATTTACTGGTTTATCCACAAACAATCCAATCCGACACACGAAACTGTAACCGACAATAGATCCTATTATAATCAATTCATCAACCAAACATGAACATAACCATTATTTAGCATCGATCCCTAACGATTTCAAGCAAACAGTTAACTATGACATACATCAAACAATCACGCAAGGGGTTAAACACTAACCACGATGAACGGAATAATAACTTGATCGATTTGGGGGCTTCGGGGACACAAGATCGCCGTCAACAGAGAAAGGGAGCTCTAGGGTTTCGATTTTTGTTAAAAGTGTGAAACAGGAAGTCGGTTAACGTTAATATACTCGAATTAACGTACTGGGCCCTTAATGGGCTTCGTGAATCACTGGGCCGGCGAAACACACCTGTTTCGTCGAGATGAGGATGACGAAACGCTCTTGTTTCGTCGAGATGACCTAATGGCGAAATGCCTGTTTCGTTGTGGTTGTTATTGGCGAAACACTTGTGTTTCATCGGGCCTTTTCATGGTTTAAATGGTTTAAGTTTTTCAACAGGTTTCATATTATATCACCAAACATATACATGCAATAATCACAATACGTTTTATCATATCACAACGTGTACAGTTACAAAGCAAACAAGTCGTGTAAGTAAACAACTAAACAGTTAACGTGCAATAAATGCGAAAGTGGAATCTTGGAAACTCGAGTTGTCACATGTTGGACCGTGTGCGTGACCCTAAACAGTCAGTAAAAGCAGTTCATCATCGTTTACAGAGGCGGAATCAAAGTAAACAATGTCAAACAGCTTGTATCCTTTTAATCTCTTTCTATTACTGCTTTTCTGAGTCAAATACAATGAATTCTGACAAAAATCCGGCAGCACCTCGACTCCTAATTCCGCTCCAACGTTTTTAAATGAAATCAACCTATCACCTATTTATAGTGTTCCTGATTCCGCTCGAAATGGTTCATGCGGAACCCCTGATTTCGCTCCAAGTGATTCAAGCGGAATCACTAGATATGTTTCGAGCGGAATCACCTAAATAATCTCGAGCGTAATCACATGATTTCCTGATTTCGCTTGAAATGACAAACCAGTCATTTCAAGCGGAATTACATACTAAACTCCACTTTTCATGTTTTCCAACTCCAAACACCTATCTAGACCTAAGACTCGATTAAGACGCAGTAAACAGATATTCTGTGCATCAACACCGAGAGGTGTGTTAAGAGGAATGGGCAGGAGGCGCTGGAGTGGAAGTGGAAATCGGCTATCATTGGAGGATGTGAAGCGAATGATTTATTTAACCTTATCATGGATTTGTACTGGGTGGATGTGGGTTTGGGTAAGGATAAATGGGTCTTGACGAAGAAAGATAACGAGATCTTTTCGGTCGCCTCGGTGAAGAAAGCTATTATGTCTTAATCGGGTTCATCTACGGGTCACAAAATCTTTGACTGACATGCTTGGATTCCATTAAAGTTAATATTTTTGGTTGGAGGGCTTTGCTAAATAGGTCACCCACTATGGATGCTCTAATAAAAAGGGAGTTGAGACCTGTCCAAATTGATGTTGCTTATGTGAAGGGGCAGTTGAACATATTTTCTCGTCTTGCAAGGTGGCATGTATGATTTGGCACAAGATTAGTGCTTGGTGTCAAATTCCGCCTATCTATGCCTTCTCTTTTGATGACCTTTTGGAGATGCACAAGTATGCTCAACAAGTTCAAAAAGGAAGTTGTTCGTGCCATCATTTTGACCGCGTGTTGGTGTGTTTTTAAAGTCCGTAACGATGCGGTTTTCTCCAGCGTCCTAATTAAAGTGGAGAAGATAATAGGTGAACCGGTAGCATTTAGCTTTCTTTGGATTAGTAATAGAGTTAAAAGTTTGGCTTTGCCACTTTTAAAGATCTTTTTATTTGTAAGGGGTTGTTTGTTTACATCTTAATAAA
Source organism: Helianthus annuus (assembly GCF_002127325.2). Taxonomy (NCBI): domain Eukaryota; kingdom Viridiplantae; phylum Streptophyta; class Magnoliopsida; order Asterales; family Asteraceae; genus Helianthus; species Helianthus annuus. Next base: position 154,243,183 of record NC_035443.2, read on the forward strand.
GTTCCTCTTACTGGTTCAGCACTTAATGGTTTAGACTGTTTGTTTCGTAAGCAAATGTCTGAATGATTCATACATTTGCCTCTGAATGGTTAAGCATTATACTGAGTCTGAATGGTTAAGACCTCTAATCTGAATTGGTCAGACATTTGCCTTTGAATAGTTAAGTATTATACTGGCTCTTAATGGTTAAGACGTCTTACTCAATCAGCACTTAATGGTTCAGACCTCTTACTGGTTTAATACTTAACTATTCAAAAGTTGTCAAACAACCCCTAAGGGTCTGTTTGGTATGGGGTAATGGAATGTACGAAGGAATGGAATGGACGAGGTAATTGAATGAACGAGGGAATGCAATGGATCATTACCATTCCATGTCTTGTTTGGTTACCATGTGTGAATGTAATGAATTATTATTGTGTATTGTTCGGTAGGCAAGAAAAACGAAGTAATAAAATCAGCGGTGAGTGGTGGTGGTGGTCGGTGGTAGTGATTATGGTTGTGGTGGGTGTCGTCGGCGGCGATGGGTGGTGGTGGTGGTGGCGAGTGGCGGTGACGACGAGCGGTGGTGGCGGCAAGGTGGCCGTTGGTGGTGGGTGGCAACAGAGGTGGCGGCGACGGCGGTTGGTGGTGGCGGTGGCGGCGGCGTTGACCCTGGTGGGCGGCGGCGACGGCGAGTGGCATTGGCGGTTGGTCGCAGCTGTGGGTGATAACGGTGGCGGCGGCGGCGGTGGCTGTCGGGGTGAGGTGGTGGCGGGTGGCTTTGATGGCGTCGGTGATGGGTGTTGGTGGTGGTGGTGGGTTGTGGTGTTATTGATGAATGGTGCAAGAGGGGATGGAATAGAAAAAAAAACATGGTGGGTGGAAGGAATGATTTTGAGGGAATGAAATGCCTTTTGAAATGGGTGATTTCATTTCATTGACCAACCAAACACCCTTTTATTCATTCACTCGTAATCATTCATTTCATTCTACCTCTCATTCCTGTATACCTATGTTGTGGCTTTATCCTTTAGCTTGTTTTTGAAGGAGTAGTGTGCTGGTTTTTGGTTAAAATAAATAAATAAAGGAAGGATGTGTTTTCTTTCACACAGTTACTTGGATTCTATTATCCAAACTATAATTTACAATCGATTATAATCCACACGACAATGCAACCAACCACACAAATAAATTTTATTTTTGTTATTTCTTTAACGGAAAAATAAGTACGTTTGTCATAAGAGTACTAAGAGCACAGCCTAAAGTACCCAAATGACACCAACCAATATAGAAGATCCACTCCATCACCACCCCCACATTCAGTTGGTTTCCCCACATACCCAAATCGTCATACACTACCCAATCCCCCATGTCAATTCCACTACCCAAACCGCATGCGGCGGTGCTACTGTAATACCCGAATAAACCGAATGAAGTACGGGTGCCCCAAGTAAGTTGATCATTTGGACACACAAAATTACTTTTCCGCCAAAATAAAATTTTTAATTACATCTAATTATTATCAACCAATAAATAATAAATTGTAGTTTTTTTTAGAGCGGCAAATTTGGATCACTGGAGGACCATATTATTGTGCCACAAACAGAACCACACGATCATATCCATCATTCCATCTAGGCAATATTAAAATCCAATTTACAAGTTACCATCATACCATGATATATCATCTCTTCTAAAGTCCTAATAATAATAAAAGCAACCACTTGAGGTGCAATTTCATTGGGGAGAAACAAAGTGGACTCCCATATGCATATCTTTTCCTTTTGCATTGCTGTTTACAGCAATCATTGATTCATTATTTACAAACCTTTTCTTTTTCTAAGTTCAAGATTCAACAACTTTACCGGCTGTTAACAACCAAACCCATCTCAAAAACAGCTCCGGCCACCGGAAACATCACCGGAAGCAATCAGCATGGGTTGTACTGGATCAACCAGTGCCAAAACAGATGGTATATACTCTAATTTCAAGATTCTCTTGATCTTTTTTTTATTAAAAATATGATTTTTATTGTGAAAATGATTGCTTGATTGATAATCTTGATATGGGTTTTCATCAGTTATTCATTTATGTTATGTGTTTACACAGATTTTGTGTAATTTGTTAGGTGTTGAAGAACATGTTTGTGTAATTTGATTGGATTGATATTGGTTTTTTTTTTTTTTTTTTTTTTTTTTTTTTTTTTTTTTTTTTTTTTTGTGGATAATGAGTGATGTTAGTTTAGCCCTAGATCTATAGGATTGGTTGTTTGTGTTCTATGGAACAAAAGGGCACAAAGTTTTAATATTTCTGTGTATTTGTTTTTTGAAAAAAGGTTTTGTCACAATAGATAATACCAATTCTTGTTGGAGATTGAGGTGTTTAATCCTAGGTAGATGAAGGCGCGAGTGCACTCAGCGCGCAAAAGTTGAGCCTGCCTTGGGTTGCGTGAGGCGTTTAAAAAGCGAGGGTTTTTTTAAGTATGACGTACAGTATAAGGGCATTCACATCCGTATAGTTTAGCTAAAACTCACATTTATCCGTAAAAGTTGTTCACCTTTTACAAACCTCCTACATTAAATTTTCCGAGTTAAATGCCATTTTAGTCCCTGTGGTTTGGGCCATTTTGCCAGTTTAGTCCAAAGGTTTGAAACGTTGTCATTTTGGTCCAAATAGTTTCAACTGTTGTCATTTTAGCCCACTTTGTTAACTCCGTCCATTTTTTATGTTAGCTAGAAGAGTAATTCGATCATTTTATATGGTCGAATTGCCCTTCTAGTTAACAGAATTACATATAAAATGATCGAAATGCCCTTCTAGTTAACAGAATAAAGGGATGGAGTTAACCCAGTGGACTAAAATGGCAACGTTTAAAACTATTCGAACTAAAATGGCAACGTTTCAAACCTTTGGATTAAACTGGCAAAATGGCCCAAACCACAGGGACTAAAATGGCGTTTAACTCAAAATTTCCATATCTATCTCTGTTCAATTAAATAACTTTCTTTTTTGTATGTATTATTGTTACTTTTTGCTCTTTCTTTCACTCACAACCACTCAAGAAACATACGAGGGATAGATAATAGATATAGGGAATGAATAGTGAGTCCCTAAATATGGTGAATGGGAAGTGAGCCCCTAAACTTCATCCCAATATCAGGAATGGGATGTAGTGTCAACTGTCAAGTTTGATTATAACCTTAAAATTTCCCCTAAATTATAGGGAAGAGTTTGATATAGGGAATGAGATGGGAATGCTCCAAACAGACCATTTTTAGAGGTTTTACTTTTAGACATGTTCTAGGCTAGTTCCAGGCCATTTTGTATGTTTCAGACCAGTTTTATCTGTCATATACCTGTTCGGTCCGTTTTATTTGCAAAATTTGACCGGAATGTGCGCTTGTGAGCCTTGATGGACGCAAGGCGCTTATGTTGCGCTGGGCTGCGCTTTTGACTCCTATGGAATCTTGAATCATTTTACAGTTGCGCAAAAGAGTTTGATTCATATGAGCCGAATTAGGAAGGTTGTGATAGTGATGATATAGTTTATCTCAGAGTTCCGCACTTTGACTTCAATGAAGTCAGACTCATTAGCATCACCGAAGAGAAGAAAGGATCCTGATGCAAATTGCTAAAATGCCATTTTCTTTATACGGTTATCATACGATGATGATGATGATCTTTTTGTGTTGCAGAACCTGTTAAGAAAATAACCAAACCAAAGGCGTGGAAGCATTCTGAACCGCTAACTGGGGAGCAGCTTAAGCGGATGCGTGACGAGTTTTGGGATACGGCTCCGCATTATGGTGGCCGAAAAGGTGATTCTTGTTGTAAAAATAAGAATGTTTTCAACCCATTTGATTATGAATGGGTCGATTTGGATGATGCGTTATCTCAAACGGGTCAAATCAAATCCATAAAGTTAACTAAGATGGGAACAAGTCAAATGCGTAACACTTTAAAAGTCGCCCAAAATGTATTTTTGATACACAACCTCCTAAATAGTTTTATTCAAAATTTTGGATTATTATTGTCATATATTGTTGTTTAATTATATTTATTACATTAAAGTATTAATAAGAAAGTCAAAACTAGGGATAAAAAAGTAGTTGCGTATCAAACCCGACTTGATCAAGCCTGTCTCAGTCCTCACTAAAAAGTTACATGGTTCAGGTTGAACCTGTTTTCGCCTCTTACTCATGAGTACATTTTTAACAGAAAAAGCATTACAGTTCTCATTAGGGATGAGCAGAAAACCAAAAAAAAATCGGTTTAACGGAACCGCACAAAAAACCGAAAATAAGCGAACCGAAATTTACGCTTCGGTTTCGTTTTTGCATATTATGAAAACCGAAAAAACCGAACCGAATAACTAAAATATCATTTAAAAAAAATTATTTTATATATTGATTTAGGAATTATTAATTATATTCTTGAATGTTAAGTATTTATAATAAGAATATTAGCATGTTTATTTATCTTTGAAATGAGTTATCCATTACCTACAAGTAATAACAAAATATAACACCAATGGGGTGGTGGTCCATTGGCAAACGCAAAACCTTTAAACACACTGGGAGAGGGAGGTCTTGGGTTCAAGTCCCATAGACGACATGAAATAAAAGAAATTTGTTGTTCAAAAAAAAATAACAAAATATAACGTAAAAATTAAATGATTTTCAAGGTATTATAAAAGAAAATGTATTAATAAAAACTTTGAAGAAACATAAAAATACATTAGAATGTTAGGTTTATGTGAACAATATTAATTAAAAAGGTTAAATATATTAACATAAATGTAAACATTTAAGAAATATTATTATATCATATATTATACATTTTTTTCTGAAATCTTACGTAAGTTTGTTCCAAAAACTGAAATAACCTAAAAACCGAATCGAACCGATGCCAGAACCGAAAAGACCAAAACCAAACGGTTCTTATACCAAACATTTCGTTTCAGTTTCGGTTTTGCCAAAAAAACCGAACCGAACCATGCACACCCCTAGTTCTCATATTTCTAAGCTTCTTTGGATTACATTGAAATTGTTCATGCTCTCATATTAATATATTGTGTGTATTTCTTTTTATTGTCTTATTTTTGGATGCTTAAGTATTAACAAGTAGAAAATTTAGTATTAGAATTAAGTTAACTAGTATTATATGAATACATCCCGTCTCATATGCGTGAAGCTCTCGCCTACACCTAGCTTGTGATTTGACCTCATGTTTGTGTAATTTGTCAGAGATCTGGGATGCACTTCGAGCCGCTGCTGAAGCTGAACTATCACTTGCACAAACGATAGTCGACAGTGCTGGCATTATCGTTCAAAAGGCGGATTTGACCGTCTGTTACGATGAAAGAGGTAATTGCCTGCATGCAGTTTACATTTTAACCGTTTTTGTGTTTTAAGCACCAACGACATCAAATCATCGCAGGTGCAAAGTACGAGTTGCCAAAGTATGTTCTGAGTGACCCGACAAATCTGGTTCGTGGAAGTTGAGAGCCAAGAAGACATGACCCTTGTTTTGTTTTTCTAGTTTCAAGACCGAAAATTGTGTATATTTTCAAGTATTTATTTCAGATACATGATTTGTGACAGCTTCTACATGATGTGGATATTCTGAGTGGAAGTTGTGACATGTTAACACTTGTTTTCCATATATAACATTATCTTTTACGTGTCGACCCGTTTGTGATCCGAACCCGTTTAACCTGTTTGTGTTGACTCATGTCATGTTAACAGGTCGTGTCATAAATTACCAGCCCTACGGAAAACACGATTGTGATGTGAAGTTACACGTTTTTTTGGCTCTTAATCATTTGCACCGAAATCACATGTTCCTGACAACTATTTACAAATATATATGTATTGAATGTTATAGAACATCGATGTTGATGTCCACGTCATCAATTTCATCCTCGGAGGAGTCATCGGTTGGAGAATCTAATCCTATGTTGTTTGATATCCCGGATTCAAACATCCGCCGTCTTTGAACAGCAGCCTCTACTTTTTGTTGAAATTCATCGTCTGTACTCGAAAGCATGTAACGAAGTTTGAAATTTACACGATTATCCATCAGAATCTTGTGACGTGGTATGATTCGATCTTCTAAAGAATAGCTAAAGAACCTGCAAACAATTACTTACCGTCATCAACATTTACTAGCAATAATAGTTCAACAAGGGCTAAAATATTATTGGGATCTAGAGTATACCGTGGGAACTCTATGAGATCGTTTAAAGGGCGGACCATGGTTCTCCGTAAATACCGATATTTTGGGCGTAGGACGTCAATGTTGTACCGAAGCAGCATGGGGAAATCGGCAATCATTTCACCCAAAGTTTTAAGGTCTATACCAAGAGACAAGAAGTATTTGACGTTAGGATCCAATTTCTTTGATATACTGCACCCCAAGAGCTCCGGGCCCAACCCGATAACCTTTCCGATGTTCGTCTGGGATACTCCGGCTTTCGTCAACAAAAATATTACCTGCGATAATTTAGAAACAAAATGTCCACAATTAAGTAGAGGTTAAATAATCGGTTGTTTTATGTGTGGCAAACATGATTACAAAATTATATTTTTTTCAGTAATAAAAATGGTAAATTGCATTTTACGTCCTTTAAGTTTCATCAAAACTTCCGGTGTTGTCCTTTAACTAACAAAATTACAACGGATGTCCTTTATTTTTAAATTTCTTTACAGCGGATGTCCTTTATTTTTGTAATCTTTTTAGGGAGAAAGGACACCGCCTGTAAAGAAATTAGAACATAAAGGACATCTGTTGTAATTTCATTAGTTAAAGGACAACGTCTGAATTTTTGCTGAAACTTAAAGGACGTAAAATGAAATTTAGCCGTAATAAAAATACAAGGGTTGTGTTTGATACATACCACGGGCCTTATCTTCTTGTGTAGGCTATATGTCATTAATGATGGAAACCTGACAAGCATACTAGCGATACCCTTTTCTTGAACGCCTATGTCACTAAAGAATTGTACCTTCAAGTACAAAGTACTAATCTCAATATAACTATTGAAACATAAACTTTGTGCCTTTATTGAGAAAGTCTTTACCGGAAGTTAACTTTGACCCAAAAGGTCAACTTTTGATTTTTTTTTCAGAAGTGGGAAGATTAATCTATATTAAGAAAATGTACAAAAGAAGATACCTTTCGGACAATATTGGCCTCGAAGTCGAAACAAAAAACCATGGGTTTAACGGTAAGAATTCTTCTCATACCATCTCGAGAAATCCCAAGATAATAAAAGTATTTAACGAGAGGCTTCCATCTTTCCTCGATGCTACATCCCATCAAGTGCGGTCTGAATGCTAGTAATCTCCCTACGTCTTCATTGCTGAGGCCAAACTCCTTTAAATATGCAACCTAAACAACCAAAGTGCATTGTAAATAAAGTATTAGTTTTATCTTATTGCTTCTCCAAATCGGGTTTCTTTATTCCTAGTTTTATCTTATTACACACGACTTAATATGAGCAACACAAAAGCTTGCATATGAATCTTGTAAATTGGTAGCTTGCAAGAACATAGAGAGTACATAAGGAAATTGCTTAGTAAATGGATCCATAGAGAGCGCATGAGGTGGCAATTTCGATCCATTTAGATACAAATGGGTCAATATGGGTAATGTTTTATGTTTTAGACGTTGAGCTAATAGATTTAACTAAAGGGAAACAGGTCAACTCAATTACGTTTTGACTAGGGGTGCAAATGAGCTGAGCTACTCGAGTTCAGCTGAAAAAAGCTCGAAACGAGCCGAGCTTAAACGAGCTCAAGCCTGAGCCTAAAAACAAGCTCGTTAAGTTAATGAGACCAAGCCCAAGCTTCGCTTATCGAGCTGGAGCCGGCTCGCAAGCCTAAACGAGCCCACTGATTATATAATTTTTAATTAATATATTAAATATATATTTAAATAATAATAATTACTTTAAATAAAATCATGAAAAAATAACTTAACTATACATAAAAAATAATAATTATAATTAAAATAAACTAATTAATAAATAATAAACGAGCCGAGCTCGAGCCCTCATAAGTTAAACGATCTCGGGCTCGGCTCGGCTTGTTTGCACCCCTAGTTTTGACCCGGACCCCTTTTGACATGTTACCCAACCCGGCCCGACCTAAAGAAACGCAAACTTTGGATACCTTTTGATTCATTTCCTCAAGTGAATAGAACCCAAGCACTTTAGGAAAGTCAAAAACCATAGTCCCAAAATCTTTCTCGTTCATACCCATATCAAAGTAAAACTTCATGCGAGTCTCGAGTTCCTCCATGCTAAAAGACAACAACTCGGGACATCTGCTAACGATATAACCTATCCACTCCCTTTTAACTCCGTTTTTCTCCAAACACGAAACTATTTCATCCAACTCTTCGGTGCTGCGTTGTAATACATTCTCTCCGCCTCTAAGTAACGCAACCCCAATAAATCGTCCGTCGACGTGAATTGACTTGAGCCAGTCGGCAGTGGTTCTGATTGATTCGAGATTCCCTTTTGAATTGCAAATTAGCTTCCCGATCTGAGGATATGATAATCCGTTGTGTTTTAGCCACCTAGATATACACAAATTCCTTAAGGTGTAAGGCTTCCGTATGTAATTGGTCTATCTTTACACGATCATGGGATTTGTTTGATAAAAAGACATTCATACCTTATTCAAAACAATATCATTAAAGCAAGCAATTTGATGAGATCATAAGTTTTAATAAACAAGATGTTAAATATCATTTTTTAGATAAATAGTTTAAAATAGCTATCCTAAATTATCACTGAAATAGAAAATCAATGCAAAAAGTAAAAAAAAAAATGAAAATTGACTTCCAAATGTCAAAATCACTCAAAATGAATCATTACATGTAAGTTTTATCTATGTATTACATGGGTAAACAAGTGTTCTATCTAACCGTTCTCCATGTAATTTCATAGCAGTCAAAGATGCGACAAGCGCGCGCCTAGGTGCCATTTGTAGCAAAAGCGCCTCGCACAATTAAAGGCACTTTAGCTAGATTCTTGTCAAATTCTGGTTTGAACAGGTCTAAATAACTATAACATTCTCAAACATAAAAAAGCCTTAGAACCTGCCTATACTAGCCGTAAATATGGGTGTAAACAAGCCGAGTCGTCGGCGCGTTTCGAGCTATATTTCCAAAGCTCGAGCTCAGCTTGTGAATTATTTATTAATTAACTTATATACATATATTTTTACATATATTTATAATTACAATTTTAAAATCTAACACAGTATATATTATTTAGTTATATTTATCTTAATCTTATACTACCTCCGTCCCATTAAAAGTGTCCTTTTTTGAACTTTCAAAGTCTTTATTTATAAACTTTGACTTTAGTTATATATTTTTGTGTTATATAAAACTTGATGAAAATTAACCCGATAAAAACACTTCTAAATCACACTCAAATCATATAACTTTCATCAAGTATTATCTAACACAATTAAAATTATTTAAGGTCAAAGTTTATAAATAAAGACTTTGAAAATTCAAAATAGGACACTTTTAGTGGGACGGAGGGAGTATATAATAATAATCATCATATTATAAATTAAAAACATTAAATAAAAAAATTATATAAATAATAGGCTCGTTTAGGCTCGCAAGCCTAACCGAGCACGATAGGTGAAGCTCGAGCCTCGAGCTCAGGGTCTTTTATTAAACAAGCTTATCTTTAGGCTCGAGATTGTTTAAGCTTTGCTCGATTAAAGCTTTTAGCGAGCCGATCTCCAGGTTTGGCTTCTTTACACCTATAGCCCTAATTCCTAAACCAGCCAAAAACATGTCTAAAACCCCCAAAAAATGGTCTTTTGTATTGTGCGTCTTGCTTATAAAAACCCTTGCTTTCAAGCACCTGGGCTCAAAGCTCACCCTTCGCGCTTTGCATGCGCCAACGCCTTAGACTACCTAGTGTAATTCATATCATTCTTGTTGTTTAGATGCAAAACCAAATGAATCGTATTGAAAATTCAAACAATTGTAGTGCATATGTTTCTACTTCGAACTCAACCCAATTCTAAACCCGTTTTGGCTAAACTCAGTTTCAACCAGACCCGGCCTGCAAGGTTGAAATCGGGTTGTAACCCTATACTTTGAACGCGGTTTTAACTTGACCCGAACCTGTCAAAACCTGGTTTTAACTCAACCCTGAACCAGCCTATTCTAACTATAGTTTTTGTTGCAAATAACCATCAAACCTTGCATAGATTATAAAATCACACTAAAAACTCAAAACAATTGTAGCATCCATATTTTACCTTATCAGAGGAACCACATTACAGTCTTCTAAGCAAGCTTTAGCCCGAACATTAAACGACGAATTCGCAAACTCAGGCACCTGTTTCATAGCAGCAGCTTGAACCATAACATAATCAATAAACTCAGGAAACAATCTTGACCCCAAATTATTAACATAAGTAATCCCAAACTTCCCTTTCCTCATAGCCTCTTTAAAAATCTCCAATGTCACTTCCCTCCTAATCTCAAGTGCCCTCATAATAACCTCAAAATCATAATCATTTTCAGCATTAAACACATCTTTGATTGGTGGTAAAGAAGACTCTACAGTGGTGTCTGCAGGGGACTGGATGTAGATTGAGCCTGGAAACTGAGGGGTTCTTTTTTTGGCCATTGAGAGCTCCAAAAGCTTCAAGATTTCATTTTTATGATACCCATTTAAGGTTTGAGATTGTGGGTCGGTTTGGAAGAGGATTGAGGTGGATCTTGCGTTGTGGGTTCGGAGGATTTTGGTGTCTTGGTTGGGTGGGTTGGTGGGGGGTGGGTGGGAGGAGGCGGAGATGGGTGGTGGGTGGCGGCGATTGAAGGTGATGGTGGTGGTGGAGAGTGGGTGGTGGAGGAGGGGCAGGTGGTGGTGAGGGGGAAGGTGGGTGTGTTGGGGGGAGAGCATGTTTTTTGGATAAGTGTGGCAACAAGTCATATGAGAGATTTCATATTTGTGTTTTGGTAACTTCAAAACCATTTTGGTCAGCACTACGGAAGTTCTTCCTAGCGGTGTGAAATCTTTTTTTTTTTTTTTTTTTTTTTTTTTTAAGGTGTAGATGGATTGAAAACCCACTATCGACTGCGCTTCACATTTTTTATCGAAAGCACAGCTACTTGGTTCGAATGAGGGTAGGGATGGCAATGTGTCGGGTTTGGGACGGGTTTAGGTAATCCCAAACCCAAACCCGTCCCAAAACCCGTCAGGTTTCTAGCGGGTAAATATCCATCGGGTATCGGGTATACCCGCGGGTTTCGGGTAAACCCGTTAATTTAAAAAGATTACTCGTTGAGTCGTTGGGTATACTCATCTCAAAACCCATTGGTATTTATCGGGTAACTACTAACCGGTTACATTTTGTATTGTCATTATAAAAATATATATCAAATAACTATAATATATACGGAATAGAATACCTATATGTGTAAAAAATGGATGTATCATATACATACATATTTAATAATATAAAAGAAATTATATAGGGTATACAATCGGCTAAACGGGTACACTTTATCGGGTAATTGGGTCGGGTAAACGGGTATATCACTAAATCTCAAACTCGTCCCAAACCCGCGAAAAAAATAAAACTTATTCCTAAACCCGTCCTAAACCCGATTAACTGACCCCAAACCCGTACCAAATGTGTCGGGTTTCGGGTTTACCCAGCGGGTTCGGGTTTGATTGCCATCTTAGGGGGAGTGTAGTGCAGAGCCCTTCCTCGCACCTCGTGGAAACTTAATCCCGACTGCCAGGCTCGAACCCGTGACCCCGATCAGGAACCCCACCAACGTGGGTAAATCTTACCACCTCACTTGCAGTTAATGGGGATCGAACCTGAGCCTCATTTGAGAACTCAAGCAATTTCCACCATTTGACCACAAGGTCTTTGGCTAGCGGTGTGAATTTCTAACACACGAAGTTAACACGAAATTTATGAGTTTGGGTTTAGACTTAACAGATTTAGGTTAGTTTCAGGTTGAATTCATAAACATGTTTAGCTAAACGGGTCATGTTCAGGTTAGTAGGTTGACCTGTTTATCATATTATATTTTTTTTACAATATATTTTATATCATATATTAATTAGGTGTATTTTTTATGTCATAACTATTAGTTAAAAAGAGAAATTGACTTAACATTTTATAATTTAAATGTAGTTATATTATATACATTTGTGTGTTTTTAGTAAATTTTAATATATTAATTTGCGGAAAAATTTTGTAAATTTAAAAAATTCAGGTTAAATGGGTCATGTTCGGGTCAACCCCAAGTATTCAGGTCGTGTTCTGGTTTATATGTGTGACACGATTTTCGGGGTTCGGGTCGTGTTCGGGTTCGTCTAAAATTTTCGGATCCGGGTCGGGTTGAACCCGCCAACCCACGAACCTGACCCGTTTAGCACCCCTAGTTGTATGTAAATTTGCTCCGAGTTAAATCAAGGGTTTTTAGTTGTGTGCTTCCTTCTAGACGAGTGAGTCGAGTCATTAGATTTTGTTCTTTAGTGAAAGGGTCATTTATTATTACTGGTTATTAGAGTGTTTTTGGTCTTTGTTGTTGAAAAAAAATTATGTAGTGATACTTGTGTAGATTTGGAGATAACAAATGTGATAGATTAGTTAGAGATGTAAGTGTATGTAAGTCAATATGAGCTTAAAAGAGGATTAGAAGATGAAAATAAAAGGTAGGAATGTAGGATGTTATAGAACCAATGTTGTAGAAAAGGCTAGGCGTTAGTCGGGCGGTGAGATACCGTCTAGGTATTAATCGAGATTAATAGGGATTAATCGGGATTAATCGGAATGAGAATTTTTATATGTAATTTTTTAAATTTATTTATGTATACACAATAATATAAGAAGAATACTTCAAAATTCACATAAATACTTCAAGTTTCAAATAGTATGGTTCAAACATAAGCAATTAAACTTAAACATAACAAATCAAGTACTTAGAAATTCAAAAATTAACCGACTTTTGACCGACTAGGACCGATTTTGAGCAAAAAACCCTGGTCCGATTAGGCCGACTTGACCGACTAGGACCAATTTTGATCGACTTTGACTTGGACCGATTTATTGGCCGATTTGCTCAAATTTAGGCGATGAACAGCCGATTAGCGTCTAGGCGCCGATTAATCGGCCGCCTAGACCGACTTCTGCAACAACAGTGTATAGAACTATAGAGTTAAGTGTTACACAACTTGAAGGTCAAATGTTGTAGGTTAAAAGCAATCTTAAAACCACAAACCCAAATGACGCATTCAAATGGTCATCCAAATGACGTCAGTCCATTATTAGCTTAAGGATGATAGTTGCATGTCAAACTGTGTTCTTAGATTTTAATTTGTATTTCAAAGTGTTTATAAGGTTAGAAGATGTAACTTATGATTCACAATATGAAACATTTGACCCTTTACTTTCATGAGTATTTGAACATATGTTGTGGTCAATCAGATTAGCACATGACCTTTTACCTTGTGAAACATTTACAACTTATAAGACCATGTGTAGTGGTGAACTAACATAATGCCCTCACCATGGGGCATTATCCGACACGTAGCATCCTAGTTAGCGTTGGGGCATTATAGCAAAAGTGGCGTAGTGGGGCATTATTCCAATAACGCTCCTTCCAATCATTAAAAAGGATAAAAAAAACATTATTTAAAAAGTTGCTTTGTCACAATGTGTCACATGCTAAATCCTTTCCCATTGGTAAAAGTCAAAGTCCCCTTACACTTGGATCCCTTTGATTGGCCACATGCTAAATCCTTTTCCTCACTTCAGCGTTTTCATTAAAACGCCCGCATGCAAAATTGTGAAATATAACGCCCAAAAACGCCCTGTGTAGTGGGGGGGACGGCGTTTTGGGGCTTTTTTTTGAATTTTTTTTTAAAAACACGCCCCACTACGGGTGGTCTAAGGTTGTGGGGTGGGGTGGGGGGATTGGGTTGGGGGCATTGCTCGACACGTGGCATGTGTGGGATCCACAAGGTGTGGTGTGGCGTGACGTGGCTTCGGTTGGGTGTGGTGTGGCGTGGCTTCAGCTGGCGTGGTCAGCCATGTGTATTTTGTTATTTTTTTAAAGCTATTTAAAATTTTTAAAAGGTACACTAATTAAAATAGAAGATTACATATAATATTTTTAAAAAACTACAAATAAATTAAAAAAGCTACATAAAAAAAAACTACATAAAATTTAAAACTTCACTATTTCTCCATGTTATATTTTTTCATGATTTTTTCTTTCATTTCCAAAGTCATTGCCAATTGTTGGCCGGTAAGGTAATCGGCGTGCATGGTGAGAAATTTCATATTTTCGCGTTTTTCTTTTAGAGATACATTTTTATCGTACGACGCTTGGATATTTTTCCTCAATACGATCTTTTGTTGTTGGAGGAAATTAAATGTATCCATTTTCGTCCAAAGATCTTCCAAGTGGTCGGTGTATAACCCTTTACCCGAGGCCAAACTCAGGGCCGAACCGAGGCCGATCCCGATCTCGTTCTTTGAATCCGTTTTTTTACGTGTCTCTGCCGGGTGGGCGGGAAAGAGAATCATCAAAATCATCCAAATTAAGATCATACTCATGATCACGAGCATCGGACTGAGCTTGGGACGAGGGTATTCTTGCCCTTTTGGATGAGGTTGACTCACTAGCAGGAGGGACTCTCACCCATTACGAAACGTACCTACATACATCCCAACAATGCATGTACTTAAACTCGTTCTTCTTGTTCTCTCTATATGCTAGCAAGACATTCTTGATAAAGTCAACCTCGGTTTCACCACTCCTTGGCGCGTTCTTCGCCTTATGGAAACAAGTGTTGAACGTGGTGACGTGTGTGTTTATGTCACCCCACTTGGACGAGATGCTATCATTTTAACGATACACATCCGCCCTTTGCATTTGCGTATGAAATGATTTTCTTATGGAATCCCAAAAATCTTTTTTGTGTCATGAATCCCCTATTCCAAAAATATTTTGGACATTATAAAAAAATTATAATAAAACTTAAAACAATAATATTGTAAACATTAAATATGTTATATAAAAAATACCATGAATCGGATTTTGGGATTCGTCGATCCAACATCTTGTCAAAGTAGTTTCTTCTTGAACCGTTCACTTTAATTGTGTTCGTATATTGATTTCTCGTCATCCGTTTTTTCCTGTGGCTTCTTTTTTTGGCCGGTTTGGATGAGGAATCACCAACGTCTTGCAGTTGAGTTTCGGGCATGGAATCGGGTTGGGAAAGGTTAACTGGAATAGATGAATCGTCATATGGATGTCACACCCCGATTTCCACGTGTATCACCGGTGGGCCCGGTGGGGGATTACCGTGACGTAGTTGGCAACAATATAGTCAAACCACACAATTATATGAATGCACAGCGGAAGCATAAGGATAAATATAATTCAATCTTTGATTGTAATATCGAATGTATCACAAATAGTCGAATGGTATCCACAGGGGATCAAAATAATAGTAAAAATATTGTTCAACAGACAAGACATCAAAAGCTTGCGAGACTCTTTAGGATGCTAAGGAGCTATAGCCAGCCGATTACGTTTAGTACCTGCACTTAATCTTTTTGGGGAAAATACGTCAGTTTACACTGGTAAATACATTCAACCAACACTTTTGAAAAATGTTTATTAAAATTGATTTGAATGCATAAGGCACAAATTCTTTTATAACTTGGGAGAATTATTTAATAGTATAATCTTGTGAACGAATTACATGTTCCTTTTGCGTTCAGTAGCCCGGATCTAGTCCGGGTTAAAGATCAATAGACACACCACATTGCGTAAAACCGAGGTGGGTAAACCAACGGCTACGTCTTTTATTAATATAGACGTAATGCCGGGTGTACGCCTACACTCGGATGTCGAGGTCGTGGCCATTTCGTAAAATGATGCCAAGGATATCCGGGACATGGTCATTAACCCCCCAAAGGCTTTTAAGTAACAAGACTGTTTAAACGAGCCGATCAAATTATTCAATTAACCGCCAAACGATGGAAGATTTGATGCTCGATCAAGCGGTATTTTATATATACCGTAACCCAAGCCCGTAATACAGAAAATAAGTTAAAAGTATTTACCTTTGCAAGTATTGTCCTTAATTGATTAAATCACATATATCTTTTACTTGGGCTCCTATTCTGGAACGAAGGTTTTAAAATAACCTATTAGAATCCTAACGGGTCTTTATATTAGCCGTAGCCTAGACCGGTCAGTTTCAAGGGATATATACGGTTTAATCGCGTGAAAGGCGAAAACCGAGAATGGAATGTGATTCTGACCCAACAAGTTCGAAGACTTGTTTTATATGGGTTTAATATTCACACTATGGATTTTGGGGTCAAAATAATATGGTTTGACCCGTATCGGTTAATTTATGTAAACTAGTTACATAAACCGAACCGTGCGCGCAATAGGCGCAACGGGTAACCGTAAGAGTCCTACACTTGTTTCCCAAGTCAATATGCCTTAAAGAGGTTGTGGTATCAGTAGGATACCTTCCGTGATGCCCGTAACGAGTTTAAGTTTATTATACGCCCCGTAGGGGTTTTCCGTCATTTTAAGGACTTTTAAAAGAGGTTTTAGAGTTCTATAGGAAATCTGAGTTTCCCGTTCAGTTTATAAAGTCCAAAATACTTTATTTATTATTTAAAATCAGTAGCAACTGGAATCGGGTCAAAAGACCTTGTAGAACTCAAGTTTTGGCCGAAAAGGGCATATTCGGTATTTACCGAACCGTAGCCATAACCGCAGGTTATGAGCAGGTTAAATTAATTAAAAATCTTTAAAAATCCCAAAATAATATTTTACAACAGTGAGTAAAAGGTTTGGTGTCGAAATCTTGGTTTAGGTAGGCGTTATGCTAATCGCGCCGTTTATTACAAAAGTTTCCTTTAATTGCGCTATTTAGCATAACTCCTATTCTAGACCTCGGATTAGCGTGAAACTTTAGGGACATGCTTAGAAATTAGTAAGCAAGGTTATGGTCCCTTCGCGTGTCCGAAATACTCGTTTTATTTTGAAAAGGGCGTTACGGTCAACTTTTAAGCAATTAACGGAAAGGCGTAAAAGACTCGGAAAAACAACGAACCGGTCACAGAGGGTGATACCATCACGTGACCTGGTCCTAAGAGAGTCCTAAGGCATATCTGCATTACATTAAAACGGGCCAGAACTGAAGTCAAAGCAAAAGTCAAACTTTTGCGACATTCGGCTCTGAACCGGGTCAATATAGCAAATGGCCGAATCAAACAAGCTTAGGCAAGTTTATATGCTTAATATCATGTTTTATGAGTGTTCAAACAGGTTTCACATCATCTATATTACAGATTATGCAAGAATCGCAAAAATGGCTTTCTGTTGACTTTTTAAGTATGCGTTTGACTCGACATTTGAACTAGTTAGATTGGTGATCAGGAGGAACCCTTTTAGGGGTTTATTTCCCACATAAATACAAACACATAACTACTTTTGGTTCGACAATTCACTGGACCATTCGTGATTTATTGCAAAGTCAATCGTTAGTTACGACGAATTGACTTTTAGGCTAAACTAAGCAAAAACAAAGCCATAGAAGGTTTGGCATACTTACAGAGACTTAGTGCACGACTTATGATTATAGAAGAACACTTGGGAGCTTCAGGAATGATCAGAAGATGTGTTTTGAGGTGTGGTGAACTTATGCACAATGTAGGCCTATTTATAGTGAAAGAATGGCCTCTAGATCATTACAACTCAGGCTACAAGTGAGTATGGATGTTCAGCAGGTGGCCCTTGATGCTAGGAGGCAAGTAGGGGGCGCCCATGCTTCACTTATTACACTTTTGATCGTTCACAACTTCAAACAACAAGTATGTCCAAAGTTTCTGCATCTGGGTGGTTCACGCGGCCCGCATGGGAGATCAGGCAGCCTTGTACGCGGGTCGCCTGAGTTCTCATATCAGAACGCGTAATTGCAGAAGGCTCGCGGCCTTACGCGGCCCGCGTTAGGTCTAAATTTCTGGATTTTTGAATCTTTTGAAATGATTGCCTAAATCTTTGTAATTAATAACGAAATCTTTGGTAATTAATAACCTGACCTTTCGGGTTTGAAGGGGTAACTTTGCGATTTGGCCCTCGATTATTTACAACTAAGGGCCTCGTGTTATTTACCCGCATTGTTAAGTCCCCGGTTATTTTGTTAGTTATCCGGAAAGCCTTAACTTTCATTGTTGACGCTTTTAGCCCTTCTCGTACGAATTTGATCATAATTTCTCGTTTTAAAACGGAACTTCGCGGAATTTATACAGTACTTTCTAGTGAGCGTATTTTACTGTTACAAAGCCTCGGGTTCGTCAAAGGGTCACTCAGAGGTATAATTAAACATGTTGACACAGTTAACCCCCTGCAGCTTGTAGTCTCTCACTTTCTTCCGTGTTTCGCTTCCGTACGATCCATGATTTATTCGTTTGAAGGTACGAGCATCGTTTAGGGTTACTATACAGTATACTTACCCTTGTTTGACATTTATAACCCTCGAATTTACATACTTTCAAGGTTTGTCAACTTCAGTCCTTTATTTAATATTAAATGCCACGTGTAAACTCAAGACACGTGTCAATACTTTATTGGACACAAAATTTCGAGGTGTTACATCCTCACCCCCTTAAAATAAATCTTGACCCGAGATTTACTCAAACAAATAGGGATATTTCTCTTTCATCGTGGATTCAACTTCCCACGTGAATTCGGGACCTCTCCGGGCATCCCATTTAACCTTGACTATAGGTACATGCTTTCTTCGAAGCTTTTTCACATGTCGGTCTTCAATCGACAAAGGCTTCTCCACAAACTTCAAGCTCTCATCTATATGCACATCTGTGTGTGGGATCACCAGTGATTCATCAGCGAAGCACTTCTTTAGATTGCAGATGTGGAACACGTTGTGAATTCCATTGAGCTCTTCTGGTAAGTTCAACTTATAGGCAACTGACCCGACACGTTCGATAACCTCGAAAAGTCCTATGTATCTCGGGCTCAGTTTGCCCTTCTTACCGAAGCGCATCACCCCCTTCCAGGGTGATACTTTTAGTAGCACTTTTTCACCTACCTCGAAGTGAAAATCCTTACGCTTTGGATCAGCGTAACTTTTCTGCCTATCACGGGCAGCTTTGAGATGTTCCCGAATCTGGACAATCTTGTCCGTTGTTTCGAAAACTATCTCTGGTCCTGATAATTGGACCTCTCCAACTTCCGCCCAACAAACAGGCGATCTACACTTTCTACCGTATAATGCCTCGAAAGCCGCAGCCTTTATGCTGGTATGGTAGCTATTGTTGTAGGAGAATTCGATTAGTGGTAGGTTCTTATCCCAACTACCACCTAAATCGATAGCACATGCCCGTAGCATGTCTTCTAACGTTTGAATAGTACGCTCACTTTGGCCGTCTGTCTGAGGATGGTAAGCCGTACTAAAGTTCAAACGTGTGCCCAAAGATTGCTGGAAACTTTTCCAGAAATGAGACGTGTACCTAGTATCTCGATCAGAGATAATAGACACAGGTATGCCATGTAAGGCTACAATCTTGTCAACATATAACTGGGCTAATGTGTCGGAGCTATAAGTCTCCTTGATGGGTAAGAAATGAGCTGACTTAGTCAGTCTATCGACTATAACCCATATCGTGTCATTTCCCTTGCTCGTCTTTGGTAACTTGGTGATAAAATCCATAGTTACACACTCCCATTTCCATTCAGGAAGTTCAGGCTGTTGTAGCAAGCCAGATGGCTTTTGATGCTCAGCCTTGACTTGCGCACAAGTTAAGCATTTGGCTACATAAGCGGCTACAGACTTTTTCAAGCCTATCCACCAATAATTTGCCTTTAAATCCTGATACATTTTATCTGCTCCATGATGGATAGAATATTTGGAACTATGGGCTTCCTGGAGGATAACATCTCGTAGTCCTCCATAAATAGGAACCCATATTCGCCCATTCAATCTCAAAATTCCATCCTTGCTAAGAGTTAACTGCTCCTCAGTTACTCCTAACTTTTCCTTAGGATAATTAGCTTCTAACACAGCCTCTCGCTGTGCAGCTAATATCCTTTCAATCAAGTTATTCTTGACTTCAATGCTCTTAGCATTGATTCGGATGGGTTTCATCCTTTCTTTCCGGCTCAGGGCATCAACGACTACATTCGCCTTGCCGGGATGGTATCTGATCTCACAATCATAATCATTTAAGGTCTCCATCCAACGGCGTTGCCTCATGTTTAGCTCCTTCTGATTGAACAGATGTTGAAGGCTCTTGTGATCTGAATAGATCACAAACTTGATTCCGTATAGATAATGCCTCCACAGTTTTAGTGCGAACACAACAGCACCCAACTCCAAGTCATGGGTGGTGTAATTCTTTTCGTGCACCTTTAACTGTCTCGAAGCATAGGCAATCACCTTGCCTTTCTGCATGAGCACACACCCCATGCCAGTGTGTGACGCGTCGCAGTAAACTACGAACTCTTCGGTACCTTCTGGTAGCGTCAACACAGGAGCGTTGCTTAGCTTTTGCTTTAAAATATCAAAGGATTCTTGCTGCTTAGGGCCCCAAACAAATTTTTCCTTCTTCTTGGTCAAGGAGGTTAAGGGCGCAGCGATCCTTGAAAAATTTTCAATGAATCTCCTGTAGTATCCTGCCAACCCCAGGAAACTACGAATTTCGGTAGGCGTCTTTGGCTCTTACCAATTCATGACCGCCTCTACCTTAGCGGGATCCACCTGGATACCACGCTCGCTTATGACATGTCCAAGAAATTGGACCTCTCGTAGCCAGAATTCGCATTTAGAGAATTTGGCATAGAGTTTCTCGCGATGCAGAAATTTGAGAATACATCGTAGGTGTTTCTCATGGTCAGCTTTGTTCTTTGAATAGATAAGAATGTCGTCGATGAATACGATGACGAATTTGTCTAAGTACGGCTTGCAGACGCGATTCATGAGATCCATGAACGCAGCCGGTGCATTTGTGAGCCCAAAAGGCATCACTAGGAACTCGTAGTGACCGTAGCGAGTCCTAAATGCTGTTTTGTGTACGTCTTCATCTCGGACTTTCAACTGATGGTAGCCCGACCTCAAGTCGATCTTCGAGAAGTAGCTAGCCCCTTGTAATTGATCAAACAGATCGTCGATTCTTGGCAATGGATATCTATTCTTTATCGTGACCTTATTAGGTTCACGATAGTCGGCACAGACGCATCGATCCGTCCTTCTTCTTAACAAACAGGACAGGTGCTCCCCAGGGAGATGAACTAGGCTTGATGAAACCTTTTGCTAACAGTTCATCCAGTTGGGTCCTTAATTCCTTCATTTCAGTTGGTGCTAGCCTGTAGGGTGCTCTAGCAATGGGAGCTGCTCCAGGGATGATATCTATTCTGAATTCCACTTGCCTATCTGGTGGCAAACCAGGCAGATCTTCGGGGAAAACTTCTGGATACTCCGAAATGATTGGAATGTCTTCTATCTTTGGTTTGGGCTCTTCAATAATCACCTGTGCCATGTAGATGACACAGCCTCTTTTTAAACATCTTGAAGCCTTGAGCATAGTTACATTCTCGGGCAATCCATACTGTGTATCCCCTCGAATGGTGAGCGATTCACCAGTCGGGGTCTTTAGCACTATTTGTTTTCTGTTGCAGACGATCTGGGCCTGTTTGTGGGATAACCAGTCCATACCCAGAACTATGTCAAAATCAGCCAGTTTGAAGGGGAGTAGAGATAGTGGAAAAGAGTGGTTCCCAATGGATATCACACATCCATCTAGTATAGTGGAGACGGTTTCTATCGTGCCGTCTGCTAGCTCTACCTCGTATTTTACATTTAGGGTTTTGACATGCATGTTCAGCAATTTGCAAAATTTTTGGTCTACGAAGGATTTATCAGCGCCTGAATCGAAAAGTACTCTTGCAAAGATATTATTCACGAGAAAAGTACCTGTGATTACGTTGTCGTCTTTCAAAGCTTCCTTCACATCCATCTTGAAGACTCTAGCGTTATTCTTTTTGGTTTCTTCTGTCTTCTTGGCGAACTTGGGGCAGTTGCTTTTAATGTGCCCCTTCTCATTGCAGTTGTAGCAGGTCGCATCTTTAATCTTCTTACAGTCCACAGTCTTGTGGTCCTTGGACTTGCACAGTCCACAAGTATGCGACTTTGACTGGGACTGTGAGTTCGACCCAAGCCTACATTTCCCAAAGTGGAATTTCTGGCAGTTTTTGCACTTGGGCTTCTCTCCGGATTGTTGCCCATCTTTCCTCAACTCTGCCCCTCTCTTGCCATCGCTGTTCCCACGGTGTTTCTTACCCGACCTTCGTGAGGTATCATCCTCACGCTTCCTCTTCTCGACCTCTTTATTCCTCAGCGATCTCAGTCAAACCGCGTCCATTGTGAGGGACAAAGAGA
The DNA here is from genome assembly GCF_002127325.2 of Helianthus annuus. NCBI lineage: Eukaryota > Viridiplantae > Streptophyta > Magnoliopsida > Asterales > Asteraceae > Helianthus > Helianthus annuus. The sequence continues at coordinate 154,265,660 of NC_035443.2, forward strand.
GGTCAGTTACAGACCTGAAGGTCGTTGGCCGAGAGGCCTTCACACTTGCCTTTATCGCGGGTTCTAATCCCTCGATAAAACGAGCGATTCTCCTTGGTTCCGGGGTTACCAGATATGGAACCAATCGAGACATCGTGTTGAAGCTCGTTAAGTAGGCTTGGCAGTCCAGGTTTGTCATCACTAATGATACAAAATCGGACTCTATCTTCTCCACCTCATGCTGAGGGCAGTAATTTTCTTTGATGAGAGTAATGAATTCCTCCCATGTCATACTGTATAGCACAGTCTTTCCCGAGGCCTGAACCAGCGCCCTCCACCAAGCCAGGGCCTCGCCCTTAAACGATTGCGACACAAACTTCACTACGTCCCTTTCCGCACAGCCACTGATGTCCACCACAGTGTCCATCTCATCCAGCCACGTCATACAATCGACGACACCTTTCTCCCCCATGAAGTCTCGGGGTTTACAAGACACAAAGTACTTGTAGGTGCAGCCCCTGGCCCGGGATGCATCAGTATACTCCCTTTCACGACGAACACTGTTTTCATTTGACGAGTGATTGTCGTCGTCCTTTTTGGGTTTGGAGAGTGGTTTGGATAATGGTTTGCTGTGGGATTTTGAGTGTGTCTTCGGCTTTGATGGTGGTTTGGAAACGGTTCTGCTTCGAGATTCGGTATATTGTCGATCTAGAGCTGCTTGAACAGCGTTGTCGACAAGAGCCTTTAGTTGAGCGCCCGTTAAATGTACTTGGGCATTATCATACTCATCCTCACTCGTATGACTATTTTCTCCATTAGGATTAGCCATAGTAGCTTGTATTTGCTGCAGGAGATAATGAAAATTTTATTTAGGAGTTTATTATAGAATTGTCTTTTATGGCAATTCATTAACCATGGTAACGAAGACCATATCCGGTTAATTTGTTACTCACTTTTTATTTAGGATTTGAACATACTTATCCTAATCACAATTAATATTGCTAGTGGCATGAAAACCTAGTCACGAGGACGTTATTATAATATTAGCCGAGATTACAGAGAATCAAGGCATGAAGGTTTGAACCGTAGTTCTTTTACCCCTTTCTGACAGGGAGTCATAGCCCAGCACTGTCTTTTGTCTTATTATGACAACAATTATGGCCCGTAGGCACTACATCACTAATGGATGTTTGACAAGTGATCACCTTTATTGATGATTTAACCCATGATTTATTATATCATTAATCTGGGCTTTGGAATCCTTTAAAGGATTCTTGTATAAGAATGACGTGTGCGATTTTAACGAATCACATCTGCCATGATTGTTAACATGCTTGCAGAGGTTAACAGGGAATCTGAATCTTTTAATTAGGTCTTACCGTCTTGGCCGGATCTTAAAAGACACCTGGCTAGGTTTCACTCTTAAGATTCTTTATTTAGGCAGATCAAATTAAAAGGAATGATTTTGATTTATTTCATATATATAGTAATAACAAAAATGAAATTCATAACATAACATTCCATAATTTCGAATACGATTACACGCCGCCCTAAACGGGACTTTTAAACAAGTACATACCTACATAGGTTAAAATAAGAGACAAGTCCACGCAGAGACTAATACAAGATAGATGTCCGCGCAGGGACTAAAAGATAAGTCCACGTAGGGACTGAAATGCGATAAATGTCCACGCAGGGACTTTATTTAAAATAGACATTACATTAGAATATATATAAGGACTAATGGTCACGTTTCTTCTTCTTGCCTTTCAATAGGTTCGCTAGACCCTTAAGAAATCCCCTGTTGTTCTTTCGTTCTTCCTCGAAATCCCGTTCCACACGAGTTAAGCGGTGGAGGATTTCTTCTTGTTCGGGCGGAGAAAAACGTGGTTGTGGCGCCGGTTGCGGAACTGGAGGTCTAGGAGGTGCTGGATACCCATGAGCTGAGTAATCCGGTATTCCCATGTTTCCAAAAGTTCCGTCGGGATAACGGGCATTATACCTAGCCGCTACCACATATGGGTCGCGCTCATAGTTGTAATTGTAATGTGCGTGCGACGATGGTTCGAACGGGTTGTATGTCGTTGGACCCGTATATGCAGGTATTGGGTGGTCATACCCAAATGGTGGCGAAGATGGCGCAACTGGTGCGGAGTTCGCCTCCTGTACTGGACTTGAAGGTCCTTCTTCTTGTAGTGGCGGGTAGTGGCTACTACTAGAGTGTCGAGGGGTGCTGAAGTGGAATTCCCCTCCTCGGGTGGACATATGAGCACCCGATCTCCTACGCCTCGGCGGATCAGGCATTACTGGTTGAACCGGTGGCGGTGGTGGTGGCGTAACTGCCACGAAACGTGGATCCTCGGAGGGATCTTGTTGTTGTTGCTGCTCGTGTTGCGATGATTGATGGGAGGGTGTGAAGTACCACTCATGTTGGTTGAACAGCGCTTGAAAGCTATCTGGCCCTTGGTAAGGTGTGCCATGAAAAGAAGATCCATCTGAGATCTCGATAGGATGTGTGGGCGTACCACGAGCAGGTTCAATTGGATCAGTGTCCTAATCCATATGGTCTTCTGAGAAGTGATCCTGTGGTCCTAACGGAACAAAGCCTGTAGGTTCCTGAATGTAATCTGCTGGGTTAAACTGGCCCCTGAAGTAAGGAGTGGGATCGTCAAAAGCACGGTGCGATAACGAACGCTGTAGAGGTATGTAGGAGGGTTGAGGGTTATTGGGATCATTTTCGGAATCTGGCCCGAACGAGGGACGATACGATGACGTCGAGCTGTGCGAGGTGGAATGCCTCGCAGGTTCGAAAAGGTTTCTCCGTCTTTGCGGTTCTTCACTCCTTGTGGTCGAAGGGGCTCGCGTATTTGAAGGTCCAGCTTCGTGATCGTGGTGAGTAACGATCTCTCCTCTGCCTCTTCTTCCCCTTCCTCTTCCTTGGAAAATTACAGGTGCCATATTTCCTACTTTTAAAACTTTAAATAACAATAATAAAAGAAAAAGACAAACTTGGAATAACAATTCGAATTTTTCCTATGTTCTTGTCTAGACTCAAGTATATGCAATTGTGTCACTGAGATTAAACACATTAGGATAGTGTTTAATTCACTCAATGTTGGCTCTGATACCAACCTGTCACACCCCGATTTCCACGTGTATCACCGGTGGGCCCGGTGGGGGATTACCGTGACGTAGTTGGCAACAATATAGTCAAACCACACAATTATATGAATGCACAGCGGAAGCATAAGGATAAATATAATTCAACCTTTGATTGTAATATCGAATGTATCACAAATAGTCGAATGGTATCCACAGGGGATCAAAATAATAGTAAAAATATTGTTCAACAGACAAGACATCAAAAGCTTGCGCGACTCTTTAGGATGCTAAGGAGCTATAGCCAACCGATTACGTTTAGTACCTGCACTTAATCTTTTTGGGGAAAATACGTCAGTTTACACTGGTATATACATTCAACCGACACTTTTGAAAAATGTTTATTAAAATTGATTTGAATGCACAAGGCACAAATTCTTTTATAACTTGGGAGAATTATTTAATATTATAATCTTGTGAACGAATTACATGTTCCTTTTGCGTTCAGTAGCCCGGATCTAGTCCGGGTTAAAGATCAATAGACACACCACATTGCGTAAAACCGAGGTGGGTAAACCAACGGCTACGTCTTTTATTAATATAGACATAATGCCGGGTGTACGCCTACACCCGGATGTCGAGGTCGTGGCCATTTCGTAAAATGATGCCAAGGATATCCGGGACATGGTCATTAACCCCCCAAAGGCTTTTAAGTAACAAGACTGTTTAAACGAGCCGATCAAATTATTCAATTAACCACCAAACGATGGAAGATTTGATGCTCGATCAAGCGGTATTTTATATATACCGTAACCCAAGCCCGTAATACGGAGAATAAGTTAAAAGTATTTACCTTTGCAAGTATTGTCCTTAATTGATTAAATCACAGATATCTTTTACTTGGGCTCCTATTCTGGAACGAAGGTTTTAAAATAACCTATTAGAATCCTAACGGGTCTTTATATTAGCCGTAGCCTAGACCGGTCAGTTTCAAGGGATAGATACGGTTTAATCGCGTGAAAGGCGAAAACCGAGAATGGAATGTGATTCTGACCCAACAAGTTCGAAGACCTGTTTTATATGGGTTTAATATTCACACTCTGGATTTTGGGGTCAAAATAATATAGTTTGACCCGTATCGGCTAATTTATGTAAACTAGTTACATAAACCGAACCGTGCGCGCAATAGGCGCAACGGGTAACCGTAAGAGTCCTACACTTGTTTCCCAAGTCAATATGCCTTAAAGAGGTTGTGGTATCAGTAGGATACCTTCCGTGATGCCCGTAACGAGTTTAAGTTTATTATACGCCCCTAGGGGTTTTCCGGTCATTTTAAGGACTTTTAAAAGAGGTTTTAGAGTTCTACAGGAAATCTGAGTTTCCCGTTCAGTTTATAAAGTCCAAAATACTTTATTTATTATTTAAAATCAGTAGCAACTGGAATCGGGTCAAAAGACCTTGTAGAACTCAAGTTTTGGCCGAAAAGGGCATATTCGGTATTTACCGAACCGTAGCCATAACCGCAGGTTATGAGCAGGTTAAAATTAATTAAAAATCTTTAAAAATCCCAAAATAATATTTTACAACAGTGAGTAAAAGGTTTGGTGTCGAAATCTTGGTTTAGGTAGGCGTTATGCTAATCGCGCCGTTTATTACAAAAGTTTCCTTTAATTGCGCTATTTAGCATAACTCCTATTCTAGACCTCGGATTGGCGTGAAACTTTAGGGACATGCTTAGAATTTAGTAAGCAAGGTTATGGTCCCTTCACGTGTCCGAAATACTCGTTTTATTTTGAAAAGGGCGTTACGGTCAACTTTTAAGCAATTAACGGAAAGGCGTAAAAGACTCGGACAAACAACGAACCGGTCACAGAGGGTGATACCATCACGTGACCTGGTCCTAAGAGAGTCCTAAGGCATATCTACATTACATTAAAACGGGTCAGAACTGAAGTCAAAGCAAAAGTCAAACTTTTGCGACATTCGGCTCCGAACCGGGTCAATATAGCAAATGTCCGAATCAAACAAGCTTAGGCAAGTTTATATACTTAATATCATGTTTTATGAGTGTTCAAACAGGTTTCATATCATCTATATTACAGATTATGCAAGAATCGCAAAAATGGCTTTCTGTTGACTTTTTAAGTATGCGTTTGACTCGACATTTGAACTAGTTAGAGTGGTGATCAAGAGGAACCCTTTTAGGGGTTTATTTCCCACATAAATACCAACACATAACTACTTTTGGTTCGACAATTCACTGGACCATTCGTGATTTATCGCAAAGTCAATCGTTAGTTACGACGGATCGACTTTTAGGCTAAACTAAGCAAAAACAAAGCCATAGAAGGTTTGGCATACTTACAGAGACTTAGTGCACGACTTATGATTATAGAAGAACACTTGGGAGCTTCAGGAATGATCAGAAGATGTGTTTTGAGGTGTGGTGAACTTATGCACAATGTAGGCCTATTTATAGTGAAAGAATGGCCTCTAGATCATTACAACTCAGGCTACAAGTGAGTATGGATGTTCAGTAGGTGGCCCTTGATGCTAGGAGGCAAGTAGGGGGCGCCCATGCTTCACTTATTACACTTTTGATCGTTCACAACTTCAAACAACAAGTCTGTCCAAAGTTTCTGCATCTGGGTGGTTCACGCGGCCCGCATGGGAGATCAGGCAGCCTTGTACGCGGGTCGCCTGAGTTCTCATATCAGAACGCGTAATTGCAGAAGGCTCGCGGCCTTACGCGGCCCGCGTTAGGTCTAAATTTCTGGATTTTTGAATCTTTTGAAATGATTGCCTAAATCTTTGTAATTAATAACGAAATCTTTGGTAATTAATAACCTGACCTTTCGGGTTTGAAGGGGTAACTTTGCGATTTGGCCCTCGATTATTTACAACTAAGGGCCTCGTGTTATTTACCCGCATTGTTAAGTCCCCGGTTATTTTGTTAGTTATCCAGAAAGCCTTAACTTTCATTGTTGACGCTTTTAGCCCTTCTCGTACGAATTTGATCATAATTTCTCGTTTTAAAACGGAACTTCGCGGAATTTATACAGTACTTTCTAGTGAGCGTATTTTACTGTTACAAAGCCTCGGGTTCGTCAAAGGGTCACTCAGAGGTATAATTAAACATGTTGACACAGTTAACCCCCTGCAGCTTGTAGTCTCTCACTTTCTTCCGTGTTTCGCTTCCGTACGATCCATGATTTATTCGTTTGAAGGTACGAGCATCGTTTAGGGTTACTATACAGTATACTTACCCTTGTTTGACATTTATAACCCTCGAATTTACATACTTTCAAGGTTTGTCAACTTTAGTCCTTTATTTAATATTAAATGCCACGTGTAAACTCAAGACACGTGTCAATACTTTATTGGACACAAAATTTCGAGGTGTTACAATGGAAGGTTTGTGTATACACGGTTTCCTATATACGATGTGATTCCGGCTAGATCAGGACGACGGTTGTTGTGGATGGCCGCGTGTAAGGGGTATTTGGTCGGGTTTGGTGGTGGACGGCTTTGTGGCGGGCTAGGGTTCAGGTTTTCTTGGTATCCAAAGGGGTTCTTTGGGTCGTATCCGCGGTTAAAAGGATGCATTGCAGAGGATTAAGTGGGTTGATTTAAAAAAATATATATAGAGAGAGATATGATAGAAGAAGTAGAGAAGTGGTAAAAAAAATGTAAAAAATGGGTAGGTATTTATAATGTGTAAAAATGAAATATTTTTTTTAAATAAAGTAGTTGTTTGGCAACGGCTAGCCCCAACGGCTACATCGAACTAGCCAATCAAAGCCAGCCAAGTTACACCCCCTCCCCAGGCAAGGCTCAATCCACACGCCAGCGGAGCAACGCCATGGCCAACGCTAGCCCGGTGTGGTCTAGCCAGCGTTTTTGACATTCCGCCGCCCCAACACACACCCCGTAGTCTAAGGCCATGTAGTCATAAGGCCCTATGGAGCCCCATAGTTGAGGGTTATGTGACAAGTGACCATTGTGTAAGAAAGAATGGTTATGGGGGGAGGGGGTTATATAACTTGAGTGTGTAGTGGGGTTATACCCCTTCAATTATACACATATATATCCAGTGGCGGATCCAGCCAGTTTTTTCACTGGGTTCCTTTTTCCAAATCATACAAGGTTTACACTACAAAAAAACGTTCTTTTCCAAATCATACAAGGTTTACACTAAAAAAAACGTTTTTTTTCCAAATCGACTGGGTTTCTGAGAACCCGATAAACCCCTCTAAGTATGCCCCTGTATATATCTATGTGTATATATGTATGTGAGAGAAAAACAAATGATGAACAACATGAGATAATCAACATACAATCAAGCATTTGCAGTCATGTTGTTTATTAACACAACTAGCGTCATCGTAAGCTCGCGCTTCGTGGCGAACAACGATTTTTCCGCATCCTCATGCGAAGTGATGATAATTCAGATGAGAAATGTAATTTTGTGATTTTTTTCGCATTCCCACGTCCAAAGTTATACACACGAAAAAAATATAATTTTATCATAAACTATTTTTTTTACCAAAATAGTTATTATTATTATATATATAATTTACCAACACATTTATTTATATTTATACTATATATATGTATATACACACACTAAAAGAAAGTCTTGATGAATTGAATAGAAATCTAAAGTTTTAATATATATTTATTTTGATTTTTATTGAAAATGGATATGGTGCTGCAATCGTAGTAAATCGAACCGTAACCGACAATGAATAGTAATTTATTTATTTTATTAGCCTATAACAATATTACCAATATTGGTCGTATCAGAACCAATATTTTTTTTATGGTTTTCGACTGATATAAAACACGGGTCGATATCCTTTTAGAGCATATCACGACTTTATTTTTTAGTTTCCTTTTTTAGTTTCTATAGCAAATGCCAGTAACAAACCGAACTGAAACGATACCAACTAAGCCGCATAGCACGGTGAAACCCACTAGTTATTTTATTTACTTATTTTGCCAACATAAAAAGTTACAGTACATTTTAGGTTTGAAAAACTATAATTCCACAACACATTTTGTAGGAAAACTTAGAACCCTTAAACCATCTATCCAAAACCCCTACTTCTCCCCTTGCCTCTGCATATTCACTGATACTTCCCACCGTCTCCGCCTCGCCGATTAACTTCCGGCAGCCGCTGCTCCGTCACAAACCACCGGCAACACACGACGCCGTATCCAACGTTCATTCCACCGGTACTCTTCCGTAAACAAATTCTTATACCTGTTTTACTCTTAGTTATTGCTTCATTTTTATCTGTATTGATTACAATTCATCGATTTAGTTGCCATTGTTGATTAGTTTTCATCGTTTTAACGACGTATTTTGAATCTAATTAGGTTTTTAATTTATTAATGCGCCGGTATTTAGTAATTTGATCAACTCTGTTACATCCAAAACCCTAATTGTAAGTTGTAATAAGATTATATTTAGAGATTGAACGGAAATGAAGTAGTATTCTGTTTGAATTCATGATGCATTATTGTTATGTTTTTATAGGCTTTCTTTCGATGTTTGTTAGTTTCGTTAGGGTTGTGTAGGGGTCGGTTTAGAGTTGGGAACTAACTGAGGTTGTGTGAAAAAACCGAAAACCGAACCTTGTTGGTAACGAAAAATATTGGACCGAATTGGGAATTCGGTTTTTGGTTTCATAAATTCTGGTTATTTGGATATCCAAACTGAATTCATTCGAATAAACCGTAGTTTAATTGGATGATCAAACCGAATAAATCGGTTTATTTGGTTATACATATGTTTGTTTTGGATCGGTTCAGTTTCGGATAGGGACAAAAAAAATCAAAACCGATATCCGAACCGATGAACACCCATAGAAATCACAGCACCGAGGCTATATGAGGTAAACTGCCTTGGCTCGTTTGGCGGTGGCAGGATTAAGAACTCATCAAAGCCTTCAAAAGAGTATGTGAAAGCTTGTACTCTGTTTTTATAGGCTTTTTTTGTTGTTTTTTAATTTTGTTAGGGTGTTGGTTGGGAAGTAACTAGGATTGTGCGAAAAAAAAAGCGAAAAGTGAACTGTATCTGTAAAAAATCGAGCCGAATTTAGAATTCGGTTTTTGGTTCGGATATGGGATCAACAAATCTTGCTTATTCGGATAACTGGACTGAATTCGATTTAATAAACTGAATAATAACCAGTTTAATTGGATAATCGAACCGAATAAATCGTTTAATCGGTTCGGTGAGACGTATTTCTATTTCGGACCGGTTTGGTTTACGGATAGGGCCAAAAAATATTAAAACCGAATAAACCAATATTCGAATTGATAAACACTCCTAGAAACAACAGCCCCGACCCCGAGGTTATATGCAGTAAACCGCCATGGCTCATCTGGCTGTGGCAGGATTAGGGACCAGTCAAAGCCTTCAAAAGGGCATGTGAAAGCTTGTACTCTGTTTTTGACTTTTTTTAGAGTCAACTTAAAAATAACGTAAAAGTATAGTTCCATTATATTACATGCCAAGGGATTGGAGCTTGAAACCCGAAGTAAAGTATTATGTTTAAACCTGATGTAGATGGTGGATGAATGACGGTTAGGAAACTCCTTTGCTAATACTTTTATTTTCTGTTTTGACCTCATTAAGGCGCAATAAATGAACCACTAAAATAAATGTTAAACCAGGGATCAAATGTTCCGGTTGGTCAGAATGCTGTGTCGACTGCTTCTTTTAGTTTTGTCCTAAGATTATACGTTCAAGTTCTCATGTGCAAGTTTAAAATAGGACAGTAAAACCCTACAAATAAGGTGACTCGTTCATGAATTGTTTCTATGTTTCTACTAGACCTGGCAATCTTGACCCAAATGTGTAAGTTTGGGTTTATTTGGGTTCTAAATATTAAATTAATGGGTTGATTTGGGTTAACTTAATAATATTGGGGGGTCAAGATGGGTCATTTTAAAAGTGGCAAAACAGAGAGCGCGGGTCAGGATGTGAATCAAAAAAGAATGGGTCAGGATGGGTTCTCAAAACTTATCCTCGCTGACTCGCTGTCTTTTCTACCTAGGGTTTTCATACCCTTCAAAACGTTTCCTTGCATCCCCATCCCTTCCATATTTAATCAATAAAGCTCTCTTTTAACATCGCAAGATCCGGCTTCTGGACTTAAACTTGAGTTCATATCCAATATGACTTAATTTCAATTCGTAAGTTAGTATTTTTTGAGTTTTTGGAATGATTCAATTTCAATTTTCTGTTAGTGTTGCTCAGTGGTGTGCTTATTTGCCCTCAATTTGATCATGAAAGTTTTGAGGAACGCAAATTTGAGAAATTAAAAGTGAATGATTAGATTAGAAACGATAAGATTCACATCTGGCTGTCCATTTTGATGACAAATGCATCTATATGGTTCAGTAGCTGGTAAATAAGTGTGAATCAAACTTAGAGAAAGTGTTTGATGAAATGTCTAAGTGGGTAAGTGTTTTGAGTTTATCAAAGGGATCTTGTATGAGTTTACTATCTTTGAGTGAAACATTTTACTTTCTTGCTCAAGTTAATTGCGGTAATTGTTTATTGTTGTTTTATATGAATAAGTGTGAATATGCTATTGCCTCATATTTGAAAGTTTAATAGCTAAATTAGCTATAATCAGATACACAGATATTAGCCCATCGGACTTTAATTTTTCTGATTTGACTATATATATTATTAAACTTTGATTAATATTCATTAACACATGTGGGCTTAAAGACTCCTGGTGGTGGAGTGAGGAGGTGCAGACTAAAATAAGGGATAAACAAAATAGTTTTAGAGATCTTTTGGGGTGTACGATTGAGGAGGAACAAGAAGCGTTGAGGGAAAAAATATTATTCTCCTGCTTGCTGCACAAAAAAGCATTTGAAATGGCAGAAGTCGAAACTTAAGTCAGCCCGTCCTGACCCGTAGCAAAATAATCATTGTTTAAGTCGGCCAATGTGAAATACTTATTAGATTATTGTGCAGGTCATAGCCAATGTGAAAGTTTCACTGAAGTTGCATACGCGGAGTCACTGAACAGTCTCATGGCTGTAACAAAGTTTTTGGTTATTCTTAGATGTGATTCGAGTGCCAGGGAGAAAAGAAGCTAGGTTTCTCTAGTCAAGGGGTTTAGGATTCAATTTTTTTTATTATGCTTAACCCTCTTAGCTGCTGACATATATTGTTCAGTTATACTACATACTGAACTTCAGTTTTCATGAGATAGACATTTTGCCATGTTTGTTGTGGTCGTTTTCACAGGCATAAGGCAAGAAACATTGACTACATGTAGCCTTCTATTCTCTATTCTATTGAGCATTGACAATTCAAATCTACATTCTTATTTGCTCATCAAGTACAAAGCATTCTTAAATATAGCCAGCCACTTTTGAATTTAAATTTAATCTAACTGAAACTTAGACCACTTGTCATTAACCGAGCTCCACTGTTCTGCAGCAGATGTGCCCCATTATATAACTCTCAAGTCTTTAAGAACTTGACAAAGCATTCTTAAATATAGCCAGCCACTTTTGAATTTAAATTCAGTTTTCATGAGCTAGACAATTTTTTTCTTTATTTTTTTTATGAATTTTTAGACTTTTTTTAACTTTTTAAAATTTTTTACAATTTTTTTGATTTTTTAAGATTTTTTGTGTTTTTTTAGAATTTTTAAATTTTTTTTTGATTTTTTTAGAATTTTTATATTTTTTTAATTATTTTTGGCAAATTGGATTTAAATAATCCCAACTCACTGTTATTGGCCAATAATAATCCCAACTCTTTTAATCACCAATAATAATCCGAACTATTCACTTTTGTTTGTAAAATACTCCCAGTTAAAAAAACACTAACTAGGTTAAAAAATTGCTGATGTGGCTTGCCGACACGTGTCATCACCTTAGCCTAGACTCGTGCTGAAACTCGTGTCGGCTCGAAACCCGACCCCGTTCCGATCCAAAAACTGCGTCGTGCTGAAACCCGTCTCGCCCGGAAACTCAATTTGAACTGAACCTGTTCCGATCCAAAACCCGTTTCGTGCCGTAACCCGTCTCGTGCGGATACTTGTGCCGGCTCGAAACCCATTCCGATCCGAAACATGCCCCATTAATTTAAGACACTAACCCACATCGACCCATTTCTTTAATGTTGTCGACCCGCTTTGACCCGAAAATAACAAGATGGAATTTTAAGTGACCCATTGTGACCCATTTAGTTAAAATATCTTACCCAAACCAACCCATATAATTTTAAAAGCAACCCAAAGTGACCCACTTAAAAGGCTTTGGGTCAAGATTGCCACCTCTACTCATATGTACATTCTTTCTAGAACTTGTACATGCGTATCCTTGCTGTGGTCTCAATCCTTTTACTCGTATGAAGTCTGAGCTTTCCCAAACATCTATTTGTACAGGTTTGTAAATCTAATTTGGAATATCAGCAAGTCAATAACATATTAAGATTGTTCCAAGCTTTGTTTTCGATTTTGGATAGGAAAAGCGGTATTTAGGACTTTAGATAGTATTCAACAGTTAACACATATGTTCTGAGAATATGATGCTGTATGGTCATATTCTTGGTTTTAAAAAGCGCGCCTGAGGTGTGCTTAAGCGCCTTTGGTCAACGGGCCAATTGAGCTGTTTTTTTTCATCTCGAGTAAGTTAAATGTCACAGGCTTTGAATCTTTCAGCACCTCTTTTCTAAAATTACATTCTTTACTATCTCTCAGTTTATATCATATGGACTTGATTGAAACAATCCATGAAATCCCGGTGCAAAATCCGTCAGTAGATGATTTCTGTGCTGCTGATCTAAAGTGGGTCAAGTTTGGCACTCCAGAGCATCACGACGATGTAGCCCTGATTCCTTACGCTAGAGTCGATGAGTTCATATTCGGAGAGTGTTCTAACGTAGAATCTCCAACCCGTTTCCACATCGAGAGAGGAAGAAAACGTTCGAAAGGCAGCTTACTAGAATTCAAAAGCGACGAATATTTGGAATACAGACTGTAAGTTCATAAGAGTTTCTAAAGTTAATTTTAGAGTAAAATGCCATTTTTGTCCCTGAGGTTTGGCCAGTTTTGCGACTTTCGTCCAAAGGTTTGTTTTTTTTCGCATATGGATTCAGAAGGTTTGAAATCTTGCCATTTTCATCTGGCTCGTTAACTCCGTCCATTTTTTAACGACAAGTCAGGGGTATATGTGTCAGTTAATCTTGCGACTTTGATATAAATAAACAAAACAAATAAGCTAAAATGACGGAAATGCCCCTGACTTAACGTAAAAAAAAGGATGGAGTTAACGAGTCGGATGAAATGGGCAAGATTTTAAACCTTTTGGATCCAGATGCGGAAAAACAAACCTTTGGACAAAAGTCGCAAAACTGGCCAAACCTCAGGGACGAAAATGGCATTTTACTCTTAATTTTAAGTTGTCGTGCTTATCTATGTTTTGTTTAAAGGTACTGGTGCTCGTTTGGTCCCGAAAATTACGGGGAAGGAGGGATTATATTACCAAGTCGAAGATATCGACTCAACACTCGAAACCGTGCAGCTCGGCCTCAATCAATGCGCGGTTGTACATGCCATTTTGTGGTAAAACGTTTGTATGCGCGTCCGTCTCTTGCGCTCATAGTATACAACGATCGACGCCATGTGAATAAGTCGGGACTTATATGCCATGGTCCGCTCGACCGCGATGCTATCGGCCCCAGAGCGAAGAAGATTCCATACGTAGGAAACGAGATTCAACAGCAAACAATGTCAATGATTTATCTTGGCATACCTGAAGAGAATGTGTTAGAGAAACATATAGAAGGGATTCAACGTTATTGCGGGTCAGACGTGGTGGTCAACTCTCTTGCTTCTCAATATGTTCATAAACTTGGGATGATTATTAAACGGTCAACGCATGAACTGGATTTGGACGATGAAGCAAGTATACGTATATGGGCTGATCGTAATAAGAAATCGATTTTCTATTATGAGGAATCTACCGAGCCGTTTATTCTTGGGGTGCAAACGGAATGGCAGTTACAGCAGATGCTTCGGTTTGGACATCACAGCATTATAGCAGTCGACTCGACCTTTGGAATCAAGAGATTAAAGTATCCTCTGTGCACGCTTTTGGTGTTTGATTCGAGACAACACGCACTTCCCGTAGCGTGGGTCATTACACGTAGTGTTTCCAAGGCTGACATGAGTAAATGGATGAAAGCTTTACTTGGTCGTGTTTGTGCTGTTGACCCTACATTTAAGGTCAACGGGTTCATTATAGATGATGCAGCAGCTGAGATTGATCCTATAAAGTACGTTATTTGTTACCTGTGCACGGTTCAGTTCGGTTTTCAGCATTTGAAAACCGTTCAGTTTCGGTTTAGGCAACAATTCGGTCCGGTTCGGGGTTTTTCGGTTTTTGGAACAAAATTACGTAAGATTCAAGAATAAAAAGTATAAACCAAGATTTAAGAATCTTCTTAAATGTTTACATTTAAGTTATTATATTTAACCTTTTTAATTAATACCGTTTACATAAACATAACTTTCTTATCTATTTTTATGTTTCTATAAAGTTTTTATTAAGACATTTTCTTTTATAATACCTTGAAAATCATTTACTCTTTATGTTGAATTTTGTTATTTATCGTAGGCATTGGGTAAATCATTTCAAAGATTAATAAGTTAATATTTTTATAATAAACACTTAACATTCAAGAATAAAATTAATAATTCCTAAATCAGTATATAAAAAAATATTAAAAAAATGATTTTTTAGGTTCGGCACGGTTCAGTTTTTATAAAGTGCAAACTGTAACCGAACCGTAAATTTCGGTTCGGTTTTTTCAGTTTGGTATTTTTCAGTTCGGTTAAATCGGCTTTTTCGGTTTCGGTTCGGTTTTTTCGTTTTCTGCTCACCCCTACTTCAAATCGTAATTTCTGTAGTTTTTCTTATTATTTTTAACTTTTTGGGTTTACTGAATAAAAAGGTAATCAGCTCTGGTGCAATTTCATACAGGTAGGTCATATTTTTTTAACTTTTGCCACTTAAAAAAGTCAACGGCCATTTTGACTCGATAATTTAAAACAAAGATGGTTACCTAAAAAAGAAATTGGACCGAAGTAGGTTACCTTTTAATGCAATCACCCCTTTATATTTTCTTCAAGTTGATCCTGACAATGTAGTTTGCATCTCTTATTAGGGAGACGTTTTCATGCCCGATACTATTTTCTTTATGGCGTGTTCGTCGATCATGGCTCCGACATATTGTCAAGAACTGTAGGAACATTGAAGTTCAAAGAGAAATCTTCAAACGTCTTGGAGAAATAGTTTACAGCATTTGGTCTGGAGCAAATCCGTTTACCGTTTTAGAGAAATTCACCCATGACTTTGTTGACCAAACATACTTCATGCAATATTTCACTGCCACATGGGTACCTAAGATTGGTTAGCCCCCTCTCCTTTTGCTTGTGTGTTTGCCTGTTTGGTTTTTATTGATTTTAGAGGTGGCGATTAGGACCCATTTACTTATGAATGGGTCGTTTGCAGTTGTGTTTTTTTTTTCTTTAACGGGTGAAACAAACAAATAACATAAAAAATAGCTTAAAAGGAAGCGGGGTCAAATGGTTTTGCATAGGGCTGCAAACGAACACGAACAAGACCTTGTTTGTGTTCGTTTTCGTTTGATAAGAAATATATGTGTTCACGAACTGTTCATGAACACTTACCGAATGAGATTTTATGTTCGTGTTCGTTTGTTAAGGAAATGAATGTGTTCATGTTCGTTTTCGTTTTCGTTTTCGTTTTCGTTTTTGGCAACGAATGAAAACAAACGTTGATGAACACAAATGAAGACAAACTAATGTTTATGAACACAAAAGGAAACAAACGAACACAAACAAGCGTTCATGAACATAACATATAATACACTGTCACTTATTAAATATTTAATCTGTCCGAATTTTGAAGTATTTATATAAAATATAAAAACTAAAAAAACTAATGAACTATCGAACATAAATGAACACGTTACCGAACGTTCACGAACATAAATGAACGGACGCGGCCTCTGGTCATGTTCGTTCATTTAACTAAGCGAACTAAATTTCTTGTTTGTGTTCGTTTGTTTAATAAACGAACAAACACAAACAGACTTCTTGCTGAAGAGTTCACGAACTGTTCGCTGAATGTTTTGTTCGTTTGCAGCCCTAGACTTTTGCATAAGATAATCCGCCATTCCGCCCGTTTTTCCATATCTACTTTATCTTTTTGTGTAATTTTTCTATTTATGTTATTTCAGTTTCGTAAAATCGTTTTCTGATTTTTAACAATTTCTGATTCAGAAATGTGGTTGACTGTAATGAGAACTCTCCCACTTGCAAGTCAAGAAGCATCCGGTGCAATCGAAGCTTATCATGTGAAGTTAAAAGTAAAACTTTTTGATGATTCACACCTCGGTGCACTCCAGAGAGTCGATTGGTTGGTGCATAAGTTAACAACCGAGTTACACTCTAGCTACTGGCTCGACCGCTACGCGGACGAAAGCGACTCATTTCAAACCGTAAAGGAGGAATACATCAATTCCACATCATGGCACCGCGCATCGCAAATCCCCGACACAGATGTTACATTAGACAAACTTTTCGCTAAAATAGTTAGCCAAAGCGATCGAACGCGTGTCCATCTAGTCTGGAATCCCGGGTCTGAGTTTGCATTTTGTGATTGTGAATGGTCATTGCACGGAAATCTATGCAAACATGTGGTCAAAGTCAACATGATGTGTGAAAATCGTTGCGAGTATCAAAGTTCGACTTCATTTCAGTCATATCAGGAGATACTTACGAGCATGTTCAAGAAACCACCAGACGATTCACTTGAACTTGATTTAGCGGTAGCCTGGTTGAATCAGATTCATGATCAAATTGAGAAGCTGGTGGAATTAAACAAGTCAACGGATATCGGCATGGTAGTCAACAAGCTTCCATTAAAGTGGGGTGATAGGAAAAACCGAACGTTATTGTGCAGACAGGCAGCCGTTAGACCTTGTGTTAGTTCGTCTTCGAAGAGCAATGTTGCTCGTAAGAAGAGTCGTAAGAGGAGAAGACTGTCGAGTATAAGGTGAGAGAGCGTTACGCATCGGTTTTCAACTGTTTTATTGTTTTTTAATCGGTTTAATTCGTTACTAATTTTGGTTACAATGTTGGTCGCTTAAAGGTTTTGAGTTGAATAGAATTACGTCAAAAGGTGTACATAACATTATTTTCATAAAAAAAATCCGTTACGGTTTAGAGATTTTGTTCGTGAAAAATAAGGAAGTATGTTACTTTTTGATACTTATTTAATTTAATTAATTAATTTTGTCTTAGTCAAATATTTTTTGGTTTCATAATGGCGAGAATTTAAGTTGGTTTAAATAACATAGGAAATAATACATATAAAATATATGAGCATTAAATAAATAATTTCGTAAGCCTTGCCGGTGGGTGGTTCAGTGGTTGCACTAATGCCAACCATATCTTACAAC
Organism: Helianthus annuus; assembly: GCF_002127325.2. Classification (NCBI taxonomy): domain Eukaryota; kingdom Viridiplantae; phylum Streptophyta; class Magnoliopsida; order Asterales; family Asteraceae; genus Helianthus; species Helianthus annuus. Next base: position 154,283,271 of record NC_035443.2, read on the forward strand.
TTTAAATATACTATCAAAATTCAAATCTAACCTATTTATTTTTCATTCTTTTTTAAATCTTATCCAATTTTTATATTTATCTGCTCGTTTACATTTATACATTTTTTTATATCTTGCTACTCCTTTTTCTTGCATTTATAAAAAAAGTTACAATATGGATATAGATTTTAGATATATAACATAATTTTATAGTTCAATAACTAAACTATAAAACTATGTTAAAGAAAATAAATCATAACCGAAGCATATTGTTTATATCTCGATCCATATATGAGACTATTGGGTGTGGGGCTTCTCCCCAGGCCGGCGAGCTCTGTCCACACCGCCCCCATCTGGGTTGGCACGTCGCCAGACGTTCTCGACGCTCCACTTCTCTCTTTCTTCTTTATACTAACACACACACATACACACACATATTGAGGCACATCTCTACACCCTAGGTCCATCCCTTTAGGCTCATCTCCACACCCGCTTACGTGGACGCCTACGTGACGGATCATTCTTTAAGGACTACCCTCCTCCACACCCAATAGCGTGACATTACATGTTAAGAAAAATTGTTACAAGCTTTTAAATAATAGATTATTGGTCAGTGAGATTCTTCTTCAAAAATTAACATATTATATATTAACATAGTTGTTTCTTTCTTACTAGACTCAAATTATGATTGAATTTATTAACTTAAACGTGTTTGAATTAATCCAGGTACTCAGGTAGATAACCAAGGTCAACTGAAATGTTTTTTTTTTCTAAATTCTAATAACCAAAATAGTCAAAACCATTTGTAACCAAAACCTGATTGATTATATTATAAAATTTTAAATTTGAAACATCGGTCAGATCGAACCGATCCATCCACACACCTATTTCTAACATAGTTTTATTAATAAAAATATTAAATATGTAAGTTAATAATCCAAGCTACTTCTTCTTATCCTCGTTAGAAAAGTAAGACATCAACATGTGAAAATAATAATGAATAAATTCCCAACCGTTTATAGAAAATAGAAAGTCACACAAGAAGCCTCCCTCCTTTGTCACCATAAATAGCTGCAGTTTCCGGCAATCCCACCGTCACTTTAAAGAACCCGATGGCGGAGATCGACGGCGAACACCGCGCTAATGTTGAAGATCAAACTCATCCAACTTCCTGTTTTCCCACTGTTCCTTTTCTTCAAAAGGTTCTCATTTTTACAAATTATTATAGTTTTTTTCTATTTTTGGAGCCACAGTCTCTCTGGAAGCTGCCTCTCTGTTCCTCATGAACAGACGTATAATTTGCCTACATTCCACCTCCCCTAGACCCACCGATAACTTTGTTATAGGTGAACTGGGCACGGTTGTTCTTGTATAGTTTTTTTATAAGCTAGTTGGCCGGCAGCTTCCACACCGGAATGTGTTGAACTGTTGATGATATTATTGTTATTATCAACAGTCAACTACTAACCCGGATTGGCGTTCAGTCATAATTACGCATGGCTTCGCGCCACTGGCTTTTCAACCATGCGTAATGACAAATTGTGTGAATAAGCAGTTCCTCTCGTACTAGGTTGAATGACTATTGAGACACTATTATTATTGTAATGTTATTTTGATTTGTAATGTACAGTTGATTGCTGAGGTTCTAGGGACATATTTTGTGATATTCGCGGGCTGTGCGGCGGTGGTGGTGAACGCAGACAAGGAGAAGGTGGTGGGTCTTCCCGGAATATCCATTGTGTGGGGGTTGGTGGTGATGGTCATGGTTTACTCAGTCGGACATATCTCCGGTGCACATTTTAATCCGGCTGTCACCATTGCTTTTGCATCTTGCAGAAGATTTCCGGTCAAACAGGTAAAAAAACTAACTTCATGATTTTTTTTTTATTTTTTAAGTATTTATTGAAAATTGATATAAATTATTTAAGTATACAAAAAAATATTGGTTTGAGTCACAGAAGTTTGAGATTTCTTTTTGTTTAAGTGCACAATAAAAATGGCTACATAATGTTTTATATATGAATTATGGCATTTTTAGTTTTTTACATTTTCAAATCTATGTTTCTCTATATAAAAACTTATAAAAGAGTTAATTACACGAATGGGAATGAATGCCACTATTAGGGCTGCAAACGAACCAAACGTTCGGCGAACAGTTCGTGAACCGTTCGGTTGGAAGTTCGTTTGTGTTCGTTCGTTTATTAAACAAACGAACACGAACAAGAAATTCCGTTCGTTTAGTTAAATGAACAAACATGAACAGAGGTCGTGTTCGTTCGTTTATGTTCGTGAACGTTCGGTAACGTGTTCGTCGATACTTCATTAGTGTTTTTAGTATTTATATTAATTTAAATAGTTCAAAATTCCAACAAATTAAATATCTAATAAGTGTCGGTGTATTATATATTCTGTTCATGAACGATTGTTTGTGTTCGTTTGTTTCCATTTGTGTTCATGAACATTAGTTTGTGCTCATTTGTGTTCGTCAACGTCTGTTGCCTAAAATTAACAAACAAACACAAACGAACACGAACAAGTTCATTTCCTTAACAAACGAACACAAACATAAAATCTCGTTCGATAAGTGTTCGTGAACGGTTCACGAACACATATATTTCTTAACAAACGAACACGAACAAGGTCTTGTTCGTGTTCGTTCGGTTCGTTTGCAGCCCTAGCCACTATTATTAATTTGCGTGTATGCCAGTGTTATAAATTTGGCCATATGTTAATATATGGATATGTTCAATCTATTTACAAGCCAAAATAATAATAAATGTTAAAAATTATGTATTAAGTTGATTTGAAAACAATAAAATAATCATTTCACGTAAACAGATGTTAATATTAGAGACCAAAGTTATTTACAAGCGAAAATAATAAATGTTAAAAATTATGTGTTAAGTTGATTTGAAAACAATAAAATAATCATTTCACTTAAACAGATGTTAATATTTTTGTTTGCAAACAATTAAGAGTGTAAACGAGAGTTTGAGCCTCTAAGCTGGAGCTCGTTTGTTTAAAACTTTGTTTCTAAATCTCTAGATGAGTTCAGGGGCGCAACATAGTGTGTGTAGGGGGGGGGGGTGTTTCCGACCCCCCGAACTTTCGCTCAGTAGTGTCCGACATGTAGTTTTCGTATATATTTTTTTAGGTATATACGTTTTCGACCTCACGGTTTTATAATTTTTTTTAGGTATATACGTTTTCGACCACCCGGTCAGAAATCTCAAGCTTCGCTACCGGATGAGATTGTAAATAGTTTCTCAAATTTAAGTTTAGCTTGTTGTTTATTATATGTTATTTTTTCTTATTTTATTAATTTTTATTTATACCTAACTTGAATATATTTTGAATTGTATTTGTTATAAACAACATAACTTATTATGTAATTATTTTTATCAAAATTTTATGTATAAAATAGCTATAATGTATATATTAAACAAAAAAAACTATATAAATTATATATTCGTTTGGTCAAGTTCACTACTAAAAATCTTCATTTTTTACTATAAAAGTTTCCCACAAATTTTCTACAACTAAATTTTTACTACAACTTTCCTATAGTTTTTGCGACAAAAAAGAGAAACAAAAAAAAAAAAAAAAAAAAAAACGTAAAACTTTTCCGCAATTTTCAAACAAAATCGCCACACAACATGAATTTGTAGGAAATTGAGCCAGTTGGCTACAATTTTTTCACAAAAAAAAGTTATTATTATATACTAGTTTTAGTAAAGTAAATAATTTTAAAAAATACAACACTATAGTACATATCTTTTACGATATAATACAATACGATACAATATACTATAACATGCCACGCCATACTAACCCATCCATACCATGCCTATACCACAAAATCTAAAATTTGTAGGAAATTTGTCTAAAACAGTTTTTAGAATTTGTAGGAAGTTTGTCGAAAACAGTTTTTTAATTAATTGTTTTCTTAAATTATTATTATTATTAAAAATGACAAATAAAATATTAATAAAGTATGTTAAAAGTAGGATTTGTGACAAATTTGTCGAAAAATGGTGGAAAGGCTTTAAAAAAAATTGTCAGAATTTTGTCGAAAATCTTACGATGGATGTTATTTGTCGGAAAGTTGTAGCAAAATTTGTGGTAGTTTTGTCGCAATCATACTTTCCGACAAGTATTTTTCACACGAACCTGTTTTGTCGCAAATATGTAGCTAAGGACAATTTTCCACAGATTTGCTACAAATATGCTTGTCGTAAATGTAAATCTGGTTGTTTTCTAGTAGTGGTTCAATACGTAAAACTCAGGCTTGAACTTGTATCAGTTGAGCTCCAATATAAATTCAACCCTTGATTCTAAGTTCAAGCCGAGCTCGTTTAAGCTTTGTATGATTTAAACCATTAGCAAGCAGGTTTTTGTTACCTCGCGGACTTGTACCGAATCCGATTTCTTGAAAGTTACAAGTAACACGAGACGTAACAATTACGCTTTAATTAACAAGTAATATTTGTATGACAGGTACCAGCATACGTAGGCGCACAAGTACTCGGGTCCACCCTAGCGAGCGGGACCCTCCGTTTAATATTTAACGGGCATGAAGATCATTTTGCTGGAACCCTACCTGTTGGATCTCATCTTCAATCTTTGGTTTTAGAGTTTATTATTACATTCTACCTCATGTTTGTTATTTCAGGCGTTGCCACCGATAACAGAGCAGTTACTATCCTTTCCTATCCTTTTTATTTTATTTTACAAATAATATTGGTACAATAATTTTATTAAAAGTTATCAAATGCTAAAAAGTATGACCATTTTTTTAAAGATCGGAGAATTAGCTGGACTTGCAGTGGGAGCTACAGTTTTACTCAATGTCATGTTCGCAGGGTATGATATCTCTCTCATCTTTAAAGCAATGCAGGCTAATTATAATTTTGAAACTCGAGAAAACCCTATGTAACAATCTTTTGTTACGTATATGTAACAAAACATGTGTTACGCATGTAACATGCTGACATATGATATGAACGCAAGTTTTTGTGACATTTATATAACATAAAGATCCAGCTGTTGGCTCTTTTTTATTTTTTTTAAAGCTACGAAATTTAAATATAAAAGCTACATGGATAAAAATTTACTTCTAAACCCATTAGTTATATACTTATATAACTCCAAAATGTCGAGGGCAATAAACTTGCCGGTTTATTTATTAATAAGAGAGAAATGTTTTAAATATTACATGCCTTAGAAAGGATTATATACAACAATTTTCATTTTGGTTTTATTAGACGGCAACAATTGTGTCGCAAGCTAGCTATTCAAGATTGGCTCGTTAAAATTGAAATTCATTCGAGTTTAAATGATATCGAGCTTCATACATCTAGCTTGATTTAGTTCAAAAGATTTACGAGTTGAGTTGGAATCAACCTTTAGCTTTCAACAAAGTCGATATTGCAATATAAACTATCAGATTTTTAATTTGCTGATAAGACCATGCGTAGTGGACATGATCCTGACGTTTTTTCCCCTCAGTCACGCCCGAAAACGCCAAATCCCCACCCCCTGGGCGTGATCTAGCGGGTTCTTTTTTTTTTTTTTTTGTGCAAAAAACCTCCCTGGCATGATTTGAATCACGCTTTGAAGGAGAAAACTTGGCCAATAGCATTTAATCTTCTTTTTTCTAATCCAATAGCTTTTTTTGTTGGTTTTTTTAATTTTTATTTAATTCTTTACACCCTTTAACATAATGCCCACATCCCCACTACATCCATTTTAGAAAAACGCCCAATAATACCCCTTACTGACTGTACCGCCACATGGCGGAAAACGCCCAAGGGTAAGGGCGTTATTCACTCTTACCACTACGCATGGTGTTAGATAGTGTATTAGTAGTTTAATTTAAAAAAAACAATACTTGAATATTAATTGTTTGATCATTGATGTTTAAGGTTCTTGTTAATTTTGTTTTTTTTTTCCCTTATTTGTTAGCCAACTTACTTGACCAATCATTAATATTGTGTCACATCAATTTTGTTCTACCGGTATCTCCGTCAACTTTCATATTGATTTTGAAGTATTTCAAGTTTGTTACGTTAAATAATAATGTTTTGTAAGAGATCGTTACTTTTTATGATAAAAGTTTAAATTTGTAAATTTTTGTACACTTTACCATAATATTATTGATAATTAACACTATTAAGTATTATTAAATTTGTAAATTTTCGTACAATTTACCATAATATTATTGATAATTAACACTATTAAGTATTATTGTTTGGTACTTATTATTAGATACACAAATAAAATATAAATACAAACATTTTTATTATAATGTACTATATGACAAAGGTGGGGCTCTAGAGTGAACACTAGTGTATTTGCGAACTGAGTAAACAAATCCTAACCATTGATCTACATCATCAGATCGTAAAATACACCAGTGTATTTTCATCATCAAATCATGGCCATTGATTTACACTTGTGTATTGATAATTAAGGGCTAGGATTAATTCACTACTGTTCACTATCAAAGGGGCTGTTCACAAATAAAGCCCTATAACAACATTTATAACCAAATAAATGTATGATTACACATTTTTTATTAAATAACGGTAATAATGACAAATATAAATCACTGAATATATTTATGAGAATGACAATATAATACATAAATTAGGTTACATTTTAAGACAAATGTACTATATAAAAATTAATTTATTTTTAATTTAATTTCCTTTTTTGTTTGGTTAAAAGCGTTTGACAAACAATTTGGTTGGTGATTACAGGCCTATATCAGGGGCGTCAATGAACCCTGCAAGGAGTTTGGGTCCAGCCATTGTGTCGAACCAATACCACGGCATATGGATATACATGTTGGGTCCAACCGCTGGCGCCATTTCTGGCGCATGGGTCTACAACATCATAAGGTTCACCGATAAGCCTTTGCGCGAAATCACCAAGAGCACATCTTTCCTAAGGTCTGCTGGCAGTCGCAATGCGTCAAAACAATGATATCCAACGCTCTACTTTGGTGCGTATGTACTTGTGCTCGCGTTTAGCTTATTTGTACAACTGTTTATGCGCGAAATACAGTTTTAAATAGTTATGTTATTAATATTTATTATAGGAATACCAAAAATAACTGCCCATTAACAAGACATATACAGGTAACATACATCAATACCATATGTATATGTGCATATACCATACTAATTATACGATCACATACGTCTAAAGGTCAACCCTCGGTCACCAAACCTTCATGAAGTTGCCGTCGTTTTGGATTCACGTCTTTGATCACCGTATGACTGCAAACAAGCTTATTCCAGGATTACTAACTTGAACCAGTATTATTCAAAGGCGGGCCACCACTTAACCGCAGCCATGGAGCACAACATAATAACACGAAAACTAAAACAAATTTAAATATCGCGATACTAGTCCAAACAAACACGGTTGCTTTCCACGACCACAGAACCCGCTTCAAAAGTGGAAGCTGTGACTCGAGTTTTAAACGAGCCGTGTAAATTTCAGGAACACCGCCACCCTTTGCAAACTCTGCTCGCGGTTCTAGCACCACTCTCACGCAAGAAGTTGGAATTTCCTGCTCTGTGTATCCGTTAAACTTGATGTCCACGGTTTGGGATTCTGATGAGTAGCCAGTGATTAGCGGGACCAGGTTAAAAACCGTCATCAAAAGGCGGATGGGCCAGCTTTTGAATCGCATCGTACATGGTTGAGTTGCGCTTGAAAGGGGCTTGCCATTGCTTGAGAGATAGTCTACCCTCACCTTAAAGAAATCATTAATTTAAAACCGTTATTTAAGAAAAATTATTTAAAAACTTCACCACAAATGCAGATAACTCGCAGACATTAAAATGAATCTACTTCAAGAACTCAAATTATGGTGTTCGTCTAGAATCCGTGTATACAACTAGAAGATAGTTGAAGCGAAAATTTTGACCCAAATCTATACGAACGGGTCGAATGAGGTTGGCTTTTATCTCTAAAGGGTAACTTACAAAAGTTAGCTAAAAGGGAAAAAAACCAAACGGGTCAAATCAGGCGGTGACTTACGAAAGTTGGCTAAAAGGGGAACAAACCAAAAGGGTCGAGAGACGCAAAAAGTATATTTCAATCCATAAAAGCTCGTTTTATTGCACGCATTAAATTTATAGAAAAATGTTTATAAAATCAACACAACCCACATACACAAAATGACCCACTTCAACGTTAACAACGCTGCTTATGCTACCCATCTTGCCACCTCTAATAGAAACACATAAAAAAATGTGTGAGGATATTAGTTTGATCAATTCCAAGATCTACAAGTTCGGTTGCTTCTAAGCCTGGCAAACCGGGTGGGTCAAGTTAAGCTCAAGTCAAAACAAGTTTGGAGCAAAATGAGTTACGGGTCAAAACAAACCATTTAAAAAAAAGTATCGATTTGGAGATTCTTGACCCATTTTGACCCGTTTTAAGCTAGCAAGTTTTATAAGAGTGGCCCCTTTTGACCCGTTTGTATAACCTGAGTACACCCAAGTTGACATTGCTATTGTATCATTTGATTTGACCCAATGAACCCAGACTCAATATCTTTTGCCCAAATCAATCCAACTGTAAACTAGCATCAACGGGAACAATCATTGACCGAGTAAAAGTCAACTATGCATAAATTAACGACCTGAAAATTGCCAAGATTTCTGTTGTAACCCGATTCAGGCAAGGTTAACGAGACGGTCGCCTGCAACTTACGATCAAGCGGGACTACTCTCGACATACCAACATTATCAAACTCAATCTTTTCATCACACCCACAATCACGCCCAAAACAAGACATTATAGGCACAAAAGCCATTGGAGCATCTCTCATATAATCAAAATTCAAACGCGCAATCTTACTCACAGGCGCCTCCACAACACATTTCATCACCACGCCACCAACAACAAACGCAAAAACCAACAAACAAAACAAAACGAAACCAACAAAAGCTGCACACAACAATCCCCAACCAATTTGCATACACAATTTCCCAACAGATTTATTTCCTGTAATCAACTTGTACACAATCCGCTTCACTTCACCCAAACAGGACCTTAACAACCTTAAAACGCTTCTTATCGTGTGACGCTTTGCGCGTGCTATAACCGCAAACGGATTAGTAACAAACATGCAAGATGCATGTGTTAACCATACCAGAAACGTAACAACCTTAACTAACAAACTTGCTTTCATAGAAATCACTTTCATTATTAACCAAATCAAAGTGAAAACTAAATTCGAATTAACCGAATTAACCGAATCAACTGTAGCAGACCGATCATCATTAACGATTTCACCTTCAGTCAACGCGCTAGAAGAATTCAGCGAATTCATATCAATATCTTTCTTTAACAGGGAATACATATCGGTTTCTTTAACTAACAGTGACTTCATATCAGTGTCTTTCTTTAACGGTTTATCCTTCAAATTCAACAAAAACTTGTAACCTTTCGCTGGAGGAGCATGAAGCTTAGCATCCGCTAAAACATCGGAACTGTTTTTGAAACGGAATTCTTTCGAACTGTGTCGCCGGCGACGGAGGCCGGCGGAGAACGGAACTGATGACGGTTCAGGTGGGTTTGAAACAGAATTGGGATTGTTGCTGTTGAGTTTGTGTACTGAAGTGGAGTTTTGAGAGTCTGAGGGATCGGAGAAGGTGAAATCTTCGAGGGCGTCGAAGAATTCGGGGTCATCGTCGTCGATGAGGGTGGATTCAGACATTGAGAAAGGGGATTGAGAGTTGGAGGTAAGGTTAGTTGACGATGGAGAAGAAGAAGTAGAGAAAGAATTGGAGACGATGATGATAAACTAATAATAAACTATTTGTGTGATGTGTGTTTTTTCCAGGGTCATGTTTTTTAGGTCTGAAACCGTGGCCTTTCCGTAAGATTTTACTTTTTTCCTCCTGTCATAATATTTTTAGAGTTCCAATATGATTATTAGATCATTAATTATTAGATCATTTGTAGTGGTTTACATAAATAATGCCCACACTTAGGGGACTAGGGGTGGTTCACTAGTGATAGAATTTATCACTCACAAGCACCAATCAAGTTTTGCCATGTCATTGACCATTTTTCCATCACTCACAAGCATTTTTAGCGGGGGTGGTCATCACTCATCACCACACCCAACAATTTCCCCCAACCAACAAATACCCTCACAAAACAAAACATTAACGCGTGATGGAGATAACGAAAACCGGATTGCGTTAATGTATAACGCGTTTTAGTTTGTACCGGCGGTCGAGTTCAACGCGTTATGGTTTGTCACGTTATACTATCACGGAAGAAAAGGAGACCGCCCCGGGTCCCCTTATGGGCATTGTGCAACACGTATCATCCCAGTCAGCAAAAGAGCATTATGGGCGTTTTTCACAAATAGGCGTAGTGAGATAATGCCCAATAATGCCCCATCAATGATTACCCAATTATTTAAAAAAATTAAAAATAAACTAAATAATATTAGTTGTAATATTCCTATTGGCCAAACACATGAATGGAGAAGACATCAATGGACATATATAGCGTTTTTTATATAACGCCAATGCAATTTTTTTCAAAAATAATGCCCAAAAACGCCCTATGTAATGGGGGGGGGGGGGCGTTTTTTTTTGAAAATAATGCCCAAATAATGCCCCACTACGGGTGGTCTTAGTGGCATTTTTGAGGTGCGATAAAGCTTAGTGACTATTAGGTCCTGCGTTTAGGCCTGTGTAAACGAATCGAACGAACACAAACATAGGCTTGTTCGTGTTCGTTCATTTAACTTTAACCGAACACGAACACGTACATATAATCGAACACATTTTTTTGTTCGTGTTCATTCATTAAGAAATCGGGCATGTTCGTGTTCGTTTATATTCGTTCGTTTAAAGCCTAAACGAACAGTTCACGAACATAAACGAACATAAAAAAAATTAGCTGAACATATTTGAATAAACATAAATTAACATGATTGAAGAAACAAGTCTAATATATTACATTTCATCCGGAAACACATCTAAATAAGGGTTCATAGATATACTAATTAGTTATATTTAAATAAATAGCTAGAAAACTTAATATTTATATAAATATAACTATTTATATATTTATTAAAATTTAAACTAACGTAAATAAACGAACGTTCACGAACATAAAAGAATGTTCACGAAATAAATGAACGAACGCAAGGTGTGTTCATCATGTTCGTTCATTTAATTAAACAAACAAATTTTTTTTGTTCGTGTTCGTTCGTTTATTAAATAAACGAACATAAAAGAACTTCCCGCCGACCAAGTTCATGAACAGTTCATAAACGTTCGGTTCGTTTACAGGCCTACCTGCGTTCGATTCTTACAAAAGAGTTGTTCTCAGATTTATTGGGTTTTCTCCTGAATTGATATATAGACATTATTGTCTAGTGGAGATGGATATTATCGGATGGCTCCCTGTTGTACGATGATACTCCAGTGGTTCGTCAGTAATTCACAAATTTGCCGTTAAAAAAAAAATTATTTTTTAGAGTTAATTGCCTGGATAGTCTCTGTGGATTCAAGTGACTCCGGATTAGTCCCTTTTAAAATTTAAAGACTTTGAACAACTTTGATGGATTAGAAAACAATCTATGCATTGTTGAAAAAGGTCGGTTGTGTACGACTGTACTCGTCGCCTAAGGGCGGGGGGTATGGTTAATCACTCTAGGGTGATTGAGTGATTCTCTACCCAATAATATTATGCCATGTCAACTCCTCATTCCACTCCCTAGTTTGCACTCAATCACTAGGTATGGTTAATCACTCTAGGGTGTTTGAGTTATATATTTTTTATTTTCTAGAAATTATAAACTATGCATAAATAAAACATATTTTAAACTAAATAAAAGTACTTTTAATTAAAAAATAAACACATTACATTTAAAACTTAAAAAATAAACCATAATAAACCTAATATTTAGAAATTGCATGGCCAATTATATTTTTTTGCAATATCTCGTTTCCTCGCCAGAATAAACGGCAACATCTCGGGTGGAGCATGGTCGTGTGGCTCAGTAAATGTCTTCAAATCCCGATCATACATAAGTTGTTTCACCGCCTCGCGTTGTTCCGCCACTAACGCTATGGTGTCTTCCTCGCGTTTCTTTCTTATATTCGTCAACTCTATCGCCCGTGCTTTTTTTTCTTCTTTCATAAGAGTGTATTGCGCGAGCTTCTCGGTGAGGGCCTCTTAGCTATCGTTTGATGATGTTGCGGCCCTCTTTTCTTTCCTTTTTTGTCTTGTTGGTGAGGGGTCTACGTTTATGTCCGGTATATCGATCGGTGACTCAGTTCCCGTTGTACCCGTATTGTAGTTATCCGAATCGGACGACTTTCTTTTTTGTCCCGAACTTCCACTATATTCACCCAACAATGGTACTGGTGCCCATTTGTCATGTTTACGAACGACCTCCCATGCCTCAATATGTTGAAAACCACTCGGATATTTGGGTTTGAAATCACTTAAAGTCCTATTCATAGCGTCGAGGTCGCTACACCCACTACCACGAATACGATCCTAAATAGATAACAAATATAAAGTAAAAAAAAAACATAAACAATGTTATGGAAAATATTTTTTAAATGTTCAAATAAAATATTACCGCTTGATGCCAAAGACCGTTGAAGTGGTTTACCTTAGTCAAAATAGGCATCCATTTTGAACGTACTTGATGAATTGTTCGAGTACTTCCGTCGACCGTTTCGTTGTAAAGGTCGAGAACTTTTTGTAACGCCCCGCGTTTTCATAACTTTCTTAATTTAGAAATCGAGTATCGAAAATCTGTTTTAGAAGCTTGTCTCTTTCGAAATTTATAATCCGTTGTAACGTCGAAAAATCTTTTGTCCTTAGTTTAATTCGTTATAATTATGGTTAATTATTCATTATTTTAATTAACTAAATTAATTAATTTTACCATTTAAAGGTTTATTTTATAATAATCTAAGTTAGTCTCGTTAAATTTTAAAGTAAGTAAACTAACCTAGTTAGTTTGTTTTTTTTTTATAAAGTTAGTTTCTTTTATAACTAAGTTAGTGGTTTAAGTCAAGGGACTATTTGTGCAATTGCTGAAATTTAAACTTACATGGACTGTTTATGTTATTTGTTGAAAGTTAAAGTGTAAAAACAAAAAAAAAATAAAGGAAAATAAATAACAAAAAAATGAAGCAATCGGGACTCGAACCCGAGTCTATCCTTTCCCCAAACGTGCACATTACCAACAGATCTAAGACTTCAAATCAAACAAACTCGGCCCCATTATTTATTTAACCACTCACTTTATGGACTCTGGCGGCCCAGCAGCTACTTCACAGCCCGCCCCAAAGGCCCAGCTCGCAAACAGATGGATCAGACGCGTGTTTTGAGCGGGATCTGTATTTGTTTGAGTTTAAACTTGTTTAGTGCATTCATTATCAGCTACCAACTTTATTACACATTAAATATAGGCGTTTCCATCTTTAACTCAATCTTGAACCTAGATGTATTCCTAAACAAGATCCCATACTCACCTCCCCTCTTCTTCTTAAACCCAATGTTTTAAAAACCGGTTTTTAAATCAAATCGGATTAGGCTAAAAAATGGTTCAACCGGTTGAATCAGGTTGTACCGAGCGGTTTAACCGGTTAATTACCTAACTCTATAATTTCATAAATTACACCATGAGCTCAAAAGTTAATCCAAAAATGCATGATTACATATTAAAAGATGATCCAAAATTAAATCCATAATAAAAAATAATCCAAAAGATCATCAAAATTATTCAATTTTTCAACAAGCTCTTTTAAATGAAAGTGTACGATATGTTTGAACCATTTGAGTGTTGAATACATCAACTATTTTCGTTTCATACAATATTAAATAAAAACTTTTAGTTACGAATAATCATAATATATAAAAATTACGTAAGATAAGTAACATATATAATAAAAATAAGTAACAATCCAAACTAAAATAACCCTGGGCCAGTACCGGTATTACGTTTCAAACCGGTATACCGGATTTTACCGTCGGTACAAACCTTATGCCGTTTTACTTATTTACCGGGGTGTCTCGTACCGGATTTACATCTGAAAACGGTAATACCGGTATAACCGGCCGGTATTTACCGGTTTTTAAAACATTGCTTAAACCCATCACGCAACACCCTCATGCTCGATTAATCGGCTGGCGACCACCATCGTCTGGTGGCGGCGGCACACGACGGCGATAGGACGAAGAGAGAGTGAGAGAGAGAGAGAGATCGGAGCTCGAGCTAGGAGAGAAGGACACACCGACCGACGGCGATAGCCGCGTTCAGCGGCGGCGACGTTCAACGGCGGCATCTCGACTTCGGTAGTCCTTCCCTTATATCTTTTCGGATTTTGTACAAGAATTTCGTCATAATAAGTATCATATATAAACTTAACAGTGAGTGTTCGTTTAGAATTCTCTAATGAAGAAGATGATAAAGTTTGGTTCCGGTGCACGCCATTCTCGTTGCGGTATACACCTTCTTATCCCTTTTTGTTCACTGAAACGATTCATTTATATTTAACCTTAATCGGAACTTCACTCCCTCTGTTCAACAACTCACCGGAGCATCCTCAAGCCGGAAAAACTCGAAGACCTTGCTGGAGAAAGATGGGCGTCGTTGGAGATACGGAAACACGTCGGAGACCGGGAACGCACGTCTGCGACACCTACAGATCTTCGTTCGGTATACAATTCTCATTTTTTTTTGTTATTGGTTCATTAATCTTCTGTTAAGACACACTAAATCCTTAGTCGAATGAATTAGAAAACTTGGAAACTCATGTATGAGTTGGTCGATGTTTCTGCTTATAAAAATGATTTTGTATATTGCCTTTAAAGGATTTAAAAACGAAAGAAAATCATATATATTAAAACAGTGTAATGGTTGGGGCTGTTGTGTGTAAAGAAGTGGAAATTGTGAGGAAAACAAATAGAAAGGAGTAAATGGCTGTTTTGATAATCTAAATACTTCATAACATTATTTACGTTGTGGAGGAAGAGTCTTTTATTGTTTTTTTTTTTTTTTAAGCCACTAAGTCTATTCATTTTTTCATAATCCATTTTCTTTATTAAACCTCTAAAATCCATTCATAATCTAAATATGTAATAGTTAACTTTTTACCTTATTAATTCTTTTCATTCAAATCTCTAAAATTGTTAATAACTTACATAATTAACCCTTTTTATAATGTTATATGTTAGAATGAGATAAATTTTAACATCTAAATAATGAACTTATAAATCAAAAGTATTAGGATTACCTATTTAACCCATAGATAATAACGTGTTCGTTATGTGACAATTTAATTATCTAGGATAATCGCTCTTGTTCGCTCTCTTGGATTTTTTTCTCATTCTTCACTCGTGCGATACATACAAGAATTCGCAACGCAACCAATGTGAGTATACTCGTATTTCCCCCTTTTACTTTTACCACTTTTGGGGTGTAACATGTTTACCTATTAACTTACACATGAACACTTTGTTAAACACATGAACGTTCCTATAACATGCTTGTATACGTGATGACTTGATACTTTAAACTTGGATTATTCTTATGTGTTGAACTTATCATTAACTTCGTACGAGCCAAACCTTGACATATGTAGCGCTATAGGATTAACGACCCGCCCGTAAACTTGAGGTTATGTCTTGAGCATATTGCGTTTTCTTGGTTTGATATGTTAGACACATGCCATATTTAATGTTATCTTGAATCATATGCTTGCCATGAGGAATTGTTCACACTTTTTATCTTATGCTATGTACGTACCAAACTTGTATACTCGCCTTTGCTTTTGCATTGAATTGTATTTTTAAACATGTTACAGGTTGATGATGATGAAATGAAAACGGATAGCAAAGATGCCTAGATACTCACTTAGACGTTTAGGTTTAAAGTGTTGTATCAATTTTGTTTATGTTATGTTGAACAATGTTGTTATTTGCTTTTCTTGTAATGTTTTGACAATTTATTTCGGAAATGAAATTTGGATTATTAAATTATTGTCACAAATAGTGTTATGATGTCTCGAGCAATCTTCACACTTCGTCTCATCCCGATGTTTCCGCCATTGGTTGGGGTGTGACACTTTTTTCCAAAAATTGTCCCCTTTTTGTGCATTTCCTTGTTTCTTGTTTAAAGAACAATGAACCCATGCCTTCGCTAAGGCCTCTTCATGTTTTTTCGTTCAAGTTTGACGCTCCGCCTTGACTCCGTTTTGTTTCGGCTCACTTGCTTCACCAATATCATCATCTTCATCCTCATATTCTTCTTCGTCCTCTACATCCAAATGTTGTGTTTCGGGGACAACCTCTAAATCTTGGTCTTCATCGTAGATAGGAAGTGGGCGCTCGGCATTCTCTCTTGGTGATTGAATTGGCGGGGTCCTAAATGCAAATGGATCGAACTCGGTTGTGAAGCTTGGGTGTGAAAATATTTGTGGTGGAAAATTAGGTTGGGTGCTAAAAAAAGTTGGTTGTGAAGTTTGTGGGTAAAAAATTTGAGGTTGAGAGGTAGGTGAATATCCGTAGGAGGTTTGAACCGGTGCACTTGGAACTCTAAAATCACTTTGTCTCGTTTGCGAAACCTTTTTTCTTAAATCTGATCCTCGGCCAGCGGAACCTTTTTCTTGGGTTCACCATTGTTTTGTTTATCCATGGTGTTTGTGGGTGTAGAAAGAGAGATGTTCTGAAAGAGTTGTGTGTTTTAAATTGATTGAAAATTGTTTTATATAAATATATGGAACGGTCAAAAAAATAAGAAACGGTAAAAAAAAAATTGCAACGGTCAAAAATGGGCACACCTTTCTCATCAATCACATTCGGTGACTATACACCGATTTTGCTCACCGATAACCCACTCATCGAAACCATTCCTCACCCTGGTGTGGTCACTGATCAGTGACACACACTCACCGAATGCCTCCCCGATAATCATACCGCCCATCCTAAGAAGACGACTTGCCGTCGGAAATTAATAGATGAGATCTTGAGTGGGTCCCACTAGTTGGTATATTATATTATTAACATATATAAATATAAATTAAATGTGGGTCCCACTATAAGTTATTTAATTTAATTTGTGTTATCGTTAAGAGCAAGTTAGTCATTTAACATGAACTTAACTGAGTAAACTAACGGTCATCCACTCACTATCAGAGTAACAGACGATTAAACCATAGGGAGCATACATGCTATTTTGAAAAAGGTGAGGATTAAATGTGAAAAATGGCAAACCACAGGGATCATCCGGACAATTAACTCCATTTTTTTTATAAAAAAATAGATATTTGATGGTGTTTTAAACATATGAAGGGAGAACGCAGCGTGTAAAAGAGAGATATAAAAACAACTTTTAAAAAATGAAGTACGTGAGGAAAGAAGAGAGATATACACTAATTTAGTAAGAAACCCAACACATACGGGAAAAACCTCATTATGAGAATCGAACCCATAATCTATTAGTCTCAAAGTCTTATCCAACCTCTAAGATGTCACTAGGCTATCGAATATTTAGTTTGAATACTATGGTGGTGTTCTAGATATGAGAAATTTTAGGAGTATCTTTTAATGCTTTGTATTTTTTAAAGTTAAAAAAATGTTAAATTTCTATCCAACCCTTTTTAACCAAAAATAACTTCACTAAATTACCTATATATTAGTTTACAACTTTTGTTTATAATAAAATTTTCTATTCAATTTTTTTTATACTTTCCACCCTTATGCTTTTCTTCTTTTACAATATTGTAAAGTGTAATCCCAACACTTGTGTAGTTTTAATTTTGGTCATTTATACTTCTTATCATGGTTGTAAAACTAGGTTTCCAAGTCCGAGTATCCCTCGAGTAGTCGCTACAAGGTAGGATACCGAGACGACTTTCTCTAACTCCGCCTAATTACTCGGAATTGATCAAACGCGGCCAAACTCGGCCAAAATCTAATCTAGTAGGTCAATTCGGGCCGAGTTTGACTTAAAAAATAATAAAAAATAATTTATATGACTATCATATTAAATAATGAATATCATTTTCACGTATTTTGTTATAAATATTTGTAAATTTATGCTATTAGACATATATTTAACTTTCGAAAACTAATTTCTTTATAATTTTACATGTCCGAGTACTCCCCGGGTACTCTCCGCCTATGCCGAGCACTCTCAACTCGACCGGAGAGCGCCTAGCGACTTTTACAACCATGCTTCTTATCTTTTAAAAATTTGTTGTTTTACGTTTTGGTTTAAATTTTTCGAGTTAACATGCTGCAATACGCGTGTGTGGTTCAATGATTTTACGTTTTTTTACGGTTTAACGTCCCCATCGCAATGCGCGGGTTCTATTAGTTATTATTTTCTATGCTTTACATTTCGGTCTAAGTTTTCTAAGCTACACGCTACAACACGTGTGTATAGACGTATAGTTCGTCGTTTTTACGTCTACTTTTTATTCGGATTAATAGTCCCGCCACAAAGTACGAGTCCTAAATACTAGTTTTAATCGATTACAAAATATCAATAAATTAATTAGACCCATTGATCAATCATGATCAATGGTCAAGATTTAGGGTTGTGGTATTCTTATTTAATAAATAGTTTTTTAATGAACTCTTCTACCTGTATAGTATCAAGATAATCCCACCATATAAATAAATCAAGATCGCTAAATAATATATTATGTATGGCTGTTCTCGTTTCCTTTTGCTCAGTTATTCGATTTGCAAGGGAAATAAAAAGGGAAGTGTGAAATATAAAATTGTTTTCCTTTGCATGATTTGGTAGACTGATTTCATATTAAAATCCATGTGGCTATCCTGTGATAATAATAATAATAAAAAAACAGACAAAAACATTATTTAATTGTTTTGGAAAATTGTAGGCTTCCTTTTATTATTTCAATAAAAGTATCCCAAAAAATATACTGTATAAATAGATAAAGGGTTGCAAAATATAACATAATGACATGACGAGAAATATAACATATGCAGAAAAAAAAAAAAAGATACAAGGAATCGTAAAAAAAGGCACAATGATGAAAAAAAAAACCATAATGTCAAATCAAAAGACACAATGATCTAAACAAAAATTCTAAAATCTACAATCTAAAAATCCAAAAGTGACAACCTAAAATCTAAGATCGTAGAGTTCGATGAGATGTTTCTAATGCCGCTATAATTAGTTCAATCGGAATACGTTTGATACCCTTCATACGACTTCCTAGTTTTAGGAGGCTATGTATTTGACGTAAATTATATAGGCCTACATACGACTTTCTAATTTTTCCTCCTTTCAAAGGATGAGTTAAGATCGAGTACAAACAATGTTTAATTGTAAAAATTGTAAGAATAGATGTGAGCCATCTAATTATTAATTTAATCAACGGATGGTATTAATTACATATACCTTACTATTAGTTATGTCAATTAATAGTTTTTAAGGGTAATTTGTATATGATCCTAGGCCTTCAAAGGGTAACGAGATTCAAAGAGAAATATATAGCTATTTATTTTTGGCATAAATTATATAAGCCGCAGAGGCGGACCTACCCTTTAGTTAGGGTGGGCGGCCGCACCTCTTGAAAAAAAATTTAGTGTATATTTTAGGCAAAAAAAAAAAAAAAAAAAAAACCCCGACCGCACCCCTTGAAAATATGGTTGAACACTTCATCTGCACCCCTAACAAATAATTTCTGAGTCCGTCACTGATAGGCCGTACAAAGAGTTTTCGGATTTACTAGTTCATGGATACGTATGGATGAAAGTCACATTTCTTGTCATTATCTATATATTATCTAGAGTAAACTGCCATTTTGGTCCCTGTGGTTTGCATTTTGTTGTCATTTTAGTCCAAATCTCAAAAACTCTCATTTTTTACTGTTCCAACAACCCTTTTTTGTCTTTTTGTGCAGGGGAAGTTTTGTTCATTTAATTTTCATTAAAACAATTTCTTAATTAAAAATCCCCCCATAATAAATACCCACGTTCCCAATTAAGTCATCTTCAACCGCCCAAGCGGAAACTCTAACCAGAGATCAACCTAACCCACAGGAGATCGAAGCAATGACAATGGTGGTTTGCACATGTTGAGGTGTCAGTGAGAGCGAGAAGAAAACATGATCGAAGTGATAAAAAGCGACCTGATCATATGAAGAAGCGTCAGTGAGAGCGAGGAGATGTGTGAGAAGGAGCATAGACCTTATTGTAGGCGATTTCACCTGCGACGTAGATGCCAAACGCAACGACGGCGATTCCGAGGCCAGGAGTGGCGTGACGGAACTGATTGGTTAGCATCGGATGTTTCCTCCACTCGTCTCTTCGCCGGAAAAACTCGTCGGTCGGTCCTAGTGCTTTCCCCATTTCTCTCTCTCGCTGTATGAAATCGGAACTTCGTCGAGGGTTTCTTTTGATTTTATTGGACCACCATTGTCGTTGCTTCGATCTCCTGTGGGTTAGGGTTTTAGTTGGGGAAGATGATGTGCAGGTCTACTGTGGGTTAGGGTTTTTTTGGGGGTTGATCTCTGGTTAGGGTTTCTGCTTGGGAGGTTGAAGATGACTTAATTGGGAACTTATTATGAGGGTTTTTTAATTAAGAAATTGTTTTAATGAAAATTAAATGGACAAAACTACCCCTGCACAAAAAGACAAAAAATGGATGTTGGAACAGTCGAAAAATGAGAGTTTTTTAGATTTGGACTAAAATGGCAACAAAATGCAAACCACAGGGACCCAAATTTAAAAAGTTTGAGATTTGGACTAAAATGGCAAAACTGCCCAAACCACAGGGACCAAAATGGCAGTTTACTCTATTATCTATATATTTATCTATATATTAAAATCAAAACGAAATGAACAATATTTTTTATATATTATCTATATATTAAAATCAAAACGAAATGAACAGTATTTTTTATATATTATATTATAATAAAATATTATAATAATTGTTATTCTCTTTACTTTTTAAGTTTGATAAGTTTGGTGTCAACGGTACTTGTATCGAAAATACCGGTTCAACGCTAAAAGTCGGTACCGGATTGAGTTTGATAGTCTTTTAGTTCGAGAAATTTGGTACTGCTACCACCCAGTACCATTTGCTCATCCCTGATCACGGGTACCGTACGAACAACGGTATCGTACACCTTTTTTTTTAGTTTCAGGGGTAGGGATGAGCTCGGTGCCAACTGATACCCCGGTTACGGTATCGGTATATGAATGTAAAAACCGGTAGCGAACCTGTACTAGGAACGCCTATTATTCGGTTCAGGAAATTCGGTACCGGTACCCATTACTATTTGCTCATCTCTGACTATGAGTTTCTACCGAACAACATCATTATCATACAACTTTTTAGTTGATTTTCTTTCGGTTATTTTTTTGTGTTTTTTGCTACATTTTCTTTTTATTCTTGTCAGCGATTCCGTGTGCAACGCGCTTGTATTGATTTCAAACACATATAAACACGGACTAAATAACAAAATAAGTTTGCCGCAACGCGGCGACAGATTTTATAACTAGTACTATTAATAGACAAACTTGAATGAATAGTAATTCTTTTTATAAAGGTTTTTATGTGTTATTTAGTGGTTTTTTATATATATCTTATATAACTTGCGTTTGTTTTTGATCGATGTAAATAACGTGTCGGTATTTTTTGGTCATATCAAGATGTTTTTCCTCTATGGGTTTTTGTAACGAGTGTAGGTGGCGTAACAAAACAAATCAATACCGATCAAATTCCCGCCGTGTTGGTATATTTTTGGTCATATCATGAATTTTTTTTATTCTTTTCTCTATTGGTTGCTATAACAAGTGTCAGTACCGAAGTTAAACGAACTAATACCCACCCATGGCGCCACGCGAGGATTTCCAGCGCAACGCGCGGATTTAATAACACTAGTTCACTTCATTAACTCTTCCAACATAAGTTACAAGTTGTTTTTGGCTTCTTAAGTTCTTGCAAATAGATTTTTGGTGAAAGGTGTTAAACAATCTGAAGGTTTTGATTCACTTTCGAAAGAGGTCACAACTTTTAGTAAAAAAATATGAGATTGAAATGGTTAACAAAGATGACCAACGATCACATTAACCGAAAAGTCGAAGAAAAAAGACTAACATCACCAATCGTCGTTATTATGAGTTTGATAATTTTAACACGGTTCTAGATACGCAAATCCAAGAGTTTGGCAACCGTTTAACAAGGTAACCAACGAATTGTTTACGTGTATGGGTACTTTGAACCCGTATGATAATTTTAGTTCATTTGATATTCCAGAGACACTAAACGTGGTATATCTAATTTTGTAAAAAAGATGGTGGAAACAAGAAAATATATTTAATTTTCATGGGTCTCTTGTTTATCAAAACTATCATTAGATTTACCGTTGCAACTACAAGTGTTGATAGAGGTTTTTCTTTAGTAACACATGTGAAGACGGAGTTGTGTAATCAGATAGATGGATGGTTAATGAATTTATAAACGTTTTTCGCATTTGTTACCCCAAAAAAAAGTTTTTGTGAATTTTTAATGACGATTTATTTATATAATGTTACCCAATGAGGAACCACCACTGTTTCAAATACCATCTTATCATCATATATATAACATACATGAGTATCACACATAACTTAAGGTTGCAGGCAGTGAGAATCTCTCTTACTATTTAAACATTTACAGTCAGGAAAGTAGGAAGGTAAGTTTATTTTGCCATCAAGTAACAAACATATGTATTTACATAACTCTATGAACAATGTGACAAAACAACTCCAAAACTCACTTCACACTTGCAGTTCGGTTTAAACCGTCTTTTGTATCATCATCTTGTCTCAACTGGCTCGATCTCAGAATGATCATAAGAAGAAACTGAAAACAACGGGTCAGTTTGGGCCGAAGTAGAGTGTTGACTTCGACTATTTTTCTTGTATTTGTCCTCACGGAAGTCTCTCATGGCTTTAAATCTCAAATCATCGGTGTAGCCACCTGCTTCAGGGTCTATCTCTGGGACACATGTTTGACCTTCAAGCATACTCACTACCTCGGACATAATGGGCCTTATTGACGGAGAACCGTTTGTGCACAAAAGCGCTATTTTCACCATGATTTCTGCTTCTTCTTTGTTGATATCCGACCCCAGTTTCTCGTCAAATAGTTCCTCATAGTTTCGACTTTTTTGCAATTGACAAGCCTGCAAAATGTACATATTGTTTCTCAGTGTGTCCAGGAAAAGAGAGTGGCGTTTGAAACTAATTCCAACTAACGTGTATTCATCCGGGTTATGTTTAAAACCTAACGGATCAAATGGGTAAAATTTATTGGATAAAACAGTTCGAAGACGTCAGGTCAAAGGCATCCAAAGTGGTCTTTTGCAAGTAAAACCTTATAAATAATCTTACTAAAAATAGATTTGAAATAAATACCAGCTTGTATTCATTCGGGTTATGTTTAAAATCTAATGGGTCAAACGGGTAAATTTTATATAAATGAAAATCAGTTCAAAGAAAACGGGCCAGAGTCATCCAACGTGCTTTTTAACATAAAATCTTATAAGATAACCTTACTTTTGCAATGTATTCATTCGGGTTATGTTTAAAACGTAATGGGTCATACGTGTAAAATTTATTTAAAAAAAAATCAAAGAAAAGAGTCATCCAAAGTGTCTTTTTTAACACATAAAACCTTTAAAAATTACTAAAAGTATACTTGAAAAAAAAAATCTTCTAACTTGCGTTCATTTGGGTAATTTTTAATATCTAACCGGTCAAACAGGTAAAATTCATTTAGTTACAAACGGTTCAAAGCAAACGGGTCAGAGTCATCCAAAGTACATTTCTAATACAAAAAAAAAAAAAAAAAAAAAAAAAAAAAAAAAAAAAAACCTTTTAACTTAATCTTACTATAAAAACAACATTATTTCAAATGTAACAATGTTTTAAATTTTTAAATGTCTGGACCCGTGTAATTTATGTAGGTGCCATATAAATTCATCGTATTTTTTGCTTTCTTAAGTTAGGTGGTATGAAAGAGTTAACTGATACCCAATCTAGAAGACATATGCAATTGTCACGAGGAATGTAACTGGTATTGTTCTTTCCGCTCACAATCTCCAACGCCAACACCCCGAAGCTGTAAACATCCGCTTTATCGCTTAAGAAACCCCACAACGCGTACTCAGGCGCCATATATCCACTGCAAATCAATCAAACTTTTGTTAGCATTGTATTACAAATCAACTTATATATTATATATATGATTGGATTGAAATGTTATAGATATTAGGAATTACATTGTGCCAGCAACACGCGTGCTAACATGAGTTTGGTCATCTTCATGCAGCCTCGCTAGTCCAAAGTCGGCTATTTTCGGGTTCAGGTCTTTGTCGAGAAGTACATTAGTAGCTTTAATGTCTCTATGCACAATTTTCAGCCTTGATTCTTCATGAAGAAAAGCTAACCCTCTAGCAATGCCAATACATATCTTAAACCTTGTCGGCCAATCCAACATCAATTTACTTTTATTTAAACCTACACAATGCAACTTCACCATAAATAACAACCATATAAAGAGAAAACCGTATGCGATCATTTTACTGAAACACTCACCAAACAAAGCATTCGAAAGGCTGTTGTTCTCTAGGTACTCGTATACGAGCATTAGTTGATCTCCTTCGATGCAACATCCATGAAGCTTCACAAGATTTGGATGTTGTAAACAAGATATTACACCAACTTCGTTTAAAAACTCACGGTTCCCTTGTCTTGACTCCGATGAAAGCTGCTTCACTGCGACAACCGTTCCATCACTCAACATACCCTGCAATGAATATCACACAACTTCACAATCCATATATGCAATTTGAACAACATGAGTAGAGGTGCGACACGAGAAATCAACTAATCGTTTACACTCTAGTACCCCTCGAAACGGGCCAAGTCAGGTTAAGCTCGAGCTAGAACTCGAATTTAAACGAGTCAGCTGAGTTCTGCTCGTTTATTAATCGAGCTGAAAAAGTCGAGCTCGTAAAATGTCCAGCTCGAGCCAATTCAAGCTGGCTCATTAATTTTTACTTTTATTTTTACAAATATTAATAACATAAAAAACAAAGAAGAAATACAAATTACACATATATATATGCATTATTTTTGTTTTTCTAATATTTTAAAGACCGAAAGACATATTAAAAGTATTATATGTATAATTTTTGTTTACTTTCTTGTATTTTTATAGAGTAAATTACTTTTTGAGTCCCTGTGTTTTAGTGGTTTTAACCACTTGAGTCCAAAATCAAAAAGTTTAACGCCCTGAGTCCCTAGTCATTTATTTTGTAACGTTTTGAGTCCAATTTTGTTCATTTTATAACGTTTTGAGTCTAAAAAATTGGACTCAAAAGGACTCAAATGGTTAATGAAAATGCTTATAGGGACTCAGGTCGTTAAACTTTTTGCTTTTGGACTCAACTAGTTAAAACCACTAAAACACAAGGACTCAAAAAGTAATTTATCCATTTTTATATGTTATTAATTAATTAAACTTGAAATGTTAACACGTCCCACATATATTTTTTTTATTTTAATACATTTAACATTAAAATTAATGTATATAAAATAAAACAATTCGAGCCGGCTCGTGAGCTCACAAGCCGAGCCAGGCCTAGCTCGAGCTCGGCTCGTTTACAAATTGAGCCGAGCCGAGCTAGCTCGTTTAGAACCGAGCTAGCTCGTTTAGAACCGAGCTTTTTCTGACCGAGCTTTGAGCTAGCCGCGAGCTACTAGCTTTTTCAACACCCCTAGGGTTGACCCACAAACAATTTTTCATCTATTTAGTTAATCATTCGTTATAATTACAGAAACCGTACTAATACAACACAATGTTATTAGTTCTTAAAAATGCGCTTTAGGAGGTTTTAGGCATTGGAAAGTAGACTTTGGTCTACCTTCTGCACGTTCAGCCCGTTTGATATAAAACACAACCCCAATTGACCCACACGTAAGTAAACGGGTCTACTTCTAGTGTCACATGAGTAATCATTTTTGTCAGATTATTACCTTGTATACGGGGCCAAAACCTCCTTCTCCTATTTTGTTCGCAACACTGAAGTTGCGTGTGGCGGATTTTAATTGCTTAAACGAAAATGAGATTGTTCTCAACTCCATTCCTTGAAAATCTGTTCAACAAACAATTGTTTATCAACTTTATAGTTAAAAGGGGACATTTAAATTGACGGAGTCTGCATACCTTTATCTTTTCTTTTATTATGTTTCGAAGAGCGTTTCCACCAAATGACTGCCAACACTAACAAAACAAAACACGATGCTCCAACCGCAATACCAACATAAGCAGTTTTGTTCTTCTTTCCACCAGTTGAACACGTTTTGAAATCTGAACGAAAAATGAGTATTTGATAAGTAGGATTCTGGATGATGGAATTACCATTTTAACCTCTGTATGTATGACTTAATGCTGAATGAATATGTATAAAGATAAAGATATGAGATACTTACAAGGCTCGACAGAAACAGCAGATACGAGGGGCCCATAAATTCCTCTTCGAGGAAACCGAGTTGTCCCTTTACCAGCCCAGTAAAAACGTATTTCTAAAATGTTATTCGTCACGCTCACATTAAACGGCATGACCACTGGGTTTCCCATTCCACCAGACTCATCTTCAATATTGAAGTTCTTTTTAACGAGTCGTCCCTGTTACAAACAAATTAAGTTAAATGCACATTTTCATTTGAAATTTTATGCAACGAAAACTATAATTAAATATCTTCATCACCTGAATATAAATATCGAAAATCCGCCTGCCGAGACTTCTATATGTAGTATCATTAGTAAACTCTAATTCCGCAAAGTGTAGATTAACAACATATTCGCCATTTTCCAAACAATGGCTAAAGTAAACCAGTGAAAGAGGAGAGAGGCGTGCAGTCGCATAAACGGAAGACGATGAGTTTTCTGATGTCGAAATGTATCGCGTGTTTTGGAAAATATTGTCATCCATGAAGTCCCCAGTGCTACTCAATCCCCAGTTACTATCGCTTATGTACCATCGAGATGCACCACCATCGACATGTGCATCTCCTTTGTAAACAACGTCGTTGTTACGTTCTTTAACTCGAACGTCATCTCCACCGCTATTAATATGCAACGAACACCCGTCTGCCGTACGGATCATAATATACATTTATGTCAAAGTAGTTCAATGAGTATGTCTAGAATTATAATTGTAAATGCTTACATCTTGGACACTTAATATGCTCGGTGCAGGCAAGTATGTCCTGTCTGTTAATAACATTAATGTATAAGCAATTGACATCATGACTATGTTTATTCATCTTCCTATATGAGCAAACGAGTTTAACTATCATTTCATCCCTGTGGTTTGTCCAGTTATGCCAGTCCAGGCCAAATTTCAAATTTGTACCTTTTGAGACCCTAACATTCTTGATACATGCCAATTCTGTCCAAAAAACTAACGTCTGTTATGCCAGTTTCGTCCCTGTGGTTTGTCCACTTATGCCAGCAGGTTTTAACAGACGTTGGTTTTTTGGACGGAACTGGCATGTTTGAAGAATGTCAGGGACGGAAATGGTACAAATTTGAAATTTGACTCGGACTGGCATAATTGGACAAACCACAGGGACGAAAATGGCAGTTAACTCCGAGTAAACAATGAAACTCGATAAGTTAACTAATCAAATAAACATTGTCTTACAGTGGATTCCCGGTTGAGGAGCTTTTGAATAAATTAATGTATGTATTCCTGAAAGAATTAGAGAAAATAATTAGTCGTCAATGGCATAGACGGAAGTCCTTTTGCACCTAAGGCTTCTCGGGTCACTAAAGAGTAATCCATACATGTTTTGTTTGCATGCGGGTCGATTAGGTCCTTGCCAAGTAAAATTGTTGTAGGACAAGTCTCTGTATCAAATGCATCAGGTACAACATCAGTTTCAGAATAAACAGAAATATAGGCGGGTTGGGAAACAGGTCAACGGGTCACATTTGGTTGACCCGCCAACATTTTTTATCCATTTTCTAGAATTTATTGATGATTAATGCAATAGATTTGATTATAGAAACTAAAACTAGATCGAATTTGTTTCAACAAAATCAACTTAGAAGATTGTGAACATCTGAATGAACACTTTTAGGCCACTTTTAACCCGTTGGCCCGCTCAGCCCGTTTCATTATTAGATAACTATTGCAATGTGAACTCTTATAGATAAATATAAATGGGTTGAAATTGTCACATCTCATAATACATACAAAACTATAATCATAAGATCCATGAACAAACTTACATACTAGCTCCATTTATCAAAAGCGAGTCAGGTATGTCTCCGCTTAACATGTTACCGGTTAAAACCCTATTTAAATAAACATCACATCAATAGTTATTGAAAATATCCTAAAAGATATTGGAACATGATCACACTTACACAAATCTTAAGCTCCGCCCCATGATGTTCGGGGATATTCCACCTACTAGTCTGTTAAAACTTACATCCCTGTGCATTTTTATTAAAGGGATGCCATTAGATAAACCAACAAAAAAATTGTAAAGAAGCTGGCACATGTTTTGTTATATTACACAATTAGAAGTAGCAAGATTGGCAGTTTGAGTAACAGGTTGATGTAGCGTGTGTTACAAAAACGAAGATCAAACACGTTGATTCTGCGAATACCCGTGTAGTTCTTCCCCAACCCCCAAAATTCAACCCAAAGGGCACAAAATTTGAAGTGAAAATGAGTTAATTCAAAATTCAAGTCTGATCTTTCACATTACTAAAGGAACATATAAATAGAAACAGAAATTCGAAATGGGCCTCAAAAAGACAATGGGCCAAACACAAGCCCAAAAACAAAATGCCCAAAACACTTCAAAAAACATAAAAACGTAAATAACTAATAGAAATAAGCGTTTTTTGGCCCGGACGATGACCCAAACCGCCGTAGGCGTTTGCAGCAAGATGGAGCTCGTTCTCACGTTCGTTTTGCCTGGTCGCACGCCCAAAACGGACCCCCGTAGCCCAAGTTAGAGCCATTTTAGTGAAGCCCCTTTTGTTACACGATCTTGGGCCTCCAAATACAAGATGGCCCGCTCCTCCACACTTGGGCCCGCATCACAGGTCAATACAACTTCGAGTTGAAAACGTTCATTTCTAGTATGGGTCCGGTTGGGTTGGGTTGGCCCGTAAACATTTTCTTGTCCAATTTTTAGAAATTTTATAAATATTTAATGTGTTAGATATGCCAATATGCCACCTTTACACACAATGTTCAACATCACAAAGTCTCATTTTTTCGGTATGATGTTCAATTCAACTGTCCTTGTTTTTAATTTTAAAATGTAACTAGCCTGCAATATCAATTGAGAAAACAAACTAAACGTTGTTGGTAAACTTACAACGTTTCGAGATCTCTGATCATCCAAACATAGGGAGGTAATTCTCCTGATATGTTGCAATTTCTCAGGACCCTAAATCCGAGAATGAAGTTTATCAATTTGTAAGTCTAAGCATAAAACAAAGAACCGCATGAAATTTGTACATACAGCCTTATCAAATTACTAGCATTATTAAGTGGCGGAAATCCCTGCACTGGTCCAGCCATGTCAGTAATCCTCCTACACAACATGAATTGTTTGCAAAATCAGTTCGACCCGTTTATGAAAAAACGGGTCGCTTTGGGTTATATGTTTCCTCTAACGGGTCAGATGGTACAGTTTAAACATATTGGTTAATTAAATGATGTTTAAACATATTGGATATGCATTAACCTACTATGAATATTAGATGAGATTTTTCACGTACAAATCGGTTAAATCCTCAAGAAGAGATATACTTGAAGGAATTGGCCCCTCGAGTCCACATGCATCCATTTCACTTCAGATAGAAAAAACAACAAAGAAGATCAATGGTACGAATGCCTGGTGTGATTTATATATTGGTGTTATAATGCAGTTAAATGATATATACGAAAAATAATCTTACAGTCGAGTAAGTTGTCTCCAGTTCTGTATGAAATCGGGTATGCGCCCACTGAAGTTGTTATCGTTTATCCTACTGTATTGCAAAAGAAAGATGTCTGAGTTCCAAAACGTTGAGGTATATTTTGTCGGTTGAAATCAAATGGATTTTGATATGGATTGTATTATGTGTAGTCATTGCTAAAAGTTCCATGTAATTTATATTTGTAAATGAAAAACTAAAAAACTCCAGCAGAAACATGTTGCGGACCGCATGAATAAGTGCTTGCGGTCCGCAAGGCAAAAAAACGTTGTATTACACATGTGTAATACATGATATATTATTACACATGTGTAATAGTACGTTTCTTTTTTCCAATTTTTTTTTATTTTTCGTATAATGCATATACACAGTATATCCAAAAAAATAAAAATTCTGGAAAAAAAAACGTACTGTTACATCATGTATTACACAAGTGTAATACTGAAAATGCCCCATGCGGTCTGCAACATGTTTTTGCTAGAGATTTTTAGTTTTCTCATGATCCTCTTCCTATATATATATATATATATCTTTAATCCTGTATCAACTATGAAATTGAAACTTAAAAACTTATCAGTTTTACAGGAATTTTTAAAATGAAACTTGTTTTGGAATAAGGGAATGCCATCCATATAAGCTATAATGATGAAACGTGTTTTGAAATAAGGAAATGCCATATAAGCTATAATGTAAAAAAAAAGTTACAAATTTGTTAAGTTTCTTAGTTCACCAAGGGCTGCGGGCAGTGTCCCCGTAAACTGGTTCGAGGACAAGATCCTGAAATTTAGAAAAAAAATACAAATTTGTTAAGTTTCTTAGTATGAAGTTTAGTAGAAAAAAAGTACACAATGAAGAAAACATGTAATCATCAAAAGATTAATAAATCTTACAAAGATTTCAAATTAATTAATCTCCCAAGTTGAGAAGGAACAGTTCCCGAAAGATAGTTTGCTTCAAGATCCCTGATTATAAAGTTCACTTAGACCCGTGTTTATTTGTCTAAATATTTTCACATAGATAAAGAAATAAACAAGATGACCTACAGCTTTGTGAGAGTGGTAATATTCCCTAGTTCAGGTGGAATTTTCCCGGTTATTCGATTGCCAAGAAGAGAACTGCGTTATGGTCATCGCAGACCGTTAAGTTTACAAAGTTACTCATACCGAAAATATTCTAAATAAATAAAAAAAGTTGAAAAAAATCTTACATGTCTTGCAATTGTGTCATGCCCCATTCTGGTGGAATTGTGCCATTTAAGTAATTGTAAGCAAAGTCACTGTAAATCAAACAAATATGATTACGGGATGAGACTAATTTTGACTTCGATTCGTTGTACTTTAGGATCGAGCATAATAATGCAGAATTATATAGTATGATTATATGAACTCACATTGATTTGAGATAAGGAAGCTTCGTCAGTTCAGGTGAAAGAATACCAGGAAGACTGTAAAACTTCATTGTGCTGCATAGATCAAAAAATATAATAACATTTTAATATTCTAGAATCTGGACACAACGTGCTCCGAACATGACCCAATACCCGACCCATTTTACCACCTCTACTGAAAATACAAATATAACGTAACATTCAACTAATGCATTGAAATGAGGGGTTGAGTAGGAAAAGAGTATTATACATCCTTACGACATGACAGTCGGTGTTGTTGCAGTCACATCCGGTACTGGCATTAGCTTCTTGAGTTAGCTTTGGCACTTGGGCAATGAGATCAAGATTGCAAGTGTCACCGTTGAACCTCCAACTGGTTGCACCCATTGTGGTAAGAATACTATTAACGGTTACCACTGGATCAAATTAAATGAAGAAGAATTTTGTAAGTATGGTTGAATTTTTTTTGTCAAAGTTTGCATCATACAGTTAACTTGCCCTTCATTAATAATAAATATGAGAATTTTGTTGGTTAAACACATTAGCATCAATAATATGTAAGGATGACAATAGGCTAAAAGGTGAGTTAAGTTTGAATAAATATTTGTGTAGAAAAACAAATATTGCAATTCTCATAATAAACATTTTGAAATCAAAAAATACAGCAAGCCTTCTTATCCAATACCAACAAATCAAACTTCTGCTTTACGCATTGGGTGGCAAAATGGGAGGGTCGGTGGCGGCTCAAACTGGATGGTTTTGTTTCATGGGTCTTTTGTTCTTTTTGTAGCTAAATCGTTTAACTTTTTTTTTTTATCAGTTGTTCATTATTTTTTAAATCTTTACTTCTTACATATGTATGCGTATGTTATGTACATAAACAACCATTAAACAAATGTGCTCATATGTTTGTTAAATTTTTAAATGTTTACCTACACATGACTTGCAGATAAGCTTCTATAAATAAACGAAATTTGTTCATTTTTTAAAATTTTAGGATTAATAAATAAACATTGCATTTCAACCATTTTCTTATGCTTAAAAGCTTTTAAGATTGAAAAAATGAATGATTAATTTTGTGTTTCCTGTTCTATCAAAAAACCGTGTTCGGCCTAACCTCCCTTAGATATTATTCCATAAAACAATACTCTAGAAACAATAAACCAGATTTCTCAACAAAACTTTACAAGGTTGTAACTTGCAAGTATAGGCAAGGCCGGCTCCATAGGCTTGGCAACCTAGGCACGGGCCTAGAGCCACAAAAAAATACAGGCGTCCAAGTTTTTAGATAGTTTTTATATATAGTATATGTATCGGGCCCAAATAAATACGTTTATTCCAAAATTAAACTAGTTTTTCCTTCAAGGAGCCCAAAGTAAATATTGTTTAGCAAAAAAAAGCCCAATTTCAA
This sequence comes from Helianthus annuus, assembly GCF_002127325.2. Taxonomy (NCBI): domain Eukaryota; kingdom Viridiplantae; phylum Streptophyta; class Magnoliopsida; order Asterales; family Asteraceae; genus Helianthus; species Helianthus annuus. The sequence goes on from NC_035443.2 coordinate 154,316,100, forward strand.
AGCCTATTTCGCATCAGCTATTGCAACACAACAACAACCATCGACCTAATCATCATTATTCAGCGGCCTAAACATAGTTGTTAATTGCGACCATAGCGGTTGCTATAGCACGATTTATAGCGACGCGACTTACTGTCGCTATTTGGTTCATAGCGATGACTATTGAATTTAGCGACAGTTATTATTATTATTATTTTTTTAATTTTTTTTAATGTTATAAAGGGTTATAGCTATAAAATAGCTAGATTTATAGGTTTTCGTTAAATATACATGTAAAATAGCATATATACAAGGGTATTTTGATGTAATATGCATATAAAAATTTTCAAAATTCCTTTTCTAGTGTAATCGCTATTTATAAAATAGCCGTCGTTATTTGTCGCTATTCGCTACGTAGCCAAGCCATGCCTTGTCGCTATTCGCTATCGACAACTATGGGCCTAAAGCCCCTAAAATACAGCCGCAATCATCGTTCCCACTTCCCATCACAACCTGCTTTCAATTTCTAGGCTATCGGCTATCACTAGACGACGGGTCCATCGGGATTGGAGGAGAGTTTATGGGTGAAATTAGGGCCCCTACTTGGTAGTTCGCTTAGGGTCTGTTGAAACAGCCCCGAGTATAGGAATACACTTTGACCGAAATTCGACCCGTTAGACGACGACCTATAATTTTGATCCATCATTGAATAAGTTGATTAAAACTACCTATTTCCAGGGGCGGACCTACATAGTGGTCAGGGTGGGCGGCCGCACCCCTTGAAAAAAAAAATTTAGTGTATATTTTAGGCAAAAAAACCCGACCGCACCCCTTGAAAATATGGTTGAACACCTCATCCGCACCCCCAGCAAATAATTTCTGGGTCCGCCACTGCCTATTTCCCATATCAGGAATTTCATCAAACACCTTATATACATAATAAACAAACCCAAATTCAAATTACATGAAAATTCAAACCATATAAACAAAATTTGACTTTGAATAACCCTTACCTTCATGTTGAGGCACCACAGATTCAGAAGATCTTAACAACATGAACAAGTTCAACCACAGAAAACACACCAACAACTCTGCTTTCTTCATCTCCACACTCACATAGAACTGGGTTTGACTTTTGGAAACCAATAACAGGTGATGAATTATTGAAATGTTTGCTTGTTTGTACTATGTTTGAAGATAAAGATTAGAAGGCAAAAAGTCAAAGTGTTAGCCTGGTGGATAGTAAGATCCGGCGAGTGAGATGGCGCCATAAATATTATCATGTTCAGATTACAAGTGGGCATTGGTTATTTGGTTTGACTACTTTTGATTGATTGGGATTCCGTTGAGCTTCAACGACCATGACAGCGATGTGAATCTATAGTTTTTGACTTTGACAGCATGCACCCTTGACGTCTCAATTATTATTATTACTATTATTATTGATAATTGTTTATACTCAAAAGGAATATGTTCTATGAGGTCATGTTTAAATTAAAATTAAAAGAATTATTGAAAATTGTTTATACTCAAAAGGAATATGTTCTTTGAGGTCATATTTAAATTAAAATTAAAAGAATTATAAAGATAAACAAGTCGATTTTGATTAGGGGTGTGAAAAAAACCGAATTAATCGAACCATAACCGAATTAATCGAAAAAACCGAACCGAAAAAACCGATGGGTCGGTTAATGGCTTTTTTGAAAACCGAAAGTAGCGGGTCGGTTATGGTTATCATTTTTTCCATACCCACCATAACCGAACCGAACCGACATGTAATAAATCTTTGTAGGATTTAGGACTTTTCACCATATTTTTAATATTTGATGTTTTTAGCTAAAGATTTTTAGTACTTATGGGTTTTTCATTTCATTTTGTGGTTTTGGTTGAATTATTATTTGAACTTTTGGAATGTATCATGTCACTTTTTTTGAATATTCGATAATAATTGGTATTAATATTAGGGAAAAGATCAAATAGGAAGTTTATTTTGGCTAGGAAGTGTAGGAAACAATAGGATTAGGACATGTGGCAACATTTAAAATAAAGAAAAAGGGTATTTTAGTCAATCCAACCCTTTCTTCTTCCTTTTCAAAATCCAGTAACTTCAAAACCCACCATTTTCAAAACCCACCATCTTCAACCATTTCTTCACTTTCTATCTCAATAATCACTACATTATAGTGCGATTTTCATCACAAATCAATGATTCAAGCACCCGATTAACGTGTTCTTCAGCTTTTTTTTTTGAAGAAAACCCAGTTTAATTTCATAAAAAAACTCGTTTTTTCCGGTGATTTTGAAGATAATCATTCGATTCGTTCGATTTGAGCGCTGATAAGTGTTTCTATCATTGCAAACTTCGTCAATTGTTGAAGAAATCACTTCGATCCATGTAAGAAATTCTTTAATTTCATTTTTACGATCTGGGTTTTTTATTTACTCATTGCGTTTTACGATCTTAGCGGGGGTCCGGGGGCAGCGCCCCTGGTAGCGGGGTCCTAGGGGCGGCAGCCCCTGGCGGGGTCCAAGGGGCAGAGCCCCTGGCTGGGGTGGAAATTTTTTTTTCCGATTAAATTGTTGTAATAAAAATGCATCAGAAAAATTAATTTTCTGTAAATTGCCTCCGGAAAACTACATTCGTAGACAGTGTTTCTGGTTCTGTAAACAACAGGTTCTAGTCATTGCGTTTTAGTTAGATTCTGGTTCTGTGAACAACAGTTTCTGGTTCTGTGAACAACAGTTTCTGGTCATTGCGTTTTAGACAGTTTCTGGTTCTGTGAACAACAGTTTCTGGTTCTGTGAACAACAGTTTCTGGTCATTGCGTTTTAGACAGTTTCTGGTTCTGTGAACAACAGTTTCTGGTCATTGCGTTTTAGACAGTTTCTGGTTCTGTGAACAACAGTTTCTGGTCATTGCGTTTTAGACAGTTTCTGGTTCTGTGAACAACAGTTTCTGGTCATTGCGTTTTAGAAATAAAACTTTTTTTAAGTGATTTTACTCATTGCGTTTTAGGTAAACACATTTTTATGTGTATTCAGTTCATTGCGTTTTAGAGAGAACAGTTTCTTTTGTGTTTTTAGGCCATTGCGTTTTAGAAATAAGACATTTTTATGTGTTTTCTAGGCATTGCGTTTTAGAAATAAGACATTTTTAAGTGCATTATGGCCATTGCGTTTTAGAAATAAGACATTTTTAAGTGTTTTCTGGTCATTGCGTTTTAGAAATAAGACATTTTTAAGTGTTTTAGGTGCATTGCGTTTTAGGTAAAAGACATTTCTTTGTGTTTTTTGTGCATTACGTTTTAGAAAAATGTCATTTTTAGGTTTTTTTCATTGCGTTTTACGTAACTGGGGGGTTTTCTATTGCGTTTTACGCAACTAGGTTTTAATTTTTTTTAAATATAGCAATAGTATACTCGTTTTAAAGATAAAAAAACGCTCGTTTTTTTGGTGCAATTTTTATAAAAAAATAATGTCGTATGAAAAAGTTATTAACGTTTAAAAAATTGGGGGGGAATTGGAGGAGAGAGAAACTATTGTGCTGGATTGACTAGAATGCCCCTAACAAACCCACGCGCCTCTTTTTTTTTTTTTTTTTTTTGCTTCAATTTCATTCATTTAATCTTAGCCATTGATTAACTAAATGGATGGTCAAGATCACTTCCTAGTCTTCCTAGCCAAATAAACTTCCTATTGTATCTCCACCCATTAATATTATACATTATATGTATTTTTTAATACTATGTAATCTATCTATACTTTCTATAAAAAGAGAAATCCAAGTGACATAAGAAAAGCTGATGTGTCAGCGGGAGAGGGTGTCCAACAAGGCTTTTCTTATCTCATTATTACATCATAAAGCCTAATATATAAATCACTTTAATAATTTGATTTCAGACCACTGTCTTGTGTCTTGTGTATTCAAATGGTCTGGCCCACATTCGAAAGGGCAACACATCTGCTCTTCTATAAGAAAGTAGCAGATGCTGCCTTTGGCAAATGTATACCTAGCAGCAGTTGTTTTGAAAATGCGGGTAATTTGAAATTCAAAATGCATGGGGATATGTAATTTTCAATTAATGCATGTCACTCACTCAATTCTGTCAATTATCTTCTTATATAAACGTGTTCTCCACTTTTGTATTTTCAAACCACATTTCTAATGTATCTCTCCCTCAAACCCCTTCCTCTCAATACTCGGCATTTGTTCATAAAGGATAACAGAAAACTGAAGCTCTCTCTGTCCCACTTTCAGAAAAAATTTTGGGGATATGTGGTTTTCCTTGATCATGGTAATGTGATATATATGATTATGTTTGTTTTTCTTTTTGATTTTTACTAAAGTTTTGTTATCTGAGTTATGACTAAATGATGATTGTGAATGATCTGCTGCAGTTGATGATGATGATGATTGTTCTACAGTTGTTTCCAGTGTCATTGTTTCAACATCGTGTCAAGTATGTGTTTTTTGCTACTCCAGTTTTGAAATTTTGAATTCTTAATTTTGAAGTGATATACTCTAATTCTCGGTTTATATTGCAGTCTAATCCCAGTTGTTTGAAATTCATACAATCTGCTGCGGGTTATTATAGGTTTGTATTAAAAGAAGCATAAAGTTAAATTAAACACAAAGAAAGATTATTAATAATGTTCATTTAAATGATGATTACGTGTATGATTTTGGGCAGATGATGATGATGTAGAACCCGCAGTAGTTCCTACTAAACACAAGAAAGGATCTGCTACTGTTGTAAGATAACATTTTATCTTACTAGAGTAATGGTCTTTCCTGCAGATGATGATGATGATGATTGTTCTACAGTTGTTTCCAGTGTCATTGTTTCAACTTCGTGTAAAGTATGTGTTTTTTGCTACTCCAGTTTTAAAATTTTGAATTCTTAATTTTCAAGTGATATACTCTAATTCTCGGTTTATATTTCAGTCTAATCCCAGTTGTTTGAAATTCATACAATCTGCTGCGGGTTATTATAGGTTTGTATTAAAAGAAGCATAAAGTTAAATTAAACACAAAAGAAAGATTATTAATAATGTTCATTTAAATGATGATTATGTATATGCTTTTGGGCAGATGATGATGATGTAGAACCCGCAGGAAAGACCTACTAAACGCAAGAAAGGATCTTCTACTGCTGCATCTTGATCTGTTCACGAGAGATCAGGTTTCTAGAAACCTGATGTTGATGCATTGAGTACTTCCGTGGAGTTCATGGCGATTCTCGAAGATATACATTGATGCAATTTAAAGCTAAAAGCACTAAATTTGTAGTTAAAAGCACTAAATTTTTGATGTTAGGTTCGTAAATTTCTTGGTGGTGTTGTTAGATTTTAAAGTTTGGTTGTAATTTTAAGCTGAATTAGTATTATTATCTATTTTTTATTATCATCGTGTAATTGCAGATTGGGACTTTTGATGTATAAGTGAAATTGTTTTTGAGTTTAATTAGATTATGTTGATATTGTATCAATTTCTATTAGTGTATAGAGAACATCTGCTCTAAATCATCATCTGCTGATCTAACGGCTGTTTGACTTGCTACTGTTGTCAATTGCTATCATCTGTTGTTGCCAACATCTGATTGACTTGCTACTGTTGGAAACAGGAGAGGCTTAAACAGATGTTCGCAATATCTTTGTATTTCAAACTATTGCTCTATATTTAATGTCAAAGGTCTGGCCCACATTTAAGAGTGTAAACTACTGCCCATAACTAAGAAAGTATAACTTAGCAGATGTTTCCTTTGGTAAACATATAGCATAGCAGTGGTAAAAAAATTGCCGGTAATTTCAAATTCAAAATGCCTCGGGATATGTACTTTGCAATTAATGCACATCACTCAATCACTTCTTTCTTATGTTAAAGGCTTCTTATAGGTAAATGAATAGGTTATTTTTAATAATAATAATAATGTGTTTAATTTTATATTTTTCCCATGTAAATGCATTAAAAGCCTAACGACTGTCGCATCATATTCTTTAGTCATAACCGCCTTCATTGGGTATATAAAATACATTGGGCAGTGGTTTTGATCATTACCGTTTTCATCCATCTACTCAATCATCTTCAAAAGTTTGTTGACGAGATTTTCACAATGCTCTCTTCAGAATGGAAAGAAATGGGTTTCAAGTGATTGCTTACGAGATTTTCACAAGGCTCTCTGCAGAAGATATTGGCCGTTTCAAATGTCTTTCCAAGAATTTTTATAATGAATTGTCAAGTCATGCATTTCAGATGATGCATGCTCTTCGAAGAGGAGATTCAGTACAAAAGAAACTATTATCCTTTAAAGACACGTCAATTGTCATTGACGACGTAGTTGCTGGTAGTTTGAATGTTGTTAGAAGCAAAACCTTAAGTTTTCCTAACAATGTCCACCCTAGCAACTTACGTATTCTATCCTCATTTATTGGTTTGTTGTTAGTTGCAATCAAGGGATTTGCTGTCAGTTGATTCTTTGGAATCCAACTACCAGGCGCTATAAGGTTTTGTGTGATGACTACTTCAATTACAATCATCATCGAAAGTCTGATACTGGTGGAATTTATTTTAATCAGTTCAATGATCTGAAAGTGCTGAACATCAGATGTTACCGTAATGTCACTGCTGCTCGTGTTTACTCACGACGTCGTGAGTTGTTGGGATTGAACCCTACCAAAGGAACAGATAATGTAAAGCCAAAACCGGATCACATCAGTGGACTAACAATAAGCAGCAGCCTACACTTTGCTCTCCCCTTGAATGTGGCTCAAACATCTGATATGCTCCAAAGTACTGCCTATATCAACATCTGCTGACCTACAACTGCTGATCAACACAAAGACTGATGAAGATTAAAAGCCCTGCTGTTCAATCTGCTGCCTTGAATCAAGCACTGCTGATCATGACAAGTATTGTTGGGTTCACAGCAGTGGAATGATGCAGCAGCAGTTTTATTCTTTTTATGTAATATAATGTATTATTCAGTAGTTAGCAAAGCAGTAGTTGTATAGATCAGTAGATAGAGTTTGTTAGGTTGTTAGATGTCACTTTCATGGTGACGTCAGTTGAGATGCTTCAGTGGTTTGGTTTGCCTATAAATGGAGCAGTACCATGTACTGTTACATTTGATTGACTGAGTAGATTCTTCTTCTCCAGTCCAATCCTTTCATCTTGTGCAACAAACCTTGGAGTATTAGGCTGAGGGGGAGTTTAGTATTGTAAGCATGCTTGTAATCATTTGCTTTGTAATTCAATCATTTGACTTAATGTGAAGCAATTGTTTATCATACTATTCTCTTCTTTGGATTGTGTTTACAAAGTTTGTATTCATTTCCGCTGCACTTTTCACTGTTTAAATATTCTCTGAATGTTCAATTTATACAAACAAACACAATCATGAGAGCCTCCGATCCTAACAATTGGTATCAGAGCTTGGACAGTCAAATTCGATCTAACAATCAATTTGACGTAACAGTTCAGCTCACAATTCATTGATACTAAGGTTGGTCGTATTTTAGTTGAAAAACAGAGTAACGAGAAATCATGTTCAAAGTGATGACTCAAAAGCTCTGTAAAACAACCAAGATGTCAAATAAGATTCACAAATCTCATACAACTGGTGATGTCATGCACAAATCACTCATAGTTTCCAGATCTGGAAACTTATCTGGTAACTATGGGATGTTGATCTTCATTCAAAATTGATTTCAACTGCTGTTATGAAATCTGTGATGTTTTCATCATATTTTACACTAAAGTATGCACCTCAGATTAGCAAAACCTATGTTCATATAAACACTAGTGTTCTGCTAACATAGAAAGAGGGAAATAAAGCTTTAGTCAAAATTTCTTATGTGCTCAAAGGCAGGTTGAGAATCCTCAAAAGGACCAAATCAACTTTGTCAAAACACATTAAGAAAATAAGGTGTCAAAACAGTCCAAATCATACGTAGTGTGAGATCTGGTAATAAAACATGCACAAATGTGGCCAGATCTCTCAAAACATTACTTCAAAATGATTCTGGACTAAGCTTCTTCAAAATAAAATCTCTCGGTAAGTATTTCTGTACTTATGAATGGGAAGGGTAAAAAGGGAAGAAGAAAATGAACAAAACTCAAAGTGTGGCTATCTCAAAACTTTTGAATCCAAAAGAAAAAGAGTATAAGCATAAAACACTTATGAGGTCAAAGTTGGGTAAACAGTGGTCATCATGCAACTGTGTGCTTTCATCAAATACAGAAATTGTTCATGTAACAATGACATCCCCAGTGATTGACCTTAAAAGAAGAATTTACAATCAATTGACAAGAAAATGACCCCAAACAATGGTCAAAATAACTTGAGAATGATATGATCATGAACTTATTTGAAAAGCTGTCAGATCCTTTTGATGATCTTCAAAACATCCTTTAATTTTTTTAAGGTGTTTTTCTCTAAATAAAACCAGATATATATTACTTTTTACAAAATATATTTTGTACTTTTACTCATTTTTGATAGTAAAAGTTCATCTCTGGTCAGGATGCAATTTCCTTATTTTTGTGTGAAATTACTATCCTTAAATCTGATCAAAAGGAAATGGCACACATATCAAGGTCATGTTAAGCTCAAGTTTGGTTGTCACAGATCAAAAATTGATTGCAAATTGATTTTGAACTACTGAGATACTAATGTTCTAGTTCAAGTAATTAGACACAAAATGAGTAGCTTTAGTAGAAATGTCTTCATCATCTGGGATGCTAAACCACTGTCTGGAATAATGGACATTTGGCAAAAACCTTGAACAAAAATTTCTGTAGATAACTGCTGGCAATTTAATCTTGATAATATACATCTAAAATGTATTTTGTTAAGAATAGCATTTCTGGTGCTCAACAGATGTTAGATAAGATATTGTGCTTTCACAAGACAAAATCAATTCCTACATCTGAACAAGTAGATGCTAAAATTGTCACACCCCGATTTTCGGTTTGTGCGGAAGCGTATGGCGAGGTGTGACGAGAGCGGCAATCGTTACAATCAATCGAGTAAACAACATATTTGAAACATAAAAGATTGTTCATCCATACATTTGATTCAAAACCATAATTTACATTACATATGTCTTGTTTAAAACTTGAAACAATAACAACAACTTTAACTACATTATTCAAAGTTCAAAACATAACACTAAAAACGGATGACATCACAAAAGCTTGCGTTCTTGATAACCACTTGAACATATTTTCCCAAAGCCGTCCACTAATCTCCTGTAATACATGTTAATTTTGAAAACGTCAACAAAAGTTGAGTGAATTCATGTTATTTTGTTTTTGCATCAAATGAGTCTCCAAAACATTTGAAGTAATAAAATTTGTTTTCGTATAGTATGATAAAAAAAATTGTATGATCATTAGTGTGTTGCAAGGACACTAATATGTATGCCGAATAGGAGGCAACCAAACCTTGACAATTTATTGTGTGTGTCAACGACACTAGTTTGGACACAAAGGCACTCTTGACGATCGTGGTTATCGTTGTCGTTAAGAGTGGGGCTTGCCAAAACCCAAATAGATCTATCCGTTTGTTCCTCGGTACTTGTTTATTCATTAATGGCCCCTTTATTTTAACACCTATCCGCATGTGATCAAAATAGTTTCATTGTATTATCATACTATTTTTAACATGTATACATCCCCGAAGTTTAAAACTATAAACATTCAAAGTAAAAGGGGAAAACATGAACTCACAGATTTGCGTTCCGTGCAAATCTCTATTCGATTCCTTGTTCGCGGTTCGTTTCTCGACCTACAAGTGTTCTAATCTAGTTAGACACTTAGGTTTGTTTTTGTGTATCATACAAATATTCTATCTTGTATTTTGTTTTTGTGTTTTCATATATATATATAACTTCCTTGTATATATACATTTATTTTATTTTATTTGTGTTTGAATGGGCTTAATTTATGTTTTAGAATTTAAGTCCATTTTGGGTATTTGGTGCTTATGGGCCTAGCCTAAATAACTTTGTTTAAAAATATGGGTCAAGCCCAAATTAATTTGTAAGAGTGGGTCTTAGCCCAAAACATTTTATAAAAGTGGGGCTAGCCCAATTTTGACTAAAAATACATTTTAGTCCATTGTTTTGTAAAAGTGGGCCTAGCCCAAATTTTGTTTATGAGAAATGGGCATTAGCCCAATTTTAATTTATAGACCACTTTTTAAACTACATAATTTTTGGGCTAGTAAATAAAATAAAAAAAAATAATAATAATAGTAATACTTGTATTTTTATAAAAATCTAATTTTTATAAAAATTGTTACTTATGCCATTGTTGAATATTTTAGTGCATAAACTTGTGTGACGGTTCGTATTTTATTCTAGTCATTTACTACTTGTCGGTTTTATTTATCCGTATCATTTATCCCGTTTGTGTTGTCCGTCACGTTTTACCATTTGCTTTGTTTGTGCCATTTTTGTTTGTCCAAAAGTCCATATAGTCCAATAGTGTCCGAATTTGTCCATTTGTGTTTTCGTGTCCAAGGATGGACATTTTATTTCATTTTCAAGTTTATATATATTTTATTGTAATTTTTAGGGATGTGTAATAATTTTGCATTTGTTCCTACTAAAACTAACACATGATGTACACATCAAAATATATAAACTTATGATACTTGATGAATATTTTTGTAAGTACACATTTTATCCAAAAATATATACTTGTCATTTTTATTTAGAAATCTTTTTATAAAACATGGATTTATGACTTTGTCCAAAAATTGTTTAACCATGTTTAAAGACCTCAAATAATAATTTTAGTCACAAACTTCTTTGTTTAACAACTTTTAATACATCACAAAATTTATAAAAATTTTGCCATGGTTTTGTTTGAAATATGGATTTTCCCCAAGTTTATACAAAACTTGTTTTCAAATTATTTCAATACAAAACATCATCAAGTATCAATATCTATCACATTTTGTCAACGAAAGTAGCATGAACATGATATTGTTCTTAACTTTCCCAAAAAGGAAACTTTATTCCTTATTTTTGCCAAAATTTGTAAAACGAGATTTTATGAAAAACTCTTGTTTTAGATGTCTTACAAAGTCATTTGAAGCATAAATACGTATTCAAAATGTTTACTACTAACATATTTCTTGCTTTTGATCCTTTCCAGAAATGGAAACTTTATTCAACAAATTTTTCAAAAATTTATTTTCTTGTTTTTAAATGGTTTTTCACATTTTACTAGCATGCATGTTCATCAAAAACTCATGTTCATCACCTTGTTGATGAATCTTGGTTGATCCTACATGCATGTATGTAGATCATCTTTTTGAGTAAGAATAACCAAGATTCAAGTTTATTAGTCTAGATTTCTCCAAGTTCATTTCATAATCATAGAAAAATCATGGTTAAAAATAATGATTTTTAGTTGTTTCTTGTTGTTTTTCATATGTGATTATGATGAACTTGTAAAAGAAATCAAGATAGAAGTAAGACTAGTGTAGTGTTCTTACAATTTTTGCTAGGAAAATATGGATGAAGATGAGAAAATAAGATTATCCAAGGTTCCTAGTGCTTCTTCAAGTCTTGAACCCTTCTTGAATCATCCATGCATGCTTGAAATAGAGTTCTTGAGTTTGAAAAAGATGAATATGGTAGTAACTTGGTTTGGCCGATTTTTTTGAAGAGAGAGAGGAAGTTGGTATTTTGTTTGATGGTTTTGGGATTATGAAAGAGAAGGTGGAGTGTTGGAAGGTTTACTTGGATTAAAGCTACACTAATCATGCTCTCCTAGTTCCAACACAACAAGTTAAACAATGGTGGCATTGAGAGGGGCCCACCAATTCGAAAATCAGCCAAGGGAAGGGGATTTTTGCTGAATTTTTTTTTATAAAATTATTGTTTAAACTCAATACTTTAAGCATTTTTAGAACTTTGATATTTTATATAAAAATATCTACAAGGTTTTAAGCTCTAATATTTTAAAGTAATGTGACACTAGGTAAAACTAGTTCACCAAAATTTTTATTTTGTAATTCGGGTGAAAAAGTCGGTTCGGGTCCTGTACCGGGTTAAATACTGACACCGTGTTTTATTTAGATAAATACATAACAAAAATTATTTTTGCACTTGATTTATTATTCAAATAATTAATCCAACTTTTTGGACTAAAAATTTTATTATTTTTGACACGGTTCCGGTACCGGCTTTGCTGACTGGCAGTTACTGAACTAGCCGTGTAGCTTAACGCAATAAGATTTGATTGCGGATTTTGTGTCGTTTTTAATACCCATTATATTATTTATGTCAAATAATATTTATTTTTGGGTTTTTCGGACAGTTACTGTTTCGCTCTGCGGAATGCTGTACATTTCCGTAGGATTGCTGTATTATTTTGCGGACTTGGACAAATTGATTTTTAATTGGAATTTTGTAAATAATTAGACACATAATATTTTTGGACAAAGCTTTTTATAGAATATTTGTGTAGACATAACTGTATGTCTTGTTTTCATTGTGTCAGACTGTACCGCGACTAGTACTGACAAGTATCGTTTATTCGCGTTCCTATTGTTAGTCTAGGATATTGTTTCTAATCGCAACGGATTCGTTATCATACTTCACTATGATTTTAGTAATCCCTAGACTCTCAAGACTTTAATTAATTAAAATTAAGTCAAATACGCGAAAATAATAGTCGAAATAGTTGTTCAAGTTGTACGGAATTACCGGAATTTTGCCGTTTGTCACATTCTCCCCCTGTTAAAGAAAATTTCGTCCCGAAATTTTTAAATCTGCGTCCCTTCTTAGTTGAGACTTTCTTAAACAAATGAGGGTACTTCTTTTTGATTTCATCTTTTCGTTCCCATGTGAACTCGGGTCCTCGTTTCGAGTTCCATCGGACTTTGATTAGTTTGATTCGACTTCTCCTCGTTTTGTGAATCTTTGAATCTAGAACCTCAACAGGTTCTTCGATGAAATGGAGTTTGTTGTCTACACGGATTTCGTCCGGGGGAATAATAAGTGATTCATCCGAAAGACACTTTTTCAAATTCGACACATGAAAAGTATCGTGAACGTTACTGAGTGTTTCAGGCAATTTTAACTTGTAGGCGACGTTTCCAATCTTTTCCGAAATCTCATAAGGTCCTATGTATCTCGGGCTAAGCTTCCCATGCTTACCGAACCTAGCTACGCCTTTCCACGGCGAGACTTTTAGCAACACCTTGTCTCCAACCTCAAAGGACAACGGTTTGCGGCATCTGTCAGCGTAGCTTTTCTGTCTGTCTCGAGCCGCCTTGATACGGTCTCGAATTTTAAATATTTTATCAGTAGTTTCTTGAACTAACTCAGGACCTAACCGTTGTTTGTCGCCTAGTTCTGCCCAGCATACAGGAGATCGACACTTTCGGCCATATAATGCTTCAAATGGTGCGGCTTTAATACTCGTGTGATAACTGTTATTGTATGAGAACTCCACTAGAGGCAAGTGAGTATCCCAATTTCCACCTAAGTCCATCACACAAGCACGCAACATATCTTCTAGAGTTTGAATTGTGCGTTCACTTTGGCCGTCTGTTTGGGGATGAAAGGCCGTGCTCAAATTTAATTGGGATCCAAAGGCCTTTTGAAAAGACTGCCAAATCCTTGATATAAAACGACCGTCTCGGTCAGAGATTATCGACAAAGGTACACCATGTCTTGCTACAATTTCTCTGAGATAGATTTTAGCTAACTTTTCAGTACTATCTTTTTCCCGGATAGGCAAGAAGTGAGCTGACTTGGTTAATCGGTCGACGATTACCCAAATCATGTCGTGACCACGAGAAGTCCTGGGTAATTTAGTTACGAAATCCATAGAAATATGTTCCCATTTCCAATTAGGGATTTCGGGTTGTTGTAGCAATCCAGAAGGTTTTTGGTACTCGGCCTTAACTTTAGCACATGTTAGACATTTTCCAACATATGTCGCAATATCACCTTTGATATTAGGCCACCAATAAAATTCCTTGAGATCGTGATACATCTTATCTGTTCCAGGATGTATCGAATACTTGGATTTATGAGCCTCGTCAAGAATTAGGTCTCGAAGACCACCAAAACGAGGAATCCAAATTCTATTCATGAAATATAAGGCTCCGTTCTCTTTCGACTCTAATTGCTTTTCCATACCTCTAAGCATTTCTGCTTTGATATTTTCTTGTTTTAATGCTTCTTGCTGAGCATTAAGAATTCGAGAGGTAAGGTCGTTATGAATTGTAAGCCTTAAAGATCGCACACGCAAAGGTTTAACTCGTTCTTTTCGACTTAGAGCATCCGCGACAACGTTCGCTTTGCCCGGATGATATTTGATCTCACAATCGTAGTCATTCAACAATTCGACCCATCGTCTTTGGCGCATATTTAACTCTTTCTGGTTAAATATATGTTGTAGACTCTTGTGATCCGTGAATATCGTGCATTTGGTCCCATAAAGGTAATGACGCCAAATTTTTAGTGCAAATACCACTGCACCTAACTCTAAGTCGTGTGTGGTATAGTTCCTTTCGTGAATCTTTAGTTGGCGTGATGCGTATGCAATAACTTTCTCCCTTTGCATCAACACGCATCCTAACCCTTGTCGTGAGGCGTCACAATAGACTACGAAATCATCCATACCGTCTGGGAGTGACAGAATTGGTGCATTACAGAGTTTTTCTTTAAGCAGTTGAAAAGCTGCTTCTTGTTTCTCTCCCCATTCAAATTTCTTATCTTTTTGAGTGAGAGAAGTGAGGGATTGTGCAATCTTCGAAAAGTTCTCAATGAACCTTCGATAATAACCGGCCAATCCTAGGAATTGACGTATTTCAGTCGGTGTCTTAGGTGCACTCCAATTCTTTATGGCCTCAATTTTCGATGGATCAACGTGTATGCCTTTCTCGTTGACTACGTGTCCGAGAAATTGAACTTCGCGAAGCCAAAATTCGCATTTGGAAAATTTCGCATACAGTTTCTCCTTTTTCAACAACTCAAGAATAATTCTAAGATGGTGCTCGTGTTCATTCTTGTTTCGTGAATATATCAATATATCATCGATAAACACTATCACGAATTTGTCAAGGTAAGGCTTGCACACTCGGTTCATTAAGTCCATGAACACCGCTGGTGCATTTGTTAAGCCAAAAGGCATAACAAGGAACTCGTAATGTCCGTAGCGAGTTCGGAATGCCGTTTTTGGAACACTTTCTTCTTGAACTCTGAGTTGATGGTATCCTGATCTCAAATCGATCTTCGAATAATAGCTCGATCCTTGAAGTTGGTCGAATAGATCATCAATCCTCGGTAGTGGATACCGATTCTTGATTGTGAGTTTATTCAACTCCCGATAGTCTATGCACATCCTAAAACTTCCATCCTTCTTCTTCACGAACAGCACTGGAGCTCCCCAAGGCGAGTGGCTTGGTCTGATGAAACCCTTATCCAACAACTCTTGAAGTTGTGTGGATAATTCTTGCATTTCCGAAAGAGCTAATCGGTATGGAGACTTTGCCACAGGTGCGGCACCTGGAATTAAGTCTATTCGAAATTCGACTTGTCGTTGTGGAGGTATTCCCGGCAAGTCTTCTGGAAAGACTTCAGGGAATTCCTTCACAACCGGGATTTCCTCAATTTTTAGCTCCTTGGCCTTCTTGTCAATAATGTGCGCTAAAAATGCTATACATCCTTTTCGTAGGCACTTTCGGGTTTTCATACAGGAAATGATTCGTAATGGCATTTCATTTTTCTCACCGTGAACAAGAAGTGTTTCGTTATTAGGAAGAGGGATTCGAATGATCTTGTCGTAACACACGACTTCGGCTTGGTTGGTGGATAGCCAATCCATTCCAACTACGATATCAAAACTACCTAGTTGAACGGGCATTAGGTCAATTTTGAATTTTCGTCCTCCTAACTCTAAGGAGCATCCTTTAATAATGTTATTGGATTCAATCACCTTTCCATTCGCTAATTCGATAGTGAATGGAACATCTAGTTTAGTTGACTTTAGTCCAAGCATATCTTTAAATTCTAAAGATATAAAACTAAAATCTGCACCGGTATCAAATAAAATAGAAGCGAAATGATCGTTGACAGGAAACGTACCGGTGATTACGTTGGGATCCTGTCACGCTTCTTTGGCTCCAACCACAAAGGCTCGTCCGCGGCCTTTGATTTCTTTCGGACAGTCTTTCTTGAAGTGTCCCATATCACCGCAATTGAAACAGCCTTGGTTTTGTCCTCGTTCATTATCGTTTCTGTTGCCTCCTTCTTTCTTAACTACCTTGTTGTTACCCCAACATTTTTCTGTGCGGTGCCCCATCTTTCCACATTTGTCACACTTGATATTTCGGCAACTACCCGTGTGATGAAACCCACATCTGTTGCACTTAGGTGCATTCCCCGCATATCCTTTCGATTCTGTTTCTGCTGCTGCTACGAATGCCTTCCCCGACCTCTTTGGGGGGTTCTCCTTTTTCTTATTACCTGATTGAGATCCTTTCTTGAATTGTGAGAACTTCCGCTTATTGTCATGTGAAGTGGATTCTCCTTGTTTTTCCTTCGCTTTCTCGGTACCCTTCTTGTCAAACTTATTCATCCTCTTCGCTTCTTCAGTTAAACTAACAGAAATCGTGATGGCCTCAGTGACCGTGGTAGGATGTGAAGACGTGACCATACTCCGGATCTCGGGTGCCAATCCCCAAATATACCTCTCAACTCGTTTAAACTCTAGAGTTACCATGTACGGAACTACTCGTGAAAGGTCATGGAATCGTTGTGTATACCCATAAATATCTGGTCCTTCCATTGTTAGATTCCAAAACTCCGTTTCTAACATTTGTAACTCTGCCCTCGAACAGTATTTCTCCCTCATCATCTCCTTCAGTCTGTCCCACGTAATGGCATACGCGGCTGCATCTCCCAAAATTTGTACTTGTAGATTCCACCAAGATAAAGCTTCAGCCATGAACATACCCGAGACATATAACACAGTCTGATTAGGGGTACAGTTGCTCATGCGGATGACGGAATCCATCTTCTCGGTCCAACGGACGAAAGCTACGGCACCACCCGTGCCATCAAAATTCAAGGGTTTGCAATCAAGGAATTGTTTATACGTGCATCCTGAAATGTTTGGTTCTCAAATTGTCAAAAATATATATTTTGCAATAAATATTAATGAGAATTCCTTTGAAAGGTTAAGAGTAACCAACCGTTAGCAGGATTTTGGGCTACTATCATTTCGATTACCACGGTTTGCCTCGTGCTATGCAATCGCATCCGCGATGCGTTGGTTTAGTAACGCATCAAGCTCAGCTTGAGTCGTGGGTAAAGGATTTTGAACGTCACGTAAATTCCTCCTTCTTGGCGCCATGAATCTTCATATGAAAATCATATAAAGAATTTTAGACCAATATTTAAAATAAATATTGTCATCCATGGGCTCAAAATAGAATGTAACACATCACCACAACACATACATACATCAAAATGGGATAGATCGATCATATCTCGTGCAAAAACATCCGTACAAAAATCATCACCAACATAAAAACAATTCCAACAGAAACAAAGCATAAAAGAAGAGATACCACATACATATATATAGACGTCAACTTGTTACAAAATGTTTGTGAAGAAACAAAATATAGTTAGGAGTTACATTACTCCAAAATTCATGTCATAAACAAAATACAACTACAAAATAGATTTTTCTTCACATGGTTCTTCATCGTCTTCAAGTTGATTTTATATATATCTTCAAAAAGTCTCTTCTATTAGTCTTCTAACCTGCTAAGGGGATCTACCTCCTAATGCGACCACATACCAAGACTAGAGTGGGGGTGGGGGTGGGGGTGTAGATGCATCAATGACCCCACGGACATAAGCCATATCCTCCTCTAACGCGCTAACGCGTCCCTCAATAGATGGAGGTAAGGCATGGTGTGAAGGAAACAACGGTGCTGGAGGAGATGGTGGTGGAGGTGATGTCGGTAACGGTGGTGGTGGAGGAGGGGATGATGTCGGTAGTGGTGGCAAAGGGGATGAAGATGGTACGGCACTCGAAGGTGCTCGAGAAGCAGACTGTTGAGCACTAAGCTCATGAAGGCGACGGAAAACGATGCCGAGCTGAATCTCGACAGATGTGAGCCTGAACTGATCAGTGGACGAAGGCATGTGACTCGGATAGTAAGGGTCATGGGGACTCATGCTCAGTGGAGGGTATGCAGGAAGATCTGCAAAGTATGGAGACGGGTAAGTGACAGTACTGTGCATGGAAGTAGGAAAATGATATGGATCTCCAAACAAAGGAACTGAAGTATACAAAGGATACCCCGTCGTAGGGTAGCTAGGAGTAGTGTAGGACGGCCCGGCAGCATACGGGTCGAAATGAGAACTGACCGTGGATGTGACAGGAGTAGCAAAAGATCCGAACGGCGGATAAGGAGGTAAATGCTCATCTGGCATAGTCGCACCACTCAACGAGTAGTGAGCTGGTCCAGTAACAGGAGGGATGATCGGATGGACATCTAGGAATGTAGTGGGCAAAACAGGATCAACATGTAATGGTAACGCCTCCGTAGGCGGGGGTAACACTGTGTCAGGGGAGTGAAGTGGAGATGGAGTCAAAGGTGTAGCAGGGGATGAAGATGAAATATCAATGGTGGTAGCATCGGGATGAGCAACCTCAAGAATAGCAATATCAAAATCAACACCGATGCCTAGATCATCATGAAGGTGCTGGACAGGAACAACAGGGATGACCATGTCCTCGACATCGTCATCTGGTATAGGATCAACAACAGGAGGGACGTCATCGCCGCCCTCGGGGCCTACGACATCGAGTGGAATCGGAAGAAACGCAACAACATGCTCACCCTCGGGGTGACCATATATAATCATGTCATGAAAGTGGGGGATAGCAAGCACGTCATCCACCGGTGGGATGTCGGCTGGATCGGGATCAGGAAGGGCGAATGGCTGGAAATCAATGTCCATCCACTCGTCATCAGAAACCTCGTCATCGGAAACGAGTATAACGGGTGGGGCAGGATCGTCTAATGGTATGTAGTCGGCATCAGAGGCATGACCCGCTGAATCTGTGTCTGAACTGGATGACATGGTCCTGGCAAAATAATCCGTACAACGTATATATGTGAACAACTTATAAATAATAGATTTTTGGGCAATTGTACTTTTGTGTTCATTGTTTATATCGTTTATTATTTCAAGTTCGACTTATTGTTATCGTGTCTAAACCCCATAGACTTGTACCAAATAAACTAGTCTTTGGTATTATCGTTTCGAACTATCATTCAATACTACTACATAGTATCCTTGCATTTTTGTTTTGTATTAGTGGACGCTTTGTAAAAATATAATGTAGAACGCTTGTTGTAAAGAACATCGTTTTAAAATTGTAGACTAGACTCAAAAGAATCTTAGTTCACTACAATTGATGCTCTGATACCAGGTCTGTCACACCCCGATTTTCGGTTTGTGCGGAAGCGTATGGCGAGGTGTGACGAGAGCGGCAATCGTTACAATCAATCGAGTAAACAACATATTTGAAACATAAAAGATTGTTCATCCATACATTTGATTCAAAACCATAATTTACATTACATATGTCTTGTTTAAAACTTGAAACAATAACAACAACTTTAACTACATTATTCAAAGTTCAAAACATAACACTAAAAACGGATGACATCACAAAAGCTTGCGTTCTTGATAACCACTTGAACATATTTTCCCAAAGCCGTCCACTAATCTCCTGTAATACATGTTAATTTTGAAAACGTCAACAAAAGTTGAGTGAATTCATGTTATTTTGTTTTTGCATCAAATGAGTCTCCAAAATATTTGAAGTAATAAAATTTGTTTTCGTATAGTATGATAAAAAAAATTGTATGATCATTAGTGTGTTGCAAGGACACTAATATGTATGCCGAATAGGAGGCAACCAAACCTTGACAATTTATTGTGTGTGTCAACGACACTAGTTTGGACACAAAGGCACTCTTGACGATCGTGGTTATCGTTGTCGTTAAGAGTGGGGCTTGCCAAAACCCAAATAGATCTATCCGTTTGTTCCTCGGTACTTGTTTATTCATTAATGGCCCCTTTATTTTAACACCTATCCGCATGTGATCAAAATAGTTTCATTGTATTATCATACTATTTTTAACATGTATACATCCCCGAAGTTTAAAACTATAAACATTCAAAGTAAAAGGGGAAAACATGAACTCACAGATTTGCGTTCCGTGCAAATCTCTATTCGATTCCTTGTTCGCGGTTCGTTTCTCGACCTACAAGTGTTCTAATCTAGTTAGACACTTAGGTTTGTTTTTGTGTATCATACAAATATTCTATCTTGTATTTTGTTTTTGTGTTTTCATATATATATATATATATATAACTTCCTTGTATATATACATTTATTTTATTTTATTTGTGTTTGAATGGGCTTAATTTATGTTTTAGAATTTAAGTTCATTTTGGGTATTTGGTGCTTATGGGCCTAGCCTAAATAACTTTGTTTAAAAATATGGGTCAAGCCCAAATTAATTTGTAAGAGTGGGTCTTAGCCCAAAACATTTTATAAAAGTGGGGCTAGCCCAATTTTGACTAAAAATACATTTTAGTCCATTGTTTTGTAAAAGTGGGCCTAGCCCAAATTTTGTTTATGAGAAATGGGCATTAGCCCAATTTTAATTTATAGACCACTTTTTAAACTACATAATTTTTGGGCTAGTAAATAAAATAAAAAAAATAATAATAATAGTAATACTTGTATTTTTATAAAAATCTAATTTTTATAAAAATTGTTACTTATGCCATTGTTGAATATTTTAGTGCATAAACTTGTGTGACGGTTCGTATTTTATTCTAGTCATTTACTACTTGTCGGTTTTATTTATCCGTATCATTTATCCCGTTTGTGTTGTCCGTCACGTTTTACCATTTGCTTTGTTTGTGCCATTTTTGTTTGTCCAAAAGTCCATATAGTCCAATAGTGTCCGAATTTGTCCATTTGTGTTTTCGTGTCCAAGGATGGACATTTTATTTCATTTTCAAGTTTATATATATTTTATTGTAATTTTTAGGGATGTGTAATAATTTTGCATTTGTTCCTACTAAAACTAACACATGATGTACACATCAAAATATATAAACTTATGATACTTGATGAATATTTTTGTAAGTACACATTTTATCCAAAAATATATACTTGTCATTTTTATTTAGAAATCTTTTTATAAAACATGGATTTATGACTTTGTCCAAAAATTGTTTAACCATGTTTAAAGACCTCAAATAATAATTTTAGTCACAAACTTCTTTGTTTAACAACTTTTAATACATCACAAAATTTATAAAAATTTTGCCATGGTTTTGTTTGAAATATGGATTTTCCCCAAGTTTATACAAAACTTGTTTTCAAATTATTTCAATACAAAACATCATCAAGTATCAATATCTATCACATTTTGTCAACGAAAGTAGCATGAACATGATATTGTTCTTAACTTTCCCAAAAAGGAAACTTTATTCCTTATTTTTGCCAAAAATTTGTAAAACGAGATTTTATGAAAAACTCTTGTTTTAGATGTCTTACAAAGTCATTTGAAGCATAAATACGTATTCAAAATGTTTACTACTAACATATTTCTTGCTTTTGATCCTTTCCAGAAATGGAAACTTTATTCAACAAATTTTTCAAAAATTTATTTTCTTGTTTTTAAATGGTTTTTCACATTTTACTAGCATGCATGTTCATCAAAAACTCATGTTCATCACCTTGTTGATGAATCTTGGTTGATCCTACATGCATGTATGTAGATCATCTTTTTGAGTAAGAATAACCAAGATTCAAGTTTATTAGTCTAGATTTCTCCAAGTTCATTTCATAATCATAGAAAAATCATGGTTAAAAATAATGATTTTTAGTTGTTTCTTGTTGTTTTTCATATGTGATTATGATGAACTTGTAAAAGAAATCAAGATAGAAGTAAGACTAGTGTAGTGTTCTTACAATTTTTGCTAGGAAAATATGGATGAAGATGAGAAAATAAGATTATCCAAGGTTCCTAGTGCTTCTTCAAGTCTTGAACCCTTCTTGAATCATCCATGCATGCTTGAAATAGAGTTCTTGAGTTTGAAAAAGATGAATATGGTAGTAACTTGGTTTGGCCGATTTTTTTGAAGAGAGAGAGGAAGTTGGTATTTTGTTTGATGGTTTTGGGATTATGAAAGAGAAGGTGGAGTGTTGGAAGGTTTACTTGGATTAAAGCTACACTAATCATGCTCTCCTAGTTCCAACACAACAAGTTAAACAATGGTGGCATTGAGAGGGGCCCACCAATTCGAAAATCAGCCAAGGGAAGGGGATTTTTGCTGAATTTCTTTTTATAAAATTATTGTTTAAACTCAATACTTTAAGCATTTTTAGAACTTTGATATTTTATATAAAAATATCTACAAGGTTTTAAGCTCTAATATTTTAAAGTAATGTGACACTAGGTAAAACTAGTTCACCAAAATTTTTATTTTGTAATTCGGGTGAAAAAGTCGGTTCGGGTCCTGTACCGGGTTAAATACTGACACCGTGTTTTATTTAGATAAATACATAACAAAAATTATTTTTGCACTTGATTTATTATTCAAATAATTAATCCAACTTTTTGGACTAAAAATTTTATTATTTTTGACACGGTTCCGGTACCGGCTTTGCTGACTGGCAGTTACTGAACTAGCCGTGTAGCTTAACGCAATAAGATTTGATTGCGGATTTTGTGTCGTTTTTAATACCCATTATATTATTTATGTCAAATAATATTTATTTTTGGGTTTTTCGGACAGTTACTGTTTCGCTCTGCGGAATGCTGTACATTTCTGTAGGATTGCTGTATTATTTTGCGGACTTGGACAAATTGATTTTTAATTGGAATTTTGTAAATAATTAGACACATAATATTTTTGGACAAAGCTTTTTATAGAATATTTGTGTAGACATAACTGTATGTCTTGTTTTCATTGTGTCAGACTGTACCGCGACTAGTACTGACAAGTATCGTTTATTCGCGTTCCTATTGTTAGTCTAGGATATTGTTTCTAATCGCAACGGATTCGTTATCATACTTCACTATGATTTTAGTAATCCCTAGACTCTCAAGACTTTAATTAATTAAAATTAAGTCAAATACGCGAAAATAATAGTCGAAATAGTTGTTCAAGTTGTACGGAATTACCGGAATTTTGCCGTTTGTCACAAAAATTATTTGTCAAAAGTCAAAACACTGCTGCACAAACAGTTGTTATACTAATGATCCTCATTATTGTCTTTAACCACTGTTGTACCTTAAATGCTGTTGTGCTTCAACATCTGCTCTCTAAAATCTGTCCACTGCTGATAGTCAACTTCTGTTCTTTCAAAAACACTGATGGTTAAAATCATTGTTCTATCTACTGATACACCCACTGCTTCATTTCATTACCGTTGTAACTACTGATGCTTGATCCATCAGTGGTTGTCAAAACAACTGTCCTCCATTATTTACCATTCCATCAGGGGTTGGCACGTGGTCAGTTTTTAGCCGTCAGATCATTATAACCGCTGCCACATCAGCATTCACTGTTTCCCTAAAATAAAACCCTGATTAAACCCACAGAGGCTCACACTGTCGAATTGAATTCCAAACATTCTCTTCACAAAGCAGTTTCCCTCTCATAACTCCAAAAATCTTCTTCGATCTTCTTCATAAAAAATGACGAAACCAAAATCGAAGTCAAAATCAAAACCATCTTCTTCCTCCACCCCAACAGACGCCACTCAAATGGCTGTTGAAGCGAGCGAAATACCTTTCAAAGCTCCTCACAACTACGTGGGTATACTCACAAAACCCACAACCGACAACACCTTCAATTCCATCATAGACATCATATCTGCATCAAAGTATAAAACTTTGTTAACAGCAGATTCTCCAATCTACCTGGAAACCCAGAGAGAGTTCTGGAAAAATGCCACTCTTGAGAAACAAGATGATGTCATCAAAGCCATAAACTCCTCAATAAAGGGTAAAGCCATCCAAATCACTCCGCAATCTATTTCAGAGGTCTTCAAACTCGATGATCAGAAAGGTAAAATCTCTTTCTCAAAAAGCGAGTTGAAAAATGATTTTCTGAACAGGGGATATGCAGAACAACCTAAAAGGGATACCTTACAAAAAGGTTATTTTCCTTCTGCACCCAGATTTTTATTTCACACACTTTTAATGTGTGCTTCAAATAAAACAACATCTTCCAATGATATACCATTAAAAATTCAATGTCTGGGTTATGCTATTTTGAATAATAAAGATTACAATTACTCCAAGGAAATTTTTAATGATATGGTAAAGAATGTTGACAACAAAGCATTTCTGCTCTTTCCACGATTTCTGAGTTATTATCTTGAACAAAAATTTGAAAAGAAAGAAGTAGATTTGCTCAAACAAGGTTCTCCTTTTAAAATAAATGGCTTAACACCTGAGACTTTCTCAAGGATGTTAGCCCCTGTAAAAACAAAAGCAGGGGTACCTGAGCAGAATTTAGCAGATGAAACTGCTCCTCAGGTATCTACTGCTGAGCCCATTGCTCCAGGTGATCAAAGCAGCACACCCACTGTTTTGAAACCCACACCTGCCACCACAAAAAGAACCAAAAAGAAAATATCCAGAAAGCCCACCAAACCCAAAACAAAGGTATCTCTGGAAGATGAGATCCCAGAGTCAATGCCAGTGACAGCACAAAAGTCACTAATAACCACTGCTGCTACTTCCTCACAGCAGGTGGAAGAAAGATCTCAACCCTTGCCTCAAACTCCTCCTGCATCCTCATAAAAGGATCAGGTTGTAAACACAGGGACACCACAATATGAAGCTCTGGACCCACTCGGATCCATCTTCCACAGTCCTGATCCCAAGGACATGTCTCTTTCAACCCCTTTACCCTCACCTCACACAATACCACCATCCACTATACCTTTGTTGCATGCAGCTGATGTTACTCAGACACAAACCAGTTCCTCTCAAACACCTATCACTGAGAGCATACTTCAACAGGTGACTGGGTCTGATGTTGACACTTCTGTTATCCCAGCAACAACTGAGGAGGTTACACTGCAGGAATTACAAGTAATTCCTGTTAGTAGTTCAAGTGGAGCAGCCACTACAAATGTTGAACCCACTGGTTTACATTTGGACAGTGGTTACATTCATAAGACTCCCTTGAAGGCAATTTCTTCAAAAGCACCACTGAGAACCACCAGTGAAATTGTTTTAACCACTGGCAACATCAAAAGGTTATCAAGTGCTGAAGAAAGAAGTCCCCCGGGCATCAATGGCTGACTTTTGGGACTCTGTTCCTAAGTCATTCATTGGTAAAACCACTGCTGGTGGGGATTTAGATGATCCTGTTAACTCAGGTGATGATTCAAGATATCAGGAATTGACGGGCAGGGTCGAAAACCTTGAAACCTCAGTTGCTGAAATAAAAGATATGGTGCAGCAGCTATTAAAAGCTCAGAAAACCTAAACAACTGCTCCTCCTGCTCAAGCATCTGCTCAACAAGCACCTGCTGCAAATGAGTTATGGAACCTATTCCAACCACTGCTGGAAAGACAAAAGCAGATGGCAGATCAGCAGCATGCCATACATGTTCAAAAGCTGACAAATATGGTGGAATCAAGATTCAAAGATACTCAGGCAGATATTAAAGCTATCAAAGCTCACATTCAAAGTGCCTCTGGAAAAGTTCCCTCCACTGTTCTCTTCATGAATGAACCCTTCTCAGATAATTCCAAAAAGGGGGAGAAGATCAAGTGGAAGAAAAAGGGAATTGATGATGGTATATATGTTGAGCCAGAAAGTAGCCAAACCAAAACTGCAGTATCAACACACACCACATCACCACACACCGCCACAACTACTGTTCCACCACCATCTGTGTCTACAGCACCAAAATCACCATCACCATCAAAAATAGCCAACCCATCATCACCTCCTGCCAAAAAGCAGAAGACGGCAGATGTTATAACATCTGTTGTAATGGCAACAGTGGTTGAGACACCAGTTGTTTCAACTGCTGTTAGCCAGCCACTTATCACCACTCAAACAACTGCCACCACAACCCCTGCTCAAAAGCAGAAGACATTTGCTGATACATCAGTAGTTGTAATGACAACAGCGGCTGAGGCACCAGTTGTTTCAACAGCTATTAGTCAATCATCCACCACTGCTCCCACCTTTCCTACATCGCAACCAAAGCTCTACAACAGAAAAAGAAAGCCAATCTCTGCCGATGAGGGTATACATGATCCTAATGCTGCAAAATATCCATTGGAACTTGAAGCTATCAAAAATGAGATGAGGCAATTCTATACAGAAGAAGATCCTTCAAAAAGAAGATTCTCCTCACTCATAGGCTACATGGCACCAGAGGATATGGCTGATTACCTCAAACTCAAGGCAAGGCAAGCTAAACTAAGAGCTAAAGTTGAGAGTGAAAGTGAAGGTCTAAGCGAAGAAGGCATTGCTAAAAGACTGGATTTCTTCCTCACAAAAGTAAAGCAGATAGAAGAATTTGCACAAGAACTGAACAAAGAAAAGGCTGAACAACGCAAAAAGTTAAGAAAACAATATCTAGCCTACATCATGAAAGAAAAATTCTATCCTGCTGAAGAAAAACGGTTTGAAGGATGGCCAATAGTCGCTCTAAAGCATGAGGCTGATAGGATTGACAGAATCAAGAATGATCCTACAAAGAAGAAAAATGCTCCAAACTGGAGCAAATACAAAAAGCTCATTGCTGACCTCACTGCTGAGTACAAAGGAAAGAAAAAGGAGCTGGTGGATGCAAAAATGGATACTACTGAAGCCATATCAAAATGGTCAAAACAGCAGACTGATGAAGCCTATGAAAGGCTAAAGAAAAGAAAGATAACTGTTTCAAGTGCTTCAAAGAAACGTGAAAAAATGATGAAGCTTGAACAGCAGATTGAAAACCTCAGAACATTGTTCAAATCAGCAGACAAACCTATTTTTGTGTCAAACCAAGAAGAAGGTAAACAGCTGACTGAAGAAGAGATCAAAGAAAAGGAAGCAGAGTACTTTAAGGACACCATCATGAAAATGGGTCTAAAAGAAGACAGCTCAACAAAGCTTCAAAACCTTGTTAAGAAGGTATTAAACAAACCTGCATCACCAAACACTGCAACAGACATGTCAGAAATTGAAAGGCAAGAGCAAATTGAAAAAGAAACTGCAGAAGACATAGCTGCAGCAAACAAAGTCATTGAAGAAGCCTTCAAAAGAATGTCTGAAAGTCTGCAAGTGTTCACAAGGCCATCATCTCCTAACTCATCAAAGAATAAATCTCTCCCAAGAAACCCATTTGGTTTAAAAATACTAAAGTGGATGTCTGATCAAAAAATCCACGTATTGACTCTTGTCAGAACCAATGGTGAAGTGAAGTACATATCAAGGAAAGAAGCACTTGTCCTGAGTGTTGAAGATTTGCAGGATCTCCTTGAACTTACACTGTGTAGGGATGAAGATGATCTAAGTTCCAAGGAATTTGAAGCTGAATTTAAAAGACAAGCTAAGGAACTTTTGGTGAGAAATAAAGGTCCTGAATAATGAAGGGTTTTGGCATTATCTGTTCCAGGGGGAGATTGTTGGGATTGAACCCTACCAAAGGAACAGATAATGTAAAGCCAAAACCGGATCACATTAGTGGACTAACAATAAGCAGCAGCCTACACTTTGCTCTCCCCTTGAATGTGGCTCAAACATCTGATATGCTCCAAAGTACTGCCTATATCAACATCTGCTGACCTACAACTGCTGATCAACACAAAGACTGATGAAGACTAAAAGCCCTGCTATTCAATCTGCTGCCTTGAATCAAGCACTGCTGATCATGACAAGTACTGCTGGGTTCACAGCAGTGGAATGATGTAGCAGCAGTTTTATTCTTTTTATGTAATATAATGTAATATTCAGTAGTTAGCAAAGCAGTAGTTGTATAGATCAGTAGATAGAGTTTGTTAGGTTGTTAGATGTCACTTTCATGGTGACGTCAGCTGAGATGCTTCAGTGGTTTGGTTTGCCTATAAATGGAGCAGTACCCTGTACTGTTACATTTGATTGACTGAGTAGATTCTTCTTCTCCAGTCCAATCCTTTCATCTTGTGCAACCAACCTTGGAGTATCAGGCTGAGGGGGAGCTTAGTATTGTAAGCATGCTTGTAATCATTTGCTTTGTAATTCAATCATTTGACTTAATGTGAAGCAATTGTTTATCATACTATTCTCTTCTTTGGATTGTGTTTACAAAGTTTGTATTCATTTCCGCTGCACTTTTCACTGTTTAAATATTCTCTGAATGTTCAATTTATACAAACAAACACAATCATGAGAGCCTCCGATCCTAACATGAGTCATGGAGAACAATAAATGCCGGTAGCATAAACAATTATGGTTCAAGTGGTTATTCATGGTCTACAGGAGTTTATGCTGATAAAACCATATATTTTATGGTTTCAAATTATTGGTATCCACTAGGTGAGAGGAACATCGTTGCTTTTGATGTTCTAAGTGAGACTTTCAGAATGCTTCATTTTCCCGAGAGTATTGTAGTCAATCCTTGCCAAGGGCATTTTTTGACCATCGCAAAGAGGCTGCATATGATTGTTATTGGAAAGTCTGCTGAGCTAACTGCTGATTTGCTCAGATATGAAGAAGAAGGCTGGATGAAGGTGTTTGTTTTCAATAATCCTCGTGTAGTTGATTATGTAGATAGGCGCCGAAGGACTAGTATAATTGAAGAAAACAAATGGCTGATAACAAGCATCTGGGGGGATATGATTGAAGTTGATCTCAGCAACGAACTGATCAAATACCTCCAACATGTTGACAACTTCAATGGTCCGAAAGGAGCTTTACTTATCGAGACTACTGTTTCACCAATTGATTAGGAATTAGGATCCTGTATTTTATTGAATGCTATTTGTTGTTTTGACAATTGTATTTTATATATAATAATTAGTTATGTTAAAATTATTAATCAAAGCTCTGTTATTTGCTGCGTTAAAATTTTATTGAATGAATATTGATGTTTGAGAGTGTAAAAGCTTGTAATATTGGCAAAGGTCTGTTTAAATGATCAAAATAAAACAGTGGTTGATACATCTGTTGACTTGTGTCAACAGATGGATGAACTTTGTATGCTGTTTGACACTTGTAGTTTTTATATAATTAGTTCTGTTAAAATTATTAACCATGTTTGTTATTTAAATTAAGTAAATAAATATTTAGGTTTGAGAGTGTAAAAGCTTGTAATATTGGCAAATGTATGTTTAAATGATCAAAGTTCTGTTATTGGGAACAGATGTTTGAAAATAAAACAGTGGTTGATACATTTGTTGACTTTGGTCAACAGATGTATGAAAACAGATGTTTGTAACTACTGTTGAGAAAACTGTGGTTGAAACCGCTATTTTGTTAAAATGGTGGTTTAAAACCACTGTTGTGTTAAAATAGTGTTTTGTGGAGGTTGAAGGGGATTGAAATGACTGATGGGTTAAAATATTGTTTTTTTGGAGAAGGAAGATTCTTGAATTACTGTTTATATAATGACTGTAGTTAAAGCTCACTGTTTTAATCCACTGATAGACTATCTACTGATAGTTATAGTCAGCTACTGTTTTCATTTTCAGCACTGTAATATTGGCAAAGGTATGTTTAAATGATCAAAGCTCTATTATTAGGAACAGATGTTTGAAAATAAAACAGTGGTTGGTACATCTGTTAACTTTGTTCAACAGATGGATGAAAATAGATGTTTGGAACTACTGTTGAGAAAACTGTGGTTGAAACAGCTGTTTGGTTAAAATGCTTGAACCACTGTTTATAAAATGACTGTTGTTAAAGGTCAGTGTTTTAATTCACTGATAGTCTATCCACTGATAGTTATAGTCAGTTACTGTTTTCATTTTCAGCACTGTAAACTACTGATATTGATTCATCAGTGGTTTCCTAACAACTGTCATCCATTATTCATCAGAGGTTCTCACGTGGACAGTACTTAGCCGTCAGATCTTTTGTAACCGCTGCCACGTCAGCATTCACTTTTTCCACCTATAAAACCCTGATCAAAACCCCAAACATGGTTTTTACTGTCAAGTCGAATTCAAAATTCCTTTCAAAAGCAGTTTTCATCAAATTCTCTCAAATCACTCATCTTCTTCCTTCGTTCTTAACTACCTTTGATTTATCATGGATCTGCCATTCAAAATCTGTCATAACTACGTGAGTACACTTGCAAAAACAAGTAAAAACACAGGTTTTCATTCCGTGATTGATGCACTTTCATCTTCAAAGTACAAAACTTTGTTGACTTGCAATGAAACCATCTACGTGGATACCCAACGAGAGTTCTGGAAAAATGCAAAGCTTGAAACTAAGGACAGAAAGACCTTAGCTATTACTTCATCAATAAAGGGAATTCCAGTGGTCATTACACCTCAAACCATTTCATAGGTTTTTGAAATCAATGATCTTACAGGTAAAAGCTCTTTCCCAAAAACAGAGTACCAAACTGATTTCTCTGAGAGAGGGTATGAAGAAGAAAGGAAAAAGGATACTTTAGAAAAGGGCAGTTTTCCTCCTGCTCCGAGGTTTTTATTCCATACCCTCTTGATGTGTGTATCAAATAAAACAACAACTTTTAATGAAATACCATTGAAAATTCAATACCTGGGCTATGCTATCATGGCTGAACAAAATTTTAACTACTCTCAGGAAATTTTCAATGATATGGTTAAAAATGTTAATAAAAAATCATTTTTATTGTTTCCAAGGTTTTTAAGTCTTTATCTTCAAAAGAAATTTTCAAAGGATAATGCACATGTGCTTATTCAAGGAAATCCTATTCAAATAAACAGTCTAACTTCTGAAACATTCATAAGGCTGTCAAAACCTTTAAAAACCCAAACAGAGGTACCTGAGCAGAATTTAGCAGTAACAACTGCTCCTCAGGCCCCTGTTGTTGAGCCCACTGCTCCTGGTGATCACAGAAGCACAACTACATATGTGAAACCCACACAAAAAATCACCAAAAAGACTAAAAAGAAAGCTATCCAAAAGCCCTCCAAACCCACCAAAAAGGTGACTCTGGAAGACGAGATTCCAGAGGTAACACCTGTGACAACACAAAAGTCACCTGAAACCACTGCTGCTACTTCCTCACAACAGATGGAAGAAAGATCTCAACCTGAGCCTAAAACTCCTCCTGCATCCTCTCAAAAGGATCAGGTTGTATCAACAGGGACACCATAATCAATGATACGTCTGTTGGATGCACTGGATATAGCTCAGATAAAAATCGGTTCTTCTCAATCACCTGTCAATGAGAATATACCACAACAAGTGACTAAGTCTGGTGTTTCTATCTCTGTTAACCCACCAACAGTTGAGAAAGCTACACTGCAGGAATTATAAGTAATTCCTGTCAGTAGTTTAAGTGGAGCAGCTACTACTGTTGTTGAACCCACCGGTTTACACCTGGACAGTAGTTTCATTAGTGAGATTCCCTTGAAGGCAATTTCTTCTTTGGGAACCATAGTGTCCACTGGTGTGTTTCCATTATACGCTGGTTACCTTAAAATGGTAAGCTCTGCTGAAGAAAGAAGTCCACAGTACCGAGAACAAGGGGCATCAGTGGATGATTTTCGGGAAATTTTTCCTAAGTCAACCACTGATACAACCACCACTGGTGGGAAATCAGATGATCCCATTAACTTGGGTGATGGTTTAAAGTACAAAGAATTGACGGAGAGGGTTGATAAACTTGACACATCTGTTGGAGAAATCAAAACTATGCTGCAACAGTTGTTACAAGCTCAAAAGGCTACACCCACTGCTGCAACATCCGCAACATCTGATCCATTTTCTGCTGAGCTATGGCATCTATTTCAACCTCTGTTTCATAAACAAAGACAATATGCAGATCAATAGCATGAAGTTCAACTTCAAATGGTCAGAAATGTCATGGAAGCAAGGTACAAAGATACTCAAGCAGATATCAAAGCCATTAAAGCTCATCTGCTTCAAACTACTGGCACTGTTCCTCCTTCAATCATCTTTGTTGAAAATCCTGATGATGTCAAAAAGTGGGAGAAAACTAAAGGGAAGAAGGGAAAAGGATCGAATGTCCAAACTTGTGGTAGAAATCCCAAGACCAGATGGTTCCAAAAAGGTTGATGAGACTCAAAATGCATTTGCTGCATTAAAGGCAAACATGAAAGGATCTAAAAAGTTTGAGGAGGAGAAGAAAGTTTTGATGGAAAAAGAAGAGCAGGGTACTTCTAAAACTAAAAGAAGACAGCCTACCAGAAAAGTAAGTCAACGCAAAACCAAACCTTCCAAAACCACCAAACAAACTCCTCAAATTACCAAAATTTCCTGTCATCAAACCTCCAAACCAACAGATGTTAAAACTCATGTTGTATCAACAGTTGTTGGTACTTCAGTTGTTTCAACAGATGTTATCTCAACAACTGCCATCACTACTACATCAACCCACAGTCAATCCACTGTCATACCAAAAACAATATCACCATCACAAAATCCAGCTGCCAAAAAGCAGAAAACAACAATTGACACATCAACTGTTGTAGTGACCACAGTGGTTGGAAAACCAGTTGTTTCAATAGGTGTTAATCAGATACCAACTACTTCAATCTCTGCCACTGAAACCATAAATACACCACCAACTTCTCCAAAGCACAAAAGGAGAAAGATAACAAACAATGTAGTGGAAGATGGCACTTCCCCAACTCTAACATCTACACAACCACTGTCCCTTGTCACCATTCGAAACCTTGTTCCATTATCTTCAGTTTAACTCTTCAATCAAAACACTGCCATTGCCCTGCAGGAGTACAATATCCTCTAGATCTTCCAGCAGTCAGGGAGGAAATCAAATCCTTCTACTCTGAAGATGATCCTGAAAAGAGGAAACTCCCATCTGTTCAAGGTTATCCTTTGCCAAGAAATATAGAAGAATATCTTAAATTAAAGGCCCAACAAGCAGAGGATATATCTAAAAGAGATACATAGGGAAAGTCTGACAAAGAGATTCAAACAAATTATCAATATCTGCTCAGTAAAGTTAGAACTTTAGAGCAGTTCTCAAAAGTCTTTTGTCAGAAATTATCAGAAAAATATGATGAAAGCATGAGAAATTACTATCTTGAATACATAATAGCATACAAGAAGTATAGGGCAGAAAAGTATCAATACAAAGAATGGACCATCAGTGAACTGCAAGAGGAGACAGTCAGAATTCAAAAGATGATTCAAGACAACGTAAAGCAAACTCCTCCAGTTTGGGCCAATTACAAGAAAAATGTACCAGAAAGGACCTTAAAACTGAAAAGAATGAAAGAAGAGCTGATAAATGCTGATTATGGGTCAAGAAAGCAGGTTACAAGGTGGAGAGAAGAAAAGGTGTTTGCTACCTACAAAAAGTTGGAAGAGTTAAGGAAGAGAGATCCCACTGCTCCTAAAAGCCTGATTATCCGGAAGCAGTGGTTCCAGTCAAACAACAAAAATTGCCAATCAGGAGACCCACTGCTCCACATGCTAGCATCCTTTATCAAAGAAGTAAAGAAAAGCAGATGGATGAATTAACAAAAGAAGACAAGGCCCAAGAAGATTACATCATCAAAATGGTTTTTTAGACATTTACAGAAGAGAAACAAGACTCAGCAGAATCTAAACTTTAAGTTTTTATACTCTAAACTTTAAGTATTTACTGACTGACTTATTTATTTATTTTATTTATAAGTCTATATAAATATAACTATAATCATCGTTTATATTTGTTATGCATGGTTTTCTAAGAAACCACTCGTGTTTGCACAATCTAAACTTTAAGTTTGTTAGACATCTTTTATTAAGTTTGTTAAAATATTTTATATTTACTTATATAGTTGTCTTTTAGCTATAATAAATAACACGTTTTGGTAAAATATCTATACACATATCTATATGTTCTGTCAATATGTGTTATGCATGGTTTTCTAAGAAATGACCCGTGTTTGCACACGGGTCTTACCGCTAGTACTTTCTATAAAAGGAGAAATCCAAGTGACATAAGAAAAGCTGACGTGTCAGCAGGAGAGGGTGTCCAACAAGGCTTTTAGTATCTCATTATTACATCATAAAGCCTAATATTAAAAGCCTTTAAAATACAAAGTTGGCCCACATTTAAGAAAAGCTGATGGCATCAACCACTGATGTCATCAACCACTTCCCCACTCTCAATTATGAGACCACTGATTGTTCATTCAACCACTGATGTTCATTCAAGAGTGTCAAGCCACTGATGTTTCATCCAAACCACTGCCCAAATTCAAAATCATGGTTCCAAATTCAAAATTTAAACATGGCTCCAGATTCAAAATTTAAACAATTGACCTATAAAAAGCTCAACTCTCTCTCTAAAATTCAAAATCTGAGCTTCACTTTCACAAATCAATCCATTTCTCTCTCAACTCTCTCTCTCTAAAATTCATAATCGTGGTTAAAGAAACAAGTGAACTCCATTATACTTACATGTCTAGAGCTCCCAATTCATTGTTCCCTTAAATCCAGAGCTCCCAATTCATTGTTCTCCTCATCCCCAAAATCATCATCCAACCCAGAAGACATTCAACAAACATAAACCCTAACTCTCTCTAAACTGAACTCCATTATACTTACATGCCCTCCTTCGTTGCAGGTACTGTTAGGAGATTTGTTGGTGGATTGATACGGAATATGATGAATGTCACGAAAGGTCAAATTTGTTGTAGAGTTGCGTTGTTGATTTGAACAAATACATTTGGAGTTAATATCCTCTAGGGCTTGCATCTTCATCTCCCCTCGCCTGTCACTTCTCCGCCTCGCACCTCATCCTCATCCGCCATCGCGTAATTGTAAGTTCAAACTCATATCCACCGATTGTTTGTTTTCACTTCATTTCTGTTGTAATAATTCATAGTTGTAACGTAATATTGTGACTGAAAATGTTTAATGCGATAGTAATTTTAGTACCGTTAGCTTCATTTCAGTACTGTTAGCTTCTAAGCTAGGTAATGGAGCAGGGGAATAATAATAATTTCAGTACCGTTCGATTTTTTGTTTAATTATGCGTAAATTTGAACTGATTGAATGGAGATTAACAGTTAGTTACTCGATGTGTTTGTTTGTTCGTTCGATTGATTTGTTTAATTCATAATATTTGATATTGCATATTCTTTTCAACTGATGAACGACTTCCATGTTATTGTGGTTTTCCAAGTTGCCGAGGTGTAGTTAACGACATTGATGCTGAGGTACAAATGGCCGAGCTATGTGCACCACGCAGTAAATTAAAAGACAAATCTGTTCGTGTTTGATTGTTTAGAACAGTTTATACAGATTATGTGTTTAAAAGTCTAAATTTCAGTAACACTTCAACGTCATACTGTGTTGATTGTTTGTCAAATAGATTTCAAACTAATTGTTGATTGTTAGTTGAAGGTTTTCGAAGAAGATAACAAGTGTGTAGTTGTGACGAGTCTTGAAATCTAGATTTGAATCGAAACTGAAAGCAGTGTAGATAAAATTTGAATCGAAGTTGACAAAATGAAGTTCACTTCAGATCTGTTTGAACGGTTAAACATAGATAAAATTTGAATTTGTTTTTGAAATCCGGTTCTGAATTTGAAACGAAGTTGACAAAATGAAGTTTTGATCTGAATTGTGTAGACAGTTGATGATTTCGAACTGATTGACTTGATTCAGTTGAAAGTAAATAACTTTCGGACTGATTTGGTTATTTGTTTGATAGTCATACAGTTGCAGATTGCTGTTTCAGTGACGAATTGATAGTATATTAAAAGAACTAGCAACAGTTGTTTATGTTGTTAAGTCGAGTGAATCCGAACTGAACTGAACTGGAATAGTGATTGAGTGATCGAAATAAACTTGATTTGTTTGAGATCGGACTGTTTTCGATTTGATTCGGTTTTTGGAAACAAGTTTTAGTAAAATTCGAACAGTTTTTGAGATCTGATCTGAATCAAGTTTTAGTAAGTTTTGGACTGATTCGATTTCATTTGGTGTTATTATCAACTGTTTTGAATAGTTTTCATTGATTCGGTACAAGTTTCGACTGCTGTTATCATAGATTTCATATTTGAACTGTTTTGATCAAGTTTCAGTGTGATTCAGCGTATTGTTTGAACTGTTATGATAATACTTCTTTGATTTCAAACAGTTTTTGTTTGATATGTCGGCTGAGATCTGATATTGTACGAAGCGCTTGTGATTCTGAAGTAGTTCAGTTGTTATTCTGGCTGTACTATTGATTGTTCATCGAAAAAAAAAAAAGTTATAAGATCTCAAAATTGTTTTGTGGCATTGGTTAAAGCTGTTAGATTTGAATTAGTTCAGACTCATAAAATTGCAGGTTTTTAGATAATCAATCAAATCTGAAATAGGAGATAACTGATAGTTATAGCTGATGAAATATTTGGGTTAGTTGTGGATGCTGTTGTCTGAATTTGAGTAGACCTATACTTTGATCTCAATCTGTTTCTGATGCAAAAAGGAAGGTAAAAACATATCTGAATGGTTTTGGTTTGAAAAAAGAATAAAGAATTTATGTATCACAGTCGTTTTGTTTGAGATAAAAAGATTGGATTTGGATTAGTTATCGAGGTTTAATTGACAATAGTCAAAATCCTGATTTAGAATGTTCTATTGGTCTGTTTGTTAGGGCTTGCTATGGTGTTCTAAGGTTTGTTATGGAGAATGAGGCAAAAGGATGCGAGGTATGTAGACATATTTTAACCTAAGAATATTGTTATCCGTATTTTTCGTTTCGAGGGTTTTTTTTTTTGAACTTTTAAATGTAGCTCATTTTTAGGAAGCCAATTCATATGATATAATATTTCTTTCGTATTACCTAACAGGTGCTCGTGAGCTTTGCAAGTCAAATCATGGCTGGACAATGAGACCACATCCGCTCTCTGCCTTCTGCGAAACCATCCAGGTATTTGAAAAATAAAATCAACTTTTGCAGCTTAGAAACAATGGATTATATTCAGTTATAAGTTAGTGGATTATAGTTTGAAAATGTCAGAATTATGTGTCCATGTGAACCTAATTTATGCTTTAGTGTGTCGGGTTACCATTGTTTGCAGCTATAAAAGAAATTGATGTTTAATGTTATACAAATTAATGCGCAAGTTTTGGTTTATACTAATAGGAAACCTCTGTTGGAAACCTCATTTATGTTAGGAAACCTCTGTTTTTAAACCACTGTTTTTAAAACCTCTGCTATCCACTGCTAAAAGGTATCCTCTGTTCTCATAACTTTTGTTTATCCTAAAACAGTGTTCGTTATGAACAGATGTTAGAAAATAAAACAGATGTTTGAAACCACTGTTCGGTTAAAACAGTTTTTTTGTGGAGAAAACAGTGGTTGAAACCATTGTTGGGTTAAAACGGTGGTTTGAAACCACTGTTGGGTTAAAACAGTCTTTTGTGGAGAAAAAAGTGGTTGAAACCACTGTTGGGTTAAAACGGTGGTTTGAAACCACTGTTGGGTTCGAATCCAATATTTCAATGTAGTACAATCCAGTTATATGCATTCCTTGATGCGGTACCCATTCTTGATATGATTAACGAGTATATAAAATTCATTCCTTGATATGTTCGTTAAATTTGATGGTGTAGACAAGCTCATTGACATAGTTAACAAAGGCCATAGAGGCATTAGTGACTGATTATGATAATGGTTTTGAAGACGTTGAAGATGAATATTCTCAGATAAATGAATCAGAGAGGACTGATGCTTTGGAGGTACTTCATCTTTCTGTTTCTAATTTATTTTTCTCGACTGTTTCTAGAATAAGGGGAAAGGTAAGCAACTTCTGTACCATTTAAGGTTATTGGTTTTTGGAATACTAAAACACT
Organism: Helianthus annuus; assembly: GCF_002127325.2. Lineage (NCBI taxonomy): Eukaryota > Viridiplantae > Streptophyta > Magnoliopsida > Asterales > Asteraceae > Helianthus > Helianthus annuus. The sequence goes on from NC_035443.2 coordinate 154,354,149, forward strand.
GTTTTAGAACTGATAATGAGCCATTTAAGGTCACAATTCTCCACTTTTATAATATTTTAAAATTTTCATATGAACAAGAAACTTAATTTACTAAAAAAGAACTTATACACAAATGTAGAGGGCAATGAGAGGGTTCCCTGAGAATAAAGTCACTTAATGAAGAGCGAAAGATGTTTGAATCACAAGGAGGCTTGATTTTTCTTTCTCTCAGGTCACAATTTGAACTACAATTTATTGTCCTTATTTTTGTATATAATTACCGATTTACGGATCATTAAATTATGATTTCAATCTTTTTATGATAAAATTCATGAATTTGTGGGAATTTTTAACTTTTTGTTGATTACAAATTGTTTAAATGATGTTTGGTGCAGACATATACTGGTGTTGAAGCTTTGGTAAACTTTCGAATCCTTTTACTTGTGTTTATACGTTCAAGTACTTAAACTGGACTATTAATATGCCCAGGAGTCATGGATTACTATTCCAAGTGGTTAACTTGGTATTTTATTTAATAATGTTATTAGAAGAATAGCAGCTTTAAGCCACTGTAATTGTGAACATGTTAAAGTTATTAACTTAAAATCATTTTTTAAATCTTGAATATTTGGCTTTGTGAAATAGATATATTTGGCGTGGGGGCTCAGTTGCTACCTTTATGTTCAGTATTGCATCTACTACTTTTCAAGGTCAAACATGAACGGATTTTTGCAGTCAACATTCTTCTTTTGCTATAATATACTATTCTGCTCTGCGTTCTTCACGATGCTCAAGGTTTCACTTTAGCTGAGTATTTACATTGTTATGTTTAGGTTGCTTAACAGTTACTTATGACTGTGAATATCTAATTTCGATGTACTTTGTTATGTTTAGGTTTTTAACTTTAAACATATTGTTTTGTTTTTCAGTGATTATATTTAGAGTGAAAGGTGTGGTCTAAAAGACGGCGAACGCTCTTCCGGAGCTAAGGCAATTATCGTATAGATCTGAGTTTCCTCCTATTGAAAATGCCTTACATCTGAAGCAATATCCTTACTTGCACAACTTGGTTTAAATTTGCTTTTGATCGGGTTTTGTTAACTTTATTTGTTAGAAAGTTTTACTATTAAAAGAATTTAGAGTACTCATTTGTGATTTGATCTTCATATTTCATATATTCATTTTGGAATTCTTATTTGTGGTAACTATGTTCCTAACATCCAAATAGCATAAATCTATTTATTTGCTATTTTACCATTCAAATTGTTACCCTGCCATGAATCATCGACACTTTTTAGCATGGATAGGTGTGAAAATCATGTTTCATCACACTTATTGCAAATCATTTCTTCACTTTTATGTAATATACATATTTATTCGGTTATGCGCTTTCAGCAATGAAAACTTTCTAGAAATTAACTGGAAAAAAGTCATTGTTTAATAAAAGCCAATTGTAAGTCTGCACTAATTATTTTTTTTACTTTCTATTAAAATATGGTATGCATGGTTTTCTAAGAAACGACTCGTGTTTGCACACGGGTCTTACCGCTAGTACTATATAATAAAAGAAACCAATGGAAGGACACATGTCATTCATTGAATTCATCTATTTTCTATAGATAATTAATATTAATTAAAAGATAATTATAAAGTAAATTTAATATAAATTTAAACAATTCGTATAGGAGATTAAGAGATAATCTAATATTTTAAAATATTGATTAGATTTCAAAATTATTTATCCTGAAATTAACAAAAGATGTACGCTAAATATAAATTAATATAATGTAAATGATTTATTTATTTTATTAAGAGTAAATTGCAATTGTACCCCCTGTGGTTTAGGCCAATTGGCACTCTGACCCCCTCTAACGAAATAATTGCAATTTTACCCCCCAACGTTGATGTTCTGTCGCAACACATGTCATTCATTGAAGTCATCTATTTTTTATAGATAATTAATATTAATTAAAAGATAATTATAAAATAAATTTAATATAAATTTAAACAATTCGTATAGGAGATTAAGAGATAATGTAATATTTTAAAATATTGATTAGATTTCAAAATTATTTATCCTGAAATTAACAAAAGATGTACGCTAAATTTAAATTAATATAATGTAAATGATTTATTTATTTTACTAGGTTAGTTCCCCGTGTGTTACACGGGTTGAACAATTTAAACTATATAGTATAGATATTTCCTGTAAATGCAAAACAAAGACAAAGACAGAGACATTTACATACCATATTGACATAAATGAGTTAATATAAATGTAACCCATCAACTCGTACATATTAATTAATGTCGTAGAGTTCGATATGATGGCTCTAATGTCAGTTGAATGAGGTCAATGAGAGTCTATTTTATACCCTTTGTACGACTTCTTATTTTTTGAATCTTTGTATTTGATTCTAAACCTATTATTAATTTTATTGATAATAATTTATTTATATATATCAATTATATTATATATATATATATATATCAATAATATATTTAGTCTAACATATTAATATTATTATGAATTTCGAAACTTGTTTAGCCAGGATTTAAGATTCTAAAGTTTTAGTTTAACAATAGGTTATTGAATTAATAATAAGAATTTGTTTTAGATTAGATTAAATATTATTATTATTATTTGTATATGATTAGATTAAATATTATTATTATTAGTATTATTAATAATTTTAATCAACTAAATGAGAGAATGACAAGTGTCCCAAAACAGGTTTCTTTTATTATATAGTATAGATTAAGAGTAAACTGCAATTGTACCCCGTGTGGTTTAGGCCAATTGGCACTCTGACCCCCTCTAACGAAATAATTGCAATTTTACCCCCCAACGTTGATGTTCTGTCGCAATTTTACCCCTACTGTCAGTCAACAGTTATTTGACTGTTATAGGCAGGGGTATTTTGGTAATCTTACCCATATTTATTATTATTATTATTATTATTATTATTATTATTATTATTATTATTATTATTATTATTATTATTATTTAGAGTAAACTGCAATTTTACACCCTGTGGTTAGGGGTGATTGGCACCCTTACCCCCTCCCCCTAAGGAAATAATTGCAATTTTACCCCCCACTGTTTGCTGTTAGTTGCAACCTTACCCCCCGGCCTCAAATTTGTTGACTAATCTGTTGACTATAACTTGAAATGACTATAATGCCCTTTCATATTACCCCCTGTGTTTTGTGCACTCTGTGATATTACCCCCGCCACCGCCATTCACCACCACAACCACCACTGCCACCTCCAGCCACCACCACCTCCAGCCACCACCACAACTTAATATCCCTTTTAGATATAACACCACCACTACTTTCGTCACCAGAAACCTGCAACTCCGGTCATCTTCTCCAACGACTGCCACCTCTACCACCTCCAGCCACCACCACAACCACACTGCCACCTCTGTAAGATCGTTTTCTGACCCGAACGAGTCGTTCAGAAGAGTTTTTGCTCAATACGAAAGGCGGAAACAGACGTATCGAGTTGATTCAGCTTGTAATTCACTTTAAACTGTCTTTTGATTGATTTAACAACTTTTTACAGCGATTAGACACTTCGGCAACAGTTCGACACTGAAACCGGAAAGTTACAAATGACATGACACATTAGGTATTTATAGGTGTGGGTGTTTCGTGCGAAATGACCAGGTGTCATTTCGTGCGAAATAGACAAATGCTATTTCGTACGAAATACCCTAAATATCATTTCGTGCGAAACCACTTCATAACCTACAAAACCTGTTTTCTCGTATAATGTGCCCTGATCTATCTAATGCAATACAAGACTCGATACAAGACGAAGTCGATAGACGTATGCACCAACAGACTCCCCCTCGGATGTTGACGAAGTCTTCAGTGTCAAGTCTTCAATCTTCAGTCTTTATCAGTCTTCTCGAACTCCTCCGAAATATCTGACAATGTAAAGCATCCTCAATCTCTGTCTTCTTTTCATCTCCAGGATCTTGACCTGGCACTTATCTCACTCTAATTCTCTTGATCAGATCTCTTGATTCCTTAAGTTCATCAGCATCATCAACTATTCTTCCCCTCGGATGTTGATCTACTAGCAGACTCCTCCTTAAATTGTTACAAGATCTAAACCTGGCTCACATTCAACTCAGGATCAGGAACCTGGCTATCCTGCACACATCTCTACCTCACAATAAATTTCACAAATTTAAAATTTGACAAATTTATATACCATTTGCAGGAATTAATCAATCAAGAAATGATTTTACAATTTTAATCTCTGATGAACCATTTGCAAAAATAACATTTATTTCAAATTTCACTTTTTATTTCAAACAGACTCCCCCTTACTTGATGTCCATCATGTTTAGCACTCGGAATTTTGAAAATTTGCTTTCCAACATCATTTGTTGAAAATAAAATGAAATAAAATCTTTTTGGATTTACAAAAATTTTATGCTAAAACACACTGAAAATCTTTTTGTATTATTGTTTTTAAAGAAAAACAGTAAAGAAATATTTACATGCCATATTTTTGTGAGTTTGTGTAAGAGGATTATATCAGTTTTTGAGACAAATCACTAACACCGTTAAGCTTTAAACATTTTAAGTTCTAAACAATTCACCTAGATGGTCAGTATACTGATCCACTTAAATTTTCACACAAAGTTCAACTGTTCCGAGATACAAGATTAGTGTTTTAATGACTTAAACTTATTCGCGTATCCCACCTCAGAATATACTCTCGTATCCAGACTTCTATATTCAGTCTTACAGGTGAATGTACACTAATGATATCTGTAAATGGGTAATGCGAGACCATGAGAGCTCAGGTTAGAACTTCCGTTCAGACAAAGAGATGATGGCTCGTCTTTCGGTGTGTCCCGTTTGGGGATCTTTTCTTCAACAGCACATGATTAGCATTTTTCAATGTTTCATCATTTTTTGTACTAAGGGTGGGCTTTATGAATAAAGCTGTGCAAAGTATTATACGAGGACTAGGCTACTGCTTCCGCAAAATCAGAACTCCAGGTATAATACCCCAGATATCACCACGCACAAAGACCTAGTATGTCAGAAATAGTAAGTCTTTCAAACAAGATTTCGGGGGTTACCCATATATCTGAGAGATGTTCCCCATGAGATAAGTAAGTATTTGATATTTAGGTTTATATCTCGAAAACAATCTACTGAATGTATAAAAACCTACTGGCATATCATCAGTGAGATTGTTTATCACATTAGACTTTCCAATTCTTTAGTGTGCTGTGATAGTCCACTGATGTACTATCATTTCCTCTTTTTCTCAACAAAACTCATTTTTCATTTTATCATGTTTTTGCCTTTTTCAAATTTTCTAATGTTTTTGGATTTTCTGAAAATTTCTTCTTACTCCCCCTAAAATTCACAACACATTTAAAGAAAATTTGACAAACTGTACAAATAAAATGACAACCTGATGTGAATTGCTTCAATTCGCCACCCATTTGGCATAAACAATCAGAACTCCCCCTTACAACAAACTATTTTCCCATCATGATTTCAAAACACTTAAGTTTGTTTTAATCAAAATGGTTTTTCCGGAAAATAAATTTTGTTGAAATTCTCAAACCAATTGTAGGATAGGAGTTAATTCATCACATTGTTCTTTTCAAACATTTGAAAAATTTAACAATTTTAGATTCTACCAACAAATACCACTTGTAGAAAATCAAATACAACTTAATGTCCCTGATTAACCACTTGTAAATCGAAATATCACAGTTACCAACCTGTGAATTTCTCAAGAAAGATGCCGATTCCTACTCCCCAATTACCAACCTGGGAGTTCCGGCAAGTCAGGATTTTACATATGAAATACTGCCATCCAAGCCTGACCAAACCTGGATGTGACCTCTTCAGATTCACTCGGGGTGTAAGTTGCCTTCTTTGTTTCACAAAAATCTTGTACCCCTTTTACCTTTCCATCGATCATTTTCCCAAAAATCTTTTTAACATTCTCATTAAATGCTTTCTCGACAACAAATTCTTTCTTTTCAGAATAAAATTGATTCGAGATCTCCACTTTACCAACTTTTTGTTTAAAATTTTCAGCCCGCAATGGTGGAAAGTTCTCATCATCCATTGGCGGAACTGATTTTTCATCTTTCAAAACGACTTGTGGCTCCTCTGATTTTGTGGAATCAGATTCATCGCCAGATTTCACCTCAGACTTCTTAACAACCCATTTTTGGTTGTCAAGATTCACTTTTCTTTTGTAAAACCTCTTTGAACATTCACCAACCTCATATTTAGAATCTTAAACACTTTAAATGGTTCAGTTGGTGGTTCGGTTTTATCGACAACTTTTTCTTTTAGTTTAGAAGAGACTTCCTGTTTTGTTTGAGTTGCTTTTGGACAGTTCCATGCAATGTGACCAACTTCATTGCATCTGTAACATGTTCTTGTCTCCTTTTTCTTATTGGTTCCATTCTTTGCAAACTTTTATTTATCAGCAAGAAACTCTTTGTTTGATTGCTTCTAGAATGAGCTCTTTGCTTCTTCTTCCGAACTAGTCCCTGAAACAAATTTAGTTTTTGGTTTATAATTTTTCTTATTTTTATAATTTTCGGGTGGAATAAAACCTAGACCTTTCGTTTTGAAGTTACCATTATGATTTGGTTTCTTTTGAAAACCAGTACCAGAACTGTAACCTTTTTTCTTGTTCAATCTTTGTTGAACTCTTGAAGTGTATTTCTTAGGTTTTTCATTAAGATTTACATCTTTTATTTCAGAAATATTAATTTATGTTAATTTGAAAACCTTTTTAATCTTTTCAATTTGAACACTTCTTATTGGAAATTCCTCATCATAATATAATTTGTCAGAATCTTTCAAAGTATATGCTACTTTGATTGATTCGTCATTCAAATTAGATTTTGATAACAAAAATTCTTTACTATAAACCCGTTTCGCCGACGATTTTAGACTGTTGACAGACAAACTCAAACTTCCAGACTCGGACTTTGACTCCGACTCTTCATCCTTATCCAACACCTGATCGACCACTTTCTTTATTAACACAGACTCATGATCAGTGTCAGACGATGTGAACGTGATGCCAATGTTTTCTGGTAACTCATCAGTTATTTTAGACTTTAACTTTATATTGACTGCCTTTTTGACTTGCTCCTCATTTGGTTTTCTGGGAGAATAACCTTCCCAGATCGGAGGCGGACACTTATTATAACTGACACTCTGTTTCTTACCAGTATCTTTCTTCTCCGACTTTTTATCTTGAAATACTTCAAAACCTGCAACAGTTGGATAAATTCGATCAATCAAATAGTCAGAACTAGAATAACTTTGCAATAAACGTCTAATTCTTTCATTCTCTATTTTTTCAGTTTCCAACTCTTGCTTCAACTTTGCACATTCTTCAATGTAATGATTGATCGCCTTTTGCTTTGTCATCATCACCGCATTCATCATGTTTAAAGCATCTTCTCTTTCAGAATTTGTCTTTTGCAAACCATTCACTGTTCTGTTCAACACATCATATGACTCTTTCACATAATTGAGATCGAACAGTAATTTTTCTTTCATTTTGTCCAACTCACACAGCTTCTCATCTTTCTCTTCACACTGCTTACACGACTCCAATCACTTTAGGCATGGTTTTGTTACTTCAACAATCTTCTCGATTTCAACAATCTTTTCAACTTCAACTACCTTTTCAGTTTCAACTACCTGCTCAACAACTTTAACTTCTTTACTTTGTTCAGAATCCTTTTCCTGAACAACACTTTCACATTTCACCATTCTCTTTTCTTTTGCTGCTCGTTTCTCCTTCAGCTTCTTCAATCTATCTGCAAAATAAAATTCAAAACTTTCAGGAGATAATACAGATTTTCCAATATTTATTTGAGTTTCTTCTTCATCATCACTGCTATCAGATGATGATTGATCAAAGACTGTTATCTTTTCTGAACTGTCATCTGAAGAAACAGACTCTCCATTTTGATTTTTCCCATCACTAGCAAACATGCCCATCCATTCTTTCATCAAATTTGGTTCTTGAACTATTTGTGCAATGAATGCTCCAAGTTTTGTATTAGGTGGAACGTATTTATCCCAGCTAAAACCTTCAGCTACTTTCTCATCATCTTGATCTATGATATCATAATAAGCTTTTTTATTTGCTTCTTCGATCATCTTCTTCTTTCCGTCTTCAAATTGTTTTGCATTTGATGATGAAGATTGTTGCTGAAATGGTTGTTGAGCAACTTGAAGATAAATTGCTTTTTGATAATAATCATTATTGCCAAACAGATTCGTAGCTCCACTTGCTTCTCGATTTGTACATTCCCTCTTGAAATGTCCTTTTTCCATGCATCGAAAACAAGTTACTTTAGATTTATCAAAACCCAAAGTAGAAACATTTGCATCTCTAAAATCATCTCTTCCTGTGATCATTTTAAACTTTTCAGCTCTTCTTAACACACTCGCTAAGCACCACTTGATATCCATAAGCTCCATTTCTTCAGCATCAATCTGATCGTAATCCTCTTTTGTTAACATAGGATTTCCGATCCTTCCTGCAACCAGTCCCTCATAAGATTCTAGCACTGTAGCAAGTAATGCCATATGGTCTTTAGCAACTTCTTCAGAAAAACTTTGACCATTTGGAAGATTCAATGCAATGTTGCATTGTATCACATAACCATTACCACTTTTTGAGCTTTGGGACTGATAACTTGAGGCTGAAACATTTGGACTAACATTCGAGTAGAAGAAAATCCACTGCTACTTGAACTCTGATTGACTGATCCAGATGAATTTTCAGCACTGAAAGCAGTTTGAACTTTTGGACTTAATTCAGCATCTTGGACACTTCCTTTGTAATACATCTTGATGTCTTGTTGACCACTTGGATTGTTCATCCTAGCAATCTTTTGCTGCTCAAGATCTTGTCCTTCAATTTTTTCAATGAATTGAGAAATTGTCAACCCATCATATTCTCCAGTATTCTTTAATATCATCAAAAATGTACCCCATTCTTTCTGTGGTAGAGCATCAGCCAATTTGTCAACCCATTCTTCTCGTTCTTTATTTATATCTAACAAAGACATTGAACGAACTAAGTGACAATATCTCTCAATCAGTTTCTTTGTACCTTCACCTGGTAAACTCGTAAACAGATCAAATTCTTTCTTTAATAATGCTTTCTTATTCCTGATCATCTTTTCACTTCCCTCAAACTTAACACGAAGTGCATCCCAAATTGAACGTGAAGTGTTATTATGTTAAAGTAGTATAAAGATGTCTTCTTTCACAGCTTGCTGCAACAAACTAATCATCATCTTTTCTGCTTTATACATATCTCTTTCTTTGTCTGACAATTCAGAAATTGCTTTGATAACTCCCAAATCAGTACGAGGTCTAACATACTTTTTCTCGATACATTCCCAAGATCTCAAGTGATTTGCTTGAACCCAATTTTCAAACCTGTCTTTCCAACCATAATATTCTTCAATTCCCATAAGTTTCGGGGGTTTTTGCAAAGTTCCTGTTTCATTTTCCATGTTCATGTTCCGAGCAATAGCATTCGGAGTACTCGGAGCAATAGCAAACGCGTTATAAAACTCTTCTTCCATGATTTGATTCTCAAAACTTTCAAAACACAACTTTCAAACGAAATACACACTCAAACGAAATGCCTTGTACAAACGAAATGTCCTGCAAAAACTACTTCACACGAAATGAATGATTTCACGCAAAATGGTCAAACGAAATACTAAATTGGTGCGAAATGAACTGATTTCATGCGAAATAAGTGATTTCGTACGAAATAGCTGAGTTTTCAAACGAAATGAAGTGATTTCGTACGAAATAAATAACCCTTTTCAAACGAAATGACAAACTGAAGCGAAATAGAGCTATTTCGTGCTGATGTCATCATGTCGAACTGTTTTTGTCAAAATTGATCCAATTTTAGGTTGATTTTAGGTCTAAAAATTTCAAGGCTTTGTTAAAACAGTATTGCTATATGATGTGAGAAAATCAGACTATTTTAACCGTGAAAACTAGTTTAATTTTGAAAAGAAGGTGTAGAAATCAGAAATTGCAGATGAATCGGTAAGAACTCTTCCTCCTGAGCTCTGATACCACTTGTAGGATCGTTTTCTGACCCGAACGAGTCGTTCAGAAGAGTTTTTGCTCAATACGAAAGGCGGAAACAGACGTATCGAGTTTATTCAGCTTGTAATTCACTTTAAACTGTTTTTTGATTGATTTAACAACTTTTTACAGCGAGTAGACACTTCGGCAGCAGTTCGGCACTGAAACCGGAAAGTTAAAAATGACATGACACATCAGGTATTTATAGGTGTGGGTGTTTCGTGCGAAATGACCAGGTGTCATTTCGTGCGAAATAGACAAATGCTATTTCGTACGAAATACCCTAAATGTCATTTCGTGTGAAACCACTTCATAACCTACAAAACCTGTTTTCTTGTATAATGTGCCCTGATCTATCTAATGCAATACAAGACTCGATACAAGACGAAGTCGACAGACGTATGCACCAACAACCTCCAGCCAAACCGAAGCTGCTGCTGAGTCAGCTAAAATGGCAATGTTTTTATGTGTTTTTTTTCTCAGGCACAAAGTTCATGAAACGGTTTTAGCAGAAAATGGTGATATTAATAGAGAGTTGATCAAGAACATGGATGAAAGTAGTTCGACCCAATAAAAGGTCAAAAAACAAAGATTTTGTTGTCTCAGCTTCACCTCTGGCAGGCTAAACTCATGAAAGATTGTTGTTTTTTATACATAAACAGGCGTATTTATGCGGTTTGGTTTGCGATTTGGGTCTAGATATGTTTTCTTTTTTATACATGTGAAGATATAAAAGATTACAGGAGGGTTATGGAGAGAGGACAGAAGTGTTTATTAATTGGTTTTGGGCAATATGAATATAATGTAAAGTATGTAACTGATAAAAAGTTTTGAATGCTTCAATCACAGTGCTTATTTTGAATATTCTTGATTTATTTTCTTTCGTAAGGAAATAATAAAATGGTAATCAATTGACATGTCTATGAAACAGAGCATGTATGTGGGTTTGAATATTCTTGATTTATTTTGAATACTTCAATCACACTGCTCATTTTCAGCCATACCACACTGCCACCTCAAGTGTGATGATGGGTTTGAGTTTATGAAGAAATTTGTGATTGAATTAAGGGTTTTTGGTGGTGGAATAAAACAGAGCATGTATGTGGGTTTAGAGTGATGACCTGCAAATTTATAATACACGGTGTGTACGGTTATTACTAATAACTTTATTTAATTCACCTATATCTTAAAACTAATAAATGAAAATGAGTGGTATGTGAAATGAATACACAATAACCCAATTAATGCCAAATTTTGTTAAAATGATGTGATAACAATAATCCAATTAGGACCGTTTACGAATCCATGTGGTTGAGTTGACTGGTTTGATTCTTTGCTGGCTAAGTATGCAACGACTTCTGCGGCAGCTATTGCCATTTTAGCTGACTCAGCAGTAGCTTCGGTCTGGCTGGAGGTGGCAGTGTGGTTGTGGTGGTGGCTGGAGGTGGCAGAGGTGGCAGTGGTGGCAGTCGTTGGAGAAGATGACCGGAGTTGCAGGTTTCCGGTGACGGAAGTAGTGGTGGTGTTATATATGAAAGGGATATTAAGTTGTGGTGGTGGCTGGAGGTGGCAGTGGTGGTTGTGGTGGTGAATGGCGGTGGCAGTGGTGGCAGGGGTAATATCACAGAGTGCACAAAACACAGGGGGTAATATGAAAGAGCATTATAGTCATTTCAAGTTATAGTCAACAGATTAGTCAACAAATTTGAGGCCGGGGGTAAGGTTGCAACATAACAGCAAACATTGGAAGGTAAAATTCCAATTATTTCCTTAGGGGGTAAGGATATCAATCACCCCTAACCACAGGATGTAAAATTACAGTTTACTCTGTTATTTATAAAATCAAATTATCATCGTCATCTTGAAATAACCAGATCCATCATCATCTTCAAATAATCTCGCAACAATTTCCCAAATAAACTCCCAGATCCATACACCAGAATTCATCATCTTCATCTAGCTCCGCCCTCCTGTTCTAGTTAGGGTTTTCATATGTATCTTCTTCTTCACACGAATTGTTGGGATTGAACCCTATCAGAGGAACAGATAATTAAAGCCAAAACTGGATCAGAGCAGTGGATCCTGAATAAGCAGATGTTGATATACAAATCTCTCCCCTTGAAAGTGATTACAACTACTGATGACCTCCTATCTGCTGATCTTGCTAAACTGCTGACCCATAACTACTGCTCAACTAAAGATCTGATGGAAGACTAAAGTCCTGCTGATTCAATCTACTGCCTTGAGTCAAGCACTGCTGATCCGGACAAGTGCTGCTGGGTTCACAGCAGTAGAAGGTTGCAGCAGCTGTTCTAAAGTCTGTTTTGTAATAGAATGTATTAGCAGTAGTTTACACAAGCAGTGTCTGTATAGATCAGAGGTTAGAGTTTGTTAGGAGGTTATGTCACTTTCATGGTGACGTCAGCTAAGATGCTCAGTAGTTTGCAAGTGCCTATAAATAGTTCAGTACTTTGTACTGTTCTATTAGCTCTTTGCATCATTCGTCTTCTTTGCACGAAGAAACTACTGAGCTCTGGCTGAAGGGGAGTTTGCAATCATTCATCAATCATTGTAATCGTGTTTGAAATAAATTCAATCTTTCGGTTCATTGTGTAAAGATGTTTGATAAAAGTATTACTCTCGTTTGATTGTATGCAAAGTTTGTGTTCATCTTAATTTCCGCTGCACACTCATCCATCTTCATCTTATTTACAAACATAAAATACAATCAAAATCAAACTCAGATCCAACAATTGGTATCAGAGCTAGAACAGTCAAATTTGATTTAACAATCATTTTGACGTAAATAGTTCAGCTCAAAACAGTTGATACTGATCGTTTGTTCGTCGTTGAAAAACAGAGTAAGGATTAATCACCATTAAAGTTGATTTCTCAGTACCTATAAAACAACAAGAATGACGTCACAATCTCAGGATGATAAAAACAACATTGGTTCGCTTTTTAAACCACCTATGCTAAAAAGAAATGAGTACAACATCTGGCAGAGGAGGATGGGTCACATCCTCGCTCAACAAAGCACAGGTTGTTGGAAGTCTGTCATCTTTGGTCCTCATGTTCCTACAGTGCCAAGCGCTGAAGATGCTAAAAAACAAGTTCCAAAACCTGTTGAAAATTATACTGAAACAGATTATCAAAAATTTGAACTAGATGCTAAAGCGTTTAGTATCATAGCATCAGCGCTGCCCAACGAAATATATGCTGGACTGTTACATTGTGACAGTGCCAAAGAGTTGTGGGACGCGCTTAAGGAACAGTTTGGGGGTACCGAAGAAGTCATAGAAAACAATAGGGAAATCCTGAACCAACAGTATGAAAAATTTTGTCATGTTAAAGGTGAATCACTGACGCAACAATTTGAGCGTTTCAGTTGTCTCATCAGTGAACTGAGGCTTGTTAAAACCACTTTTACAAACTCAACTCAAAATAGCAGGTTCCTCAGGTCACTGCCAGAAAAATGGGACACCATAGCTTTTGTCACCCGAAATTCACCTGAGTTCAAGGATCTGACCTTGACCCAACTCCATGGTCGACTCCTGACCTACGAAAGGGAGTTGAACCAGAAAAGGAAGTTACAAGAGTCAGGGAAAACCGTTGATGATTATTCATTCGGTAACACTGCTCTTCTGGGTCAAGAAGAATCTGGTGGTAGTGGTAAGGATCAGGGTTATGATCACTTCATTAACATAACTGCTGGTGCAAATTTTAACAACCCTGATCCTCACTCTACAGGTTATGCATTCACTGCAAATGAAAACCAGATGTCAGACAATTTAAGCTTTGAACTCAATGATCTACAGCATTTCGACCCCACTGATCTAGAGGAAATGGACATCCTGCACCAACTGGCTTTGCTTAGTGTTAGAACTAGCAAGTTTTATAAAAGAACAGGGCGAAAATTCCCAGGGTTGCATGGGAATCTAAGGGTTGGGTTGGATAAATCGAAAATCAAGTGTTATAAGTGTAACAGGTTAGGACATTTTGCTAGAGAGTGTAGGAGTCAAACAACTGGTCCCATAATCACTCACCCTAGTTCAAATCCTAGACCTCAAAATCAAAACACTGTGCACTATGCCCAATATGCCCCAGCAGCACATGTGAACACTGCTCACTATGCTGTTGCTCCTGTGCCAGTGCATTATGTCCAAACAGCTGCTCAACAGATCCAATATGTTCAAACCCCTGCTCCCCAGGCACAAGTGCAACCTGCACCACAAACCACTGCTCCAGTAGCAACACAACCAGATCAACAAAGTTTCTTTACTCAAGAATTTGTTGACTGGAGAAGTATGCCTGAAGACCTCAGTGATGAAAATTTTGCACTCTATGCTTCTAATGTTTCTTCTCATGATGAATTTTGTTTGATGGCATTAGAGTCAATACAGGAGGGTGTTGAGCCTGAAGAGGAACAGCTGGTCTCTGAAACAGTGGATGAGGTGATTGAAGAAGTGGTTACTGCTGTGGCTAATGAAGTACTGTTGGAAGAAAGTTCAGGCACCCTGATTGAACCACTGACAGATCCATGGTCCGAAGAAGAAAAGACAGGTGAGATAGAAGAGAGAGCTGAAGATGAGGAAAATCCTAAATGTGATTGTGCAATGATGGCTGCTGCAAAGGTATCACCTCAAGTTCTTGAAAAACTGTGTTCTGACAATTGCATTATTGCTTTTGCTAACATCAAAGAGGTGAATGAAAACCTTCGTGATAAAATCTTATCTGATGAAGTCATATTTGAAAGATCTCTAAAAGAACTTAAAAACAAATTGGCTGAAAAAGAGAAAGAGATTTGCAGCATGAAAGAAGAGCAAAGCGTAACCAAAACCCAACTTCAAACCTTGGTAGAAAAATACCAAGGTTGCAAAAAGGAGTTAGAATCCACCCAGATCACATGTGAGAGATGGGTGGAATCATGCAAAGGGTATGAGGTTATGCTTGAGAAACAGATAAAAAGCAATGTGAAATTTGGGGTTGGTTATAGAAAACATGATGATGAAAACACTGCTTTTGGAAAATCTGTTTCAACCACTGATGTAACTGCTGAGTTCATCCCCACAAACAAGAATGGCCAAGAAGTGAAAATCACTGACAAACTTGGTAACAAAATCACACTTGACAGACCAATGGGCCCCTCTGCTTTTGAGGAGATTGAAAATCATCAATTTAAACCAAAATGGTCTGATGAGTGTGATATTCTTGAAAATTTCAAGCCAATGGATTTTACATCAACTGATGGTGTTAAAGCTCCAAAAGCTAAAGTCATTCCTCTTAAGGACATCCCAGCAGTGGTCAAAACCTCTGCTGCAAAGGAATCTGAAAAGAGGAAGAAGAAAGAAAAAATTGATAACTTGTTTTGTGAATTCTGTGAGAAGAGGAACCATCTAACAAAAGATTGCTTCCACTTAAAAGCTTATGATTTAACTAAAACAAGTGTCACTACTTCAGCTGAAAGTTGCAGTGTTTGTGGTAAAACAAACCATAAAACTCAGGCATGTGTGTATCTGATGCGTGTCGGTGTGTATATATTTTAGATGTATAATTAAGCCCTTTTTACACTTTTAGCCAAGTTTTAAATTTATAAAACACGATATTTACTAACACTAAACACACATATGGGCAAGTGCACCCATCGTAGACGTAGTATAGTGTTGGTAAGATACCGAGGTCGTCCAAGGACACAAGAGCTTTTAATACCGGTTTATCCTCAACGTCTAACCAAATCAAAAAGTTAGAAAAAATGTTTTAAACTAAGAAAAATAAAAACTAACTAAATGCTGAAAAATAAAATAAAATAAAAACAGATAGACAAGATGAATCACTTGGATCCGACACGTGTATTAGTATAACCTTTGATTATTTTCGCACTTTTGCACTTGTTTAAGAGATTATCTTAGTTATTGTAGTAGGCCCCTCTTTTGAAGGCGACGTTACCCTCAACCCAGTAGTTTGAGTCAGCAAGGATACAATCCTAAAGGGTCGGATTATTGAAAGATAATGAATTAAGTTATTAATGCAAATTATGGTAGGCCCCGCTTTTGGCGGTGACGTTACCCTCGGCTAAGTAGTCTGAGTCAGCAGGGATACAGTCCTAAATAGCCGGGTTATAGTATTAATAGTAGTTAGCTTATGAGGGGGTCAAAGAGTTTGGATCCCCGCCATCCAATACCTATGGGCATTGAAGGAGATCCTACTAAATTTGACCCAGGTCCCAAGCAGGACCTCTAAACGCTGAACAAGGGCAAGACCCTTACCAAACCGTTCCCTTAACCCCCGACCAGGTAGCCAACATACCTCCATATAGACCGTGGAGATATGAATGGTGAAAATCTTTTATTTTATATAGACAGTAAAATAACGCCAAGACACCACGGACAAACGATAAGGAAAGATCACCTTCAACATAAGTAACTAGTTATTAAAGTCATTAATACAAAACCAAATAAAAAGTGCAAAAGATTAAAAATAAAAAGTATTATACTAAACACTTGTCTTCACCAAGTGATGTAAGAGACTTAGGCAAACATGGCCTTGATTGTCAAGAACTCTTACGATCAATCTTGGATCCCGAGACGACTCACACACTCTATGATGGACAATGGATGATGGTGGTGGATGATGGTGTTATGGTGGTGATGGGTGGTGGATGAAGTGTGAGAGAGGTGGTGTGCCGAGGGATGAGTTGAAATGAAGCCAAGCACTCCTATTTATAGGCTAAACAGAAGCCTGGGCACGGCCCCGTGTCCGCTGGACACGCCCCCGTGCCCGTCTGACACTCTCTCTCTTCATTAATTGTAATTCGCAATTACAATAAATGCACCTGCAGCACTCTGACCACGCCCCCGTGTCCGCTGGGCACGGCCCCGTGGTGGGCAATAGAAGCTTCTACCACTTTGTCTTTTGTGCCAGGGCTGACCATCCTGGACACTGCCCCGTGCTCGCTGAGCACGGCCCCGTGTCCGCTGGACACGCCCCCGTGCCCGCTGGACACAGCCCCGTGTTCAGCTGGGCACAGCCCCATGCTCAGCTGGGCACAGCCCCATGCTCAGCTTTCTTCTTGTTTTTGCTTTGGGAGATGCTGTCGAGGAGTCGGGCATGCCACGTTTCTTCCTTTTCTTTGTATTTATGTTGGATTTGGCTGCATTTTTGCTTCTTTTGTTCATTTAAGCTCTTTTAACCCTGAAAATACAAAAGGAAGACAAAAGCACACTTTTTCCAACATTAGTACTTAAAAAGGGTTAGTTTTATGCCTCATTTGATGTAATTTATATGTTGCATTTTACACACATCAAATACCCCCACACTTGAATCTTTGCTTGTCCTCAAGCAAAACTCTTTAATATATGGCTTACACTCCCAAATGGAATGGGTAGAAGAGAAGGTTTTGGGCTTGTCTTTGAGTGTCGGGAATCCAAGATCTTTATTGGGTTTTATTTTTATACTATTTACAATCCTATTCGTTGTGATTTATTTAGAACGTTTCATAAGAGAAATTACTTATTTGGGCATAACATGCCTTTTTAAAATTTCATTTATATACAAGTTCACATACCTCACGGGGGATCACTCAACACTCGGCCGAAGGTGTATTTTTAGTGAATCACTCGAGAGCGGCATGGAACTTATTCCTACCATAAGCTTGCCAAGCAATCAATCCTCCTCTTTTTTAACTTTATACCTTAGTAAATATCAAGAGGACTTTTTGGGTGAAGGGTTAGGCTTGGGCTAAAGGTGGGTGGTTGGGTTAGTGGTTAGTAAAAGGGCGAAAAGCGTAAAAAGCGTCGGTTTTCGTAAAACACTTTGTTTTTTTTTCCTCTTTTTTCTTCTTTTTTTTTTCTTCACTTTTTTTTTAATTCTAATGAAGCATTTTTCAAACAAGGTTTCTTTTGATGAGCTTGTTTGTTTATTGCTAACTTCATCTCTTTTTTTTTTCTTTTTCTTTCTTTTTTTTTTTGTGTCATAAGAAAACCAAGCTTTGTTACTAAAATAAAGGGTTTAAAATGAAAAAGGTTTTGGTGGGTAAAGGGTGTTTGTTTTGGGGAAAGAAACGAAAAGGTTTAGGCTCAAAGGGGTTAACTAGGGGGATTTTTGGGTAGATGGTAAAAAAAAGGAAAATTAATGGTGTAGAAATAAAAAGGGGTTAGTCCTAATGCCTCCATCATTTACTTACTCGGGTTTAAGTTGGTAAGGACCGGGAATGTATCGTCGTGGCAAGTTCTAGAGTCGTAAGAACCAAGCGGCTATTCACACAAGAAACGAAAAATGAGCATTTAGTTTAAAGATGTATATTTGTATGCTCAATAAAGGCTCAAAACTCACTTTTGTGGGAATGGGTTTTTATGTGATCAAGTATATATAATCAAATTTTAACTAAGATTGTCATGCCGTTTCATAATCTTCTTATTTGGTTCTTTTTATCACGACGCTATCGGTTGTAAATTTAGAAAAATATAACCTTTTTAGAACTTGTTATTCCTAAATTAAACCAAGACAAGTAAAAAAAAAATGAAAAGTTTTTGAAAAAAATTTGGGGTGATTAGCGGTTCCAATAGAGTTTTGTGTAAGGCTTGTTATTAGGACTTGCAAAATTCAAGGTTTTAGCATCCCCCCACACTTAAATTACACATTGTCCTCAATGTGTCCCAAAAATAAGTTTTTCGGTTGATTAAAATGTGTAAAAGTGGGTTAAAAACAAGATTTTATGGTACTGGGTAGCTGAACACGGGGTGGTGTTGGCTGAACACGGCCCCATGTCCAGACTGCCAGTACCAAAAATAAACAGAAGGCTGGGCACGGGGGCGTGTTCAGTGAGCACGGCCCCGTGTCCAGGTACCTGAACTGGGCATTTCTGCATAGTTTTGGGCACGGGGGCGTGTTGGGTGAGCACGGCCCCGTGCTGAACTTGCTGTAATGAAGAAAAATCGTCGGAAGGCTCTGTTTTTATGTATGGGGTGTTGGTTCAAGCTTCCCTTAGCATCCTTCACCATCCTGAGTGTGTTTTATTCCTGAAAATTAAAAACTAAACTAGAAAACATAAAAGTTAATCTAAACTAAACTACGGATAGTTCCGCGGAATGCCTCCGTGGTGCGCCACGTTTATAAGGGTCCTTGGCTAGACCCACCTTATCAGGTGGCTCTGGCTCATCTTCAATTAGGGGGTCGTCATTGCCAAAAGGATATTTCATTGAGCGCTCAAGATCTATGCTCCTTTTGAATGCCCCTAATTGAAGAGGTAGATTGTTGAATTTCCGGTTTTTCAAAGCTTTGTGAGTTTGCACAAAAGGTTTTCCCAAGACTAGGGGGCATCATCTAAGATGACGAAGTCGGTTGGGATTACCATTTGATTTGTTTGAACCAAAACATCTTCAATTACACCGATTGATTTCATTACTTTTCGGTCGGATAGAAAAATGGGTATTTGAAGTGGAGTGAAATCACTAATACTTAACTTTTCAAAAATGTAGTTAGGCATTATGTTAACACAAAGATCTTTATCAATAGTGATATTGCTAATAAACGAATTTTGAAAGAAACATGGAACCGGTGTAATGTTAATTTCAAAAGGATCTTCTTTTATTAGCGAGGTTTGATCATTAGTTAACTTAACACTTACTAAGTCATTGATTTTAGCATTAGTGTTTAACTCTTTTAAAAACTTGGCATGAGGGGTTATTAAACAATGATTTTCGAAAGTAGGTGACAAGAGAATAATTTCCTCAAAATTAGACTCTTCTTGAATTTTAACATTATCGGACTCACCATTTTCGTTGTTTAACTCATGTGTCTGTTTTTCACTTTCTTGTTCTTCCATTTTTACACTTTCAACTATCTCTACGTTATTATCATTTTTTAACTCTTCTCTTGCGCAGGATTCCTCTTCCCTTGCGCGAGATTCTTTTATGCAACGTTGGATAGTTTTAATGTGTTCTAATATCCTATTAGTTACTTCGGTGAGATTGAAAGAATTTGGATCCTCAAAGCTTGAATCCGGTTGTTCGATCCTTGGTTCCTCATAGTACTCATATGAAGTAGATGGTTCACACCATTGTTCTTCATTGTAAGTGTATGATGGATAAGGGTCGAAACTTTGTTCTTCATAGTACTCATATGAGGTGGGTTGTTCACGCCATGGTTCCTCATAATAAGAATATGAAGGTGGTGGCTCATATCTTGAGTCCTCAAAGTATGAGTATGAAGGCTCATACCTTGGTTCATCAAAATATGAGTATGAGGAAGGAGGTTCATACCTTGGGTCTTCATAGGATGTGTATGAAGTTGATGGCTCGTACCTGGGCTCCTCATAATGGTTGTATGAATTGGATGGTTGATATGAAGTACTATATTGAACCGAGCGTGCATTACGACAATTAGTGCAATAATTACCTCTATAATCATCCTCATCATAGGTGTAGTTGTAACCCCTTGAGTATTGATCCATAAGAATCACTCAACAGATCACAACTGAGTCTCGGGACCAGAAAACAAAAATAAGACGGAAACAGAAGCTGGACACGGCCCCGTGTTGAGTGAACACGGCCCCGTGTTCAGGGACTGTATCTGGGCGTTTTAATTAAATTTACTGGTCACGTTGAGCACGGGGGCGTGTTCAGCGAGCACGGCCCCGTGTTCAGACTCTGTATCTGGGTATCTACTCTAAAATATGCAGCACGGGGGCGTGTTCAGCGAGCACGGCCCCGTGTTCAAGCTACTGTAAATGCAAAACTAAACTAAAATGCAGAAAAATGCGCGCGTTTTGAAAAGGTTTTGAAAAACTGATTAGGCCGTCGATTTTAAGCTTTCTTAAAATCCTTGTGTCCCCGGCAACGGCGCCAAAAACTTGATGCGTGTCGGTGTGTATATATTTTAGATGTATAATTAAGCCCTTTTTACACTTTTAGCCAAGTTTTAAATTTATAAAACACGATATTTACTAACACTAAACACACATATGGGCAAGTGCACCCATCGTAGACGTAGTATAGTGTTGGTAAGATACCGAGGTCGTCCAAGGACACAAGAGCTTTTAATACCGGTTTATCCTCAACGTCTAACCAAATCAAAAAGTTAGAAAAAATGTTTTAAACTAAGAAAAATAAAAACTAACTAAATGCTGAAAAATAAAATAAAATAAAAACAGATAGACAAGATGAATCACTTGGATCCGACACGTGTATTAGTATAACCTTTGATTATTTTCGCACTTTTGCACTTGTTTAAGAGATTATCTTAGTTATTGTAGTAGGCCCCTCTTTTGAAGGCGACGTTACCCTCAACCCAGTAGTTTGAGTCAGCAAGGATACAATCCTAAAGGGTCGGATTATTGAAAGATAATGAATTAAGTTATTAATGCAAATTATGGTAGGCCCCGCTTTTGGCGGTGACGTTACCCTCGGCTAAGTAGTCTGAGTCAGCAGGGATACAGTCCTAAATAGCCGGGTTATAGTATTAATAGTAGTTAGCTTATGAGGGGGTCAAAGAGTTTGGATCCCCGCCATCCAATACCTATGGGCATTGAAGGAGATCCTACTAAATTTGACCCAGGTCCCAAGCAGGACCTCTAAACGCTGAACAAGGGCAAGACCCTTACCAAACCGTTCCCTTAACCCCCGACCAGGTAGCCAACATACCTCCATATAGACCGTGGAGATATGAATGGTGAAAATCTTTTATTTTATATAGACAGTAAAATAACGCCAAGACACCACGGACAAACGATAAGGAAAGATCACCTTCAACATAAGTAACTAGTTATTAAAGTCATTAATACAAAACCAAATAAAAAGTGCAAAAGATTAAAAATAAAAAGTATTATACTAAACACTTGTCTTCACCAAGTGATGTAAGAGACTTAGGCAAACATGGCCTTGATTGTCAAGAACTCTTACGATCAATCTTGGATCCCGAGACGACTCACACACTCTATGATGGACAATGGATGATGGTGGTGGATGATGGTGTTATGGTGGTGATGGGTGGTGGATGAAGTGTGAGAGAGGTGGTGTGCCAAGGGATGAGTTGAAATAAAGCCAAGCACTCCTATTTATAGGCTAAACAGAAGCCTGGGCACGGCCCCGTGTCCGCTGTACACGCCCCCGTGCCCGTCTGACACTCTCTCTCTTCATTAATTGTAATTCGCAATTACAATAAATGCACCTGCAGCACTCTGACCACGCCCCCGTGTCCGCTGGGCACGGCCCCGTGGTGGGCAATAGAAGCTTCTACCACTTTGTCTTTTGTGCCAGGGCTGACCATCCTGGACACTGCCCCGTGCTCGCTGAGCACGGCCCCGTGTCCGCTGGACACGCCCCCGTGCCCGCTGGACACAGCCCCGTGTTCAGCTGGGCACAGCCCCATGCTCAGCTGGGCACAGCCCCATGCTCAGCTTTCTTCTTGTTTTTGCTTTGGGAGATGCTGTCGAGGAGTCGGGCATGCCACGTTTCTTCCTTTTCTTTGTATTTATGTTGGATTTGGCTGCATTTTTGCTTCTTTTGTTCATTTAAGCTCTTTTAACCCTGAAAATACAAAAGGAAGACAAAAGCACACTTTTTCCAACATTAGTACTTAAAAAGGGTTAGTTTTATGCCTCATTTGATGTAATTTATATGTTGCATTTTACACACATCAGTATCTCAAAAACTTTAATGAGAAGAAGAATGAGTACATGGCTAAAACATCCTTGAGTTCATCAGCATCATCACCATCTGTCAAATTCACAAAGAAACAACCACTGTTTGTGCCAGTTCAAACAGCTGTCACAAAACAGCTGAACCAAACATCTGTCAAAAGAGATGTTCAGGTTACTGATGCACCTCCTGCCAATCAGTTCAGAAAAGGCAAGGAAAAACAGTCTTACCAAAGGATTCCACACGTTTATGAGGTCTACAAAAAGCCCTCTAAACCCAGAGTGAATAGACATCCTTTTGGGTATCAGCAGGTGATTGGGCAAGACCCTCAACAGTGGTTAGCAAGAAACAGTACTAAAACTGTCCAAACCCCTGACTTAACCACTGTCCATCACTCTGCATCCATACCAGACACTGCTGAATCCCCATCCAAAGCCCTGTTGGCTTTGGAGCCCTTAATGAACTAATCCTTTTACTTCATGTGCAGGGAGCTTCTGCATGCTTTGATAGTCTTTGGTATGTAGATAGTGGAGGCTCCAGGCACATGACAGGATGTAAAGCCCTCCTCAAAGACTTTAAAATCCATGGAGGGGGTGATATATCCTTTGGGAATAATAGTAAAGGGAAAGTTCTAGGGTCTGGGACAGTGCAATCTGGTAATGTAAAATTTGAAAATGTCAATCTAGTAGACAATCTGAAATTCAACCTTCTGAGTGTATCTCAAATGAGTGACAAAGGGTTTGGGTCATTCTTCACAAAAGACTGTTGTAGGATTGTTGGACCAGAAATGGTTAAAAAGATTGAAGCAATAATAAAAAATGATCAAACTAAACTTGTTGCTCAAAGAAGTGGCAATGTTTATGTTGTTGACATGTCTAAAGAGTGTCCCAGAGCTGATGCCTGTCTGTTCTCAGCTGCCTCTAACAAAGAGACAGAACTTTGGCACAGAAGACTGGGGCACACAAATCTTAAGACAATAACAGAAATTTCAAAAAATGGTTTGGTAAGAGGCCTACCACAAAAATTGTTTTCATGTCCTGAACATTGCATTTCCTGTTTAAAAGGAAAACAACATAAAAATTCTTACAAGTCCATTGAAGAGTCCAAAACAACCCAGTGTTTGAAAATGCTACACATGGATTTGTTTGGCCCAGTTCAAGTCATGAGCCTCAAAAAGAAAAGATATTGTTTGGTTATAGTTGGTGACTTTTCTAGGTTTACATGGACTTTCTTTTTGCACTCTAAAGATGAAACTGCAGGCATTTTGCAAGACTTTGTGACACAGGTTGAAAAGCAATTTGATCTTCCAGTAAAAAGCTTTAGGAGTGACAATGGCACAGAATTTAAAAATAAGGAGTTGGATGCCTTCTGTGTGAAGAAAGGGATTGTAAGGCAGTACAGCATCCCTAGAACACCAGAGCAAAATGGGGTTGTTGAAAGAAAGAACAGAACTTTGATTGAGGCTGCCAGAACTATGCTTGCAGATTCAGGTTTGCCATTAACTTTCTGGGCAGAGGCAGTAAACACTGCTTGCTATGTCCAAAACAGAGTTTTAATAAACCCCAGGCACAAAAAGACTGCCTATGAAATTCTGTATAAAATCAAACCACTGATCTCATACTTCAAGGTGTTTGGCTGCCCATGCTTTATTTTGAACTTAAAAGATTCCATTTCAAAATTTGCAGCCAAAATTGATTGTGGTTATTTTCTGGGATACTCAACCACTGCCAAGGCCTACAAAGTGTTCAATGCACGGACCAAGGTAGTGGAGGAGACTTTGGATGTAAAGTTCAATGAACTTTCATCAATGAACATCCCAGCAAATCCTGCTGATCTGTTTGATCTTGAAAAATTCACTTTTGAAAATACTGCTATCAAGACTAACAGTGCAGGTCCATCAGAGGATACATCACCAGACTATGGGTATGAAATCATCATCCCTCAAAGGTCTGCCACAAAGGGAAAAGCACCAGTTGTTCAAAACAGCTGCCAAAGCTCAACCACTGCTACCTCAACAGTTGTTGACCAAAGTAGCCCATCTACCGTTGCTTCCACATCCTCAAACACTGCTGACAAAAGTCCTCAAACAGTGGATAAAAGTCAGCAGTGGTCCACTTCATTACCACCCATTCCACCACCTTTTGAAGCCACTGCTGGGTCATCAAAGTCTCCAGCAGTGGTTAGCTCAGATGCTACACATTTGCAGCCTTCACCAACAAATGCCATCATACCATACCAAGGAGACTTAATCTTCTTGAGATCTCATCCACCTGATCAAATCATTGGCAACATAAATGAAGGGGTGCTCACAAGAAGCCAAACCCAAAACATTTGTCTTTTTACTGGTTTTCTATCACTCCATCAGCCGGTCAAGTACCAAGAGGCACTAAAAGACAACAGCTGGGTAGAAGCCATGCAATAGGAGCTCCAACAGTTTAAAAGACAACAAGTATGGGAACTTGTACCACTGCCAAAAGAGGTTAGTCCCATTGGCACAAAGAGGGTCTTCAAGAACAAAACAGATGAAAGGGGCATTGTTGTCAAGAACAAAGCCAGGCTTGTGGTTCAAGGTTACAGACAGGAAGAGGGGATTGATTATGATGAAACATTCGCCCCTGTTGCAAGATTGGAAGCTATCAGACTGTTCCTGGACTTTGCTGTCAACCACAACATGAAGGTGTTTCAGATGGATATCAAAAGTGCTTTCCTCTATGGTACATTGCAAGAAGAGGTGTATGTATGTCAACCTCCAGGCTTTGAGGATCCATTTTATCCTGATCATGTCTACAGGCTAAACAAAGCCTTGTACGGCCTGAAACAAGCACCAAGGGCCTGGTATGAAACTCTTTCCAACTTTCTACTCTCAAATGGTTTCAAAAGAGGTACCATTGATAAAACACTGTTTCTTAAATGGAGAGGGAAAGATTTAATGATTGTCCAAATTTATGTGGATGACATTATTTTTGGAAGCACATGTACCAAAATGTGTGAAGAGTTTAGAGAACTCATGACAGCTGAGTTTGAAATGAGTGCAATGAATGAGCTGCAATGCTTTCTTGGTCTCCAAGTACAACAATTGCAAAATGGAACCTTCATTCATCAAAGCAAATATGCTAAAGAACTTTTAACTAAATTTGATATGAATGATTGTAAACCATGCAGCACACCCATGGCCACAAATAAGCTGGTCATGTCTGATGAAAAGGATGAGCTGATTGACCAAACACTTTATAGAAGCATGATTGGGTCTTTATTGTACCTAACTGCATCTAGACCAGACATCATGTTTGCAACATGTGTCTGTGCAAGAAGTCAATCAGCTCCCAGAAAATCAAATCTCATTGCTGTAAAAAGGATTCTCAGATACATAAAAGGTGCTCCCACACTTGGTATCTCGTATCCAGCTAATGGGAATATCAAGCTTTCAGGTTTTTTAGACAGTGACTTTGCTGGATGTCATACCACAAGGAAGTCCACTTCAGGAGGGTGCCAGTTTCTAGGTGATTGCTTAGTCTCTTGGCAAAGCAAAAAGCAAGCAACAGTTTCAACATCCACTGCTGAGGCTGAATACATTGCTGCTGCAAGTTGTACAGCCCAACTCCTGTGGCTTCAAAATCAGTTGCTGGATTTTGGTATCACTGCCTTAAAGACCCCACTCATGTTGGACAGCCAGGCAGCAGAAAATATCATAAAAAAATCCAGTTTCCCACTCTACCACAAAGCACATCGACATCAGACATCACTTTGTGAGGGATTGCTATGAAAAAGGTTTGATTTCTCTGCATCATGTCCCAACTAAAGACCAGCTGGCAGATGTGCTCACAAAAGCACTTGATACAGCCACTTTTGAAAGCTTGGTCTCTAGGATTGGGATGCTAAACATGGAATAACAAGCAACATCTTGTCTTTCTATGAATAAAAGCAACAAAATGTTTTCAGAAAATCAAAAATCCATCCTTAAAAATAGCTAAAAATGAAAATTTCATTAAAATCCTTAAAAGTCTGCCATAACCACTGATTGTTCAAAAGTCTGCTCTACTTCAAAAAGTCTGCCCACTGCTGAAAGACAACCTCTGTTCTCTCATTTCTTGATAACCTTTGTTGTTCAAAAGCAGTGTCTTATCCACTGATAGTGAAAATCATCCACTGCCCCCTTTCCACTGCTTTCATCAGTTGCTTTCATCAAAAGTACTGTCCTTCATTTTCACCAATGGTTGTCACGTGGGCAGTACATAGCAGTCAGACCTTTTGTAACAGCTGCCACGTCAGCATTCATTCTCTTTCCTATAAAATTCCCCACTCACCACCAAAACAGGGTTTTACTGTCGAATTGAATTCTTAAAAATTCTCTTCTCAAAGCAGTTTTTCTTCTCATCTCTCACAAATTCCTTCGATCGTTCGTTTCAAAAATGACAAAATCGAAGTCATCTGCAAAACCCACATCAAAATCATCGAAAACAGCCTCTAAAAAGGCAATCTCTACTGAAATTCCATTCAAAAAATCTCACAATCTCCTGGGTCTTCTCAGAAAACCAGGAACCACAGATGTTTTCGATTCCATTATTAACATCATGGCAAAATCAAAGTACAAAACTATGCTCACATCCGATGCACCAATCTATTTGGCGACCCAAAGGGAGTTTTGGAAGAATGCAACCCTTGAAAAACAAGGAGACATTGCAACCGCCATTCACTCTTCTGTAAAGGGTAAAACTGTTCAAATCACGCCACAATCCATCTCCGAAGTCTTTCAACTCGATGACCAGGCAGGTAAAACTTCCTTCACTAAAAACGAGTTGCACATTGACTTCATTGAAAGAGGGTATGAAGCCACAATGATGACGAAACTAACCTTAGAAAAAGGTTATTTTCCTCCTGCACCAAGATTCCTATTTCATACCCTCCTACTATGTGTTTCAAACAAAACCACTTCTTTTAATGAGTTCCCTATAAAGATTCAAAATCTTGGATATGCAATTCTTTAAGAAGAAAATTTTAACTATTCTCGGGAAATCTTTAAAGATTTGGTTAATAATGTTGAAACCAAATCATTCTTACTATTTCCAAGGTTTTTAAGTTACTATTTTGAAAAGAAATTCAGTAAGGATGATTTAGCTTTAATAAACCAAGGTGAAATAACTGTAATAAACTGTCTAACATCTGAAACTTTTTCACGAATGTTAGCACCTTGCAAAACACAAGCAGGGGTGCCTGAGCAGAATTTAGCAGCTACCACTGCTCCTCAGGTATCTGCTGCTGAGCCTACTGCTCTAGGTGATCAAAGCAGCAGACCAACTGTTTTGAAACCCACACCTACAAAACCCAAAAGGCTTTACAAAAAGAAAAATAAAAAACCCCCCAAACCAATCAAAACGGAACTCTGGAGGATGAGATACCAGAGTTAATGCCTGTGACAACACACATGTCACAAGAAACCACTGCTGCTTCTTCCTCACAGCAGTTGGTACAAATATCTCAACCTATAACCATAACTCCTCCTGCTTCTTCACAAAAAGAACAGGTTGTACACAAAGGGCCACCACATTATGATGCTCTGGACACATTCGTTTCCATCATCCACAGCTCAATGCCCGGAGCAAGTCCGCCTTCTACACCAACCATCACATCCACAATTCCACCAAAAACACAACTACTGTTGGATGCAATTGATTTGAACCAGGCATTACTCAGTCCTTTTCAATCACCTGTCAATGAGAATATGCCTCAACAAATTACTGAGCCTGCTGTATCATTCATTGCTAACCCACCAACACAACCTGAGGAGGTTACACCCATTGAGTTACAAGTAACTCTTTGTGGTAATCCAAGTGAAGCAGCCACTACAACTGTTGAACCCACTGGTTTACAGTTGGACAGTGGTTACATCAATAAGACTTCCTTGGAGGCAATTCCTTTTATAGCACCTCTGCCAACCACCAGTGGATTTATTTATCCTACTGGCAACATCAAAAGGTTGTCAAGTGTTGAAGGAAGAAGACCCCAGTACCAAGAAAAAGGGGCATCGGTGGTTAATGTTTGGAGTAAACTCCCTATCTCTACCACTGATAAAACCACTGTTAGTGGGAAATCAGATGATCCCATTCAATTGGGTGATGATTTAAAGTACCAGAAATTGACGGCTCATGTTGAAAAACTTGATAACTCTGTTGCAGAGCTCAAAGATATGCTCCAACAGTTGTTACAGGTATAAAAGGTACAATCCACTGCTGTTCCACCTCAAGCACCTGCTCTCCAACAGGCACCTGCTAGAAATGAGCTCTGGAATCTCTTTCAACCTTTTCTCCATCATCAAGCACAAGTAGCAGATCAGCAACATGAAAAACATGTTCAAGAGCTGAGAAATGCTATGGAGTCTAGGTTCAAAGATACTCTGGCTGATCTAAAGGCTCTCAAAACTCAGATCCTGCACTCCACTGGCACTGCTCCTCCACCAGTGTTCTTCATTGATCAACTCCCCGAAGATAATGCCAAAAAGGGGGAGAAAATTCAGGATTGGAGAAGGAAAGGAATAACAGATGGTCTCTACCTTGCACCAGAAAATTCAAATATGACCAAACAGATTCCTTTGCCAGATGGGAGTAAGAAAATTGATGTGACCACAAATGCACTTGCAGAAGCACTTGCATGTGTGAAAAGGGATAGAGAGGCCAAAAAGAAAGCCAGGGTGGATTATCCGGATCAGGGTACTTCAGGATCAAGAGATGATGAAAATCTTATTGATGAAAAGAAGAAGCCTACAAGAAGAGTAAGGCTACCCAAATCCATTCCAGTCAGACGTTCAAAGTCTGCTAAAAAACCACCACCTAAAACAGCTGTTGTAACTCCTGTTGTATCAGCTGCTGTTGGTACTTCAGTAGTTTCAACATCTGCTCCCACTTCAACACACACCATCTCAACACACACTACATCCACTGCTTTACCACCATCACTACCAAAATCAAAATCACCTCCTGTCAAAAGGCAGAAGACAGCAGTTGTTATAACTTCTGCTGTAAAGACAACAGTGGTTGGAACACCAGTTGTTTCAACAGTTGTTAGTCTATCACCCACCACTGCCACTACAACCACCTTTCCATCCAAAACATCATCAGTCCCTCCTCAAATAAAGAGGAGAAGGCTAATTCCTAAAGATGATGTCTCTTCACCATCACAAACATCTTCAAAATCTTTAGCTCTTGTCAATATACCAAAACCAGTTCCACTTTCTTCTGTTCCAATGCACAAACCCTTACGTCTTGCAGGTGTTCAATTTCCTCTTGAACTGGAAGCTGTTAGAGAAGAAATAAAATCTTTTTATATTGAGGATGACCCTGCCAAAAGGAGTTTGCCTTCAATCAAAGGATATCCCTGGCCCAAAAATATTGATGAATATTTGAAGATAAAGGCCAAGCAAGCAGAAGATATCTCGAAAAGAAACACGCAAGGGAAATCTGACAAAGAAGTTTCAAGATACTATCAATATCTGCTCACACAAGTCAGTTCCCTAGAACGTTTTGCAAAGAATGTCAGTCAACAAATTTCAGAAAGAGCAGCTGAAACTTTGAAGAAAGACTACATTGAAAGCATTATGTTTCACAAGAGATACAAAGGAGAGAGACACATGTACAAAGAGTGGACTGTTCCAGAGCTTGAAGTTGAAGCAGCAAGAATTCAAGACATGATAAAAAGGAAAGTCACTCACACTCCTCCTGATTGGGCAAAGTTCAAAAAGAATGTACCTGACAAACAGTTGGAACTAGAGAGAATGAAAGAAGAATTGGTTGCTGCTGATTTTGGTACAAAAAGACAAATTGCTAGATGGAAAGAAGATATGGCCAGGTCAACCTACAAAAGTTGGAGGAATTAAGAAAAAAAGATCCTAAAATTCCTCAAAAACCTGACTATCCTGAAGCAAAGGTTTCAAAAAGGCCAACGAAGCTGCACACCAGGAAAGCCACTGCTCCTACTGGTACTGCCTTTTACAAAAGAAGGAAACAAAGCCAGTTAGGAGCTGAAAAAGTTCAAGAAATTCTTACTGGAAATGTTGTTGTAAAAGAAGGCTTTTTAAGAAAGTTAAAAGAAGAACTTGAACAGGAAAACTCTGCTACCACTGCTCAGCCAGTGATGAACAGGCCAGCCTCACCAAATACTTCTGCAAATAAGCATCTCCCAAGAAACCCACCAGGCTCAAAAATACAAAAGTGGGAAACTGACAAACAGACCTGCGTATTGACTTTGCTCAGGTCTGGTGGAGAAGTGGAGAAAATATCAAGGGAACAAGCTCTTGGCCTGAGTCTTGAAGATTTGCAGGATCTCCTTGATCTTCCACTTAGCAAGGATAATGAAAATACAGATGCCCTTGACTTTGAATTACAATTTAAAGGTCAGATAAGGGAGCTGTTAATGAGGCAATAAAATGTCCACAAATAATGAAGGGTTTTGGCATTATCTGTTCCAGGGGGAGATTGTTGGGATTGAACCCTATCAGAGGAACAGATAATTAAAGCGAAAACTGGATCAAAGCAGTGGATCCTGAATAAGCAGATGTTGATATACAAATCTCTCCCCTTGAAAGTGATTACAACTACTGATGACCTCCTATCTGCTGATCTTGCTAAACTGCTGACCCATAACTGCTGCTCAACTAAAGATCTGATGGAAGACTAAAGTCCTGCTGATTCAATCTACTGCCTTGAGTCAAGCACTGCTGATCCGGACAAGTGCTGCTGGGTTCACAGCAGTAGAAGGTTGCAGCAGCTGTTCTAAAGTCTGTTTTGTAATAAAATGTATTAGCAGTAGTTTACACAAGCAGTGTCTGTATAGATCAGAGATTAGAGTTTGTTAGGAGGTTAGATGTCACTTTCATGGTGACGTCAGCTAAGATGCTCAGTAGTTTGCAAGTGCCTATAAATAGTTCAGTACTTTGTATTGTTCTATTAGCTCTTTGCATCATTCGTCTTCTTTGCACGAAGAAACTACTGAGCTCTGGCTGAGGGGGAGTTTACAATCATTCATCAATCATTGTAATCGTGTTTGAAATAAATTCAATCTTTCGGTTCATTGTGTAAAGATGTTTGATAAAAGTATTACTCTCGTTTGATTGTATGCAAAGTTTGTGTTCATCTTAATTTCCGCTGCACACTCATCCATCTTCATCTTATTTACAAACATAAAATACAATCAAAATCAAACTCAGATCCAACACGAATCCACAAGTCTGCAGGTTGCATCGTTTCAGTTTGTCTACATCGATTTGCAATTGATTGTGTTACGGTGATGTTTGTTTGCGCATATTATTCACAAATTAGTTTTGATTACATTTACAAATCAAGGGTCTTGGTTATCACAGATCTGTGCACTCATACATAATCACGAATCAGATTAATTGATCAGTCAATCCGCATTCACGAATTAGTTTGTTTCTGATTCGTATAGATCGTTCATTTGCAAGAATTTGAGATTCTTCATTCACAGGGGTTTGTTTTTGCAGAACTGATTTGCACAAAAATTACAAGTTCATCTGGTTAAATTAGTTCATTTGCTGAACAGAAGTATGTCTGTACAAATCTGATTTGTTCATTCACTGTTCAGAATTAGGTCCATTTGCTGAGTTCATTCGGAACAAGTTGTAGGGGATATGGGAAATCAATCGACTATATGTTCGCCAATGAAATTATTTCCTGATAATAAGTCTTGGTCATTTAGTTACAAGCTTTTGCAATAGCGGTTTTTAATTTCTAGTTTCTTAGGTGCATCGACAATCATTACAAGTTGTTCTTCAATTTTTTTTCTTTTATTAACTTTATCAGTTAGTAAAGAACTGCTTGTTGGTTTGCGATTTCTTTTAACATACATAGCTAATTTCTTAGTTGTTATGGTTTGTTATTCATTGATTATTATATATCTTCATCTTGATTTCTTATTTCTAGATTTGGTATGTTTATGTAAGTTCTGTTGGTTTCTCAAATAGCTGCTATATGTTGCATTTTGGCTTTAGTTGGTTACATATGGATTGTTCAAACATTAGTTCTTAAAATTGACTTATTCCTAGTTTCTTAGTTCTTACCATTATAGTTCTTCATTTTTCATTTTAATTACAAGTTCCCTGGATTTGTTTTTTTTCCTTAGTTTGCAAGAAAATATATAACACTGAGGGTTAATATTGCAGAGTGCAGAAAACCATAGGGGATAACAAGAAAGGGTAATATAGTCATTTTACTTCGGGGTAATATTGCAGAGTAGAACAAATCATAGGGGGTAATATGAAAGGGTAATATAGTCATTTTACATACCATTTAACAGTCAAACAACTGTTGACTGACGGCAGGGGGTAATTGTGTGACAGAACATCAACGTTGGGGGGTAAAATTGCAATTATTTCGTTAGACGGGGTCAGAGTGCCAATTAGTCTAAACCCAGGGGGTAAAATTGATGAAAATAACCCCTTCGTGTGTCTCGCCACATTAAATTCTACTATTTTTTATAGCTGTGAACTATTTACATTACCCAAATTTTAAATCAGTTCAGGTAAAACCCGCAGACACATTAATAAGCAGGCCAGTCGATTCAAAAACAAGAGTCCAAAACCCCAAATTTCTTCAAGTTCAATTAACAATGGCAGCAAAGCAAATGGAAGAGATACAGAGGAAATTGACGCTGTTATCTTACCCTAGGGCCAATGCTCCGTCTCAATCTCTCCTATTTGCCGGCATGGAGCGTTATTCACTTCTCGAGTGGCTGTTTTTCAAGTAATAATTTGCTGTTAATTTAGTTTAGGTTTATCATGCGTATTTGTTGTGATTCTTGTTTAATTGCAGGTTGTTAGGTGATAAGTCCCCCTTCTCTCACCAGAATTTGCAAGGAGATGGTCTGGATCGGGACGAGGAGACGTCTCGGATACAATGTATGTGATTTACTACTGTTTATGTTGAATTAACTGTTTTGGAACTGATATTTGGGGATGCTGCTAAGTTATTTGACCTAATTTTGATCATTTAGTTAGTTTTGACACATGTAGGAGATGCCAGGCAATAAGGAGACAGCTATTGGATTATTATATGTTAGAAATGATTCATATATATATATATTAGTAGTAATAGTAATGTATCTTGGGATTTAGGAATCAGCTTATGTGTCCTAAGTTGGTTGATAAAAATGTGTAGCATGGTCTAAAAAAACTGTTGAGGGGTGTGCCACGAAGCGAGGTGGTAGGGAAACGTGTTTGAGGCGCGCCTCATGGGGGATTATGTTTGTATGTACGCCTCTAAGGGCCGAGGAAGTAAGAAAACACGTGTGCCTCATGGGGTTATGTGTGTTTTTTATGTTTTAGACTTTCTGTGTGAATTATTTTATTTTTTATGTGTGTTTTTGATGTTTTAGACTTTCTGTGTCAATTACTTTATTCTTTATAAGATATTCAATTTTTATATCTATATATTTTAATTCCGCCTCGAGGCTCACTTCCGTTCTTTTAAACCTTGGTTTGTAGCAAGGAACGATATTGAATGTTTTTTTTTTTTGTGGGAGTCAAAACTCGCCATGTTAAAGTGTGGAAAAGAACATGTATTGGTTTATTTTGGAATTAATTGTTTTAGAACATATATGTAGGGCATGCCAAGCAATAAGGACACTGCTGATGGATTACCATATGTTATTGTCGGAAATGAAAAGATTAAGTGAAGAGGATTTTCAGCCCAATCACGGCTGTTTTACAGCCAAGATTCCAGCTCAGCCATTCATTGCCTTTCCTTTTATTCTTTTTTCAATTTACTATAAATTGGGCATATGTATGTTTATTCAAGCATGAACTCAGTAATCAAAAACATTTTTTATCTCTATACCTGTTGTTATGGTATCAGAGCAGTGTTTCTGATTCCTGAACACTTTGCTCATCATCTACAATCTATCCCAGCCAATCCAACCTCAAACCAGAAAACTCAAAAATCAAAATCAAACCCCGGAAAAATCAACAAACATCCGCTGCATCTGCTTCACAACCGTACAAGCCCACACTTCACAACCGTACAAGCCCACACTCCTCTTCTCCTCTCTAACCTCCGGTCGCCGGAGACCCACTCCGACCAACAGCAGATTCCGACCGCACCTCAGACCAAACGATACCCCCTCTTCCTCACCATCTGCTTTCACCCACAATCCGTGAAGCCTTTCCTCTTCTTCACCCACCTCCTCAAACAATTAGACACCACATCCGACACCGACAGCCGGTGGCTCCGCCTCTCTCCGCTGCCGCCGCCGCCGCTGCTGTTAGTACCATTCTCATCTTTCATCTTTTTTTCAACTTTAGCCCTCAAAATTCAAAATATTCCTTCAAGGATCGACGTAGGTTCTTCAAAAAGATAAGAGATTTCATAAGATTTGATGTGGGTATGTCAAAAGATTACAGATCTTTCAAGATTTGATGTGGGTTTTTCGAAAGATTACAGATTTCACAAGATTTGCTGTTGTCTTGTGGTGGATAAGGTGAGAAGTTGGTGACTTGTGTTGAAAAAGAAAGAAAAAGTAAAAGGTGGGGTGTGAGAGACACGTGAAGGAAGGAAAAAAAGGGGTTTATCACCTTTTTTTTTTTGGAAACTTTGTCCCTTGTTTAAAGACAGATTTTTAAAATATATATATTTATATATATTTTGCAAATGATTAATCACAGTAAATATGAGTTGTTGAAAGACTACCCGTTAACAAGTGGGGAAGCCTATTTAACAACACATAAAGGTGGTGATCAAGTCAATTCTTGGATTTTTGATTGTGGAGCCACTGATACGATGACGTACGAGCCATCGGACTTCGTGTCTACAAAGAAACCGAACAGAACCCACATCAAGACTGCAAATGGCGAAAATGCTTTAGTAAAGGGAGGAGGAACTGTCGAAATATCTCCCAATCTGAGATTATCAAATTGTTTATATGTTCCTTCGTTAACACACAAACTGTTATCAATAAGTCATGTTACAAAGGAACTCAATTGCACAGTTCTAATGCATCCTCATTTTTGTATCTTACAGGACATCAGAACTGGAAAGATAATTGGGCGTGGCACTGAACGACATGGCTTATACTATGTGGATGAGGTGACTCAGTCAGGGACTGCGATGCTCGCTCACGGAACAAAGAGTAGAGAAGCATGGCTTTGGCATAGGAGATTAGGGCATCCTTCTGCCGGGTATCTACATCTTTTACTCCCTACACTTTTCCCGTCAAACAGTAAATTAGACTGTGAAACATGTGCCTTAGCCAAAAGCCATAAAAAACCTTTCAAACCAAGTAACACTAGGGTCAGTGAACCCTTTTCACTAATACATTCTGATGTTTGGGGTCCAGCTGAAACGAATGGAGGTCAAAATCTTCGTTTCTTCCTATTATTTGTTGATGACTGTACCCGGATGACATGGGTATATTTTTTAAAACACAAATCTGAAGTTTTCGACAAATTTAAACTGTTTTACACCATGGTCCAAACTCAATTTAAAACCAACATTCAGATCTTAAGATCTGATAATGGAGGGGAGTACGTTAATACCTCCATGAAACAATTTATTCAAGAGAAGGGAATGATTCACCAAACCACTTGCCCAAAACACCCAGAACAAAATGGTGTAGTTGAGCGGAAAAATGGCATTTTGGTAGAAATGGCCCGAGCCCTTATGCTTGAATCCAAAGTCCCTAAATCTTTTTGGCCCGAAGCTATAAACACAGCTGTGTATCTCCTTAACCGTTTACCAACCAAAGCCCTTGACCTAAAAACTCCCCTAGATACCTTATCCACATTCACCAAACTACCCCCACCTCTTACCTTACCACCTCGTGTCTTTGGGTGTACCGTGTTTCCCCATATACCCAAAACCGAACGATCCAAACTTGATCCATGTGCCGAAAAATGTGTCTTTGTTGGTTATGGGGTGAATCAGAAAGGATACCGATGTTATAACCCATCACGACGTCGTGTGATTACGACTGTCCACTGCGACTTTCTTGAAACAGAATATTACTATCAGTCCCACCTCAGTGGTCAGGGGGAGATAGAACATGAAGACTCACTGAGTTGGTTGAAGTTGATTCCATTTGCAAGCGAAGATGAGTCATCTCATACATCCACACATACTAAGCCTGTCGAAAGTCTCACCCAAGAATCATCCAGACTGGTGTTCGAGGTAAGTGATTCTCCAAACCTTGGAAATGTGCCTGAATCTAATGCAGATACCACTAATAATCAGGAAAGTCTCGAGACAATGGAACAGGTGGAGGTTGCTGAGCAAAACAACGCAGTCCAAGGAGAAATCGAATCTAATGAACAACATGACGGAGGCTCTGGAACAACACCGGGAACATACGTTTTACCTCCTAGAACCAATAGAGGGGTTCCTCCGAAACGGTACTCCCCAGAAAGGGAAACCAGAAATTCAAGGTATCCTACAGCCAATATGGTTGACGGGAACTTATCTAACAGTGCGAAAGCATTTGTTACCTCACTATACTCCGAACAAATACCGAGTTCCGTGAAGGAAGCCCAGAGTAAGAAGAATTGGAAGGAAGCAATGGAAACGGAGATGCGTGCTCTTATGAAAAACAACACGTGGGAGAAGTGCGTTCTTCCTAAAGGAAAGAAAACTGTTGGATGTCGGTGGGTGTATTCAATCAAATATAAACCAGATGGTTCCATTGGAAGATACAAAGCTCGGCTCGTTGCCAAGGGTTACACTCAGACGTATGGGATCGATTACTCTGAGACGTTCTCTCCAGTTGCAAAAATGGACACCATCAGAGTCCTCTTCTCTGTGGCAGCCAATAAGGAGTGGCCTCTCCACCAGTTTGATGTTACAAACGCATTTCTCCATGGAGACCTAACAGAAGAGGTTTACATGGAAGCACCTCCAGGCTTCTCAGGGAGTTTTAAAGAAAGGGAAGTATGTCGGTTGAAAAAATCATTATACGGGCTAAAACAATCTCCTCGGGCATGGTTTGGAAAGTTCACTTTGGCCATGAAAGAATACGGGTATCACCAAAGTAATGCTGATCATACTTTGTTCCTCAAGAGAAGAAACGGCCTTGTAACTTGCTTGATCATATATGTTGACGACATGATTATTACCGGAAATGATGTAGAAGAAATAGCACAACTGAAAGAGAATCTGTTTTCAAAATTTGAAATGAAAGATCTAGGGAATCTCAAGTATTTCCTCGGGATTGAAGTTCTTAGGTCTAAACGAGGGATCTTCATTTGCCAAAGAAAGTATGTCCTTGATCTTCTGGCGGAAACCGGGTTGATTGATTGTAAACCCGCAGATACTCCAATGGTGGTGAACCACAACCTTCACATGGAACTTAATGGGGAGCTTGCGGACAAAGAAAGGTATCAACGGCTCGTGGGCAAGCTAATTTATCTCTCTCACACTCGTCCTGATATA
Source organism: Helianthus annuus (assembly GCF_002127325.2). NCBI lineage: Eukaryota > Viridiplantae > Streptophyta > Magnoliopsida > Asterales > Asteraceae > Helianthus > Helianthus annuus. The sequence continues at coordinate 154,392,337 of NC_035443.2, forward strand.
GCGTATGCGGTTGGAGTAGTAAGTCAGTTCATGCACCAACCACAAGTTGCCCACATGGAAGCTGCTCAGAGAATTTTAAAGTATCTCAAGGGGACCGTAGGCCATGGAGTGTTGTTCAAAACAAATGGACATCTGAATGTTGAGCTCTACACTGATGCAGACTGGGCAGGAGATAAGGGGAATCGAAGGTCAACATCAGGATACTTCTCCTTGGTCGGTGGAAACCTGGTTACCTGGAGAAGTAAGAAACAGAAGGTGGTTGCTCTGTCGAGTGCAGAAGCGGAATTTAGAGGTATAGCTCGGGGGTTAAGCGAAGTTCTTTGGATCAGGAAGCTACTAGAAGACATTGGTTTTTTCCAAAAGGAACCCAGTAAGGTTATGTGTGATAATACGGCTGCAATACAAATCTCAGAAAACCCAGTACAACATGATCGAACAAAACACGTGGAGGTAGACCGACATTTCATTAAAGAGAAACTGGAGGAAAGAATCATAGAGCTCCCATATGTATCGTCAAAAGATCAACTCGCAGATATTCTTACAAAGGCCGTCAACGGAAATGCTTTTAGTAGCTGCTTGAGCAAGTTAAGTATTGGTGACCCCACTACTCAACTTGAGGGGGAGTGTCGGAAATGAAAAGATTAAGTGAAGAGGATTTTCAGCCCAATCACGGCTGTTTTACAGCCAAGATTCCAGCTCAGCCATTCATTGCCTTTCCTTTTATTCTTTTTTCAATTTACTATAAATTGGGCATATGTATGTTTATTCAAGCATGAACTCAGTAATCAAAAACATTTTTTATCTCTATACCTGTTGTTAGTTATGACGTAACTCAAAGTTATCAGTAGTAATGTCGGTTAGGAGTTAGTTTGTGTCTAAGTAGTCAAAGGCGCTAGGCAAACTCAAGGCACAAAGGGTGAGCCTTGGGCCTAGACGCAAGGCGCTTAACAGGCAATGTCTTTTTTAAGCAAGGCTGACAGTATAAATATATCATTTTTAAGGGTTATAGACATGCTTTAGGCTGGTTTAGGGCTATTTTAAGCTGTTTTAGGATGGTTCCCGCCTTCCATGTCATTTTTGGATGTTTCAGAGCACTTTTAGCTGTTCAGAATTTGGCTGGAGCGTTCTGATGACGGCAAGGCGTTTTGTCTGCACCTTGCGTAGGCGTGCACCTGGGTCGCCTTTGACTACTATGGTTTGTGTGTGCTAAATTTGTTGACAAAATGTGCAATCAAGCTTGTAGCAAATAGACCTATGTTGTCAAAAGCGAGCGAGGCGCAGCTAAACTGCCTGGTGGAGAGCTAGGCGCAGATCTGCGTCTTTTTTCAAAAACCGCACTCAGGCGCAGTCTGGAGCTAGGCGCAGGCGCAACAATCCACCCTAAAACCATAAAAAAACAGCCTGAAACGGAACAATATAGAAGGTAGATGGAGAGGAACCTTGTTTAGCAACGTTTTGAAGGGAAGAGGAGAACCTGATTTACACTCTAGATCATGGTTGACACCAGCAACGTGGTGGACTGGTGTCGGCTGCCCTTTTTTGATAGAAAACCTAATTTAATAAAACAGACGGGCTGCTTTTGTTGATTGTAGACTGGGCTGGGCCAGTCTTTAGTTTAAATAAGTAAACTATTTCATTAAATAGACGAATGGCCCAATCAAATATCTTTAAATTGTTTTATTTGTTACAAATACTGATATATTTTAAAAGTATTAATTATTATTGATATTATTACATATATTTAAAAAGATACTATGATTTCTCTTCTATTATATTTGTATATATATAGTGTAAAACTATTAATTTTATGCCTATCATACATATATTTTTTATTTTTTGTATTATGGCGCCTTACTTAAAAAAGTCCTCGCTTTTTTTGCTCCTTGCGCCTAGGCTCCGGGCGAGGTCTTTGCGCCTTGAGTGCGCCTTGCGCCTTTGACAACATAGAAATAGACATATCCAAATGTTTGTTTTGTGGTCCCCCCTAGACATTTTAGAGTGTGAAAAAGAATTATTGGTTTAGAGTGTGAAAGTGCACTAATTTTAACGTTATTTTACTAATATCGTGAAAATAACGTTAAAAGAGGGGGATGGTTAATCATGCATCTTGTGGTGGCGTTGATAGCCGAAAGACAATGGGGTACATGCACTAATCGGCGTTTGTCTCAATTGCTGAGTGTTATGTGCTTTTTGTCCAAGGCTTGATGCAAAACTACAATCGAGCCGGGGGTCTCATTGGAAGCAGCCTCTCTATTCCTACGAGGTAGAGGTAAGGCTGTCTACATCTCACCCTCCTCAGACCCTACCTTAGCTTTGCTATTACAGTAACCAGTATAAACTATTTATGGATACAAATTGCTATGGGTTTATCATATATGTGAAACAATCACATTAACCAGTGTCAAGTTTGGATTTTTAGAATTTGTTAAAACAGACTTTTGAAAGTCAAAGCAGATATACATTGGGAATGCTGATATTGTTTCTGTTTATATACATTTTTGACCTGCATAACATATACCTTGTATTTCATTTACAGATTTGGCAGAGATTGCAAAGTTTCTTGGCATAACCACCACCACTGTAGACACGGAAGCTATTCAAGTGAGTTTGATTCTCATCGTAGAATGTTTTTTGTTGGATTATTTTGGTACTCTATAGTTACAATGTGTGAATGCTATTTGTTGTTTCAGTTACTATATACATGTAAATGGTGCATATGTTAATCTGCTGTGTTCTACTGTTATGATTGAACCTTCTAAATATTTAACAATGAAGAAAATATGTCTTTTCATGCCTGTAGACCGTAGACCAGGTGTCAGGGGTTTATAGAAGTTAAAATATACACTTACAAGTTTTTGGGTGTTTTGTAATTTTATAGAAAGATTAAAGATTTTGAAATTTTTACAGTTAGAGTATTAGTTTTGCATGCTAGAAACTTACAGAAATAGATACAACTTAAAGATATTTAATGTATTAGGTATGATTTTAAAAATTGTGATATAGAAATAGTGGACTAGTTTATTTGTGTAAATTTTTTTAAGAGGTTTTGAAAACATCTGAATAACACTTTAATTGACTTTCAACCCATTTCGTTTTTTGGAAGATTTATAACTGTTCACCCATTCGACTCGTTACATAACCCAAATTGACCTAATTTCAAGTAATAATTTGGTCGCAGGGACGAGGGAGTTATGAAGAACGTACGGAAATGCTTCGTTTGATTGTAGATCTTGTTGAAGCTAGCATTTATGCTGATAATCCTGAGTGGAGGTTCATATCATGTTTCTCTGTGATTTCCTTTTACATTATTATTTTAAGTTTTTGCTTTATTATTAGTAAATAATAAATAAATAAAAGCTATACGTGTCTTGTGGTAGTGTTGATGAACAGGTAGCAAAGGACATACAATTGATAGATTCTATTGCTGAAAAACAAGCTCAAATATTCTCCGAGGAGTGCAAACTGTTCCCTGCGGATGTGCAAATTCAGTCAATATATCCCTTGTAAGATTTTTTTTTATTCTTCACTGTTACGGTTACAGCCATTTCTAGTTTTTTTTTTACATTTATTATTTTATTATTTTCCACTTTGAATTATAGTAGCAATGACATGCTTAAAATGGTCGTTTATTTCTTTTTCTCTTTATCAGTTAAATAATAGTTTTTAACTTTTGTGTCAATTTTGCATATTATATACACATACAGTTGCATATATTTATCTCTAGTTATTAAATAGTCTAATATAATGATCAAACGATTTTCCTGAAACAAATAAGAACTAATGTCAGAAAAAGATTATATTAATCAAATGGAAGGAATCCCATTCTTTAAATAAAGAATGATTTATTCCATTCATAGAGAGTTATAAACTTGTTTTCTTCATTCTTTTATCCATTTTTGGATGGCAAATTGTTGAGCTAACAGGCCAGCATTCTTTCTAATTTTGTCCCGCTGAAGGGTATTTAAGACATTTGACTACCAAAACTAGCATACTAAATGAAAATTTATTTACAGGCCTGACATATCAGATTTGGAGAAACAACTCGCCAGTCAATCTAGTAGATTATCGAGTCTGCAAGAGATGGTTGATGATTTAGCATCAAAGGTTAATTCCAGCTCCTCCTTTTACTTAATCGTCTGGATTTTATGATTTCTTTAACGATGCATTTAGCTGACATTTTCATGTTATTTAATTCCAGCATTCATATAATCCTGATGAGGATTATGCTGAGGTGGACATGAAGCTGCGGGCACATCTAGAGTCTTTCTTAGAAACTGCAAGATCCTTCAATACAATATACACCAAGGTATTTTTAAACATCTCTATACTTTCCCTGTTATACATGAGAGGAAAATGTTTAGACCCATTTACTATGATCCAGGTCAAATAGAAGAAATATTAGCTAAACAGGCTTGGTTTTGAAAAGAGTGCCTTAGACAGAAAACGCCTCAGGCCCTTGTGGTCTGCTTCATGCATACCTTGGTAAAGTTAGGGTCTTTAGGAGGCTGATATGGAAACGCATCCAAAGGGATGAATAGACCATGAACGGTCAAACTTGATAAAAAGGTTGGGTTGTTAAATATACGAGAGAGATGCAGCAGCTTCTAGCTGTACATAAAGCTTATTTGGTTGTACATAGAGCGACGCCTCGGCCCTCACGTATGTGAAGCTCTCGCCTAACACTTTTGAAAACCATGGAAGTGGGTCAAGCAGATTGAAAGTCGCCCGAAGTGTATGGATTTTGATTCATTTATACCAAAAAGCTACCATGTTTTGACATGTTACTCAACATGCCTGTACTCTATAATTATACACATTCCTTTCGCTCATAATCAATTGTCAAAATGGAGCTTCATTTAAACAAAAATCAAGAATTTAAGAATATCAAGATAGTATGTTAGACTTCATATTATTCTCAGTGGGCTGGGATATTTTGTTTATAGGAAATCCGTCCATGGACACATATGATGGAGGTACCTCAACTGCATGGATTTGGACCGGCTGCACATCGCTTATTAGAGACATACAAGATGCTCTTAAAGGTAAGTTTATATATATGAAACCCTATTATTATATGCAGTTTTCATCTAATATCTCTTTGCCAACTTCTTTATACATCATACATGCTCTTTGTTCTTTTTCTCTTTTGAGTGCATAGAATGTGGGTATGGCAAAATCAGAGGGTTGGGTTGATCCGAAACACACTGTCTCAATCTTTATTGAAGTTTTTTTTTATGAATACTTACTGATATGATTACTAAAATCTAGAGGTGGCAAAATGGGTGGGTTGGTTGCTGGGTTAGGATGGGTTTGGCTCAGGATGGGCCGATTGAAAAAAAGGTCAAGATGTCCTAAAAAATTAATTACTATGTTGGGCCTAATTTCCATTTAAAGTCAGCTGCTTTCATCGAGTTCGATAACCTCAATTTTACACAACAAAACTAGGCCTGGCAAATGGGTAGGGTCGGGCGGGTTTGGGTTGGTGTTCAGATCAAAACTGGTTGATTCAATAAAGGGTTATTTTGGTTTGTGTCAGAACGGGTTGGTTTACAAAATGGTTATTTTGAAATTACTGTACAACTTCTAAGTTCTGACTTTCTGGTTTTTGGCACCAGTTACGCGCGATTATGTCTCGGTTTATGCATGCCTAAATGCTTGTTACGCGTGCGGAGCCGGTTACATGTACTAGGATCAGGAAACGCGCGTCTGGCGCCACGTTACTAGCCCCCAACACGCACTTAACCAGTCGCTCGACGCATAACCGGCGTTAGTTACGCGCGTTCAGGCGTTAATTACGTGTTTGGCGTTTGTTACACGTTTTTACTCCGGTTACGCGTACTGCAGCTTGGACACCCACGTAACCCGGCTCTGGTAAACGCTCGACGCGAAACCGGCTTTGCACGAGTAACTGACGCCGGTTATGCGCGTGCCCCTGGTTACGCGTGTATAACGCCCATTACGCGCATGCCGGTGTTTTTCCGCACGTTTAGCTGTTGGTTACGTGTGTTTAAATGCCGGTTACGCGTACCGTGGCCAAAAAACACCCGTCCTACGCCACGTAACGTGCGTAACCCAGCATTTGATGCGTAATCGGCCCCGCTTGAGTAACCGGGGACGGTTACACATGAGTAACGCACGCACGGGGTTGCGACATCAGATTTGTACAGATGATATCTTCTATCTCAACTTATTAATTGATGTGCGGATAAAGTAATACACCATTTTCTCCAGTTTGAAAAATAACAGCAACCCATTCTGACCCATTTCATTAGAAAGGGTTGTCTCAATTAACTCACCCTGACCCGTTCAATAAGAAACAGCTACCCATATCAACCCAATTTTGGGATGGCAGGTCAAATTTGCCAGGCATGCTAAAATCATATTATGATTTTTTTTTTTTTTAATAAAATGATATAAGAGGTATTTTTGCATCAAAAGATAATTTGGGCACTGTTCCTATAACCAGACCTGTTGGACCGGGTGAACCACCGAAATGGACTGTTCAGTTGGACCGGATTTTATTTTATTTTTTTCCTTCCAAATCTCACTTATTTGGACTCCATATTTTGTTTTAAATTAGTACACACGGGCACACACGCACAATATACTGTTTATGATTTATGACGTCATGTGGTTTTTGAAACCAGTTCAGTGGTAAAGCAGCTGGTTCTAGAGATAAAACATAACCTGAATTGACGACTATTGACCCATATCTAAATTCTAAAGTACCTTTATTATATAATGTAATTTTTGGGCATCATTTATGTAAATATACAATAGGAAAACTCTGCCCTTTACTACCATGTTCTTTTTTAAAGATGATGGGAATTTAAGCATGAATTTTTGAATGGCAGTTCTTAGGGAACTTGAAAAACCTACGCGACTCACACGCTGCTGTGGCTGTTGGATCGTCTGAAACAGTTTCTGGGCAACCATCTTCTGTCTCGAGAATAATATCCGAGTGTGAATCTGCTTTGACTTTCTTGAACCGTGATCTTGGGATCCTTTCGGCTTCTATAGCTCGCGATGAAGCAAAGAAATCAGGGTCAAACATTTGACCAAGACATTGTGCAGAAGTAGAGGTCAACATTTCTATTTTCACATTCTTGTTCATCCCCTAACAACATTGTTACAGATCTAATGTTAAAAGAATTGCCTACAAATATACACTTGTTTTGTATTTTCTTTTTTCTTCGGTGATTTGCAGATTTTACATATTTTTTTTGAATGCGGTTGACCGGATCAAAAGTCGTCGAAGTGTATTTGTATGTGTTATTTGCAACTTCATTCGTTTGACTAAATCAAGCAATTCATGTTCATTTTACATTTTACTCTATTGAAGCGTGAGTTCAAGAACAAATGTTGCCTGCCTCCCTCTGTTGTGCATCTATTAATATTCTTGAAGCTAGCACTGCTAGAATCCATGTGGTATATTTGAAAGATGTTGACCACCTTGTTTTTACTCATGGTACAATCCAATTCAGTGACTGTAAAATGGTGGAGACGATGATGGTTGGGGTAATGGTGATGGTGATGGCAACGGTCGTGTCAAGGGAGACCGGGAGGTGGTTGTTGCTGTGGCTGTGGCTGAGCAAAGCGTGAATTGGTAGGTGGTGGTTGTGGTTGTGGTTGTTTTGGCTGTCATCAGGAGGATTGGCGACTTGAGCAGCAGTGATGGTTTTTTGGGGTGAGTTATAGTGTGGTGGTGGGGTGGGGTGTTTAGGTTTTGGGTGGTGATGTAGTGGATTTAATTTTAGGTTATTGGACACTTGTCACCCTATAAATCATTCTTACACTTCTTATTATTTACTATACAAAGTTACATTTATATAACCCGTGTAATACACGAAGTTTTTAAAGATATAAATTTTTATCATTTGCTATGTAAAATTAGATTTATTCAACACGTGTAATACACGGGGTTTTTTAATGATATAATTTTTTTTTTATTATTTTGTAGATTTTTCAACCCGACTATACACGAGTTTTTTTAAAGATACAACGTTTTAGTATTTAATATACAAAATTACATTTATTTAATCTGTGTAATACACATGGTTTTTAAAAATATAACTCTTTTTTAGAACTATTCAACAAGTGTAATATACGGGGTTTTTAAGGATGTAATTTTTTATTATTTGGCAGATATATTCAACCCGATTATACACGAGTTTTTTTTTTTTTTAAAGCTATGACGTTTTTAGTATTTAGAATACAAAATTACATTTATTTAATCTGTGTAATACACATGGTTTTTAAAGATATAGTTTTTTTATTATTTGATATATAAAATTAAATTTATTTAACCCGTACAATATACGGGGTTCATAAAGATATAAATTTTTATTATTTAATATATAAAATTACATTTATTCAACCCGTGTAATACACGGGGTTCTAACCTAATTAAACAACTAAATAAACATTTGAATTAATTAAATTCACGATTCAGTCATTTTTACAATTAGAAATAACCAAAAAAAAAAGAAACATTATTTTCAATTAAAAATATGAGTTAGATAAAGGAAAACGGGCCAAAATTCTGGCTGTGTTACCTTTATCTATTATATTTTATACATATTATTATCTATCTTAAATGGAAGTGTCAGTTACATTTCTATTTTAATCCCTCCTTTCGTTTGCTTTTTATACTTTGGCAATATCCTTGTGTTTGTTTGGTCCTTTAGTAGTAAATTTTGTGTAAAGATGGCCGAATGAGTGGCAAATACCTTGTAATGGCTGGATGAAGCCGGCAGTGGCGATAGTGTATGTTTCGACGGAAGTTTTATTTCAAACATCAACTAGACTATGTTTCGACGGAAATTTTATTTCAAATATCAACTATATTTTGACGTAAATTTTTTTTCGAGATAGTTTACGTTTCGACTCGCCGTGCATCGCTTCCGCAACGCGTAGCGGCTAAAATACTAGTATAAAAATAAATTGCTACTCCATTAAACACACATATATAAAATTAAATTACAAATATATATAAAAGTAGTTATATTTGTAAATAAAATAATGAAATAATAAATATGATAAAAATAAACAATACATATAATTGTATTAGAGCTTTAACACGATTGTATTAGAGCTTTAACACGAGGCAAGCTTTTAAGTTCTTTTAACAAGTTAAACTTGAGATTGCTTGGAACAGTAAAAGGTAGATAATGAATAAGTGTGTATCTTGGTGGGTAATTGATATTTTTTTTGAACGGCTAATTTCTTTATTCCCCTGTTGTTTGTGGGATTTGAACCCAAAACCTTCACCTTCCCAACCTGGGTGTTTTAAAGGCTTTTAAAATACTAATCACTTGGATGTGATTATTTTTTTTTGAACGACCAACAGAATCAATCCCGAGCACTCTCGGGTCACCCACTGGACCAAACGGAGTACTCCAAGAGTAACCCGGTTCCACCACCAATTCCGGGGAAAACCCGGTAACCCACCCGCCCATAGGCACGACGATGAAATTACTGGTAAAACCCGTTTGGCTCAAGGATCCAACCCAGGTTTGCCTGGGTCTCATATCATTGCCCACCAATGCCTCACTCGCACCAAGTAGGAGTTGAACTTGCATCTTTCAAAAAAAATGCAAGTTTTCCACCACTTAATCTAGAGATTATTCAAACTTAGATGTAATTATTACTTCGTATATATAGTGAGTAAGGTTCTAACTTTATTTCAAACATATATAATATATAGTTGCACAATCAAAGCAAAGAATCAACATAATCATTGTTTTATACATGATTAAAAAATTATTCTTTTATTTTGTAATGCTTTATTTTATTTGAGCAAAGAATAAAGTATTATATGTTATTTTTCTTGGATATATTTTATCAAAGCAAAACCTAGTATACATACAAAAAGCAATATGATCCTCTCCACTAGCTATTCTCCGATATATTGTGATGTTTCCATTATATAAAATATTATATATACACAAACAAATTAGAAATCACTAAAACAAAGATTTCTAATTTCCTTGTGAAAATCGCGATGATTTACAAACCTTGTGAAAATCGGGATTTACAAATGAATGGAAGGCTTCCTTTTATAGGCTTACAAAAACTCTTTGCAATTGTCATAAATCATGACGTTGCACAACCATCAAATATATTACACATGTAGTATACATATATTGAAATATTCATAATCAACATTCCGTCGTAATACGGTCTGGCATCGACTCGTTTAATACAAAATTACAAATACGATTATACTAGTTCCGTATAATTATAGAACATAACAAATATTAGCAAAAATACTTCATGAACTAGCAACATAACAAATATTAGCAAAAATACTTCATGAACTAGCAACAAAAACTTCATGGGCACATAGAGAAAAACGTTAAGTGGTTATACCGACCAAGATTCATCCATGCATCATAAAACCGAACGAGAGAGTTTTGCTTGGTAGTTAGGTATCTAATTTAATAAGTAAAAATTACCAAACAACGAAAAAATGAAAGAAAAGAAGTTCAACAAGAAACCATGTTAATTTAATATATTTATATATGTGTATATATATTGAATAATCAACATTGTTTCAATCAAACATAAACATCCTGTTTTGTCAAAAAAAAAAAAAAAAAAAAAAAAAAAAAAAAAAAAAACATGAAAACATATATGTTATCCAACACACATTTCTTAACAAATTTGATAATACAATTGTTATATATCTTGAGTTTAGTTATGCTTGTACGATCCAAAAGCGTTAGCTTTACTACAAACCTGATCCATCGTGACTCACCAACATCTCCCTTCTATGATCCTTCCCTCACCCTTTCGTGGAGGGTGGTTGCCGCTATGAACCGCTCTTTTGATCGCGCTAGGGTTTTCAGTTCCATGCGTTCTGGTGTGACGAATATTTTTCCAAACCCACAATTAGCTAACTATCTTATGAAAATATCGATCAGCACTCCACCTCAAGACATCATAGGCCTGTCTGACACGGGGAGTGACATAATATGGACACAGTGTCACTACTACAAAAATAGAGCATAAGACGGGGTGATATGGGTTTTAAGACGGTGTTTTCAACACCGTCTTAAACCACACTGGTTTAAAATCATATCTTTTTAGACGGTGTTCAATTTGAACACCGGCTTAAAATTCATGTCTTATAAATTGCTGGAAAAGTAAAGGTTTTCCATAAATACATTTGCTGGGAAAAAAACATATAAAAGGTTTTCCAGGAAATACACAAGCTTATACACATATACCAATGGAACATTTTCAAATCAAACCAAAACAATACATATTTAAATCTAAAATAAACCCGTAGACATCCAATTCAGAAATAAACCCGTCAAATTACAATCATTTGTGAATACATAACAAACTACGTTATAATACACATAATAGTGCAATATAAGTAAGGCTCACAACAGGGCAACTATTGTGTTCCATTCCATCTATGAAGAAAAAAACAAATAACCAAATTAGCTCATCCCGACGAAGGATGAAGGCGAGAGTGAGAGTAATACCAAAGTCGCTCTCATCTCTATGATTTATCAGACAAAGGGATAGATGCATTTTCGACAAACCATTAAATATGCTCTAAGCCTCAGCAGTAACACCAACCCCCGTCCTTTCGACATCTATCACTGCTTGCCTTCAAATACACAATCAAATACATCACCAATCTCAATTTTCCAGACATCATTTAAGCATTTCACAAACACTTGGAATACTATGCCGATTTAAATTAATCGTTAACTAATGAATAAGCCATGATTTATTCAATTATTCACATTGGAAAAAACAATCTAATCCATTCAAACATTCTATCAAACGCCTAGTGGGGCATTCTAGAAATAAGTCGATTTACCTATCTGATATCATTTAAGAATATCACAAGCACTTAAAAGACCATGTTAATATAAATTTGATATCAACTAATGTAATAAGCATGCTTCATTCGGTTATTAACAACCAAAATCACAGGTTTCTGAAAAAATAATGCGCAAATTCATTGAAACATTTCCTCAAACATTGGTGGGCATTTCCTGCTAGACGGGGGGGGGGGGGGGTTATGAAGTGTACTGCTAGTTTTCCAAGGGGTTTTGAACAGTCGTTAATTTTCAACCATACGTATATTGTTCATATTGGTAGGCATGAATAACATCATCAACAATTCAGCAGACAACTATGTTCCCCAATAACAACCCTTATATATGAAATTAAAACAAACGAACAGAGATAATACCAACAATGTTTTAAATTAACAATATAAAGGAAGCATTTTTACAAAGAAAATTAACGGAAGAGTTTATGAATAATCAAGAAAACATCAATAAATCACTTGACAAGCGTATCTTCCTATAGAAATAACGTTTTGCACAAAACCTAGATCACTTAAAAAGAAACTCACTGGTGTTATAAGAGAAGCATAAACCTACAAACAGTATATGCATCTAAGAAACCCTTAAATAAAGTTAGGGTTCTTGATATACCTCGAGATGAGCCGCAAAATCTTCACCGTAAACCCACTTCAACTCGCGAATGCCGCTGCCCCGTGATAACACCACCATCGCCCAGCTGGTAAGTGAAACTGTAGCTGTAACTCTCTTTCTCCATATTTCTCTCTCTCTCTTTATCCAGGTCTCTGTTTGTGGAAAAGATGATGGTGTAGGGTTTTCATACGAGGGAGGATAGTGACGCGTATCTGGATGAGCTTAAGACATGATAAAACCAACAAAACTGCAGACTGTACAACTCACACTGTATACAAATGTTACAAATTAGAATTATATATTTATAAAAACAAAGCAAGAAAAAATCAAATTTGAATTTTTAACAACAAAACATATAATTAAACATGATATAAGTACTATTTATAAAACTAAAAAACATTAAATAACATAAGTAAAGGGAAAAAAACTAACCTTGAAACTTTGTAAGGTTGTTAATGGTGAAATTGAATGAAGAAGATGAAGAAGTTAAATGAGGAAGATGGAGGAATTGAATGAGGAAGATGAAAAGAATTGAAAGAGATAAGGTTTTGGTGGTTGTAATGTGCAGCGATTGTTTTTTAGTTTTTAAGACGGTGTTCACCGTCTAAAGGATACAGAAATTAGTATAAGACGGTGTTTAAGTATTAGACGGGGTTATTTTGAATTTTATTGAATATTTATAAGACGGTGTTCAGAGCGTGTAGTTCAACAACCGTGTTCATATTGTTTTAACCAAACGCGTCCTGTTTATAAGCCGAGGGTTTCCTCAACTTATAACACGACGACGTGTAGTTCAACAACGTGTAGTTCAACAACGTGTATGTCGGCTCCAGTGAGATCTTGCACCACGAACGACAACACTTGTTTGTATTTGGTCCAATATGGCGATTTTTCGTACAGTTCTGGAGAACTGGCGACAGAAACAGTTACACTGGATTCCAATGTAACTGGCATCTCGTTCGCCTTTACCAATGTGGTTTTTGGATGCGGGCATAGAAATGCTGGCATGTTTACGGAAGATCAAAGTGGAATAATAGGGCTTGGAGGCGGCCCGTTTTCGCTCATTACACAAATGGGGTCTTTGATTAACGGAAAGTTTTCGTATTGCCTTGTGAAAATGTTTTCAAACGTAGAAAGGTCAAGTAAAATGTACTTTGGTAATGCTGCCACGGTTTCCGGAGATGGGGTTGTTTCAACCCCATTATTTTCCGGAAACCCTAACACCTTTTACTATCTAAATTTTGAAGGGATAACCGTTGGAGGTCAACGCATTGACTTCTACACGACAAAACCTACATTGGTCGAGGGTAATATCATCATTGACTCGGGAACATCGCTAACGCTGCTTCCTGAAAGCTTCTACAATCGAGTTCAATCCGCGGTGAGACGTTCAATGCCGGATATCCTACCCGTTCATTCCGACCCACAAAATAACTTACGCTTGTGTTACAACCCGTTGGAAGTGAAGGATCTTCCGGTTATGGTGGCTCACTTCAATGGCGCGGATTTGGAGTTGGACCCGATAAATACATTCGTTCAGCTGAGTAAGGATTCGATTTGCTTGGCCTTTGCTCCTGTAGATGGGGTCGTGATCTTTGGGAATCTAGCACAAATGAACTTCTTGGTAGGCTATGACCTTTATAAGAAGACAGTTTCGTTTAAACGCACAGATTGTGTGAAGTTGTGATCTTAATTATGTACGAGAATCTGTCACATAACGAGATAGTTTTGTTTAAACAATTAATCCAAGTTATAGTATATTATTTACTTTTGGCTAGCACATTGGATTTTTATGAAATGATGGTACAAAGGATGTGTACTTATTATAGCATTTGATAGTTATTACAGCTGAATGAAATTGTATATTTTCTAAAAATTATCATGGTTTAGCATAACAAATATCCTTGAACTAGTGGTTACTGGTTAGTCGACCACCAATTATTAAATTCTTGTTATCATATATACTTTTAATACATAAACATTATAAAAGTTATATAATTTTAATATGTTTCTTATAAAACTATTAGCGATGTAACTATACATAAACTTTAACCTTTGATTGAAAACATCATTCGGAGCTGATACCTACCTTGTCGAAGGCGCTAGGCGGACGTATAGGGCACGCCTAGGGAGCAAAAATCACGCTAGCCCTAGAAAATACACCCGCACACGGCACATAGAGTTAAACAAACTAAAAGAAATTATGATATATGACTTTAGATGTAGAACCTTAGAATGTTGTTGGTGTGATTTTTAGGAAAGAAATTGTGACTACAAAAAGAGAGGAAAGATACATGCGATAGACTTTTTTTTTTGAACTGCAAAATTTTATTAACCATAAACACACTAGCGAGAAGCTAGGCCAAACAAGACATCATAAAACAACAAGAACAATCACAAAAAATTGAAGGTGCACCAATTCGACTAATCCACCGAGATCTTCTTTGCTCTATTTGTGATCCAGAGAAAGCTTGTACATTTGATGTTAGCCATTAGTCTCAAGATGTCTACCTGACTGCTTGAGAAGACCACATCATTCCTTAGTTTCCACACACACCAACATGTGGTGAGAACGATTGCATTAACCATAGTTTTTTTTTATTTTTTTATTTTTTTATTTTTTTTGCATCCGAACCGTTCGAAAGCTTGTGGACCTGCAGCAAATCTGAGATCGAGAAGGCGTATATGCGGGACATCGATAGTCATCGGGATACCATTTACCAAACAACCTAGCACACATAGTATGAGGTGAAGAGATGTTCTACGCTTTCTTCAAGTTCTCCACAAAGGGGGCAGAGGTTTGAGGACGTCAAAATATTTCTTTTTTGCAACGCTATTCTGGTTGGTAAACGATCCAGATGCATACTCCATGCAAAAATGTGTAATACATTATGAGGTACCCATTTGTTCCAATGGTAGTGTGTATCGCCGGATTAATTGCAAAGTTGGCCCGTTGAGAAGGCTTTTGACGGATTTGACCGAAAAGACTCCAGAAGGGTCAGAAGCCGACTGCCATGCATCGCTTGAACCTGAGAACGACACCCCCGACAGGATCTGAACCAATAACCCCCATATTCAGTAAGTTCAAGAACAGAATTGGGCTCACGAAGCCAATCCAAGGTCACATTCGAGGGCCTGTTGTTGTCAATAGTCACACGATCTCGAACCATGCATCCTTTTTTCCTTTCTAGCTGATAGATATTTGGAAACAAGTGTAACACCCAGCGTTTGAATCTTTTATATTTTGCCAAGTCTAGCCCCTGTATTATCTAATGTTATCTATTTGGAGCCTTAAACTATGTGAAACTTTATGATACCTTGAGACTAGTTTGAAACTACGATTCTATGTGATATGTGTTGTTATGGGTAACATGACATTGAAGATGAGACAAACGTAACGTGTCCAAAACATGGTGGATACGCCGGTGGTACTTCCTATATATAAGTGTTTCTGACATGTTACCGAACTTTCGTACCACGTGCCATGCAGGACCTGGTTGAACGATGTGATTCTAGATTCTAATGCCATTGGAACGAGATACTTGATTCTTGACACTTGATTCTATAATATGAGTCTTGACTCTTGAGACTCATGGAACGAGAAACTTGAGACTTGTAAACGAGAAGCTTGAAACTTGATACTTATTAGCTTGCTCGTATAGTCTTGGAACATGGAAACCTTTGTGTTATTTATGTAATCTTGTGATGTATTAATATTCCACAATAATACGCAACGCAACGTTTAATCTAGCTCGCGAATCGAATCGGAATCAGAAATCTGGCAAACGGGTCTCGGCTGTCCAAATGGACATCCGATCGGAAGGCCATTCGACCAACAGCCATCCGATCCAGCCCTTTTGCACCTCCTTAACCCCTCTGCCTATAAATAGAAGCTGTCACATCAACTTGATGTGACAGCTCCATCCGAACCAGACGCTCTCTCTTGTTCTAGGCACTTATCTTCGATTTTAAAGCGATTCTTGTAAGTTTTCTCCGTGAATCTTGTACAACTATCATCTTTACACACTTTCTCACTTGATTCTTCATCAAAATCATACTTTTCACCGTGAGATTACTAAGATTTGTGCTCTTGAGGATGATGTCACAATGGTTGGTTGTACAACCGGCTATGTGATGTCATTCCATCAAGATCTAGTCCAGATCTAAGGGATTTCCACATGATTTAACATAAATCTTAACAAGTTTTCATATATTTCAACATATTATTGTATTATTCAACTGATTTCATCTATTTCTTTCAACTCTTTTACACTCATCTATTCAAAACCGATGGAACTTAAGCTCATACCGACTCTCCACTTGTTCCTTAGTCGAGAGCCGGCTTGACAACTGATTTCCACCGGAGAGATGACCTGATTTCGGGTTAAACACATAGAACCACCAAGAACACTCTCCACTTGTTCCTTAGTCGAGAGCCGGCTTGACAACTGATTTCCACCGGAGAGATGACCTGATTTCGGGTTAAACACATAGAACCACCAAGAACAGCCGATTGATCGGATGGGGTGATTCTCATCCGATCGGATGAACTAGGCTCTGGTGTGAATTCCTTGATTAACACGTCATCATGCCGTCTCAAAACTTTTAACTTAGAAAATTTCACAAAGTTTTCAAAGAACAAACAACCACTCGAATGGCCATCCGATCGAATGGCCATCCGTCCGGATGACCATCCGATCGGATGACTTGTTTATATAATACAACAGAAATTTCAAAAGTTTGAAACTATTTACAAAGCACACCTACCGATCGAATGACCATTAGATCTAATGGTCATCCGTTCGGATGACCATCCGATCGGATAGGGTCTATTTAATCCGACAGGGTCATCCGACCGGATGACCATCCGTCCGGATGGCCATCCGATCAGGAGATCTGTCCGACACTTTGCACAATTCCACACTCTGTTCGATGCTTATCGGTTATGCTATAATCAGGCTAACTTCAGCGCTCCCTTCAATCCGTTAGCGGTGTCGATACTTAGCACCCACTGTGAGTATACTCGATCCCTTTTTGCTTTTAGCACTTTTGGGATGCAACATGTATTCTATATCAAAACACTTGATACTTGAAACTATTTGAAACATACTCTATCCGTGTGAAACATGAAACTATTGATACTTGAGACTTGTATTCTATTTGTGTTATGGGAACGTTTAATCCTTGTGTGTAGTCCTGCCTCAACAATAGTAGCGCTATAGGAGTAATGCACCTCCCCCATTTGTGCTCGAGGGGTATTGTTAGAAGGATTCTATTTTGCTTTCCATTATTCTTGGGAGAGCGGTTAACGCATTGGGATACTTGGGCTATCACTTGGACTGCGTAAACTAGCACGGCTGAAACTATTTATTCTATGATTCATGTTGGATATGAGTTTTTGATTCTTGAAACTATTATGCTACTATTTACTCAAACTTGTATACTCGCCAACATTTTTGTTGACTTTATTTTAATACATGTTGCAGGTTGATAAGTTGGAATGCTCGAGAAATCAAGATAGGATGATGCTTAGAAAACTCATCTAGAATAACTAGACAATCTTAAACAATGTTCGAATTATGATGTTCTTCTGATACTTTATATGATTGAGGATTATGCTTTAGACTTATTTATGAAATTTGATTAATCTATATTGAAACTATTAGTGTTATGGAAACTCATGAACAATCTGAATGCTTAGTGCCGCGCCCCGATGTTTCCGCCATCGGTTGGGGTGTGACAGATTGGTATCAGGGCCATAACTATAGGGAAGATACGCCGCTGGTAATTCCTATATATAAGTGTTTCTATCATGCTACCGAACTTTCGTACCACGTGCTAAGCAAAACTCGTGGGTTGCCGACTCGTGGGGGGAATATTGAAACTATTCGCTTAATCTATGTGAGTCATGAAACGTGTTATTGTGAGTAGCAAACTACGAGACGTAGCCCAACGCCGACGACGAGACGGACGTGGCATGATCGAAACATGGTGGATACGCCGCTGGTACTTCCTATATATAAGTGTTTCTATCATGCTACCAAACTTTCGTATCACGCGTGTGACAACCCGAACTTTCAAGGTTAGTGACGTTAATCTTGTGATTTCAACGTTCCATTATCCCTTTTCAATGTGAAACATGCTACGTTGTTATAACTCCGTTAACTTTAGTTATGTTAAGCCTGTTTCGTAATCTTAGTAAACTTACTAAATGTAAGTTATGTTCGTATATGTTACGCGCTTGCGGGTGTAGTGGGCCGCACTCATAAGTGGGTTACACTTTCACACCTCGGCTACCTTTGAGTTGAATTACCTCGGCCCACTTGTGTCCGGCCCAAACTGCTCGTTTGAGCCCACCCCCTTAAGTGCTAGGTATATTTTTACCCACATGTGATACGTAATTAGGAGTTGTCGAGTAGAAACCCTAGAGCCTTTGGAACCTGGCGACAAAAACTCTTGTTCGCGAAGCTTTCCTCCTTCTTTCTCTATTTTCGGTTAGTATAAATCTCCTCTGTTTGCAGATTTTATTTCCTTGTCATGATTCATGATTGTTGTCATGGTTTATGTTATGTGTGATTTTATGTGTGATAATGTTTTGCATGAGCATGTAATACAAACTGAATAGTTAGAATAGGTTAGTGTGTATTAATTGATGGCCTAATTATATGGATATGACGAGTGGATGTTATTGAATCGATAATGCAAATCAAATATTAGAACTATTATATAAAAGTGTTTGATGGGTTAAGGAGATGATGAATCGGTTAATCTAGGTTGAGTAGTTGGAAGTATTCTGTTATTTGATTTTGAAGGTTGTTGCAAAATACCAACCTACTGTTAATAATACAAAGGCTTGTATAATAATCACATGCAACCTTGATTAAACCAATTAGAACATGGCCGACAACTTTGATAAGTGCTACACATGCAACTGACAACTTTGAACAATTATAAAATCACATGGGCTGTCAATTATTTGTGATAGTATAACTCTGATTGGACCAAAATGCAGCCCAATCCCAATGTCTTGAGTGTAAGCCCAGTTCGGCCTAATAAGGCCTAATCACCCTAACTTTTTTGAGGTGATTGTTAATTGATGTTTATGTGTATGTATAATCTTGATTGACAAAGTGTTTGGGTGTTTTATAAATGTGGGAAGCATGGGGCCGAACTCCAGTAGATATATCACAAATGACATGATCGAATAACAAGGGTTTCGATAATTGATTCATATTCATATTAATTGTTCATGATAAATTTGACTAGGTGGGAGTTCGTGAAATTGTTTGAATCCATGTGAATGGCATGCTGTTGTGTTTTGTTTGTTGAATTCATATGGAACATCTTTAGAGCCAGTCATGTATGACAATTATAGTGAGCATGTGGATTGATGGAACTAGAACCAATAATGTGTATGTAACCCGTGATCTAATGTTTTGTATATGGATCAAGTGGTGATGAAATACTGATTTATGTAATGAATGGTGATTAAGCATTAGGAGAGTGATTAGCAATGACAGGTGAATTAGGGCCGTGTAGCTGGAACTTGTTGTGAGCCGATCCAAATGAACATTGAGTTAGGGTGTTGAACTTGAATGATGATTGTATTATGAATTCATGTTATGATGATCATTACTGTTGGATGATTTGAGCCATGTAAGGCTAAGAAATAGATTGTACAGAAGTGTTTGATTGTACACTTGATGGGCCAGTCATGTTGGGCCTTGCACAACCTGGTCACGCGTGATCATAGTGGGCCGCACAAATAGGGATTTGTCGCACACTTGTATGGACTCTAAACTTAACTGGGCTAAACATGTACACTCTTGTAACCATCAGGTCTGCTGGGCCGTACACTTGTATCAGGCCACACACTCCTAAAGTGGGCCAATAACCTGATTGAATTACACACACTCATGTGGGTGTTGAACTAGCTACTAGATGTTAACGTGAAACGTGAACTTATGATGTGAATTGGTATGTGATTCGAATGCTTGTTATGTGACTGTGATAACTTGTACACTATATGCAACATGTTACACGCGTGATTGAAAAGAACAGGAAACTAACTGTTATTGGTAACCACAATAGGGACTAAGTGACCAACTGGGAACACGTACTTTAATTTACCGAGCAAAACAAAGGTGAGTTCACTGCACTTTTCTAAGCATGCGTCCCGGTGGTTTGGGACATCTGGTAAACGTTTCTAAAGGGAATACTGGGTAAACTGTTTATTTGGGATGTTGGTTATTGAACACAGTATAAATCATGTAAGACCCCATACATCTACCGTGTTGCTGAAGAAGCAACGAGGTATTTAGTTGATAGCGCTATTAGGTTTGGCACCCTCACACCGGGCCGAAAGGACGGGCGTGAACTAATTACCTGGACCTCATGACCAATGCCTAATTAGAGGCATTGGGGTTGGGCATTCACATCGTGTAAATATAAGACCCCTTACATCTATTCAAGGTTGTTTGATACCTTGGCATCATGACCAATGCCTAATTGGAGGCATTGGGGTTGGGCATTCACATCTAGTCGCCACATACGGTAATCGAGTGATAACAACATCAAAACAAAACGTTAAACTGTCTTAAACACACATCTGGTAACTAAACACGTTAACAAAACTTTGAACTCACCAGCGTCGTCTGACACACTTGTCTGCATGCTTGCAGGTCTGTAGGGTTATATCATGGAACTTGCTATCTGGAAGGCTGGAGTGGTCATGGGTCGAGATACGTGGAATCGCAACATAAGACTAATGGTTTTTACATGTGGTTTATACACACTTAACAAATGAATTATGCTTCCGCTGTATAATGTGAATTATTTGTAACGTTGTAACTCTTAATGCTAATAAATGAAAGTTTTTATTTAAATACATACTATAGTTCAATGTGATTGGTGGCTTGGATCCTGGTACGTCACACGTTCCGTGGTGTTTCCGCTTGTGGTATTTTGGGGGTGTGACAGTTTGGTATCAGAGCCACTGGTTATAGTGAACTTGGTTTTAAAACGTTTTTATAAAACCAGACTATAACCGAACAGTTCTGAATACGTGAATACGACCATGACACTCAGCTCCAGATTGCAAGGTTCGTCTCTCTCACTTGTTGCATACATTACATGACTAGTACACATTTGTTTATGACGTAACATACAAACACACACTCGTCGGTATAGCATGATTACCAGAACTACTTGCTTACTGTGACAACCCTCACAAAACCAGGTATCCGTACGACTTAATTAACTATTAATCATTGCCTAATTACTGTGCTTAACTGAGATTTCTGATAAACTGCTACTTGATTGTTGATACTTGTACATATCTGCATCATACTTTGATTTTTCCGTCACTACACTATTACTTACTGAACTCTAGTGACAAACATGATGCACAAAAGCACAGTAGCATTTGGACGGATAACCTATTGAACATGCTGATATAGCCAGCATCAGGCAAACACTGCCTCTAAAGGCCTGAATGAGCCAGAAATATTTTACTACACCCATAGTGTGTGTAGGGATACAAGGGTTGTATAATTGCGTCTCTAGGAATAAGATACAGAGATTGGATGTGCCTAAAACGTACTCTAAGCACGAAACACAGCACTTTTATTTACATACTAGCTTCTAGCTAACTAATAAAGTGCCAAAAACATGAGGAAATATTCCTGACACTTTGCAGAATAAATTGTGTCGCTAAAAATATTATTTACAACGCTTAAAGGATTACTTAAGCACTTTAACGGATTACTATCCAACCGGACAACCGGACTATACCCGGAACATAAAAATATTGCCAGAAATATTATTGGTATTTTTCTGAGCCAGTTAGGGTCCCTGATTACCCTAACACCCGCATTATAACGCGTTAAACAACTAACGGGGTTAATCTCTAAACCTAACCGACTTAACCAAACTAAACTCTAACTGTACGATCAAGATCCAACCGGGTGACCCCACCCCCCTTTGGGCCGGTTTGGTCCCTTTGTAACTAGAGGGTACACTTTTTATTATTTTATTTGGTTTCGTGGATATCTAGAGGACTTGTGAACCGATGGACGATAACGCTTAATTTTTCTATATAAACCCTCCATCACTCACAAGATCACACGCACTTTTCACCACCAACTCTCTCTCCCTCTTGCTCCCCTCTTCTCGGCCGTAACCCACCCCCACCACACCTCCATTGTCGGTTTTTGATCTTGCCATTCCAAGTGCACACAAGTGTCGGGGATCACGTACGAGGAAGCTTGAAGCAAGCGGAAGTTGAAGGACCACGTTCATTTGCTTTTATCCACGCCTTTTCCGACTAGATTCTTCCCTAGCCCCGAGCTAGAGGTATAACATTTAAAACTTGTTCTTGATCGTATCTAAAGTGGTTAAAAGGATTTTTAACGGTTAAAAGTCGGTAACCCATCTTTTGAATCTAAAAAGTCTACTAAAACTCGAATATCATTGGTTAAAAGCATATAACGCGTGTAAAAGTCGTAGTACTTGAATATGTTGGTTATTGAGGCCCGATCTACGATGTGGTGGCTCTTATCATCGTTTAACCCGACTTTGTTAAGATCCCGAATCTTGACACACACTTGTTCCTTTTGGTACAAGGGTTAAAAGGTGAAACTCCACCACACGGGAAACATGAACTTGTGTAAAAGTGTTTTGACATGAAAAATAGTATTTAAAACGAGCCGATCTACGTATGTACAAGTGGTATATTCGTAGAACCAAGTGTCGAGAAAATCATGTTTTATATAAGTTGGATAACATGCTAACAAATATGATTTTTTTTTCAAACTACAAGTGTATAAAAACTTGTGAAACGAAAGGTCCGACAAAATAACAATTTTTATAAAAATTGTCGGGAAGTTGTAAAGAGTAATTTGTTCCAAAAACGGGGTTTTTGCAAGACTAAACTATTTTATACATAGATCCACTAAATATAACGAGATCTACACAATAGTTTTAGAAAAACTACAAGTTCATGTAATAATGTGATTTTACATACTAGTCTACAAGTTTGAAGTGTTGAAACTTGTTTATTGTGTTGTAAATTGATTGGTTGATTTAAAAGAAGTGTTGAAATGATTTTGTAAAAGAAAATGATACGCTTAAAAGCGTGGCCACCTCCAGTTACAGGGGAAACTCTGGCGAAATTTTCTAAAATCTAACACTTAAAATTATTTACAAGTGTTAGACTACTTTGGACATATTTTCAAATATATTTCGCCATGACTTTATTTATTAAATAATCGGAGGTGGGATTTTCACAAAAATAAACGTGATAAATATTTATTCGATAAATATATTTTTCACAACACTGTTTATGATTATTTTGTGAAAATATATAAATATTATTTTTAGAGTAAAAATAATATTTACAAACTTTGTCGAACCCAAAATAATACCAACGCCTTCACGACAAACATATAAGTTACAACGGTAATTACTATTACCACTTAATCGCCAAAACGTAACTTACGCTTTATACGGAAATATTCATAAATGCGGATATTGTCAACGTATTATTTTGGAAAGTATTATGTAAAAAGAAAATATATTATTTTTGAGAAAAATAATTATATTTTGGAATGAGAAATAAAATATATTAAGTGAGACTTAATGTTATAAACACGCATGTATTAATTCCCCCATCCTTGGGAAGGAGATTTTCTACCAAGTATATACACGGAACGGTTGTCTAACCGTTTCCCGAAAAATTAAACTATAAAGCTAAGGCACGACCATCCGTCTAATAGAATTAGCACATGTAGGTCGTTGCGCAGCAGTTGGATATTTGGATTACTTGGTATTGTGACGCACTCACTGTGAGTTCATGTCCCCCTTTTCTCTTAACTGTTTTCAGTTTTATAAACTGCGGGGGCGAAATACATGTTACTATGATTATGAATACTTGATACATGGTATGGTTAGCGTAAGGAGGTTTGTTACTCAGATCATGTGAGTGGGTAGGCACAACTTGAGGCCATTAATCCTCGTAGTAGGACCGAGGGACAGGAGCGGTAGATCTATCTGGGTGTAGCGAGCCCAGCCCCAGGTCCAGCATAACGGACATCGGGGTGACTTAGTGCCCGACGCATAAATCCGCTAGGTTTGAGTCATCCCTACTTGCACTTCACACATATCAATGGCCTTGCAAACCATTGGTGATCTCTTTTTCCTTATTTGCTACATACCAGGTTTTTGATAAAGATAAAGGTTTGTTTACGCACTTTCGCATGAACTCGCTCAACATTATTGTTGATTTTTCAACTACATGTATTTCAGGAAATTAACGATCTGGCGCGGTATGGCTTGTTTTCCGCTGCATTAGGCCCGAGGTCATCCAGGGTTCGAGGCTTGTGACTCTTTCCTGGACAAGTCACAGTCCCTGAACCATGTTTACTTTAAGTTTGCATTTGTAATGTTTAGACAAGTTATGGTTGTTGGGTGTTAACCCGTTAAGACAATGTTTCGATATTTTATTTTCAATGGATGATCTTGCATATTTTTAATTCATATAGCTTGTTATGATTAAGCTATGGTATTAAGAAGTCACACCAAATTAACCACGCTTCCGCAAAGCCAGGGTGTGACAGCTTGGTATCAGAGCTCTGATCATAGCGAACTAGGATTCCTTCTCGAGTCTAGACTATGATCACTAGGGCTCTCACGAAAACATTTTTACTGCATACCACTTAAGTCCAGATCCAAAACGTTTTTACAAACAAATGTTGAGCACATTTCATTTATTCATTATTAGGCTCAGCCCTGAAGACTGAGGCTCGGTCTTGGAGGCCGAGTCTCGATCTTAGAGATCGAGGTAGATGTTATTTATGTTAGGCTCAGTCTTGGAGGCTGAGGCTCGGTCTTGGAGGCCGAGGCTCGATCTTAGAGATCGAGGTAGATGTTTGTTGTTTTAGGCTCAGTCTTGGAGGCTGAGGCTCGGTCTTGGAGGCCGAGGCTCGATCTAAGAGGTCGAGGTGGATGATAGAGCAGTCTTAGAGACTGGGAGGAATTTGGCTAGTGGGACTAGGAATGTCAGTCTAGGAGACTGGGAGGCTAGTTGGACTAGGAGAATTATTTGATTGTTTATTGTTGACTTACATGTTTACATGAATATATGATTGATTATTATACGTATATGTGTTTGTGTTACAAACGTCATGCTTTCACCATGTACTAGAAGGATGGACACTACGAATCCCATGGCCATAGTATCAGACGACATAGTTGCAGCAGAGCACGAGGTGTACATTTCCGATACTACCGGCATAGACGATGACGACTTTCAGCCCCTTTTGCGCTGCCTGATGTCGTAGCAGAGCCTACTGATGGCCCTCTTGTTGGGAATTTGCCACTCGTGGTGATCCTTGTTCCTGTACCCCTTGCCGCTTATCCTATTGTTGATATGCCCCCCTGACGTGGCCTCTGACGACGATAACGATCTACTAGGAAGAGGACCCATTTGAGGGCGAGGCCCTATTGCTGCTGGAATTAACCTACTGCTTGCGGACGCTCCTGCAGGGGAAACTTATGCCCATTCCCCTGTCCCAGACTCATTTGAATTTCTGACATCCGCATTTTCGCATACAGGGAGTGCAGCACGATTTACACGACGCCGACCCTGATACGGCATCATCAGCTGCACCGGTTCCCGCACATAGGTTTGAGTTTGATCACAGTATTGAGGGTAATCCTGTTCTCCCATCTGGTTTTGACCCAGACCATGACCTTGAGTTCATACGCTTAGGCCAGCCCTTGGAGGATCCTGTAACCCCCTGTGATGGTTAATCCAGCTGATTTTGAGATGGAATTTGTTGATCCGGAGCCAGCCATGGCCCCTGAGCCAGGCATTGCTCCTAACACCGCATTGGAGCATGACCCTGTTCATGCCAATGCACCTGCTGTTACTCCTTGATTGATCATCTGCTTGGACGAGAGAAAATTTGGGGTAACTATGCAAGACAATTTATTATTACGGGGGCCCACGTAATAACGACTTGTAGTGCACAGAAATCCTGGTGGACTCTGCGGGCCAAGCTAATGAAAACCAATGTAGCAGGAAATAACTCGAACACGAATGACCAAGGCGATGAAGCCTCGACTTCATTCTATTTCAAGCAACAAGCCAAATTGGCAAGCCTATGTGAGGGCTCAGAAAATTTATTTCCCCACCCATACATTGAGTATATTTATGTGTAAAATTGGGTGAGTACATGATGGCTTACGGTGCTATGTATCTCATAGACAATTGGAAAGTTGTCTAACCCACTTCATGCCATTCCGGCAGAAGAGAATGCCACCCAGGCGTGACACAAACACCAGTATATTGCCAAGGATAGGAGCTGAGCTGCAAAAAACGCAACTCACAGGCAATTGCACGACATGAAGCTCTCCGCTTTTAGCACAGCAATGGCACTATTGGAAATAATCCCTAGCTGACCGCACCTATAAGCAGTTCCTAAACTGCAAGCCTTTGAACTTCGACGAAACAGAAAGCGCCATTGCATTTGTTCGTTGGCCCGAAAAGATTGACTCCATTCTAAGAAAGACAAACTGTTCGCCCCAAATGGAGTGATACCTTTACCTCAAGGTCATTACTAGACGGCACACTCTCATGGTGGGACCATCATGTTCAGGCCCTTAGCACGGATGCTACTTATGCACTGAGCTGGGACGATCTCAAGGAAATGATTGAGAAGAAATGTTGTTCTAGGACTGGAATTCAGAAGCTTAAGGTGGAGTTCTGGAATTTGAAAATGGAGAGACCCGAGATTCCTTAACATGTCCAGAAATCGCACGACTTGCCTAGGGTCGTCCCCTACTAAGTCATTATTGTTGTATGATACAGTTATGTACATATAAGCTTTACATTGTGGTCTCGATTTGTGGTAATGCAATCGTAGTATTCTCATCACGTGTGATGTTTGATCTATGGTTTATGTTCTATGACATGAGATGTTATGTGCTGATATTGTTGAATACATACGTACATTTTACCTGCTACGACCTAACCTATGTGAAACATCTTTTAGAAGATGCCACCAAGACGCGAAATGCGCATACCCACCAACGAGGCGGAACTTCAGGAAATCATTGCTGCAGTCATCGCACAATACGAGGCCCATCACTCCGAGCGCAACGGAGGTACCTCGGAAGATAACGGTTGTCCCTACTGGCACTTCCTCAACTACAAGCCTCCGAAGTTCGACGGCACTGGAGGTGCCATAGCTTTTGAGAAATGGATTGAAAGTATGGATTCCATCTTTCGAATGAGTGGTTGTACGCCAGAACAACAAGTCCTATACGTTTCTGAGTTGTTTCAAGATGGAGCTCGACTATGGTGGTACCTTCAGGTTCAAATGAAGGGCGAAACCGCAGCATATGCATTATCATGGGACGAGCTGAAGGGAATGATGCATGAGAAGTATTGCTCCCAAGAGGAAACCCAGAAGTTGGAAGGGGAATTCCAGAGCCTGATAATGGAAGGTCCAAAAATGTTGGGATACATGCAAAGACTTCATGACTTGGCACGAGTTATTCCCCACTTAGCGGAACCAGAAATGAGGAAATTGGGACAGTTCATTTGGGAACTGGCACCAGAAGTCATGAGCTTAATGGCAGCATCTACGCCACCAACAACTATTGCTGCAAGCAAGATGGGTTTGGCACTCGTTACGGAAGCCATTAGACTAGAAAAACTTGCAAACCCTGATAGGGGGACTCAGGTAGAGTCATCTGGAAAGAACAAAAGGAAGCTTACCGAAGATACCCGAACAAATTATGATGAACAAAGATCTATTCGAGGTTGTTTTGACTGCGGAGACAAAGGGCATTTCAAGAAAGATTGCCCTAACAACAGACAGGCCAATGATAGGATTTGCTTAGAAACTAAAGCAAGACGTGCTGGGTGCAAGTATCACCATGAATGTGGATGTCGGAAGCCTAGGTGCGGGAGGAAAAGGCACAACAAGGATGGTTGTGGGATGAAGAGTCCCAAACAAGGAGAAAACCGTAACAACGCTCAAGGTGGAAGCAGGAAAGGAAATGGCCGAGTGCTAGGATGCTTCCATTGTGGGGACATTGGACATCTTAAGAGAGAATGCCCGTAGTTGAAACAAGACTGTGAGAGAACACCCAGCATCGGAGTTTGTGAAGCATGCCAGGATCCAGGCATGATTACTGGTACGTTCTTTAACAACCAAAACTTTCGCATCTATCTTGTGTGAAACTGGTGCCGATTATAGCTTCGTATCATTAGAATTTAAGAATATGCTTGGTTTAGCCGCTAGTAAGTTAGATATTCCGTACTCGATTGAATTAGCGAATGGGAAGTTAGTAGAAGCAAACGAGGTGATTCGAGGTTGCGTAATCGAACTGGGAGAGCGTGAGTTTGCTCTAGATCTACTACCAGTTCAGTTGGGAAGCTTCGACGTGGTAGTAGGGATGGATTGGTTATCGAGTAACAAGGCAGAGATAGTTTGTCACGAGAAGATTATTCGTATCCCGACCGATGATGGTGAGACCATTGTTGTTCATGGGGAGAAGCGTGAGACGCCGTTAAGGATGATTAGCTGCCTGAAAGCAAGGAAGTGTTTGAGGAAAGGATGTGTTGCTTTTCTAGCACACATTGTGGATAAGAAGGCTGCTGAGCCGAAGATCGAAGACATCCCTGTCGTGAGGGAATACCCAGAAGTCTTTCCGGAAGACTTGCCTGGCTTGCCACCTCAAAGGCAAGTGGAGTTTCGCATCGACTTAGTTCCAGGCGCTGCGCCTGTGGCTAAGGCACCTTATAGACTCGCTCCATCTGAGATGCAAGAACTGTCGACACAACTTCAAGAGTTGTTAGACAAGGGTTTTATCCGACCAAGCTTCTCGCCATGGGGAGCTCCAGTTTTGTTTGTGAAGAAGAAGGACGGTAGTTTCCGTATGTGCATTTACTACAGAGAGTTGAACAAGCTGACAATCAAGAATAGGTATCCCCTGCCAAGAATCGATGATCTGTTCGACCAGCTTCAAGGTTCAAGCTTCTATTCAAAGATCGATCTTCGATCTGGATACCATCAGCTACGGATACAGGAGGAGAGTATCCCGAAGACAGCCTTCAGAACTCGATATGGACACTACGAGTTTCTGGTTATGCCGTTTGGTTTAACAAACGCACCTGCAGTGTTCATGGATTTGATGAACCGAGTTTGTAAGCCGTACTTGGATAAGTTCGTGATCGTATTCATCAACGACATTTTGATTTATTCGAAGACAAAGATTGAGCACGAGCAACATCTTAGAGCTATTCTGGAGCTACTAAAGAAGGAACAATTGTACGCCAAGTTCTCTAAGTGTGAGTTTTGGCTACGTGAGGTGCAATTCCTTGGGCACGTGGTGAATGGAGATGGAATCCACGTGGATCCCACCAAGATCGAGGCGATCAAAGATTGGGAAACGCCAAAAACGCCAACCGAGATTCGGCAATTCTTGGGTTTGGCTGGCTATTATCGAAGGTCATCGAGAACTTTTCAAAGATCGCTCAACCGTTAACGCTCCTCACGCAGAAGGATAAGAAGTTTGATTGGGGAATCAAACAGGATGAGGCGTTCCAGATATTGAAAGATAAGCTTTGCAACGCACCAATCTTAGCTCTACCAGAAGGTACTGATGATTTCGTGGTATACTGCGACGCATCGCGTCAAGGATTGGGTTGTGTGTTGATGCAACGTCAAAAGGTTATCGCCTACGCATCACGCCAACTGAAGGTGCATGAAAAGAATTATACCACGCATGATTTGGAGCTAGGCGCAGTGGTTTTTGCCTTGAAGATCTGGAGACACTACCTTTACGGTACAAAGTGTACAATCTTCACAGATCACAAGAGCCTCCAGCATATATTCAATCAGAAGGAGTTGAATATGAGGCAAAGGCGATGGGTCGAGTTGTTGAACGATTACGACTGCGAGATCAAGTATCATCCAGGGAAGGCGAATGTGGTCGCTGATGCCCTAAGTCGTAAAGAGGGAATCAAGCCCATAAGGGTTAGGGCTATGGAAATGATAATTCAAACCGACCTTTCCTCGCGCGTTCGTGCAGCACAGAAGGAAGCTCTCAAGGAGGGAAACCTTGAGGAAGAATATCTCCGTGGGATGGAGAAGATATTGGTGCCAAACAGGGAAGGAACGTTGTGTTTTGGGAAAAGGATTTGGGTTCCTCTGTTTGGTGGTTTAAGGAAGCTTATTTTCGATGAAGCTCACAAGTCGCGGTACTCTATCCATGCTGGAGCGGATAAGATGTACCAGGATCTTAAAGATTATTACTGGTGGCCTAGGATGAAAGGCGATGTTGCTAGAGCAAATGTTTAACTTGCGCCAAAGTTAAGACGGAATACCAGAAGCCTTCGGGACTTCTGCAGCAACCAAAAATTCCCCAGTGGAAGTGGGAAGAAATCTCCATGGATTTTATTACGAAGTTGCCAAGAACGCCAAAAGGCCATGACACTATCTGGGTGATAGTGGATCGCTTAACGAAGTCAGCACACTTCTTACCTATCCGCGAGAAGGATAATACAAGCAAATTGGCTGAAATCTACATGAGAGAGATTGTTACACGCCATGGAGTACCTCTCTCGATTATTTCTGATAGAGACGGGAGGTTCGTATCGAGGATATGGCAATCCTTCCAGGAAGCTTTTGGCTCAAAGCTGAATATGAGCACTGCTTTTCACCCGCAGACCGACGGACAAAGTGAGCGGACGATTCAGACGTTGGAGGACATGCTGAGAGCATGTGTTATGGATTTAGGCGGTAGCTGGGATAAGCATTTACCCCTGGTTGAGTTTTCATACAACAACAGCTACCACACCAGTATTGGTGCCGCGCCATTCGAAGCGTTATATGGGCGCAAGTGCAGGTCGCCGCTCTGTTGGTCTGACGCAGGTGATAGACAATTGGTAGGTCCCGATGTAGTTCAGGAAACTACAGATAAGATCGCATTAGTGCGGCTCGTGACCGTCAGAAGACCTACGCAGATCTGAAAAGGAAACCTCAGGAGTTTGAGGTTGGAGATATGGTTTTGTTGAAGGTATCACCCTGGAAGGGTGTGGCACGCTTTGGGAAGCGTGGGAAGTTGAATCCGCGCTACATTGGTCCTTTCAAGGTTTTGGAAAGAATTAGGACCGTAGCATACAAGTTGGATCTACCTGCCGAACTGAATAATGTTCACGATACATTTCATGTATCCAATCTGAAGAGAAGTCCAACTCAAGTTAACGTTGCCATTCCTACCGACGAAATTCATATTGATGACACGCTCCACTTCGTTGAAGAACCTGTCGAGGTCACGGATTGGAAAGTGAACAAGACCCACCGGAGCAGTGTCAAGCTCGTCAAGGTTCGCTGGAATGCTAGACATGGTCCTGAGTTCACCTGGGAGCGTGAAGACCGAATGAAAGGGAAATACCCCCACTTATTTCCTGAGAACCCTGCTTCTACAAGCAGAATTTAAAATTTCGGGACGAAATTTATTTAACGGGGGGAGAATGTGACAACCCTCACAAAACCAGGTATCCGTACGACTTAATTAACTATTAATCATTGCCTAATTACTGTGCTTAACTGAGATTTCTGATAAACTGCTACTTGATTGTTGATACTTGTACATATCTGCATCATACTTTGATTTTTCCGTCACTACACTATTACTTACTGAACTCTAGTGACAAACATGATGCACAAAAGCACAGTAGCATTTGGACGGATAACCTATTGAACATGCTGATATAGCCAACATCAGGCAAACACTGCCTCTAAAGGCCTGAATGAGCCAGAAATATTTTACTACACCCATAGTGTGTGTAGGGATACAAGGGTTGTATAATTGCGTCTCTAGGAATAAGATACAGAGATTGGATGTGCCTAAAACGTACTCTAAGCACGAAACACAGCACTTTTATTTACATACTAGCTTCTAGCTAACTAATACAGTGCCAAAAACATGAGGAAATATTCCTGACACTTTGCAGAATAAATTGTGTCGCTAAAAATATTATTTACAACGCTTAACGGATTACTTAAGCACTTTAACGGATTACTATCCAACCGAACAATCGGACTATACCCGGAACATAAAAATATTGCCAGAAATATTATTGGTATTTTTCTGAGCCAGTTAGGGTCCCTGATTACCCTAACACCCGCATTATAACGCGTTAAACAACTAACGGGGTTAATCTCTAAACCTAACCGACTTAACCAAACTAAACTCTAACTGTACGATCAAGATCCAACTGGGTGACCCCACCCCCCTTTGGGCCGGTTTGGTCCCTTTGTAACTAGAGGGTACACTTTTTATTATTTTATTTGGTTTCGTGGATATCTAGAGGACTTGTGAACCGATGGACGATAACGCTTAATTTTTCTATATAAACCCTCCATCACTCACAAGATCACACACACTTTTCACCACCAACTCTCTCTCCCTCTTGCTCCCCTCTTCTCGGCCGTAACCACCCCCACCACACCTCCATTGTCGGTTTTTGATCTAGCCATTCCAAGTGCACACAAGTGTCGGGGATCACGTACGAGGAAGCTTGAAGCAAGCGGAAGTTGAAGGACCACGTTCATTTGCTTTTATCCACGCCTTTTCCGACTAGATTCTTCCCTAGCCCCGAGCTAGAGGTATAACATTTAAAACTTGTTCTTGATCGTATCTAAAGTGGTTAAAAGGATTTTTAATGGTTAAAAGTCAGTAACCCATCTTTTGAATCTAAAAAGTCTACTAAAACTCGAATATCATTGGTTAAAAGCATATAACGCGTGTAAAAGTCGTAGTACTTGAATATGTTGGTTATTGAGGCCCGATCTACGATGTGGTGGCTCTTATCATCGTTTAACCCGACTTAGTTAAGATCCCGAATCTTGACATACACTTGTTCCTTTTGGTACAAGGGTTAAAAGGTGAAACTCCACCACACGGGAAACATGAACTTGTGTAAAAGTGTTTTGACATGAAAAATAGTATTTAAAACGAGCCGATCTACGTATGTACAAGTGGTATATTCGTAGAACCAAGTGTCGAGAAAATCATGTTTTATATAAGTTGGATAACATGCTAACAAATATGATTTTTTTTCAAACTACAAGTGTATAAACACTTGTGAAACGAAAGGTCCGACAAAATAACAATTTTTATAAAAATTGTCGGGAAGTTGTAAAGAGTAATTTGTTCCAAAAACGGGGTTTTTGCAAGACTAAACTATTTTATACATAGATCCACTAAATATAACGAGATCTACACAATAGTTTTAGAAAAACTACAAGTTCATGTAATAATGTGATTTTACATACTAGTCTACAAGTTTGAAGTGTTGAAACTTGTTTATTGTGTTGTAAATTGATTGGTTGATTTAAAAGAAGTGTTGAAATGATTTTGTAAAAGAAAATGATACGCTTAAAAGCGTGGCCACCTCCAGTTACAGGGGAAACTCTGGCGAAATTTTCTAAAATCTAACACTTAAAATTATTTACAAGTGTTAGACTACTTTGGACATATTTTCAAATATATTTCGCCATGACTTTATTTATTAAATAATCGGAGGTGGGATTTTCACAAAAATAAACGTGATAAATATTTATTCGATAAATATATTTTTCACAACACTGTTTATGATTATTTTGTGAAAATATATAAATATTATTTTTAGAGTAAAAATAATATTTACAAACTTTGTCGAACCCAAAATAATACCAACGCCTTCACGACAAACATATAAGTTACAACGGTAATTACTATTACCACTTAATCGCCAAAACGTAACTTACGCTTTATACGGAAATATTCATAAATGCGGATATTGTCAACGTATTATTTTGGAAAGTATTATGTAAAAAGAAAATATATTATTTTTGAGAAAAATAATTATATTTTGGAATGAGAAATAAAATATATTAAGTGAGACTTAATGTTATAAACACGCATGTATTAATTCCCCCATCCTTGGGAAGGAGATTTTCTACCAAGTATATACACGGAACGGTTGTCTAACCGTTTCCCGAAAAATTAAACTATAAAGCTAAGGCACGGCCATCCGTCTAATAGAATTAGCACATGTAGGTCGTTGCGCAGCAGTTGGATATTTGGATTACTTGGTATTGTGACGCACTCACTGTGAGTTCATGTCCCCCTTTTCTCTTAACTGTTTTCAGTTTTATAAACTGCGGGGGTGAAATACATGTTACTATGATTATGAATACTTGATACATGGTATGGTTAGCGTAAGGAGGTTTGTTACTCAGATCATGTGAGTGGGTAGGCACAACTTGAGGCCATTAATCCTCGTAGTAGGACCGAGGGACAGGAGCGGTAGATCTATCTGGGTGTAGCGAGCCCAGCCCCAGGTCCAGCATAACGGACCTCGGGGTGACTTAGTGCCCGACGCATAAATCCGCTAGGTTTGAGTCATTCCTACTTGCACTTCACACATATCAATGGCCTTGCAAACCATTGGTGATCTCTTTTTCCTTATTTGCTACATACCAGGTTTTTGATAAAGATAAAGGTTTGTTTACGCACTTTCGCATGAACTCGCTCAACATTATTGTTGATTTTTCAACTACATGTATTTCAGGAAATTAACGATCTGGCGCGGTATGGCTTGTTTTCCGCTGCATTAGGCCCGAGGTCATCCAGGGTTCGAGGCTTGTGACTCTTTCCTGGACAAGTCACAGTCCCTGAACCATGTTTACTTTAAGTTTGCATTTGTAATGTTTAGACAAGTTATGGTTGTTGGGTGTTAACCCGTTAAGACAATGTTTCGATATTTTATTTTCAATGGATGATCTTGCATATTTTTAATTCATATAGCTTGTTATGATTAAGCTATGGTATTAAGAAGTCACACCAAATTAACCACGCTTCCGCAAAGCCAGGGTGTGACACTTACATTATGATTCATTGACAGTTTGTCATAGTCCTTGGATTCCTATGGTTTTATCGTTTTGATAACCTCTGATTGGCATTCGAGTTGGAGGAACCATTTGCCATGAGTTAAGAGGAACTGAGATGAGCATGCAAATCGCAATATTATTGTGGGTGCACACACAATAATAATGTGGGGTGCATGTGAGTCCCAGTGAGGCTTAACAAGTGGAAAAGGGGTTCCGTTCCGTTATTTGATCGATAAGAAACATAACAGTCTACAGGAGTCATAGCAGTGATTGTCTCTTACTCGAATATCATCTTTTCACTCCTCTCTGAACCCTTACGAATCTCGATGCTATCGAGTTGTACTTGAACACACATCTGAACGCCTAACGAAACGTGTAGAATGTTAGGTGCTTGCACGAACGTCCTTGAGTTGGTTTATACCTTTCTCGCTTCTCTTCGTTTGATGGAACTCTATGTATTGACGTCTTAGACTCCGAAGTGTGATCACTTCTGCAACACTCCCGCAGCATACCACGCATTACTCAATCGACCTGCTAGATCGATGGGCAAAAGGGTGAGCGTAGTATTTTACCGACCTCAGTAATTGGAGAACCCTGATTATCGACAGCGAACACCAGCAAAGTGACTACAACCGAATCTCCAACCCTAGTCAGCGACTGATGTGAGACAACCATTACGAACCAATCAGGACATAAGCGATGACAACTGACTGTAGAATGGAATGTGAAACTCCCCGCACAGAGAGTAGTGCCTTAGCACGTACCATGGAATGTGAAGAGGTGGACCCTGTCGGTGAAAGATCGTAGAGCTCCGTTTCAAACAACAGCATTAGAGGCAATAGTCACGAAAACATCAAGGTATTTGTAATGGTAACCAACAGTATGGAAAATGAAGGTGCCTACGACATAGAGTGGCCGTTGTTAAATCAAACGACAACAACCAAGGGAACGACGGGCGTACTGGAAATCCTCGCAACGAGTACAACAACCCGGGAAATGATGCTCATGGAGGGACATTTAGTGTCACGACCCCCGACCCCATCCTGGCCGGAATCGGTGCCTTAAGCAGTCCAGTGGTACCGGTGATTATTTTGAAAAACATTGCAGCGGAAATTTCATCAGGACCGTGAGTTAGGAAAAATATCAGAGTTTAGAAACACCGGATTTTATTTCAAAAGATGGAATAAACTCCATGTTTTACAAAGGTAGCTTTTAATAAAACAATATTTCTTAATTTGAAAATAAGCCACTTCTTGAAGTCCTTCAGTGTCGGATCCAATCCTTACTCCAATCTATTGTAATTACCTGAAACGCGTTTTAAAAAGATTTTGTCAGTGGGAAATACTGAGTGAGTTCATTCAGTTTAATGAAAATGACACATTTGTTATAATTTACAGTATTAAGAGTTTTTACATATGTTTATTATCAACCAACATTTCAAGAATAGGTATTTGTCACAGACCAGCTCTGTGACTGTGGTCATATCACCATTGGCTGGCCCAATGAGTGACGTATGTCACAATTAGGCTCGCCCACCTAATGTGAAGGAAACAATAATAACAATACTGTGCACAATACCCCACATACCGGCTGTAATTTGGTGATTACATAAACTTAATCACTGTAATTATAACTTTTGGAAAATGATTTGGAGTATTGTAAAACAGTTAATAAAAGAGAATGACTCACAAATCAGCATGCAGGATTGAGTTAACAAACTTCTTGATTCTACTTCTTCCGATAATTAAGCATGTACTTTATTATTCTGGATCTTCTGATGATTTAATAGTTTGTTTGATTGTAAGGGTGTAGTTGGGAGTGTTTTTGGTGGTTTAACAGAATAGAATACGTATTGGTGTAAAACCCAAATCAAACCTTAACGGTAGTCATGAGATTTGAACCTTAACGAATTTCATAAAAACCGGGTTAATGATCAATACAGCTTTTACGATAATTCACGAGATCAAATTCTCACAATGAATGACAAAGTGCAATACTTCAACTCATTTATCGTATTAACGACAAACGACAAAGTATAGTACTTCAACTCATTATCGAATTATCGACAACGACAAAGTACAATGCTTCAACTCATTATCGAATTATCGACAACGACAAAGCATAACCCAGTGTGGGCGGCACTTAGACCTTCTTTGGACATATTGATCCTGGAAATGAATCGTAATAGCGATCGAGTAATTACCCCGATTGCGGCAGAATTTCGAGATTATGTAGGTTTTTGTAGTATTTCGACGATATCTCGTTGCCTGAATCGAATTTGCTCGTCGAACCAACGCAGGAAATCAAGTGCCAAACTCCTCTATTTATACTGGAAAAACGGCGCGCTCGCGTGTCATGACAGGGAAACCTGGTCCTGGCGCGTGGCGCGAGAGGTCACTTTTAATATGAGGTAGCCACGCGTCCCAGTAGCTTGGGTGAGTCGACGGTTCGAGAAAATCCGATTTCTATCGAAAACTGTTTAGATAATACTAACTAGGAAATACCCCCCCCCCCCTGAGTTTTAGGGGCCCTGATCCTGATTTCGATTGTTCTGAAAATTTTAGGGGTCATGCAGTATCACTTGGGGGTCTCAATTAGGGTTTCCTATTGGACAAAATATAATAAGAAATAATAGTTTTGGTGAGAGTTGTTACATTTAGGATTGGCGTGGGCGACGCCAAGATTATAACAACATGGTGGCCTACATGTTCTTGGTAACTAATCACTTCGTCACTATTCTGCTTAACCCTGATGCTTCTTGAAACCGAACCTGTTGTGGAATCAACTAAGGGCAAGTCAAATGAAACCTTATATGTCCGTTGGGATGTAAACTCGACCTTCTTTCTACTATCCCTAATAGTTACAATGCAGTAGTTAGTGTGGATTGGTTATGCAGAAATCACGCAGACATACCCGGTGAGGAGAAAATTTTTTTGTGGAAAATCGTTATTTGTTCTAAAGCATCGGAGTGGTACAAAGGTTAGCGCCATTTAAGCCATGAAGACCCAGAAGTATCTACAGGGAGATTACCTCGCTACGTTAGCAACCGTTACTGATGTTAGGGTTAAGGAAGAGAGGATCGAGGATCCACCAGTTGTTCATGATTTCTCTCGATATTCTGCCCGTAGAATTTACCGGTCAATTTCCACAATTGTAGAGAAGAATCTCAGTTGATCTCGCGCCAGATGCAACCCTGATTACTCATATTTCATACCGTTTAGCACCAGGAGGGTTGCAAGAACTGTTTAATCAACTACAGGAACTATTGGACAGAAGTTTTGTCGGACCTAGTTTTTCGCTTCGGGGGGGCCCCGATTATACCCGTGAAGATAAGCTTTATCGTTAGACATGTGTGCTGATTATCAAAAACTCATCAAGGTGACAGTCAAGAACTGTTCACCTCGACCATGTGTTGACAACCTGTTGGCCAATAGCGAGGGTCGAACTTCTATTCAAGGATTGACTAACGAACGAACTATCATCAGAAGGGAGTCCAACCGGCGAATGCTCTTAGAACGGCATATCGAACGCAATACGGCCATTTCGACTTTGTACATCCTGATCATTGAGTTGATCAACGCACCAGCCGCTTTATGGACCACAAGAATCGACCGTGTTTGTTTATGACGTTTTGAATCATTACCAGGAGAAAGGGACATCATGGACGACATCTGTATGTTATCTTAGAGCTCCTGAGGGAGGAGTCATTACGTGTGAAGTCTTGTTAAGTGTAACATCTAGATTCGAGGGATGCATGTTGATCATGTAACCAACGAAGTGGGAATACGCGTGAATCGTGCTAGGATCAATTTTGTTAGAAACTGGTTGACACCAAAGAATCCCTTCGGGGGTACAACCATCTCTTGGTTTCGGTGGATGCTATTGTAGATTCATCACAGGATTTTCAAAGGTCGTACAGCTTAACTCCCTTAAGGACAGCAGGGTGCTGTGTTCGTGAGAGACAAAACAGGAGAACGCCTTCTCAGCTTTCGAATCCCAACTCTGCAATGCACTAAGCATCGTCTTCGCCTGAGGGTGCGAGGGTTCTGCTGGTATACCTTGAGGGTTTGAATCAGAGTCCCAGCTGCACATCGATGCAACACGAGAAAGTGATGGTTACGTTGTGGATTTACAAGAAGAGTTACACGAGACCCAACCTGCGGTGGAACCCATGATCTTTGGATTTGAGTTGGAGGCATTACTTGGACGGTACCAAATGCATTGCCTAGACCGATCACAAGGGCCTCCCGCGTATCGTTATTTCGAAAGAGCTAAAGCATGCAATGGCATCGCTGGAAGGAACTTACGAATGGTTACGACTGTGAAACCTGAATGTGCACAAGCTTTGCGACTCACTATCGACTTTAACCTACCTGATCAAACTCGTTCTGTTCAAACTGGAGAACCGAAGGAAGAGAATTTTCAAATTGAATCCATGCGGGGCATGGAGAAGCAACCTTTGGCAGGGCGGACAATATTCGCTACCTCATGGAACGAATGTGGATCTCATTATACGGCAACTGTAGGGAATTTGCGTTGGGCAACGCACACCAGCCTCGAAATTCCAGTCATCTGGGTTTTGGATGAAAGTTAATCTATAAATCTTGTATTGGTGATCGGGCATGAAGGCCCACCTAGCAATGTATGTGAATAATGTTTGACTTGCGGGAACATCAACATGGAGTAACAGCTACCAGCAACACCCATATGGAGTTGAGCACAGACTGCTATGGATTGTTTTCGCTAGA
This sequence comes from Helianthus annuus, assembly GCF_002127325.2. Lineage (NCBI taxonomy): Eukaryota > Viridiplantae > Streptophyta > Magnoliopsida > Asterales > Asteraceae > Helianthus > Helianthus annuus. Next base: position 154,432,501 of record NC_035443.2, read on the forward strand.
CTACCTACGACTCAAAACAGAAATAATATCACCTGGGTGAGTGTTGATTGTCTCACGTAACCAGCACACTCTCTTGCAATCAAGGAAACTGATGAGTCTTCCAGAGCTTTTGAATATTCCTCTGAGAGAGGCGGCTTTTAGGCACGAGGTGCCAACTCCAGTTACCTTTGATTTTGATCTATGTTTGATTTATGACAGACAATGCACAACACCCTTGACTCACGTCTAGACATGAGCATTGGACAAACGGTCAAAGTAAACGAACCATCCAGACACTCGAAGACATGCTGCGAGCATGTGTGTGACTGGCTTTGGCGCAAATTGGAAGGACTCTTACCTATGGTTGAGTGCTACTGCGGCAGTTATCATCTTGGTAACCAGACAGCTCTGTTGAGGCATTACATAGACAATCATGCCAACCTTTTTGTTAGACTGAGATGGTTGACAACTTAATTACTGATCCAGGACTAGCCCTCGAAACTCTTGGGAAGGTTGTTTGGATTGGGAGTCGAGCGGCGGCAATTCGTGACCGTCAGGAAAGCTAATAAACTTGGGAAACGCTGGAAGATCACTATAGGTGATCGCATCATGTTGAAAGTCTCATCCTGGGAGGGTGTGGAACGCTTAGGAAGTGTGGCGAGCCTAACTGACGTCACGAGGGACCGTTCAACAGTCTGGGAAGAATTGGTAACGTGACCTACAAACTTGAGTTATCTGCTGAGCTGGGGAACACTCAGGATTTCTTTCATGCTTCGCAATTAAAGAAGTGTTTGTATGATGAAACACCGATTGTGCCGTTTCAAGAGCTCAAGATTGACGACAAGTTGCAGTTCGTCAAAGAACCTTTAGAGATCATGGACCGGGAGGTCAAGGTGTGTAAACATAGTCGTATTCCGATTGTGAGAGTTCGTTGGAACTCAAGACGTGGACCGGAGTTCACGTGGGAGCGCGAGGATCAGATGAAGCTTAAGTATCCTCAACTTTTTCCTGATGACAAGTTTAATTCTGGTAAAACTGGTGCATTTCGGGACGAAATTCCTCTTCAAGTTGGGGATGATGTGGCACCTGGGGAAAATCCGCAACAATCTTGATTTATCACTTCATTTCTCTGTGCTTACTTGTCAAATTTCGGGACGAAATTTCTTTCAAGTTGGGGATGATGTGACAACCCGAACTTTCAAGGTTAGTGACGTTAATCTTGTGGTTTCAACGTTCCATTATCCCTTTTCAATGTGAAACGTGCTACATTGTTATAACTCCGTTAACTTTAGTTATGTTAAGCCTGTTTCGTAATCTTAGTAAACTTACTAAATGTAAGTTATGTTCGTATATGTTACGCGCTTGCGGGTGTAGTGGGCCGCACTCATAAGTGGGTTACACTTTCACACCTCGGCTACCTTTGAGTTGAATTACCTCGGCCCACTTGTGTTCAGCCCAAACTGCTCGTTTGAGCCCACCCCCTTAAGTGCTAGGTATATTTTTACCCACATGTGATACGTAATTAGGAGTTGTCGAGTAGAAACCCTAGAGCCTTTGGAACCTGGCGACAACAACTCTTGTTCGCGAAGCTTTCCTCCTTCTTTCTCTATTTTCGGTTAGTATAAATCTCCTCTGTTTGCAGATTTTATTTCCTTGTCATGATTCATGATTGTTGTCATGGTTTATGTTATGTGTGATTTTATGTGTGATAATGTTTTGCATGAGCATGTAATACAAACTGAATAGTTAGAATAGGTTAGTGTGTATTAATTGATGGCCTAATTATATGGATATGACGAGTGGATGTTATTGAATCGATAATGCAAATCAAATATTAGAACTATTATATAAAAGTGTTTGATGGGTTAAGGAGATGATGAATCGGTTAATCTAGGTTGAGTAGTTGGAAGTATTCTGTTATTTGATTTTGATGGTTGTTGCAAAATACCAACCTACTGTTAATAATACAAAGGCTTGTATAATAATCACATGCAACCTTGATTAAACCAATTAGAACATGGCCGACAACTTTGATAAGTGCTACACATGCAACTGACAACTTTGAACAATTATAAAATCACATGGGCTGTCAATTATTTGTGATAGTATAACTCTGATTGGACCAAAATGCAGCCCAATCCCAATGTCTTGTGTGTAATCCCAGTTCGGCCTAATAAGGCCTAATCACCCTAACTTTTTTGAGGTGATTGTTAATTGATGTTTATGTGTATGTATAATCTTGATTGACAAAGTGTTTGGGTGTTTTATAAATGTGGGAAGCATGGGGCCGAACTCCAGTAGATATATCACAAATGACATGATCGAATAACAAGGGTTTCGATAATTGATTCATATTCATATTAATTGTTCATGATAAATTTGACTAGGTGGGAGTTCGTGAAATTGTTTGAATCCATGTGAATGGCATGCTGTTGTGTTTTGTTTGTTGAATTCATATGGAACATCTTTAGAGCCAGTCATGTATGACAATTATAGTGAGCATGTGGATTGATGGAACTAGAACCAATAATGTGTATGTAACCCGTGATCTAATGTTTTGTATATGGATCAAGTGGTGATGAAATACTGATTTATGTAATGAATGGTGATTAAGCATTAGGAGAGTGATTAGCAATGACAGGTGAATTAGGGCCGTGTAGCTGGAACTTGTTGTGAGCCGATCCAAATGAACATTGAGTTAGGGTGTTGAACTTGAATGATGATTGTATTATGAATTCATGTTATGATGATCATTACTGTTGGATGATTTGAGCCATGTTAGGCTAAGAAATAGATTGTACAGAAGTGTTTGATTGTATACTTGATGGGCCAGTCATGTTAGGCCTTGCACAACCTGGTCACACGTGATCATAGTGGGCCGCACAAATAGGGATTTGTCGCACACTTGTATGGACTCTAAACTTAACTGGGCTAAACATGTACACTCTTGTAACCATCAGGTCTGCTGGGCCGTACACTTGTATCAGGCCACACACTCCTAAAGTGGGCCAATAACCTGATTGAATTACACACACTCATGTGGGTGTTGAACTAGCTACTAGATGTTAACGTGAAACGTGAACTTATGATGTGAATTGGTATGTGATTCGAATGCTTGTTATGTGACTGTGATAACTTGTACACTATATGCAACATGTTACACGCGTGATTGAAAAGAACAGGAAACTAACTGTTATTGGTAACCACAATAGGGACTAAGTGACCAACTGGGAACACGTACTTTAATTTACCGAGCAAAACAAAGGTGAGTTCACTGCACTTTTCTAAGCATGCGTCCCGGTGGTTTGGGACATCTGGTAAACGTTTCTAAAGGGAATACTGGGTAAACTGTTTATTTGGGATGTTGGTTATTGAACACAGTATAAATCATGTAAGACCCCATACATCTACCGTGTTGCTGAAGAAGCAACGAGGTATTTAGTTGATAGCGCTATTAGGTTTGGCACCCTCACACCGGGCTGAAAGGACGGGCGTGAACTAATTACCTGGACCTCATGACCAATGCCTAATTAGAGGCATTGGGGTTGGGCATTCACATCGTGTAAATATAAGACCCCTTACATCTATTCAAGGTTGTTTGATACCTTGGCATCATGACCAATGCCTAATTGGAGGCATTGGGGTTGGGCATTCACATCTAGTCGCCACATACGGTAATCGAGTGATAACAACATCAAAACAAAACGTTAAACTGTCTTAAACACACATCTGGTAACTAAACACGTTAACAAAACTTTGAACTCACCAGCGTCGTCTGACACACTTGTCTGCATGCTTGCAGGTCTGTAGGGTTATATCATGGAACTTGCTATCTGGAAGGCTGGAGTGGTCATGGGTCGAGATACATGGAATCGCAACATAAGACTAATGGTTTTTACATGTGGTTTATACACACTTAACAAATGAATTATGCTTCCGCTGTATAATGTGAATTATTTGTAACGTTGTAACTCTTAATGCTAATAAATGAAAGTTTTTATTTAAATACATACTATAGTTCAATGTGATTGGTGGCTTGGATCCTGGTACGTCACACGTTCCGTGGTGTTTCCGCTTGTGGTATTTTGGGGGTGTGACAACGCGCTATGTGAAACTCGTGGTTGTGCAGACTCGTGGTTTTTACAGACTTGTGGTGGAAATGTTGAGACTACTTGGTTAATCTATGTGTACATGAATGGTTGAAGCTTGTGGAAACGATGGAATGTACTGTTATGGTTGGCAAAACACGACACGTAGCATGACACCGACGCCGAGGCAGACGTGACATGTCCGAAACATGGTGGATACGCCGTTGGTACTTCCTATATATAAGTGTTTCTGGCATGTTGCCGAAGTTTCGTACCACGTGCCATGTGAAAGTTGTGGGTTTGGAGAGACTTGTAGACTATGTGAAACTTGTTGGTGAAACTTGAGTCTTTATGCTATTGTGTGTGAATCTATAATCTATGCGACTCTATGATCTATGTCATGGTTGAAGCATGTCGAAACAATGAAGGGTACTGTTATGGTTTGTGACAACCCATACAATTACAGGTACTGTACAAACTAATTAACCCTAATTATGTGCTTAATGACTGTGCTTGACTACATCTGACCCTTTAAACTGCTTACTGATTCATGTTATATACATACATGTGCATTCTTTACATACAGTCACTCCAATTATTTCATACAGACTCTTAGTGACAAACCTGATGCACAAAGCACAGTTAGCACAGTAAGCGGATAACTCAGACACATGCTGACAATGCCAGCACTTAGACAGATACTATTTGTAGGCCAGTATGGGCCAGGGATAAAACACTACACCAGTATGGAGTGTAGGGAAGTGAGGACCATAAGACTATGTCACTAGGTGATAGTTTGAGTACCGGAAAGTGCCTAAAACGCAATTTAATTACAGAATTCCGCATTTATAGTAACAATTCAGCTTTTAACACACTCATATTATACAGAGTGTTGACTAAATGGTCCTGGACACTTTCCTAAGTGTTGGAATTAATTTCGTTACAAAAAGATGCACAAAAGACGCTTTACGGGACAATTAAACGCTTTAACGGAACGATGCGAAACCGAACAACCAGACATTACCCGAGACATGAAAATATTGTTAGAAATATTATTTTATCATGTTAAATTAATCATGGTCACAAAAATCCCCATGCACCATGTAAACATGACATACACCCACTATACTTGTAAATACCCTTAACCTTTTAATAATTACCTACTAATTAACAAAAATTTACACTTTACCCCCCCCATAACCGAAAATCTGCCCAAATAATTAAAGAATATTTTAGTTTAGATTTTGTAAAGAGGATCTAGCTTCCATTGGCCAAGAGGATGGGTATGATTACCCTAACTCCTAGTTGTGCATATTTCCAAGGGAATTTCATCATTTCAAAAGCAACAACCAATCTCCTCCTTCCTCTCTCTAAATTTTCGGCCCTCTCTCATAACCGAATTCACCACCATCCATCTTCACATCTCCATTTTCTTCTCCATCAAGCTCTCTTTCAAGTTGTGAAGATCCTCCATAGAAGTGTGAAGTTAAAGTGCTCTCAAGAAGCCTTGTTCAAGCTTTGTCACCAACTTTTCACCATCATCTCATCCTAAGATTACTACCCTAGCCTTGTGCTAGTAGTAAGTCCCTTCATACTCTTGTTCCACATTGATTCTTGTTACGATTTGTTGAATGTTTATGACACACACAAAGCTTAAACATTAAAATGTGAACTTAAAATTCTGCCTAAAAACCATATATAAAAAGGTTGTGTGAGGTTGAAATCTGAATGATTTAGGGTTGGTTAAAGCATGATTGAAGTTTTAACATTTGTTCATCAATAAACCATGGTTAGGATCTTCGTTTATGCACTTTTAGTCGCTTCTGCAATATAAACAGCTTGTTGAGTTGGATTTTCAGCCAACTTTAACAGGCTGTAACGGGATCATTTTAAATCGAAAAACGGATTTTCTAAAGCCTAAAATGAGTATATTGGAATAACGAAACAAATGGCATTGGAATCGTAATTTTTCAAGACCGTTTACTATTTTTAAAAGACTATTTTTGGACAGCAGCTCAAGCTGCATTTTTATTGCAGAAAAAGTATGTTATTTTCGGAGTCATAACTTGAAAACCTGAGTAAAATAAACTCATGGAATTTTTATAGTAGATGGACACCGTTGTCAGGACGACCCTCCAACTGGAATTTCGTCAAACAGACTTACGGTTGATTTTTAGTGAATATTTCCATAAACTGCGATCAGAAGGTAACAAATCTGATTGCAGTCGAGAAAATGAATTTCTATAAAATATGGGTAACGAATTGGACTTTGATATTTTTACACAATAAACTTTGGAACATATGTGACATTTTGTAAAAATTTGAGAATATTTAGAAAAGGTTAACTATTTTATAAAAATCCTCGAAAACAGTCCGGTTTCGAGTAATAAAGCTGAAATGAAGTATGTAACGTTTTGTGTGTCTATATGTTGGTTTGATTATTGAAAATGAACTATTGGATATATATAAAAGAAAGTGATATGCTATTTAAGCATGGACACCTCTATTTACAGAGGAGACTCTGCCAAAATTTTCCGAAAATCCGAACACTTAGTAAAATATTCGAGAAAATAGACACGAAATAGTTGTCTAACTATTTTTCTAAGAACGCTATTTAAGTTAAAATAATTATTATTGTTTTAACAAAATAATACCAAAGTAACACAATCAAAACACTAAACTCTAAGCCAAGGCACGGCCCGTTCGTCTAATAGACATTAGTACGTTGTAGGTTGTCGTGTAGCGGAAAGAGTTAAGTTCGAGTCAAGACGCACTACGGTGAGTTCATGACCCCCTTTTCCTTTACTGTTTTTGGTTTTATACTTCGGGGGTGGAATACATGTTTACAACTTATTTCAGACATTTTATAATTGGTATGATTAGCTTAAGGAGGGGTTTTATTTCGCGATCAAGTGAGTGGTGGGCATGACACTTAAGGCCATTAATCCTCATAGTAGGACCACGGGACATGAGTGATAGATCTATTTGGGTGTAGCGAGCCCACACCCATGAGGCCGGGGGCCCATAGTGGTGACTATGTCTTCATACCGGAGACAAATTTGCTAGGTTTGAGTCTTCCTGCATCATTCACATATACTATTGGATTTGCAACCCAATGGTGATCATTTTTCCTTATTGCTACATACCAGGGACTATTTTTACTTACAGACATATTAAACGGTTTATACACACAGACTTACACATGAACTCGCTCAACTTTTGTTGACTTTTTAAACTACATGTATTTCAGGGAATTAATTTGGATCTGGCAAGTGATGCATGATTAGCTGCGTACTTAATAAGGATGTCATCCGGAGTCGTAGGTTTGGGAAGTGTAACTCTTTCCTGGACGAGTTGCATGTCTCAAGCCCTTGTGTTGTTGGTAGTCTTTTGTCGAGTCTTATGAACTCAATTTTAAGCAAGTCATGTTTTGTAAACGTATCGTGTGGTTGATGTTTTTGTTTCAAGACAATATGTTATGCATTTTTAACTATTTTAATGGATGAACATCATATGTTTTTATCATATAGCATGTTGTGATTGTTGCTATGGTATTAAGAAGTCACACCAAATAAACCCACGCTTCCGCAAAAGCCAGGGTGTGACAGCTTGGTATCAGAGCCTCGATTATAGCAAACTAGGATTCCTTCTCGAGTCTAGACTATGATCACTAGGGCTCTCACGAAAATGTTTTCAAACAATTTCACATTTGCATACACTAAAAGTCCAGATCCAGGGCACAAACATTTTTACAAACAAAAAGGGGGCACAAATACACTTTTCAAAATTTTTGTATCAGTCTTAGAGACTGAGGGAGTTCAGTATTAGAGACTGAGGGATTCAATCTTAGAGATTGGGGATGTTTAGCCTTAGAGGCTGGGGAAAATTTGAGTCTTAGAGACTGGGAGGTTGGTCTTAGAGGCCAGGGAATTAGTTTTAGAGACTGGGAGGTTGGTCTTAGAGGCCAGGGAGTTAGTCTGAGAGACTAGGGAATCCAGTCTTAGAGATTGGGTGGGTTAGCTTAGGAAGACTAGGATGTATACATGGTCTCATTATTATTTGTTTACATGCTTATCTTATTTGTGTGCACATGTTGTGGATGTGTTACAGACACCATGGCATCATCCGGTAGCGGAGTATCCGATGCGAGTAACCCGAGGACTTTTACCTCTGACGACAAGATGGCTACCGATTCGGGAGTTTACACCTCAGACTACACGAGCACTGATGAAGATGACTTTCAGCCTTTTGCCCTACCGCTCTTCGGAGATGATGTACCTTTAGCTGACGGCCCACCAGGAGAGGACCTACCCCTTGTTCCCATCCCTGCCCCTCTCCCCTTTGCTGCAGTTCCTTTTGAGGAACAACCTATCGACGCATTACCCGATGGTGACATCGACCTACCCATCGAGGGTCCCCCGGAGGGAGACCAGGATGGTGGGGCCCCGGTGGAGGACGGTGTTCCACCTGTTGATATCCCAGATGTTGATCCTATCGTCCCCATGGTCGAGCTTCCTGGTATGGAGGTTCAGTCTGATTCATCCGCTTCTGATTCCTTTGAGTCGATAGCTTCTCATATCCCACCGTTGGGTTTCGGTTACATTCCTCGCATGGACGCTGATGAGGAGATGGAGATGGAGCAGCCTGCTGAGGCTCCTGCTCATCCAGATGATCCGATTCCTGCCATGCTCATTGATTATCAGCCCGCTCCAGTCACTTCCGAGCCCGTTCTTGCCATTAACCCTGTTACTGCCTCTGATACACCCGTTGTTGCACCACCAGCCGTTGAGATACCCGATCCCATGGCTATCTTTGATGACCTTGCACCATTCGTTACCCACATGGACCCGAGATATGCCCACTCCAGCAATGGGTGGATTGAGGAGGATGACTACCCTCCGTACGTAGTCCCAGTCACTCCCCCTCCCGCACCTATCGCTGTACCCTTCGATGCTCCCTTGTTTCCTCCATCCACATCCGATACTCACCGCACCGACCTTCCTATCACCTTCCTTCAGGACATTCTTCCGCCCCAACCTGGGGAGGGATCGTCGAGCCAGCTTTTCGGGCACACCCCATTCATGCCAGAGGTTAGCCAGTTCTTACCGCAGGTCCCTTATTCAGATTTTGTTCCACCAGTGTCATTTTCTGCACCTTTCGAGACCCAGTTACCCCATGTCACTTCACAGTTTGTATTTACCCCACACATTACACTTCCGGTTTCAGCCCCGATGGGTGAACCATCCCTATGGTCAGCACCCCATGTCATGCCTGTATCTGACACTTATCATCCATTTTATGACGGATTCTCTGTGGAGGACATGCTCACGTCGCTGCAGTTACGGCGGGACGCCTTGAGGCAGTGTGTCCAGCGGTTGGAGAGAACTCCACATCCTCACTGTCCCTGTCAGACTCAGTTTTCAGCATCGCACACTTCTTTTCCCTGATTTCAGGATTCAGACGTTCATTTCCTCCCTCTCGATCGACAGGTTGCTTTCGTGTTACGTTTTGCCTATGCACTTGAGGAGGATTTGGTGCAGTTGCGCCGATTGATTTTCTCTCATTTTCCACCTCCTCCTCCACCGTCAGCTTAGGGATATACTCGGGCAACAGAGATTTCAGACCGGCTACTCTTAGTGGGAAGACAGTGCTAGAGCCATGATTATGAAGACTTTTTTTGAAGACCACGATTTTAATTTTTGGTTTATTTGTTATTGTACTCAGACATATATTTTGGCACATGGTAAAATTGTGAGACTGTATCGGTGGTTTGTTTATGAAACATTAATCGCAAGTCTTTTAATTTCATGCATTGTTGATCATTTGTTATGGTTATGACATGAGATGTTATGTGGATGATGAATGTTGCTATATATACGTATGATTATTATACTTACTATGACCTGACCAATATGGAACATCCTCTAGGAAATGCCTCCTTGACGTGACGCACGCTTGCCGACTAACCAGGCAGAACTACAAGGAATCATCACTGCCGCTATTGCGCAGTATGCTGCTTCTCAAGGAGAAACAAGCGGCAACATTCCGAACAGCAACAACAACCCTCCCAACGGTTGTACCTACAAGCAATTCCTGGATTGTAAGCCCTTGAACTATGACGGCACTGGGGGTTCTGTTGCTTTCGTTAGGTGGATGGAGAAGACGGATTCTGTTATAAGGATGAGCAAGTGTGCTCTCGAGCACCAAGTTACGTACATCTCAGGGCTCTTTCTTGATGGTGCCCTATCATGGTGGAACCTTCAAGTACAGACCCTGGGGGAAGCAGCGGCGTATGCTATGACATGGACTGAGCTGAAGGAGCTCATGAGGAAGAAATACTGTTCTCGGGCCGAGATACAGAAACTGGAAACTGAGTTCTGGCACCTCAAAATGGACAGCCCAAAGATTGCTGAATATGTGCAAAGGTTTCACGACTTGTCAGGCGTTGTGCCGTATATGGTTGAGCCTGAGTTTAAACGCATTGAGCGTTTCATCTGGGGATTGGCACCCCAAATCATGAGCATGGTAACGACGTCCAAACCCCCAACAATTACCGAAGCCATTGATCTCAGTGTGGCACTTACAGAGGAAGCCATCAGATTGAACAAATTTTCAATCTCTGAACCGAAAAAGAAGGAAACACATGTTGAATCGTCGCCAAGTGAGAACAAGAGGAAATTCTCAAATTTCAAAAAGGGCACCAGCAGTGTTAGCAAGAGGGAAGAAGGAAGTGCACCAGCCAGGGCCGGAACTGGTGCCGAAAACAGAGGAAGAGGATACATGGGCACTCTGCCCAAGTGTAGTACATGTCAGTTCCATCATCCCGGCCCGTGCCAACTCAGGAAATATGAATCTTGCGGGAAGACAGGCCATTCGAAGGAGACGTGTTGGGTTGGATCAGGCCAAGGTGGTCAAAGGGGTTATAACAACAACCGTGGTAATGGAAACATGCCGCAAGGAAATAATGGGGGAAACGGAAATCGTGGAAATGCCCCAAATCAAGCTGGTAACCGGGGAACAAATGGAAATCGAGGCGGAAATGGAAATGGGAATGGCCGAGGGCCAGGATGCTTCAAATGCGGGGACGTTGGGCACTTCAAAAGGGAATGCCCAAAGCTAAATCAAGCGCAAGGACGAGTTTTTAACATTGGTGCGATGGAAGCGCGCCAGGATCCGAATGTTGTCACTGGTACGTTCCCTATAAATCAACGCTATGCGTCTGTTCTTTTTGATACTGGTGCCGATTATAGTTTCGTATCATTAGACTTTAAGAACATGCTTGGGTTAACCACTAGTAAGTTAGACGTTCCGTACTCTATTGAATTGGCGAATGGAAAACTAGTGGAAACGGGTGAAGTTATTAGGGGATGCATGATAGAACTGGGAGGACACGAATTTACGCTAGATCTACTGCCCGTCGAGTTGGGAAGCTTCGACGTGGTAATAGGGATGGATTGGCTGTCTAGCAACAAGGCCGAGGTGGTTTGTCACGAGAAGACCATCCGCATCCCAATGGCAGATGGAGAGACGATTGTAGTTCACGGAGAGAAGCGCGATACGCCATTGAGGATCATTAGCTGCTTGAAAGCTAGGAAGTGTTTGAGGAAAGGATGTGTTGCCTTTTTGGCACACATCGTGGATAAGGAAGTCGCTGAGCCAAAGATCGAAGACATCCCTGTCGCGAAGGAATATCCTGAAGTCTTTCCAGAAGACTTACCAAGATTGCCGCCTCTAAGACAAGTCGAGTTTCACATTGACTTAGTTCCAGGCGCCGCGCCTGTGGCTAAGGCACCTTATCGACTTGCACCTTCAGAGATGCAAGAGCTGTCGACACAACTCCAAGAGTTGTTAGACAAGGGATTCATCAGACCAAGCTTCTCACCTTGGGGAGCTCCAGTTTTGTTCGTTAAGAAGAAGGATGGTAGCTTTCGTATGTATATAGACTACCGCGAGCTTAACAAGTTGACTGTCAAGAACAGATATCCTTTGCCAAGGATCGATGACCTGTTCGATCAACTACAAGGTTCAAGTTTCTACTCAAAGATCGATCTAAGATCAGGTTATCACCAGTTGAGAATACAAGAGGAAAGTATTCCCAAAACTGCTTTTAGAACTCGATATGGACATTACGAGTTTCTGGTTATGCCGTTTGGGTTGACAAACGCTCCAGCAGTTTTCATGGACTTGATGAATAGAGTCTGCAAGCCGTACCTCGACAAGTTTGTAATCGTATTCATTGACGATATTTTGATCTACTCGAAGACAAAGGAAGAGCACGAGCAACACTTGAGAGCTATTCTAGAGCTGCTAAAGAAGGAGAAGTTGTACGCTAAGTTCTCGAAATGTGAGTTTTGGTTACGCGAAGTCCAGTTTCTTGGACATGTGGTTAATGGAAGTGGAATCCATGTGGATCCCACAAAGATCGAGGCGATCAAGAATTGGGAGTCACCGAAAACGCCAATCGAGATTCGGCAATTCTTAGGTTTGGCTGGGTATTATCGAAGGTTCATTGAGGATTTTTCTAAAATCGCTCAACCTCTGACCGCACTCACACAAAAGGACAAGAAGTTTGATTGGAGCGATAAACAAGAAGAAGCGTTTCAGTTGTTGAAAAACAAGCTTTGTGATGCACCGATTTTAGCTCTACCCGAAGGCACGGACGACTTCGTGGTATATTGTGACGCCTCGCGTCAGGGTTTAGGCTGCGTGTTGATGCAGCGACAGAAAGTTATAGCCTATGCTTCACGCCAACTGAAGATTCACGAGAAGAATTACACCACGCATGACTTAGAGTTAGGCGCTGTAGTGTTCGCATTGAAGATCTGGCGACATTACTTGTATGGAACAAGATGTACAATCTTCACTGATCACAAGAGTTTACAGCACATTTTTGATCAAAAGGAGCTTAATATGAGACAGAGACGCTGGGTTGAGTTGTTAAATGACTACGACTGTGAAATCAAGTATCACCCAGGAAAGGCGAATGTAGTTGCTGACGCCTTGAGTCGAGAAGAAAGGATTAAGCCCATAAGGGTTAGGGCTTTAGAAATGATTGTCCAGACAGACCTCTCGTTGCGCATTCGTGCCGCGCAGAGAGAAGCTTTGAAAGAAGCAATATTGAGGATGAGTATCTCCATGGAATGGAGAAACAGTTAGTGCCAAACAAGGAAGGAACCTTGCGTTTCATGAATCGAATTTGGGTTCCTCTGTTTGGAGGATTGAGGAAGGTTATATTCGATGAGGCTCACAAGTCACGATACTCGATTCATCCAGGAGCAGATAAAATGTACCAAGATCTTAAGGATTTCTACTGGTGGCCTAGGATGAAAGGCGATGTTGCAGTATATGTCGGCAGATGTTTAACGTGCGCCAAGGTTAAAGCCGAGTACCAGAAGCCTTCAGGTCTCCTGCAACAACCTGTAATACCCCAATGGAAATGGGAACAGATTTCCATGGACTTCATAACGAAATTGCCGAAGACGCCCAAGGGCCATGATACAATTTGGGTAATTGCAGACCGACTGACAAAGTCTGCGCACTTCCTGCCGATCAAGGAAAAGGACAACACAAGTAAACTTGCTGAAATATACATGAGGGAGATTGTTGCACGTCATGGAGTGCCTCTCTCGATTATCTCTGATAGAGATGGACGCTTCGTATCAAGGATTTGGCAGTCGTTCCAAGAAGCATTTGGTTCTCAATTGAATCTGAGTACAACATTTCACCCACAAACGGATGGCCAGAGTGAACGAACGATTCAGACATTGGAAGATATGCTGAGAGCATGTGTAATGGAGGTAGCTGGGACAAACACTTACCCTTGGTCGAATTTTCGTACAACAACAGCTACCACACCAGCATTGGAGCAGCACCGTTTGAAGCTCTTTATGGACGAAAGTGTCGATCACCGCTATGCTGGGCTGATGCGGGTGATAGATAGCTGGTTGGCCCCGAAATGCTTCAGGAAACAACCAACAAGATCTTTCAAATTCGAAAACGCATCGAGGCAGCCCGCGACAGACAAAAAGGCTACGCAAACCAAAGAAGGAAACCTTTGGAATTTCAAGTTGGGGATATGGTTTTGTTAAAGGTTTCACCCCGGAAGGGTGTGGCACGCTTTGGAAAGCGTGGGAAACTGAATCCGCGCTACATTGGTCCTTTCAAAATTCTGCAAAGGATTGGGCTTGTGGCATACAAGTTGGACTTACCTGCGGAACTTAATGTCGTTCATGATACATTCCACGTATCAAACCTGAAAAAGAGTCCAACTCAAGAGACAGTTCTCATTCCTGCTGACGAGGTCCATATCGATGACACACTCCACTTTGTTGAGGAACCGGTTGAGGTTACGGATTGGAAGATTAATAAGACACGCCGGAGTAGTGTCAAACTCGTCAAAGTTCGATGGAATGCACGACACGGCCTGGAGTTCACGTGGGAGCGTGAGGATCGCATGAAGGCCAAGTACCCACATTTATTTCCCAAGACCCCTGCAACTAGAAGAAGAACTTAAAATTTCGGAACGAAATTTTCTTAACAGGGGGAGAATGTGACAACCCATACAATTACAGGTACTGTACAAACTAATTAACCCTAATTATGTGCTTAATGACTGTGCTTGACTACATCTGACCCTTTAAACTGCTTACTGATTCATGTTATATACATACATGTGCATTCATTACATACAGTCACTCCAATTATTTCATACAGACTCTTAGTGACAAACCTGATGCACAAAGCACAGTAAGCGGATAACTCAGACACATGCTGACAATGCCAGCACTTAGACAGATACTATTTGTAGGCCAGTATGGGCCAGGGATAAAACACTACACCAGTATGGAGTGTAGGGAAGTGAGGACCATAAGACTATGTCACTAGGTGATAGTTTGAGTACCGGAAAGTGCCTAAAACGCAATTTAATTACAGAATTCCGCATTTTTAGTAACAATTCAGCTTTTAACACACTCATATTATACAGAGTATTGACTAAATGGTCCTGGATACTTTCCTAAGTGTTGGAATTAATTTCGTTACAAAAAGATGCAGAAAAGACGCTTTACGGGACAATTAAACGCTTTAACAGAACGATGCGAAACCGAACAACCAGACATTACCCGAGACATGAAAATATTGTTAGAAATATTATTTTATCATTTTAAATTAATCATGGTCACAAAAATCCCCATGCACCATGTAAACATGACATACACCCACTATACTTGTAAATACCCTTAACCTTTTAATAATTACCTACTAATTAACAAAAATTTACACTTTACCCCCACCCCCCCATAACCGAAAATCTGCCCAAATAATTAAAGAATATTTTAGTTTAGATTTTGTAAAGAGGATCTTGCTTCCATTGGCCAAGAGGATGGGTATGATTACCCTAACTCCTAGTTGTGCATATTTCCAAGGGAATTTAATCATTTCAAAAGCAACAACCAATCTCCTCCTTCCTCTCTCTAAATTTTCGGCTCATATACCCCCCCTCTCTCATAACCGAATTCACCACCATCCATCTTCACATCTCCATTTTCTTCTCCATCAAGCTCTCTTTCAAGTTGTGAAGATCCTCCATAGAAGTGTGAAGTTAAAGTGCTCTCAAGAAGCCTTGTTCAAGCTTTGTCACCAACTTTTCACCATCATCTCATCCTAAGATTACTACCCTAGCCTTGTGCTAGTAGTAAGTCCCTTCATACTCTTGTTCCACATTGATTCTTGTTACGATTTGTTGAATGTTTATGACACACACAAAGCTTAAACACTAAAATGTGAACTTAAAATTCTGCCTAAAAACCATATATAAAAAGGTTGTGTGAGGTTGAAATCTGAATGATTTAGGGTTGGTTAAAGCATGATTGAAGTTTTAACATTGGTTCATCAATAAACCATGGTTAGGATCTTCGCTTATGCACTTTTAGTCGCTTCTGCAATATAAACAGCTTGTTGAGTTGGATTTTCAGCCAACTTTAACAGGCTGTAACGGGATCATTTTGAATCGAAAAACGGATTTTCTAAAGCCTAAAATGAGTATTTTGGAATAGCGAAACAAATGGCACTGGAATCGTAATTTTTCGAGACCGTTTACTATTTCTAAAAGACTATTTTTGGACAGCAGCGCAAGCTGCATTTTTATTGCAGAAAAAGTATGTTATTTTCGGAGTCATAACTTAAAAACCTGAGTAAAATCAACTTATGGAATTTTTACAGTAGATGGACACTTTTGTCAGGACGACCCTCCAACTGGAATTTCGTCAAACGGATTTACGGTTGATTTTTAGTGAATATTTCCGTAAACTGCGATCAGAAGGTAACAAATCTGATTGCAGTCGAGAAAATGATTTTCTATAAAATATGGGTAACGAATTGGACTTTGATATTTTTACACAATAAACTTTGGAACATATGTGACATTCTGTAAAAATTTGAGAATTTTTAGAAAAGGTTAACTATTTTATAAAAATCCTCGAAAACAGTCCGGTTTCGAGTAATAAAGCTGAAATGAAGTATGTAACGTTTTGTGTGTCTATATGTTGGTTTGATTATTGAAAATGAACTATTGGATATATATAAAAGAAAATGATATGCTATTTAAGCATGGACACCTCTATTTACAGAGGAGACTCTGCCAAAATTTTCCGAAAATCCGAACACTTAGTAAAATATTCGAGAAAATAGATACGAAATAGTTGTCTAACTATTTTTCTAAGAACGCTATTTAAGTTAAAATAATTATTATTGTTTTAACAAAATAATACCAAAGTAACACAATCAAAACACTAAACTCTAAGCCAAGGCACGGCCCGTTCGTCTAATAGACATTAGTACGTTGTAGGTTGTCGTGTAGCGGAAAGAGTTAAGTTCGAGCCAAGACGCACTACGGTGAGTTCATGACCCCCTATTCCTTTACTGTTTTTGGATTTATACTTCGGGGGTGGAATACATGTTTACAACTTATTTCAGACATTTTATAATTGGTATGATTAGCTTAAGGAGGGGTTTTTATTTCGCGATCAAGTGAGTGGTGGGCATGACACTTAAGGCCATTAATCCTCATAGTAGGACCACGGGACATGAGTGATAGATCTATTTGGGTGTAGCGAGCCCACACCCATGAGGCCGGGGGCCCATAGTGGTGACTATGTCTTCATACCGGAGACAAATTTGCTAGGTTTGAGTCTTCCTGCATCATTCACATATACTATTGGATTTGCAACCTAATGGTGATCATTTTTCCTTATTGCTACATACCAGGGACTGTTTTTACTTACAGACATATTAAACGGTTTATACACACAGACTTACACATGAACTCGCTCAACTTTTGTTGACTTTTTAAACTACATGTATTTCAGGGAATTAATTTGGATCTGGCAAGTGATGCATGATTAGCTGCGTACTTAATAAGGATGTCATCCGGAGTCGTAGGTTTGGGAAGTGTAACTCTTTCCTGGACGAGTTGCATGTCTCAAGCCCTTGTGTTGTTGGTAGTCTTTTGTCGAGTCTTATGAACTCAATTTTAAGCAAGTCATGTTTTGTAAACGTATCGTGTGGTTGATGTTTTTGTTTCAAGACAATATGTTATGCATTTTTAACTATTTTAATGGATGAACATCATATGTTTTTATCATATAGCATGTTGTGATTGTTGCTATGGTATTAAGAAGTCACACCAAATAAACCCACGCTTTCGCAAAAGCCAGGGTGTGACATGGTTGGTAAAACACGACACCTAGCATGACACCGACGACGAGGCAGACGTGACGTGTCCTAAACATGGTGGATACGCCACTGGTACTTCCTATATATAAGTGTTTGTGACATGTTGCCGAAGTTTCATACCACATGCCATGTGAAAGTCGTGGGTTTGGAGACTTGATTGAGACTATGTGAAGCTTGTTGAACGTTTTGGTGAAACTTGAGTCTTTATGTTATCGTGTGTGAACGTGTGTGAAGCTATATACTATGCGACTTTATGATCTAGACTTATGCGCTCCTTTTCTTAAATCTTTAGATGTCTTCTCGTCATCTATCCAACTCTCTTGAAAGATCCAGGGAAAACTCTTAGAAGAAGATGATGTCCTTCATGGCCGATCAGATTGCTCGCATCCTGCCTAAGATCGTCTCTGAGATCCAAGGATCAAACACTCCACCCTCCTCTGCTGATTCTAAAGCGGAGAAGCCAAAACCTGTGAGCTTCAACTACCAACACTTTGTCTCTTGCAACCCTAAGCCTTTCACGGGCAGTGATGGGGTGACTGCAATGCTGGAGTGGTTCGATAGCATCGAGGTTACCTTCATTAACAGCGAGTGCCCAAAACACTTGAAGACTAGGAGTGCAACTGGCATGTTTCAAGGAAGAGCTTTAGAGTGGTGGACGAACGAGAGAAACATACGCTCCAACGAAGTAGCCTATGCTCTATCATGGCTCAGTTTTATGGTAACAACACCTTCGTTTTCTGGTTTATCATTTTTAATATTGTTTGCATTTGAACGTTTTCTTTTTTTTTACTTTAATATTCACACCTGCAAACCATCAGACGTGTACAACACAGATTCATAACACATTATAACATTATATTAATGGTGCACACGTGCAGTGCATATAACACATTATAACATGATATTAATGGTGCATATGTGCACTGAATGCACATTCAATCACATATATGTAATACATCACGTACAAACATATATCACATGTTAACGCTTAAAAACCATACTCGTGTTGCATGTGTTTAACAAATATGCATCTACTCACACGTATATACATTACAATACATTTATAGGTTATATTATTGGTGCACATGTGCAGTGCATATAACACATTATACCATTATATTAATGGTGCACATGTGCAGTGCATGCACATTCAATCATATACGTGTAATAGAACACGTACAAACTTATAATCACATGTTAACGCTAAAAAACCATACTTGTGTTACATGTGTTCAACAAATATGCATCTACTCACACGTATATACATTACATTACAATACATTTATAGAACAAGTTGGTATCTCTGTCATTACCATGTATCATACTCATGGTGCACGTGTCCAGTACATATACACTTAATCACATGTATTTGCGTGTTAATTTTTTTTAAAACATATGTAGTTAAGTGACGGTTCATTGTTACATACTATATAAAAACAGTACATGTGTTACGTACCTGTAACAGTATCATCCGTGTCAGTTAGGGGTGAGCAGAAAACCAAAATAACCGAACCGTAACCGAAATAACCGACAAAACCGAACCGAAACAAAAACCGTCGGTTTAGATTTCGGATTTTTAATAACCGAAAATTTCGGTTCGGTTTTTGGATAACCATTTTCAATAACCGAAAAAAACTGAACCGAACCGAAACGAAAAAAACATATATTTTTACGTTTAAGTTTAAGTTGTTTAACTGTTTAACCCTTGCTACTAGAAATTATTAATTTTATTCTTGAATATTAAGTATTTATAATAAAAACATTAACATGTTTGTTTATAATTGAGATGATTTATTTATTGCCTACAACAAATAAAAAAATTTAATATAAAAATTAAATAATCTTCGAAGTATTATAAAAGAAAATGTCTTGATAAAAACTTTAGAGAAACATAAAAATATATTAGAAGATTAGGTTTATGTAAACATTGCTAATTAAAAAGGCTAAATATAATAACTTAGATGTAAATATATAAGAAAGATCATTAAATTTTAAATCATATCATTTATTTTTTAATCTTACATAATTTTGTTTCAAAACCCGAAATAACTGAACCAAACCAATGTAAAAACCGAAAAAACCGAACGGTTTTCAAAAACCGAAAATCGACATTTCGGTTTCGGTTTTAGTTTTGCCCAAAAACCGAACCGAGCCGAACCATGCACACCCCTAGTGTCGGATGCTTTCGGCCTTTACCTTTTAGATGCCAATGATTGTTTCATATTGTTTTCTGCTTTAAAACAATAAATAAATAAATAAAATACACGATGTAGATGTGTATATACATGTGTGTGTGCATTAGAACGTTATGTAATGCTTCCAAG
The DNA here is from genome assembly GCF_002127325.2 of Helianthus annuus. Taxonomy (NCBI): domain Eukaryota; kingdom Viridiplantae; phylum Streptophyta; class Magnoliopsida; order Asterales; family Asteraceae; genus Helianthus; species Helianthus annuus. The sequence continues at coordinate 154,452,623 of NC_035443.2, forward strand.
TGAACATATGTATTTCCTTTTATTGTTATATAATATAACTTACCAAATTCTTCGTCGTTCGCGACGTTACTTTTACTGTCTTGAACTTTATCGTTGTTGTTGTTTACAACTTTATTTTCTTTGTGATGGCCTTCATCACTGCTCTTGTTGTTGTACATGTCCTTAATTCCACTGTTTTGAACTTCATCTTTTTTCTTGTTGTTGTTCGATTTATATACAAATCTGACTTTCTTGCAAACTGTGAATGTTGAATGTGGCATTAAAAAATAAATAATAACAATAATTAATAAATAAACAAATAAATAATTAATAATAGCAGTAATATTAAGAATAACAATGTTCTTTTAACAATACCAGGTTTTGCTTGTTTAGTTTCGATATTGTTGGTACTTTCATCCTTGTTGAGGTTCACCATTTTTTTGCCGTAGCTGCTAAATGGAAGACAATATAACGGTATGAATCAGAAGTACATGTGAACAAACTACACAAATATAACACACGTGCAATGAATTACATGTAACTGTGTTATTATCGTTTAACAATTCCTGTATTATGTACAATACACAGGTGAACCCTAAACTCATTTATAACACCCGTGAATCGAAGAACGTATAACTGTATTACCATATGACAGTTTCCGTATCAATTATGCTACACATGTGAATCGTATACAAAAGTATAACACATGTGTAATACACTACATATAACATTATCCTTGATATTTTTTTTATAATACACATGTGAACAGCATACGCAAAATATAACACATGTGCAATGATTTACATATAACCGTGTGATTGTTTAATAATTTCAGTATCATTTACATTACACATGTGAACCCCAAACACGTATATAACACATGTGCATTCCAATACATATTGTTGGTGCATCCGTCTGTCGACTTCGTCTTGTATCGAGTCTTGTATAGAAATAGGTAGATTAGGGCTTGGGAATCAAGATAGTGGTAATTATAAGTGATATCGCTTGAAATGACATCTAGTCATTTCAAGCGAAATCTCATTATAGTCTGATTCCGCTCGAGTGTGTAAGTCCTGATTCCGCTCGAGAATATACAATGTGATTCCGCTTGAAATGTGTTCAAGCGGAATAAGATCGCCTATATATAGGGCTAGTTGGAGCGAAATCAGTATCGAGGTCTTCCGGTCTCCAATGAAGTGCTGCCGAAGTGTCGTCATGACTGTAAACAACATTTTTATCAATAAAAACGACAAGTTAAAGTGAATACTGCTGAAATAACGCTAATGCACTTGTTTCCGCCGCTTGTATTAGTGAAAAACTCTTCTGATCGACTCGTTCGGGTCTGAAAACGATCCTACAAGTGGTATCAGAGCTCAGGAGGAAGAATTCTTGCCATTTCAGCTGTATTTTCTGTTTTTCTACACCTTCTTCTTCAAAATTGAAATTTTTTCACGGTAAAATTGGCTCAATTTTTCGCAGATCACTAGCAATCATGTATTAACAAATCCTTGAAAGTTTCATGATTAAAATCAAACTAAAACTTGATATTTTTACTATTTCGCTTGAAATCATGTTCGAAATAATGACGTCATAGTGATTTCGCTTGGATTTGATCCTGATTTCGCTTGAAATTTAGAGTGATTTCGCTTGAAACTAGGGTTTCGCTTGAGATTGTGTCTGATTCTGCTTGAATCGACTTGATTCTGCTTCAAAGATTGATTCCGCTTGAAACTTATCCTATGATTCCGCTTCAAGTGCCTATTCCGCTTGAAAAGGTGTGGCTGTTGATTCCGCTTCAAACAGAGATCTTGCTTGAAAGTGTACTCTTGCTATTTCGCTTGAACTTGGCAGTTTGTGAACTTTTGAATATTGAATCATGGAGAACGAATTTGATAATGCTTTTGCTGGTCCAATGAACATTACTCAGAGTGCATTGCTTGAAAATGAGACAGGGACTTCACAAAAACCGCCTAAGCTTTTGGATATTGATGATTATAACGGTTGGTCCGAACGTTTTGGTAACTGGGTTGAAGCTTATCATTTAGATGCTTGGGAACATACTGAAATTCCATATGAAAGGCCAACAAAGAACGGTAATCAGTTAACGCCAATCAGAGAAATGAGTGCTGATGAGAAAAAGAAGTATAGAGATGAGAAATTGATGGTGAGTCTGTTACAGCAAGCAATTAAGGAGGATATCTTGATTTTGCTTCAGCATGATGGAAGTGCATATTCGATCTGGAATGAATTGGAAGCAAAATTTCTGGGAAGTGATGATATGCTCAAGAACAAGATGTCACTTATGAAGAAAGAGTTTGATCTATTTTGGGGTTTGAAATCAGAAAACACCAAGCAAATTATTGAAAGATACTGTAACTTGGTGAGAAATATGACGAAATTGGGCATAAAAAAGGATACAGATGAGCTGATTGAGAAACTTGCAGATGCGTTACCACATGATATTTGGGGAACGTATCTGATGATGTTGAGAAACAACAGAAAAGAATATAAAAAGTTAACACTGGGTGAGTTTATTAAACATCTTGAAGCTCAAGAGATGGAGCAGAGAAAGATTGCTAGGATGAAGAACTATGATGGAGAACAAGATATTGGTTTGTATTTCAAAAGTGGTTTTAGTGAGAAGACAAATTTCTCTCCAAAGGTTGAAACTGCTTTTAATGCGAAAGGTTCTTCTGAAAGTTCATCTCAGGGATCAAGCAGCACAACAGGATTTTCTTCATTTCCAACATATGATCCACAGTTTTCTACAACAAAGAGTGGCAAAGTTCTTCAATGCAACATTGCTTTAAAACTTGAAAATGATCAGAATTATACTGAGGAAGTTGCTAAAAGTCACATGTCTTTGTTGGTGACAGTGCTTGAATCCTATGGAGGTTTAGTTGCAGGGAGGATCGGGAATCCAATGCTCACGAAGGAGGATTACGATCAAATTGATGCTGAAGAGATGGAATTGATGGATATAAAATGGTGCATGGCTAGTGTGTTGAGACGGGCTGAAAAGTTTAAACAAATTACAGGCAGAGATGATTTTCGCGAGGCACATGTTTCAACTTTAGGTTTTGATAAGTCTAAAGTTACTTGTTTTCGTTGCAGGGAAAATGGGCATTTCAAGATAGAGTGCACAAATCGCGAAGCGAGTGGAGCTCAAAATCCTTTTGGAAACAACGATTACTACAAAAGGCGATTTATCATCAAGTTTCACAACAGCCATATCAGCAACAACAGGCACAACAACAGGCACAAACTGCACATGGTATAAAAGAAATTGAAGATTCAAAGAGAGCATGTTTGGTTAATCAGGGCAGAGACAATGATTTCAGTTGGGATAAATACATTCCAACGAATAGTAAAGTATGTTTGGCAGATCAAGATGATGAAAAATTGCTAGAAGGTTTCAGTTGGGACAACTATTGTCCAGGCAAAGAATTCATGGAAAAAGAGATGTTAAATGCTAAAGCTTTTATTGCTAATGCTTCTGATATATATTGGGCAGAAAAATACAGAAAAATTAGGGAAGCTGAAGAGGAGAAATGGAGAAGAATTGAAGAAGAAGAAGAAGAAGAAGAAGAAGAAGAAGAAGAAGAAGAAAGGAAACAAGCTAAAGCTGAGAAAAAGAGAAAGACTAAAGAAGAAGTTCTAGTGAGAATTGTCAAAGAAGTTCCAGAATTTGAGATCAAAGCTGATACTGAAGCAGTCAAAGTTTATGAGAAGTGCATGAATTGTGATTCTCTGATCAAGCAAAACAACGAGTTGCTACACAACATAAAAAGACTGAAAGAATCATATGATACCTTGAATAGAGAAATGAACAAGTACAACGAGTCAAGTAATGAACAAGCTGTAGCAATGAATACACTCAAAGGAGCATACATGAGACAGCTTGACAATGTTGATTACTACACGGAGAAGTGTGCTGAGCTTGAACTAAAGCTAGCAACACAAAGAATTGAAACTGAAAGAGTTAACAATTTATTGAAAAGTTACTCATGTTCTACTTTTGTTGTTGACAGGATTTATCCAATTGTGGAAAGATTGAAGACTTTTGAAGAAGAGAAGATTTTGGAAGAAAAGAAGTCCAAGACAAAAGAAGAGGATGTAGTGGAAATTACTGGTAAGAAACCAAGTGTTGTCTACAATAGATGTCCGCCCCCGGTCGAAAATGGATGTTCTCCTCGAAATCCAAATTCCGAAAGAGTCAAAAAGGCAACTAACTTACAGTGGGAGTCTGAGTCGTCGGATAATTTGCCAGAAAATATTGATGTCACGTTCACATCATCTGACACTGATCATGAGTTCAAGTTGATAAAAAGTGTGATCGATCAGGTGTTGGATAAAGATGACGTAGAGGAGTCAAAACTGGAGTCCAAATCCGAGTCAAAGTCTGAGTCCAACACATCAAAATCAACAATCAAAAAGGACAAACGGGTTTATGATAAGGAGTTTTTGTTATCAAAATCTAATTTGAATGACGAACCGGTCAAAGTAGCGTATACTTTGAAAGATTCTGACAAATTATATTCTGATGAGATTTTTCCAATAAGAAGTGTTAAAATTGAAATGATTAAAAAGGTTTTCAAAATCATAGAAATCAATATTTCTGAAATAAAAGATTTAAATCTTTCCGGAAATCCTAAACAATACACTTCAAGAAATCAACAAAGAATTAACAAGAAAATAGGTTACAATTGTGGTTATAGTTTTCAAAAGAAACCAAACCATAATGGTAATTTCAAAAAGAAAGGTCTTGGATTTAATCAACCGAAAAATTATAAAAATGAAAAAGTTTATAAACCAAAAACTGTGTTTATTTCAGGAAAAACGACAGAGGCTGAAAAGGAGCAAGTGTTCAGAAAGTAGACGAACAATGAATTCCTTGCAAAGAAGCAAGAGAACATGAAGAAAAGTGTTTCTCAGAAGAAGACAGAGACAAGAACCCGTTTTCAATGCAAAACAATCGGTCATATTGCCAGGAATTGTCCAAAGGCGATACAGACAAAACAGGGAGTCTCTGATAAACTGAAAGAAAAAGTTGTTGAGAAAACTGAACTTTCAACCAGAAAATTTACAGGCTTTGAAAATTCAACTTTTGAGGTTGGTGAATGTTCAAAGAAAGCGGTGAAAAGAAAAGAAAATTTGAAAAACCAAAAATGGGTGGTTAAGGGTTCAGGAAACAGTTCTGGTGATGATTCTGATTCCACAAAATCAGAGGAGTTACGTGTTGAAGAAAAAGTTGAGAAATCAGTTCCGACTGTGGATGATGTGAATTTTCCACCTCTGCGGGCTGAAAATTTTAAGAAGAAAATTGGGAAAGTTGAAATTTCAAATCAATTTTATTCTGAAAAGAATAAGTTTGATATTGAAAAAGCTTTCAACGGAAATGTGAAACACATTTTTGGAAAAATGGTCAATGGTAAGGCCAAAGGAGTGAAAGAATTCTATGCTTCCAAAATGAATGTTCACAAGTCTGTTGAAAGTAATGGTGAAGAAGATGTTGTTACACCCAAGGAAGGTCAGGCTTGGGTGGATATATTTTTCAAAGAGTAAAAACCTGACTTGCCGGAGATCCCAAGTTGGTAATCGTGGAGCATGAATCGGCATCATTCTTGAAAATGTTTTTGAAAAATTTAAAATTGAGAAGTGTGAAGTGCCGGAACTCCCAGGTTGGTAGAATACACACCCCTCAACATTTTTTTAACCATGCTACAAACTTTATCACACATTTTTATCAACCAACTTAGGACACATAAGCTGATTCCAAAATCCTAAGATACATTACTACTAATATATATATATATATGTATATATATATATGTATATATATATATATATGAATCATTTCTAACATATAATAATCTAATAGCTGTCTCATTATTGCGTGGCATCTCCTACATGTGTTAAAACTAACTAAATGATCAAAATTAGGTCAAATAACATAGCAGCATCCCCAAATATCAGTTCCAAAACAATTAATTCCAAAGGTAAACCATCTCAAACAGATCTTCATCTAACCAGTTGACCAAACAATTCAACACAAACTAAATCACCAAGCAAACAGTAAATCACATACATTGTATCCGAGACGTCTCCTCGTCCCGATCCAGACCATCTCCTTGCAAATTATGCTGAGAGAAGGGGGACTTATCACCTAACAACCTACAACTAAACAAGAATCACAACAAATACGCATAAACCTAAACTAAATTAACAGCAAATTACTTGAAAAACAGCCACTCGAGAAGTGAATAACGCTCCATGCCAGCAAATAGGAGAGATTGAGACGCAACATTGGCCCTAGGGTAAGATAACAACGTCAATTTCCTCTGTATCTCTTCCATTTGCTTTGCTGCCATTGTTAATAGATTCGATTCGGCGATCAATATTGTTAGAAACTGTTTTGAACTTGAAGAAATTTGGGGTTTTGGACTCTTGTTTTTGAATCGACTGGCCTGCTTATTAATGTGTCTGTGGGGTTTTACTTGAATTGATTTAAAATTTGGGTAATGTAAAAAATTCACAGCTATAATATGAGATGTAGGTAGTGCTTTTCAAAAATCCCTCACTCGAAAAAAGTTCAAAAAAACTCGATTCGAAGTCAGCTCGGTTTTAAACGAGTTAGCTCGGCTCGGTTTGTAAACGAGCCGAGTCCGAGCCAAGGTAGGTTCGATTCGTAGCTCGCTCGATAGTTGGCTCGTTAGCTCGCTCATTTAGCTCGTTTAAATTAAACCCCAAATTATATATGTTTGTGTATTCTAATATATTCTTATATTTCTTAAATTAGAAAGTCGGTGAGCATTTAATTAATGTCTCCTTCTTTTTGTGACTTTTACACAAATAGCCTCATATGTTGTTTCATGACTTTTACATTAATGTCCCTACTTTTTGAAGCTTTTACAAAAATGGACCCTTTTGTTTTTCCAATGATCATAAACGTTAAGGATATTATTGATATATGATGATTATATGTGTCATAATTGTAAATTATATCTACTACTTGCGTATTTTGTTCACAGGTATAATTGTAGTGTAATACACACGTGTTATATTTTTGTATTCAATTCATGTGTGTATCATAAAATGATACGGAAGTTGTCGTATGATAATACGGTTATATGTACTCCAATGCATAGATGTTATATTGTGTTTGTGGTTCACATGTGTAATGTAGATGATACAAAAATTGTTAAACGGTGATAACACAGTTATATGTAATTCATTGCATGTGTGTTTTATTTGCGTATTCTGTTCACATGTATATTATAAATGTCAAGGATATTTGTTACACGTAGTGTAATGCACATGTGTAGTATAAATGTCAAGGATATTGTTACACATAGTGTAATACACATGTATTATATTTCTGTATTCAGTTCATATACCACGTTTATACGTACTGCAATGCACATGTGTTGTATACGTGTTTGGGGTTCACATGTGTAGTTGTACATGATACGGGAATCATTAAACAATGATAACACGGTTACATATAATTCATTGCATGTGTGTTATATTTGCGTATTATGTTCACATGTATAATATAAAAAATGTTAAGGATATTGTTATATGTAGTGTAATACACATATGTTATACTCGTGTATCTAGTCCACATGTGTAGCATAAATGATACGTAAATTGTCATATGACATATACTACGATTCACATGTGTTATATATGTGTTGAGGTTACACGTGTAATGTAAATGATACAGAAATTGTTAAACGGTGATAACACAGTTATATGTAGTTCATTACACTTGTGTTGTATTTGTGTATTTCTGTCCACATGCGTAGTATAAATGTCAAAGATATCGTTACACGTAATGTAATACACATGTGCTATACTGGTGTATTCAATTCACGTGTGTAACATGAATGATACGGAAAATGTCATATGATAATACGATTATATGTATTGCAATGCACATGTGTTATATACGTGTTTGGGGTTCACATATGTAATGTAAATGATACTGAAATTATTAAACAATCACACGGATATATGTAAATCATTGCCCATGTGTTATATTTTGCGTATGCTGTTCACATGTGTATTATAAAAAATATCAAGGATAATGTTATATGTAGTGTAATACACATGTGTTATAGTTGTGTATACGATTCACATGTGTAGCATAATTGATACGGAAACTATCATATGTTAATACAGTTATACGTTCTTCAATTCACGTGTTATAAATGAGTTTAGGGTTCACATGTGTATTGTACATAATACAGGAATTGTTAAACGATAATAACACAGTTACATGTAATTCATTGCACGTGTGTTATATTTGTGTAGTTTGTTCACATGTACTTCTGATTCATACCGTTATATTGTCTTCCATTTAGCAGCTACGACAAAAAAAATGGTGAACCTCAACAAGGATGAAAGTACCAACAATATCGAAACTAAACAAGCAAAACCTGGTATTGTTCAAAAAACATTGATATTCTTAATATTACTGCTATTATTAATTATTTATTTGTTTATTTATTAATTATTGTTATTATTTATTTTTTAATGCGACATTCAACATTCATAGTTTGCAAGAAAGTCAGATTTGTATATAAATCGAACAACAACAAGAAAAAAGATGAAGTTCAAAACAGTAGAATTAAGGACATGTACAAGAATAAGAGAGCAGTGATGAAGGCCATAACAAAGAAAATAAAGCTATGTGAAACTTGTGGTTGTGCAGACTCGTGGTTTTTACAGACTTGTGGTGGAAATGTTGAAACCACGTAGTTAATCTATGTGTACGTGATTGGTTGAAGCTTGTGGAAATGATGGAATGTACTGTTATGGTTAGCAAAACACGACATGTAGCATGACACCGACGACGAGGCAGACGTGACATGTCCGAAACATGGTGGATACGCCGCTGGTACTTCCTATAAATAAGTGTTTCTGGCATGTTGTCGAAGTTTCGTACCACGTGCCATGTGAAAGTCATGGGTTTGGAGAGACTTGTAGACTATGTGAAACTTGTTGGTGAAACTTGAGTCTTTATGCTATTGTGTATGAATCTATAATCTATGCGACTCTATGATCTATGTCATGGTTGAAGCATGTCGAAACAATGAAGGGTACTGTTATGGTTGGTAAAACGCGACACGTAGCATGACACCGACGACGAGGCAGACGTGACATGTCTGAAACATGGTGGATACGCCGCTGGTACTTCCTATATATAAGTGTTTCTGACATGTTGCCGAAGTTTCGTACCATGTGCCATGTGAAAGTCGCGGGTTTGGAGACTTGATTGAGACTATGTGAAGCTTGTTGAACGTTTTAGTGAAACTTGAGTCTTTATGTTATCGTGTGTGAAGCTATATACTATGCGACTTTATGATCTAGACTTATGCGGTCCTTTTCTTAAATCTTTAGATGTCTTCTCGTCATCTATCCATTATATATGTTTGTGTATTCTAATATATTCTTATATTTCTTAAAGTAGAAAGTCAGTGATGTCACACCCCCAAAATACCACCTAGGGAGTGTCCCTGTTAGGCGTGTGACGAACTGACAATGAGCCACTAATTACATTGAACCCACAAGTTTCAAAATAAAACTTCTCCATTTAATTATAAAATTCCAACATGAGTTTATACGAAAAAACCAATGTGTTCAGCGGAAGCGTTATCAATACCATAATTTAAATATTCTCAAAACAAATGCATGAAAACCAATATTCCAATAAGTGTATCCAATCAGCACGACCCATGACCACTCAAACCGCTCCAAACAGCAAGTTCCTCATCCAAGAAATTTTAACGACCTGCGAGCATGCAACAAGCGTATTAGACAAAGCTGGCGAGTTCACAGTTTATGAAAACGTTTGTTACCAAGTGTTTAAAACAATTCATTAACACAAGCAAGTAATATTGGTAATATCTCAATACTGAACAAGACGGCTCCTAATGTATGTTTTGCCCTTTCCCCAGTGCTCCTATCAGAGCGCTGGGCCCGACTGGGTCATTAGTTCACACCCGCCCTCTCTCAGGAACGGGGTGAGGGTGCCAAACCTAAGTAGCGCTACCAACTAATACCCGTTACCTTCCCGACAACAATGAATGGAACTTAAAAGAATGATGAGATGAGAATATTAACCAATATAAACCAGTTTTTACCCAAAAGACTTATCCCTCACCGGGATACCCACTGACTGTCCCAACCACCGGGACGCATGCTCAGAAGTAGTGAACTCACCTTGGTTTTGCTCGGTGAGATTAGTTACTCGCTTAATCAATAACGGTCAATCAAGCCCTATGATGGTTACACATGACAGTTAGTTCGCATACAAGCATAGCACGTACTATTCCACACTTATTTAACAAGTAGGGCACAAAGACGCAAGTAACAGAAATCATCACCCATACACTAGTCATAACAGTTAAGCACGTTGTCTCACAATTCTTTTACAATATACAATAGAATATAACACAAGGCCCAATCAAGTATGCGGCCCAACTTAACTTGAGTCCAGCTCGTTTTACTCTTTCATATCCGGCCCATGACACTAATACATGTATGATCATTTGTGCCATTTAGTCTTAACAAACAATCTGTGAATCACGGCCCTAACATGTTACACATATTTAGATGTTGCCCACATAAGTTTGCAAGGACCAAACATAACTTCTTAATACTCGTTTCCTAAGTGTGATTCATCTAACTGCGGCCGAGGGTGCGGTCCGTGTAACCATCACCCATAAGTGGGCGGCCCAACAACTTAAACAGAGCCCAAAGCAGCCCAGCGGCCCCCCACTAACATCCTGGCCCAACCGACCAGCATCATAATCTGATTTTGTTTACCCCGGCCAAGTCACAACTTAATCCCATTTACAAGAAACTGAATTAGTTGTTGTTAAGCCCAAAGTTCAAACGAAAACCCAACTATTATTTGCATTACATGTTTCATTCAATCCTGATCTACACCTTTGTTCAACCGAATCATGGATTCGTTATTTACCCTCACCGTCAATGTGTTGCAATGACACTGGACCGATCAAGTTATTAAACATTAGCACATGGCTACATCTTTGAGCCAAGAGATGGGTGGCCGACAACATTATCATACCAACTAAAATGTTAGCTATTTGAATAGATAAAGACAATCTGATTGGGCCGCCATTTGTAGGGATAAATCACTACTTTCATAATTCAAATACACCAAATCTTGTCTGCACATGACACCCTACACCACCCTACATTTTCATGCAACCCACAACTATAATTTACTATTCAATTAATCATGCTACTCAAATCACATGGTTAATACATAATACTGATCACGCATAATGCTGATGTCAAACAGTAGTCACAATCATGTATCCGATTCAATCAAACAGTTGTTTAAACATGTAAAGTCAATATTATCACATCATGTATTAACACACAATTCGCATGTAATTAGTCTAAATTGAAATCAGTAGTATTATACTATCCGATGATGATGTAGTGTGTGCTAGAGCAAATAAGGAGGGATGTTTCTTCGAGAGCTGCTGCCGTCGCTATTCTTAGGGGTCTAGGGTTTAGTGGTAATGATATTCCCGTACTATGTAACTCAATATATGTACCAATGATAGAGTTTATGGTCGGCCCCAAGATTAAACATGATTTGGGCTCTAACCGGCCCAGCTTTAAGACATGAATCCATGCACTAAGATGGATTTCGTTTATGTGTGCTTAGCCCAGCCCAATCATTGTATTTGTGGGTTAGTCTAGTTTGCGGCCCAAATCCTAAACCCCATGACTCAAACTTGGGCTTGGGTTATTCATGTGTGGTTATTAGTGCTAATTCGGGTTGGGCCTCGGGCCCCACTATAAGTGAGAGTGACACGTATTCACAAGCAGTAAATAAATACATACACACGGAAATACATGTTAAGATTTGTGTGAAATGTAAACAATGCTAACCTTTAAGACGCGGGTTGTCACATCATCCCCAACTTGAAAGAAATTTCGTCCCGAAATTTGACAAGTGAGTACGAAAGAGTGAAGTGGTAAATCACAGTTGTTGCGGATTTTGCTCGGGTGTCACATCATCCCCAACTTGAAGAGGAATTTCGTCCCGAAATTCACCTGCTTTACCAGATTTAAGCTTGTCTTTAGGAAAGAGGTGTGGATACTTGAGCTTCATTTGATCCTCACGCTCCCACGTGAACTCCGGTCCTCGTCTCAAGTTCCAACGAACCCTAACAATCGAAATACGACTGTGTTTACGCACTTTGACCTCCCGATAGGCTCTTCGACGAACTGCAACTTGTCGTCGATCTTTAACTCTTGAAACGGCACAACCAGTGCCTCATCAGCCAGAAACTTCTTCAATTGCGAAACGTGAAAAACATCATGAACATTGCCCAACTCAGCAGGCAACTCAAGCTTGTAAGCGACTTTACCGATCCGCTCCAAGATTTTAAACGGCCCAACATAACGCGGATTAAGCTTGCCGCACTTCCCAAAGCGTACAACGCCCTTCCACGGTGAAACTTTCAACATGACACGGTCATTAACTTCGAACTCCAAAGGCTTTCTACGCTTGTCGGCGTAGCCTTTCTGGCGATCCCGCGCTGCTGCCATACGAGTCCTGATTCGAGCAATATTTTGTGAAGTTTCAAGAATGAGCTCAAGACCTCAGGACCTGTGAGTTGACTGTCACCCACTTCAGCCCAACAGAGAGGAGAACGACATTTCCGCCCGTATAGTGCTTCGAACGGAGCTGCTTGGATACTAGTGTGGTAACTGTTATTGTAGGAGAACTCGATCAACGGCAAGTGTTTCTCCCATCCCTTCCCAAAATCAATCACACATGCCCGAAGCATGTCTTCAAGTGTCTGAATGGTGCGCTCGCTTTGACCATCCGTCTGCGGGTGATAAGCAGTACTCATATCGAGTTGTGAACCAACCGATTTGTGCATTGACTGCCACAACTCAGAAGTGAAATGCAGATCTCGATCTGAGATGATAGAAGTTGGCACCCCGTGTCTAGAAACCACCTCTTTAAGATATACTGCTGCCAACTGAGAGAACTTGTCTGTTTCTTTGATTGCCAGAAAATGTGCTGACTTCGTGAGACGGTCAACAATCACCCAAATAGTATCGTTTCCAGCTTGAGTTCTCGGTAACCCTGTAACGAAATCCATGGCGATCTGCTCCCACTTCCACGTGGGTATCTCGGGCTGCTGAAGTAGACCCGAAGGCTTCTGATGCTCTGCTTTGACTCTAGCACAAGTCAAGCATTTACTCACGTATGTGGCGGTGAGAGCTTTCATATTCGGCCACCAATACAAAACTTTAAGGTCCTGATACATCTTATCCGATCCTGAATGAATAGAATATCGTGAGTTGTGTGCTTCATCCATCACAATTCTCTGAGATCACCAAATAGAGGAATCCATACTCTTTCCATAATATAATATATGCCATCAGATCTCTGCTCAAGCTGCTTTTTCATACCTCGTAAACCCTCAACTTCGATGTTTTCTTCCTTCAATGCCTCAGTCTGAGCCGTACGAATCTTATCAGGAAGGTTAGAATGAATAGTGAGCTGTAATGCGCGAACACGTTTAGGCTTCGTCTCCTTTCGGCTAAGTGCATCAGCTACTACGTTTTCTTTACCCGGATGATACTTGATAGCACACTCATAATCATTCAAAAGCTCTATCCAACGTCGTTGCCGCATATTCAATTCCTTCTGGTCGAAGATATGCTGAAGGCTTCTGTGATCGGTGAGTCGTATAATTCCTCTCGTGTACCTTCAGCTGCCGAGAAGCATAAGCTATCACCTTCTCGCGTTGCATCAACATGCAACCGAGACCCTGAATCGAAGCATCACAGTAAACCACAAAATCTTCGGTACCCTCTGGTAGAGATAGAATCGGCGCGCTGCATAATTTATGTTTCAAAAGCTGGAAAGCATCCTCTTGTTTCGTTCCCCAAGAGTAAACAACGTTCTTCTGTGTCAAGGAGGTAAGAGGTTAAGCAATCTTCGAGAAATCCTGAATAAACCGACGATAGTACCCTGCAAGACCCAGGAATTGTCGCACCTCCGAAGGATTCTTTGGTGCCGCCTAATTCCTAATAGCATCGATCTTCGTAGGATCCACATGTATACCCATCTCATTGATAATATGCCCAAGAAGGTGTACTTCCCGAATCCAGAAATCACACTTAGAAAACTTCGCGTAAAGCTGCTCCTTCCTCAGGAGCTCCAAGATAAGACGTAAATGCCGCTCGTGGTCCTCATGGCTCTTAGAGTAAATCAAGATGTCGTCGATAAGGACAATAAAGAAGTCGTCAAGATACGGTTTGCACACGCGGTTCATGAGATCCATGAAGACTGCTGGTACGTTGGTCAATCCAAACGGCATAACTAAAAACTCATAGTGGCCATACCGCGTCCGAAAGGCTGTTCTGGGAACATCCTCCTCTCTAACTCGTACCTGATGATAACCTGACCTTAAGTCGATTTTAGAATAGAAACTTGACCCTTGCAGCTGGTCAAACAGATCGTCGATACGAGGCAAAGGATAACGGTTTTTGACCGTCACCTTGTTGAGCTCGCGATAATCTATACACATCCGAAAGGACCCATCCTTCTTTTTTACAAATAACACAGGGGCTCCCCAAGGTGAAGAGCTAGGTCGGATAAAACCCCTATCCAACAGCTCTTGGAGCTGATTTGACAACTCCTGCAATTCCCCTGGCGCAAGATGATAAGGAGCATGAGCAATCGGGGCTGCTCCTGGCACGAGGTCGATTTGAAATTCTACCTGATAGTGTGGAGGTAAACCAGGGAGTTCTTCAGGAAACACATCAGGAAACTCACGAACTACTGGAAAATCCCCGATCTTCCTCTCATCAGACTGTGAATCAGTAACAAGGGCTAACATAGCAGGATAACCCTTACGCAGACACTTCTGAGCCTTCATTGCCGAAATAATGCTAACTGTGGCGCCACTACAATGACCCTGAACCGATAAAGATTCTCCGCTAGGGAGAGGAACACGCACGATTTTCTCCTTGCAGAGAATTTCCGCCTGATGCTTGGACAACCAGTCCATACCAATAACCACATCAAAACTTCCAAGGGTAATAGGGAGTAAATCAATGTCGAACACTTGACCCATGAGGTCGAGTTTGCACCCAACAAGAACGTGTGAAGCTTCAATAGTTTTACCATCAGCTATCTCAACTATGTGTTTAGTTACAAGTGGTGTAGGACTCAACCCTAACTGACGACTGAATCCCAAAGATACATAACTCCAATCGGCACCAGAGTCAAATAAAATAGAAGCAAATATACCATTTACTGAGAACGTACCGGTTACTACGTTGCCATCATTCCAAGCCTCCCCAGCTCCAATAGTAAACACGCGCCCACGTGCACCGTTTCCCCCATTGTTCCCATTGTTGTTCCCAGCATTGTTGTTATTCCCATTGTTATTACCACCTGCATTTTGATTCAGCTGAGGACAGTCTCGCTTGATGTGACCCTCAGCACCACATTGAAAACAACCCTTATGAATACCCTGGTTCTGCTGAGGCTGCTGCCTACCCTGCTGCTGTGACGGCTGCGGTGGGTTCGGGAGTAGAACCCTACAATCTCTGGCCATGTGCCCCACTTTGTTGCACCTGTGACATGCCCGAGTACACTGCCCCCGATGATGATAGTTGCACTTACTGCACTTCGGTAGTTTTCCCACATAAGAACCCTGACCTGAGCTGTTACCCTGATTCTGATTCACTAAAGAAGACTTGCTGAAACTACGATTGCTGCCAGTATCTGCCCTTTTCTGTGACTGCACTGAATTGGACGCCTTGTCCACATCACTCCACTTACGCTTGCTGTCAGTGGCGGGGGTAGTTGTAGGATCGTGATCTGACCCGAATGAGTCATTCAGAGGAGTTTTACTTCGTTTCAGGTGTGGAATAACAAGAAACGAAGGTAGAAACAACTTATTCTTCACTATAACTGCTAATTGTATTGATTGAAAGCAATTACAAGCAGTTCTTCACACCGGCAGCACTTTGGTATGGAATACAAGGACTGATTCAAATGATTTCACTCATGGGCCTATATATAATGTTGATGATTTCGCTCCAAGGACCACATGTCCACATGAGCGAAATCACCATATGTCCATATAAGCGATACCTCATGACTAAGTCCCTATGAGCGAAATCAGCTCATTAAACACAACACACTTCCTATTTTCTCGTAAAACGTGCCCTAATCTATACAATACAATGTAAGACTCGATACAAGACGAAGTCGACAGATGCATGCACCAACAGACTCCCCCTCAGATGTTGACGAGTCGACTATCGAGTCATGTCCATGCTGTGTCTTCACATCTTCAGTCTTGAATAGTCTCTGGGCTTCTCTTTCTCTATCTTCTTCAACAGACTCCCCCTAACGATTTGCTGGCATTTCTTTGTTCTTCAGCAACATCTGTATCAGGATCGTTGTCTGGCTTTCCACTTTACAGCTTTTCAGGATCAATCAGCCTGGCTCTTCTTCCATCAGAGTCCTTAGGTATCGTAACCTGGCTCTTATCTAGCTTGGATCTCAGAATCGAATAACCTAGCCCACCTTGACCTGCATAAGCTCTACCTCAAAGTAAATTTAACAATTCAAATATAACCGTATGCACCAACAATCTGATATAATCAGACGACTCTCTCTCACAAACATATGCACCAACATACACTCTCCCTCAGAATATAAATGTATGTACCAACACGTACTCCCCCTAAAAAATAACTTCTCTTTGATAAACCACTTGTTGATTAAAAAGATATTTTTCAGTTCAAAGCACGCTCCCCCTCACAACAACGTCATCATGTCTAGCATTCGGAATTTTGAAAATCAGCTTTCCGATATCAGTTGTCGAAAATCTTTTTGACTTTTTCAAAAGTTTATGCTAAAACACACACAAAATCTTTTTGGATTTTTCTGAAAGAAAATAAATGACATCAATTGCAGAAACAGAAGAATGCAGAAATAAAATATTTACAGACAATATTTTTGTGAGTTCGTGTAAGAGGATCATATCAGTTTATGAGACATGTCACCAACACCGTTAAGCTGATTACATACTAAGTTCTAAACAATTCACCTAGATTGTCAGTATGTTTGTCCATTTAAATTTTCACACAAAGTTCAATTGTTTCGAGATACGATATTAATGTTTTAAGCTCTTGAACTTATCCGTGTTTCCCACATCTTGAATATACTCCCTTATCCAGATCCCAATATTCAGTCTTACAGGTGAGTATACCACACATGATATCTGTATAGGGGTTAGATGCGAGGGCCGTGAGAGCTCAGGTCGATACTTCCGTATACGCAGAGAGATGACGGCTTCGACTTTTCAGTGTGTCCCCTTTAGAGGATCTTTTGATTTCAACAGCAGCGACTATCAATTTTATTGTTTCATCAGCTTGCTGAGGGCGATGCTATGTTTCAAGCATTTGCGGAAAGCTTTATCAAGGGACTAGGTCAGTACTTCCATACAGCAGAAGTCCCGGGATAATACCCCAGATATCACTGAGCATAAAGACCTAGTATCTCAGAATAAGGGACCTTTCAAACAAGATTTCAGGGGTTACCTATATATCCAAGATGTTGTTACCCACAGAATAAGCAAGTTTGATTTTTAGGTTTATATCTCGTCACAATTTACTAAGTGTGTAAAAACCTACTGACACATCCACAGTGAGATGTTTATCACATTTTACCATTACATGCATGTTGTGACAGCCCACTGATGTACTATCATTTCCTCTTTTCTCAACGAAACTCATTTTTGATTTTATCCTGTTTTTGTCTTTTCAAATTTTCTAATGTTTTTGGATTTTCTGAAAAAATTTCTACTCCCCCTAAAATGCAAACACATTAAAGAAATTTGAAAACAACTAACTCTTGACCCACATGAAAACATAAAACACAACACAAACTATACAGAAACTTGACAACCAACATCGAATCGCATCAAATCGCCATTCACTATTCATAAACAATCCGAACTCCCCCTTTCACAAACCATTTTCTCATTTAGATCTCAATACACTTAAGTTTGTTTTAATCAAAATGATTTTTCCGAAAAATGAGTTTGTTTTTACCACTTGTAGATTTACCACTTGTTAAGTATGGGGATTTGGTTCATCATATTGTCCATCAACCACTTGTATGTTAGTAAATCAAGTACAAATTAATGTCCCTGATTTACCATTTGCAATTAAGCAACTTCTGTACCACTTATAAAAATAACCACTAATAAAACACACAATACCACTTGTAGGTATAACCAAGCAATACCAGTTGTAGGAATGTTACGTCTACATCACCAGTTTACCAATCAGGATGCCGATTCCTGCTTCGCAATTAACCACCTGGAAGCTCCGGCGTAGTCCTTCAATCTGTAACACACAAACAATTTCAAACTTATCAAACACATGAATGATGCCGATTCCTGATCCACGATATAAACTTGGGATCTCCGGCATAGTCCTAAGACTATCAAGGGAAACAAACTTCCATCCAAGTCTTCTCAGACTTCATGGCTTTCACTTCTTGCGCAGTGGGGTTGTAAGTTGCCTTTTTAGTAGCATAAAAATCTTTAACCCCCTTCGCTTTCCCATTTAGCATTTTTCCAAAAATCATTTTAACACTCCTATTGAATGTTTTCTCGACATCAAATTCATTTTTCTCTTTGTAAAACTGATTCGAGATTTCAATTTTACCAACTTTCTTTTTAACCTCCTCAAATTTCAGTGATGGAAACTCATCATCATTCACTGAAATTTTCATCTCAACTTGTGGCTCTTCTGGCTTTGTGGAACCAGATTCATCGCCAACTTTCTCACTAACCTTTTTAACAACCCACACTTGGTTGTTCTCAACTTTCTGTTTGTAAACATTTTTAGAACATTCACCAACTTCATGAATAGAATTTTCAAAAACTTTGAAGTTTTCAGTTGGTTGTTCAACATCCACAACTTTTTCTTTTAACTTGTTAGAAACTCCCTGTTTTTTCTTGGCATTTTTCGGACAATTCCATGCAATGTGACCAACTTCACTGCATTTGTAACAGATACGAGTCTCTCTTGAATGACACACTTCAGTTCCATTCCTTCTCTTTTCAGCAAGAAACTCTTGGTTTGACTGTCTCCAGAACGGTTTCTTCTGTTCATCTTCTGAACTTCCACCTGACACAAATTCTGTTTTTGTTTTAAAATTTTTCATATTTTTATCATTTTCTGATGGAATATAACCTAGACCTTTCTTTTTGAGTTTACCATTTTGGTTTGGTTTCTTTTGAAAACCAGAACCAGAATTGAAACCTTTTTTCTTGTTTAAACGTTGTTGAACTCTTGAAGTGTATTTTTTAGGTTTTCCAGTAAGATTTAAATCTTTTATTTCAGAAATATTAATTTATGTCATTTTGAATACCTTTTTGATCAATTCAGAACGAACACTTCTTATTGGAAACTCTTTGTCAGAGTATAATTTGTCAGAATCATTTAAAGTGTATGCTACTTCAAATGTTTCATCATCCAGATTTGCTTTTGATAAGAAAAACTCTTTACTATATGCCTTTTTGACCGACGACTTTGACCCTCCAAACTCAGATTCTGACTCAGACTCCTCATCAGTATCCAACACCTGATCGACCACCTTTTTGATTAACTCAGACTCATGATCAGTGTCAGACGAGGTAAACGTGACGTCAATGTTTTCTGGTAATTCATCAGTTGTGTCGGTTTTAAGCTTTATATTGACAGCCTTTTCAAGTTGTTCCTCGTTCGGTTTCCTAGGAGAATACCCTTCCCAAATCGGAGGCGGACACTTGTTATAGCTAACAGTCGGTTTCTTACTAGTATCCTTTTCCTTCTTTGGCTTGTCATCTTGAAAAGCTTCCATACCTGCAACAGTTGGGTAAATACGATCAATAAGATAATCAGAACTAGAATAACTCTGTAATAAGCGTCTGATTCTCTCATTTTCAATCTTCTCTGTCTCCAACTCTTGCTTCCACTTAGTACTCTTCTCGATGTAGAAATTTATTGCTTTCTGCTTTGACATCATGACAGCATTCATCATCGTAAGTGCTTGTTCTCTTTCTGAGTTTGTCTTTTGAAGACCAGTCACAGTTTTGTTCAATACATCATAAGATTCTTTCACATAGTTGAGGTTGAACAGTAACTGCTCCTTCTTCTTCTCATACTCAGCAATAATATCATCTTTTGCTGCACATTTTTTGCAAGCTTCAAGACACTTTTCACAAGGCTTGACAACTTCAACAATCTTCTCAACTTCGATTGTTTTCACCACTTCAACCACCTTTTCTGTCTCTATCACCTTCTCAGCATTAGACACCTTTTCTTCAATCATCTGCTCAGTCTCATCATTCTCCTCAGCAACACTTTCAATCTTCATTTCCATTTGCTCTTTTGCATCTCTTTTTGCCTTCAACTTTTCCATGAGATCTGCAAAATAGAAATGAAAACTTTCAGGAGAAAGATGAGTTTTAGCAACATTAATATGTTTTTCTTCCTCATCATCACTGCTGCTGTCTGGAGGTGATTGATCAAACTGTGCAGATTTTTCAGAATCAACATCTGATAGACCAGAATCTGATGGTGTTTGATCAAAAACAACTTTCTTTTCTAAACTAACATCATTTTGTACACTCTCATCAGAACTCTGTGAACATTCATCATTACTTTCTAAACTTTCGTCAGATGTAACAGACTGTTCCTCCACACTTTTCACCGTCTCACCAATCGATTTCATCCATGTGGCAAACATGTCTGGTTCTCTCACAATCTTGGCTATGAAAGCTTTGTAATCACCCTTTTCATCAACAAACATATCCCAGCTGAATCCTTCAGGTTGTCTTTCATCATCTTGATCGACTAAACATGCTTTGCTTTCAGGTGATATGTAGTTGTTCCAGTTGAAGTCTACCAAACACGCTCTCTTTGAATCCTCAATCTTCCTACCATGAGCCGTCTGTGATTCTTGTGACTGACCAACTTGTTGATAAATGGCTTTCCGGTAGTAGTCATCTTTTCCGAACGGATTCTGAACACCACTAGCTTCTCTATTCTTGCATTCCCGCTTGAAATGGCCTTTCTCCCTGCAACGAAAACAAGTAACTTTATATTTATCAAAACCTAAAGTAGATACATGAGCATCAAGAAATTCGTTTCTCCCGGTAATAAGCTTGAACTTTTCAGCTCGTCTGAGAACACTAGCAAGACACCATTTTATATCCATCAGTTCCATCTCTTCGGCGTCTATTTGATCGTAATCCTCTTTGGTGAGCATAGGATTCCCGATCCGACCAACTACTAACCCTTCATAAGATAGCAACACTGAACCAAGAAGTGCCATGTGATCTTTCGCAGTTTCCTCAGAAAAACTTTGACCTTCTGGAAGATTCAAAGCTATATTACACTGAATCACATAACCGTTTCATGTTCTAATGCTCTGAGAATGGAGGCTTGATGTAGTCTCTTTCGGATTGACGCTCGGAAATGATGAAAATCCACTGCTACTGCTTTTTGAAGTCTGATCAGCTTTTTCTGTTGAGTCACCAGCACTAAATGCAGTATGGATTTTTGGACTTCTCTCAGCTTCAGGAACCGGAACACTACCTTTGTAGTACATCTTTACGTCCTGTTGACCACTCGGACTGTTCATTCTAGCGATCTTCTGTTGTTCCAAATCCTGACTTTCGATCTTCTCGATGAACTGTGAGATCGTCAACCCATCATAAACACCCGTATTCTTCAAAATCATCAAATATGTTCCCCACTCTTTCTGCGGTAGGGCATCAGCTAACTTGTCCACCCACTCCTCACGATCTTTTGTAATACTTAACATTGACATTGATCGCACTAGGTGGCAGTATCGTTCGATCAGCTTCTTCGTATCCTCTCCCGGTAAGCTGCTGAACAAATCAAACTCTTTCTTTAGCAACGCCTTCTTGCTCTTTATCATATTCTCACTACCCTCGAACTTAACACGTAGAGCATCCCTTATTGACTTTGCAGTTTTGTCATGCTGAAGCAAGATGAAAGTGTCTTCTTTGATCGCTTGCTGCAATAAACTGATCATCATTTTCTCAGCTTTGTACATAACCCGTTCTTGATCCGTAAACTCAGATAATTCCTTCAGAACTTGCAACTCTGTTCTCGGCAACACGTATTTCTTCAAGATACATTCCCACGATCTAAGATGGTTTGCCTGAACCCAATTCTCAAATCTGTCCTTCCACCCGTAGTATTCTTCAATACTCATCAATTTCGGGGGCTTTTGGGTGGTTCCCGTCTCATTTTCAAGGTTCATAGCTTGAGCAATAGCAGCCGGAGCAGACGGTGTTGCAAACGCATTATAGAACTCGGTATCCATGAAGACTTAGCACTTTTTTCAAAATCAGTGACAGATAAACGAAATCAGAGGTTCTGGGTTGCCTTATGAGCGAAATCTGATGATCCTTATGAGCGAAATTAGGGTTTAGGCACAAAAAGCGAAATCACCAATGTCCAAAAAAGCGAAATTAGGGTTTTGGTTGATTCAAGAGCGAAACCCTGATGTTCACAAGAGCGAAATCAGTGTTCTTGGAGGTTCACAAAAGCGAAATCTCAGATTATGCAGCTATGAGCGAAATTATCAGGCAATATGGAGCGCTTCAGATTATGTGACCCAGGAGCGAAATCACAAGATGTCCGTATAAGCGAAATCAACTCCGAATGCAATTTGGTCCATTTTTAGTCCAAATTTCAGTGTCAAACTCTCAGGGATTTGTCTATGTCCAATTACGCACAGTCTGTGAAATTTTGAGCGAAATTTGACCGTTAAATCTTGATCTGGTGAAGAAAGAAGGTGTAGAAGTAAGAAAATAAGATGAATTCCAGCTAATCTATGCAGAACTCCTCCTCCTGAGCTCTGATACCATATGTAGGATCGTGATCTAACCCGAATGAGTCGTTCAGAGGAGTTTTACTTCGTTTGAGGTGCGGAATAACAAGAAACGAAGGTAGAAACAACTTATTCTTCACTATAACTGCTAATTGTATTGATTGAAAGCAATTACAAGCAGTTCTTCACACCGGCAACACTTCGGTATGGAATACAAGGACTGATTCAAATGATTTCGCTCATGGGCCTATATATAGTGTTGATGATTTCACTCCAAGGACCACATGTCCACATGAGCGAAATCACCATATGTCCATATAAGCGAAACCTCATGACTAAGTCCCTATGAGCGAAATCAGCTCATTAAACACAACACACTTCCTATTTTCTCGTAAAACGTGCCCTAATCTATACAATACAATGTAAGACTCGATACAAGACAAAGTCGACAGATGCATGCACCAACAGTAGTAGTTGTAGTAGCGGCAGTAGTGGTAGCAGAAACACGTGGTGGCAGCGAATTGCTCTCCACCTCCTGATCAACGATCTTGTGAGCCAAACGAACAATCTGAGTTAAGTTATTGAGGTTTGCTGCCGTAACCAAACCCTTCACCCGTGGAGGTAATCCCATAATGAACAACTCAATTCTTCGAGGCATAGGTCGGGACAAATTCGGACACAAGTCAGCTAACTCATACGACCGCTTCACGTATGCTTCAATCTCAGATCCCACCATTTTCAGATCATAATACTCGTTTTCTAATTTCTGTATCTCATCACGAGGACAGTATTCCTCCCTCATCAACTCCTTAAAGTCGTCCCACGTAGTGGCGTTCGCCGCCTCGATGCCCAACAGCTGAACCTGGGCATTCCACCATGTCAGGGCACCATCCTCGAGCGTGCCCGCAGCATACTTCACTCTGTCCCCAACCGGACAATTACACATCGCGAATACGGTGTCTGCCTTTTCGAACCAGCGCAAGAGTCCTGCAGCCCATTCAGTCCCACTGAAGGTCTGCGGCTTACAATCCATGAAGGTTTTGAACGTGCAAACAGGCAGATGGTGCGGATTCTGTTGCACCTGTTGACCTATTAACGAAAGAACATAAAACAAACAGGTAAGACTCAAGCATGCGACGCAAGGATAAAGGGTGTTTGGTACACATCGTACCAGCCTGATAAGCCGCTAAGGCTTCAGCCACGCGAGTGTTAATGAGATCGGTTAACTCAGCCTGAGTCATAGCAATATGGCCACGTCCACCACCGCGGCCTCCACCACGTCCACCATTACGTCTGCCACGTCCGCTCATGATTCTATATATAAGAAAAGGAAAGATTCAACATGCAAGTACAAGTAGGAGGCAAGCATTACTATGATCTCCACAGATTTCTACGTTCTAGCATAACATTAACTGACATAGCGGAACCCTTTTCACACTTGTCAAGTTTCACTGGGACTCACATGCATCCCACATTATTACTATGTGTGCACCCACAATAATAATCCAATTTGCATGTTCATCTCAGCTCCACTCAATTCGTGTTAGAAAGGTTCCCCGAATTCAAGAAATAAAGTAGGTGACACTACAACATAAACCATGAAAGTTCAAGGAAAATTGCACTCTTAAAACACGTAACATGGGTTATCATCATATAAGTTCATACTGTTGTGCTAAGTGTGCATTCACATGTAATGTTATCTAATAGTAAGTACTAGAGATAATGTGCAATAGTAAACAAGAGACGAACCTTGCAGTCTGGAGCTGAGTGTCATGGTCGATTTCGGATCAGTTCGGTTATAGTCTGGTTTTATAAGAACGTTTTAAAACCAAGTTCACTATAACCAGTGGCTCTGACACCAAACTGTCACACCCCCAAAATACCACCTAGGGAGTGTCCCTATTAGGCGTGTGACGAACTGACAATGAGCCACTAATTACATTGAACCCACAAGTTTCAAAATAAAACTTCTCCATTTAATTATAAAATTCCAACATGAGTTTATACGAAAAAACCAATGTGTTCAGCGGAAGCGTTATCAATACCATAATTTAAATATTCTCAAAACAAATGCATGAAAACCAATATTCCAATAAGTGTATCCAATCAGCACGACACATGACCACTCAAACCGCTCCAAACAGCAAGTTCGTCATCCAAGAAATTTTAACGACCTGCGAGCATGCAACAAGCGTATCAGACAAAGCTGGCGAGTTCACAGTTTATGAAAATGTTTGTTACCAAGTGTTTAAAATAGTTCATTAACATAAGCAAGTAATATTGGTAATATCTCAATACTGAACAAGACAGCTCCTGATGTATGTTTTGCCCTTTCCCTAGTGCTCCTATCAGAGCGCTGGGCCCGACTGGGTCATTAGTTCACACCCGCCCTCTCTCAGGAACGGGGTGAGGGTGCCAAACCTAAGTAGCGCTACCAACTAATACCTGTTACCTTCCCGGTAACAATGAATGGGACTTAAAAGAATGATGAGATGAGAATATTAACCAATATAAACCAGTTTTTACCCAAAAGACTTATCCCTCACCGGGATACCCACTGACTGTCCCAACCACCGGGACGCATGCTCAGAAGTAGTGAACTCACCTTGGTTTTTCTCGGTGAGATTAGTTACTCGCTTAATCAATAACGGTCAATCAAGCCCTATGATGGTTACACATGACAGTTAGTTCGCATACAAGCATAGCACGTACTATTCCACACTTATTTAACAAGTAGGGCACAAAGACGCAAGTAACAGAAATCATCACCCATACACTAGTCATAACAGTTAAGCACGTTGTCTCACAATTCCTTAACAATATACAATAGAATATAACACAAGGCCCAATCAAGTATGCGGCCCAACTTAACTTGAGTCCAGCTCGTTTTACTCTTTCATATCCGGCCCATGACACTAATACATGTATGATCATTTGTGCCATTTAGTCTTAACAAACAATCTGTGAATCACGGCCCTAACATGTTACACATATTTAGATGTTGCCCACATAAGTTTGCAAGGACCAAACATAACTTCTTAATACTCGTTTCCTAAGTGTGATTCATCTAACTGCGGCCGAGGGTGCGGTCCGTGTAACCATCACCCATAAGTGGGCGGCCCAACAACTTAAAAAGAGCCCAAAGCAGCCCAGCGGCCCCCCACTAACATCCTGGCCCAACCGACCAGCATCATAATCTGATTTTGTTTACCCTGGCCCAGTCACAACTTAATCCCATTTACAAGAAACTGAATTAGTTGTTGTTAAGCCTAAAGTTCAAACGAAAACCCAACTATTATTTGCATTACATGTTTCATTCAATCCTGATCTACACCTTTGTTCAACTGAATCATGGATTCGTTATTTACCCTCACCGTCCATGTGTTGCAATGAGACTGGACTGATCAAGTTATTAAACATTAGCACATGGCTACATCTTTGAGCCAAGAGATGGGTGGCCGACAACATTATCATACTAACTAAAATGTTAGCTATTTGAATAGATAAAGACAATCTGATTGGGCCGCCATTTGTAGGGATAAATCACTACTTTCATAATTCAAATACACCAAATCTTGTCTGCACATGACACCCTACACCACCCTACATTTTCATGCAACCCACAACTATAATTTACTATTCAATTAATCATGCTACTCAAATCACATGGTTAACACATAATACTGATCACGCATAATGCCGATGTCAAACAGTAGTCACAATCATGTATCCGATTCAATCAAACAGTTGTTTAAACATGTAAAGTCAATATTATCACATCATGTATTAACACACAATTCGCATGTAATTAGTCTAAATTGAAATCAGTAGTATTATACTAACCGATGATGATGTAGTGTGTGCTAGAGCAAATAAGGAGGGATGTTTCTTCGAGAGCTGCTACCGTCGCTATTCTTAGGGGTCTAGGGTTTAGTGGTAATGATATTCCCGTACTATGTAACTCAATATATGTACCAATGATAGAGTTTATGGTCGGCCCCAAGATTAAACATGATTTGGGCTCTAACCGGCCCAACTTTAAGACATGAATCCATGCACTAAGATGGATTTCGTTTATGTGTGCTTAGCCCAGCCCAATCATTGTCTTTGTGGGTTAGTCTAGTTTGCGGCCCAAATCCTAAACCCCATGACTCAAACTTGGGCTTGGGTTATTCATGTGTGGTTATTAGTGCTAATTCGGGTTGGGCCTCGGACCCCACTATAAGTGAGAGTGACACGTATTCACAAGCAGTAAATAAATACATACACACGGAAATACACGCTAAGATTTGTGTGAAATGTAAGCAATGCTAACCTTTAAAACGCGGGTTGTCACAGGTGAGCATTTAATTAATGTCTCCTTCTTTTTGTGACTTTTACACAAATAGCCTCATATGTTGTTTCATGACTTTTACATTAATGTGTGACACCCGGCCTCTCAGGTCGTACCGGACATTAGTAATCTGTGTAGTAGACATGTAAAAATGACTATTTTGACTAAATGTGATGATAATATATGATATTTGATGTGTTGATAAATTTAGATGTGTATACAAATTATGTTGGCAACGATAAAACTAACGCTTATCGCGTAACGCTTAAAATGCGAAACGAACGTCGGTGACCACCCGATCAGTGTTAAAATCCTAAAAATAGTCTGTTATAATTTGAATAATAATTTTAATCATATCTGTGTGGACAAATAATTTAAAACATTGAGAAACTCTATTTTCGAGTTTGAGCGCATACTGCGCGAATTAAACAAAATACTGTCAACGCAGCCAGTCAAGGCAACTGGTAATTATTTCAGTAATAATTTTGAGTAATTATTTTTATAGAATGATAAAAATAATTTAAAACGCACTAAAACGGGATTAAAACGCTAGACAAAATACCCGGTATTCAGTAAAAATACCCGTTTTTGCACTAATATACATATAATATATGAATATATATATATATAAATGTGTGTGAGAGAGGGGTATGTGGCGGCACATATGGCTGCCCACATTCTCTTGTTTCACTCAATTCTCAATTTGGACACTTGTAACACCTAGGGAGTGTAAGGTGATGATTAATCTTGAACATGCATGCATAAACTTCCCATTCTTTCAAGAAACCATTTCAAAACTTACTCTCTCTCTCTCTCTCTCTCCCTTGAATAATCTCGGTCGAACACCCCTATTACACTATCACTTTCATTTTCAAATCCAAATCTTGGAGAATCATGTCCATTCCAAGGCGATTTCAAGCTGGTAAGAAGGTTTGGAAGTGATTTCAAGCAAGATTCAAGCAAGAACAAGCCTCATATCACCATCCTTTCTCAAAAACCCACTTTGAAAACTTGAAGGTATAAAATATTTTCTTTAAACATTGTTCTTGATTCATATTGATAATGAAGTTAGTAACAAGTTTCTCTTGATTCTTGAAATCTAAACATAAACTTGAAGCTTTCAAACAAATGAGTCTTCAATAGAATTAAAAATGAGTGTATGCATGTATGTGTATATGGCCGATTATATATGTATACATATGTATAAATTGTATTTTGATTTTTTTATGAAGAGTTCTTGATTATTTTGCTTTCTTGAAATATATGATGATTAAAGAGATTTTTAGATATCATGCAAGAAGGTTCTAAAGTGATATGTTTGAAGAGTGAAATCTTGGAAGTATATGTGTATAAATTTCGTGTGTATATATATATATATGCATGTATTGAAAATTGTTGTGTAATCATAAAAGTGAAAGATCTAAGCATGAATGAACATAAATGATTTGAAGGATTATTGTGTTATGTGTAATATTTGAAAAAAAATATTATGTTAGTGAAGATTTGAACATGATTAGATCATAAATAATGTAGATGATGTTGTATGAGTGCATTAGATGCACCTATGTGGGCATGCATGTTAATATGAAAGCATGAAATGATCATTTGAGCATGATTTGATAAAAATTAATTTTGATCAGATTATAAACCTTAAAATAAAGTTATTTTGAAGTGTTTAATGATATATAATTTTATCATAATGTTTGCAAGCTTTGCATGTGGTACTTCGTGCATTAAAAGTTGTAAAATACATGAAATCGCATGATTTATGTGACATAGACAAAAACTACATTAATCTGATTATAACTATTATGTGACTTAGACATGATTTATGTGACTTAGACAAAAACTACATTAATCTGATTATAACTATTATTTTAATCAGTAAATAATATGCATTATGTTAAAATATCAAGTCGTTTCGAGTTGGGATGGTTTTGGTAACGTTTAACGCAAAACTATGCGTTAAAACGGTCAAAAATCGGCTTTTCGAGTGATTTTTGTAAAACTGATTTAGATCAGTAAATAAACTGAAGTTTTTAGTTTAAAAACAAGTATTTTAACTAATTTTAAGTTTACTTGGTATTTGGTTGGTCTTACGTGACTTCCGACGCCCTAAAACATTACCGAATCGCTAAAATACGCATTTTTCAATGAACATGAGGATGGGTGAATTTTGAGTGAATCTTATGTAATAAAATGTATTAAGTGATTTGAACATGTAAATGTGATTATATGTTAAGTGTTAATTCGATAATGGGAAAATTAGACTATGCATATATGCATGTACGTTTTGTGCGGTAGAAATGGTAAAATTGCGTTAAATGTGTAACTTGTTTGTCGAGCACGAAATTTAGTATATATGAGATGTTTTATATATATTTGCTTTAAAAATGACAAAATAGTTAAGTTAGTAATGTTACGCGTGTTTCAGTGTTAAATTATATGAACTGTTGGTGCATATTCTGTGACAACAGCTTAGATTTGGTCTTTGGATATCTTGTAATTAGTTAAACGATAAACAGTTACCGGGTTTAGCTTTGTATTAGTGAGATAATGGAGTTTGGGCTAAACAAAATCCAGTTTGGGTCTAGGGGGACGAAATGGGCTTGTCCATGTAGGAAACCCTAGTCCAACTTGTAAACCTTGTGTTATATAAACAAGGTTAGGCATTAGGGTTTAGGTTAATAAGCAAAAACAGTATTTGAGAGAGCAATTTCGTGAGAGACTAGTCTTGGACGAAATTAGGGTTAGGGTTTTAATTGATTGTAATTCAGTTTGATTGATAATCAATAGAAAACCCAGTTTGAAAGTGATTTCTGTTTCTACTCATTCTGCTATATTCTGATCAAGAGGATTCCGCACTCTTGATTGGATTGACAATTCTGTGAAGATCCATAAGACTCAAGGGGACCTACAATTGGTATCAGAGCATTAGGCTCTTGAATGCTCGGTTCAGAATTGTGCTTGGCAGAATCAGGAAGTTTTTCGAAAATTTTGAAACCTGAAAAATTAGGGTTTCGAAATTTTTTGTTGGTTTGATAAAATTTTTGAAATTGTTGGCTGTTTTTGATCTTCTGTTTTGTTTGATTGCTGTTTTGCAGGTTTTAGGGTTTCTAGGACAGTTTTTGGTTTATTGTTTTGAAGAAATTTTGGCTGAATTCCTTGAAGATTCGAAGACTGTCTTCGTGTTCTTCATTAAGTTCATCAAATTTTTGTCAAAAGTTTGCTGATTTGCTTGTTCGATTTTGCAAGAATTTGTTTCAAGAATCTGGCGAAATTGATTGATCTGGCGAATTTGTGTGATCTGCGAAATTAACTGACCAGCATATTTAGCGGCGAAGTTAAATCCAAAGGCGACTTTGGTAACCGTATAACTTTCCTCAGCGAAATTATTACGGTTTTCGGCGAATTTACTGGTCGTCGTAATAGCGAAATAGACCAGCGAATTTGACAGCGAAATTGACATTTCAGCGAAATTGACCAGTGAACTTGATCAGCGAAATAGACCAGCAAAATTAACTATCTGACCCAGAGAAATTAAGAGAGGAATTAAAACCAGCGAAATTGACTTGTTGAGCGAAAATAGTAGCATATTTAAAAGGGTGGAATTTTCATTGGCAAGCGTCGGAGAAATTTTAGTGTTTTGCAAATAGAAATTGATCCGTAGCTCGTTTGACAGAACCGTCTGAAAAGAGAGCCTTGGCTGCAATCAAAATTTCCTTACCTGATAGCATCAAGCATACATTCAAGAAGTACACAAATTCAAAGGATATGTGGGATGCATTAGAGAAAAGATACGCGGGAAATGTTGATGTCAAGAAGAACAAGATTGATCTACTGAAGAAGCAGTTTGCTGTTTTCAAGTACATGAAACATGAGTCACTTGAGGACATCATCACTCGTTACTACCATCTGATGTCAGAAATGGAAAATTATGAGATCGATTGCTATACTGACATAGAGAAGAATGACAAGCTGCTCGATGCCTTACCTACCAAGTGGGATATCTACACTCTCATGATCAAGGGAGAAGCTGATTATGAGACAAAAGAGCTTGAAGAAGTCATTGGCAAGCTGAGAGCTTATGAGCTCAGTATGAAGAAGAAAGACACTGGATACGATCAGGTTCAAGATCCAGGGGTTTACAATGGGCTTACATCTTCTTCATCTCACAACGCTTCTAGCAACTCTGCTACTGCCTTTCTATCTTGTGAGAATGAGCAGGTCACAGTGAATGAGGATGGTGATGTTTGTTTTGTAGCGGCTTCTGGAGGATCAACAGGAGCCAAGAGAACATCAGCTTCTAAGCATAGTAGTAGTACAAAGTCAATGCCTATGAGTGTGAAGTCTGCTGAAGAGCATCTGGCTCTACTTGCTTCATTTGTTGCTTCTTATGAAAACTACATTCAGGGGAAGATATCTGATCCTGCTACTTTAGATGAAGATTATGATTAGATTGACCTTGATGATCTTGAAGAGATGGATTTGCAATGGCAAATGGCCATGATTTCCAGACGAATGAAGAGGTTTATGAATAGAACAGGAAGGAAGTTTGTAGGGCGAAGTGTTGGTTTCGACAAGACCAAAGTGAGGTGCTTTAACTGTCAAAGTTATGGACATTTTGCTAGGGAATGTCAAAAACAAAAGCAAGAGACTTCTAGTCAGAGTTCAAACAACATGAATGCATCAAATAACTCTAGCTAAAAGGCTTTGATCTCTACAGCACGAGAAGGCTCATATGATTGGAGTATTCATCTAGAAGACAATGAGAATTCCACTCAGGCATTCATGGCAGAGATCATGCCTATTGATGATGATAAAGCTGCCGTGGGAGATGCTGAAATGAAAATGGATGCTGAGGCGAAGGTAGAGAATAAAGCTGAAGAAAAGAAGGTTGATCAGACATCAGTTGCTGAAGATGAAAAGCAAAAGTCTGACCATGAAAGGGAAGCTGAAGAAAAAGATGCTAAATACAAGAGAATGGAAGCTCAGCTTGCGGCTCTAATGGCCAACCTTGAAAAACAAACAGGAGAGGTAAAATCTAATTCTGTGTGTTTAAAAAATTGTGAACTACAGGGTGAAGTTGACAGGTTGTCCACACAAAACAAAAGTTTGGTAAGTGAGATGTCTAACATTAAAGAATCAAACTTTTTTGCTAAAAGAAATGAAACGTCATACTTGAAGAAAATAAAAGGTTATGAAAGTGAAATTGAAGCCGTAACCTGCAAATTAAATGAAAAACTTCAAGTTATAGACTTAGCTCATGAAATGATGGCTGAGAAAACAAAAGAGATTTCTGAAAAATGCAAAGAGTTGTCAGATGCACAACTCAAAATTGTTGAACTTGAAAAGAAATTAGGTCAATTCAGGGATTCTACTTTTGTTATGAAACACATGATGGGTGGGTTAAAGAAGAGTAATGACAAGAGTAGTTTGGGATTCAAGGGTTTTAATGAAGTCCCACCTCCTCTTAGTCATGATTATTCATTCCTACCCGATGAAGATGAGCTAACAAATTTTATGTCAACAGCACCAAGTAGTTCCACAGCAAGTTGAGGTGATGAGTCTACGTGTGATGATGCTAAGAAGAATGATAACAGCAAACCCGTTTTGAAAAAGAAAACTTCACATCCTAAGAATAAGAATACAACTGTCGTTAAGGAAGTGACATGAAAAACGAAACATCTGTTATTGAAAACGAATCTAATGTAGAGTTTGCTAAAAACAAGAACAAAGAAAATTCTATAACTAAGCAAACTGAACCAAATTCTTCTAAAGCATCATCATCACAACCTGAACCTAGTCCAAAGGCTTCAGATAAGAAGTCTTCGAAAAAGAGATCGTGCTTCAAATGTCACACAAAGGGACATGTAGCTAGCTGCTGTCCTAACAAAAAGAGTGAAGCACAAGTGAGTGAGAGGAAGGGAGAGAAGTCACCAGAGAAGAGTGGTGATAAAAAGGAGAGAGAGTCCAATTCTCCATAGAAATCTGCTCCTAAGTAACCAGAGAATGTTGCTGTTGGTGAAAATAAGGCTGAAAAAGGAACTCCACAAGTTCCTCGTTTTCAAAGAAATCAACCAAGATTTCAGCCTAGATCTCCACCAGACAGAAATGAGAGACCTAGAAGCAGTTCACCAAGAATGAACAATTTTAATACTAATAATTTCAGAAGTGAAGGTCAATATCAAAATCGATACCAAAACAATGGTGGTCGAACGTTTTATAACAATGGCTTTAGAAATTATAACAATCAAGCTTCTTGGAATCAAAATTTTCAAAGGTCACATAGTCCAAACACATATAGGAACCCTAAGGACCAAAGACCTAGTGGAAATCAAAATTAAATTCCATCAACAGGTCCGAGATCCAAGACTCCAGTTAGGAGTAATGGATATTGGATGGATGTTCCAGTAGTTGGTGAATTTGGACGACCCAAGACCATTAAGGCTTGGGTCCCCCAATCTAACTAATTTTTTGGTTGGTGTGTGCAGGAGCTGCTAAGGAGGATTATCAACTTATGGTATGTTGATAGTGGCTGCTCCAGGCACATGACGGGGGATGCGAGATTGTTAACTGAGTTTGAAGATTATGATGGTGGACATGTGAATTTTGCGGGTGCTAAAGGTGGTAGAAAAACTGGACGAGGAAAAGTGACAAATGGGAAGATCACACTGGACAAAGTGAACTATGTGGAGCAGCTTAAACAATCTGATGAGCGTGTCACAAGTCTGCGACAAGGGTCACTCGGTCCATTTTACCAAGAATGAAGCATTAGTGTTGAAACCAGGTTTGGAGATTCCGGACGATTGGATAGTGATGCGAGCGCCAAGGAGAAATGACACTTATGTCATGGACATGGGTGCTAAGGATCCAACTGCGGTGGTGGCGTGTTTACTATCAAAAGCATCTGAAGCTGAATTG
The DNA here is from genome assembly GCF_002127325.2 of Helianthus annuus. NCBI lineage: Eukaryota > Viridiplantae > Streptophyta > Magnoliopsida > Asterales > Asteraceae > Helianthus > Helianthus annuus. The sequence continues at coordinate 154,486,813 of NC_035443.2, forward strand.
ATGTTGTGGCACAGACGCATGGCCCATATTCACTATCTAAAAATGAATTACCTTGTTAAAAATGAGCTAGTGAAAGGGGTTCCAATGCAGAGGTTTCAAGTGGAAGACAAATGTCATCCATGTCAAAAGGGAAAACAACACAAGAAACCTCACAAATCAAAAACAGTAAATTCCATAGATGCCCCTTATGAATTACTTCACATGGATTTATTCGGTCCAGTGAACGTGAGGAGCATAGGTGGAAAGTACTATTATCTTGTTGTCACTGATGATTACTCACGTTATTCATGGGTTTTCTTTTTAGGTACAAAAGATGAGACAGCAGAGATGTTGATAGATCTTTTTACAAAATTGGAAAACTTCCATAACGCAAAGATCAAGAGGATAAGGAGTGATAATGGCACGGAGTTCAAGAATCGTATTCTGGATCTCTATTGTCTTCGCAAGGGAATTGAACATCAATATTCTGCTCCTTATACGCCTCAACAGAATGGAGTCGCTGAGAGGAAAAACAGCTAGGACTATGCTTTCAGATTCTAAGCTACCAGTTCTTTTCTGGGGAGAAGCTGTGAATACAGCTTGCTACGTCCTAAACGAAGTTTTGACTGTTAAACGTTTTAACAAAACTTGTCATGAGTTGATGTTTAACAAGAAACCAAACTTAGAAGGCTTTGAACCATTTGGATTACCCTGCACCATTGTGCGAAATAAAGATAAACAAAAATTCGGTGAGGTGGCTGACGAAGGCTACTTTCTAGGTTACGTACCTGGCGCACCGAATAAAAGGGTTTTTAATCTAAAAACTGGTAAAATTGAGGTTGTGTTTAATGTTGAAATTACTTCATACAAACCTCAACAATCAACGAATGGACCAGCTATATTATATGATTATGAAAGTGTTTTTAAATCATTTAATATTCTTGAATTTTCTGTTGCAGATGATTCTCAGCTGATTCAAACAGTGATAAATGAAGACGATGAAGGCGAGTTCATGCCTAGATCAAATGTTGATATGACAGATGCTGCGGAAACTTCCCAAGGTGCTGCTGATACTGATTCAAGTGATAGTGAACCCGAACCCAATCAGGGGGAGGATTTCATTAATCCGTTTGCTAATCAGAACATTCAGTGGGAGGTTGGATCAAACCTGGGTGACAATTTAGAAGTCGATGCTGTTGCTACTACACGAGCAAATAGAGATCATCAAGTTGACATGATACTTGGAGATCCTACTTCAGGTGTTCAGACAAGGAGAAGCATAGCAGCGAATACTGGTTTATTTGTGTTGATTAAGAAGACTGGGATTGTGAACGAGTGCTTGTATAGTTGCTTTATTTCCCAAGAGGAGCCGAAGAACATTCACATGGCTCTTAAAGATAATTCATGGGTTGAAGCTATGCAAGAGGAATTGGCCCAGTTTGCAAAGTTAAAGGTTTGGGAGTTAGTTGACCTTCCTAAAGGTGAAAAAGAGATTGGCACTAAATGGGTATTTAGGTGCAAGAAGGATGAAAGAGGAATCGTGACGCGAAACAAGGCTCGATTGGTTTTCAAAGGTTTCAATCAGCAAGAAGGGATTGATTACAATGAAGTGTTTGCACCAGTGGCAAGGTTGGAGGCAATTCGTTTATTTCTAGCTTTCGCTTCATTCAAGGGCTTCAAAGTTTACCAACTAGACGTGAAGAGTGCATTTCTTTACGGGAAAGTCCAAGAAGTGGTGTATGTCTCACAACCAGATGGGTTCGTTGATCCAGATTATCCAGATCGGGTGTACAAACTTGATAAGGCTTTGTATGGATTACATCAAGCTCCCAGGGCGTGGTACGAGACACTGTCTACACATCTGATCAAGAATGGTTTTGAAAGAGGTCAGATTGATAGTACACTGTTCATCAAGAGAAAGAAGAAAGATTTTCTGCTGGTACAGGTGTACGTGGATGACATCATCTTTGGGTCATCTGATGAAAGCATGTGTAAAGAATTCGAGCAGGTGATGAAGAGCAAGTTCGAAATGAGTGCTATGGGTGAGCTGTCTTACTTTCTGGGATTACAAGTTGAACAGAAGGAGGATGGGATGTTTAGTCATCAAACAAAGTATGTGTATGACATTTTGAATCGGTTCAAAATGAATGATTGCTCTACTTTCAACACACCCCTATGTGAAAATCACAATCTTGGCCCAGATCATGAAAGTACTGAAGACGTTGATCCTACACAATACAGGGCAATGATTGGTTCTCTAATGTACTTGACTGCTTCAAGACCCGACATCATGTTTGCCGTATGCTTGTGTGCCAGATATCAGGCAAATCCAAAAGAGTCACACATGAAAGTAGTGAAGCGGATTCTTCGTTACTTGAAGGGGAAACCTAAACTTGGGTTGTGGTATCCAGCTGATAGTGATCTGAATTTCGTTGCCTACACTGATTCAGACTTTGGAGGATGCAAGTCAAACAGAAAGTCTACAACAGGTGGTTGTCAGTTCTTAGGAGGCAGGATTGTGTCTTGGCAATGCAAGAAGCAATCTTGTGTGTCTGCCTCTACGTGTGAAGCTGAATATATTGCTGCTGGAAGCTGCTGCTCTCAGGTTCTCTGGATACAACAGCAGATGCGCGATTACGGTTTGGATTTCACTCGTACTCCTATTATGATAGACAATAATGCCACAATTTCTATAACTAATAATCCCGTGAAACACAGTCGCACAAAACACATTGACATACGTCATCATTTTATACGGGATTGTGCTGAAAAGAGGTTAATATAATTACATCGAGTCGACAGAGAAGATAACCTGGCAGATCTTTATACTAAAGCATTTGACAGGGCTCGCTTTGAACATTTAGTTGAACTCAACGGGATGAGGAATCTTGAATAACTGGTTTTTCATAAAACTTTTTGTAAATAGTTTACTGCTTTTCTTAAAAATCAAAAATAAAAAAAAATTGAAAAATCAAAAACATAAAAAAAATAGAAAATAAAAAATGAGATATCACTGTGTGAAAAAGAAGAAATGATAGTACATCAGTAAGTTAGACTGTCACACTGAAATTGAACCAAAATTGCTTAAGTGTGATAGCAGCTTCATCATATGATGTACCAGTAGGCAAAAAGCAGGAAATAATCAACTTACCAATGTGATATAAACATAAACGAACTGAATATGAGTGGGGAACACATCAGTGGTGTATGGTTTAATGACCTTAAATCTTGCGTTGATAGATTACCAAAATCTGAGGTTTTGGGTCTTTATACTGTTATTTCATCTGGGGATATCAGGGTTGTCCTTCTGCTGCATCCAGATACATGCTGACCTAGGCACAACCAGGATATCTTAAAAGAGCTAAAAAAATGCCAAAACCTTGAAAATGAAGAAGCTCTCATAGAGAGTCATTCAAAAGTGCAAAATACATAAATCGTACCAAAAAATGGTATCTGTCTTAGCCCTCGATAAGATATTTTGGTCTCTTTGCTGTACGGAAGTACTGACCTGTTCACCAATTATCTATCGTTGTAAAACAAAACGGATGAATTCAGTATACTCAATTACTACGATGAATCTTTGTGCATACCTTGATCGCGGGGGTATATCCTGAAGTGGGACACACTAGTATTTCAGTAAATAAAATTACCTTAACGTATCATACGGTAATGGTACTTGAAATGTTCATGCATTTTGTTTAAGTGGACAAACATACTGGTAATTGTCTTGGACTGCTTTTCACTAAAAATTAAATAAAGAATTATCTAATTGTGTGAAACAGTTTGATTGTGCTGATATGATCTTCTTACCAGTGATTCTCACAAAAATAGAGTGTTTATTGCTTTTGTTATTTACTTCCTTTCAGAAAAATATAAAAATCCAAAAATAGTGTCTTTTTCTGTTTAAAATTCTTAACCTACGAAAAACTGTTATTCTTGGAGGATTGTTACTGATAGGGGGAGACGGTGTTAGAAAGTTAGTTCAAAATATTAAATCATGCAGATTCTTGTGTGTTAAAAAAAAGTTTTGCGTGTTGGCGATAAGTTGAAAATGCTTAATCTGTGATACAGTTTAACTATCTCTTGAAAAATAATAATTTATTTAACTGTGTTGAAAAATTCTTATGGTTTCTCGAGATGTTTGTTTTATAGTATACAGATTGAAGCAGTATGTTGCTGAGAAGTTGCTGAGAAGATGAGAGTTTGATTGGATGCATGGTAGAACCTCCTTTCTACATTGCAGACAAGATTGAAGAGTTTGAAGATTGCTTTGCAAATGCTAAACTGGAGTTTACTCAAGTGCTAACGTTTTGAAGATTTGGTGATTGGATGCATCAGCTTAGGGGGAGTCTGTTGCTGATAGAAGCTGAAGCTATTGAAGCTGAAGCTATCCAAAGACCAAAGACAGTGCAAGGCTACATGAAGATTGCAAGAAGACTGAAGACAAAGTTATTTTCTGAAGCTATTATCAAGGGGGAGTTTGTTGGTGCATATTCTGTGACAACAACTTAGATTTGGTCTTTGGATATCTTGTAATTAGTTAAACGATAAACAGTTAGCGGGTTTATCTTTGTATTGGTGAGATAATAGAGTTTGGGCTAAACAAAACCTAGTTTGGGTCTAGGGGGACGAAATAGGCTTGTCCATGTAGGAAACCCTAGTCCAACTTGTAAACCTTGTGTTATATAAACAAGGTTAGGCATTAGGGTTTAGGTTAATCAGCAAAAACAATATTTGAGAGAGCAATTTCGTGAGAGACTAGTCTTGGATGAAATTAGGGTTAGGGTTTTAATTGATTGTAATTCAGTTTGATTGATAATCAATAGAAAACCCAGTTTGAAAGTGATTTCTGTTTCTACTCATTCTGCTATATTCTGATCAAGAGGATTCTGCACTCTTGATTGGATTTACAATCCTGTGGAGATCCATAAGACTCAAGGGGACCTACATGAACGTTTATGTATATATGTTACGACGCACAAATCATAAATATATTGCATATAAACGGAAGAGTTAATTGATTACACAATAATGGTCACTAATAAAATCGTTCAAATCACAAAATTATATATATATATATATATATACACATACATACATATATATATATATATATATATATATATATATATATTAACATGTCAACATAATAAAAAATGACAACTTTTCGAGAAAATCTCAAAGTTATGTGATAATTCTAAGAAACGGAGAAACTTAGGATTTTTGTGTTAAATTTGTATATTGATTTAGAATTGTTCCTATATTAGGACGTATATAGGCTAGGAGTTGGCTAGAAAGTCCAAATTTCCTAAAAAGTGTAGAAAGTCATAAAACACCACATTGTCAACCATAAAACACACCAAAAACCCACAAATAACAAAATGAAGATTAATAAAACATCATATATGTGGGTTGTGTTTTGGATGATAAGGCTCTGATTATCGAATAACAAATATTATTGTGTTTTATGTTGATTAGCATGTTGTGTTTTATATTCATAGTTCTACGATTGTGTGTTTTAAGTTTTTATGAACTATTATGGTTTGAATATGGTGTTTTAGTAATTTTCACTCTGTTATTTGTGGGTTAGGTGTGTTTTATGGCTGAAATTAGAGTGTTTTATGACTTTTTACACTTTTTAGGAAATTTGGACTTTCTAGCCGAACCCCACCCTATATATATATATATATATCAATCTCTGGGATTTGCGATATTAATATACGCACCCAAAGGTGAGTGTCACTAAACCCCTCTTTTTACTGTTTTATATATATTTTGGGGGTGGAACACGTTGTTAGAAGGGTTTACATACCTTTTAATATAAAATATATATTTTCGCTGAAAATATATGAATTTGATAAGTTACACGTTTCGAAGTAAAACGATTCAAAGGTTGAGCGATTTTTGAGAAATCCTCAATGAACCTTCGATAATAACCGGCCAATCCTAGGAACTGTCGAATCTCGGTTGGCGTCTTAGGAGTCTCCCAATTCTTGATCGCCTCGATCTTTGTGGGATCCACATGAATTCCATCTCCATTAACCACATGTCCAAGAAACTGGACTTCATGCAACCAGAATTCACACTTTGAGAATTTTGCGTATAGTTTCTCCTTCTTAAGCAGTTCCAAAATAGTTCTTAAGTGCTGCTCGTGTTCTTCTTTCGACTTTGAATAAATCAGAATATCATCAATAAACATAATCACGAACTTGACGAGGTATGGCTTACGAACTCTGTTCATTAAATCCATGAATACAGCTGGCGCGTTTGTCAGACCAAACGGCATAACCAGGAACTCGTAATGTCCATAACGAGTCCTAAAAGCAGTCTTGGGAATACTTTCCTCTTGAATATGCAGCTGGTGATAACCTGATCGTAGATCGATCTTTGAGTAAAAACTTGAGCCTTCTAGCTGGTCAAATAAGTCATCAATTCTTGGCAAAGGATATCTATTCTTGATGGTAAACTTGTTCAGCTCCCGGTAGTCGATACACATGCGAAAACTACCATCTTTCTTCTTGACAAACAAAACCGGAGCTCCCCAAGGCGAGAAGCTTGGTCTGATAAATCCCTTGTCTAACAATTCCTGAAGTTGTGTCGATAACTCCTGCATTTCCGAAGGCGCAAGTCGATAGGGTGCCTTAGCCACAGGCGCAACGCCTGGAACTAAGTCAATGTGGAACTCGACTTGTCTTTGTGGCGGTAATCCTGGCAAGTCTTCTGGAAAGAATTTAGGATATTCTTTTACGACTGGGATGTCTTCTATCCTCGGCTCAACGACTTCCTTATCTACGATATGTGCCAAGAAGGCAACACATCCCTTCCTCAAACACTTTCGAGCTTTTAGACAGCTAATGATCCTCAATGGCGTATCGCGCTTTTCTCCGTGCACTACGATTGTTTCTCCATCCGCCACTGAGATGCGAATGGTCTTTTTGTGACATACAATTTCGGCCTTGTTGCTAGACAACCAATCCATCCCTACTACTACGTTGAAACTTCCCAACTCGACTGGCAGTAGATCCAGAGTGAACTCGCGTTCTCCGAGTTCTATTACGCAGCCTCTGATGACCTCATTTGTTTCAACTAGCTTTCCATTAGCCAGCTCAATTGAGTATGGAACGTCTAACTTACTAGCAATTAATCCAAGCATATTCTTAAATTCTAACGATACAAAGCTATAGTCAGCACCAGTATCAAACAGTACAGATGCAAAGCGTTGATTTATAGGAAACATACCCGTGACAACGTTTGGATTCTGGCGCGCTTCCCTTGCACCAATGTTGAAGACTCTTCCTTGTGCTTGGTTCAATTCCGGGCATTCCCTTTTAAAGTGTCCGACGTCTCCACAGTTAAAACATCCCGGTCCTCGACCGTTACCATCGCCATTTCTAACTTGAGCGTTGTTTTGATTGCGGTTTCCACTCCCGGCTTGGTTCGCAAAATTTCCACGGTTTCCATTTCCGCCATTTCCTCCCTGTTGACGGTTTCCATTACCATTCCCATAACCTCGATTACCACCACGCCCAGTACCCGTTCCGGCCCAACATGTATCCTTCGAGTGGCCGTTCTTCCCACATGACTCACATTTCTTTAATCTGCACTGGCCGGAATGATGGCGCCGGAATACCTCACACTTGGGCAGAGTGCCCATGTATCCTTTTCCTTTGTTCTCAGCACCGGTTTTAGCCTTGGCTGGTGTGCTTGTCTCACCCTTTTTGTTTGAACTGCTGGTGCCTTGTTTGAAGTTGGAGAACTTCCGTTTGTTCTCCCCCGAAGACTCCACATGGGGTCTCTTTCTTCTTCTGATCGGAAATTGAGAATTTGTTCAGTCGAATAGCTTCCTCGGTAAGTGCCACACTGAGATCAATGGCTTTGGTGATTGTTGCAGGATTTGAAGTGGTTACCATGCTCATAATCTGGGGGGCTAATCCCCAGATGAAACGCTCCACACGTTTGAATTCAGGTGTGACCATGTACGGCACCACATAGGACAGGTCATGGAACCTCTGAACAGACTCTGCGATTTTTGGGCCTTCCATCTTTAGGTTCCAGAATTCCGTCTCTAGCTTTTGTATCTCGGCCCGCGAACAATACTTCTTCCTCATGAGCTCTTTCAGCTCATTCCATGTTAACGCATATGCCGTCGCTTCTCTCAATGTTTGCACTTGTAGATTCCACCACGATAGGGCACCATCAATAAAAAGCCCAGAGATGTATGTAACTTGCTGCTCGAGAGCACACTTGCTTATCCTTATTGTTGTTTCAGTCTTTTCTGTCCAATGAGTAAAAGCTACGGCACCTCCGGTGCCGTCGAAGTTTAGCGGCTTGCAATTTAGGAATTGCTTGAAAGTACATCCATTTGGAGGGTTGTTATTGTTGTTGTTGTTTGAAGTATTCCTGCTCGTTTCTCCTTGGGAGGCCGCGTACTGTGCTATAGCTGCAGCAATTATCCCCTGGAGTTCCGCCTCAGTAGTAGGCATGTGGGTGTTGCGTCGTGGAGGCATCTTCTAGAAGATGATCATATTGGTCAGGTCATAGTATAGTAAATTCGCATATGTAGTAACATCCAGTGACCACATAACATCCCATGTTATAACATAAAACAAATAATTCAATAAAAACATGTAGTGAGAACGTTGCCATTGAGCTTTCATTAATCAGGACCACAATATAGTTTTAGATGTTTTACAGTACATCATACATCAAAAGTAAGGTCACAGGGTTACATCACCCTCAAAATACAAGTCAGTCTACACAATCATATACAAAAGTGTGGTCTTCCAAAAGTCTTCATCTGCTGGCTCAATTGCGACTTTCTCACCAAAACATCCTACCTGCACAAACCAAAATGTAGCTACGCTGATGGCAGAGGAGGAGGAGGAAGATAAGAGAAAAGCAAATGGCGCATGTGCACCAAATCCTCCTCTAGGGCTTGAATAACGCGCAGCAAATAGGCAATCTGCTGCTCAGATGTAAGAAAACAAATGTCTGAATCTGGAGGTAGCAAGAGGGGAGCGTGCGGTGCTGCAATAGGGGGTCTGATAGTGACATGGCGGACGTGGAGCTCTCTCTAACTCCTGAATGCGATGACTCAGTGCGTCCTGCTGTAGCTGCAGTGACGCAAGTATGTCCTCTGTAGTGTACCCCACATGAAATGGGTGGTACGGGTCAGATAATGGAATAACATGGGGCGTAGTCCACAAAAAAGGCTCGCCCGAAGGTGCAACAGGTGGTGCAGTATGAGGGAACTTGACATGAATGGATCAGATGATGACGCAGGAGGAACGAAAGCAGGCGGCTGCCTCGATGAACCTCCCCAGGACGAGGTGGCGGAATGTCCTGGAGGAATGTGATGGGAAGATCGGTGCGATGGATATCCGAGACGTGTGGGTGAAAGAATGGAACATCAACAAGTGCGGAAACAGGTGCTACCGGAGGAGTGACTGGTAGCACGAATGGAGGGTAGTCATCATCATCCTCGATCCACCCATTACGGGTGTCAGCATAACGAGGATCGATGTGAGCAGCGAAAGGTGCACGGTCAACCAATGCCGGCACGGGATCAGGTTGGGGTGCATCAGCAATAGGAACGTCCATCACTGGCGGTGCAACAACGGGAAGGTCAACAATGGGTGGTGCAATGGCCGGTGCACCCATATCAGGCAGTGCAACGGCTGGGGCATCATCAAGAATAGGGTCATGGTCAACAACAGGCTCTGGTGCTGTGACGGGCTCAGGGTCGACAAAGTCCATATCAAAGGCGGCTGGTATGTCAAACAACAGATCAATAGGAGCCACTGGTGCCTCCAGGGGCTGGTCAACAGGAATAAACTCGATCTCGTGATCGGGATCAAAACCAGGAGGAAAAACTGGATCAAAATCGTCCTCGAACTCATGATCAAACTCAAACTCGTGAGGTGGACCAGGTACAGCTAACATCGCTACGTCTGAGTCAGCGTCTGGAGAGTAGTGCTGTACGCCCTGGTCGTGCAAAGGGGCGGATGCCACAGACTCAAACGAGTCTGGAACAGGTGAACCAAGAGGAGCCTCCTCCACAGGAGCCTCAGCAATAGGAATGACGACATCGTCAGCAATCGGGGCCCCGCCCTCATGGTCGTCCTCAGGGGGACCCTCAACGAAAAGATCGATGTCATCATCAGCCATAACATCGAGTAGCAAATCCTCTACGGGAAATGCGACAAGTGGAACAGGAGCAGGGATCTCAGCAAGAGGTAGATCCCCAGCAGGAATGCCATCACCGGGCTGAACCTCATCCCCGAAGTCGGGCAGAGCGAAAGGCTGAAAATCATCATCATCCGCGCTCGTGCTATCCGATGTGTAAACCTCTCCCTTGGATGGTATCTCATCGTCTGATACAGTCGCCATGGGGTCCAATGTATCTATACTCTAGTATCGGAAGAAGAAACCATAGTGTCTGTAACATAACTACGTGAAAAAGGGGCTACGGCCACACTTTTGGCAAAACCGCCCTGCCACACATTTGTAAAAATGTGTGGCTAAAGGTTATTCATAACATTTTAAAACACATTTAGCCACACATTTTATTATTAATGTGACCATTTATACCAATTCATAACATTTAGCCACACTTTTAGAAAATAATGTGACATTTATTAGCCACAAATCGAAATGTGTGGCCAAATGTGATCTATGGCCACATATTTTTGTTTCATGTGACGAAAAAGCATGTATTTGACACCTTTAGCCACACTTTATAAAAAAAATTGTGACATATATTTGCTACACTAGCAAGGTGTGGCTAAATGTTATATACAATCACATTATATATTTTCCAGTGACCAATAACATGTGTATTCAAAACCTTTAGCCACACTTTAAGAAAAAATTGTGACATTTATTAGTCACACTAAAAAAGTGTGGCCAAATTTGATCTACGGTTACTATATTTATTTCGCGTGACTAAACACAAAACTATTACAAACCTTTAGCCACACATTAAGATAAAACATCCACATTAGAAAAGTGTGGCCAAATGTGTTCTACGACCACATCATATGTTTAATAATGTGGCTAAAATCTAACACATATGGCCACATATATTATTTTATGTAACCAAAGGTTAGACAATAGTCACACTTAAAATTATAAAATTTAATGTGGTTTTACATTAACATTCGTCACACAATTATCATTTTGTTTATTTTGTGTGACGAAATGTTATCAAATATCATTTAAAAAATGTCTGACAAAATGTTAAACTTACTACATCTTTAAAAATTCCCTCCAAAATATTTAATTCCAAAACTTAAACTTTCACCTAAAATATTTCATCCTAAAACTTCCCCCCCAAAATATTTCATTTTAAAACTTAAACTTCCCCTCAAAATATTTCATCCTAAAACTTAAACTTCCCACAAAAATATTTCATCCTAAAACTTAAACTTCCCCCCAAAATATTTCATCCTAAAACTTAAACTTCCCCCCAAAATATTTTATTTTGATTCAAAATTTTTCTCTCAAATAAATTTTTTATTTAAAAAATTACATTATTTAATATTAAAAAACAAAAAAAAATCTTACTATATATTTAATAATTCAAACTATTATTAAATATTATATATTTTAAACCATATTTGTTTTCTTCTAAATGATATATTAATGTATGTATATTAATAATGGTACCGAATTTCTCGTAGTTAACTGTTTTCGGTATTGGTACTTTCAGTTTGATACGGTACCGGTAGTTTACCGAATTTTACTTTCAAATAGTGTTTGGTACGAGTACTGTACAGTTCATACCAAACATTTTTGGTATCGGTACCTGTACCCATATTTGATGATTTCCGGTATCGGCATTTTCGGTACTGGTATGTTCGGTACTAGTATCGGTACCGAACTCATCCCTAATCATATATGTGTTAATAGACCATTTTGGGCTTTAGTGGGTCACAATGGCCAATAGAGGTCATAGATATGTTAATGAACCATATTGGGCCTTAATGGACCACAATGGATAATAGTAGATCACACATGTTTAATGGGCCATATTGGGCCTAAATGATAGTGGATGATGCATGTCTTAACGGATCATAATGCAATAGTATATAATATATGTGTTAATGGGCCACAGTGGGCCTAAGTGGAACACAATGGCCAATAATGGATCGTATATGTCTTAATGGACCTTATTGGGCTTTGATATGTCACATTGGCCAATAGTGATTCATATATGTCTTAATGAACCATATTGGGCGTTAATGGATCACAAGGTCAATAGTAGATCAAAATTTCTTAATAAACTATATTGGGCCTTAATGGATCACAATTGCCAATAGTCAATAATACATATCTTAATGGACCTTATTGGGCCTTAATAGAGAACAATGGCTAATTGTGGATCATTTATGTCTTAATGGACCACATTGGGCCTAAATGGATTACAATGGCCAATATTGGATCGTACATGTCTTAATGGACTATATTGGACTTAATGGACCTCAATGGGCAATACTAGATCATAAATGTATTAATGGGCCATATTGGGCCTTAATGGATCACAATAGACAACAGTAGATCATACATGCTTTACGGACCGTGTGGGGCCTTATTGGATCACAATGGATAATAATACATCATAGATGTCTTAATTGACCATATGGGGCCTTAACAGATTGCAGTGGACAATAATAGATTATACATATTTTAGTGGACCATATTGGTCCTTAGTGAATCACAATAGACAATAATAGATCATACATGTCTTAGTGGGCCATATTGGGCCTTAATAGATCACAAAGGATAATAGTGATCACAATTGTCTTATTGGGCCATATTGGGCCTTAATTGATAAAAAATGGGCAATAGTAAATCATACATGTCTTAATTGACCATATTGAGTCTTAATGAATCACAATGAATAATATTATTAGATTATATGTGTTTTAATGGATCATATTGGGCATTAATGAATCAAAATGGACAATAGTTGATCATACATGTTTGAATTGAGCATATTGGGCTTTAATGGACCACAATGAAAAATAGTAGATCATACATGTCTTAATAGATCACAATGGACATTAGTATATATACATGTATTATCAGACCATATTGGGCCTAAATGGACCATAATGGACAATAGAAAATCACACATCTTTTAATGGACCATATTAGGCTTCAATGGATCACAATAGATAATTGTAGATCATACATGTCTTAATGGATCACATTGGGTCTTTATGGATCACAATAGACAATAATAAATCATACATGTCTTAATGCACCATATTACACCTTAATGGATTTCAATGGACAAGAGTAGACCATAGATGGTTTAATGGACCATATTTGGCCTTAATGAATCACAATAGCAATAATAAATCAAGTTGTAAGGAATATTACACAACATAATGGATATTAATAGATCATATATGTTTTAATAGACTATGTTGAACGTTAATAACACAATAACTTTTAATGGACCATGTTAGGCTTTTCGATGTCATGTTAAGTATTAAATGGTTACGTGTTAATTAGTGTTAGTTGTTGTGATAAGTTTTATTTGCTTTTTCTCAATCTAAAAGTTTTAATTTACTTTTTATACATAACATGTACTTTTATATATCTTTAAAATGGTATAATTTATATTTACTTTCTATAACTTAATATTATCTAGAAAATTGAAAATAATTTTCCTTCTAATAATCCTGACCAAGTTTACACTTAAAAAAACCCACTTAGAATACACAATTAATATTTAAATGTTATTAGACGCGGTAATGTGAGACATCCGATACCTCTTCAAGAAACAAGACGCAAAACCCCGTTTGATCAGGTGGATTCTACTACTCCAAGAATTTAATATTGAAATCAAAGACAAAAGAGGAGCAGAAAACACAGCAGCAGATCATCTTTCGCGCCAAGAAGACCCAGCTTGGGAGGCAACCAGGGACAAGCAAATCAACGAAAAATTTCCAACAGAGTCCCTGGAAATGGCGGAATGTAGACAAGAACCATGGTATGCCGACTACGCTAACTACTTAGCTAGCGGTATAGTCACCAAAGGATGGCCACATCACCAAAGAAAGAAATTCTTTGCTGATGTAAAGCATTACTTTTGGGAAGACCCTTATCTTTTCAAAATATGTGCCGATCAACTCATCCAAAGGTGCGTACATGGCAACGAAGCACGAAGAATTCTCCGCCATTGTCATGAAGGTCCATATGGAGGACATCATGGTGCCGCTAGTACTGCACGAAAGGTATTTGATTCAGGATTTTATTGGCCGACCATTTACAAAGATGCGCAAAATCTTGTCAAGACATGTGATGCTTGCCAAAGATCAGGTAATATTTCTTCCAAAAACGAAATGCCACAAAATGGCATTCTCGTTTGTGAGTTTTTTGATGTGTGGGGACTCGATTTCATGGGACCTTTCCCGCCGTCAAAAGGAAACAAATATATACTTGTGGCAGTCGATTACTTGTCTAAATGGGCCGAGGCCGAGGCACTTCCAACAAATGATGGAAGAGTAGTGGTAAGATTTCTGAAAAAATTATTCTCTCGTTTTGGAACACCTAAAGCATTAATAAGTGATAGAGGTACCCATTTTTACAATCATCAACTCGAAAAAATCTTAACAAGATATGTGGTCTATCACCGGGTCTCAACATCATATCACCCTTAAACAAACGGACAAGCCGAAGTGACTAATAGAGGTTTAAAACGAATACTTGAAAAAACCGTAGGTTTAAATAAAAAGGAATGGGCCGATAAATTAGATGATGCTTTATGGGCTTTTCGAACTGCTTATAAAACCACTATAGGCACAACCCCATATAAGCTCGTCTATGGAAAAAGTTGTCATTTGCCAGTAGAAATAGCCCACAAGGCCTACTGGGCAATAAAAAATGTAAACTTGGATTTAGAAATTGCAGGTAGAAATCGATTTTGTCAATTAAATGAATTAGACGAATTAAGGAATTATGCATACTCTAACTCGGAAATTTATAAGGAAAGAATGAAAAATTTACACGACAGATACATTAAACCTAATGAATTTTGAGTAGGGGATCTGGTTCTATTATTTAATTCACGACTTCGATTATTTCCGGGTAAACTAAAATCTAGGTGGTTAGGACCTTTTTCCATCACCCATATTTTTCCATTCAAAGTCAATGGCCAATGGCTGAAACTCTATCAAGGATCCATTGAGTATGAAGAGGAAGAGATCTCGCTCCAAACGGTCGACGAGTAAAAGGCATCCACATCATACCTAGTATGTTACGAACAAGTGGGTAAACATCGAAATCGGTAAGTCTTCTAACCAAGTTTTTTGGAGAACCGGGCACTCACACGAGCACTAAAAAAAATTAAAACTTTGCTTGGCACGGGGCCGTGTCCGCGCAACTGTCGGGATAAAACCCTCTTTTCATAACAGTTACATCATTCCACACGCCCCGTTTCCCTGAAAAAGGCTCTGGTCCGGGCGATTTTCCGACGTCTCCTCTCATTCTAACAACATCAAGGTATGATTCTATCATCAATAGTAGTTAGATTAGTTACTTGCATGTAGTTAAAACATCAAAAATTTGGGGAAAATCTAGGGTTCTTGAAGTTCATCCGGATCAAACCTCAAATTTTTGCAATAATCTGTTAACATTAGTTTAGATTAGTGTAATGGGAAGTAAATACACTTGTATTGTTGATAGATTTGCCCGATTTCTCACAAAAAACCCAAACCCTTGTTTTTTAACCGAAAAAGATAAAATTGAAGGGGTAAACGGTTTGTTTTGGGAAAAACGGCACTTGGAGTTTCATTTTCGGGGGAAACCGCACCTACTTGGCCAAAAATTTTCAGATTTTCGGGACCGGGTCGAAAAATGCAATTTTTTAGTAACAGATGCCTAGACACGGGGTCGTGCCCACTGAGCACGGGGCCGTGTCCAGCTCACTGTTTGCAGTTTTCTCCGAAAATCTCATTGTTTCGTGCTAACTTTTGGTGTATTCTTTCAGATGTCGCAGAAGTTCACAAGATTCAACGCAAATGAGCTTGATGCTAGGGCTAGATATGACATACTTCAAACAAGACCCGAAGAATACCCAAGGCAAGCATGCACAGACCTCTTAGCCATGGTAAACCAACTTGACCGGTTCAACAACCTCGTTACCGGACCACTAAGGATTGCCCTAACCACTCGACTTCGCTCGGTACACGAGTGCACTTTGGAGTTCTACAGTACCTTCACCTTCACTTCAAGGTGTGACCTGTTCGACAATGAGGGGGTTGCATTTCGATGTGGTGGGACTAGGTACTCGATCTCTATGGCGTAATTCGGGGCAATAGTGGGGCTGTATTCAGAAGAGGATTCGTGAAATGAAGAAAACACCGGGGGAATGCGAGAGTTGGACGAAAACGCATGCCAACCCGCATGGGCTCAGATTGGTGACGGGTTCTACAATCCGAGCAGCACTAAGAGTACTAAGCTGAGGGATCCACTTTATCGCTACATTCATAGGCTCCTCACTTACTCTCTTAGTCAAAGACATGACAGCAGCGGCGTTGTTGGGTTGAGAGACTTGGTAGTCCTTCACTGCATTCACAACCGAAGACCCCTCGGTGTTCCATTCCTCCTACTCCGGAACATGCATCATAACCGGCTTGGCCATGCACCAACCCCTATTTTCTACGAGGGATGGGTGTACCACCTCTTCAAGCACTTCATGCACATACCTAGGTCTTTTGAAAGGAGCCCATGGTCAGGACGGGTCGATGTGCACATTTATCGCGCCATGAACCTAATCTATGAGGCGGAAGACGAATCAGTGAGCTTTCATAGGATGCAAGGTCATGCATGAAACCCGCAAGAGGCGTTAGTCCTTCACGCTCCACCTCCCCAATACCAGTACCAACCCCACGGTGATCCGGGGCAGTCCTCCTCACAAGGAGGTGGTTTTCCTAACCTTCAGAGTTTACATGATCTTTTGCAGGAAAACCTTATGTGCACAGGTTAAACAGCAAGAGTAGGAGCGGTTGGTTGGTGATCCCACATGTTAAACTCCCTTTCTATCGAACAATTTCCGGCCTGCATGCCGAAGTGTTGAACAATTTACTTTCCCTAACTTATTTTTATTTCCTGTTTTTGTTTTTATCTTTAACTTGATGGTTTGAATGTTTAACTTCGTAATTTAGTACGTTTGGTATTATTTGGTGTGGTATTTACTGATAAAACAGGTACAAACGAGGCTTAGAGTGCTAAACATTAGCACTACTAAAGCTAGGACAGGAAAACCGGAGAAAGAAACTTGTTTTTCAGCCTTGCAGACTGTCCACACGGGGTCGTGTCCGGCCGACACGCCCCCGTGCCCACCTCCCAGACCTGCTCTTTGTTTAATTTCTGCAGATTTTTGGCCAGGCACGGGGACGTGCCCAGCCAACACGCCCCCATGTCCATCTTCTGTAAGTTTTCGTTACTGGCAGTTGAACACGAGGTCGTGTCCAACCAACACGGGGCCGTGTCCAGGATGCCAGTAACATAAAATTTTGCTTTTAACACCATTTTACATATTCAATCAACCTAAAAACTTATTTTGGGACACATTGAGGACAATGTGTAATTTAAGTGTGTGTGTGGGGGGGGGGGGTGCTAAAACCTTGAATTTTGCAAGTCCTAATAACAAGCCTTACACAAAACTCAATTGGAACCGCTAATCACCACAAATTTTTTAAAAAATTTTCATTTTTTTACTTGTCTAAGTTTAAGTTGGGAATTCAAGTTCTAAGAAGGTTATATTTTTACAAGTTTACAACCGATAGCGTCGTGATAAAAAGAACCAACATAAGAAAATTACGAAAAGGCATGACAAACTTAGTTAAAATTTGATTATATATACATGATCACATAAAAACCCTTTCCCACAAAAGTGAGTTTTGAGCCTTTAACGAGCATACAAATATATATATCTTTACACTAAATGCTCATTTTTCGTTTCTTGTGTGAATAGCCGCTTGGTTCGTACGACTCTAGAACTTGCCACAGCAATACATTCCCGGTCCTTACCAACTTAAACCCGAGTAAGTAAATGATGGAGGCATTAGGACTAACCCCTTTTATATCTACACCATTATTTTCCTTTTTTTACCACCTACCCAAAATCCCCCTAGTTAACCCCTTTGAGCCTAAACCTTTTCATTTCTTAACCCAAAACCATCACCCTTTTTACCCACCTAAACCTTTTTATTTTTAACCTTTTTTTTAGTAACAACGTTCGGTTTGCTTATGACTTATGTTGAAATATATATATATATATATATATATATATATATATATATATATATATATATATATATATATATATATATAATAAATATATTTATTTTGATGAAACCAAACAAAACAAACAAAGTTCATCAAAAATAACTTTGTTTGAACAATTCATCAAAATAAAATAAAAATGTGAAAAATAAAAAGTCTTTCAAAAAACCGACGTTTGTTACGCTTTTCGCCCTTTTACTAACCACTAACCCAACCACCCACCTTTAGCCCAAGCCTAACCCTTCACCCGAAAAGTCCTCTTGATATTTACAAAGGTATATAGTTAAAAAGGAGGATGATTGATTGCTTGGCAAGCTTATGGTAGGAGTAAGTTCCATGCCGCTCTCTAGAGATTCACTACAAAAATACACCTTCGGCCGAGTGTTGAGTGATTCCCCCGTGAGGTATGTGAACTTGTATATAAATGGAATTTTAAAAAAAGGTATGTTATGCCCTAATAAATAATTTATCTTATGAAATGTTTTTAATAAATCATGACGAATAGGATGGTAAATAAATAAAAATAAAACCTAAACAATCTTGGAAATCCCGACACTCTATGACAAGCCCAGAAACCTTCTCTTCTACCCATTCCATTTGGGAGTGAATAAAGCCACATTATAAAGAGTTTTGGTTGATGACAAGCAAAGATTCAAGTGTGGGGGTATTTGATGTGCACAAAATGCAACATATAAATTACATCAATTGTGGCTTAAAACTAATCCTTTTTAGTACTTATGTTGGAAAAAGTGTGCTTTTGTCTTCCTTTTGTATATTCAGGATTAAATGAGCTCAAAATAACAAAAGAAACAAAAAGACAGCAAAATCTAACATAAATACAAGAAAGGAAACAAAAGTGACACGCCCGACCCCCCGACAGCAACCTCACAAGCAAAACAAAGAAGACAGAAGACTAAACACGCCCCGTGCTCAGCGAGCACGGGGCCGTGCCCAGGAAGCAGCAGAAAAGACAAACCTATAGAAGCTTCTACTGCCCACCACGGGGCCGTGCCCAGCGGACACGGGGGCGTGGTCAAACTGCTGCAGGCGCATTTATTGTAATTGTGAATTACAATTAATGAAGAGAGATAGTGTCAGATGGACACGGGCCGTGCCCACCGGGCACGGGGCCGTGCCCGAGCTTCTGTTCAGCCTATAAATAGGAGTGTTTGGAGCTCTTGCAACTCATCCCTTGGCATACCACCTCTCTCACACTTCACCCACCACCCACCACCCACCACCACCATAACACCATCATCCACCACCATCATCCATTGTCTATCATAGAGTGTGTGAGTCGTCTCGGGATCCAAGATTGATCGTAAGAGTTCTTGACAATCAAAGGCCATGTTTGCCTAAGTCTCTTACATCACTTGATGAAGACAAGTGTTTAGTGTAATACTTTTTATTTTTAGTCTTTTGCACTTTTTAATTGGTTTTGTATTAATGACTTTAATTACTAGTTTCTTATGTTGAAGGTGATTCTTCCTTATCGTTTGTCCGTGGTGTCTTGACATTATTATACTGTCTATATAAAATAAAAGATTTTCACCATTCATATCTCCACGGTCTATATGGAGGTATGTTGGCTACCTGGTCGGGGGTTAAGGGAATGGTTTGATAAGAGTCTTGCCATTGTTCAGTGTATAGATCCTGCAAAGGACCTGGGTCAAATTTAGTAGGACCTCCTTCAATACCCAAAGGTATTGGATGGCGGGGGTCGAAACTCTTTGATCCCCTCATAAGTTAAACTACTATTAAAACTTTAACCCAGCTACTTAGGACTGTATCCCTGCTGACTCAGACTACTTAGCTGAGGGTAACGTCGCCTTCAAAAGAGGGGCCTACCACATTATGCATTAATAACTTAATTAATTATCTTTAAATAATCCGACCCTTTAGGATTGTATCCTTGCTGACTCAAACTACTGGGTTGAGGGTAACGTCACCTTAAAAAGAGGGGCCTACTACAATAACTAAGATAATCTCTTAAACAAGTGCAAAAGTGCGAAAATAATAAAAGGTTACACTACACACGAGTCGGATCCAAGTGATTCATCTTGTGTATATGTTTTTATTTTTATTTTATTTTTCAGCATTTTAGTTAGCTTTATTTTCTTAGTTTAAAAACATTTTTCTAACATTTTGATTTGATTAGACGTTGAGGATAAACCGGTATTAAAAGCTCTTGTGTCCTTGGACGACCTCAGTATCTTACCAACACTATACTACGTTCACGATGAGTGCACTTGCCCATATGTGTGTTTAATGTTAATAAATATCGTGTTTTATAAATTTAAAAGTTGGCGAAAAAGGGCTTAAAGTATATACTTAATATATATAACATCTCACACACATAAAAAACACAGGGGAGTTTTTGGCAATTGAAAAAAGGAACAATATATCGTAACTAACAACCTGGACGCAAAAAGGGGGGAACAATCGGAGACGGCTGCAAGTTAGAAGAGCAAGGGATGTTTTTTTGGATCTTTGACTTTTGGGTGCTCTAGAACATTATTTTACTTTTGGTTTTCGTAAGTTTTTAATATTTTTGGATGTTTTGTTTCATTCTTGTATTGATTGAACTAGCCACTATGTCCGGCTAGAATCGTTTAGTTTCGATATCAGGGTTTATTTTCTTTGATTTGGTTCACAAATTTATGTGAAACGGTTATGTTAGATCCGATTATTTTAGTGGTTTGTTTATATGATTCTTGTTTTTATACGGATTTGATCCGGAAAATATTAGATTGTTAATAAACCTGATCAACTTATTAATTTTTCTAATAAAGTTCAATCAATATTTAGAACTCTAACAAAGTTTTAATTTTTGAGACTAGGAACAAAATAATATTTTGAGTTTGTCTATGAACCAAAATTATTATAGAATCATACAATATAATTAGACACTCCGAACAGCGTGAGTGTTTAATTGTAATTGATACTTCTATCCCGTAACCCGCACACTAAAATCCGAACGGCGTGAGTTTAGAGTCGCGGGTTGGCTCTAATCAAAGAATTGCGCTTGGTTAGACATTAGATAGAGTGGATGTCCGAACTGCGTGACGTCTAGTATTGATACGAACTATTATTTAAAAATGATCATTGCACCATGACCGTTAATGATCGTAAGTCGAACCGAATCAAGAAATTGCCCTGGTGTTGAAATTAGTTTTTAACATCTGAATTTTCCAACCACTTTAATTAGCTTTTCTTTTTAATCTAAAAATTATAAATTGTTTTTACATTTTAGTTAAACTAAAAACCCTCCCATTTCAAAACAACCGTATCTGTGTTTAAAACGTTTTGGTATAATTAGTTAATCTGTATCCCTGAGGACACAAACCTTACTTCCATTATACTATTTTTAGTGTGTTAAGTAGGTTTATTTTATATTTATTTGCTGGATTCGACACCCAACAAAGCATTATTTCACCATGATATATCCTTCATGGTTACAAGATTCAGTTCCTAATATTAATTACATACAGAATTTAGAATCAATACCAACCCTTAAAAGCCATCATCAATACTATAGTAAATATACGTATAAACCCCAGGTGCCTAGTTGTAAAAAAAATCCTTAAATCCTCTAAAAGGATAAACGAAGACCTAATTTTTTTACTACAATAGTAAATTCAACTATCAAATCTTATTGACAAATTATCAAAGGAAATATTTGTGATTCAAAAACCTTATTGTTTAACCACTTACATCAATAATCAAAATACTATTATGGTTATCATTAAAAAAAAAAAGAACATAACATATGACACTCTGGTTATAATCTTTTACCTGCCAATGTTATTAGTTTGAGTTTGGGTTTCAAATCCACCCCCGCAGCCGCTTACCACTATTGAGGACCGCCACCACCAACCTTATTCTACCAAAACCGCCAGTTGTCTAAGCCGATTATGTTGTCGGAAGCTTCCGCGGTCCCGACAATACCCTATAATAGCCATCAGACAACAAACAACACCCATAATCACCATAGTTGTGAAATACTCCATTGTCGAACAATCTTGTATGAACTTTGTAGTTTGCTACCAAAATTTGCCACAACCGACACTTAAAAGTTAAAACCATGAGATATGGCTGGAGACAGAACATGCAGATACCGATCCACCCTTGAAACCCATACCCAATGCCTAATCTTGATCGTCGCTCGCGGGTGCCAAAGAAAACGACTACACCGCTTCTGCCGCCCTATCTCCCCTACTTAAAACCATAAGATTTGGCTGGAGACAGAACATGCAGGTACTGGTGCACCCTCGGCCAAAGTTTATCGCCAAACTCCCCCTTTTCCCTCTCTTCCGTAACTTTCTCTCTCTAGAATTATAGTTTGGGTGTGTATTTTTCTTCTGTCCAAATCGCCCTACATCTTTCAGGTGTTTAAAAAATGTATTGATGACCTCTAGCCCCCATTATCATCTTATAATTTCAACGTTAGCCGTCCTCATATTTTGTTTCTATCAAACCTTCCGTATCAATCATTTAATCATACTAGATTAAAAATAAACTTTCAACATACAACTCTTTATTATTTATAAAGTAATTTTTAATTTAGTTTATGAAGTGGGATGTTACATTTGTCTTTTATTTTTTTCTATTTTAATTAAAAATCATGACCAATGTCTCAAAACTAATCAGCTTTAGACCAGCCCAACTCAAATAAAATTCGAGCTCAACAATAAGCATAAATAGACTTACTTTAAAATGAACCCATACAAGTTGTACAATTAAATCAAAATGAAAATCAGCCAAGAAAACAAAATAAAATACAAAAACAGATCATCAAAGTACCAGTATACTAGCAGCAGATCTAAAGACATCTGACATTACTAACATAGGATTCAAACAATATCTGACCCAGAATAACCCAAGAGAAATCAACATAAAAGCTAAAGCGGGTTTGAGCTAAGCTCATGGAACTCAACCAATGTAGTTACCTATTCTTGACGGTTATGTGAACTTGGTGAACTTTTTGATCTCTGTCTGACATGTTTAGGGGTTCTGCTTCTTGTGGTTCGGGCATTCTCTCTTGACATACTACATTCACGAATCACTGTCTGATTCATCTAAAGATGAACTATCTGGCATGCTATACCAAAGATGCCAAATCCAAGTGACGTCGCCTGAAGACAAATCAAACTCAGATAAAACATTTTCAAGATTTGCTTCTAAAGTACCAACAAATATCGCGTAATCAGAATCCCAAATCGGGAGAGGGAGATCAGGCTTACCAACAATGACTTCAGCGGCATCATCCGACTCCAACTGCATACTGAGCAGATCTTGTTGCACCATATCTTCTTCCAACCTTCTCCACTCAAGTTCGCGTTCAAGGTCTACATCTGTTGGCCTAACACCTGGGTGTACACAGCTGGCATGTTCTGTTAGTTGATAATAATTTCCAACAAAATCACAGGTACCAACTGTGCAATTTCTTGTTTTCGAGTCCATGAATTTCCGAGCAGGGTCAACCACAGCCCACCCGTTGATTTCACCCCTACATAACGGGCAAGCAAGCTTAGCTTGTTGTCTCACCTTATTCACAAATTTCTTATATAGAATACTAAAACTCAGTCACACTTGTTAGCGGATCAGTGAGGCATTACATCAAAGTATCAAACATCATGTATCCAGTTATAACCAATCATGTCCGATTCACAACATTTACCAAATACAAAAATTAACTGGTATCATGAATAATGGATATGGTGGTTACCTTAATAGCCAGGCGAGACGCGTTAGAAAGACATACTCTGTTGCTGATGCATTCTGCATATGCACAAACTGTCTGTAATTGTACATGTTATATAATTATATTAGTAGAAAAAAGGCAATTGGAAAACATAAGAATCATAAAGCAAAGAGACTTTTAACAATTGCTCCACTTGATCATATGTAGCATTTCATCAAATACAAATATTAACAAATAAACATATAATCTCATATTTTGTTTATCTTGAATAAGAAATTAACAAATAAACTTATCAAATATCCTTACCAGATGGATAATCCATTCACAAAAATTAACACAATCCATTCAGAAAAATAAACAGAAATATCAAAGATCAGTGCCGAGGAGTGAACAGAAGTAGCAAAAATCAACTACCTTTAGAAATCTACAAAAAAATCGACATTGAGGAATGAGGTAAGAACCAAAGAATCGCTTGAGTGAAAACTTAGAAAAAGAAAATCGGTGATTCGATTAAAGATGAAATTCAATTTGAAAATTCGTAATTTGCTTGAATGGAAACAATTACGCGATGAAGGGACCTGTTGCAGAACATCATCAATCCCAATTTGAAACCCTAATTTGCAATTTAAGTAGGTATTCACAGAAGCGAGTGTCAACTCAACTGTGTGGCGAGCATGATGAACTCCATGGCCGCAAAATCACGGTTGCTTCAATGGTAGAAACTATCAATTTCTACCACGAAGCCCTCCGAATTTTACCCCGCCAAGAGTTGACGATAAAGCAATGATTCAACAAACGAAGCATGATTCTTCAGAGTATGAAAAGGGAAGGGAGTTTTATTGGGATAAATTTAAGGGAGCAGGTAGAGGAGGGTGTAGGAGAAGGAAGAACAGAAAAACGCGATGAGATGTTTGCATCTTATATTGGAGGAGAAGACGCTCCTCTGCGTAGATTCAGGGATGTGGGAGAGAACCGCTCAACCGCTCAACTGCCAAATTTTGGGAATTAATACGGCTGAGATTTAAATAACTGCTCAAAATGGACGTCCAGGATCATCTCAAAATCAGTTTTTTGTCTAAAACAACAGTTACATAGCGGCGAACAATTTATTAATAATTATGGACATTTAGGTTTAATTAATGGGTGAAGTTTAAGAATCCTTCTTACATCCATAAGCATAGTAACAACTTCACCTAGATTCTTTTGTGTTTTGCGTTGAAACTACTCAGCTTTTTCTTTGCAATGCACACTTTTTCTACTTGTGTGTTATACTCACCTCTTTCATATTAGAACTTAAAAAACTTCAAGTGCAAAGAGTAATGTAGCTACAAAAGGGGTATTTATTTTTGACATTTACAACTATTAGTATTAAAAGAAGATTATGTGATAATGAGATAATAAAAAACATATATTATCAAACCATTAAAAAACAATACCAAAATAATACAATTGCGAGAAGCTCCAACGAATGGATAAGTAAATAAATAAGAATTAGATATTACCATATATGCAAAATCTTATTTCCAAGATCACCAATTCCAAACATGGATTCTTTTCACCATCACAATCTGAGTAAAGAAGATCCATGGACAATTATTCAAGAACACAATAATAAAACACAATAATCAAGTCCCAAGAGCCAAGCTACAATAGTCGCAACGGCAGTATCTAGTCGCAAACCACAATTCTTCGGCTCCTAACTAAGATATTTTAGTCCTACTACAATAATAACATAAATCCCACAAATATCCAAACCACAATAATCAAAGGATTTGTAACAGTTTTTGTAAATCTATTTATTTAATTTCATTAAAGAAAACCTGATGTTACTTTATGTATTTTTAAGTAATTTTTAAGTAATATAAACTCAAAGAACACAAAAAATAGTAATGGTAAGAATAACAATACACAAACAAATAACCAATATTACGTTCGTAGAAAATACAATGTTCTATTTTTAAATTTATTACTATGATCCAAACAATAAATTCCACTGCAAAAAATAAATAAATAAATAAATAATAGTCTCTTAAGTCATTTAAATAAATACCAAAACGGAAATGTTTTAATGTAAATGCCTACGTTTCATGCAAGAACCACCCTTATTGCTACTTATTGCTAGAAGAACCATGAGAAACCGATGTGAACACAACAAAATAATCTCACCCCACCACCATAAAAAAACCTAAACACCCCACAACCCCCCCCCCCCCCGGAAAAAGAACAAAACAAAAACCTAAACCACCCACTCCCAAAAAATTAACCCCCCACCCACAAAAACTAACAAACCTAAACACCCCCTCCAAAAAAAAAAAAAAAAAAAAAAAAAAAAAAAACCTAAACCTCCCACCTACCCTACCAAGATAAATGCCAAAAACTAAACCGTAAAACAAAACCTGACAACTAAATGAAAAATATTTTTTTTTTATAAATAAGAAGATCCGGTTTTTAACGAAAAATAAAAAAGTTTTTTTTTTTTTTGTGTTTTTAAGTAGTTTTGGTTGTTTTCACATTGTTTCTTTGTTTCTGGTGGTTCTCGCAATAAAAGGTGATTTCTAATGAATTATTGCCATACATACATATATATATATATAGTGGACCGCTAAAATGAGAACCACCTCGAGTTGTAAGAACCGTGAGAACTACACCGTACGGGGCGAGGTGGACCAAAAATTTTTTTTCATAAACGTAGATTCGTGTATTATAAACACATTTGTAAAAAAAATTAAAAAATATAAACACATTTGTAAAAAAAATTCAAAAAAAAAAATTGCCGCCGTAAACACAAACTTGTGGTGCTCAAAACTACACACACGACATTTTTTTTGAATTTTTTTTTTTACAAATGTGTTTATAATACACACATCTACGTTTATTAAAAAAAATGGTCCACCTCGCCCCGGATCAAAAAGTTCTCACGGTTCTTACAACTCGAGGTGGTTCTTATTTTAGCGCAATTATATATATATATATATATATATATATATATATATATATATATATATATATATATATATATATATATATATAGGGGAGAGTTATCTTGAGAACGCTAAATATTGCCAGAACCGTGAGAACGAATGAAAAAACCAATCAAAACCAAGTTCTCGCGGTTATTTCATTTGTTCTCACGGTTCTCACAATATTTAGCGTTCTCATTTAAATCTTCCCTATATATATATATATATATAGAGTAAGGTTAACATACAAAAAGCCTTATCATACATCATGTAGGAGACAATGGTAACCGTTGGATCAGGGGTATAATCACGCATGGGACCACATAATCACGCATGGGACCACATGGGACCACATAATCACGCATGAGACTATAATCACGCACGTTCTATGATAATAACGCACGTTATATTTTTTGTCATGTATGTTAATGTAGGTTAAGCCCTGAAGTACATTATACTTTCTCTCTCTCTCTCTCTCTATATATATATATATATATATATATATATATATATATATATATATATATATATATATATATATGTATATATATATATATATATATATATGTATATATATATATATATATATTTGTGAACTGAGTGAAAAAATCCTGGCCATTTATTTACATCATCAACTCGTAAAATACACTTTTGTATTGATAATCAAGGGCTAGTATTAGTTCACTAGTGTTTACAATCAAGGGGTTGCTCACTAATGAACCTAACCATATATATATATATGTATATATATATATATATATACGTATATATGAATATATTCAATTAATAATTACATTGATAAATCTTATATATGAGGCGCATAAATGTGTACCTTTGGCATAATAATTGATATGTCCTTAGAATTCCACAATAGAAACATGTGTTTACTTCCTTCCTAAATCAAAAAAGATATTCAAGAACACAAATATAAGTATTTAGACAATGTTATAGTGTTAAACATGGATTCAATTCTGGATTAGTCAGAACACCTAAAAGCTCAATCAAACACATATACACAAAAAAGGGGACAATTTTGTAGAACAATCAGATCTCTAGAAACACATCAACTTTCAAAAGTAGCAAACTTTTAATTAGGTAAGAAATTAAATAGCGAACTTGTGCCTCATTGATCAACAGATTTTTTCTAAACATATTAAGAAGATATACATAAACAAATATGTGCTCATATAATCACTTATGTACCTTGTCTAGAAATAGAAGTGCTTTTCTAGGTGCGTAGGATGATAAAGCAAGTGTATGCGCCGCTTTATTCTAGCACACTATAGAAGAAGATGGATGAGTTGGTTCATCCCACTGATCTCATGTTACTTATAAGGAGTAGGGTTGGTGGGTGCGGGAGATACTAAAATGACAGGGTGTGTATATCATATTATTCAAATAGCATTACTATAAAAACACACGCCTTTTAGGTGGTTTTAGTTGATAGGTGTGAAAAGAAATATACGAGTTTCATTTAAACATTTTACATAAAAGGAAAAACTAACGTGTTTTATATTTTAATGTCCATCTTTTATCATTTACTAAAAAAATTGTTGAATCCTATTAAATATATTTTTTTATATCTTTTGGTTATTTAAAACTTTGAATGACTAAAACCTTCAAGGGGTTTGCGCAATGGCAAGCGATTGAGTATTTGCCTTTAACTCTTAGGGTGTGACAACCTGCAACTTCAGGTTATTACCTAAACCTAAGCATAGTTAATTTAATATACATTCATAGCACTGCATTTAACTAGGGTTAGTTAAATGAGTCTACGTTAGTAATTCCGAAAATTACCGGAACACACGTATGATAACTCTCAAACGTTGGTGACTAATACAAATAATTACAAACGGACGGTTTACATGATTAGTGTGAATTATGTGTTTTAAATATGAATTGCATGAGTTAGGTGGCTTGGTGTGATAGTTTCATAGTTAGGGGGATGTCTAGAGTATTTGTGAAAGTTTATTAAACTACTCCTAACCCTAAAACCTCCCTCACAAATCATTAGTTGCGAATCATTCTTCTCTAATCACTCTCTAATCATTCTGGTTGCACATCACACAAATCATCAAACTTGATCTTTCAATCCATCTAGAATCAAACTAGGGTAGTTGCTTTATGATTGTACATTGATATCTTTGATCTTTGATTTCATGCAAACCTTAGAGGTCCAAACATATGCTTGCATGTCGTTAGGTGACTTCATGAAACAGAGCTTGCAATCGGAGGAGCTGTGGATGTCATGGGTCATGCCGATGTTAACATATTTGATGTTATGTTATGTCATGGCTAGATCCTGGTATGTCACACTTCTTGTGGTGGTTTCCGCATGTGATACTTTGAGGGTGTGACAGTTTGGTAGCAGAGCCACTGGTTATAGTGAACTAGGTTTTTAAAACGTTTTATAAAACCATACTATAACTGAATCAGTTCCGAAGGCGACTATGACACTACGCTCCAGATTGCTAGGTTCGTCTTTACTTACTATATACATTTTACACTTAGCATACACATACGCATTGCATTGCATATAGTTGCATACACAATATTGTAGCATCTCTAGAATTTCATGATTCTTATCGTTTTGACAACATATTAGTTTTTAACACTCGAATCTGAAGATCTTTTGACGCAAGTTAAGAGGAACTGAGATGAATATGCAAATCACATTATCATTACGAGTGCATATGTAATAATAATTTGAGGTGTATGTGAGTCCCAGTGAGGCTTAGCAAGTGTGAAAGGATTCTGACCCATTATCCGACATAACTGGGGATTCAACAATCTATAGTCACAACAATGATTGATTTATATTCAATCGTGGTTCTTACTCTTTCCACTCTTCTTGTGAATACAGAATCATGAGTGGACGCGGTGGTGGACACAGTGATGGCCACGGCGGTGGATGTGGCAACATTGTCATGACTCAGGCGGAGTTGACGGATCTCATCAACACGTGTGTGGCTAAGGCCCTAGCAGCTCAGCAAGCTCGTACGACATTCACAATAAGACGATTCTTTTTCTTTATTCGCATACTCAAATTTTCATTCATACATCAGGTCAACACGTGAACCAGTATCAAAACAATCTGCCTATCTGTACTTTCAAGGCGTTCATGGATTGCAAGCCGCAAACATTCAATGGAACTGAATGAGTAGTGGGACTTCTCAGCTGGTTTGAAAAGGCTGAATCGAGGTTCGCTATGTGTAATTATCCGATGGGGGGGGGGGGGGCGGGGGGCGCAGAGTGAAGTTTGCTTCAGGCACACTGGAGGATGGTACCTTAACTTGGTGGAATGCCCAAGTTCAAATGCTGAAAATTGAAATGGCGAATGCTACAACATGGGATGATTTCATGGAGTTGTTGCGAGAGGAGTACTGTCCTCGTGACTAAATTCAGAGCTGGAGAATGAGTACTATCATCTGAAGATGGTGGGATCCGAAATCGAAGCTTATACAAAGCGAAATCATGAGCTTGCAGCCATGTGCCCAAACTTATTGAGCCCGCCCCACAGGAGGATCGGGCTGTAGATCAGTGGGTTGGCGCCACATATCAAGGGTATGGTTACTGCGGCGAATATTGATAACTTACCATGGATCATCCGTCTAGCCCACAAAATAACTGATAAGGAAGTTGAACGTGGTTCACAACCAGAGCATGGTGCTGTGACTACTCCAGCTGTCGTCAACAAGCAAAAGTGGAATGAAATAGACAAGTCTTCCAACTCAAACTAGCAACAGAAGAAGACTGATAACAACAACCACAACTTCAACCAGTCTTCCTCTGCAAATCAAAACCAGAACAATAACCAGAATCAAGGTTCTTACGCAGGCAAGCAGCCGAAGTGCAACAAGTGTAACTACCATCATCATGGGTAGTGCACTCGTGTCTATCAGAGGTGTGACAAGGTTGGTCACATGGCGAAAGACTGTAGAGCTACATTCCCAAAACAAGAATAGCAGCAACCTCAACAACAACAATAATAGCAACAGCTGCAGCAACAACAGAGAGAGCAGCCACAGCAGAATCAGGGTTATCAGAAGGGATGCTTCTACTCTGGAAGTGAGGCTTATATCAAATAGAACCGTTATCCTATACCTCGCATCGATGATCGGTTTGAACAGCTGCAAGGGTCAAGCTTCTATTCAAAAATCGTTTTAACATCGGGCTATAATCAGATGAGAGTATGAGAGAAAGATGTTCCCAAAACAGCCTTCCGAACACGGTACGACCATTACGAGTTTTTGGTCATGCCATTCGGGTTAACCAACGGACCTACGGTTTTCATGGATCTCATGAACCATGTGTGCAAACCGTATGTTGATGACTTTGTCATTTTGTTTATCGATGACATTTTGATTTATTCTAAGAGCAAGGAGGATCATGAGCAACACTTGCGTCTTATCTTGGAACTCCTAAGGAAGGAGCAGTTCTACTTGAAATTCTCCAAGTGTGACTTCTGGATCCAAGAAGTCCACTTCCTTGGTCACGTGGTTAACGAGTCGGGAATACACGTTGATCCAACAAAGATCTATTCTATCAAGAATTGAACGGCACCAAAGACTCCTACTAAGGTGCAACAATTTATTGGCCTCGCGGGGTACTATTGTAGATTCATTGAGATATTCTCAAAAATCACTCAACCTCTCACTGCTTTAACTCAGAAGGGTGTCACGTATTCATGGGAGTGAAACAGGAGAGCGCCTTTCAACTCTTGAAACAAAAACTCTGCAGTGCACCGATATTGTCTTTACCCGATGGTAAGGATAACTTCATGGTGTACTGTGATGCCTCTATTCAGGGTCTCGGTTGCATGTTGATACAACGCGAGAAAGTGATAGCCTATGCTTCACGAAAGTTGAAGGTTCATGAGAAGAATTACAGGACTCACGACTTGGAGTTGGGAGTCGTGGTCTTTGCACTTAAAATATGGAGGTATTACTTGTACGGTACTAAATGCACTATTTATACCGACCACAAGAGCCTTCATCACATTTTCAATCAGAAGGAGTTGAACATGCGACTACGTCACTTGGTGGAACTCCTAAACGATTACAACTATGCCATTAAATATCATCCAGGTAAAGCTAACATTGTAGCTGACGCCCTTAGTCGGAAGGAAACTAAACCTAAACGTGTTCGAGCCTTACAACTCACTGTCCATTCTAACCTTCCTGACTAGGTTCGTTCTTCCCAAACCGAAGCGTTGAAGGACGAGAACCTTCAAGCTGAATCCGTGTGGGGCATGGAGAAACAACTCGTAACCAAATATGACGGTATTCGCTACTTCATGGGGCGAATATGGGTCCCGTTTCACGGTAATCTAAGAGAGCTTTTGATGGGTGAAGCGGACAAGCCTCTGTGCTCTGTTCGTCCAGGTTCTGATAAGATGTATTGGGATCTAAAAATCTTGTACTGGTGGCCAAATATGAAAGCGAACATAGTGACGTATGTGTGCAAATGCTTAACTTGGTGAAAGTCAAAGTAGAATATCAAAAACTGCCTGGTTTGCTTCCGCAACCAGAACTGCCTATGTGGAAATGGGAACAAATTTCCATGGATTTTATCACTGGCTTACCAAAAACTCAAAACGGAAACGATACCATTTGGGTGATAATTGATCGTCTGACAAAATCTGCACACTTCCGTGCGATTAAGGAAAGTAGCAAGTTTTCACAACTTGCTAATATTTACTTGAAGGAAGAAGTTTCTAGGCATGGGGTGCCGACATCTATCATTTCTGATCGCGATCGCGTTTTGCGTCAGATTTATGGAAAGCTATGCATAAATCATTTGGCTCACGTCTAGACATGAGCACCACTTATCACCCTCAGACGAATGGTCAGAGTGAACGAACCATCCAGACACTGGAAAGCTATGTAATCGATTTTGGTAAAGGATGGGAAAGACATTTACCTTTGGTAGAGTTTTCGTAAAAAATAGTTACCATTGTAGCATCCAGGAAGCTCCGTTCGAGGCGTTGTACGGACAGAAATGCCGATCACCTCTTTGTTGGGCTGAGGTAGGTGACAGCCAAATCACGGGTCCAGAACTTGTACTTTAAACTTCTAAGAAGATTGTTGAATTCGTACTTGAAACTTCTAAGAAGATTGTTCAAATCAGAAATCATATGGCGGCAGCACGAGATCGCTAGAAAAGCTATGTCGACAGGCGTAGGAAACCCTTGGAATTCGACGTGGGTGATCGTGTTCTATTGAAGGTCTCACCCTGGAAGGGTGTCGTACGTTTTGGGAAACGCGGTAAGGTGGCTTACAGGATTGAGTTACCTGATGAGCTCGGTAATGTTCACAATGTTTTTCACGTCTCTAATTTAAAGAAGTGTTTATCCAATGGAACACTTGTGGTTCCTTTACAAGAGCTGAAGATCGATGTCAAGCTATAGTTTGTTGAGGAACCCATTGAAATCATGGACCGGGAAGTCAAGGTTCGTAAACATAGTCGTATACCTATCGCGAGAGTTCGTTGGAACTCAAGACGTGGACCGGAGTTCACGTTGGAACTCAAGACGTGGAACTCACTTATTCAGAACTGTTGAGCCAGAAACTAATGCGACTAGAGAATTTCGGGACGAAATTCCCTTTCAAGTTGGGGATGACATGGTACCCGAGGAAAATCCACAGTCATCTTAACTCAACGTTTCTTTTCTCAAAGACTGCTTATTAAATTTCGCGATGAAATGTCTTTCAAGTTGGTGATGATGTGACAACCTGCAACTTTAGGTTATTACCTAAACCTAACCACAGTTAATTTAATCATACATTCATAGCACTACATTTAGCTAGGGTTAGTGAAATGAGTCTACGTTAGTAATTCGGGAAATTACCGGAACACACATGTGATAACTCTCAAACGTTGGTGACTAATACAAATAATTACAAACGGACGGTTTACATGATTAGTGTGAGTTATGTGTTTTAAATATGAATTGCATAAGTTAGGCGTCTTAGTGTGATAGTTGCATAGTTAGTGGGATGTCTAGAGTATTTGTGAAAGTTTACTAAACTACTCTTAACCCGAAACCCACCCTCACAAATCATTATACGGCAGTTGCAAATCATTCTTCTCTAATCACTCTCTAATCATTCTGGTTGCACATCACACAAATCATAAGGCTTGATCTTTCAATCCATCTAGAATCAATCTAGGGTAGTTGCTTTATGATTGTACGTTGATATCTTTGATCTTTGATTTCATGCAAACCTTAGAGGTCCAAACATATGGTTCTGTGTTTAGTTAATCATCCTGATTGAATGTGCTATAGTTTGAGAATGATTGTATAGTTGTTTGCCTGGTATTTGTACACAATTGGTATGCTAGAATTGTTAAACTGTTGCTTGATTCATATGGTAGATTAGGGTTTTGATCATACTGATTGTGATTGTAACTGTTGTATTGAAATTTAGGTTTTATTAATTCTGTGCGTTGTTTGTCCGGAGTAACAGTCAGGCTTTGTGAAGTCACAAAGTCCGAGTTTACCCATGCCAGGACCTGTGTGTTTTAAAGATCAGAGTTTGTTAGATTCTGATATACTAGTCAGGGTTTATGAATAAAGATTGGAGTTTATCAAGTATTTAGTTTTCAAGTTAAAAAGGGAAGTTCACGGTTTTAAATCTTACATGTGGTCCGAATTTAGCATGACTATTAGGGTATTCACAAACATAAAAGGGAGTCAAGGCTTGCCACTTGGGGTCCGAGTTTATACCAAAGGAGTTAGAGTTTAGTTGTTAATTAGAGTTTGCTTAAAACAAAATGGAATATGCGGGTTTAAACAAGCATGTTGGGTTCTAGTTCCTTTCATTATGTATTGCCCAGGTATTATTTAAAGGACTTGGGCCAAAACTGATTACATGTGGGTCAGGGTTTTGGAATATAAGGGGGTCCGGGTTTTGAGAGTAGAAAGGGTTCTGAGTTTTGGTTAAGTCCACACACACACATATTCAGAGTTTATTGATTGAGAATCCATGAGTCCGAGTTTGGTAAGTTTATTATGGTCCGAATTTGGTTAGTTAAACATCAGGGTTTCTTTCTTATACTTCACGTAAGGGTCGGCCACATATATATATATATATATATATATATATATATATATATATATATATATAGGGTGGGGTTCTAGAGTGAACACTAGTGAATTTGCGAACTGAGTGAACAAATCCTGGCCATTGATCTACACACGTGTATGGCCAGGATCTCATAATCAAATCGTAAAATACACTAATGTATTTCAACATCAAATCCTGGCCATTGATCTACACACGTGTATGGCCAGGATTAGTTCACTCAGTTCGCAAGCTACACTAGTGTTCACTCTTGAACCTAATCCTATATATATATATATATATATATATATATATATATATATATATATATAAAATCTCACATGATTCAGACTTTCGTAAAACTGTGTTCATGATATAGATCCATGTGGGATCCGAATTTGTAACTAATAATCATGTTCAGGATATAAAACTCGAATGGCCGATCTTCTATGCTTATTATGGTATTTGTTTTTGAGTGATTTAAAAATAAAATGTGCAAATGAATTTGAACGGTATACATAGTCTAAATAACCCACGCAAAGTGTTGAACCGAAGTTGTTTTGTTTGTGGGTCGATGTGGATAGTTAGTGACGGCCCATTTATTTTTAAATGGTGTCCGTGTATACAAAGTATGTTAAAGATATACAAATGTGTTAACATATATTGTCTGAATTTACGTATGTGTATATGATTGGTAGTGTGAGTGTATGTTAACATGATAGAACGTTTCATATTGTTGGTTTAAGACCTCTCTGTTGTTTTCTATAACCTCTTATGTCCCACCAAATTGCTCTTTCAGTGCATCCCAAAGCTCTTTAGCACTGTTACAATGTAACCGGCTAGCATATATATCATTTGGTAGAGCTGAGGCCACAATACTAACTTTGAATCTAATTAACTTTTTTTGAAAATCCTAATCTGAGTAATTTTCCAGGATTTTAGGTACTTGGACCTTGGGATATTCTGTGCTTGGCACGATTGGAACATGAGGTCCAAAGATGACAGACATCCGGAAACTGGTGTTTTGTTGTGCTAACACATGGCCCATCCTACGTTGCCAGATATTGTATTCAGATCTGACAAGCATAGGTGGCTTGTAGAGTGTTCCGGTGTTGTGAGGGTCTTGTGATTGTGAAGAAATCTTGGTTGTTTTACAGAAGTTTTTGAATAATCAACTTTGAACGTGATTACACTTGTACTATGTTTTTCAACAAATACGAACAACTAAGTATCAATGAAATTGAGCTAAACTTTATATCAAATGGATTGTTAGATCGAATTTGACTGTCCTATACTCTGATACCAATTGTTTTGATCTGAGTTTGACTTGATTGTGTTGTTTTAGTTAAGATGGTAATGGAAGAAGATAAAAGAGAGAATAATTGCAACAGAAATGAATGTAAAAATTTATAACATAATCAAGGAAACATTAGTTTTGATCATACAATGCTTTCATTAGTCAAAAGATTGAAAGATTACAATGTTTCAACTTATGCATGCATGAACACTAATTCCCCCTCAGCCTGAGCTCACAGTAGTTGTTCGTACAAGATGAGTGTGTGCAAAGAGCTAATAGAACAGTACATGCACTGTCTATTTATAGTACAAATCTAACCACTGTGTCATCCTTGATGACGTCACCTAGACAATGACATCTAACAGCTCTAACAATCTCTAAACACTAATCTATAAAAACACTATTACATTAATAAAGAAAGACTAAACTAAGCACTGATGAGGCAATCCACTAATGATGCTTTAAGTACTGATAAGTCTGAGAAGTGTTTTCCTCTAAGGTTGATCAAACCATTAATTTCAGCAGTACTTTGTCTTTAATAGCACTTTGACACCACAGAGCAGTTGATTGGTCTTTAACAGTCTTTACAATCAACAGGGCTTTGGTGTAACGGTCTTTACAAAGCACCAGTCTTTAGGATCATCAGTTGTTAAGTGCCACTTCCATTGAAGGGAAATTAGTTCAAACACTGTTTATTGTGGATCAACTGTTGAGAACCAGTTTTGGCTTTAGTATCACGTGTTCTACAAGGAAGGATCACATGAGCCAACGGGTGATGATTAAATTATATATTTTAATACCCTTTGGAAATACGTTATAAAAATCTAACAATTTACACAGGTGCAAACCCACCCGTTTATACTACAATTTGTTATTCTTTTTTTATTTAAAAAACTTAATGCACTTCTTTTAGTATATCAATTTAATGAAAATAGATTCTTATTTTCTCTGACCTTCATATTTATTTTTCTTGTTACAAATAAAAAAAACGAATTTTTCTTAAAATGGTGTTGCTGACAAAAATAAAAATTGTGCGGTGAAATAATAATTAATTTTCACTATTGTCTCAATAAATAATTTACAAGTTGATTACATAAATTTGTAGTAAAAATTATTTCTTTGAATAAAATACTAAGATACAAAATTTAATAATATCTAAGTTTAAATATTATAAATGGAATGTTACTGTCTTGAAATTCAAAACTCTAACAATAATAACAATAATAAAAATAATAAAAACCTAATAAATTATAATATAATATGATGCAATATGATATAATCTAATGTAGTAATTAAAATAATAATAATAGTAATAATAATAATAATAAAAATAACAATAATAATAATAAAAATAATAATAATAATAATAATAATAATAATAATAATAATAACATTCTAATGTATTATAATACGATATCATACTATATGATCCCATATAATGTAACGTGATATCTTATCCTGTCATATCATATCATATGGTACTTGATACTTCATGAGGCTTATCTGTACATATGGTACAAACATAGGTCAGTTTGGACCAAAGGAAGTAAAATCACATGCTATTTGTACCAAAAATATATACTTGGGCGGTGAAAACTTTTATGTAAAGCGGTTCTAGTAACGAAAACAGTTAAACACCGCTATAAATTTTTTTCTTTTAAATGGCTAAGCATGCACACCATATGGATTGAACCCAAGACCGCCTGGTACCCTAACCATTATCTAATTCATCAACACCACGGGTCTATTCTCAAGTTAATTTAATTGATTAATGCAACGGCGCTAATTAAATTATATATTTTAATACATCTTCTAAAACTCTTTGGAAAACACAATTATATATAATTTAACCATTTACATGGGTGGAAACCTACTGGTTTATTATATTACATCTTTCACAACCCTTTATTTTATATTAATAGATTAAAACAATGGTACTAATTAAATCATATATTGTATTACATCTTGTAAATCCCTTTGGAAAATACGGTAAGAAAAAACCTAACAATTTACACTATTGCAAACCTGCTGGTTTATATTACAATTTGTTAATCTTAGTTTCTTTTAATTATTTATCAATCTTATACAATTTTACTTTGTCAGACTTTCATATTTAATTTTGTTGTTAAAATTAAAAAAAAAAAACTGTGTTGTGAAATAATAATTAATTTTCACTATTATTTCAATAAATAATTTATAACTTGATTACACAAATTTGAGTAAAAATCATTTTTGGAATAAAATTTTTGTGATAAACTTTTTAATAATATTTAAGTTTCATATTACTTCATTGATTAATGCAACGGCGCTAATTAAATTATATTTTTTAATACGTCTTCTAAAACTCTTTGGAAAACACAATTATATATAATCTAACCATTTACATGGGTGGAAACACAACAACAACAACAACAACAACAACAACAACAAAAACAACAACAACGACAACAAGACAACAACAACGACAACAACCACGACAACAACCACGACAACAACAACAACAACAATAATAATAATAATATTCTAATGTAATATAGTACGATATGATACTATATGACGTAACATAATGTAACGTGAAATATCCTTAAAAGACCAACTTTTCTGTATGTAGCTTTTAAAACCCGTGAATGAGTCGCTAATTGCAACTGCAGATGTAGGTCAGTTTAGAACCAACCATGTAAAATCACATGTCACTAGTAT
The DNA here is from genome assembly GCF_002127325.2 of Helianthus annuus. Classification (NCBI taxonomy): domain Eukaryota; kingdom Viridiplantae; phylum Streptophyta; class Magnoliopsida; order Asterales; family Asteraceae; genus Helianthus; species Helianthus annuus. Next base: position 154,525,819 of record NC_035443.2, read on the forward strand.
GAAATTCATATATTAGAGCAGTGAAAACTTTTAATCTTATATTTTAATACATCTTTTCCAACCTGCTGTTTTAATTTAATTGTTTAAAACAACCGCTCCGACTAAATCATTTAGTTTAATTCATTTTTTAAAAACCATTTGGAAAATGCTATTTCAAAAAAACGTAGCAATTTACATCAGGGGAAACTCAACAGTTTGTATTACAATTTGTTATCCTTAGTTTTTTTAATTTTAATGTAATTCTTTTATAAATCAATTTAATAAAAATGTGCTTTATTTTATCGGACTTTCATATTTAATTTTATTGTTAGATAGGAAAAAACAATTTTTTTTCTTAAAAGATTTTTCTTAAAATGGTGTTGCCGACAAAAAAATGTGCGGTGAAATAATAATTAATTTTTAATATTCTTTCAATAAACAATTTAAAATTTAATTACACAAGTTTATGATACAAAATTTTTATCATAATTAAGTTTTAATATTAATTAATCAAATAATGTTAACTATTGTTTTGAAATTCAAAATTCTAATTTTAATTCTAATAACAATAATAATAACAATAATAATAATAATAGTGATAATAAAAATAATAATAATCTAATTTAATATAGTATGATACAATATGATATAATCTAATATAATGTGATATAATAATACTATAGTAACAATAAGAATAACAATAACAATAACAATAACAATAACAATAACAATAACAATAACAATAACAATAACAATAACAATAACAATAACAATAACAATAACAATAACAATAACAACAACAACAACAACAACAACAACAACAACAACAACAATAACAATAACAATAACAATAACAATAACAATAACAATAACAACAACAATAATAATAATGTAATACCATACGTTATCATACTATAAGATCTAATATGATGTAACTGGATATGTTATGATACAATGTTGTATCCTATGATGTAACACCATAATCGACCACAGAAATGTCAGAGGAGACAAAGACAATAATAATAAACTAATGTAACATAATATGACATGATATATTATAATTAAATGTGATAATATAACAGTAATAATATTAATAATAATAATAATAATAATAATAATAATAATAATAATAATAATAATAATAATAATAATAATATAAGACCATACGGTACTATACGCTGTAATCTAATGTAATATGATATTTTATTGAGTGATTATACATATCCTTAAAAAACATAGTATCTCTGTACATAGCTTTTTAAAAAATCCATGATTGAGTCTTTAGTTACAGGCGTGGGCGTATGTCACTTTAGGACAGACCGAACAAAGTAAAATTACATGTTATTATTAAAAAAACATTTATTAGAGTGGTGAAAAAATTTAACTAAAGTGATTCGGTACATAACGAGAACTAAAAACACTTAAATACCTCTATAGATAATACTTGACTCCAAATTTGCTATTAACCATTTTTATTTAATGGATCAAAAACGATGCCAATTAAGTAATTTAACACATCTTTTAAAACGCTTTCAAAAGCACCTTTACATAAAACCTAACACTTTACACCGGTGTCCGGCACTAGTTTATTATATTAGATCTTTTACAAAGATTTCTCTTTATTGTAATTACCTTTTTATACAAATGTGATTTTTTATTATATACAAATTTTTACACTACTTTGTTAACAAATATTATTTTAAAATCCTGCTTCAACTCTTCATTCTTTTCTTTTTCTTTTTTTTTCTATTTCTTATGTCCCGCTCTCTATAGACAATCACTAACATATGTAGATGATGTTGAACAAGGTTGTGTTGTAGTTCAAGAATTCTCCTTTATTATTTTAATGAATTTTTGCAGACGAGATTATACTAATTATCAATACTTATAAAATGAAACTCTTAACTTTAATTGGACATATAAGAAAACAAATTTTAATTTGACATATAAGAAGACAATTCATCAGCGGCACTACAACATAAATAATTTTATGGGCAACTTTTCAAAAAAAAAAAAAAAAATATGGACAGAAAGTCAAAGCTTTGTCTAAAGACTGAAAATGGTCAAGCACACAAGAAAATCAAGCAGCATCCTTGTCCTCCTCCCTTGGGGGAGATTTGTTAAGATCAGGGAGCTTAACAGGTTTAGATGTTTCCGGCCTTCGCACATTCGCATCCCGAATGACAACGCTAGCAGAAGCAACAGCTTTAGCATTTCCTATGCCTGCTGCTTCACGTTCCTGCTGTGTATGCCACCTTATGTGGCCGTTAAGTGCCTTTTCATGGCACAGATCTCTTTTGCACACAGGGCATATTGATGATTTTGATTTGTTCTTCGAGGGTGACGACATTGCGGGGTGGTGGAAGATGACGTATCCTGCGATTAATAGATAAAACGAGTTTTGAAATAAAAAAATTATGAGAAGGGTTCAAAACGCAAAATCCTCAAAGCATAAATCAAACACATGGATCCCAAAAAAAGAGATTAATTTTGATGAACATCAAAATAAAATTTATACATAGATGTACATTGAATTACTATTTTTTTTAAATCTGAAAAATGCACAAATTTGGGACTTTAGTAAACAATGCGCCACATTGATCAACAGATTTTTCTAAACATATTAAAAAAGATATACACAAACAAATATGTGCTCATATAATCACTTATGTACCTTGTCTAGAAGCAGAAGTGCTTTTCTAGGTGCGTAGGATGATAAAGCAATTGTATGCACCGCTTTATTCTTGCACACTGTAGAAGAAGATGGATGAGTTGGATCATCCTAATGATCTGATTGTACTTATAAGGAGTAGGGTTGGTGGGTGCATGAAGAATGAGATGCTAAAGTGACAGGCTGTGTATATCATATTATTCAAATAGCATTACTATATAACACACGCCTTTAAGTTGGTTTTGGTTGATAGGCGTGAAACAAATATACAAGTTCATAAAAGAAAAAAACTAAGGTGTTTGAAAAAAAAAATGATCTGCAGGGTTCAAAACGCAATATCCTCAAAGCACAAATCAAACACATGGATCCCAAAAAAAGAGATTAATTTTGCGGAACATCAAAATAAAATTTAGACATAGATGTACATTGAATAATATCTGAAATGCACAGATTTGGGACTTTAGTAAACAATGCATTCGATAAACAACTACACAACAAAAAGGAAAAAAAAAAAAAAAACCTTGTTGGAAATTTACTGGTTAGAGCAGCACTAAATTTCAGGTAATGGTTGTTGAATATATTTCTCCATGCAGTTAGGCATCTTATATATAGCTGGAACATGGAGTTAAACCCAACTTTTGAATATGCATTATAATCCCTGAAATTTAACTTCCAGAACTCTCTCTATAGAACTCTTAAACCCTATATTTGCAATCAAACTTGTTCGTGTGAATCAATTACAAATCAAGAATGTACTGTGCACACTTATCGATTCAAATTGGTTGAATATTGTGTGTTCTTATTTTTGTGAAAAACAAATATAATTCTAGACATTCAGGTTTAATTAATGGGTGATGTTTAAGAATCCTTCTTACATCCTTAAGCATAGTAACAACTTCAACTGGATTCTTTTTGTGTTTTGCGTTGAAACTACTCAGCTTTTTCTTTGCAATGCACACTTTTTTTTACTTGTGTATTATACTCAACTCTTTCATAGTAGAATTTAAAAAACTTCAAGTGCAAAGAGTAATGTAGCTACAAAAGGGGTATTTATTTTTGACATTTACAACTATTTGTATTAAAAGAAGATTACGTGATAATGAGATAATAAAAAACATATATTATAAAACCAATAAAAAAACAATACCAAAATAATACAATTGCGAGAAGCTCCAACGAATGGATAAGTAAATAAATAAGAACGAGATTTTACCATATACACAATCTTATTTCTGAGATCACCAATTCCAACCATGGATTCTTTTCACCATCACAATATGAGTAAAGAAGATCCATGGACAATTATTAAAGAAAACAATAATAAAACACAACAATTAAGTCCCAAGAGCCAAGCTACAATACTCGCAACCGCAATATCTAGTCGCAAACCACAATAATCCGGTTCCTAACTAAAATATTTTAGTCCTACTACAATAATAACATAAATCCCACAAATATCCTAACCACAATAATCAAATGATTTGTAACAGTTTGTTTAAATCTATTTATTTAATTTCACTAAAGAAAACAATGTTACTTTATGTAATTTAAGTAGTTTAAACACAAAGAACACAAAAAATAGTACCGGTAAGAATAACAAAACACAAACAAATAACCATTATTATTATTATGCTGGTAGAAAATACAATGTTCTGTTTTTAACTTTATTACTAAGATCCAAACAATAAATGTCAATGAAAAAAAAAATAAATAAATAAATAAATAAAAACTAGTCTCTTAAGTCATTTAAATAAATACCAAAATGGATATGTTTTTACATAAATGCCTACGTTTTTTTCTGACAATAAAGTTTAATTTATTCACGTTTTTACATATATGTCTGTCTATATATATATATATATATATATATATATATATAGAGAGAGAGAGAGAGAGAGAGAATAAGGTTCATTCAAGAACCACCTTTATTGCTAGAAGAACCATGAGAAACCAATGTAAACACAACAAAAACAAAAACTAAACCTCACCAAAAATCCCCCCAAAAACCTAACCCCACCCCACCCCCCCCCCCCAAAAATAATAATAATAAAAGTAAAACCTAAACCACCCACCCCCCAAAAAATTAACCCCCCCCACCCCACCCACAAAAACCTAATAAACCTAAACACCCCTCCCGCCGTGCCCAAAACCAAAAAAAAAACCTAAACCTCCCACCTACCCTACCCAAGCTAAATGCCAAAAACTAAACCCTAAAGCAAAAACCGACAACTAAATGAAAAATAAAAATTTTATAAATAAAAAGACGCGGTTTTTAACGAAAAATAATTTTTTTTTTGTTTTTTAAGTATTTTTGTTTGTGTTCACATTGTTTCTTGTGGTTCTCGCAATAAAGAGGGGTTCCTAACGAATTCTTTCCATGTGTATACACACACACACACACACACACATATATATATATATATATATATATATATATATATATATATATATATATATATATATATATATATATATATATATAGTGGATATTCAAATGAGAAGAATTTTTTTGTAAGAAGAACAAAGAAGTTTAAACCAATAAGAATGCTTCATTTTACTTCATTTAATATTTGCATTTAATTCTAATATAAGGGTATATAGGTAAACTTACATCAATCATTAATTTGTATTCTTCCCCTTTAATAACTAACTAAATTAAATTGTAACTCCTTTTTAAAATATATACTTTTTTCCAAATTAAAAAAAAACAACTTAATTTAAAGTGTAAATAAATTACTAGTTTTGTAGGATAAATTACGAGTTGTGTAGGATATATTTCGAGGTGTGTAGGATAAGTTTTGACTGTGTAGAATAAAATTATATAATGTGGAGGGTATATGTAGGAAAATTTTGATATGTGTAGGTTTGGTAGATTATATGTAGGATAATTAATGATTAGTTGACTAATTAATTAAAAAGAGAAAAAATTATGATATGAGTTATAAATGAAATAATATTTTACTAATATGCCCTTTCTTCTTTTTATTTTAACATTATTGATTATTTGTGAACTGAGTGAACAAATTCTAGCCATTGATTTACATCATCAAATCGTAAAATACACTTGTGTATTAATAATCAAGAGCTAGTATTAGTTCACTAGTGTTTACACTTGAGGAGGTTGTTCACTACTGATCCTACCCATATATATATATATATATTATATTCATTTAGTAATTACATTGATAAAACTTATATATGAGGCACAAAAATGTGTACCTTTGGCATAATAATTGATACGTCCTTAGAATTCCACAATTGCAACATGTGCTTACTTCCTTCCTAAATATAATTATTTAGACAATGTTATAGCCTTAAACATGGATTCAATTCTCGATTATTCAGAACAGCTAAAAGCTTAATCAAACACATATACACAAAAAAAGGGGATAAATTTGCAGAACAATCAGATCTCTAGAAACACATCAATTTTCAAAAGTAGCAAACTTTTAATTAGGTAAGAAATTAAATAGCGAACTTGCGCCACATTGATCAACAGATTTTTCTAAACATATTAAGAAGATATACATAAACAAATATGTGCTCAGATAATCACTTATGTACCTTATCTAGAAACAGAAGTGCTTTTCTAGGTGCGTGGGACGATAAAGCAATTGTATGCACCGCTTTATTCTTGCACACAGTAGAAGAAGATGGTTGAGTTGGATCATCCTAATGATCTGATTGTACTTATAAGGAGTAGGGTTGGTGGGTGCGGGAAGAATGAGATGCTAAAGTGACAGGCTGTGTATATCATATTATTCAAATAGCATTACTATACAACAAACGCCTACGTTGGTTTTGGTTGACAGGTGTGAAAACAAATATACGAGTTCATATAAGAAAAAAACTAAGGTGTTTTAGATTTTAATGTCCATCTTTTATCATTTATAAACAACTTTGTTAAATCATATTAAATATATTTTTTATATCTTTTTTTTTGTTATTCAAAACTTTTAATGACTAAAACCTTCAAGGGGTTGGCGCAATGGTAAGCCATTGAGTATTTGCCTTTAACTCTTAGGGTGTGACAACCTACAACTTCAGGTTATTACCTAAACCTAACCACAGTTAATTTAATCATACATTCATAGCACTGCATTTAACTAGAGTTAGTTAAGTGAGTCTACGTTGGTAATTCGGGGAATTACCGGAACACACATGTGATAACTCTCGAACGTTTGTGACTAATACAAATAATTACAAACGGACGGTTTACATGATTAAAGTGAATTATGTGTTTTAAATATGAATTGCATGAGTTAGTGCCTTGGTGTGTGATGTGATCAAAATACAACATATAAATTATGTCAAATACGGAATAAAAGCAACCCTTTTTAGTACTAATGATGGAAAAAAGCTCGTATTTTCATTCCTTTTATATTTTCAGGGATAAAAGAGCTTAGATTTGCAAAAGGAGCAAAAAGAGAGCAAAATCCAACATAAATGTAAAGAAGAAGGAATTGCCGCAGATCGCCAAGCCCTGACTCGCATCCAAACCTGAAAATAACAAGAACAGAAGGCTAACACAGGCTATGTCCACCTGACATGGGCCGTGTCCATGAATGGATACTGGGCAGGAGAAATAGACAACTGCAAAATACAAAAATGGCAGCCAACACGGGGCCGTGCCAAGCCAACTTGGGGCGTGGTCAACTCAAAGATTTACACAATCTGTGATAGTGCAGCAAGTACTTTGGCCAGAGGTCGTGCCGTTGACACACGGGGCCGTGTTAGTACAATATCTGACAAGCAATTAATGAGGATGAGAGAGAGAGATGGGTACGAGACCATGCCAGGCGGGCACAGGCCGTGCTGAGCCTTCTGTTTACAGCTATAAATAAGAGTGCTTGGTTCTACTTCAACTCATCCCTTGGCAAACCACTTCTCTCTACTTGTCACCACTCCACCACCACTACAACACCATCATCCACCACCATCATCCATTTTTCATCTTTAGAGTGTGTGTGTAGTCTCGAGATCCAAGATTGATCGTAAGAATTTTTGTCAAACAAAGGCCATGCTTGGCTAAATTCTTACCTCACTTGGTGAAGACTTTTCTTTTATGTATTTCTTTTATGATTTCCATTCTTTGGCTCCTTTTTATTTCGGTATGTATTAATGACGTTAATAAATAGTTTTTTTTATGTTGAAGGCGAATTTACTCAATCATTCTTCATATGTTCGTTGATTCAACATATTCATGTCTTTACGGTCTATATAAAGCATGTTAATTGCCTGGAAGGGGGGTTAGAAGGGTGGTTTGGCTAATTCTATGTCTCGTTCAGTGTATAGATCCTGCGAGAATCTGGTTCAAGCCCAGTAACACCTCACGAGTTGGAGCGGGCATTACCCACCACGGGAGAGGTGAAAAAAGCTTGAATCCCTTATTCTTAAACTTTTATTAAAACATTAAACCAACCTCGTGAGAACTGAGGGTGATCGCCGCCTCAGAAGGGGGGTCCACCACATTTTGCATTAATAACTTACTTAATTATCTTTCAATAATCCAACCTCTTGAGATTGTATCCTTGCTGACTTAAACCACAAGGTTGAGGGTAACGTCGCCTTGGAAGAGGGGCCTACTACTATAACTAAGATAATCTCTTAAAATGCCCAAAGTGCGGAAATCATCAAAAGCGTACATGAAAGATAAGTTAGATCCAAGTGATTCTTTCTTGTCTATCATTTTATTTTTATTTTTTTTAACTTTTTTTTAGTTTAAAAATCTTTTATCAAAAGTTGGTTCGATTAGACATTGACGATAAGCCGGTACTAAAAGCTCTTGTGTCCTTAGACGACCTCGGTATCTTGCCATCACTATACTACGTTCGCGATGGGTATACTTGCCCTAAGCGTGTGTGTGCAGAGTGATAGTAGAATATCGTGTTTTATAAAATTAAAACTGGAAATCGGCGAGTAAAAAGAGCTAAAAGAAATAACTAAAAAAAATATATACACCCGCACGCACCTCAAGTTTTTGGCGCCGTTGCCGGGGACACAAGAATTTCAGGAAATCATAAAATTAACGGCATAATCTTTTTTTTTGCTTTCTTTTCCTTTTAGGTTTTCCTTCTTTTTCTTTTATTTTTCATCTTTCTGTAGACTTGACACGAGGTCGTGCTGCTCCAACACGGGGCCGTCAGTATCTTAAAACTATTTTCTCCCAGATACAGATTGCAGCACGGAGCCGTGTTGTCCCAACACGGGGCCGTGCCAAACTAACTGTTTGTAGGAAAATGGTGGCCGCCTGATCCCGACAGTTTAAAAAAACAAAATGGATTTCTTTGACTACTTCTATCTCCGCCACTCCTACGGGTTATGGTGGGATTTTTGTGGGGAGGATCTTGAAGAAGCAGAATGTGGCGTTCTAAACTCCACTCCGTTTTCCTGTAACGAACACCCCAAAACAAGCGGGGGTGGAAGTAACAAAGAAACCCCCTCGCCTGAACCTCCTCAATCCTCTTTTCTAGCCGACCTAGAACCCATAGGTGAAATAGAAAAGAGGATCATCCAAAGTATCCAAGTGATAGAATCTTACTTGAAGGCACAAAATTCGTCAAAGATTCCATCAAAAGGAGAATCAATGGAGGAAAAATTAGGTATAAAAAACGACACCGAGGTCAACCAACCCTCTACCAAAGATGACCGCGAAGACGATAGCGATAGTCGTCCCTGTATCCATGACGGTCCCCGTTACCGAGTGTGACTCTCACACCAACAACATGGATAGGAGCGAATTGATTCACACCTTCTTTAACAAGAGCTCGAAAAAGGTAAATAAGGAAAAAACCCATTTTTCCATTTTTAAAGAACTCCCCTACCTTTCCGACAACCTCTTGCGTTTTGGTATCCCTCGCCTAAGTCTGCGGTATATCCGACAGTACGGTGTTGTTCCAACCAGTAAGGATCCACCAGACATCGGAGAATTCCTTAAAATCAATTAAGTAATGAAATAAATAAAAACTCTTACACGGGGCCGTGCCCACTTTCTTTCAGAAACATAGGGCGTGTCGAATTAACACGGGGCTGTGCCCCTTGTAGTTTTTTGGCACGGGGCCATGTCCACGGTGACGTAGGCCTTGTTCAACTAACGGACAACATTCTTTAACAGATGAATCCAACAAGGGTCCGTGCTGCCTAGGCACGGGCCGTGCTCGCGTGCTGTCACTGTCTATAAAGTTAGCCTTTGGGAGAATGTTTGGAACCATTCTCAAAAGGCAAGATCTCGGAGATTCTTCACACATGCCTGAAGAGGTATGTTCTTAAAAAGTTCTCATTCAACCTTCTTGTCTTTTCCTCTTTTGAACATTTCCTCTTCTTCATCATCCATTAACTCCATTAAAGCTTGAAGCTTCAAGCTTTAAAAGCTTCAATAGGAGGTTCATACTCTTGATTTTTAGCTCAAAGTTTTGCAAATTCAAGTTAATAAAACATTATTTTAAGTTATTTACATTCAGAAAATCAAAACTTAGTCAAAACTAGCTTAAAATAAAATTTTTAGAGCTAAAAATCTAGAGCAGATGGAGCAGCACGGGGCTGTGCTGAACGTTCTAATCTTTCATTTCTTTCTAACGGTTGGTCATTTTCTCTCAAGATGGTGAGCCAATAGAGTGGAACATCGTCGACGAGCTCCAGAAGCCAAAGGAGGGGAAGAAGGCTCTCTATTGAGGCCACTCCCGTACGATACGTGAGTGCCTTAAGGGAAAGCCTTGATGAAATGACATTGGTAGAGGAGGTTCTAATTCACCGAGTGAACTACCTCACCATGGGGCTGGAGGATTGCTTCAGAGAGATGAATCTTTTGCATCAAAGGTTGAATATCTTTGTATTACCTCCCATGGAGTCGATCTTCCCATAAGAAGATGGGAACCTAGCCAACGAGATCATACAACCTACGGGTTGGGATGTTGAGATTCTGAAACCTCCTCCTATTGACGCCACTTTTGAGGTTCTGATCAACCTCGCACCCGCTCAAGCCCAAGCGGAAGAAGAGCCCTTTATCTTCCTACCAAGGGGGATTGAAGAAATGCTCAACGGCCTCTAGCTTGGGTATTTCCAATAAAAGCTACTATTCCTCCATTTTTCAACATCCACAAATCTAGGAATGTAGCTTTTAGGTTGTTAATAATTGATCTCGGAAAGGTATTTCCAAGATTTTATCTATCTATCTTTAGTTAATGTAGGTTTGTAGTTTTTCTTTTTTATGTAATGTGTATTTTTAATGAAAAGAATGGATGTTTGGATGATGGTACTTCAAATAAATGTGTTAGAGAAAATGAAAACACAAAATGGATGACGAAATGGAACGCATGCATGTAAAACAGAAGGCTCCTGACTCATTTTCTGCAAAACAATGGTTGCAGCACGGGCCGTGCTCACTTAGCACGCCCCATGCCCATCTTACTGCAATAACAAATCCACTGTCCAGAAGGTGGCACGGGTCATGCTCACCCAGCACGCCCCCGTGGCCACTCCACTGTAAATCTTCTGAATTCAATTGTTACTAGCACTTTGGACACGGGGCCGTGTCCCCATAGCACGGGGTCGTGCTGTAAGTGCTACTAACCAATTTTTTTTTGTTATTTACATAATTTTTACACATTTTTCCAAAATAAATCCTTTTTGGAGCACAATTAGGACAATGTGTAATTTATGACTGGGGGAGGTTAATGTAGGATCGCGAGACGACCTAACGAGTCGATCAGAAGAGTGTTCAGATTGAATCAGAGGCGGAATTCATTGATTCAGTCTTTGTTAGCATGATTTCACTATTAACTGTCTCTATTATATATCTGGTAATAGTTTACAACCACAGAGACGATTCAGCAGGGCTTCGCCGTCACATACAAGACCTTGACCGAACTAACTACTAGATTTCGCTCATAAATGCCTATTTATAGGCTTTAGATTTCGCTCATAGACACAGAGTCCACAAGAGCGAAATCAGACATTGTACATAAAAGCGAAATCACACTAATTGACCGACCCTATAAGCGAAATCAAGTTGTTGATGATTTCGCTCATATGACCAGGTGTCATTATAAGCGAAATCAACACTAAAACATGTTTTCTTGATTTTCGTGCACTGTACAAATAATCCTAACCTAAGACTCGAACGAAGATGTAGTCGACAGACAACTGCACCAACAGACTCCCCCTTGAATGTTGACGGAATCTTCAGTGAGAGTCTTCAACATGACAATTCTTCAATCTTGATCGCTCTTCTTCAGAAACTCATCCTGGAATCATGTACTCGGATCTTTCCCTTGTTCTAGCTTTCGTCAGACTCCCCCTTTCATCGAGCTAGGATCGCTGTCTGGAATTTGTTATCACCTTTGAAATCAAATCCTGGCTTTTTCAGTTTAAGCTCTTCTCAGGTTCTGAATTGCATCCTGGCCTTCCGAAGCAACATGATCAGAAACCTACACAACTCAAACACACAATTATAACAAACAATATTGTGATTCAATTTAATGAATCAACTAAACATTTGAGAACCTTTTTCATTTAAAATTTATCAATCTTTGAACCATTCCAAAATCAGATTTAACTTAATGAATCATCTTTAACCATTTCAAACCAATTATCCAACCCAACTGTTCATCATGTTTAGCCTTTGAGATTTTGAATATCAGTTTTCCAACATCAGTTGTCGAAAATCTTTTTAAATTTTTCAAAATATGAAACATAAATGCAATAACATAAATTAAATGCAGAAATGAAATATGTACAAACATTATTTTTGTGAGTTTGCGAAAGAGAATCATATCAGTTTTTAGACACATGACAAGCACCGTTAAGCTTTTAATCATTTTAAGTTCTAAACGATTCACATAGATTGACGATATTGTTGTCCACTTAAACTCAATCTAAAAAATTTCGACATGCTTACCGATACGTTAAAGTGTATTAATTTTGCACACAATTCTAATGGACCCCACGATCTCAGAATATCCCCTCATCAGGTAATACACTGACTCAAGTAATGCCTTTAAACTTTGATCAACTGTGATTTGTGTGAAAACAACGCAGAATGTTTAAACATTAACAATCAGGTCGATACTTCCGTATACGTAGAGAAAGTCCAATGTTTAAACAAAATAAGAAAAATAAAACAAGTTGAAGTTGTTTAGTTTAACCACCAGGTCGATACTCCCATATACGCAGAGGTGGTCCAAAGCTTAAACGAAACACCAAAGAAAATAAAGCAGAACGTTTAGGCAATAACATCCAGGTCGATACTCACGTATACGCAGAGGATGTCCAATGCTTAAACAAAATAAAGAAATAAAAGAAGTTTAAATCTTTGTAAAATGAAATGCACAATCACAGTGTCATTTTTAGTGAAGTTGTGAAAGTTCACACACTTAACCAGTTTTTATGGTTTTGGCATTCAGCGATTACTGAGCAGGCACACAATCAAGAAGGACAAAACTAAGTACTATGCTTTTGATCATGTTTTCCACTAGAACTAGGCTTTTTCTTTATGTTTGTATCGTTATTGCAAATATACTAGTCTAGTTGAGCCTATCGTCACATCATTAGTGAGACCGTTTATCACTTTTAGACTTTTCATTTCTTTAGCATGCTGTGATAGTCCACTGATTTTCTATCATTTTCTCTTGTTTCAGCAAAACTCATTTTTAAAATTTTTCAGAGTGTTTTTGACATTTTCAAATTTTCTAATTTTTAAAAAAATTTTCTCCCCGTAAAATCAAAATATGTTTCAATTTTGATTTTCTGGGAAAATTTGAAACAAACTGTACAAACTTGACAACTTGATGAGAATCACTTCAATTCTCCATCCACCTGGCGTAAACAATCAGAACTCCCCCTCACAATAAACTATTTTCCCATTATGATTTCAAAACACTTAAGTTTGTTTTAATCAAAATGGTTTTTCCGGAAAAACTAGTTTGTTTACCAATCATTTGTAGGTTCGGGGTCACTTCTTCACATTGTTTTCTACACACACATGACAGATTTTACAATTTCAGTTTTAAGTCTCAAACATCACTTGTAGAAAATCAAGTACAACTTAATGTCCCTGATTTACCACATGTAAGGCGAAAAATCACCAGAGTGAAATTTCTCAAGAAATGTGCCGATTCATGTTCCACGCTTACCAACCTGGGAACTCCGGCAAGTCAGGCTTTTCTATTTGAATAGATTCACCCAAGCCTGACGATCCTTGGGTGATTTTGAATTCTTGTTCAACAATGGTGGAAAATTTGCATCATCCATTGTTAAACCCGAATTCTCCTTTTTTACCTCAACACCAGGCTCCTCTGTCTTTGACGAACCAGAATCATTGCCTGCACGTGGCTTGTCTGACTTTAACCTGTCAGATTCATTGCCTGAAGGTGGCTTGTCTGACTTTGACACGTCAGATTCATCGCCGACCATTTTCTTTTTCTTCTTTTCTTCTTTCATCCTCAGATTTGTATCTGATGAATTCGCCTTGCTTGACTTTGCAATCGAAGCAGTCGATTCATCAGAACTCTTATTTGATTCAACTGATGAACCCGAGGACAATATCTTCTCCAGATACTCTCTCGCCTTCTTCCTCTTCTTTCTCAGTCTGTCTTTTTGCCCTTGAGAAAGCTTCACTTTAGTTTCCTGAACTTTAGGTTCTTGAACCTTTTGTTCTTTGGGCTTGACGTTGACTGGAATCTTTGCCAATTTTTGAGAATAAGCCCTCAATCTTTCATTTGATCTCCTTGGGCAATCTCTGGCAATGTGACCTTTGATTTGACAATTATAACATCTTCTCGTCTCATAGCTCCAACCATGGCAGTTAACAGCAATGTGTCCTTGATAACCGCATTGATAACACACTCTGTTATCGTACCAATCACCATTTTCAGTCCAAACATTCAGATCAAAGCACTGTTTGGCTTGGTGATATTCCTTTCTCATGTGTGCTGGATTTGGCTTTTGAGCACTGTGGTCCAACCTGCACCACTTATTGCCAACACTTTTTGAGTTTTCATTTTTTACTTTTTGTAATTTTTTAATTTGATTGGATGATCGATCTGATGAGCTGTTATTCTCTTTTTGAACATTTTTCAAATTTTTACCCTTTTGTTTTTGTTCTACAATCTTCTTAACAAGTTTCTGTGTTGACCATTCACCAGTTTCAGTTGATTGTAAAACAGTTTTCTGAAACTTTTCTTTTAATTTCAAAAAAAAATTTTGTTTTTCAATTTTTCCGTTTTCATCATCAGATTTCTCATCACAATCTTCAATTTTGACTTTGTCAAAATTTGTGACATCGTCACTTATTGGAACTGAATTGATCGGTTTTGGACAGGGAAAATTCAAACTATCTGATGAAGTCATAAAACCTTTCAATTTCTTTTCAAGTTCATCAATCTTGTTACTTGAATTCTCAACTTCATTTTCAAGCTGAGATATTCTTTCAAGACGAGACTTGATTGATTTTTCATTTTCAATCTTAATGTTTTCAATAACAGAGTTTTCATTTTCCAAAACTTTTAACTGTTCTTGAAATTTTGTTTCATTTGCTTTCAGATTATTATTTTCCAGTTTTATCCAGAAATTTTCATTTTCTGAAGATTTCCTTTTGCTTTCAAAGTCTTTTTCTTTTTCTTTCAAAATTTTGTTTTCTGATGTTAAACTGTTTAAGTCATTTAATAGTTTAACATTCTCAGATTTCAACTTCACATAATTTCCCTGTAAATCCAAAATTTGTTTTACATCAGTTTGCTTCTCATATTTTAACTTCTCGACTTCTGATTTCAAACTTTCCGCATCCTTCAAGAGTTTGTTATTGTCAGTCTTAAAGTTGTCACATTTGGAGCACACTGATTCAGAATTTGAAGATTCATTCTTCACAGATTCTTCATTCTTTGGAGCTTGCTCTTTCTCTATCTTATATGTTCCTGCACCAAAGATTGTAACGAAATTAAGAGGATTTCCATTATCATCAATATAACAACCCCTCTTCATATCATATTTCAAATTTCTTTTTGCTGCCCTACAAACATTGATTCTTTTGTTTATTTCATTTATCACGCCTAAATTTAAATCATCTAAATTCATTTTTACTTTATCCATCAAATCTCTCTTCTCTTTATAAACATAATTGTGATTTTTAAGTTCACTGATAAATTGAATCAAAGATAATTTTGAAAAACTTGATGTTTCTCTCAGATTTTTCAAAAAATCATCCCATTCAGCAGGTAATCCATTAGCAAACTTTGATACCATTTCAGCTTCTGATATTACTATTTGATTATTTTTCAAATAGTCAATCAAACGATCAAAACGCTTCTCCAAATCACCCAATTTTTCATCTTTCATACACAGAAAACATTCGAACCGGGTATTCCAAACCTTTTTGGGAAAACCTTGATAATAACTACTCAAATATCCTCGATACCAATCATTTAACCTTTCAAGATCCTTGTTTTCTTTTTCATCAAAGACCATTGTCATCTTTTAAACTTTCCAGATAAATTTTCTCACAAAAACAACTATTGTCCTTTGAGCAAAATTAAATGGTGACCACTTGAGCGAAATCAGGATAAAGGTTCACAAAAGCGAAATCAGATCAAGACTTTGAGCGAAATCACTGCTTATGTCACATAGGAGCGAAATCCCAATGTACCTTGGAGCGAAATCTCTATCAAGTGTGTCACAAAAGCGAAATTAACCTGTAACTTGAGCGAAATCAGGACACCAAGAGCGAAATCAGGTTGATACAAGCGAAATCAGAAAGTGTCCTTATGAGCGAAATCAAGTTCGAGGTCAATTTTGTCCATTTTTACTTTGAATTTAGTTCTCAAACTTTCAGGGATTTGTCTAAGTCAAATTATCTATGATCTGTGAAATTTTGAGCAGGTTTTGTCTGGTAAATCACGTTCTGGTGAAGAAAGAAGGAGTAGAAATTAGAATTTCCCAGCGAAAACAAGCTAAACGGTAAGAACTCTTCCTCCTGAGCTCTGATACCACTTGTAGGAACGCGAGACGACCTAACGAGTCGATCAGAAGAGTGTTCAGACTGAATCAGAGGCGGAAATCATTGATTCAGTCTTTGTTTAGCTTGATTTCACTATTAACTGTCTCTATTATATATCTGATAATAGTTTACAACCACAGAGACGATTCGGTAGGGCTTCGCCGTCACATACAAGACCTTGACCGAACTAACTACTAGATTTCGCTCATAAATGTCTATTTATAGGCTTTGGATTTCGCTCATAGACACAGAGTCCACAAGAGCGAAATCAGACATTGTACATAAAAGCGAAATCACACTAATTGACCCTATAAGCGAAATCAAGTTGTTGATGATTTCGCTCGTATGACCAGGTGTCATTATAAGCGAAATCAACACTAAAACATGTTTTCTTGATTTTCGTGCACTGTACAAATAATCCTAACCTAAGACTCGAACGAAGATGTAGTCGACAGACAACTGCACCAACAATTAATAATAAAAACCCTTGAATAGTTTGTGCCTAATACAAGCCTTACACAACCTTGGAACTGCTAAACACCCCAAACTTTTTCAAAAATTTTATTTTCATTTTTTTCACTTATCTTATGTTTAGTTGGGTAAACAAGTTCTAAAAATTATGTTTTTACAAATTTACAACCGATAGCGTCATGTTAAAAAGAACCAATTTCGAAAAATTACGAAAACGGGGATGATAAATCTTTGTAAAATTTAATTATATATACGTTTTTACACTATGACCCTTTTCCCACAAAAGTGAGTTTTGAGTCATCACCGAGCATAAAATATACATCTTTACTAATTGCTCAATTTTCGTTTTTCTTGTGTGAATAGCCCGTTTGGTTCTTACGAATCTAGAACTTGACAACCCGATACGTTCCAAATCCTTACCGACAAAAATACAAGTAAGTAAATGATAGAGGCATTAGGACAAACCCATTTTTCAAACAAAACCTTTATTTTCTTTGCTTTTTACAAAAAGACCCCTAGTTAAACCCTTTGAGGCTTAAAAACCTTTTTCATTTCAAACCTACAGAAATTACCCTTTTCATTTTTCATCTTTTATTTTTGTAAACTTATCGGTTATGAAGTTACCATTTCGGCTCAGTTTCAACTTTGGCACCAAAACAAATATGAGAAATTTGAAAAATTTGCCAAAGGATTTTTTGCTAAGCCAAAAAGCAATAGAAAAACCGATAGTTTAAGTTTTTACCCCTTTTCTTGATTAAAACATACCAAACCCGAACCGCCACCTACCCTTCAAAGTCCTCTTGATATTTATAAGGATTTAACGTCAAAAGGAGGAGGTTTGATCGATTGTCAAGCCTATGGTAGGAGTAAGTTTCAACTCGGGCGCGAGCGTTTCACTTAATATTGGCCGAGTGTTGAGTGAATACTTGTGAGGTGTGTAAAATTGTATATAACTAAATGGAATTTTATAAAGGCATATTATGCCTAAAGTAAATAATTTTTCGTAAATTAAGTTTTAAATAAATCACGACGAATAGGTTTGTAAATAAAATAAAAACAAAATATATTTAAAACTTGGATACCCGACACTCTAAGGATAAGACCCAAAAACCTTCTCTTCTACCTATTCTGTTTAGGTGTGTAAGCCAGGTAATAGAGTTTTGCTTGAGGACAAGCAAAGATTCAAGTGTGGGGGTATTTGATGTGATCAAAATACAATATATAAATTATGTCAAATACGGCGTAAAAGCAACCCTTTTTAGTACTAATGTTGGAAAAGCTCGTGTTTTCGTTCCTTTTATATTTTCAGGGTTAAAAGAGCTTAAATTTGCAATAGGAGCAAAAAGACAGCAAAATCCAACAAAAATGTAAAGAAGAAGGAATTGCCACAGATCGCCAAGCCCCGACTCGCATCCAAACCTCAAGATAACAAGAACAGAAGGCTGACACGTGGCCGTGTCCACCTAACACGGGCCGTGTCCATGAATGGATACTAGGCAGGAGGAAAAGACAACTGCAAAAGACAAAAATGGCAGCCAACACGGGGTCGTGCCAAGCCAATACGAGGCATGGTCAACTCAAAGATTTGCAGAATCTACGATAGTACAAGTACTTTGGCCACGGGCCGTGCCGTTGACACACAGGGCCGTGTTAGTACAATATCCGACAAGCAGTTAATGAGGATGAGAGAGTGAGTTGGGTACGGGCCGTGCTAAACTGTTAACAGCTATAAATAGGAGTGCTTGGTTCCACTTCAACTCATCCCTTGGCAAACCACTTCTCTCTCATTTGCCACCACTATAACACCATCATCCACCACCATCATCCATTTTTTCATCTTTAGAGTGTGTGTAGTCTCGGGGTCCAAGATTGATCGTAAGAATCTTTATCAAACAAAGGCTATGCTTGGCTAAATTCTTACATCACTTTGTGATGTGTTGAAAAACACCGCCATTTACCCGTGTATTTTGTATTTTACTTTTATAGTTTTTGAGTCATTTTTAGTGTTTATACAGTCGTATTTGATTAGTTTGTGTTTTGACAGGTCCTGGTGCAACTGGAGCAAAAAAGAGTAATAAAGAACTAAACAGCCAGTTGATAAGAGTAAGGCGCCATAGACCGACGTAAAATTGCCGCTATTTTTTCTCGAGTGTGCCAAGCCCGCTACCTCTATGTTATAAGATGGGCTAAGAATCGTCAAAAGCATATATATTAATATTACTATTGTTGGTTGTCTTATTAATATTTTGTATGTGGGGCCGATCGTTTATATCAAGCCCATTTAAGCATTTGATTTTTGTAATCCCCACTAAAGCCCAGCTCCAGAATTAATATAGTGAGGGGGAATGAATATAAAAAGGGGGTATAGGGCGCAAAGCAAAAGTAGACGACGACCGCACAAAAAGAAAAACTTTGACGGCAGCACAAAAATTGGAAAAAAGAAAAGAAAAAATAACAAAGATAGAAACAGTTGGACGGAGAAAAAACAAAAGAAAGAAAAAAGAAGGTTATTATTATTATTATTATTATTATTATTATTATTATTATTATTATTATTATTATTATTATTTATTTTGATTTAGAATATATTAGTTTGCAACCCGGGTAGATTTAAACACTAAACTTTGTTCTTTTTATTATTTTTATTATTAAACATGATGCATGCGATTATATTGAACATGGTTTATTGGTTTTTATTTACTATGAGTAGCTAAACTTTTTATGGTTGCCTAGGGTTGATGCACTAGATAATTGTTTGAATGATTAACTTTTGGTTTTGAATGAATGTAATGATTTAGATGTTATAATTTTTGAACTCGAGTCTAAATATTTGTGTGTTGGTTTTGATTGGTTTGATAATTTATTTGTTGGTTCCATTGCTCTAGATACTTAGAAATGTACCCTAGAGCCGGGAATAAGTCTAGGTTGTAATCTTTCAGTCTAGACCTTGAAAGTGAGAAATTTAATTCAAGTTTAATAATTATTAAAACCAATTAATTAAAACGTGCAATCTCTTCTAGAGGTGAGAAATCTAATATGGAATTGTTTGGTTATTAGCTGGGCGTTGTTTGGCAGTTTGGGTGGCCGATAGCTCGGGTTCATCTGTTTATTCACGTCTAGAGTTTCCTAGGGTCTCGGTGTTCTTAGTTATTTCTGCTTCATAATTTGAGGGTTTTAGTAAATAAGTTACTTTATACCTGATAGTTCTGGGACTTGGTGGTCGATAACTCGAGTCAATCCATTTTAGCACTTCATCACTTGTCATACTGTCAGGTTTGGTTTACCTTCCACGGGTTTATCGGGTTAGGCAGAGTCTTCGTTCAGAACCAAGGTTAGGATTTTATTCATGAGTCTAGGGATTCTCGCCTAGGTAACCTATTTTCTCATACTTGAGTTTCAGTCTAGTCTCTAATTGTCTGCGCTTGCTGCTGTTTGGTCGTCTATTTATTTAAATTGTTTTTATTTAGTTTAAAAATATCTTCTCTCAAAACAAAACTAAATTATTAGGCTAGGGGTCAATAGAGGTTTAGTATTTAAGAGTCGCTAGATTGTGTCCACGGTTCGATACTCGGACTTACTTGTTTTACTACTTACGACTGGTACAGTTAGTGTGTGGTTTACGGGTTTTTCCAATTTTTAAAACTTTTTGAATTTAATCAATATACATTTCACGCATCAAGTTTTTGGCGCCGTTGCCGGGGACACGGTGCGCTTTTGAGGACGACCCGAGTCGGGGATTTAGCCATTTTACTGCTTTTTTAGATTAGTTTTGTTTTTCCTTAGTAAAAAAATAATAAAAAATAAAATAAACAAAATAAATATAAAACCAAATTTAAAAAAATATATATATATAGTTGTTTGCTTTCTTAGGATACTTGCTAGTTCTGTGTGCCTACTTGTTTAGTTAGCTTTTGTGTGATACGTGCCGTTTATACTTGCTTTCCAAGTGTATGCACACACGTTCCTCAGCCCCACTTCATACTTCACCATTTTCTGAACCCGAACGCGAGTTTCACCGTCGTTTACGGCAGCCGCAGGTACTTCTTGCTGATCTTGTCTTTTCTGTAGTTATGTAGTTATGGCTGATCGTAGAACTGTTGCTGATCACATTAGTGTTGCTCCCACCACCGTTCGCTCGAGCATCACCCTTCCCGCTGTAGAGGCATACAACTGGACCATCCCACCCACCTTGATCAATACCATTACCCATTCAGTCCAGTTCCATGGTTTACGAGACGAGGACCCACATGCTCATTTGACTAGATTCGGTAGGGTCTATAGTACTTTCCGCCTTACGGGCGTCACTGAGGAGGCCATTCATCTTCGTTTGTTTCCATTCTGACTCACTGATCAGGCTGCTATCTGGTTGGACTCCCTCCCACAGGGAGCCATCACCACTTGGAATGATCTTCAGTCTAAATTTTTACAGAAATACTTCCCACCTACGAAAACCGCTCGTCTTAGAAATCTCATATACGCATTCACCGAGCAGCCCGGGGAGTCCTTTTAGGAGAAATGGGACAGGTTCAAGGCATTTCTCAACAAGTGCCCTCACCATGGTCTTGAAGAGTGGAAAGTCGTGGAGAAATTCTATAACGGAGTTTCTAAAGCTACTAAGAGACTGCTTGACTCCACAGCAGGAGGAAACATGATGAAGACCAATACTGCTGCTGAGTATCTTGAGATGATAGAGGATCTAGCCACCAGTACTTACACCGAGCCAGGCTCCGGGGGCATTACTGCTGCCTCTAGGGGTATTCATACGGTAGATTCTAGCGTAGCTTTAGCCGCCTAGGTCGAATCCTTGACAAAAATGGTGAAGGACATTCAGGTTAAGATTAGCTCTAAGTGTAAGGTGTGTAGAGGTGGGCATGAGACGGTAGGTTGACCGGTAGGATCTGAGGAGGAGTTGAGTTTTGTTCAGAACCAGGGACGAGGCCAGGGTTACAACCCTGGATGGCAGTAACGCCAAACCTCGAACTGGCGAGGCGGGAATCCCCCTGGTTTACGAAACCTCATTCTATCCGATCTTCCGATTTAGGTCCGGTTATTTATCTAGTTATCTATATTAGGTGCCATTTGATTTTGTGATCCCTCTAGCTTTGCTTGGTTGTTGTTCAAGACTTCTAAGCACCCTCAGGTGAGTACATAGTCCCCTCGTTTACTATTTTCCAAACGTTTTAGGATGAAACACATGTGCCTACTTGTTACTTTCATGCTTTCCATGTTTTCATATCATACGCTTGTTATGTTCGTTAGTACACTTATAGTACATGATTTCATTGTGTTTTTGCTATGTATGTCCTTTGTAGCATACTTAGTACATCGTTTTACATGACATTTTATGCTATGTATGTTCATTTAGTTCATACTTAGTACATCGTTTTACATGATATTTCACGCTATATATGTCCATTTAGTGCATACCTAGTGCATTGTTTTACATTACCTTTTCATGCTATGTATGTCCATCATACTTAGTATATTTGTTTTACATCACATGCTATGTATGTCCATCTGTTGCATACTTAGTACATTTTCATTACATCACATGCTTACATTTTGGGTATGAAATTTGGTTTGTTTTAAATGGGACCATATACATTCATTAACTTTGATCACGCCACTCGTTAGTAGGTAGTGGTACCATAGGAATTGACAACTCCTGTTCCTGACATCCTAGGTATGTTTGGATGGAAGGAATGACCGAATTCGATAAACATAACACAGATGAACCTTTAAATTCGTTTAGGGGTTTATCGCCACAGTCACAAGGCTTAGATGTTGCATTTTCACAATACCGCATAGATGTTTGTATCAATATAGCATGCATTTATTCCACAAAACGTAACTTTGATTAAGCCATGTTTTACTTCAATGCCTTGTTTTTGTGCATTTTACCTATGGTTTAGTTGACATATTTCACTTACCATACATGATATTTTGGATACACATTACATGATTTACATTAGACATAAACACCATACATGATATTTTGGATACACATTACATGATTTAAATTAGACATAAACATTTTGACATTGATATACACAATTCATGATTTACATTAGACATAGACATTAGACAAGGTTTTCACATAAACATTTTGACATTTGATCATACATAAACATTTTTACATTGGTGGTTTGTTTGGGTAAGTGAGTTGAGTAACGAGGCGTGTGTAATATGATACAAGCATGGTGGATACGCCGCTGGTACTTCCTATATATAAGTGCTTGTATGATGTTACATGACGTAGCGTTATTTAAATCATTTCAATTTAGACACATTACATTTTACATAAACCACTCATTTTCACAAGATATTGTTTTACAAAAACAGTTTATTTTATTTAACTCATGTTACTTGGTTATTAAATTAACCACACACCTTTCTTTTATATAATCTGTTTTCTTATCGAATTTTCATATGATTTATAAAAGAAAACACTAAACAAGATTCACGACTAATTTTATTAAACATTTCTTTAAACTCAAGTCATAAATCCTATTTTCACTAAACCTATATATCTCACAAGCATTTTTATGCTGATGTACCTATTTTCACATGTGTTTCAGGATATGATGCATAAGATTGATCAAGATACAATTAGGTGGACTTGGGCCTTAGCGACATTAAAAGATGCAAGACTAGTTAATTATGTTATGCTTCTTTATTGTTAAGACATTGTAACTCTTTAGTCAATAAAACAAAATTTCGAATTTCCATGTGTTATGAAACAATGATTCTGTTACGACACTCCCTGACGTTTCCACCACGATTTGTTGTTTTACGTGGTCAGGGTGTGACAGAAAAGTTGGTATCAGAGCACATGGTTATAGGGAATTAGGTTATTAGTAATGCTTTGACCTAGTCTATAACCTTCCTAGGACCCTAACACAAGATCCTTGTGTTTAGACCTTAAAACAATATCGTCACCTACCCTTAGGCGACAACCACAACAAGAACATAAATTTCAAGACTGCTTTGAAAACCAATCATCTGTTCTAGGGTGATTGATTACTAGGTTTTGAACCCTCTAAGTTTTCAAAAATCTCGTCAAAGTTTGGGTCTTACAATGTGAACATGTGCAAACTGGAAGGGTGAATGCATGTACCCTGAGTTTTCTGTCTAAGGCTAGAGTGTTCGTACAAATCCGCAGTATCGGACCAGTCACTCTTACCTGGGAACTCTTGGGGTGAGTGTTCACTTATAGGCGAGTATGTCTTCAGTGATACATTAATATGACCCGTTTACTTTGATTAGTCACCGTCTCATTTGTTTGCCTTAGGTAACAAACAAATGATCGCAATTTCTATGCGTTGTCACTTTGTTTTGATTTTCCAATAACATTTCACTTGTTTCTTCCTATGTCTTTTGATCGCAATGACGCCCAGATATCCGAGCAGACTGCCAAATTTGCCCAGAGAATAGGCAAGGTAATCCTAAAGTCTGTTGATTTAGGTGTCGCCATGTCTCGTCTCAACAATGAAGCCACACAAGAGTCACTGAAGAAAGCAGAAGTCTAGCATGCACCAAAATCAAGGAAGAGTAAGGCTTCAAAGAAACCCGCAGCAGTTACACCTAATCAAGCGGGACCTAGCCAGGTGGCAACGCCACCAGCTAGGAAGCCGTACTTAGGAGCTACCCCATGGTGCAAACGGTGCGACCGTCATCATTCAAATAAGATACCCTGCTTCAAATGTACCCATTGTGGACGATGGGGACATTTGGTTGGCATATGCTGCTTTGCTATTTAAGACAGAGCTGCTGCAAACCTTGCTGCTGCTCAAACCTCCTTCCAGGAAACCTTATGCTAGTACTGCACTGATGTGCAACAAGTGTAATGCACCTCACCGAGCTTACCTGCAGTGTCGTCTGTGTGCTTCATGTAGACGACTCGGTCACCTGGCAAATGCTTGTTATTTCAACCCAATCCAAGGTGGTCCAAACCATCCCCAAGTCAACCCTGCTCTAGCTCGTTTACCATCTGGTACTTGGTACAACTACGACGAGACGAGAAATTTCAGGAACAAGTGAACAAAGGTTGTCAATGCAAGTTTGACCCATGAATGAGCAGAAGATGTTGCTGTCTTATGCTTTTGTTTCTTTTGTTTTCTTGTATTGTGAAAGAATCTGTCTTGTTCATAAATAAATTGTTGTTCGCAATTCTGATATACAATTGTAGTTACATATGTGTATGGCATTTCCCTATAATACCTACATTAAGGAACAATGTTCCTTACAAACTACTCTTGTGAATTTCCCATTCTTGTGTTTGCTCATGATTCCCTTGGAAAATTCTAAGTACTCGTTTCATTCTAAGAAACGAAGTACATAAAATAAAGTGACATTATGAGTAATCGTGCTTTTACACATCTGTGCCTTTGAATCCTTGGTTAGATAACTAAGGGTATTTTCAAATCTCATACCCATTACGTTCTAATTTTTCAACATGCATAGCATAAGTTTTCAAAACAACCTTCATGATTTCAAAAACATTTATATATAGTTCGAAAACATTTTTAATATAATGTATTTACTTAACATATCAAATGCATGATTTCAAAAGCATTGTCTATGTTTTCAAAAACAACCTCCATGATTTCAAAAGCATTGTCTATGTTTTCAAAAACAACCTCTATGATTTCAAAAACATTGTCTATGTTTTCAAAAACAACCTCCATGATTTCAAAAGCATTGTCTATGTTTTCAAAAACAACCTCCATGATTTCAAAAACATTGTCTATGTTTTCAAAAACAACCTTCATGATTTCAAAATGTTTCATATAGTTTGAAAACAATATTAACACAGTATAATTAATTATATCAAGTGCATGATTTCAAAAGCATCATTCATGTTTTCAAAAACCTTATACATAATTCCAAAATTCATCTCGCATGATTTTAAAATATTTTATAAACATACTTATCTAATACACCTACTTTATGATTTCAAAAAGTATTATGTAAGATTCCAGAAACATTAAACACATTTTTAGAACCCCATGCATAGTTTTCAAAAATATTTTCCTCATACATTGACTTAACCTTCAAATTCCGCTTCATATGTCGCCTTGGCATATCTAGCATCTCAACTTCATGAGCATTTTACCTTATGTTTTGACTTAAGCACGTCTAGTGCAAGGGTTTGAGGCGTCTCCCGCTATTCGAATTCTAAAAGTCCATATGGGATCTCCTTGCCTTCATAATTAGATCCTGGTGAATGATTATTGTTCAAATCAGAGTCCTTAATTGGATTACATGTGTACCTTAATTCGAACATTTCGATTCCTTATAATCGAAATCAAATTTTCTTTTCTAAGATCTTTCTATCTTCATAGTTAGATTCTTGAAAATGTTAAAATGCCAATCAAAATCCACGGAATGGATTCCTAGTGTGCTTTAAATACATGTGCACAATTAACAAAACAAATTGACACAATGATAACAAATTAAAAATCAAGATAAATAATTATGTGATTTTGTGATTATGTGTTTTCTTTTATGTATTTTGTGTTTTTGTTTTCAGTATCCAAATCCTCGTAGAATCTTCCGTATCTTCATATGAAAGATTCACAGTAGGATATTCAAAAAGGTACTACTTTAAAATCCTTATTGGGCTTCTACGTGATAGTTAAGACCCTTGGATTATATAGTACCATTCCATGATTCAAAAAAAGAGACCCTTTGAGTGGTCTAAGTCAAAAGATTGATTCAGAATCTGGTTAAGAACGACACGTGGTGATATGGCTGAATAGATTCCTTGGTAGTCTATTTAAATCATTTATTGATTTAATTAAAAAGGACCCTAGGATGGTCTAGTCACACTCATCACAGGTTTGTTCATTTGGTTTTTCCCTACACATTATAAAATACACTGTGTGAACTATGCAAGGAATTACGTAATTATGGACGCGTACATAATTATGAAATTCAGTGCACACGAATCCAGTAAGATTTATTATGTGTAAGAACCGATAGTGGCAACCATAACGAAATGTGAACAATGTAATGGAGGTACGGTGGACGCACCAATAACGCTTTATATAATTGTATATAAGTGTCCCTCCTACATTGCAAGCATGATGTTATTTAAAGTTACTAGAAGTTTAGAACTCTAACCAGTATTGTTTGATCTTTTCGACTTCATGTTTTAAGCTCTCACAAGTTTCCTCTAAAATAAATTTCGGGACGAAATTTCTTGAAGTAGGGGAGACTGTGACACCTGTGCCTTCACGGCCGTCAAACAAATACCAAATCATTGAAATATTGTATTTCATACTCGGGATTTGTATGAATATGTGTATCATTTGCACATATCAATTCTTGTTCAATTTTAAACTCTATATCGCTTTCTGGAGACTTATACGCAAACTGGTGCATAAACGTAATCAATTTAATGCAACAAACACTCCGGAACATCGACATATGCTTAACATACCTTAAATAACCTTTACATAACTTAGAAATAAGTTTTGAAAGCTTTGGTATGGCAAAATCAAGTTTATTCGCTTATAGGGACTAAATTCGACAAACTGCGAAAGTTTTGAATTTATACTATAACGGACATTCCGGAACTTGATCATAAGTTAAACACATCCTAAATATCCTTTACATAGCTTAGAAATAGGCTTTGAGGGGTTCGGTGTGCTAAAATAAACTTTATGCTCATTCAGAGACAAAAAGCGTCAAAAAGTGCATAAGTTTGCATTTTCGCGCATAACTTACGTTCTGAATACATCCACACATCCAAAAAATTTATGTAAGCATTAAAATATTTTTTTTAGTGTTTGGCATGAGAAAAATCCATTCGTCGCGCAATTTGGATCGTCTTTCGCATTCATGCACATTTCGTCATAATTTAGCGAATAACGCGTTCGTACGACCAAATGAACCAATATCCGACATATTTTTGAGCATGTTTTATGTCCCTCATACTTAGGCATCATTGTAGAGCCTTAAAAATGGTTTAACGGGCCTTAAACTTGTCGAAAAAGGCCTTAAACACATGCAAGGACAAAAACTGCAATTTCTGAAACTTGATGTGCAGACCTGAGGCCCAGGTGGCCCGTGTAAACCCTGCCTGTCTCTTACGCGGCCAGTGTAAAACTGCCAGATGTGCAGAATGTGGTATACATCCATTTCCAGCCTGTTCCAGCCATTTTAAATGGTTTTTCAGCAAACTATGGGCTATTCTAAGGTGCCCATGGTCAATGCGAAGTTCGTTTGAAGTTCGTAACTGAGCGTAATCACGATGGTTTTAGTCCCTTATGACTATACCTACTGATTACCACGTTATCTAGGCTTAGTGAAGAGTAGTAGTTTCGGCCAAAATGCGTATTCTTGCGTATTTTGTAACCAAACTACTCTTGGGTATCAAAACCGTTTGTTTTGATATCAAACCTGTTTTCAAACTTTGTTAAACATGTTTTAACATGTTTAACTCGTCACTTTTAGATTTTGTGCTTATATAGGGCCGTAAGGTAAGCGATCTAATCAATCGTTTATACTTTCGAACCAGACCCGTTTGGTCGATCATTAAGTTCCGATCAAACACATTAGGTGACCATAGTTGTATAGGGAATAACCTTCCGAGGTTATACCTTATGGTCACTACATTCGGTTAGTTATATGATAGGTAATTTATATGCCTTAGGAAAATTACCAAAATGTTCTTTTTGCGCATAAATTCATTTTAAGCATATGTAACCTAAATTTTCACATCTAAACTAATTAGGTAACATTATTAGACATGTTAAGGCATATAATACTTGTCATAGGACTAGTTAGGCGGTCCGAACGCGTTTTACGCAAATGACGTGTTAAAGTAGCGTAAGCTACCTAAACTGGTCGTAATGGGTCGTAAGCACTTAGGATAGGTTTCCTTTTAGAATGTAGGCTTTGTTAAACCATATTACATGAGTTTCTATACTCATTTGATTTACGATACCTCATTCTATCCAATCTTTCGATTTTGGTCCGGTTATTTATGTAGTTATCTATATTAGGTGCCGTTTGATTCTGTAATCCCTCTAGCTTTGCTTGGCTGTTGTTCAAGACTTCTAAGCACCCTCAAGTGAGTACATAGTCCCCTCTTTTACAGTTTTCCAAACGTTTTAGGGTGAAACACATGTGCCTACTTGTTACTTTCATGCTTTCCATGTTTTCATATCATACGCTTGTTATGTTCGTTAGTACACTTATTTACATGATTTCATTGTGTTTTTGCTATGTATGTCCTTTGTAGCATACTTAGTACATTGTTTTACATGACATTTTATGCTATGTATGTTCATTTAGTTCATACTTAGTACATCGTTTTACATGATATTTCACGCTATGTATGCCCATTTAGTGCATACCTAGTGCATTGTTTTACATTACCTTTTCATGCTATGTATGTCCATCATACTTAGTACATTTGTTTTACATCACATGCTATGTATGTCCATTTGTTGCATACTTAGTACATTTTCATTACATCACATGCTTACATTTTGGGTATGACATTTGGTTTGTTTTAAATGGGACCATATACATTCATTAACTTTGATCACACCGCTCGTTAGTAGGTAGTGGTACCATAGGAATTGACAACTCCCGTTCCTGACATCCTAGGTATGTTTGGATGGAAGGAATGACCGAATTCGATAAACATAACACAGATGAACCTTTAAATTCGTTTAGGGGTTTATCGCCACAAAACATAACTTTGATTTAAACCATGTTTTACTTCAATACCTTGTTTTTGTGCATTTTACCTATGGTTTAGTTGACATATTTCACTTACCATACATGATATTTTGGATACACATTACATGATTTACATTAGACATAAACATTTTGACATTGATATACACAATTCATGATTTACATTAGACATAGACATTAGACATGGTTTTCACATAAACATTTTGACATTTGATTATACATAAACATTTTTTACATTGGTGGTTTGTTTGGGTAAGTGATTTGAGTAACGAGGCGTGTGTAATATGATACAAGCATGGTGGATACACCGCTGGTACTTCTTATATATAAGTGCTTGTGTGATATTACATGTCGTAGCTATAACAACCCTCGGTAAAACCGACATCCTCATAATAATTTTTGACACCCTAATATATCTTGAAATGTCTCAATAAATCTTTATATGCACCCCGTATGTGAAAACCGAGCCCAAAGTAGATTATAATATATAAAATAAATTAAAAACCTTAAATCTTAAGTTGAGGTGGGCCGCGTATAACCTCACCTCAACTTAACGCGGGCCGCATTAGGGTGTAAACGGACTCCGCTAAAATCCTTAGTTCATGCGGGCCGCGTATGAGTTCGTCTAAGTTCATGCGGGTCGCGAGCGGCCCAAGTTATGGCACAGCCCGGTGAAGACACGTGTCGTCACGCGTGTTGAACCTAGTGATGACCCGGATCAGCTACGCCTAGACCCCTAGGCCACGCGGGCCGCGTAAGCCCTGCCCATATCTCACGCGGGCCGCGAGAATGTCCGGTATCAGCCCTATAAATAGAAGGCAACGGGCCTTCAGTCCGATCGTTCACTTTCTTTCTTTCTAAATTTCTGTAGTGGCGTTGTTATACCCGGGCATTATACCCCCTAATTAGCGAGGTTCTGCTACGATGTAAGTATTATAACCCCTGGAGACGTATTAGATACTCTGCCCTATTGATCTAGGGTTCCGTAACGGCTGTCGTGGTTCTGCCCGACGTAGTCGTTGGAATACCGTCTCGGGGAGGGTATTACTAATGTTAAAATGAGTTATTATACTAACACGCGTGCATTTGTGTAATTTATAGATTATTCCCAGGAAATCCTTACGAAAAACCTAAAACAACAATGTGAGTTGATCCACCTTTTGTAAACCTTTTTGTTTACTGTTTTTACAAAACTCACTAAATTAAATATATACAAAGCAGTTATTGAGTATTTGTAAAGAATACAATTATAGTGGATATGTTGGGGTTTTGTATACAAAATTGGTTACTGGCGTGGTAACATCCCATAAGTTGAGTATGACTGTACCACTGATGTTAATTGTGATGTCTTGAAAACAAATGTAATTGCGGATGTGCCCTCAATACTGCATATTGATTTTATTTAAACCTGATTAAACTGGGATTCACTTACAATTATTTCCCATTGACAAAATGTTTTAAAACGCGTTTCAGGTAACGAAATGTGAAAGCCAAATAGAAGGCAGCTGGACAGCACTGAAGGCTTGGAAAAGTGGCAATAAAGTTACCTAAGAATAAAATAGATGTTTTTATTCAATAAAATAGGATTTATTCCTATGAAATTATATGTACTGAAAACTTGGGTTTTACCCATGTGTTTTAATATTATACAATGAGGTGGTTTACTCTGATAAACATATTTCCTAACTACGGTCCTGATGAAAATTTCCGCTGCCAAATTGAATAAATAAACGTGATACCACCAAAACTGGCTCGCGGCCGCACGTTCCCCGGAACTAGGGATTAGGGGCTGTGAGAGAAGGTGGTATCAGAGCTATGCCACCGATTCAGCCACAGAAGTGTTCCGCTGACATCAAAATTCAAAGTGTTAGGAAATAAATTACAAGAATACGTGCATAATTGTATTTTCTTGCTATGTGTTATCTGACTATCTATTAGTTTACAGTATGAGTGACCAAGGACCCTCTGACGCGTATCGTCAATTGTCTGGTTCACCTAGAAGCGAAGGCACCTCCTCTTCTCAGCCTGCCCTCTCGGGGTATTCTACTGACACGGAAGAAGGAATCTTTGTGTTTAAGGCTCAATCTAAAGAGCGATTTCCTCAGAAAAAGAGGGGATGGTTCAGTAGGGGAGCGCACGAGCGTAGGAAATGAATGAAAAAGTTGCAGGAATAACGAGTGTTAGCCGCAGCAAAAAGAGAGACTAATGCCTATAATCAGGATATGCTCAATAGGGGTATAGCCAATATTCATATTTTAGCAACCACTACTGCTGACCCAAACCTGGAGCAAATGCTAGCACCCCAACCAAAAAATCCTGACCAACCCATGGAAGTAGAAAACCAAATAGAAATGCCTGATTACAACCCGGAGGAGATACCTAGGATACCTGCACCAAATCCCCTAGACCCAAATAACTACGACCCCTGGTGGGACGATGTTAGGGACTACGTGCAACAAAACCCAATCCAGGAAAATGTGCCAATACACAACTTAGGAGCCTACCCAGGGTTAGATCCTCAAGATCCCTACAACATTAGTGATGCATATGTTAGGGAAATTTTAGAGAATCCATACCCATACCAGGCCCCTATGCCTCCATATCAGGAACCCGCACCCCATATTCCAAACCCAGTCCTAGAACCTGCACCCCCAATGAGTGCAGAAAATGTCCAAGAACTTAGGACTTTTGGGGAGGAAATTTAAGAAAGCAGTGAGAGAATGCGACAGGTGGGAGAACGCCTCGTATGGAAATACGATGAGCGTAATATGGGTTTTTGGATGAATCCATATCAGTGAATGTGATGGCAGGAACGGTAGTAGTAATAATAATAATAACATAATATAATAATATATGTGTGTATGTGTTAGAAAAAAAAAACTACGGATGCCTACTATTAGTATTGTAGCCTTACATTTCAGTCGGTATTGTAATTTAAATTTCAGTACTGGTGTGTAATGATGCATACTATATAAATAGAGTAAAAGTCGCAATGCTCGACGCTTTTGACCAAAAAGTGCTTGTCATGTGATTGGCTATATTCAAATATTATTTGTGATATTAATATTTGGTAAATGTTTAAAATTCAGATGGCCGACGAGGGAAATCAAGATAATCTGAATAACGATAACCAGAGTAACATTAACGTGGTTAATGAAAATCCGGACAACAATAACAATGGAAACCAAATGGATAATAGTGTCGTTCAACACATAGTGGCACAAGGAATTATAGATGCAATGCCATTTATTATTTAAACGGTTCAAGAAGCGAATAATAAAAGTAAGCATAGCAGTAAACGACCAAGTGAACCGGAACACAGCGTGAACAATGGACCCATACTTCAAGCGCCCATTCCCAAAAGAAGAAGAACCATGCCATATGGTTGTTCTTACAAAGAATTCTAGTCCTGCAAACCAATAGAATTCTCGGGCAATGAAGGACCCATTGCAGCCCTACGCTGGATAGAGAAAACGGAGGCTATTCTGAAAATAAGCAAATGTGCTGAAGAAGATAAGATAATGTTTGCTTCAAATTTGTTTAAAAACGCAGCCTTAGAATGGTGGAACACTATCCTCCAGTCAAGAGAAGTGATAGAATTTATAGCATGAAATGGGAGGAATTCAAAAATATGGTTGAAAGGAAATTATGCCCTCCCAATGAAAAAGAACAGATAGCAAATAAGTTTCTGAATCATAGAATGGCCGGGGTAGACAGTAAGGGTTACACTACCACATTCTTTGAATATGCTAGGATAGTACCAACCCTTGCATCACCTGAACCAGTGGTAATCTCCCGTTATATCTGGGGATTAATTGGAGAGATTAGGCATGTAGTTAAGGCAGCTAGACCCCAAACCATAGAGGAAGCTGTAGAACTAGCCAATACCTTGACAGATGAATTAATCCGTACTAGAGAAGAAGACCAGAGGAGAAACCTAACCCAAAGGCTTACTCAAGAATTCCGTTCAGTAAATTTTAACCATAGGAATGTAGGTTCTACCTCTGCACCATACTTCAGAAACTGCAAGAAGAAGCATTCTGGAAAATGCTCTACTTACTGTAATTTTTGCAAGGCCCCAGGACACAAGGAAGAGAATTGCAAGAAGAAATCCAGTAATGGAATGTGTTTCAATTGTGGAGAAAAAGGTCACATCAGGACAAACTGTCCGAAATTAGCTCCAGTTGCAAACAACAAGAATCCTAAAAATGCTAGAGCATTCGTTCTAACTGCAGATGAAGCAAGGATGATTCCGGACGTCATTGCTGGTACGTTTTTGGTTAATGATATATTTGCTAAAGTATTATTTGACTCTGGTGCAAACCAAAGTTTTATTAATACTTCATTTTGCAAACTCCTAAATCAATCATTAACTAAACTACCACAAGAATGTCTAGTAGAGATAGCAAATGGAGAAACCGTTAAGATTTCTGAAATCTTGCAAGGAGCAAGAATAGAAATTTTTAATCAAAAGTTTATTGCAAACCTTTACCCAATGAGTCTGGTAGGATTTGATGTCGTGTTAGGAATGGATTGGTTAATAGCCAATAAAGCCAATATCTTATGTGATCAAAAGTCAATTCAAGTAAAGTCACCAAAAGGTGAAAAGATCACAATTAAAGGAGATAAACCATCTAGATCCACTAAATTCATCTCTATGATGAAAACTACGAGTTATATAAGGAAATGATCTATAGTGTATTTGATTTCTATAATCACTAACACTAAAGGAAAAGAATTAAAAGATATTCCAGTAGTGTCCCAGTTTTCAGATATCTTTCCAGAAGAATTGCCAGGACTACCGCCAGACAGGGAAGTTGAATTCAGAATTCATCTGCTACCAGGGACAACACCAATTGCCAAAGCACCTTACCGGTTGGCACCCGCCGAAATGCAAGAACTGAAGAAACAACTAGACGAATTGTTGGAGAAAGGATTTATACAGCCGAGCTCATCGCCATGGGGAGCACCGATATTGTTCGTCAAAAAGAAGGACGGATCAACGCGTATGTGCATTGATTACCGTGAATTGAACAAAGTCACGGTTAAGAATCGGTATCCATTACCGAGGATCGATGATTTGTTTGATCAACTTCAAGGAGCTCGATTTTTCTCTAAAATTGATTTAAGATCAGGATATCATCAATTAAAGGTACAGGAAGAGGATATTCCTAAAACCGCATTCCGAACAACGTATGGTCATTATGAATTTACTGTCATGCCATTTGGTTTAACCAATGCCCCAGCCGCATTTATGGACATGATGAACCGAATATGTAAGCCATATTTGGATAAATTCATAATTGTCTTCATAGATGATATTCTAATTTACTCTAAAAGTAAAGAGGAGCATGCAAAGCACTTGCACTTACTTTTAAGTTTATTAAGAAAGGAAAAGCTTTATGCTAAATTTTCAAAGTGCGAGTTTTGGTTAGAACAGGTACAATTTCTCAGACATTTAGTTAATCATGAAGGAGTTCATGTAGATCCAGCAAAGATCGAGGCAATAACCAGATGGAAAACCCCTGAGTCACCAACCGAGATTAGAAGTTTCTTAGGATTGGCCGGATATTATAGAAGATTTATTCGAGATTTTTCTAGAATAGCCATTCCTTTAACTAAGTTAACCTGTAAATCTGTTAAGTTTGAATGGGGACCAAAACAAGAAGAAGCTTTTAGAATCCTTAAGCAAAGATTAACCCATACACCCATACTAGCATTACCAGAAGGAACTGAAGACTTTGTAGTCTTTTGTGACGCTTCTAAGTTAGGTTATGGATGTGTATTAATGCAACGTCAAAAGGTTATAGCTTATGCCTCTAGACAGCTTAAGAGTCATGAAGAAAATTATTCAACCCATGATTTGGAATTAGGAGCCATAATTTTTGCCCTTAAAATTTGGAGACATTATCTTTATGGTAGTAAGTTTACCATATTCACAGATCATAAGAGTTTAAGGTATGTTTTTGGGCAAAAAGAACTGAATATGAGACAAAGACGCTGGATGGAGTTACTTAGTGATTATGATTGTAATATCCAGTATCATGCAGGAAAAGCAAATGTAGTGGCAGATGCTTTAAGTCGAAAGTATCACGAAAAGCCAAAAAGGGTACGTTCTCTTAAATTAAATCTTCAAGTAGATTTAAATGATCAGATTAGAAACGCACAAGAATCAGTAATCAAGGAGGATACTGAAAAATTAAAAGGAATGATTAAGGAATTAGAACAAGGAACAGATGGAATTTGGAGGTTCCATAAAAAGAGAATGTGGATACCTAAATTAGGAAATTTACGTCACCGTATATTAGAAGAAGCTCATAAGTCTAAATATACAATGCATCCAGGAAGTGATAAAATGTACCAGGATTTAAGGAAAAATTTCTGGTGGATAGGAATGAAAAAGGATATAGCAGCTTATGTTTCTAAATGTTTAACTTGCTCACAAGTTAAAGCTGAACATCAGAAACCCTCAGGTTTATTACAGCAATTAGAAATACCAGTTTGGAAATGGGAATTGATAACAATGGATTTTGTTACCAAATTAACCAAAACAAGAAAAGGTAATGATACAATCTGGGTGATTGTAGATAGGCTAACCAAGTCAGCTCATTTCCTACCAATGAAGGAAACCTTTAGTATGGAACAATTAGCCAAATTACATGTAAATGAAATTGTTTCATTACATGGAATTCCTTTATCAATTGTTTCTGATAGGGATAGCCGTTTTACTTCTCATTTTTGGTCAAGTTTCCAAAAAGCAATGGGAACCAAGTTGAATCTAAGCACAGCTTATCATCCTCAAACAGACGGGCAAAGCGAAAGGACAATCCAGACGATGGAAGACATGCTTAGAGCTTGTGTAATTGATTTCGGAGGTAATTGGGACGAACACTTACCTTTAATAGAATTTTCTTATAATAACAGTTATCACACAAGTATCAATGCTGCACCATTCGAAGCACTTTATGGACGAAAGTGCAGAACCCCAGTCTGTTGGGCAGAAATTGGGGAAAAACAACTATCTGGACCCGAGATAGTACAAGAAACAACTGACAAAATCATTCAAGTCAAGGAACGACTAAAAGCAGCACGTGATCGACAAAAGAGCTACGCTGATAACAGACGCAAACCATTAGAATTTCAAGTAGGAGATAAAGTATTGTTAAAAGTCTCTCCTTGGAAAGGAGTGGTAAGATTCATCAAAAGAGGAAAACTTAGTCCCAGGTATATTGGACCTTTCAAGATTATTAAAAGAATAGGACCTGTAGCTTATCAGCTACAACTGCCAGAGGAAATGGCAGGAATACATGAGGTATTTCATGTATCCAATCTCAAAAAGTGTCTAGCCAATGAATCACTCGTAGTACCTCTTAAAGATATAAAAGTAAATGAACAACTCAAATTTGTAGAGAAACCTCTACAGATTCAAGATAGGAAAATTAAGAATCTCAAGCATAAGAGATTAGTGCTAGTCAAACTGAAGTGGGACTCCAAAAGAGGACCTGAATACACATGGGAACTTGAATCAGAAATGCAAAGGAAATATCCACACTTGTTCCAGTAGATCTCGAGGACGAGCTCTAAAACAAGGTGGGGAGGATATAACAACCCTCGGTAAAACCGACATCTTCATAATAATTTTTGACACCCTAATATATCTTGAAATGTCTCAATATGTCTTTATATGCACCCCGTATGTGAAAACCGAGCCCAAAGTAGATTATAATATATAAAATAAATTAAAAACCTTAAATCTTAAGTTGAGGCGGGCCGCGTATAACCTCACCTCAACTTAACGCGGGCCGCATTAGGGTGTAAACGGACTCCGCTGAAATCCTTAGTTCATGCGGGCCGCGTATGAGTTCGTCTAAGTTCACGCGGGCCGCGAGCGACCCAAGTTGTGGCACAGCCCGGTGATGACACGTGTCGTAACGCGTGTTGAACCTAGTGATGACCCGGATCAGCTACGCCTAGACCCTAGGCCACGCGGGCCGCGTAAGCCCTGCCCATATCTCACGCGGGCCGCGAGAAAGTCCGGTATCAGCCCTATAAATAGAAGGCAACGGGCCTTCAGTCCGATCGTTCACTTTCTTTCTTTCTTTCTAAATTTCTGTAGTGGCATTATTATA
This sequence comes from Helianthus annuus, assembly GCF_002127325.2. Classification (NCBI taxonomy): domain Eukaryota; kingdom Viridiplantae; phylum Streptophyta; class Magnoliopsida; order Asterales; family Asteraceae; genus Helianthus; species Helianthus annuus. The sequence continues at coordinate 154,563,770 of NC_035443.2, forward strand.
CCCGGGCATTATACCCCCTAATTAGCGAGGTTCTGCTACGATGTAAGTATTATAACCCCTGGAGACGTATTAGATACTTTGCCCGATTGATCTAGGGTTCCGTAACGGATGTCGTGGTTCTGCCCGACGTAGTCGTTGGAATACCGTCTCGGGGAGGGTATTACTAATGTTAAAATGAGTTATTATACTAACACACGTGCAATTGTGTAATTTATAGATTATTCCCAGGAAATCCTTACAAAAAACCTAAAACAGCAATGTGAGTTGATCCACCTTTTGTAAACCTTTTTGTTTACTGTTTTTACAAAACCTCACTAAATTAAATATATACAAAGCAGTTATTGAGTATTTGTAAAGAATACAATTATAGTGGATATGTTGGGGTTTTGTATACAAAATTGGTTACTGGCGTGGTAACATCCCATAAGTTGAGTATGACTGTACCACTGATGTTAATTGTGATGTCTTGAAAACAAATGTAATTGCGGATGTGCCCTCAATACTGCAAATTGATTTTATTTAAACCTGATTAAACTGGGATTCACTCACCAGTATTTCCCACTGACAAAATGTTTTAAAACGCGTTTCAGGTAACGAAATGTGAAAGCCAAATAGAAGCTAGCTGGACAGCACTGAAGGCTTGGAAAAGTGGCAATAAAGTTACCTAAGAATAAAATAGATGTTTTTATTCAATAAAATAGGATTTATTCCTATGAAATTATATGTACTGAAAACTTGGGTTTTACCCATGTGTTTAATATTATATAATGAGGTGGTTTACTATGATAAACATATTTCCTAACTACGGTTCTGATGAAAATTTCCGCTGCCAAATTGAATAAATAAACGTGATACCACCAAAAATGGCCCGCGGCCGCCCGTTCCCCGGAACTAGGGATCGGGGGCTGTGACAGTAGCGTTATTTAAATCATTTCAATTTAGACACATTACATTTTACATAAACAACTCATTTTCACAAGATATTGTTTTACAAAAACAGTTTATTTTATTTAACTCATTTTACTTTGTTATTAAATTAACCACACACCTTTCTTTTATATAATTTGTTTTCTTATCGAATTTTCATATGATTTATAAAAGAAAACACTAAACAAGATTCACGACTAATTTTGTTAAACATTTCTTTAAACTCAAGTCATGAATCCTATTTTCACAAAACCTATGTATCTCACATGCATTTTTATGCTGACGTACCTATTTTCACATGTGTTTCAGGATATGATGCATAGGATTAATCAAGATACACTTAGGTGAACTTGGGCCTTAACGACATTAAAAGATGCAAGACTAGTTAATTATGTTATGCTTCTTTATGGTTAAGACATTGTAACTCTTTAGTCAATAAAACAAAATTTCAAATTTCCATGTGTTATGAAACAATGATTTTGTTACAACACTCCCCGACGTTTCCACCACGATTTGTTGTTTTTCGTGGTCGGGGTGTGACATTTTTCATGCAAGTTTAGTTTGTAAGTAAGCCTAAATGTTATCTCCAAGTCATTATATTGTTGCATTATAGAATGTTAGAAAATGTCGATTTGGTTGAGTTTTAGGTGTTGCCCTGGTCTTATTTCACAAACGTACTTTTCATTTTATATCTAAGAATTTTGTTTCAAAAGGTTATCTAAATTAATGGCCTACTAGTGGATTGATATGGTTAAAAAAAGGGTGTGCATATTCACACACCTTAATGCCTATTTCCACACCCTTTAAGACGTCTCGTATAGGCCTAGACGTGGCGTCTAGGGCCTTTAAGACGCCTCGTCTAGGCTTATACGAGGCGTCTAGGGTTTTTGTCTCCGACCAACCACTGAACCTTGTACAAGGTCAAATCAGTCACAACAGACAGGGCGTCTAGGCTTGTATGACAGAGTAATACGATAGAGCAAGACGCCTCGTCTAGGCCTAGATGGGGCATCTAGGGCTATACGAGGCGTCTATGTTTGAAATAAATAGGGACATGCAGAGCATTCTTCATCCACCCAAGACTTCTTGCTTCTGTTTCTTTGAACGAAATTTCTTCTTTGCCATCTTCTTTTGATCACATGTGAGGTGCTGAAGTGTCATCATACTAGGACGACAACTATGTCATTGGGCGGTATTCTGGCGAGTCATATGGGTGCTTGTAAAGGTTCTGGTAACAGTTATTAGCTTAACTGTTTTAATTACTTGTTTTAATTAATTATTTACTAATGATGATACCGTTTTTTGGAGGAGTCTGGCGTTCCCGATTCTAACGAGCAAGAGGAGGTTGTGTCTAGTGTACAAGGAAAACAAAACAGACCGTTTCTAGATTTGAACACGCATCCCCTTGTTTATGAAACATCCCCTGTAGATGACTCATACCATGATGGTGAACCATGTTATCTGACGCAACAAGGGTATCCGGATTATGGATACGGGTGTGAATATTCTTACGTGCAACAACACTATCCTGATGGATACGGAGGAGACGCTGGTCATCAACAATTCATTTCCCCGAGTAGTCCTTACATTCAACAAAACTATCCGGACGTTGGAGGACATGGTGGATACAGTGGATATGGTGGTGAGGTACCCCCCATCCCGGGCAATCCGTACTTAAAAAAGTACTTAAAAAAGCAGGTATCAAATTTGTTTAGTTAAGTTAGAGTTAGACAGATTAATTGTTATTATTATTGTTAAAAACCCTTTGAAAAACAACTTGACTCGAAATTTGCTATGAACCATTTTTATTTAATAGATCAAAAACGATGCCAATTAAATAATTTAACACGTCTTTTAAAACCCTTTGAAAAACACCTTTACATAAAACCTAACAATTTACATGGGTGTCCGACACAAGTTAATTATATTACACATCTTTTACAAACATTTCTCTTTATTGTAATTACCTTTTTATACACATGTGACTTTTTATCATATACAAATTTTTACACCGCTTTGTTAACAAATATTATTTTAAAATCCTGTATCAACTCTTCATTCTTTTCCTTTTTCTATTTCTTATGTTCTGCTCTCTACAGACAATCACTAACATATGTAGATGATGCTGAACAGGCTTGTGTTGTAGTTCAAGAACTCTCCATAATTATTTTAATGATTTTTTTTTTTGTCGATGAGATTATAATAATTATCAATGCTTATAAAATGAAACTCTTAACTTTAGTTGGACATATAAGAAAACAAATTTTAATTTGACATATAAGAAAACAATTCATCAGCGTCACCACAACATAAATAATTTTATGGACAACTTTAAAAAAAATATTTATGGACAGAAAGTCAAAGCTTTGTCTGAAGGCTGAAAATGGTCAAGCACACAAGAAAATCAAGCAGCATCCTTGTCCTCCTCCCTTGGGGGCGATTTGTTAAGATCAGGGAGCTTAACAAGTTTAGATGTTTTCGGCTTTCACACATTCCGCATCCCGAATGACAACGCTAGCAGAAGCAACAGCTTTAGCATTTCCTATGCTTGCTGCTTCACGTTCCTGTTGTGTATGCCACCTTATGTGGCTGTTAAGTGCCTTTTAATGGCATGGATCTCTTTTGCACACAAGGCATATCGCTGATTTTGATTTGTTCTTCGAAGATGACGACGTTGCGGGGTGGTGGAAGATGAGGTATCCTGCGATTAATTGATAAATCGAATTTTGAAATTAAAAATGATCAGTAGGGTTCAAAACGCAATATCCTCAATGCACAAATCAAACACATGGATCCCAAAAAAAAGAGATTAATTTTGCGGAACATCAAAATAAAATTTATACATAGATGTACATTGAATTACTATTTTTTTTAATATCTGAAATGCACATATTTGGGACTTTAGTAAACAATGCATTCGATAAACGACTACACAACAAAAACGAAAAAAAAAACCTTGTTGGAAATTTACTAGATTAGAGCATCACTAAATTTCAGGTAATGGCTGTTGAGTATATTTCTCCATGCAGTTAGGCATCTTATATATAGCTGGAAAGTGGAGTTAAACCCAACTTTTGAATTTGCATTATAACCCCTCAAATTTAACTTTCTTTTCAGATAGAAGACAATTTTATATTACACGATATAATGAAATTTAATGCTTAAGCAATAAAATAATACCAGGACTTATTTATACAACATTTGAAATTTAATGAATGAAGTCTTAGTGATTGAGCCATATTCACAAACAAGTATTAGTGAACGAGAAGCTACTAGCTACTATAAAAGGAGGCTCATTTGCTATTTGTGACAACCATTTCCCTTACAACTTCCAGAACTCTTAAACCCTATATTTGCAATCAAACTTGTTCGTGTGAATCAATTACAAATCAATAATGTACTATGCACACTTATCGATTCAAATTGGTTGAATATTGTGTGTTCTTATTTTTGTGAAAAAAAAATATAATTCTGGACGTTCAGGTTTAATTAATGGGTGAAGTTTAAGAATCCTTGTTACATCCTTAAGCATAGTAACAACTTCAACTGGATTCTTTTTGTGTTTTGCGTTGAAACCACTCCGCTTTTTCTTTGCAATGCACACTTTTTCTACTTGTGTGTTATACTCACCCCTTTCATATTAAAACTTAAAAAACTTCAAGTGCAAAGAGTAATGTAGCTACAAAAGGGGTATTTATTTTTGACATTTACAACTATTAGTATTAAAAGAAGATTATCTGATAATGAGATAATAAAAAACATATATTATCAAACCATTAAAAAACAATACCAAAATAATACAATTGCGAGAAGCTCCAACGAATGGATAATAAATAAGGATGAAATTTTACCATATATGCACAATCTTATTTCCGAGATCACCAATTCCAACCATGGATTCTTTTCACCATCACAATCTGAGTAAAGAAGATCCATGGACAATTATTCAAGAACACAATAATAAAACACAATAATCAAGTCCCAAGAGCCAAGGAATAGTCACAACCGCAGTATCTAGTCGCAAACCACAATTATTCGGTTCCTAACTAAAATATTTTAGTCCTACTACAATAATAACATAAATCCCACAAATATCCAAACCACAATAATCAAAGGATTTGTAACAGTTTGTGTAAATCTATTTATTTAATTTCATTAAAAAAAAACCTAATGTAACTTGCGTAATATAAGTAATATAAACTCAAAGAACACAAAAAATAGTAACGGTAAGAATAACAAAACACAAACAGATAACTAATATTGCGTTGGTAGAAAATACAATGTTCTATTTATAAATTTAGTACTATGATCCAAACAATAAATTCCAATGCAAAAAATAAATAAATAAATAAATAAATAGTCTCTTAAGTCATTTAAATAAATACCAAAACGGAAATGTTTTAACATAAATGCCTACGTTTTATTTTTGAAAATAAAGTTTAATTTATTCATGTTTTTACATATATGTTTAAAGGGTAAGTCTCATGCAAGAACAACCATTCTTGCTATTAGAACCATGAGAAACCAATGTGAACACAACAAAATAATCTCACCCCACCACCATCAAAAAATCTAAACACCCCCCCCCCCAAAGAACAAAACAAAAACCTAACCAACCACTCCCAAAAAATTAACCCCCAACCCACAAAAACTAATAAACCTAAACACCCCCCTCCCAAAAAAAAAAAAAAAAAAAAAAAGAACTAAACCTCCCACCTACCCTACGCAAGATAAATACCAAAAACTAAACCCTAAAGCAAAACTCGACAACTAAATGAAAAATAATTTTTTTATAAATAAGAAGATCTGGTTTTTAACGAAAAATAAAAAAAGAATTTTTTTTTTGTGTTTGTAAGTAGTTTTGGTTGTTTTCACATTGATTCACATTGATTCTTGTTTCTGGTGGTTCTCGCAATAAAAGATGGTTTCTAACGAATTTTTGCCCTATATATATATATATATATATAGGGAGGGGCTCATGCGAGAACCACCCTTATTGTGAGAACCTTGAGAACCAATGTGAACACAACCTAAAATAGCTAAAAAAAACCTGAAAAAAACCTAACCCCCCCCCCCCCAAGCTAAAATGCTAAAAACTAAACCCCCAAAAAACCTAAAAAAAATCTAAAAAAATAAAAAAAAAATCTAAAATTTTTTTTTAATATTTTTTATGCTCAAATCGCTACTTTTAGTGGCCAAAAAAAATTTTTTTTTTTTTGGCTTCGAAAAGTAGCGATTTTTATATAAAAATATTAAAAAAAATTTGTGTGATTTTTAGCTATTTTTAGGCATTTTTGGTGTGTTCACATTGATCTTCTCCCTTTATATATATATATATATATGGGAGGGTTATCTTGAGAACGCTAAATATCACGAGAACTGTGAGAACGAATCAAAAAACCAATCAAAACAAATTTTTTTTTAATACAAACCTCATTGTAATTAAGATACAACATCAAAAAACAAATTTAAAACATCAAATAATTTATTTCTCCTTTCAAAATCACTATTTTTAATTTTTTTACACATGTGTAAATATAACAGATTTACACATGTGTAAATGGCAAACTTACACGTCTAAATTTTCATTATTTACGAATTCACGTAAATTTAAACTTGTAAATTAAATTTCTAACATTTTATTCGGATAATAAGTGTAGAAAAAAATTTTAAATTTGGATTGTTTTTGACCAAGTTCTCGCGGTTTTTTCATTTGTGAACTCAGTGAACAAATCCTGACCATTTATTTACATCATCAAATCGTAAAATACACTTGTGTATTGATAATCAAGGGCTAGTATTATTTCACTAGTGTTTACAATCAAGGGGTTGCTCACTAATGAACCTAACCATATATATTTACATATATATATATATATATATATATGGCTTCTCTTAGGATCTCTACCCTATATATATATATATATATATATATATATATATATATATATATATATATATATATATATATGAGAAGGATCCGTTAGGAACCACCCTTTTTTGTGAGAACCGCGAGAACCAATGTGAACACAACCAAAAATACCTAAAAATAGCTAAAAAACACACAAAATTGTTTTTTTTTAACATTTTTTATAAAAAAAAATCGCTACTTTTAGTAGCAAAAAAATTTTTTTAAAAAAGTATTTTTTTGGTTACTAAAATAGCGATTTTAATGTAAAGAATATTAAAAAAATTGTGCGTTTTTTTTTTATTTTTTTTAGATTTCTTTTTAAGGCTTTTAGGGGTTTAGTTTTTAGCATTTTAGCTTGGAGGTGGGGGGTTTAGGTTTTTGGTTGGTTGGGAGGGGGTTTAGGTTTTTTTTAGGGGGGGGGGTGGTGGGTGGGGGTTAGTTTTTAGCATTTAGTTTGGGGGGGGGGGTTGGGTGGGGTGGTTTCGGTTTTTTTTTTTTTTATTTGGGGGGGGGGGGTGGGGGCTAAGATTTTTAGGTTTTTTAGCTATTTTAGGTTGTGTTCACATTGATTCTCGCAATAAAGGTGGTTCTTGTATGAATCTTACCCTATATATATATATTCAATCAACAATTACATTGATAAAACTTATATATGAGGCACATAAATGTGTACCTTTGGCATAATAATTGATACGTCCTTAGAATTCCACAATAGCAACATGTGTTTACTTCCTTCCTAAATCAAATAAGATATTCAAGAACACAAATATAAGTATTTAGACAATGTTATAGCATTAAACATGGATTCAATTCTGGATTAGTCAGAACACCTAAAAGCTTAATCAAACACATATACACAAAAAATAGGACAATTGTGTAGAACAATCAGATCTCTAGAAACACATCAACTTTCAAAAGTAGCAAACTTTTAATTAGGTAAGAAATTAAATAGAGAACTTGTGCCACATTGATCAAGAGATTTTTTCTAAACATATTAAGAAGATATACGCAAACAAATATGTGCTCATATAATCACTTTTGTACCTTGTCTAGAAACAGAAGTGCTTTTCTAGGTGCGTAGGACGATAAAGCAAGTGTATGCGCCGCTTTACTCTTGCACACTATAGAAGAAGATGGTTGAGTTGGATCATCCCACTTATCTCATTGTACTTATAAGGAGTAGGGTTGGTGGGTGCGGGAGATGCTCAAGTGACAGGCTGTGTATATCATATTATTCAAATAGCATGAATATAAAACACACGCCTCTAAAGTGGTTTTAGTTGATAGGTGCGAAAAGAAATATACGAGTTTCATTTAAACATTTTACATAAAAGAAAAAACTAATGTGTTTTATATTTTAATGTCCATCTTTTATCATTTACTAACAAATTTGTTGAGTCCTATTAAATATATTTTTTTATTTCTTTTTTGTTATTTAAAACTTTGAATGACTAGAACCTTCAAGGGGTTGGCGCAATGGCAAGCCATTGAGTATTTGCCTTTAACTCTTAGGGTGTGACAACCTATGACTTCAGGTTATTACCTAAACCTAACCATAGTTAATTTAATATACATTCATAGCACTGTATTTAACCAGGGTTGAAATCCTTAATCTCTACACTTCCAAAGTGCAAGGGTTTATTAGTTATTAGTTAAAAGATAGTTATATGGCGGTTAAAAGGTAGTTATATGGTGGTTACAAAGTTCAAGGGCTGTTTATGACATTTTAGAAGTTGGTAACCACCACCCTAAAGGGTGCGAAACTCCTTGGGAGGCACCCATTCACAAATCATAGCCATACAAGGATGAAGGGACACGATTTTTGGATCTTAGAGACGCGCCTCTTCACGTTTAATTACAATGACAAGATCTAGAGACACATCCATTCACGAAGGGACATGTCTCTACACTCGTACCCATTAGATTAGTATAAACAGGGATAGATAGTTTCATTTGTAATCATTCCATTGCATTCAAATTTCAGTATTCAATAAAGTTACGTTTATCATTTGCGATCTAGAGATCAAAGATCAATCTGGGCAACAATTGGTATCCGAGCATCAGGCTCTAGGCATCGCAGGGAATTCACGATCAGGTTTTATTATTCTTTCTCAATTCGCAAGTTAGTTTATTTTCGGTTCAGGGTCGAACCAGGGGTTAGGAATCTAGGGTTTTGATTCCGGGGTTTAGTGCGAATTAGATTGATTGTTTGTTACGCGTTGGGTTATACGCGGGGGTTAAGGATTAGAGGTTTGTTGAAACCAAGAAAGATAAAAGCTTTGAAAGTGAAGATTGTTCGGTCAGAAGACATGTCAGGAGCAACCAGACCAAATTCACAAATTGTAATTCAAAAGGAAGGAAGTTCTCTTTCCCAATTCCAGTGTCTTATTTTGAAAACAACAAACTATACGGTTTGGGCAATTCGCATCAAAACGATTTTGGAAGCGAATGGACTTTGGGAAACGATTGAACCGGTAGAAAATACGTAAATGGATGTTAAGAAAAATAAGGCGACAATTGCTTATCTGTTCCAAGCAATACCGGAGGATGTTGTATTGCAAGTTGCATGTTGCAAAACTACAAAGGAAATTTGAGAAAATCTCAAGACTAGACACGTTGGTGTTGATCGGGTACAGAAGGCTCAGTGGCATACACTTTTATCAGAATTCGAGTTAATGCAAATGAGGGAAGATGACGCTATAGACTCCTTCACCGCAAAGATAAACAGTGTAGTTACCCGAGTAAGGGAATTAGGGACAACACTAAGTCAACCAACTCTGGTACGCAAACTCCTAAATGTAGTGCCAGATAAGTCAAGACAAGTTGATGTTTACACATCACAACAACAACTCAGGCAGAGGAAGACAGTTTGGAAACCGCGAGCGTGGCAGGTTCAACCAACTGCGTGGAAACTGGCGAGACAATAAAGACAGGCAAAGCACTAAGAACGAAGGATCTTCGTATAGACCCAGAGGTGGAAGGTCTAAGAATTGGAGGAATTTTGGAAGAAACCAAACAGACACTTCAAGAAAGACTGTCCTGAGAAAGATGTTGTACAAGAACATTCAAATCTCGTCAAGGAAGACGAAGCACCCGTATTGCTAATGGCAATACAAGAAGAAATTGTTGTTCAAGAAAGGGTTCTACTAAACGAAGAACGCATAGAACCAGCAAGTTACGCCACAGAAGATGAAAGTCTATGGTATTTAGACAACGGGGCCAGCAACCACATGACAGGAGTGCGAAGTCACTTCAGAGAATTAGATGAAAAGGTGACAGGGTAAGTTCGGTTCGGTGACGGGTCACACCTAGAAATTAAAGGCATAGGTTCAATACTGCTGGAATGTCTGAACCAAGAACAGAAGATTGTTTCTCAAGTATACTACATTCCAAGTCTAAAAAGCAACATATTGAGCCTCGGACAACTTACAGAAATCGGGTGCAAAGTAGTAATGGATGGAGACTTACTAACAGTCCGCGACAAAAATAGAAAGTTACTAATGCGAGTCAGGAGAATGAGGAACAGGTTGTATAAAGTAAAGTTGAAGATTGGAAGGCCAATCGGCCTGCTCTCAAACACAGAAAATTTAGCATGGTTATGGCAGGCAAGGTTAGGCCATTTACACTTCGATGCTATTAAGTAAATGACTCGAAAGAACTTGGTACATGGAGTTCCTCAAATAAGTCATGCCAATCAAGTATGTGACGCATGCTTATTAGGAAAATATACTAGGACACCATTTCCAAATCAGGCAAAATTTCAGATCTTTGAGACTTCTGGATTTAGTCTATGGAGATTTGTGTGGTCCTATATCCCCACCAACACATGCTGGGAAGAAGTATATATTTCTACTTGTAGACGACTGTACTCGCTACATGTGGGCATATCTACTAACTTCCAAGGATCAAGCATTTGAAACTTTCAAGCAGTTCAAAGAGAAGGTGGAGACAAAAACTCAAACCAAGTTAAAAATGCTAAGGATGGACAAAGGAGGAGAATTCACGTCGGCTGAGTTCAACAAGTATCAAGGACAATGGCATAGTGAGACAGCTTACAGCGCCATATTCCCCACAACAAAACGGAGTAGTGGAAAGAAGAAACAGGAAGATGTTGTCAACTACTCGAAGTATGTTAAAGGCAATGAACATGCCACAAAATTTCTGGGGAGAAGCAATAAGACATATGTTATATTTATTAAACCAGATTCCAACCAAGGCTTTGGTAAACAAGACCCCGTATGAAGCATTGAATGGAAGAAAGCCGAATATGGAACACTTAAAGGTTTTTGGCTGCACAACATACGCTAAGGTATTACCACTTCCTCAAAAGAAGTTAGATGATAGAAGCACACCCATGGTTTACCTTGGAATAGAAGAAGGATCAAAGGCATACAGATTATATGATCTGGCGAAGAACAAGATATGTGTCAGTAGAGATGTAAAGTTCATAGAAGGTCAACCATGGAACTGGAATAGTTATATGGAAACGATAGATTCAGGGAATCCCGAATGGACAAACTTTGTCATTCAAGAAGATGACAACCCTTGGAAGAAAATGAACCAAATAGTCCTGGAAGTAGCGGGCCACATCATGATGATTCAGGAGTAGATCAGACAGAAGAACCAAACTCCTATGTAACCCTACCAGCACATTCGTACAATCAGAACTCAGCAGGAAGTTCAAGCAGATTATCAACTAGAGGTCCATCTACCTCTGAAAGTACAACAGAGAGTATTAGTGTCACTCCAGTGAAACTAAGAAGTCTCGAAGAACTATACGAAGAGAAAGAGGAAATTCAAGTAGATCATGTGACACCTGTGTGACACCCCGCGAAACGCTTAACAAAACTAGCTCCCTCAATGACTGTTTGCTAAATTTCGGGACGAAATTTCCTTCAAGTTGGGGATGATGTGACAACCCGAACTTTTAAGGTTAATCTCGCTAAATTTGATTCCTCGTTATTCCTCCTTCACTTTCATTACGACTAGTAAACGCGCCATAATTATGTTCAAAAAAAAATATTTGTGGGCTATATCACATTGGGCCGGTCCTCACTAGCCATTATGAGGCCCGATAAGCTAAGCATTGATGGACTGTTAACCGGCCCAACCCTTGTTTATTAGTTCGAATAATAAGCCCAGCCCAACATTCTTGTTTATTAGCTAACCGACCCATTTACTTTATTACTGGATTAGCCGGCCCAACACCCTATACGAATTATAATACAAATCAAACACACCAATTGAGTCTATAATTATAACAAACCCCACGCCATTATCGATAAACAACCCAGATCGTCCTAGCTTCCCTCTGATCGTTCATAGCCGATCGCTCATAGCCGAACTTTGGTGAACGATTATCTTTCCATCAGAATTCTCGGTTAGTACATAACATCTTGTCTTCTTTGTGGCCTTAGTTGATGTTTGTTAGTATAGGTTATGTAATAAAAGTTGTTCATTGAATAAAGTGGAGTTGATATAATCATGGCTGTCCTTGTTTGTCATGTGCGTGTGTTTGTGAATCATGTGAAAGTGTAGGCGGCTAGAATCATGTGAATCATGTGCGTGTGTTAAGCATGTGGCCGTCCAAGATTGGGATGTTGATCAACTATTGGACCGAGTGGAGGTCCAATGGGGGGAGGGCGGTTTGTGACACTTATTTGTGATTAATATGGTAAATTAATGAATGTGTAGACTGATATGCATGTGGGCTTCGGCCATTAACTTCTTATATGCATGTGGGTTTGTCAGTGGTGTGTTATTATTATTTTCAAGTGATTCATGTGAGTTGCATTAAATATTTTCGGTGGTCAAACATGCATCAAACTCTATTTGATTTGATTAAAGGTTGTGTTGTCATGCCATGAATGGACCAAACATCCACCAAATTGTTTGTAATTGTGCCGCCCCTATTTAATGATGATGTTGTTGACAATTCCAAAACCCAAAGTCCAAAGTCACAAAATTTGATATGTCGGCCACACTTAATTTACATATGTTGATGATATGTCGGCCATGATGTTGATGCCCCCTAAGTCATGAGATGATTGATGATGACAGTATAATATGTCATGTATATATTCGGTCACGTGATAATTTGACAGAACTTTGATTGTGTGTGTTAGTGTTGGCGAACCCTTATATATCATCGACGAACCCCTTTAAAGCAATTGCATGTGAATTCATTAATTGATATTATGATTGAGAATTGTTATTATAGCATGATCAAGGGTAGTGGCTATTGATATAAGATTTATATGTATCACACTTTGATGACATGATAATTAATCACTAAACAGATTGGTTGTTCGGATGGATGTTGAATTACAAGTAGTGATTTTAATTGTACATGGTTAGTGCATGAATAAATATATATAAATTTACGAAACAGTGGCATTGGTTATGTGATGTAAATGGTAGTTGGCTTAAATAGTTAAACATTAAGGTTATTTGATGATATTAGATGAATGGGTTAACTGTCATGAGTAGAATTACACGTGTGTATTACATGAATGTGCTTTATGTGGACACGAATACCTGAATTAAATGTACGTGGAAAATGTGGTTCATGCGCATGTAGAACTGACTGTTATCGGTAATCCTGTTAGGACGTATCTGATCAACTGTTTAACGAACGTTTAATCTAACCGAGCAAACCAAGGTGAGTTCACTGCACTTTTCTCAAGCATGCGTCCCGGTGGTTTGGGACAACTGGTAAACATTTGGAAGGGAAACATTGGGTAAATAACTTAATCGGTTTTGGTTATTGCCTGGAGGGCAATGGGGGTGATTAGTTGATAGCGCTATTAGGTGGGAAACCTCACACCGGGCCGTAAGGACGGGCGTGAACTAATTATCTGGGTATGGCTATGGTTGTTAGAGGCACACTCCTCGGATACATATGGGCACACTCCCTAGGGTATCTAACGATGGCAACATAGCAAACGGTCGTTAAGGGGTATCCACTCCCCGGATACACATGGGCACACTCCCTAGGGTATCTAACATGAACAACATCGAAACATCAAACATCTTAACAACAAACAACATATCGTTTTGTAAACTGTTTTACTCACATGACTGGTAACGCAACTTGGTAAACAAACACAAACCTTGAACTCACCAGCGTAGTCTGACACACTTGTTTACATGCTTGTAGGTGATTACTGAAGGAACTTGGGAGCTTGCTGTCTGATGCTGCTGGAGTGGTTGTGGTCATAATAAACCGTTATCTTAATTTGCTTTTGATACATTTCACATTGATACTTTATGCTTCCGCTCAATACTTTGGTTTTGGTTTAAACTACAAACAATACATTTCTTTCAATTGAGTATTTCAATACATTATTACTTGTGTTTGATATGATTGGTGGCTCTTTGTTGAATCGTTACACCTCCATTAGGGACACGCCCTAGGTGGTAATTTGGGGGTGTGACAGTTTGGTATCAGAGCCACTGGTTATAGAGAACTCGGTTTTAAAACGTTTTCATAAAACCAGACTATAACCGAATTGATCCAAACGATGACCATGACACTCGGCTTCAGACTGCAAGGTTCGTTCCTCCTTAGCTTATGCTTTATATGCCTAGTAAATGTAACTGTATTTATAGCATGCACGATATGACATGGTAGGCATCATGACACATTGATAGTGCAGCATAACACTTGCATCTAGTAAATTCAAATCTTGTTGGTAGTGCTTATTTTGTGTTGATTGGAATGGGAGAAACTTCAAACATAAGTTAAGAAGCATCGAGAGGAGCATGCAAACCGCCTTATTATCATGGGTGCACACATAATAATAACGCGTGGTGCATGCAAATCCCAATGAGGCTTAACGAGTGTGAGAGGGGTTCTTCCCTGTTTGTGTATGAATATGGTAGTTAATCGTTCTCAACGTGATAAACCTGAACACTTTCCTCGTTTTCGACCCCTGAATCAGTTCATTTCCATATGTAGAAACATGAGTGAACGAGGAAACGGACGTAGCAACTATTGATTGAAACTTTGTGTGCTTACTCTTTCTGTCATTTCTTTTCCTTTCTGCGTTAATACCCTCTTTTGGAAAGTTGTGAGTGTGCATTCTTTCGTTTAACTTGCGTTACGTCATCAACTCGACAGGCATGTCTACACCGTCCGCATCTTTCGACCAATCCCGGGCGCCAGGGAAGGCACCCGCTGATACTCATTCACCCCCGCGTCAGATGGAGACGCGTGCTGCTTATAGGAAGAGACTCGCACAGGGCGGGGAGTCTTCCTCCCGACCTACGCATGCACTACCAGTTAACCCCCTCAGCGCTCAGGCCGAGTCGGCTGTGAGTAAGGCCCTCCGAGATTATAACCAGATTCTAATAGAACAAAACCAAGTCTTAATGGAGCAGAATCAGAAATTACTAAGAAAGGTTGATACCCAAGGAGGGCGATTGGAAGCTCAAGAGAAGCAGATACAGGAACTTATTAGGAGGACTACTGACTTGAAGGCAGAAGCCCTAAAAGGGCGTGAGGTACAAGGTCTGATACTGAGAGACGCTCGAGTGGATCGCGAAAGGCTTAACTCGCAGGCCGAAACGATAGGTATGATAGATTGGAGGGTCCATCACTTGGAGGAAGCTCGCTTCGCACCTGAACCCGAGCCAGCCCCAGTCCCGGCACCTCCCGAACCAGAGGCGGAAGGGTCTGATGAAGAACCCGAAGAGGAAGAAGAAGATCCGGAAGAGGAGGAAGAAGAGCCAGAGGAGGTCTCGGATAATGACGAAGACGATGATGATGGTAGTGACCTCGGGGATGGTGACGTGGACGACTGACTCGTCTTTCAATCGTTTATCTAGTTATTTTTTTTTTCTTTCAGTTGTTTTCGTACAAACAATCATGGTGATTAAAACTTTTGCGAATATTCGATGTAGTGACTTATATGGTTTGATTTGAATGGATTTCTTATTTTATCGTTTAAGGGATATTACTTGTACTGAGTCGTCACCTTACCTCTTTTTATCTTTGCACCACAAGAGTCACATCTTTGACACCACTACAGTTACCTTAATTATGGTAAACCCCTCGCTGGCCTTTGTACACTAATTATGTATTGATATTAAATAATCCCTAATTTACCAAAACAAACCCTATCTTTCTCAATCTTGGACGGTAGCCTCATCTCTCTCGAAACCCCCCCCCCCTCCTGAGGTCGACGACGATATCAAGAAAAGCCAGCCTAGTCGCAACCCTTTCTTGCGTGTTAACAAGTCGCAGTGTGTCGTTTGTCGGGTTAGTGTTCCATCATAGTTAACTATTATTGACTGACGCATGATATGTGTATTTAATTGTGTTATACATGGTGTATGCGTGATTTGTGTTCTGTTATCATGTGAGTATGTCGCTTGATGAATGAGAACCATGATGTTTTAGGGCATAGAACTCAGTAATTATAAATTGTTATTGTGTGACTGGTTTTGGTTAGTAACTCTTGATTCTTGCCTGCAATATTCATCGTTGTATGGTATTGTTCATGTGTGATATTGAAGGTATGATTTTCATATATGATTGATTAATCATGTGATAATATGTGAATCCTGGTGCATTGGTTGAATAGGGATAGTTACCGTGGTTAATAATCTGATTTCCTGATCTTACTTTATATGCATATCATGTTCCGATAACCCTTGCATGATTTTGTTGTATATGTGCTTTGAAACCACCATACCATGATTTCCACTGATCACAAAATTAGCCCCAGGCGTTGTAAAGTATCTATAGATCGAGTTCGTCGGAACTTACTTTAAACCATTGCTTTAGATCAATTTTCGGGACGAAAATTCTTTCAAGTTGGGGATGATGTGACACCCCGCGAAACGCTTAACAAAACTAGCTCCCTCAGTGACTGTTTGCTAAATTTCGGGACGAAATTTCCTTCAAGTTGGGGATGATGTGACAACCCGAACTTTTAAGGTTAATCTCGCTAAATTTGATTCCTCGTTATTCCTCCTTCACTTTCATTACGACTAGTAAACGCGCCATAATTATGTTCAAAAAAAAAAAATATTTGTGGGCTATATCACATTGGGCTGGTCCTCACTAGCCATTATGAGGCCCGATAAGCTAAGCATTGATGGACTGTTAACCGGCCCAACCCTTGTTTATTAGTTCGAATAATAAGCCCAGCCCAACATTCTTGTTTATTAGCTAACCGACCCATTTACTTTATTACTGGATTAGCTGGCCCAACACCCTATACGAATTATAATACAAATCAAACACACCAATTGAGTCTATAATTATAACAAACCCCACGCCATTATCGATAAACAACCCAGATCGTCCTAGCTTCCCTCTGATCGTTCATAGCCGATCGCTCATAGCCGAACTTTGGTGAACGATTATCTTTCCATCAGAATTCTCGGTTAGTACATAACATCTTGTCTTCTTTGTGGCCTTAGTTGATGTTTGTTAGTATAGGTTATGTAATAAAAGTTGTTCATTGAATAAAGTGGAGTTGATATAATCATGGCTGTCCTTGTTTGTCATGTGCGTGTGTTTGTGAATCATGTGAAAGTGTAGGCGGCTAGAATCATGTGAATCATGTGCGTGTGTTAAGCATGTGGCCGTCCAAGATTGGGATGTTGATCAACTATTGGACCGAGTGGAGGTCCAATGGGGGGAGGGCGGTTTGTGACACTTATTTGTGATTAATATGGTAAATTAATGAATGTGTAGACTGATATGCATGTGGGCTTCGGCCATTAACTTCTTATATGCATGTGGGTTTGTCAGTGGTGTGTTATTATTATTTTCAAGTGATTCATGTGA
Organism: Helianthus annuus; assembly: GCF_002127325.2. NCBI lineage: Eukaryota > Viridiplantae > Streptophyta > Magnoliopsida > Asterales > Asteraceae > Helianthus > Helianthus annuus. The sequence continues at coordinate 154,581,409 of NC_035443.2, forward strand.
GTTGCATTAAATATTTTCGGTGGTCAAACATGCATCAAACTCTATTTGATTTGATTAAAGGTTGTGTTGTCATGCCATGAATGGACCAAACATCCACCAAATTGTTTGTAATTGTGCCGCCCCTATTTAATGATGATGTTGTTGACAATTCCAAAACCCAAAGTCCAAAGTCACAAAATTTGATATGTCGGCCACACTTAATTTACATATGTTGATGATATGTCGGCCATGATGTTGATGCCCCCTAAGTCATGAGATGATTGATGATGACAGTATAATATGTCATGTATATATTCGGTCACGTGATAATTTGACAGAACTTTGATTGTGTGTGTTAGTGTTGGCGAACCCTTATATATCATCGACGAACCCCTTTAAAGCAATTGCATGTGAATTCATTAATTGATATTATGATTGAGAATTGTTATTATAGCATGATCAAGGGTAGTGGCTATTGATATAAGATTTATATGTATCACACTTTGATGACATGATAATTAATCACTAAACAGATTGGTTGTTCGGATGGATGTTGAATTACAAGTAGTGATTTTAATTGTACATGGTTAGTGCATGAATAAATATATATAAATTTACGAAACAGTGGCATTGGTTATGTGATGTAAATGGTAGTTGGCTTAAATAGTTAAACATTAAGGTTATTTGATGATATTAGATGAATGGGTTAACTGTCATGAGTAGAATTACACGTGTGTATTACATGAATGTGCTTTATGTGGACACGAATACCTGAATTAAATGTACGTGGAAAATGTGGTTCATGCGCATGTAGAACTGACTGTTATCGGTAATCCTGTTAGGACGTATCTGATCAACTGTTTAACGAACGTTTAATCTAACCGAGCAAACCAAGGTGAGTTCACTGCACTTTTCTCAAGCATGCGTCCCGGTGGTTTGGGACAACTGGTAAACATTTGGAAGGGAAACATTGGGTAAATAACTTAATCGGTTTTGGTTATTGCCTGGAGGGCAATGGGGGTGATTAGTTGATAGCGCTATTAGGTGGGAAACCTCACACCGGGCCGTAAGGACGGGCGTGAACTAATTATCTGGGTATGGCTATGGTTGTTAGAGGCACACTCCTCGGATACATATGGGCACACTCCCTAGGGTATCTAACGATGGCAACATAGCAAACGGTCGTTAAGGGGTATCCACTCCCCGGATACACATGGGCACACTCCCTAGGGTATCTAACATGAACAACATCGAAACATCAAACATCTTAACAACAAACAACATATCGTTTTGTAAACTGTTTTACTCACATGACTGGTAACGCAACTTGGTAAACAAACACAAACCTTGAACTCACCAGCGTAGTCTGACACACTTGTTTACATGCTTGTAGGTGATTACTGAAGGAACTTGGGAGCTTGCTGTCTGATGCTGCTGGAGTGGTTGTGGTCATAATAAACCGTTATCTTAATTTGCTTTTGATACATTTCACATTGATACTTTATGCTTCCGCTCAATACTTTGGTTTTGGTTTAAACTACAAACAATACATTTCTTTCAATTGAGTATTTCAATACATTATTACTTGTGTTTGATATGATTGGTGGCTCTTTGTTGAATCGTTACACCTCCATTAGGGACACGCCCTAGGTGGTAATTTGGGGGTGTGACAGTTTGGTATCAGAGCCACTGGTTATAGAGAACTCGGTTTTAAAACGTTTTCATAAAACCAGACTATAACCGAATTGATCCAAACGATGACCATGACACTCGGCTTCAGACTGCAAGGTTCGTTCCTCCTTAGCTTATGCTTTATATGCCTAGTAAATGTAACTGTATTTATAGCATGCACGATATGACATGGTAGGCATCATGACACATTGATAGTGCAGCATAACACTTGCATCTAGTAAATTCAAATCTTGTTGGTAGTGCTTATTTTGTGTTGATTGGAATGGGAGAAACTTCAAACATAAGTTAAGAAGCATCGAGAGGAGCATGCAAACCGCCTTATTATCATGGGTGCACACATAATAATAACGCGTGGTGCATGCAAATCCCAATGAGGCTTAACGAGTGTGAGAGGGGTTCTTCCCTGTTTGTGTATGAATATGGTAGTTAATCGTTCTCAACGTGATAAACCTGAACACTTTCCTCGTTTTCGACCCCTGAATCAGTTCATTTCCATATGTAGAAACATGAGTGAACGAGGAAACGGACGTAGCAACTATTGATTGAAACTTTGTGTGCTTACTCTTTCTGTCATTTCTTTTCCTTTCTGCGTTAATACCCTCTTTTGGAAAGTTGTGAGTGTGCATTCTTTCGTTTAACTTGCGTTACGTCATCAACTCGACAGGCATGTCTACACCGTCCGCATCTTTCGACCAATCCCGGGCGCCAGGGAAGGCACCCGCTGATACTCATTCACCCCCGCGTCAGATGGAGACGCGTGCTGCTTATAGGAAGAGACTCGCACAGGGCGGGGAGTCTTCCTCCCGACCTACGCATGCACTACCAGTTAACCCCCTCAGCGCTCAGGCCGAGTCGGCTGTGAGTAAGGCCCTCCGAGATTATAACCAGATTCTAATAGAACAAAACCAAGTCTTAATGGAGCAGAATCAGAAATTACTAAGAAAGGTTGATACCCAAGGAGGGCGATTGGAAGCTCAAGAGAAGCAGATACAGGAACTTATTAGGAGGACTACTGACTTGAAGGCAGAAGCCCTAAAAGGGCGTGAGGTACAAGGTCTGATACTGAGAGACGCTCGAGTGGATCGCGAAAGGCTTAACTCGCAGGCCGAAACGATAGGTATGATAGATTGGAGGGTCCATCACTTGGAGGAAGCTCGCTTCGCACCTGAACCCGAGCCAGCCCCAGTCCCGGCACCTCCCGAACCAGAGGCGGAAGGGTCTGATGAAGAACCCGAAGAGGAAGAAGAAGATCCGGAAGAGGAGGAAGAAGAGCCAGAGGAGGTCTCGGATAATGACGAAGACGATGATGATGGTAGTGACCTCGGGGATGGTGACGTGGACGACTGACTCGTCTTTCAATCGTTTATCTAGTTATTTTTTTTTTCTTTCAGTTGTTTTCGTACAAACAATCATGGTGATTAAAACTTTTGCGAATATTCGATGTAGTGACTTATATGGTTTGATTTGAATGGATTTCTTATTTTATCGTTTAAGGGATATTACTTGTACTGAGTCGTCACCTTACCTCTTTTTATCTTTGCACCACAAGAGTCACATCTTTGACACCACTACAGTTACCTTAATTATGGTAAACCCCTCGCTGGCCTTTGTACACTAATTATGTATTGATATTAAATAATCCCTAATTTACCAAAACAAACCCTATCTTTCTCAATCTTGGACGGTAGCCTCATCTCTCTCGAAACCCCCCCCCCCCTCCTGAGGTCGACGACGATATCAAGAAAAGCCAGCCTAGTCGCAACCCTTTCTTGCGTGTTAACAAGTCGCAGTGTGTCGTTTGTCGGGTTAGTGTTCCATCATAGTTAACTATTATTGACTGACGCATGATATGTGTATTTAATTGTGTTATACATGGTGTATGCGTGATTTGTGTTCTGTTATCATGTGAGTATGTCGCTTGATGAATGAGAACCATGATGTTTTAGGGCATAGAACTCAGTAATTATAAATTGTTATTGTGTGACTGGTTTTGGTTAGTAACTCTTGATTCTTGCCTGCAATATTCATCGTTGTATGGTATTGTTCATGTGTGATATTGAAGGTATGATTTTCATATATGATTGATTAATCATGTGATAATATGTGAATCCTGGTGCATTGGTTGAATAGGGATAGTTACCGTGGTTAATAATCTGATTTCCTGATCTTACTTTATATGCATATCATGTTCCGATAACCCTTGCATGATTTTGTTGTATATGTGCTTTGAAACCACCATACCATGATTTCCACTGATCACAAAATTAGCCCCAGGCGTTGTAAAGTATCTATAGATCGAGTTCGTCGGAACTTACTTTAAACCATTGCTTTAGATCAATTTTCGGGACGAAAATTCTTTCAAGTTGGGGATGATGTGACACCCCGCGAAACGCTTAACAAAACTAGCTCCCTCAGTGACTGTTTGCTAAATTTCGGGACGAAATTTCCTTCAAGTTGGGGATGATGTGACAACCCGAACTTTTAAGGTTAATCTCGCTAAATTTGATTCCTCGTTATTCCTCCTTCACTTTCATTACGACTAGTAAACGCGCCATAATTATGTTCAAAAAAAAAAATATTTGTGGGCTATATCACATTGGGCCGGTCCTCACTAGCCATTATGAGGCCCGATAAGCTAAGCATTGATGGACTGTTAACCGGCCCAACCCTTGTTTATTAGTTCGAATAATAAGCCCAGCCCAACATTCTTGTTTATTAGCTAACCGACCCATTTACTTTATTACTGGATTAGCTGGCCCAACACCCTATACGAATTATAATACAAATCAAACACACCAATTGAGTCTATAATTATAACAAACCCCACGCCATTATCGATAAACAACCCAGATCGTCCTAGCTTCCCTCTGATCGTTCATAGCCGATCGCTCATAGCCGAACTTTGGTGAACGATTATCTTTCCATCAGAATTCTCGGTTAGTACATAACATCTTGTCTTCTTTGTGGCCTTAGTTGATGTTTGTTAGTATAGGTTATGTAATAAAAGTTGTTCATTGAATAAAGTGGAGTTGATATAATCATGGCTGTCCTTGTTTGTCATGTGCGTGTGTTTGTGAATCATGTGAAAGTGTAGGCGGCTAGAATCATGTGAATCATGTGCGTGTGTTAAGCATGTGGCCGTCCAAGATTGGGATGTTGATCAACTATTGGACCGAGTGGAGGTCCAATGGGGGGAGGGCGGTTTGTGACACTTATTTGTGATTAATATGGTAAATTAATGAATGTGTAGACTGATATGCATGTGGGCTTCGGCCATTAACTTCTTATATGCATGTGGGTTTGTCAGTGGTGTGTTATTATTATTTTCAAGTGATTCATGTGAGTTGCATTAAATATTTTCGGTGGTCAAACATGCATCAAACTCTATTTGATTTGATTAAAGGTTGTGTTGTCATGCCATGAATGGACCAAACATCCACCAAATTGTTTGTAATTGTGCCGCCCCTATTTAATGATGATGTTGTTGACAATTCCAAAACCCAAAGTCCAAAGTCACAAAATTTGATATGTCGGCCACACTTAATTTACATATGTTGATGATATGTCGGCCATGATGTTGATGCCCCCTAAGTCATGAGATGATTGATGATGACAGTATAATATGTCATGTATATATTCGGTCACGTGATAATTTGACAGAACTTTGATTGTGTGTGTTAGTGTTGGCGAACCCTTATATATCATCGACGAACCCCTTTAAAGCAATTGCATGTGAATTCATTAATTGATATTATGATTGAGAATTGTTATTATAGCATGATCAAGGGTAGTGGCTATTGATATAAGATTTATATGTATCACACTTTGATGACATGATAATTAATCACTAAACAGATTGGTTGTTCGGATGGATGTTGAATTACAAGTAGTGATTTTAATTGTACATGGTTAGTGCATGAATAAATATATATAAATTTACGAAACAGTGGCATTGGTTATGTGATGTAAATGGTAGTTGGCTTAAATAGTTAAACATTAAGGTTATTTGATGATATTAGATGAATGGGTTAACTGTCATGAGTAGAATTACACGTGTGTATTACATGAATGTGCTTTATGTGGACACGAATACCTGAATTAAATGTACGTGGAAAATGTGGTTCATGCGCATGTAGAACTGACTGTTATCGGTAATCCTGTTAGGACGTATCTGATCAACTGTTTAACGAACGTTTAATCTAACCGAGCAAACCAAGGTGAGTTCACTGCACTTTTCTCAAGCATGCGTCCCGGTGGTTTGGGACAACTGGTAAACATTTGGAAGGGAAACATTGGGTAAATAACTTAATCGGTTTTGGTTATTGCCTGGAGGGCAATGGGGGTGATTAGTTGATAGCGCTATTAGGTGGGAAACCTCACACCGGGCCGTAAGGACGGGCGTGAACTAATTATCTGGGTATGGCTATGGTTGTTAGAGGCACACTCCTCGGATACATATGGGCACACTCCCTAGGGTATCTAACGATGGCAACATAGCAAACGGTCGTTAAGGGGTATCCACTCCCCGGATACACATGGGCACACTCCCTAGGGTATCTAACATGAACAACATCGAAACATCAAACATCTTAACAACAAACAACATATCGTTTTGTAAACTGTTTTACTCACATGACTGGTAACGCAACTTGGTAAACAAACACAAACCTTGAACTCACCAGCGTAGTCTGACACACTTGTTTACATGCTTGTAGGTGATTACTGAAGGAACTTGGGAGCTTGCTGTCTGATGCTGCTGGAGTGGTTGTGGTCATAATAAACCGTTATCTTAATTTGCTTTTGATACATTTCACATTGATACTTTATGCTTCCGCTCAATACTTTGGTTTTGGTTTAAACTACAAACAATACATTTCTTTCAATTGAGTATTTCAATACATTATTACTTGTGTTTGATATGATTGGTGGCTCTTTGTTGAATCGTTACACCTCCATTAGGGACACGCCCTAGGTGGTAATTTGGGGGTGTGACAGTTTGGTATCAGAGCCACTGGTTATAGAGAACTCGGTTTTAAAACGTTTTCATAAAACCAGACTATAACCGAATTGATCCAAACGATGACCATGACACTCGGCTTCAGACTGCAAGGTTCGTTCCTCCTTAGCTTATGCTTTATATGCCTAGTAAATGTAACTGTATTTATAGCATGCACGATATGACATGGTAGGCATCATGACACATTGATAGTGCAGCATAACACTTGCATCTAGTAAATTCAAATCTTGTTGGTAGTGCTTATTTTGTGTTGATTGGAATGGGAGAAACTTCAAACATAAGTTAAGAAGCATCGAGAGGAGCATGCAAACCGCCTTATTATCATGGGTGCACACATAATAATAACGCGTGGTGCATGCAAATCCCAATGAGGCTTAACGAGTGTGAGAGGGGTTCTTCCCTGTTTGTGTATGAATATGGTAGTTAATCGTTCTCAACGTGATAAACCTGAACACTTTCCTCGTTTTCGACCCCTGAATCAGTTCATTTCCATATGTAGAAACATGAGTGAACGAGGAAACGGACGTAGCAACTATTGATTGAAACTTTGTGTGCTTACTCTTTCTGTCATTTCTTTTCCTTTCTGCGTTAATACCCTCTTTTGGAAAGTTGTGAGTGTGCATTCTTTCGTTTAACTTGCGTTACGTCATCAACTCGACAGGCATGTCTACACCGTCCGCATCTTTCGACCAATCCCGGGCGCCAGGGAAGGCACCCGCTGATACTCATTCACCCCCGCGTCAGATGGAGACGCGTGCTGCTTATAGGAAGAGACTCGCACAGGGCGGGGAGTCTTCCTCCCGACCTACGCATGCACTACCAGTTAACCCCCTCAGCGCTCAGGCCGAGTCGGCTGTGAGTAAGGCCCTCCGAGATTATAACCAGATTCTAATAGAACAAAACCAAGTCTTAATGGAGCAGAATCAGAAATTACTAAGAAAGGTTGATACCCAAGGAGGGCGATTGGAAGCTCAAGAGAAGCAGATACAGGAACTTATTAGGAGGACTACTGACTTGAAGGCAGAAGCCCTAAAAGGGCGTGAGGTACAAGGTCTGATACTGAGAGACGCTCGAGTGGATCGCGAAAGGCTTAACTCGCAGGCCGAAACGATAGGTATGATAGATTGGAGGGTCCATCACTTGGAGGAAGCTCGCTTCGCACCTGAACCCGAGCCAGCCCCAGTCCCGGCACCTCCCGAACCAGAGGCGGAAGGGTCTGATGAAGAACCCGAAGAGGAAGAAGAAGATCCGGAAGAGGAGGAAGAAGAGCCAGAGGAGGTCTCGGATAATGACGAAGACGATGATGATGGTAGTGACCTCGGGGATGGTGACGTGGACGACTGACTCGTCTTTCAATCGTTTATCTAGTTATTTTTTTTTCAAACTCAGATGAAGATGTTTTCAAATCTCAGATGAAGATCAAGTTTGAAATGAGCGATCTAGGATTGCTAGCATATTATCTGGGAATAGAAGTTATTCAAGCAGGGGGTGAGATAGCCATCAAGCAGTCAGGCTATATCAACAAGATACTCAAAGACGCTGATATGATAACCTGCAACGACACAAAGATTCCTATGAATCCAGGAACACATTTAACAAAGACTGAAGAAGGAGATCTAGTAGATGCAACACAGTACAGAAGCCTGATAGGTTCTCTCAGGTACTTATTGCATACAAGGCCAGATCTATGTTACCCAGTCAGTTTGCTTAGTAGATTCATGCAAGAACCAAAGGAGCAACACTTGAAAGTAGTGAAGCAAATATTACGTTATATCAAAGGAACTAAAGAGCATGGAATCATCTACAAGAAGCAAGGAGGATGTAAGATCACAGGTTATAGTGATAGCAGTTTTGGAGTTAATACAGACAAAGGAAAAGGAACAACTGGTCTGCTATTCTATTTTGGAGAATCACCTGTAACCTGGTGTACACAAAAGCAACAGACAGTGGCATTATCATCGTGTGAATCAAAATTCATGGCAGCCACTGCAGCAGCATGCCAAGCACTATGGCTTAAAAGATTGTTAAGTGAAATTACAGGCTGGAAGGAAGAGAAGATAACACTTAGGGTGGATAATGTTTCTGCAATAGCAATCATGAGGAATCCACTCATTCATGGAAGAAGCAAGCACATTGATACACGCTATCATTTCATAAGAGAATGCGTGGAGAAAGAAGATATCACTGTGGAACACATAAGTGGAGAACTACAAAGGCACTAGCAAGGGTCAAGTTTGCTACAATGCGAGAACTACTCGGAGTTCAAGATATGCAACAACTTAAGGATGTTCATGATTAAGGGGGTGAATGAAATCCTTAATCTCTACACATCCAAAGTGCAGGGGTTTATTAGTTATTAGTTAAAAGATAGTTATATGGCTGTTAAGAGGTAGTTATATGGCGGTTACAAAGTTCAGGGGCTGTTTATGACATTTCAGAAGTTGGTAACCACCACCCTAAAGGGTGCGAAACCCCTTGGGAGGCACCCATTCACAAATCGCAGCCATACAAGGATGAAGGGACGCGACTTTTGGATCTTAGAGTCGCACCTCTTCACATTTAATTACAACCACAAGATCTAGAGACACATCCATTCACGAAGGGACATGTCTCTACACTCGTACCCATTAGATTAGTATAAATAGGGATATATAGTTTCATTTGTAATCATTCCATTGTATTCAAATTTCAGTATTCAATAAAGTTACATTTATCATTTGCGATCTAGAGATCAAAGATCATTCTGGGCAACAAGGGTTAGTTAAATGAGTCTACATTAGTAATTCGGGAAATTACCGAAACACACATGTGATAACTCTCAAACGTTGGTGACTAATACAAATAATTACAAGCGGACGATTTACATGATTAGTGTGAATTATGTGTTTTAAATATGGATTGCGTGAGTTAGGTGTCTTGGTGTGATAGTTGCATACTTAGGGGGATGTCTAGATTATTTGTGAAAGTTTACTAAACTACTCCTAACCATAAACCCTCCCTCACAAATCATTATACGATAGTTGCAATTCATTCTTCTCTAATCACTCTCTAATCATTTTGGTTGCACATCACACAAATCATCAGACTTGATCTTTCAATCCATCTAGAATCAATCTAAGGTAATTGCTTTGTGATTGTACGTTGATATCTTTGATCTCTGATTTCATGCAAACACTAGAGGTCCAAACATTTGGTTCTGTGTTTAGTTAATAATCCTGATAGAATATGCTAGTTTGAGAATGAACGTATAAGTGTTTGCCTAGTATTAGGACACAATTGGTATACTAGAATTGTTAAAGTGTTGCTTGATTCATATGGTAGATTAGGGTTTTGATGGTGCTGATTGTGATTGTAACTGTTGTATTGCAGTTTTGCTTTTGTTAATTTTGTGTGTTGTTTGTCCAGAGTAACAGTTAGGCTTTGTGAAGTCACAAAGTCCGAATTTAATCATGTCAGGACTTGTGTGTTTTAAAGATAAGAGTTTGTTAAATTTTGATATACTAGTCAGAGTTTATCAATAAAGATTAGAGTTTATCATATCATTAATTTTCAAGTTAAAACAGAAAGTTTAAGGTTTTAAATCTTACATGTGGCCCGAATTTAGCATGATTGTCAGGGTTTTCACATACGTAATAGGGAGTCAGGGTTTGCCACTTGGGGTCCGAGTTTATACCAAACGAGTCAGAGTTTAGTTATTCATCAGAGTTTGTTTAAAACAAAATGGAATATGCGGGTTTAAACAAGAATGTCAGGTTCGAGTATCTTTGATTATTTATTGCCGGGTATTATTTAAAGGATTTGGACCAAACTGATTACATGTGGGTCAGGGTTTTGGATATAAGGGGGTCCGGGTTTTGAGAGTAGAAAGGGTTCCAAGTTTTGGTTAAGTCCACACAGACTCCCATATTCAGAGTTTATTGATTGAGAATGCATGAGTCCGAGTTTGGTAAGTTTATTGTGGTCCGAATTTGGTTAGTTAAACATCAGGGTTTCTTTCTTATACTTCACCTAAGGGCCGACGACACACACACACACACACACACACACACACACACACATATATATATATATATATATATATATATATATATATATATATATGTATATATATATATATATGTATATATATAATCTGGCATGATTCAGACTTTAACTGTGTCAGGATATAGATCCATGTGGGATCCGAACATGTAACTATAATCATGTTCAGGACATAAAACTCGAATGACCGATCTTCTATGCTTATTATAGTTTTTGTTTTTGAGTGATTTAAAAATATAACATGCAAATGAATTTGAACGGTATACATAGTCTGAATAACCCACGCAAAGTATTGAACCAAACTTGTTTTGTTTGTGGGTCAATGTGGATAGTTAGTCACGGTCCTTTTATTCTTAAACGGTGTCCGTGTATACAAAGTATGTTAAAGATATACAAATGTGTTAACATATATGGTCCGAATTTATGTATGTGTATATGATTGGTTGTGTGAGTGTATGTGAAATCTGTATTCTCAATTCACCAACTGTTGTCACCAACCAGAGAAACCACTTTGTGTTAAACTTGTAAACTTGACCACACTAAACATTGTTGTTTGGACTTAGGGTATTTCAAGACCCTACTCGTATAGTCACTTATATGACATTATACCTTAGGTCGCGTGTAATGGACCTAACCATTAATTAACACTAGAAGTACGTTATCATACCGAGCAAACTAAGGTGAGTTCACTACTCTTCACAAGCATGCGTCCCGGGGAGGGACAAACAAACTAATATTCGGAGGAGGAATACTACTTTATTACTTTGGTTTAATTTTGATGTTAGTTATTAAACTCAACTCTATCACAAAAGTCCATACTTACTACCGAACTAGGTACCGGGGAGGCAACGAGGTATTAGTTGATTGCGCTATTAGGCTTGACAAACCTCACACTGTACCGGGGAGGACGGGCATGAACTAATAACCTTAATTAGGGCAAATAAACATAAAGTCACTTCAATATCGAGTTTATTATTGGCATGTCTTTAAACTAAACACTTACATGATTTTCGTAAACAAAACTGTGAACTTAAAGCTGATACACTTTTTCTGCATGCTTGCAGGTCGTTAGGTAACTTCATGAAATAGAGCTTGCAATCGGAGGAGCTGTGGATGTCATGGGTCATGCCGATGTTAACATATTTGATGTTATGTCTTGCGAACAAGTTGTTTTCAAACATTTAGAACTATTTCAAATGCTTCCGTTGAACGTATTTTGTTTTAAACAGATGATTGAATTATACATTTCACGTTGAATGAGATTTCAAGTTTATTATATTACTATTAGTTCAATGTGATTAGTGGCTAGATCCTGGTATGTCACACGCCTCGTGGTGGTTTCCGCATGTGGTACTTTGGGAGTGTGACACTTTGGTAGCAGAGCCACTCGTTATAGTGAACTAGGTTTTTAAAACGTTTTATAAAACCAGACTATAACTAAATAAGTTCCGAAGGCGACCATGACACTACGCTCCAGATTGCGGTTCGTCTTTACTTACTGTATACATTTTACACTTAGCATAGACATACGCATTGCATTGCATTGCATATAGTTTCTTACACAGTAATGAAGCATCTCTAGAATTTCATGATTCTTATCGTTTTAACAACACCTTAGTTTTTAACACTCGAATCTGAGGATCTTTTGACGCAAGTTAAGAGGAATTGAGATGAATATGCAAATCACATTAGCATTATGAGTGCACACGTAATAATAATTTGAGGTGTATGTGAGTCCCAGTGAGGCTTAGCAAGTGTGAAAGGATTCTGACCCATTATCCGACATAATTAGGGATTCAACAATCTATAGTCACCACAATGATTGATTTATATTCAATCGTGATTCTTACTCTTTCCACTCTTCTTGTGAATACAGAATCATGAATGGACGAGGTGGACGTGGTGGTGGACACGGTGATGGCCGCGGTGGTGGACGTGCCAACATTGTCATGACTCAGGCGGAGTTGACGGATCTCATCAACACGCGTGTGGGCTGAGGCCCTAGCAGCTCAGCAAGCTGGTACGACATTCACAATAAGACGATTCTTTTTCTTTATTCACATACTCAAATTTTCATTCATACGTTGAACATTCTTCACCTCCAGGTCAACACGTGAAACAGAATCAAAACAATCTGCCAATCTGTACTTTCAAGGCGTTCATGGATTGCAAGCCGCAAACATTTAATGGAACTGAATGAGCAGTGGGACTTCTTAGCTTGTTTGAAAAGGCTGAATCGGGGTTTTCTATGTGTAATTGTCTGATGTGGGGACAGAGTGAAGTATGCTTCAGGAACACTAGAGGACGGTGCCTTAACTTGGTGGAATACCCAAGTTCAAATGCTGGAAATTCATATGACGAATGCTACAACATGGGATGATTTCAAGGAGTTGTTACGAGAGGAGTACTGTCCTCATGACCAAATTCAGAGCTGGAGAATGAGTACTGTCATCTGAAGATGGTGGGATCCGAGATCGAAGCTTATACGAAGCGAAATCATGAGCTTGCAGGCATGTGCCCAAACTTATTGAGCCCGCCCCACAGGAGGATCGGGCTGTACATCAGTGGGTTGGTGCCACATATCAAGGGTATGGTTACTATGGCAAATCTTGATACCTTACCACGGATCATCCGTTGTAACACCTTGAAAAATTACGTCCAATAATGCATTGACACGTGTCATAGACTTCCGGTATGTGAAAATATACTTTAAAGGGACTAGAGTTGACAAACGGTGAAAACTATGGAACGTAAGGGTCCAAAGTGTCAACAATGGATAAATAGACTCTATAATAACCCTACATAATGTTTATAACCCTAAACGGATGGATCATGGATCATACGAAGCGGAAATTGCACGAAAGTGAGGAATTACAAACTATAGGGGCCAAAAGTGTCAACATGTTGAATTTATACCTCTGAGTGATCTTTTGGCAGACTCGAAGCTTTGTAATGCTAAAATATACTCACTATAATATGTGGTAAAAATTTCATGAAGTTTCGATATCGTATGAGAAAGTTATGGCCAAAACCGTACTTGAGGGGTTAAAAGCGTCAACGTCGAATTTCATGGCTTTTCGGGTGAGCGCAAAGTTAACCGAGGACATTACCATGTTGGTAAATGTCCCAATGTTCTTAAAAATCAGATTTGGGGGTTTACGAGTCAAGATAAGCAGCCAAAACCTCGCGTGCGAAGACAGGGACCAAAGCTGCCAAGTTTGAAAGAAGTTTGGCAGCTGCAAAGACCAGGCGGCCCGCCTGGGCTGCCTAATGCGGGCCGCGACCCACTGCCCAGATGCAGACTTCGTGAAAATGGCCATTTGGGTCCGAATTTTGAGTGGGATACAGCTGCTAGCACCTCCAATTCTCACCAATAGATGGCCATGCATGTTGGGACACTTGTGATGCTTCTACAACACCTGAATTCTCCATAAATCAGATCATTTCTTCACATTTTGAGGCACTTGTGTTAGTAACAAAGAAAACCACAAACTTGCAAGAACTCTCAAGGCTTTCCAGGAGCAATCTGATCGACAAGGCATCCTCCAAGTGTTATCTAAGCTTCATTAGGACCTTTGTAAGCCTTCATATCATTCTATAATCCGTTCTCGCATAGATTATTAGTTAAAAAGTCAAACCGTGGTTCATATAGTTGACTTTTCAATTAATAGAAATTGGCTCTGTCATTTCTCAAATTGAAACCACTTATAAGTTGGTATTTATGTGGGAAACAAACCCTCAAAAGGGTATTCTCTGATTCCCACTCTAAGCATGCTATTTCTCGAGTCAAAGTTGTTCTTAAAAAGTCAACAGAAATGGTTTTTGCGAAATATAGCGTAAATGGTAATGTAGATGACATGCAATCAGTTTGATCATCAAAAATAGCTTTATAATGAATGTAAGAATATGTATTACCATGATCAACTCGTCAATCTTTAGTATAAACTCGGATCGGAACCGAAAGTCTTATAAAACGACTTTTTCGTTGACTCTCGATTCGGATCCATGCATGCATGTTTGAGATCTGCATTAGAGTCTATTTTTGACCATTTTTATTTATGTTTAACTTTCTGGAATTTTTACAACTTGAGTCTATGCTTAACCGATTCATATGCATGTTTCCGATTATGCTTAAAAGTTGACTATTTTGCCCTTTTTGATATAAAACGTGATTTTTGGAAAAGTGAAAGAGTAGAAATCTTTATTACTAATTTATAAACTTGCACCGAAAATTTGAGATCAGTTGGTGGTCCAGATTTTGAGTTATGGCCGATATCGTAAAACTATAGCTTTATGTCACATAAACGGCGCATTTAGCGTATAACCTATTTAAGGCCACTTTTGGATATAAAACTTTTTACCCACTGATGTTATATAATAATTTGGGATTTTTGAAGATTTTTATTTAATTTTTGGCTGATCGTATCATAGATCGCTTAGTCGATTCGGTTAATGCCGGTTTTGACCGTTTAAGCCATAAAATGAGTTTTATACATCCTTCTGACCCCAAACCTTTTTCTACTGATTTTATTTGTTAAATAAATTATTTTGAGCATTCTGGAAATATAAAAATCTCAGCTTTCTTTTAAAAACCCGGAAACAGCTCTAAATCGCATTTTTAGCGTTTTTAGCGCATAGTAAGCGTTATACTCATATTAAACATATAAGACTCATACCTATTGATGTATTTAGCATATTTTCATATAATAACAGTAAGTATAAATTTTTGAACTCAGATTTCCAGTTTTGACATTTTTAGCCCTTGTGAAATTACCAAAATACCCTTACGGTGCATAGTTTGATTTTAAAGGACAAGTTTTGTATATGAGTCATACCCTACTGTTATAATATGTTAAATGAAGTATATTTACTGTATAAATCAGACCCGAAACTCAGATTTACAATTTAACTCTTTTATAAACTTTTAAATGACCAAAATGCCCTTATAAGGCATAAATTGAGTTTAAATCTATCCGGGGCATAATAGAACATAACTTGCTGATATTATATCATATTTAAAGCATATTATCTCAGGGAACTTGCATATGACTCTTGTGGCTACCGAAACGCTCTTTTTGCGTTCGGTTCGATTTATGTAACTAGTTTGCATAAATTGACCGAAACGGGTCAAACGTTATCATTTTTATCTCAAAATCCAGAATGTATTTAGTATACCCGTATTATACAAGTATTCAAACTTGTCGGGTCTAAATCACATTCTATCCGATGTTCGCTTAATCGTGCGCTTGTACCGTATCGTCCTTAAAACTAACCGGTCAAAGCTCAGGCTTAAATAAAGACCCGTTAGGAATCTAATAGGTTATTATAAACCTTTGTTCTAGAATAGGAAGCCCAGTAAAAGCTACCCTCACTTGCCAATTGTGATTCATACTTACTCAGGTAAATACATTTTGACTTATTTTCCCTATACGGGCTTGGGGTACGGTATATAGAATACCGCTTGATCGAGCGCACAAATCTTGCACCCTTGGGTATGCAATTGGAATAGTTTGTTCGGCTCGTTTAAACAGTCTTGTTTTACTTTAAGCATTTGGGGGGTTATTGACCGTGTCCCGGATATCCTTGGCATTATCTTACGAGATGGCCACGACCAGAGCACGGGGTGTAGGCGTACACCCGTCGTGTATAACTCTTTAATGTGGTGTGTCAATTAATCTTTAACCCGGACAAGATCCGGGCTACCGAACGTACGAGTAGCATGTAATTCGTTCACAAGTTTATATTGCATAATTATCCCAAGTTATAAAAATATTTATGCCATGTGCATTTAAATCAATTTTCAATCATTTTTAAAATGAGTCAGTTAATTTGTATTCACCAGTGTAAACTGACGTATTTTCCCAAAAGGTTAAGTGCAGGTACTATACGTACTAGGCTGGCTGTTTCCTAAAGAGCGTCCACAATAGTCTCGCAAGCTCGGACGACAATAAACTGTTGAACAATATATCTTATTTTATTTGATCCGCCTGTGGATCCGTTTTAACTACTTGTGATATTTATTATTACATTTTAATTAAAGTTGAAATGAATCTATTTCTGCTTCCGCTGTGCATTATTATATTGTGTTGTTTGTCTATGATGATGCCAACTACGTCACTGTACCCCACACCGGGCCCACCGGTGACACGTGGAGATCGGGGTGTGACAGGTTGGTATCAGAGCCAACGCTGACTGAATTAAACACTAGTCTTTTGTGTTTAATCTCAGTTACACAATTGCACATTCCTCGATTTTCGAGTCTAGACAAAGAACTTAGGAAATGTTCAAATTTTCTTTTATTTTCTAACTTTGTCTTATATATATCTTGTTGTGCCACTTGTTTGATTTTTGACAGGTTCAAGATGCCGCCACGTGTACGAGGAAGGGGACGAGGAGCATTCGCCACCTCTCATGACCATGAGGCAGGTCCTTCGCATAGGCGAACCCCATCAGCATCCCATAACACTGCTGCCCGAGATCTTTGGAGATCATTCGCTGAACCAGCCAGGCACTCAGTGTCACTGAGTACCTCACCTTCCCTACCACACTCTTTTGGGCCTCATTCTGAAAATGAGCCCCACAACTCCCACGGATCCTACATTCCTCTACCCCAGTCGCCTTATGATTACCCAGCACCCGTATATCAGGGCCTGTACAACCCTGATGCCTATTTGGAAGAACCAGTGGGTCATAACCCACTTGGACCTGAAGACCACTTCTCTGGTGGCAATGAGATGGAGGTCGATGAGGACACCGATCCTTCCATGCCACCGTCCGGCACACCTAACCACCCCATTGAGATATCTGATGGGTCACCGTTCAGGGGATCACCTTACAATGGTCCCGATAGTTTCGAGGAGAGATTCAAGCAGCACGACTGGGTTTTTACCCCTAGTTACCATAACTCTCCCATGCACCTGTCCTACCACAGCTCTCCCGTGCACTCCCAGCATCACTCCCAGCAGCAGCTTCAGCAGCAGCCGCAGCAGCAGGATCCTTCTGAGGGATTCTGGCGCGACGTGGTCACTCCGCCGCCGCCACCACCGCCGGTTTTGCCTCCTCCGCCTCAGAGGCCAAGGAGGAACGCGCGTATGTCTACGCGAGGAGGGATACGCATTGGCACCCCTCGACATTCAGGTAGCAGCCGCTACTCGCCGCTTCACGAGGAGTCAGAGATGGGAGAATCTCAGCATCCTGTCTCAGAGGTTACTTCTGCGCCTATTGCGCCACCGCCACCGCAGAACTTTGGAGAGCCAATCCCTGCGTATGCTAGCGCAGCACAGTTCAACCCTTTTGAGCCGACTTTTCCCCCGGGTTATGACTATACAGGGGATCCTTACTGGATAGCTTCGGGCTATAACCCTCTCAATCAGGAGAGTGCTTTTGGAGGTCCCTGGACTACGGGACAATCAGCTTTTGGATACTTACCGCACGGCTACCAGCAGCCGCAGCCTCCTCAGCCACCGCAGTATCAGCCACCGCCGCCGGCGCCGATGATGTCGCCACCGCAAGTCCAAGAAATCCTGCAAGGGATAAACGACGTGCGACGTGAGTTGCGACAGGAAATGAGGGAAGATCGCCGCCACAACCGCGGAATGTTTAAGAAGATGGTTGACTTGATCAAGGGTAAGGGTAACAAGGATTATTAAATCCTTTGTTTGATAGCTCATTTACTCATGTCCCTGCGAGGACATTTATTCCTGTACTCTACCCCTGCGTGGGTATATTTCTCTTGTTCTACCCCTGCGTGGGTATGTTGTTTCTGTTTAACCCCTGCGTGGGTTTGTTTTGTTTGTTTGTTTTGTCTGTTATTTGGTTTAGCCCCTGCGTGGGCATGCTATTTGAGAAAAGTCCCGTTTAGGGCGAAGTTGTACTAGTTTACTTTATGTTAAATGGTTAATTTAAGTTTTTATTTTATCTATGTGCATGAATATAATATTCAAATAAATGAAAAATATCAATTGTTATTTTGATTGCCATTTAATAAGAATCTTAAGAAGGTAAAACCTAGTTTGAATGTCTTATTAAAAGACCTGGCCAATATGGTAAAACCTGGTTAAAAAGATTCAATTCTCTGTTAACATCTGTAAACATGTTAACATTCTTGGCTAGCGTGATCTGTAAAATCACACATGTCACCCTTTTAATAAATTATCTACAGATTGTATCTGTATACATGTCTGATTATGACATGATGCCTACGGGTTATGACTATGTCATATAAAACAAAAAGGCAGTTGTGGTTTATGACTCCCTGCCAAGTAAAGGATTATCTGTTTAATTATACAAATTTTAATCCTATAAAAATCTAAATTTAAAATTTAGAAGTTGTCCGAAGTGACTAGGCCTATTGTGCCAATATATATATTTCAATCTATGATAAATGCTGTTAAAATGCTGAATGAAATTAAATAAATTAACTATTATGGTTATTAATACTATGGTTAATAATTCGTCAAGAACGATAATACTGTTAGGTTTCTAAATAGACCTTGTCCTTACTTTATTATAGCTCTTAAAGCTACATGGCAAAATCGGAAGAAACAAACAGTCGTTCTGAGGAACACCCTGATAACACTAAGATTCATGTAACTGGTGCGGAATTACAAGCACTGGTAGAAAATGTTGTTGCCAAGGCCATGGATAGGCAATTCAGGGAATCGAGCGGGACTCGGAGTAGGACCCGAACCGTATCGCACGTCAAGCCCAAGACTCATTCGGAGGCTCATAGCAAGCCGCCCTCTAAGAATGATGTATCAAAGAAAAATGAGCCGAAGAAGGATGATGAGGATAATCACTCCTCCAACCACAGCAGTGTCCCAAAACAAGAAATCAAGCAGAAGCATGATACGCACAGTAAGTCCTGTACGTATAAGTATTTCGTTTCATGCAAACCCAGAGATTTTACTGGGGAAAAGGAGCAGTCGACTACATGACGTGGTTAGATGAGATGGATACGGTTGTTGATATCAGCGGGTGTGCTGATAGGGACGTAGTGAAGTACGTGTCCCAGTCATTTAAAGGAGATGCGCTAGCATGGTGGAAATCTCTCCTACAAGCTGCCGGTAAGGCCACTCTGTACGGTATGACATGGGATCAGTTTGTAGCCCTGATCAAAGAAAATTTCTGCCCTCAACACGAAGTCGAAAGGATCGAATCAGATTTCGTATCCCTGGTAATGAAGAACCTCGATTGTCAGGCATATCTCACCACATTCAACACCTTATCTCGATTAGTGCCATATTTGGTGACCCCAGAGCCACGAAGGATTGCCCGTTTTATTGGGGGTTTGGCACCAGAGATCAAGGCGAGCATTAAGGCATCGAGGCCTACGACATTCAGATCAGTAGCTGATCTATCTCTCTCACTCACTCAGGATGTAGTCAGGTTGAGAGCTCTTAAGAACTCTGAGGAGAACAAGAGGAAACGTGAGGATGACACCTCACGAAGATCGGAGAAAAGACACCGAGGGAACAACGACCACAGGAAAGGGTCGGGATTCAAGAAGGGAGATCATCAGTCGGGTGAGAAACCCAGGTGCAAGGTTTGTAAGAAGCATCATTTTGGGAGATGCAGGCAGGAGTCTAGATCTCAGTCTCAGCAGAAATTATGTGGGATTTGTAAGTCCCCGGATCATAAGGCATTAGATTGCAAGAGGCTAAAGGATGCAACTTGTTATGGTTGCAATGAGAAAGGGCACATCCGGCCTAATTGCCCAAAGAACGCAAAGAAAGCCGATGAGGGAAAGAAGACCAATGCGAGAGTCTTCAAAATGGACGCCAAGGAAGCAGTTCTAGATGACAACATCATTACAGGTACTTTTCTTGTAAATGATGTTTTTGCTAGAGTTTTGTTTGATTCAGGAGCTGATAAGTCATTTGTAGATGATAAGTTCTGTAAATTGTTAAACCTACCTGTTAAAACCTTAAGTGTGAAGTATGAGGTGGAATTAGCCGATGGAACCATAGAAACCGCCTCGACTGTTCTAGATGGATGTGTTATATTCATTAGGAATCATTCCTTCCCATTATCCTTGCTTCCCTTTAAGCTAGCCGGATTCGATATAGTAATAGGCATGGATTGGTTAGCGCGTAACCAAGCCCAGATTGTGTGCAATAGAAAGCAAGTGGTAGTTAAGACTCCATCTGGTGAGTCACTTACTATCCAGGGAGATACCCAGCATGGATTGCCTGAGCAAGTGTCCATACTCAAGGCATCCAGATGCCTGCAGAAGGGATGTGTCATTTATATGGCACAAGTTACTATTGATGAGCCAAAGCCGAAGATTGAAGATATCCCTGTTATCTCAGAATACCCTGAAGTATTTCCTGAAGAACTCCCCGGTTTGCCACCGGATAGGCAAGTGGAGTTTCGAACAGACATCATTCCAGGTGCAGCGCCAGTAGCAAGAGCACCATATAGGTTGGCACCAACGGAGATGAAAGAGTTGAGGATGCAATTGGATGATTTGTTAGCTAAAGGTTTTATTAGACCTAGCTCGTCTCCTTGGGGAGCGCCAATCTTGTTCGTTAAAAAGAAGGATGGATGGATGCGTCTGTGCATCGATTACCGTGAGCTTAATAAAGTCACTATTAAGAATAGATACCCGTTACCCAGGATCGACGATCTGTTCGATCAGTTGCAAGGAGCAAGCTACTTCTCAAAGATCGACTTGAGGTCAGGTTATCATCAGTTGAAGGTCAAGGATGAAGATGTGCACAAGACAGCGTTTAGGACTCGATATGGACATTATGAGTTCCTAGTGATGCCTTTTGGGCTCACTAACGCACCAGCCGCATTCATGGATCTCATGAATCGCGTCTACAAGCCTTATTTGGATAAATTCGTCATCGTCTTTATTGACGACATCCTCATCTACTCGAAGAGCCAAGCTGACCATGAGAAACACCTTCGTTGTATTCTCAAACTTCTACATCAGGAGAAACTTTATGCCAAATTTTCGAAGTGCGAATTTTGGCTTCGAGAAGTCCAATTTCTTGGACATGTGGTAAGTGAGCGTGGTATCCAAGTAGATCCCGCTAAAGTAGAAGCAGTTATGAATTGGCAGGAGCCAAAGACTCCTACAGAGATTCGCAGTTTCCTTGGACTAGCAGGATACTATAGGCGATTTATCGAGAACTTTTCAAGGACTGCTGCGCCCCTAACTTCGTTGACTCGTAAGAAGATTAAGTTTGACTGGGGCCCTAAGCAGCAGGAATCCTTCGACATTCTAAAGAAGAAGTTGAGCAATGCGCCAGTGCTGACATTGCCTGATGGTATAGAAGATTTTGTGGTGTATTGTGATGCGTCACATACTGGTATGGGCTGTGTACTCATGCAGAGAGGTAAAGTCATTGCCTACGCTTCTCGACAATTAAAGGTGCACGAGAAGAACTACACCACCCACGATTTGGAACTGGGTGCAGTGGTATTTGCATTGAAGCTATGGAGACATTACTTGTATGGAACCAAGTGTATAATCTATTCGGATCACAAGAGTCTTCAACACTTGTTCAATCAGAAGGAATTGAACATGCGACAAAGACGATGGATGGAAACTCTAAATGATTACGACTGTGAGATAAGATACCATCCAGGCAAGGCAAATGTGGTTGCCGACGCCTTAAGCAGGAAGGAAAGGGTGAAGCCAATCAGAATCAATGCCAAACGCATTGAAATAAGAAATAATTTGAACGAAAGGGTGTTAGCTGCACAGAAGGAAGCTGTGTTGGAAGCTAACTATCCTGAGGAGAAGTTAGGAGTAACTGAGGAGCAGTTATCCTACAACAAAGATGGAATGCTAAGACTGAACGGTCGAATATGGGTTCCAGTTTATGGAGGACTTCGGGATGTTATCCTCCAGGAAGCCCACAGCTCTAAATATTCCGTTCATCCTGGAGCCGATAAGATGTACCAGGATCTGAAAGCAAACTACTGGTGGATTGGTTTGAAGAAGTCCGTAGCAGAGCATGTAGCTAAATGTTTGACTTGTGCGCAAGTCAAGGCTGAGCATCAGAAGCCGTCAGGTTTGCTTCAACAACCTGAAATTCCCAAGTGGAAATGGGAAATGGTGACAATGGATTTCATCACCAAGTTACCAAAGACGAGAAAAGGAAATGATACCATATGGGTCATAGTAGATAGACTGACGAAGTCAGCTCATTTTCTACCCATCAAGGAGACGTATAGCTCTGATATGTTAGCTCAATTATACGTTGATAAGATTGTAGCGCTACATGGTATACCCGTATCTATTATCTCCGATAGAGATACTAGATATACGTCGCATTTTTGGAAGAGTTTCCAGCAATCGTTGGGCACTCGTTTGAATTTTAGTACGGCTTATCATCCTCAGACTGATGGTCAGAGTGAGCGTACTATTCAAACTTTGGAAGACATGCTTCGTGCATGTGCGATCGACTTGGGTGGTAGTTGGGATAAGAACCTACCACTGATTGAATTCTCCTACAACAATAGCTACCATTCCAGCATAAAAGCTGCGCCTTTTGAGGCCCTGTACGGTAGAAAGTGTAGATCGCCCATCTGTTGGGCAGAAGTTGGAGATGTCCAGCTATCAGGACCAGATATCGTTTTTGAGACGACGGACAAGATCGTTCAGATTCGCGATCGTTTGAAAGCTGCCAGGGATAGGCAGAAAAGTTATGCGGACCCAAAGCGCAAGGATTTTCACTTCGAGGTAGGTGATAAGGTGTTGCTTAAAGTATCGCCCTGGAAGGGGGTGATGCGATTTGGTAAGAAAGGCAAGCTAAGCCCGAGATACATAGGACCTTTCGAGATAATCGAACGTGTCGGGGCAGTTGCTTATAAGTTAAACTTGCCTGAAGAACTTAGCGCTATTCATAATGTGTTCCATATCTGTAATTTGAAGAAGTGTTTTGCTGACGAATCACTGGTTATACCGCATACAGATATACACATAGATGAGAGTTTGAAGTTCGTGGA
This sequence comes from Helianthus annuus, assembly GCF_002127325.2. Lineage (NCBI taxonomy): Eukaryota > Viridiplantae > Streptophyta > Magnoliopsida > Asterales > Asteraceae > Helianthus > Helianthus annuus. The sequence goes on from NC_035443.2 coordinate 154,605,101, forward strand.
AAAACCATTGTCGATCGAGGATCGACAGGTGAAGAAGCTTCGAAGGAAGTATATACCTATTGTAAAGGTCAAATGGGATGCCCGTAGAGGTCCCGAATACACGTGGGAAGTGGAATCCACGATGAAGGAAAAATATCCTCATTTGTTTCAGTAAATCTCGAGGTCGAGATTTCTTTTAAGGGGGTGAGGATGTAACACCTCGAAAAATTACGTCCAATAATGCATTGACACGTGTCATAGACTTCCGGTATGTGAAAATATACTTTAAAGGGACTAGAGTTGACAAACGGTGAAAACTATGGAACGTAAGGGTCCAAAGTGTCAACAATGGATAAATAGACTCTATAATAACCCTACATAATGTTTATAACCCTAAACGGATGGATCATGGATCATACGAAGCGGAAATTGCACGAAAGTGAGGAATTACAAACTATAGGGGCCAAAAGTGTCAACATGTTGAATTTATACCTCTGAGTGATCTTTTGGCAGACCCGAAGCTTTTTAATGCTAAAATATACTCACTAGAATATGTGGTAAAAATTTCATGAAGTTTCGTTATCGTATGAGAAAGTTATGGCCAAAACCGTACTTGAGGGGTTAAAAGCTTCAACGTCGAATTTCATGGCTTTTCGGGTGAGCGCAAAGTTAACCGAGGACATTACCATGTTGGTAAATGTCCCAAGGTTCTTAAAAGTCAGATTTGGGGGTTTACGAGTCAAGATAAGCAGCCAAAACCTCGCGTGCGAAGACAGGGACCAAAGCTGCCAAGTTTGAAAGAAGTTTGGCAGCTGCAGAGACCAGGCGGCCCGCCTGGGCTGCCTAATGCGGGCCGCGACCCACTGCCCAGATGCAGACTTCGCGAAAATGGCCATTTGGGTCCGAATTTTGAGTGGGATACAGCTGCTAGCACCTCCAATTCTCACCAATAGATGGCCATGCATGTTGGGACACTTGTGATGCTTCTACAACACCTGAATTCTCCATAAATCAGATCATTTCTTCACATTTTGAGGCACTTGTGTTAGTAACAAAGAAAACCACAAACTTGCAAGAACTCTCAAGGCTTTCCAGGAGCAATCTGATCGACAAGGCATCCTCCAAGTGTTATCTAAGCTTCATTAGGACCTTTGTAAGCCTTCATATCATTCTATAATCCGTTCTAGCATAGATTATTAGTTAAAAAGTCAAACCGTGGTTCATATAGTTGACTTTTCGATTAAACGAAATTGGCTCTGTCATTTCTCAAATTGAAACCACTTATAAGTTGGTATTTATGTGGGAAACAAACCCTCAAAAGGGTATTCTCTGATTCCCACTCTAAGCATGCTATTTGTCGAGTCAAAGTTGTTCTTAAAAAGTCAACAGAAATGGTTTTTGCGAAATATAGCGTAAATGGTAATGTAGATGACATGCAATCAGTTTGATCATCAAAAATAGCTTTATAATGAATGTAAGAATATGTATTACCATGATCAACTCGTCAATCTTTAGTATAAACTCGGATCGGAACCGAAAGTCTTATAAAACGACTTTTTCGTTGACTCTCGATTCGGATCCATGCATGCATGTTTTTTGACCATTTTTATTTATGTTTAACTTTCTGGAATTTTTACAACTTGAGTCTATGCTTAACCGATTCATATGCATGTTTCCGATTATGCTTAAAAGTTGACTATTTTGCCCTTTTTGATATAAAACGTGATTTTTGGAAAAGTGAAAGAGTAGAAATCTTTATTACTAATTTATAAACTTGCACCGAAAATTTGAGATCAGTTGGTGGTCCAGATTTTGAGTTATGGCCGATATCGTAAAACTATAGCTTTATGTCACATAAACGGCGCATTTAGCGTATAACCTATTTAAGGCCACTTTTGGATATAAAACTTTTTACCACTGATGGTATATAATATTTTGGGATTTTTGAAGATTTTTATTTAATTTTTGGCTGATCGTATCATAGATCGCTAAGTCGATTCGGTTAATGCCGGTTTTGACCGTTTAAGCCATAAAATGAGTTTTCTACATCCTTTTGACCCCAAACCTTTTTCTACTGATTTTATTTGTTAAATAAATTATTTTGAGCATTCAGGAAATATAAAAATCTCAGCTTTCTTTTAAAAACCCGGAAACGGCTCTAAATCGCATTTTTAGCGTTTTTAGCGCATAGTAAGCGTTATACTCATATTAAACATATAAGACTCATACCTACTGATGTATTTAGCATATTTTCATATAATAACAGTAAGTATAAATTTTTGAACTCAGATTTCCAGTTTTGACATTTTTAGCCCTTGTGAAATTACCAAAATACCCTTACGGTGCATAGTTTGATTTTAAAGGTCAAGTTTTGTATATGAGTCATACCCTACTGTTATAATATGTTAAATGAAGTATATTTAATGTATAAATCAGACCCGTAACTCAGATTTCCAATTTAACTCTTTTATAAACTTTTAAATGACCAAAATGCCCTTATAAGGCATAAATTGAGTTTAAATCTATCCGGGGCATAATAGAACATAACTTGCTGATATTATATCATATTTAAAGCATATTCTCTCAGGGAACTTGCATATGACTCTTGTGGCTACCCGAAACGCTCTTTTTGCCTTCGGTTCGGTTTATGTAACTAGTTTGCATAAATTGACCGAAACGGGTCAAACGTTATCATTTTTATCTCAAAATCCAGAATGTATTTAGTATACCCATATTATACAAGTATTCAAACTTGTCGGGTCTAAATCACATTCTATCCGGTCTTCGCTTAATCGTGCGCTTGTACCGTATCGTCCTTAAAACTAACCGGTCAAAGCTTAGGCTTAAATAAAGACCCGTTAGGAATCTAATAGGTTATTATAAACCTTTGTTCCAGAATAGGAGGCCCAGTAAAAGCTACCCTCACTTGCCAATTGTGATTCATACTTACTCAGGTAAATACATTTTGACTTATTTTCCCTATACGGGCTTGGGGTACGGTATATAGAATACCGCTTGATCGAGCGCACAAATCTTGCACCCTTGGGTATGCAATTGGAATAGTTTGTTCTGCTCGTTTAAACAGTCTTGTTTTACTTTAAGCATTTGGGGGGTTATTGACCGTGTCCCGGATATCCTTGGCATTATCTTACGAGATGGCCACGACCAGAGCACGGGGTGTAGGCGTACACCCGTCGTGTATAACTCTTTAATGTGGTGTGTCAATTAATCTTTAACCCGGACAAGATCCGGGCTACCGAACGTACGAGTAGCATGTAATTCGTTCACAAGTTTATATTGCATAAGTATCCCAAGTTATAAAAATATTTATGCCATGTGCATTTAAATCAATTTTCAATCATTTTTAAAATGAGTCAGTTAATTTGTATTCACCAGTGTAAACTGACGTATTTTCCCAAAAGGTTAAGTGTAGGTACTATACGTACTAGGCTGGCTGTTTCCTAAAGAGCGTCCACAATAGTCTCGCAAGCTCGGACGACAATAAACTGTTGAACAATATATCTTATTTTATTTGATCCGCATGTGGATCCGTTTCAACTACTTGTGATATTTATTATTACATTTTAATTAAAGTTGAAATGAATCTATTTCTGCTTCCGCTGTGCATTATTATAATGTGTTGTTTGTCTATGATGATGCCAACTACGTCGCTGTACCCCACACCGGGCCCACCGGTGACACGTGGAGATCGGGGTGTGACATCCGTCTAGCCCACAAAATAACTGATAAGGAAGTTGAGTGTGGTTCACTACCAGAGCGTGGAGCTGCGACTACTCCAGCTGTCGTCAACAAGCAAAAGTGGAATGATATAGACAAGTCTTCCAACTCAAACTAGCAACAGAAGAAGACTGATAACAACAACAACTTCAACCAGTCTTCCTCTGCAAATCAAAACCAGAACAACAACCAGAATAAAGGTTCTTATGCAGGCAAGCAGCCGAAGTGCAATAAGTGTAACTACCATCATCATGGGTAGTGCACTCGTGTCTGTCAGAGGTGTGACAAGGTTGTTCACATGGCGAAAGACTGTAGAGCTACATTCCCAAAACAAGAATAGCAGCAACCTCAACAACAACAACAACAGCAAGAGCTGCAGCAACAACAGAGACAACAGCCACAGCAGAATCAGGGTTATCAGAAGGGATGCTTCTGGTGTGGAAGTGAGGGTCATATAAAAAAGAATTGCCCATAGTTGAACAACAACAACAACAACAACGGGAACAACAACACCAATAATAACAATGTCGGGAATCACAACAACAATAATGGTAACAACGACGGAAATGGTGCTCGTGGGAGAGCATTCACTATTGGCGCGGGTGATGCCAGGAATGACGGCAACATCGTGGTCGATACGTTTTCTGTGAACAATCTTTTCGCCTTAGCTTTATTCGATTCCAGTGCCGATTAGAGTTACGTGTCTTTGAAATTCAGTAGACTGTTAGGATTGACCTCGACACCTCTCGAAACCAAACACATTGTGGAATTGGCCGATGGTAAGCCAATAGAAGCGTTGCATGTTCACGTAGGGTGCAAACTCGATCTTTTAAGTCAAATGTTGGACATTAACCTTCTTCCGGTAGCTTGGACGTAGTCGTCGGTAAGGACTGGTTGTCCAAACACTGAGCTAAAATTCTCTATAAAGAGAAGATCGTGCGTATTCCTCTCCCTAGTAGATATTCATTGTATGTTCAAGGTCATCGGAATGGTGCTATGATTGGCATCATTTCAGCTATGAAAGCCTAGAAGTGCATACGGAAGGGTTATCCAGCTATCCTAGCGATCGAAGACACTCAAGTCGTTCATGACTTTTCCGATGTATTTCCCGAGGAGCTTCTAGGACTACCTCCACACCGCTAGGTGGAATTCCAGATTGAACTTACGCTAGGAGCAACTCCGATTGCTCGTGCTCCTTATCGCCTTGCACCGGGAGAGTTGCAAGAACTGTCTAATCAACTCCAAGAACTGTTGGATAGAACTTTTATCCGACCTAGTTCTTCACCGTGGGGAGCCCCAGTTCTATTCATGAAGAAGAAAGACAGGTCTTTCCGTATGTGTATCGACTATAGCGAACTCAACAAGGTGATGGTCAAGAACTGTTATCCTATACCTCGTATCGATGATCGGTATGAACAGCTGCAAGGGTCAAGCTTATATTTAAAAATCGATTTAACATCGGGCTATCATCAGATGAGAGTATGAGAGAAAGATGTTCCCAAAACAGCCTTCCGAACACGGTACGACCATTACGAGTTTTTTTCGTGCCATTCGAGTTAACCAACGCACCTACGGTTTTCATGGATCTCATGAACCGTGTGTGCAAACCGTATCTTGATTACTTTGTCATTTTGTTTATCGATGACATTCTGATTTATTCTAAGAGCAAGGAGCATCATGAGCAACACTTGCGTCTTATCTTGGAACTCCTGAGGAAGGAGCAGTTCTACGTGAAATTCTCCAAGTGTGACTTCTGGATCCAAGAAGTCCGACATAATTGGGGATTCAACAATCTATAGTCACAACAATGATTGATTTATATTCAATCGTGATTCTTACTCTTTCCACTCTTCTTGTGAATACAGAATCATGAGTGGACGAGGTGGACGTGCTGGTGGACACGGTGATGGCCGCGGTGGTGGACGTGGCAACATTGTCATGACTCAGGCGGAGTTGACGGATCTCATCAACACGCGTGTGTGCTGAGGCCCTAGCAGCTCAGCAAGCTGGTACAACATTCACAATAAGACGATTCTTTTTCTTTATTCACATACTCAAATTTTCATTCATACGTTGAACATTCTTCACCTCCAAGTCAACACGTGAAACAGAATCAAAACAATCTGCCTATCTGTACTTTCAAGGCGTTCATGGATTGCAAGCCGCAAACATTTAATGGAACTGAATGAGCAGTGGGACTTCTCAGCTTGTTTGAAAAGGCTGAATCGGGGTTTTCTATGTGTAATTGTCTGATGTGGGGACAGAGTGAAGTATGCTTCAGGAACACTGGAGGACGGTGCCTTAACTTGGTGGAATACCCAAGTTCAAATGCTGGAAATTGATATGGCGAATGCTACAACATGGGATGATTTCAAGGAGTTGTTGCGAGAGGAGTACTGTCCTCGTGACCAAATTCAGAGCTGGAGAATGAGTACTGTCATCTGAAGATGGTGGGATCCGAGATCGAAGCTTATACGAAGCGAAATCATGAGCTTGCAGGCATGTGCCCAAACTTATTGAGCCCGCCCCACAGGAGGATCGGGCTGTACATCAGTGGGTTGGTGCCACATATCAAGGGTATGGTTACTACGGCAAATCTTGATACCTTACCATGGATCATCCGTCTAGCCCACAAAATAACTGATAAGGAAGTTAAGTGTGGTTCACTACCAGAGCGTGGAGCTGCGACTACTCCAGCTGTCGTCAACAAGCAAAAGTGGAATGATATAGACAAGTCTTCCAACTCAAACTAGCAACAGAAGAAGACTGATAACAACAACAACTTCAACCAGTCTTCCTCTGCAAATCAAAACCAGAACAACAACCAGAATCAAGGTTCTTATGCAGGCAAGCAGCCGAAGTGAAACAAGTGTAACTACCATCATCATGGGTAGTGCACTCGTGTCTGTCAGAGGTGTGACAAGGTTGGTCACATGGCGAAAGACTGTAGAGCTACATTCCCAAAACAAGAATAGCAGCAACCTCAACAACAACAACAACAACAGCAACAGCTGCAGCAACAACAAAGACAACAGCCACAGCAGAATCAGGGTTATCAGAAGGGATGCTTCTGGTGTGGAAGTGAGGGTCGTATAAAAACGAATTGCCCATAGTTGAACAACAACAACAACAACAACGGGAACAACAACACCAATAATAACAATGTCGGGAATCATAACAACAACAATGGTAACAACGACGGAAATGGTGCTCGTGGGAGAGCATTCACTATTGGCGCGGGTGATGCCAGGAATGACGGCAACATCGTGGTCGATACGTTTTCTGTGAACAATCTTTTCGCCTTAGCCTTATTCGATTCCAGTGCCGATTAGAGATACGTGTCTTTGAAATTCAGTAGACTGTTAGGATTGACCTCGACACCTCTCGAAACCAAACACAATGTGGAATTGGCCGATGGTAAGCCAATAGAAGCGTTGCATGTTCACGTAGGGTGCAAACTCGATCTTTTAAGTCAAATGTTTGACATTAACCTTCTTCCGGTAGCTTGGACGTAGTCGTCGGTAAGGACTGGTTGTCCAAACACTGAGCTAAAATTCTCTATAAAGAGAAGATCGTGCGTATTCCTCTCCCTAGTAGATATTCATTGTATGTTCAAGGTCATCGGAATGGTGCTATGATTGGCATCATTTCAGCTATGAAAGCCTAGAAGTGCATACGAAAGGGTTATCCAGCTATCCTAGCGATCGAAGACACTCAAGTCGTTCATGACTTTTCCGATGTATTTCCCGAGGAGCTTCTAGGACTACCTCCACACCGCCAGGTGGAATTCCAGATTGAACTTACGCTAGGAGCAGCTCCGATTGCTCGTGCTCCTTATCGCCTTGCACCGGGAGAGTTGCAAGAACTGTGTAATCAACTCCAGGAATTGTTGGATAGAGCTTTTATCCGACCTAGTTCTTCACCGTGGGGAGCCCCAGTTCTATTCATGAAGAAGAAAGACAGGTCTTTCCGTATGTGTATCGACTATAGCGAACTCAACAAGGTGATGGTCAAGAACTGTTATCCTATACCTCGCATCGATGATCGGTTTGAACAGCTGCAAGGGTCAAGCTTATATTTAAAAATCGATTTAACATCGGGCTATCATCAGATGAGAGTATGAGAGAAAGATGTTCCCAAAACAGCCTTCTGAACACGGTACGACCATTACGAGTTTTTTTCGTGCCATTCGAGTTAACCAATGCACCTACGGTTTTCATGGATCTCATGAACCGTGTGTGCAAACCGTATCTTGATGACTTTGTCATTTTGTTTATCGATGACATTCTGATTTATTCTAAGAGCAAGGAGCATCATGAGCAACACTTGCGTCATATCTTGGAACTCCTGAGGAAGGAGCAGTTCTACGTGAAATTCTTCAAGTGTGACTTCTGGATCCAAGGAGTCCACTTCCTTGGTCACGTGGTCAACGAGTCGGGAATACACGTTGATCCAGTAAAGATCGATTCTATCAAGAATTGAGCGGCACCAAAGACTCCTACTAAGTTGCAACAATTTGTTGGCCTCGCGCGGTACTATTGTAGATTCATTGAGGGATTCTCAAAAATCGCTCAACCTCGCACTGCTTTAACTCAGAAGGGTGTCACGTATTCATGGGGAGTGAAACAAGAGAGCGCCTTTCAACTCTTGAAACAAAAACTCTGCAGTGCACCGATATTGTCTTTACCCGATGGTTAGGATGACTTCATGATGTACTGTGATGCCTCTTTTCAGGGTCTCGGTTGCATGCTGATGCAACGTAAGAAATTGATAGCCTATGCTTCGCGAAAGTTGAAGGTTCATGAGAAGAATTACAGGACTCACGACCTGGAGTTGGGAGTCGTGGTCTTTGCACTTAAAATCTGGAGGCATTACTTGTACGGTACTAAATGCACTATTTATACCTACCACAAGAGCCTTCAACACATTTTCAATCAGAAGGAGTTGAACATGCAACTGCGTCACTGGGTGGAACTCCTAAACGATTACAACTGCGCCATTAAGTATCATCCAGGCAAAGCTAACATTGTAGCTGACGCCCTTAGTCAGAAGGAAACTAAACCTAAACGTGTTCGAGCCTTACAACTCACTGTCCATTCCAACCTTCCTGACCATATTCGTTCTTCCCAAACCGAAGCGTTGAAGGACGAGAACCTTGAAGCTGAATCCATGCGGGGCATGGAGCAACAACTCGTAACAAAATCTGACGGTATTCGCTACTTCATGGGGCGAATATGGGTCCCGTTTCATGGTAATCTAAGAGAGCTTTTGATGGGTGAAGCCCACAAGCCTCTATACTCTGTTCATCCGGGTTTTGATAAGATGTATTGGGATCTAAAAATCTTGTACTGGTGGCCAAATATGAAAGCGAACATAGTGACATATGTGAGCAAATGCTTGACTTGCGTGAAAGTTAAAGTAGAATATCAAAAACCGCCTGGTTTGATTCCACAACCAGAATTGCCTATGTGGAAATGGGATCAAATTTCCATGGATTTTATCACTGGCTTGCCAAAAACTCAAAACGGAAACGATACCATTTGGGTGATCATTGACCGTCTAACAAAATCTTCACACGTTCGTGCGATCAAGGAAACTAGCAATTTTTCACAACTTGCTAATATTTACTTGAAGGAAGATGTTTCTAGGCACGGGGTGCCGACATCTATCATTTCTGATCACGTTCCACGTTTTGCGTCAGATTTGTGGCAAGCTATGCACAAATCATTTGGCTCACGTCTAGACATGAGCACCGCTTATCACCCTCAGATGAATGGCCAGAGTGAACGAACCATCCAGACACTTGGAGACATGCTGCGAGCATGTGTAATCGATTTTGGTAAAGGTTGGGAAAGACATTTACCTTTGGTAGAATTTTCCTAAAAAATAGTTACCATTGTGGCATCCAGGAAGCTCCGTTCGAGGCGTTGTACAGACAGAAATGCTGATCTCCTCTTTGTTGGGCTGAGGTAGGTGACAGCCAAATCACGAGTCCAGAACTCGTACTTGAAACTTCTAAGAAGACTGTTCAAATCAGAAATCATATGGCGGCAACACGAGATTGCTAGAAAAGCTTTGTCGACAGGCGTAGGAAACCCTTGGAATTCGACGTGGGCGATCGTGTTCTATTGAAGGTCTCACCCTGGAAGAGTGTCGTACATTTTGCGAAACGCGGTAAGGTGGCTTAAAGGCTTGAGTTACCTGATGAACTCGGTAATATTCACAACGTTTTTCACGTCTCTAACTTAAAGAAGAGTTTATCCGATGAAACACTTGTGGTTCCTTTACAAGAGCTGAAGATCGATGTCAACCTGCAGTTTGTTGAGGAACCCATTGAAATCATGGACCGGGAAGTCAAGGTCCGTAAACAAAGTCGTATACCTATCGTGAGAGTTCGTTGGAACTCAAGACGTGGACCGGAGTTCACGTGGGAACGCGACGATCAGATGATGCTAAACTATCCTCACTTATTCAAAACTGCTGAGCCAGACAATAATGCGACTAGAGAATTTTGGGACGAAATTCCCTTTAAAGTTGGGGATGACGTGGTACCCGAGGAAAATCCACAGTCATCTTAACTCAACGTTTCTTTTCTCCAAGACTGCTTATCAAATTTCTCGTTGAAATTTCTTTCAAGTTGGGGATGATGTGACAACCTGCAATTTCAGGTTATTACCTAAACCTAACCACAGTTAATTTAATCATACATTCATAGCACTGCATTTAGCTAGGGTTCGTGAAATGAGTCTACGTTAGTAATTCGGGAAATTACCGGAACACACATGTGATAACTCTCAAACGTTGGTGACTAATACAAATAATTACAAACGGACGGTTTATGTGATTAGTGTGAGTTATGTGTTTTAAATATGAATTGCATGAGTTAGGTGTCTTGGTGTGATAGTTGCATAGTTACGGGGATGTCTAGAGTATTTGTGAAAGTTTACTAAACTACTCCTAACCCGAAACCCACCCTCACAAATCATTATACGGCAGTTGCAAATCATTCTTCTATAATCACTCTCTATCCGGACATCCAAAAACTTATGTAATCATTAAAATATTATGTTTTAGTGATTAGCTTGTCAAAAATCCGTTCGTCGCGCAATTTGGATCGTTTTTCGCGCTTATGCGCATTCCGTCGTAATTAAGCGAACATCACGATCGTACGACCAAACGAACCGACATCCGAGATATTTTTGAGCATATTTTGAGTTCCCTATACTTTAGCTTCATTTTAGAGGCTTGAAATGAGGTTAACGGGGCTTAAACGTGCCAAAAATGGGTCAAAACACATGTTTCTAAAGTGCAGGGGCTAAACTGTCATTTCTGAATAGTTTACCCATGCGGCCCGCGTGAGCCCATATGCATATCTGAGGCGGGCCGCCTGAGGTGCCCAGTAACATAAAACCATTTTACAAAACAGCAGCTTGTATTCGTTGAACTTGGACATGTTTTTGATCAATCTACGGGCTGATTTTGATGGTTTTTAGTCACCCCTTGTATTGTAAAACAATGGGCACAAGTGGAGGGCCAAGATTGAAGCTCGATTATCGAGAAACGATCCTAACGGTTGTGCCTTTCCTATAAATACCCAACCCAACTTCATTCAAACCCACTTGATTCTGAGATTTTCTCTAAGTTGGAGTTATAAACACTTCATACCTGAGAAATACTCGGAAATCAATCTTGCGGGGACCTTCTGTAAGTATTCTTTCGCGTATTTCATTCGTTTTAGCGTTAAAGTCAAACTGCGTTTGACTTTCTGCATTGACCAGTTTTTGGTCAACGCGAAGTTCGTTTGAACTTCATAACGTGAGCGTAATCACGATGGTTATAGTCCCTAGTGACTATACCTACTGATTACCACGTTATCCAGGCTCAGTGACGAGTCGTAGTTTCGGCTAAAATGCGTTTTCTCGCGTGTTTTGTAACCAAACTACTCTAGGGTATTAAAACCGTTTGTTTTAATACCAAACCTGTTTTCTAAACATTACTAAACGTGTTTTAGCATGTTTAGCTCGTCGCTTTTAGATTTGTGCTTGTTTAGGGTCGTAAAGGTAAGCGATCTAAACAATCGCTTACGCTTACGAACCCGACCCATTTGGTCGATCATTAGGATCCGACCAAACATTTTAGGTGACCGTAGTTGTGTAGGGAATAACCTTCCGAGGTTATACCTTATGGTCACGACGTTTAAGTAGTTGTATGATAAGTAGTTCTTATGCCTTAGGTAAATTACCAAAATACCCTTTTCGCGCCAAAATTCATTTTAAGCCTATGTAACACAATTTTGGTATCTAAACTGATTTAGCAACTATATTAAACATGTTAAGGCATAAATTACCCAGGAACCCTGCAACTAGAAGCAGAACTTAAAATTTCAGGACGAAATTTTTCTAAGGGGGGGAGAATGTGACAACCCTCACTAAACCAGGTATCCGTACGACTTAATCAATAATTAATTACTGCTTGATTACTGTGCTTAACTGAATTTACTGATGAACTGCTACTTGATTCCTGATATTTGTACATATCTGCATCATACTTTGATTTCCGTCACTACATTATTTACATACTGAACTCTAGTGACAAACATGATGCACAAAAGCACAGTAGCACTATGAACGGATAACCTATTGAACATGTTGATAAAGCCAGCATCGGGCAGATAATGCCTCTAAGGCCTGTATGAGCCAGAAAGATTTTACTACACCCATAGTGAGTGTAGGGATACAAGGGTTGTAGAACTGCGTTTCTAGGAATAAGTTACAATGACTGGATGTGCCTAAAACGTACACTAAGCACAAAACACAGCACTTTAATGAACAATTCAGCCTCTGGCTAGCTAATAAAATGCCAAAACATGGGAAAAATATTACTAGACACTTTCCAAAGTGTCGGGAATAAGTTGTGTCACTAAAAAGGGCATTAACGACACTTAAAAGCTTTATTAAGCGCTTTAACGGATTACTATCCAACCGAACAACCGGATTATACCCGGAACATGAAAATATTGCCATAAACATTATTTGTCTTTTTCTGAGCCAGTTAGGGTCCCTGAATACCCTAACACCCGCCATAAAGCACTACACACAACTAACCAAGTTAACTACTTAACTAACCTATTAACCTAACTAGATAACCTAACTAATACTTGGAAATGGACCAAGACCCCCCCCCCTGGGCCGATTTCGGTCACTATGTGACCAACACTTGTACCATTTTTTTTGAATTTTAAATTCATATGTGTCCCATATCAAGGTGACACAATGACACTTGGACATTAAGCACATAATTGTCTATAAAAACATAAGATTACACATGTGATTACTTACAACACATAACACCACTCAAGCTCTCTCTTTCCCTCTCTACCATTCTCGGCCGAACACCCCCCCTCCCCTACATCCATTTTCGAGTTTGATCATCCCATTTCCAAGCATACACAAGCATCAAGGATCTCGTATTAGGAAGCTTGGTGCACTCGGAGCTCGAAGGACCTCTTTCTCTAGCTTTTATCCACCTCATTTGCGCTTAGATTCTTCCCTAGCCTCGAGCTAGTGGTATGTTACATACAACACCTTCTTGAGCTAATCTAGAGTGGTTAATATGATGTGTAACGATTAAAACTCGGAATCTTGCAATTTTATGCATCAAAGTTTACTAAAAACATGAATAATGATGGTTAAAAGCTTACTAGTTGTGTAAATGTTGTAGTAATTGAAATTTGTGATTATCTAGACCCGATCTATGTTGTGGTAGCTCGGATCATCATTTAACCCGGGTTGGTCATGATCACGAATCATGACATAAGGTTGTTTTGAATGAAACAAGGGTTAAAAGGTGAAACTCTACCACACGCGAATCATGAACTTGTGTAAAAGTGTTTTACTTGTGAAATAGTATTTAAAACTAGCAGATCTACGTATCTGCAGGTGGTATTTTCAAAGAACCACATATCACAGAAATCATGTTTTCTAAAAACGGATCTTACGCTTACAATTATGATTTTTAGAACACACAAGTGTGTAAGCACTTGTGTAACACAAAAGTTTCGACAAAATAACAATTTTTGTAAAAATGACTAGAAGTTGTAAAGACGGATTTTCTCTAAAAACGAGGTTTTTACAAGATCAAATTACTTTATATAAAGATCCGCTAAAAATGATGAGATTTACACTATAATTTTAGAAAAACTACAAGTTCATGTGATTTATGCGTTTTACATACTTGTTAACTAGTTTGTTGTGATGAAAGTTGTTTTGATCGAATAAAGAAGTTATTGAATTGTTTTGTAAAAGAAAATGATATGCTTGAAAGCGTGGCCACCTCCAGTTACAGAGGAAACTCTGGCGAAATTTTTCCAAAAACCTAACACTTAGAAATATTTTCACTATAAGTGTTAGAAATACTTTTTGACATGTTTTCGAAATATAAGTTTCGCCACGACTTTATTTACAAATATCGGAGGTGGGATTTTCACAAAATTAAACGTGATAAATATATATTTATTTAGTAAATATATTTTCTCACAACATTATTTGTCACTATTTTGTGAAGTGTATAAATATTATTTTTAGAGTAAAAATAATATTTACGAACGTTAACGAATCCAAAATAATACGAACGCCTTCACAATAAATATATAAATTACATGGGTAATTATTATTACCACTCGATCGTTAAAACGTAACTTACGCATTATACGGAAATATTTATGAACGCGTAGTTTTGTCGACGTATTATTTTTGGGGAAATTATGTGAAATGAAAATATAATATTTTTGAGAAAAATATTTATATTTTGGAATTGGAAAATAAATATATATTACGTAAGACTTAATAATATATTTCGAGCACACATGTATTAAATCCCCCATCCTTGGGAAGGAGATTAACTACCAAGTATATACGAAAAGTAAACACGAAATAGTTGTCTAACTATTTCCCAAGAACTTAAACCATGAAGCTAAGGCACGGCCGTCCGTCTAATAGAGTTAGTACATGTAGGTCGTTGCACAGCTGCTAGACTTGGAGTATACTTGGTAGAGACGCACCGACTGTGAGTTCATGTCCCCCTTTTCTCTTAACTGTTTTCAATTTTCTAAACTGCGGGGGTGAAATACATGTTACTTTGATTATGAATACTTTATACATGGTATGGTTAGCGTAAGGAGGGTTACTATTTAGATCATGTGAATGGGTAGGCGGAAACTTGAGGTCATTAATCCTCAGGGTAGGACCGAGGGGCAGGAGCGATAGATCTATTTGGGTGTAGCGAGCCCAGTCCCAGGCCCAGCATAACGGACCTCGGGATGACTTTGTACCCGACGCATAAATCTGCTAGGTTTGAGCCTTCCTACTTGCATTTCACACATATCAATGGCCTTGCAAACCATTGGTGATCTCTTTTTTTCCTTATTTGCTACATACCAGGATTTTGATAAATACAAAGGTTTATTTACTCACTTACACATGAACTCGCTCAACATTATTGTTGATTTTTCAACTTACATGTATTTCAGGGAATTAAAGGATCTGGCACGGTATGGCACGTTTTCCCGCTGCACTAGTACGAGGTCATCCGGGGTTTAGGGAATGTGACTCTTTCCTGGACAAGTCACAGTCCTTAAACTATGTTTATGTTGATGTTTATGTTTGATGATCAATGTTAAGGTTGTTAGGGTGCTTTCCCATTAAAACAATGTTATTGTATTTGGTTTTCAAAACTTAATGGATGATCTTGCATGTTTTTAATTCATATAGCTTTGTTATGATTAAGCTATGGTATTAAGAAGTCACACCAAATTAACCACGCTTCCGCAAAGCCAGGGTGTGACAGCTTGGTATCAGAGCTCTGATCATAGCGAACTAGGATTCCTTCTCGAGTCTAGACTATGATCACTAGGGCTCTCACGAAAACATTTTTACTACATACCACTTAAGTCCAGATCCAAAACGTTTTTACAAACAAATGTTGAGCACATTTTATTTATTTATTTTTATTCTCAGTCTTGGAGGCTGAGGCTCGGTCTTGGAGGCCGAGGCTCGATCTAGGAGATCGAGGTAGATGGCTAGTGAGACTAGGATGAGTAGGCTCAGTCTTGGAGGCTGAGGCTCGGTCTTGGAGATCGAGGCTCGATCTAAGAGATCGAGGTAGATAGCTAGTTGGACTAGGGAGAATAGGCTCAGTCTTGGAGGCTGAGGCTCGGTCTTGGAGGCCGAGGCTCAATCTAAGAGGTCGAGGTAGATGATAGAGCAGTCTTGGAGACTGGGAGGAATTTGGCTAGTGGGACTAGGAGTGTCAGTCTAGGAGACTGGGAGGCTAGTGGGACTAGGAGAAATATGTGATTTCTTACTTGGTGACTTATGTGATTACCTGGTTGTATGACTGATTATTTGTGCATATTTGTGTTTGTGTTACAGACTCATGGACTCGCCCGGTACAGGCGACTCAGACACCACTGGACCTATACCTGTAGTATCAGATGACCTAGCCTCTTCAGAGCACGAGGTGCACACGTCAGACGTTTCTAGCACTGATGAGGACGACTTTCAGCCCTTCGCACTACCTGATGGTGCTGGTGAGCCTGCAGATGGCCCTCTTGTTGAGTACCTACCGTTAGTGGAGATTCCTGCTCCCATACCCCTAGCTGTTTATCCTGCGTACGATTTACTTCTTGACGCCGAGGCTGACGGCGACATTGATCTGTATGATGACGAGCCTATCGAGGATGAGATCCAGGACACGGCTCTTCTTCCTGCTGGCGATCTTCTGATGATCGCTGATGCTCCCGCCGAGGATTCACCCGCACACTCTCCGGTCCCAGACTCCTTTGAGTCTGTGGCATCCGCACCTTCCCACACTCTGAGCGCACAGCACTTTTCGCATGGTTCAGAGACCAGGCATCCTCTGTTGCTCCTATTCCTAGTTTTGTGTTCGACCATGATGATGTGGAGGATTCTGATCCCATCTTTCCCCCAGGGTTCGATCCCGATCAGGATATAGAGTTTATACCTATGGATCAGCCTATGGAGGATCCAGTAGACCCAGCTGACCCAGTGGATCCCATCGACCCCGAGTTTGACTTTGAGATGGCTTTTGATGATCCCGAGCCTGCCATGGCCCCTGAGCAGGCAGCCGCTTTGGACCCTGCGTTTGAGCATGACCCAGTTCATGCTGACGCACCCTTTATTGAGTCTGTGTTTGCTGACCCACCTGTTGATGATCACCCGGTGGATGTTCCGTTGTTGGAGGGCGATCATGTCGTTGCTGCTGATCCTGTTGATCCCCCACCTGTTGTTGATGTACCTGTTGACCATCCGGTTGATCACTTTGCACCCGTTCACCCTTTTGTTGCTCCCCCACCTGATCCCATTCCACTAGAGCCCGAGCATGCACTGTTCGCGGCACACATGGATCCACCAGATGAGCACGCACAGCACGGGTGGATTCCTGCTGACGAGGATGTTCCACCTATTCCCCCTCCCATCACTGATGCACGACATGTTGATTTCTCTTTTTCAGTTCCTTAGTTTACACCTCCAGCGCGACCTGGAGAGGATTCTTCGGCCCATCCCTTTGGGCATATGCCGACGTCTATCCCTTTCATGCCACAGTTTCCACCTGTTTTACCCCCTGTTTCCCCATTTCATGTGGCACCTTTTGATCCCACCAGTGCGCCATTCCTTTGGTTGTCACCGTCTGTCATGCCACCGACGGACCCCTACCATCCCTTCCATGTGGGGCACACTATTGAGGACGTGTTGATGTCTTTCGTTTTTCAGCATGAGTCACACACGCAGCGCATTCAGGAGCTTGAGAGAGCTCAGCTGCCACCATGTCCGTGTCACGGTCAGACACACTCTCCTTTGCAGCCTTCTCGACCTGTACCCCCAGATTATGTTGCACGCCTCTTTGCCCTAGAGCAGCAGGTTGCTTCTTTCATTCGTACTCAGAGAGCCATGGAGGAGGACTGGCTCTAGTTGCGTCGATTGTTTTACACTCACTTTCCCCCTCCTCCACCGCCATCCGTATAGAGCTCATCAGTACCGTTTGGGTAGACGTTGGTGAGAGGACCGCGATTGCTTTTGACTGCACAACATTTTTGGAGACTACTTTCTAATTATGACTTTTGTTGATTTTGTACATGGGATGTCGTGACACTGATTGATGTAGTTTTTGGACAGGGGTGATGTAGCCCCTAGTTGATGATTGTATGACACTGTGTTGTACTGATACACTTACTATGTGGTCTCGATATATGGCAATCGCAGTATTCTCATCATATTTGATGCTTGGTTGATTATTTATATATTTGGGACATGGGATGTTGTGTGATTAATATTTGTGATGTATTGATAACATGAGATGTTCTGTACTATTACTATTATTATATACGTGCGTTTTATTATGGCCTGACCGACGTAAACACATCTTTAGAAAATGCCGCCGAGACGTCAAGAACCGCAAATGCCTACCAATCAGGCAGAACTCTAGCAGATCATTGCTGCTGCCATCGCACAATATGCTGCCTCTCAAGGAGGAATGAGTGGAAGCAACTCTGGCAACACTGGCAACAACAACAACCCACCTCATGGTAATACTAAGTCATTTAGACATATCATGACCTAATGGGATATCTATAGCAAAGATGCTAATGCCGTTCACATGTTATACTGTACGTGCAGGGTGCACCTACAAACAGTTTCTAGACTGCAAGCCAGTTAACTTTGATGGCACAGGAGGTGCTGTCGCTTTTGTCCGTTGGGCTGAGAAAACTGAATCTGTTCTTCGCATGAGCAAATGCGCACTGGATCAGCAAGTCACCTATATCTCTGGGCTATTCTTGGATGGAGCCCTATCTTGGTGGAATTTGCAAGTACAGACACTTGGTGAAGCTGCTGCCTACGCGCTGACCTGGACAGAACTGAAGGAACTTATGCGCAAAAAAGTATTGTTCCCGCGCTGAAATCCAAAGATTGGAGACAGAGTTCTGGCATTTAAAGATGGAAGGTCCAAAGATCGCAGAGTACGTTCAGAGGTTCCACGACTTGTCACATGTGGTACCCTACATGGTCACTCCGGAGTTCTAAAGGATTGAACGTTTTATTTGGGGATTAGCACCTCAAATCATAAGCATGGTGACCTCTTCCAAGCCTGCGACTATTACTGAGGCGATTGATTTGAGCGTGGCTCTCACAGAGGAGGCTATTCGCCTGAACAAGTTTGATGATGTTGAGCCAAAGAAGAAGGAGACTCATGTGGAGTCATCAGGAGGTAACAAACGAAAGTTTTCAAACTTCAAGCAAGGCACTAGCAGTATGGTTAAGAAAGGGGAATCAAGCGCGCCAGCTCAGGTTGCAGCTGGTAGTGGGAAGAAAGGAAAAGGATACATGGGCGCCCAGCCCAAGTGTAATACCTGCCAGCGCCACCATTCTGGCCGATGTGGTCTGAAAGTTTGTGAAGCTTGTGGAAAGACTGGCCATTTGAAGGATTCTTGTTGGGCCACTATGGGCCAGAGAGGTCAGGGAGGTTTTGGAAACAGAAACACCAACCGGGGCGGAAATGGAAATCGCCCACAAGTGAACGATGGAGGTGATGGGAATAGAGTCAATAATGCTAATCAAGCGGGCGTTGTGAATCGTAATCAGAGGAATAATCAAGCTGGTGGAAATGGGCAAAGATCCGGATGCTTCAACTGTGGTGATCTTGGGCATTACAAGAGGAACTGCCTGGAGTTAAATCAAGCTTATGGTAGAGTATTTAACCTTGAAGCAAGGAACGCGCGCCAGGATCCCAATGTTGTCACTGGTATGTTCCCTGTAAACCAACGCTATGCATCCGTTTTATTTGATACTGGCGCCGATTATAGCTTCGTGTCGTTAGAGTTTAAGAATATGCTTGGTTTAGCCGCTAGTAAGTTAGATATTCCGTACTCAATTGAATTGGCTAATGGAAAGTTAGTAGAAGCCAACGAAGTTATCAGAGGTTGTGTGATCGAATTGGGAGAGCGTGAGTTTGCTCTGGATCTACTACCAGTCTAGTTGGGAAGCTTCGACGTGGTGGTAGGAATGGATTGGTTATCAGGCAACAAGGCTGAGATAGTTTGTCACGAAAAGGTAGTTCGTATCCCAAGTGATGATGGTGAGACAATTGTGGTTCACGGAGAGAAGTGTGATACACCGTTGAGGATTATCAGCTGCCTCAAAGCACGAAAATGTTTACAGAAGGGATGTGCTGCCTTTCTGGCACACATTGTAGATAAGAAAGCTGAAGAACCGAAGATCGAAGACATCCCTGTCGTGAGGGAATATCCAGAAGTCTTCCCAGAGGACTTGCCTGGTTACCGCCTCAGAGGCAAGTAGAGTTTCACATCGACTTAGTTCCAGGCGCCGCGCCTGTGGCTAAGGCACCCTATAGACTTGCTCCGTCTGAGATGCAAGAATTGTCGACACAACTTCAAGAGTTGTTAGACAAGGGATTTATCCGACCAAGCTTCTCGCCTTGGGGAGCTCCAGTTTTGTTTGTCAAGAAGAAGGACGGTAGTTTCCGTATGTGCATTGATTACAGAGAATTGAACAAGTTGACGATCAAGAATAGATACCCTCTGCCAAGGATCGATGATCTTTCCGACCAACTGCAAGGTTCAAGCTTTTATTCAAAGATCGATCTTCGATCTGGATACCACCAGTTAAGGATACAAGAGTAGAGTATCCCAAAGACAGCCTTCAGAACTCGATATGGACACTACGAGTTCCTGGTTATGCCGTTTGGGTTGACAAACACACCTGCAGTGTTCATGGATTTAATGAATAGAGTTTGTAAGCCGTACTTGGATAAGTTCGTGATCGTGTTTATCGATGACATCTTGATTTATTCAAAGACGAAGGCCGAGCACGAACAACATTTAAGAGCCATTTTGGAATTGCTGAAGAAGGAACAGCTGTATGCCAAGTTCTCTAAGTGCGAGTTTTGGCTACGAGAAGTACAATTCCTTGGGCACGTGGTAAATGGAGATGGAATCCACATGGATCCCACCAAGATTGAAGCGATCAAGAATTGGGAAACGCCAAAGACGCCAACCGAGATTCGGCAATTCTTAGGTTTGGCTGGTTATTACTGAAGATTCATTGAGAATTTTTCAAAGATCGCTCAACCATTAACGCTCCTCACGCAGAAGGATAAGAAGTTTGATTGGGGAATTAAACAGGAAGAAGCGTTCCAGATATTGAAAGATAAGCTCTGCAAAGCGCCAATCTTAGCACTACCTGAAGGTACGGAAGACTTTGTGGTATACTACGACGCTTCGCGTCAAGGATTGGGTTGCGTGTTGATGCAACGCCAAAAGGTTATTGCTTACGCGTCACGCCAGCTGAAGGTACATGAAATGAACTATACCACACACGATTTGGAACTAGGCGCAGTGGTTTTTGCTTTGAAGATCTGGAGACACTACCTTTATGGTACGAAGTGTACAATCTTCACAGATCACAAGAGCCTCCAGCACATATTCAACCAGAAGGAGTTGAATATGAGGCAAAGACGATGGGTAGAGTTGTTGAATGACTACGACTGCGAGATTAAGTATCATCCAGGGAAGGCGAATGTGGTCTCTGATGCCCTAAGTCGAAAGGAGAGGATCAAGCCCATAAGGGTTAGGGCTTTAGAGATGATTATTCAGACCGATCTTTCTTTGCGCATTCGTGTCGCGCAGAAAGAAGCTCTCAAGGAAAGAAACCTTGAAGAAGAGTATCTCCGTGGGATGGAGAAGCTATTGATACCAAACGGGGAAGGAACGTTATGTTTCGAGAAAAGGATTTGGGTTCCTTTGTTTGGAGGTTTAAGGAAGGTTATTTTCGATGAAGCTCACAAGTCGCGGTATTCTATCCACCCTGGAGCGGATAAGATGTACCAGGATCTTAAGGATTATTATTGGTGGCCTAGGATGAAAGGCGATGTGGCTGTTTATGTGAGCAAATGTTTAACTTGCGCTAAGGTTAAAGCGGAATACCAGAAGCCTTCAGGACTTCTACAACAACCGGAAATTCCCAAGTGGAAGTGGGAACAAATCTCCATGGATTTTATTACGAAGTTGCCAAGAATGCCAAAAGGCCATGACACTATTTGGGTAATAGTGGATCGATTGACGAAATCAGCGCACTTCTTACCTATCAGGGAGAAGGATAATACGAGCAAGTTGGCTGAAATTTACATGAGAGAAATTGTTACACGCCATGGAGTACCTCTCTCGATCATCTCTGATAGAGACGGAAGGTTCATCTCAAGGATTTGGCAATCCTTCCAAGAAGCTTTTGGCTCGAAGTTGAATATGAGCACCGCGTTTCACCCGCAAACCGACGGTCAAAGCGAGCGGATGATTCAGACTTTGGAAGACATGCTGAGAGCATGTGTTATGGATTTGGGCGGTAGCTGGGATAAGCATTTGCCTTTGGTTGAATTTTCCTACAGCAACAGCTACCACACCAGTATTGGTGCTGCACCATTTGAAGCTCTTTATGGCCGCAAGTGCAGATTACCGCTTTGTTGGTCTGACGCCGGTGATAGACAGTTGGTTGGTCCTGACGTAGTCCAGGAAACCACCAATAAGATTGCACAGATCCGAGATCGCATCAGTGCGGCTCGTGACCGTCAAAAAGCCTACGCGGATCGAAACAGGAAACCTCTAGAGTTTGAGGTAGGTGATATGGCTTTGTTGAAGGTATCACCCTGGAAGGGTGTGGCACGCTTTGGGAAGCGTGGGAAGTTAAATCCACGGTATATTGGCCCGTTCAGAATTTTGGAAAGAATTGGGACCGTAGCATACAAGTTGGATCTACCTGCCGAATTGAATGGTGTTCACGATACGTTTCACGTATCAAATTTGAGGAAAAGTCCAACTCAAGATACTGTTGTCATTCCTACCGACGAAATTCATGTTGACGACACGCTCCACTTCGTTGAAGAACCCGTTGAGGTTACGGATTGGAAAGTGAACAAGACCCGCCGGAGCAGTGTCAAGCTCGTCAAGGTTCGTTGGAATGCCAGACATGGTCCTGAATACACCTGGGAACGTGAGGACCTGATGAAAGAAAAATACCCCCACTTATTTCAGGACGAAATTTTTCTAACGGGGGAGAATGTGACAACCCTCACTAAACCAGGTATCCATACGACTTAATTAATAATTAATTACTGCTTGATTACTGTGCTTAACTGAATTTACTGATGAACTGCTACTTGATTCCTGATATTTGTACATATCTGCATCATACTTTGATTTCCGTCACTACATTATTTACATACTGAACTCTAGTGACAAACATGATGCACAAAAGCACAGTAGCACTATGAACGGATAACCTATTGAACATGTTGATAAAGCCAGCATCAGGCAGATAATGCCTCTAAGGCCTGTATGAGCCAGAAAGATTTTACTACACCCATAGGAATAAGTTACAATGACTGGATGTGCCTAAAACGTACACTAAGCACAAAACACAGCACTTTAATGAACAATTCAGCCTCTGGCTAGCTAATAAAATGCCAAAACATGAGAAAAATATTACTAGACACTTTCCAAAGTGTCGGGAATAAGTTGTGTCACTAAAAAGGGCATTAGCGACACTTAAAAGCTTTATTAAGCGCTTTAACGGATTACTATCCAACCGAACAACCGGATTACACCCGGAACATGAAAATATTGCCATAAACATTATTTGTCTTTTTCTGAGCCAGTTAGGGTCCCTGAATACCCTAACACCCGCCATAAAGCACTACACACAACTAACCAAGTTAACTACTTAACTAACCTATTAACCTAACTAGATAACCTAACTAATACTTGGAAATGGACCAAGACCCCCCCCCTTGGGCCGATTTCGGTCACTATGTGACCAACACTTGTACCATTTTTTTTGAATTTTAAATTCATATGTGTCCGATATCAAGGTGACACAAGGACTCTTGGACATTAAGCACATAATTGTCTATAAAAACATAAGATTACACATGTGATTACTTACAACACATAACACCACTCAAGCTCTCTCTTTCCCTCTCTACCATTCTCGGCCGAACACCCCCCCTCCCCTACATCCATTTTCGAGTTTGATCATCCCATTTCCAAGCATACACAAGCATCAAGGATCTCGTATTAGGAAGCTTGGTGCACTCGGAGCTCGAAGGACCTCTTTCTCTAGCTTTTATCCACCTCATTTGCGCTTAGATTCTTCCCTAGCCTCGAGCAAGTGGTATGTTACTTACAACACCTTCTTGAACTAATCTAGAGTGGTTAATATGATGTGTAACGATTAAAACTCGGAATATTGCAATTTGATGCATTAAAGTCTACTAAAAACATGAATAATGATGGTTAAAAGCTTACTAGTTGTGTAAATGTTGTAGTAATTGAAATTTGTGATTATCTAGACCCGATCTATGTTGTGGTAGCTCGGATCATCATTTAACCCGGGTTGGTCATGATCACGAATCATGACATAAGGTTGTTTTGAATGAAACAAGGGTTAAAAGGTGAAACTCTACCACACGCGAATCATGAACTTGTGTAAAAGTGTTTTACTTGTGAAATAGTATTTAAAACTAGCAGATCTACGTATCTGCAGGTGGTATTTTCAAAGAACCACATATCACAGAAATCATGTTTTCTAAAAACGGATCTTACACTTACAAGTATGATTTTTAGAACACACAAGTGTGTAAGCACTTGTGTAACACAAAAGTTTCGACAAAATAACAATTTTTGTAAAAATGACTAGAAGTTGTAAAGACGGATTTTCTCTAAAACGAGGTTTTTACAAGATCAAATTACTTTATATAAAGATCCGCTAAAAATGATGAGATTTACACTATAATTTTAGAAAAACTACAAGTTCATGTGATTTATGCGTTTTACATACTTGTTAACTAGTTTGTTGTGATGAAAGTTGTTTTGATCGAATAAAGAAGTTATTGAATTGTTTTGTAAAAGAAAATGATACGCTTGAAAGCGTGGCCACCTCCAGTTACAGAGGAAACTCTGGCGAAATTTTTCCAAAAACCTAACACTTAGAAATATTTTCACTATAAGTGTTAGAAATACTTTTTGACATGTTTTCGAAATATAAGTTTCGCCACGACTTTATTTACAAATATCGGAGGTGGGATTTTCACAAAATTAAACGTGATAAATATATATTTATTTAGTAAATATATTTTCTCACAACATTATTTGTCACTATTTTGTGAAGTGTATAAATATTATTTTTAGAGTAAAAATAATATTTACGAACGTTAACGAATCCAAAATAATACGAACGCCTTCACAATAAATATATAAGTTACATCGGTAATTATTATTACCACTCGATCGTTAAAACGTAACTTACGCATTATACGGAAATATTTATGAACGCGTAGTTTTGTCGACGTATTATTTTTGGGGAAATTATGTGAAATGAAAATATAATATTTTTGAGAAAAATATTTATATTTTGGAATTGGAAAATAAATATATATTACGTAAGACTTAATAATATATTTCGAGCACACATGTATTAAATCCCCCATCCTTGGGAAGGAGATTAACTACCAAGTATATACGAAAAGTAAACACGAAATAGTTGTCTAACTATTTCCCAAGAACTTAAACCATGAAGCTAAGGCACGGCCGTCCGTCTAATAGAGTTAGTACATGTAGGTCGTTGCACAGCTGCTAGACTTGGAGTATACTTGGTAGAGACGCACCGACTGTGAGTTCATGTCCCCCTTTTCTCTTAACTGTTTTCAGTTTTCTAAACTGCGGGGGTGAAATACATGTTACTTTGATTATGAATACTTTATACATGGTATGGTTAGCGTAAGGAGGGTTACTATTTAGATCATGTGAATGGGTAGGCGGAAACTTGAGGTCATTAATCCTCAGGGTAGGACCGAGGGGCAGGAGCGATAGATCTATTTGGGTGTAGCGAGCCCAGTCCCAGGCCCAGCATAACGGACCTCGGGATGACTTTGTACCCGACGCATAAATCTGCTAGGTTTGAGCCTTCCTACTTGCATTTCACACATATCAATGGCCTTGCAAACCATTGGTGATCTCTTTTTTTCCTTATTTGCTACATACCAGGATTTTGATAAATACAAAGGTTTATTTACTCACTTACACATGAACTCGCTCAACATTATTGTTGATTTTTCAACTTACATGTATTTCAGGGAATTAAAGGATCTGGCACGGTATGGCACGTTTTCCCGCTGCACTAGTACGAGGTCATCCGGGGTTTAGGGAATGTGACTCTTTCCTGGACAAGTCACAGTCCTTAAACTATGTTTATGTTGATGTTTATGTTTGATGATCAATGTTACGGTTGTTAGGGTGTTTTCCCGTTAAAACAATGTTATTGTATTTGGTTTTCAAAACTTAATGGATGATCTTGCATGTTTTTAATTCATATAGCTTTGTTATGATTAAGCTATGGTATTAAGAAGTCACACCAAATTAACCACGCTTCCGCAAAGCCAGGGTGTGACAGGTGGTTTGTTTAATGACTTAAGTAACGATATGTGTGTAGTATGATACAAGCATGGTGGATACGCCGCTGGTACTTCCTATATATAAGTGCTTGTATTGTATTACATGTCATAGCGTTATTTAAATCATTTAGATTGGACTTATACATCTTTACACAAATAACACATTTTCACAAGACTTCGTTTTACAAAAACAACTTGTTTATTACAACTTATTTTTACTTGGTTATTCTTTTAACCATACGTTATTCTTATATTTATATATATATCATTTGATTTCATCGCTTTTCAAATGATTTACAAAACAAAACATTTTACAAGGTTCATGACTAACTTTTATTAAACATTTTCTTAAACTTAAGTCATGAATCCTATTTTCATAAAACCTATGTTACTCACAGGCATTCTTATGCTGACGTACCTATTTTCACATGTGTTTTCAGGAGCTAATGCATAGGATGATCGTGACACGCTAGGGTGGACTTGGGCCTTAGGGATATAAAATGGAGCTAGACTTAGTTTAATTTATATGATGTACTTTTGTTTCTTTTCACTTTAAGACAGTGTAACATGTTGGTTCTTGTTTTGAACGATGTATTCCACCCTTGGGTGATGAATAAAATATTATTTTAATTACCTTGGTTGTGGAACAATAATTCTGTTACAACACTCCCCGACGTTTCCGCCACGATTTGATGTTTTACGTGGTCGGGGTGTGACAGAAGAGTTGGTATCAGAGCCAATGGTTATAGGGAATTAGGTTATTAGTAATGCTTTGACCTAGACTATAACCTTTCTAGGACCCCAACACAAGTTGTCTTGTGTTTAGATCTTAAAACATGCACTTCACCTATCCTTAGGTGATCACCAGAACAAGAACCCAGTTTTCTAAAACGATTTTTGAAAAACAATCCTCGGTTTTCAAATGATTTATTATATGGTTTTGAACCCTTTTGATTTTTCAAATTGATTTTGAAAATTTATCATTTGTTTTAATGATTCTTTTGGCCTTGTGCCTTCCAAGTTTTCAAAATCTCGTCAAAGTTTTGGGTTCTAAATAGTGTGAACATGTGCAAACTGGAAGAGTGAATGCCTGTACCCTGGGTTTTCTGTCTAAGGCTAGAGTGTTCGTACAAATCCACATAATCGGACCAGTCACTCTTACCTGGGAACTCTTGGGGTGAGTGTTCACTTATAGGCGAGCATGTCTTCGCTAAGCATTGTTTATGGACCCATTTACATTGATTAGTCACTGTGTGTCATTTGTTTGCTTTGTGATACGGACGAATGACCACCATCCTTGCTTTGTTGATTTTGTTTCGTCTCGTTCTTTTCATCTAATCATCTCACTCGTTTCCTCTCATGTTTTCCTCTTTTTAGCATGCCTCCTCGACGCAAAAATCAGCTACCCAATGCGAACTGGCAGAAATCATCGTACAGCATATGGCTGCTGCGTTCCCGAATCTTATTGCTCAGTTTAACCAAGCCAACATCAATCAGAACGCTCCTTGTAACTTCAAGAGCTTCAATTCGGCTAAACCACTCAAGTTCAGTGGTACTGAGGGGGCAACTGGGCTCCTTCAATGGTTTGAGAGCATTGAGAATACTTTCCGTCACGTTCAGTGTCCTGATAATCGCAAAGTCGAGTTTGCTTCTAGTGTTTTTCAAAAGAGGGCGTTGACATGGTGGAATGGGGTTATGAGATATCGAGGTGCTGAAGTCGTTTTAGCACAGTCATGGGCTGAGTTGAGGACTCTCATGATGAGTGAGTTTTGTCCTCGTCATGAACTACGAGCACTGGAAAGGGAGTTTGACGATCTAAAGCAGTTTAGTGGCGAGCACAGGGCATATACTGACAGGTACGAAGAGTTGAGTTTGTTATGCCTAACGATGGTTACCCCACTTGATAAGGCTATCGAAAGATACATCGATGGTCTACCTGACTCTGTGCAAGACATAGTTACTGGTAGTAAACCTACCACTGTTCGTCAGGCAATCGAACTATCTGCAACGTTGACTGAGTCGTAGATTCGAAAGGGTAAGTTGCACAGAAAGGGTGACAAGAAGGGTAAGAAGCAGGAGTTTGACAAGAAGGATAGCAAGAAAGGTAAGAACAAGAAGGGGAGTTATGCGGGTTCTTCGAAGGGTTCTAGGAAGCGGAAGGCTTCCCAAAATTTTGCCGTTACTACACAGACGAATCAGCCTGCGCAACCTCTTGCCAAGAAACCATACTTTGGCAATGCACCTCTGTGCAATAAGTGTAACGGACATCATCAACCACACCACCAGTGCCGTCAATGCACCAATTGCGGAAGACCTGGTCATCTTGCTGCTACATGCCGCATTCCTGCCAATCTGAATCGGGCAGCTCAGAACCCGGCTCAACAAGTTGCTCATCCTTTTGCTCAGCAACAAGGTCAAGCAGCACGACCTCACTTCCCACCAGGTTCTTGTTACAACTGTGGGGATCTGACCCACTACCGTAACCAGTGTCCAAGATTGGTGAATGCGAACCCAGTTCAAGCTTAGGCTCGTGGACGAGCTTTTAACATGAATGCTGTTGAGGCGCAAGCAGACAACGAAGTGGTGAACGGTACGTTCTTTGTTAATAATCAACCTGCGTCTGTTCTTTTTGATTCAGGGGCCGATAAGAGTTTTGTGTCGTTATCTTTTGAGCCCTTGCTTCGCGTGTCTAGAACGAAACTAGGTAAGCCTTTGACTGTTGAAGTTGCGAGTGGTGAACCCATTGTTCTTGATTCTGTTCTCCGCAACTGCCAGTTGAACCTTAGCGACCATCTTTTTCCTATTGACCTCACGCCTATGCAACTTGGGAGCTTCGACATTATTGTGGGTATGGATTGGTTAGCTAAGCATCGCGCAGAGGTAGTTTGTTTTGAGAAGATCGTTCGTGTGCCACTTTCGTCAGGTATGACACTACAGGTTCACGGTGAGAAACCTGCTAGTAGCCTCAAGCTTATGTCTTGTTTTCAAGCTCGGAAGTATCTGCGAAAGAACTATGTGGCCTTCTTGGCACATGTTACAGCAGATAAAGACCAAGGTAAGACTATGCAAGACATTCCTGTTGTTCAGGATTATCCGGAGTTGTTTCCTGAAGAGTTGCCTGGTCTACCTCCAGCACGCCAAGTCGAGTTCCGTATTGATCTTGTACCTGGTGCAAATCCTATTGCCAGAGCTCCATATCGTCTTGCACCGTCTGAGATGCAAGAGCTATCTAAACAGCTTCAGGAGCTTTCTGACAAAGGTTTTATCCGTCCCAACTTTTCACCTTGGGGTGCTCCCGTTCTTTTTGTCAAGAAGAAGGATGGATCCTTCAGAATGTGTATCGATTATCGTGAGCTGAACAAGCTTACCATCAAGAATCGATATCCCCTACCTCGCATTGATGATCTCTTTGACCAGTTACAGGGTGCTACTTGCTTCTCAAAGATTGACCTTCGTTCTGGGTATCATCAACTTCGTGTGCATGAAGAAGATATTCCCAAAACAGCATTTCGCACTCGATATGGGCATTATGAGTTCACAGTCATGCCATTCGGTTTGACCAATGCTCCTGCTGTTTTCATGGACTTAATGAATAGGGTTTGCAAGCCTTATTTGGATAAGTTCATCATCGTTTTCATTGATGACATCTTGATTTACTCTAAGACGCGAGCTGATCACGAGCGCCATCTTCATCTTACTCTGGAACTCCAGAAGAAAGAACAACTTTTTGCCAAATTCTCCAAGTGTGAATTTTGGCTTAAGGAAGTTCAATTTTTGGGGCATATTGTCAACGAACAAGGTATTCATGTAGATCCCTCGAAGATCAGTGCGATTAAGGATTGGGATACGCCTACTACTCCTACTGAGGTTCGTTCTTTTCTTGGTCTTGCGGGTTATTACCGCCGCTTCATCGAGAACTTCTCAAAGATTGCAGTTCCTCTAACTGCTCTAACTCAGAAGAACAAACCCTTTGAATGGGGTTCTAAGCAAGAAGAAGCGTTTCAGACCTTGAAGCAGAAGCTTTGTGATGCACCTATTCTGACTTTACCCGAGGGTAATGATGATTTTGTTGTTTACTGTGATGCATCGAAATTGGGTCTTGGCTGTGTTCTGATGCAAAGGAACAAAGTCATAGCCTACGCATCTAGACAATTGAAGGTACATGAGAGAAACTACACCACTCATGATCTTGAGTTGGGTGCAGTTGTCTTCGTTCTCAAAATCTGGAGACACTATTTGTACGGTACAAAATGCGTGGTTTTCACTGACCACAAAAGTCTTCAACATATCTATAATCAGAAAGAACTCAACATGAGGCAAAGACGTTGGATCGAACTCCTAAACGACTATGATTGCGAAATTCTCTACCACCCTGGTAAAGCGAATGTTGTGGCTGACGCATTGAGTCATAAGGAACGCACTATGCTTCATTGTGTTCATGTTCAATCTGTTATTCAAGCTCGATCTGATATCTAAGCATGCATTACTCAGGCTCAACAGGCTTGTGTTTCACAAGACTTGATGGGTAAGGAATTACCCTATCACATTAAGCCTGACCTTGTGCTGAAGGAAGATGGATCGTATTATTTCATGGACCGTTTGTGGGTCCCAAGCCAAGATGATCTTCGCACTCTGCTTATGGATGAGGCCCATAAGTCTCGTTATTCTATTCATCTTGGCTCAAACAAAATGTATAAGGATCTTCGTACTCAGTATTGGTGGCCTGGTATGAAGAAAGACATTGCCTTGTACGTTTCAAAGTGCCTTACCTGTCTCAAGGTCAAGGCTGAACACCAACATCCTTATGGTCTTTTGGAGCAACCAGAGATCCCAGTTTGGAAATGGGAAAACATTGCCATGGATCTCGTTACCAAACTTCCGCGCACTAAGAAAGGTCACGATTCCATCTGGGTAGTTGTTGATCGTCTTACAAAGTCAGCGCATTTTCTGCCGATCCGTGAGAATCTATCTGCTGAAGATCTGGCCAAAATCTACGTGGATGAAATTGTATCTCGACATGGTGTTCCTTTGAACATTATTTCTGATAGGGATGCTCGCTTCTCTTCTCGACTTTGGAGAACCATGCAATCTGCTATGGGGACCCAACTCAATCTGAGCACAGCTTATCATCCGCAAACAGATGGCCAAACTGAAAGAACAATCCAGACTTTGGAGGATATGCTTAGATCTTGTGTGATCGATTTTGGTGGTAGTTGGGATTCACATCTTCCATTGATTGAATTCTCCTACAACAATAGTTATCACTCTAGCATCAACATGGCTCCTTTCGAGGCTCTCTATGGTCGAAAATGTCGTTCACCAGTCTGCTGGAATGAAATAGGTGAGGCTCAGCTTACTGGACCTGACCTCATTCTAAAGACAACTGACAAGGTTAAGAAAGTTCGTGATAACTTACAGGCAGCTCAAAGCCGTCAAAAGAGTTACGCGGAACGACGACGCAAGCCCTTAGAATTCCAAGTCGGTGATCGTGTATTACTTAAGGTCTCACCTTGGAAAGGTGTGATCAGATTTGGAAAGAAAGGAAAACTTGCACCTAGATATGTTGGACCATTCAAGATCGTCGAAAGAATCGGCAAGGTAGCCTATAGACTTGCATTACCTCCTAAACTTGGAAATGTTCATCCTACTTTCCACGTATCCAATCTCAAAAAGTGTTTAGCTGATGAGAACCTCCACATACCGCTTGACGAAATCCGTGTTGATAAAACACTACATTTTGTTGAGAAACTTGTAGAAATTATGGATCGTGAAGTCAAATGGCTTAAACACAAGCGCATTCCGTTGGTTAAAATCGCTGGGAATCTAAACGTGGACCTGAGTTTACTTGGGAACGTGAAGATCAAATGAAGGCGAAGTATCCACATCTATTCTCACGAGTTTCCTCTAAACAAATTTCGGGACGAAATTTCCACAAGTAGGGGAGACTGTGACATCTGTGCTTATAATCATTGTAAACAATTCAGTTATCAATGAAATAAAGTTATTTGATCCCTATGTTTGTTTGTTTGTGTTTGATGTTTTTCATGTTTTGACTTTTATTCGATTTCAAACTCTATATCGCTTTCTGGAGAATTATACGCAAACTGGTGCGAAAACGTAATCAGTTATATGCAACAAATACTCCGGAACATCAATTAGGCTTAACATACCTTAAATAACCTTTACATAACTTAGAAATAAGTTTTGAAGGCTTTGGTATGGCAAAATTCAAGTTAATTCGCTTACAGGGACTAAAATTGACAAACTGCGAAAGTATGCCGATTTGAACTGTGACGAACATTCCGGAACATGCCCATAAGTTAAACACACCCTAAATATCCTTTACAAAGCTTAGAAATAGGCTTTGAGGGGTTCGGTGTGCTAAAATAAACTTTTGGGTCATTTAGGGACTAAAAGCGTCAAAAAGTGCATAAGTTTGCATTTTCACGCATAACTTACGTTCTGAATACATCCGGACATCTAAAAATTTATTTAATCATTAAAATATTATATTTTAGTGATTAGCTTGTCAAAAATCCATTCGTCGCGCAATTTGGATCGTTTTTCGCGCTTATGCGCATTCCGTCGTAATTAAGCGAACATCGCGATCGTACGACCAAACGAACCGACATCCGAGATATTTTTGAGCATATTTTGAGTTCCCTATACTTTAGCTTCATTTTAGAGGCTTGAAATGAGGTTAACGGGGCCTAAACGTGCCAAAAATGGGTCAAAACACATGTTTCTGAAGTGCAGGGGCTAAACTGTCATTTCTGAATAGTTTACCCATGCGGCCCGCGTGAGCCCATATGCATATCTGAGGCGGGCCGCTTGAGGTGCCCAGTAATAGAAAACCATTTTACAAAACAGCAGCTTGTATTTGTTGAACTTGGACATGTTTTTGATCAATCTAGGGGCTGATTTTGATGGTTTTTAGTCACCCCTTGTATTGTAAAACAATGGGCACAAGTGGAGGGCCAAGATTGAAGCTCGATTATCGAGAAACGATCCTAACGGTTGTGCCTTTCCTATAAATACCCAACCCCAACTTCATTCAAACCCACTTGATTCTGAGATTTTCTCTAAGTTGGAGTTATAAACACTTCATACCTGAGAAATACTCGGAAATCAATCTTGCGGGGACCTTCTGTAAGTATTCTTTCGCGTCTTTCGTTCGTTTTAGCGTTAAAGTCAAACTGCGTTTAACTTTCTGCATTGACTAGTTTTTGGTCAACGCGAAGTTCGTTTGAACTTCATAACGTGAGCGTAATCACGATGGTAATAGTCCCTTGTGACTATACCTACTGATTACCACGTTATCTAGGCTCAGTGACGAGTCGTAGTTTCGGCCAAAATGCGTTTTCTCGCGTGTTTTGTAACCAAACTACTCTAGGGTATTAAAACTGTTTGTTTTAATACCAAACCTGTTTTCTAAACATTACTAAACATGTTCTAGCATGTTTAGCTCGTCGCTTTTAGATTTGTGCTTGTTTAGGGTCGTAAAGGTAAGCGATCTAATCAATCGCTTACGCTTACGAACCCGACCCATTTGGTCGATCATTAGGATCCGACCAAACATTTTAGGTGACCATAGTTGTGTAGGGAATAACCTTCCGAGGTTATACCTTATGGTCACGACGTTTAAGTAGTTGTATGATAAGTAGTTCTTATGCCTTAGGTAAATTACCAAAATACCCTTTTCGCGCCAAAATTCATTTTAAGCCTATGTAACACAATTTTTGGTATCTAAACTGATTTAGAAACTATATTAAACATGTTAAGGCATATCTTGCCTGTCATAGGGCTAGTTAGGCATTCCGAACGCGTTTTACGCGAACGACGCGTTAAAGTAGCATAAGCTACCTAGACGGGTCGTAACGGGTCAAAAGCACTTAGGATAGGTTTCGTTTTAGTACGTAGGCTTTGTTAAACCATGTTACATAAGTTCCCCTACTTATTTGGTTTACGAACCCTCGTACTACCCGATCCTCCGATAGGGCCGTTTGATTCCGTGATCTTCTAGCATTGCTTGGTGGTTATCCTACGACTTCTAAGCAATCTCAAGTGAGTACATAGACCCCTCTTTTACTGTTTTCCAAACATTTTGGGGTAAAACACATGTGCCTACTTGTTACTTTCGTGCTTTCTTGTTTTCACATCATATGCTTGCTATGTTCTTTAGTACACTTATAGTACATGATTTCATTACATTGTTTTGCTATGTATGTTAACTTAGCATGCTAGCAAATTGATTTACATTACATTGTTTTGCTATATATGTTTACATGGCATATTAGCACATTGTTTTACATGACTTTTCTGCTTTGTATGTTTACTTAGCATACTTAGTACATTGTTTTCACATAACTTGTTTACATTTGGTATGACATTTGGTATGACATTTGGTTTGCATAAACGGTTCTTTACTACATTCATTAACATTAGCTACGCCGCTCGGTAGTAAGTAATGGTACCATAGGACTTGACAAATCCCGTTCCTGACACCCTAGGTTTGTTTGGGTGTAAGGAATGACTGAATCCGAAAACATTTTACTTTGATAACCTTTACTCTAAGGTTGTCTTGCTGTCTCAAGGCTTGAATGTAATGCGTTAACTTACCACATAAATGTTTGTATCAATAGAACAAGCTTTTACTTGGCAAAACATAACTTTTTGATTTATTCAAAATACTTTGTTTTGTTTCTTTTTACTTATGGTTAAGTATTCTCATTTTGTTACTTACCATACATAACTTTTGTTTACACTTAACTACATGACTACATTTTGGGTTTTTAAACATATGGCAATGGTTTAGACAAGAACATTTGATGGTTGGTTTAAACATAGACTTTATACATTGGTGGTTTGTTTAATGACTTAAGTAACGATATGTGTGTAGTATGATACAAGCATGGTGGATACGCCGCTGGTACTTCCTATATATAAGTGCTTGTATTGTATTACATGTCATAGCGTTATTTAAATAATTTAGATTGGACTTATACATCTTTACACAAATAACACATTTTCACAAGACTTCGTTTTACGTAAACAACTTGTTTATTACAACTTATTTTTACTTGGTTATTCTTTTAACCATACGTTATTCTTATATTTATATACATATCATTTGATTTCATCGCTTTTCAAATGATTTACAAAACAAAACATTTTACAAGGTTCATGACTAACTTTTATTAAACATTTTCTTAAACTTAAGTTATGAATCCTATTTTCATAAAACCTATGTTACTCACACGCATTCTTATGCTGACGTACCTATTTTCACATGTGTTTTCAGGAGCTAATGCATAGGATGATCATGACACGCTAGGGTGTACTTGGGCCTTAGTGATATAAAATGGAGCTAGACTAAGTTTAATTTATATGATGTACTT
Source organism: Helianthus annuus (assembly GCF_002127325.2). NCBI lineage: Eukaryota > Viridiplantae > Streptophyta > Magnoliopsida > Asterales > Asteraceae > Helianthus > Helianthus annuus. The sequence continues at coordinate 154,640,749 of NC_035443.2, forward strand.
TTGTTTCTTTTCACTTTAAGACAATGTAACATGTTGGTTCTTGTTTTGAACGATGTATTCCACCCTTGGGTGATGAATAAAATATTATTTTAATTACCTTGGTTGTGGAACAATAATTCTGTTACAACACTCCCCGACGTTTCCGCCACGATTTGATGTTTTACGTGGTCGGGGTGTGACAACACCGCGAGGCGTGTGACGTACCAGGTTCCAGCCACCAATCACATTGAACTATAAAAAGATACTAAATAAAAGTTTCCATTTATTTCATAAAGTAATTGCAAATCACAACTTAAAACTAATACGTTCAGCAGAAGCATAATGTAAATCGTTATTCAAATGTTTTAAAACAAATGTATGAAACCAGTGAACAGGTATCCAAGAGACTCGACCCATGACCACTCCAGTACTCCCAGATAGCAAGTTCCATAACCGTAAATCTAACGACCTGCAAGCATGTAGACAAGTGTGTCAGACGACGCTGGTGAGTTCAAAGTTTGTTATCACGTTTAGTTACCAAGTGTAAGTTTAAAGCTTTTCAGAAATACAATGTCGTTAATAACTTGAGTACCGCAAGATGGCTCCAGATTATTTTCCCTTCCCCAATGCTCTATCAAACATTGGTCGAGTGGTTAAGGTAATTAGTTCACGCCCGTCTTCCCCGGTATGGTGTGAGGGTGCCAAACCTAATAGCGCTATCAACTAATAACCCTGTTGCCTCCTCGGCAACCAATTCGGTATATGATGGGACTTAAATGATAGATATGAGTGTATTAACCAACACCCCGGGTTTAACATTCCAGTCAAACCCATTTACCTGACATTCCTCCCCGGAATATTTACTAGATGTCCCTCCCGGGACGCATGCTTGGAAAAATAACACTGAACTCACCTTAGATTTGCTCGGTATATTAAGTTACCTGTTCCAGTTAGTCAACCAACCCTACCTTGGTTAAAAATACTATCAGTTTAATAATCAACCAAGTCACATATTATGCACAGATTGTATTCATCAAAAGGTCACTATATAACATGTAGCAGGTACTCAGATTGTATTCATAAACACCAATATCCATTTACATATTCAACATACGCAGTTTCACTATACTGCCCATTAGTTCCTTTGCAGCATCCTTACGAAGAATCAATCTTCGTGGGATGCCTTCACGGCGAAGGTCCTTCATGGCAACGTACCCTCACATCGACGAACCTTCATGGTGAAGAATCATTCTTCGCCGAGAGGAAGTGTGACGAAGGTTCCTAATGGTTCGTCAACGACCAGCCGACGAAGAATCAGTTCTTCGTCGACCACTGATTCTTCGTTGGGGGTGCTCTTCATCGCACCACTCATCAGACGGTTACCAATCCATGTATTTCGTAACAACCGTTAGCAAACGATTAGCATGATTCACAGATCAACAACATTTCATAGTAACATCAAAGAACATCTCATAGTAACATCAAACAACATCTCATAGTAACAGTTCCTTTCTTGAAATCAACTTCATAAACAACAAATAATCTGATCAATCATCATCCATTCGAACATTTAATCGGACCGATAAACTAGCGGATTCTAATGCTAGCATGCAACCCTAGCCATCCAATAAATCATCACACAATTAGTTACATCCAATTCATGGTCATAATTTTCGTTAACACACCTGCTAGTATTAAACCGTAATCAATCATCTAACAAAACAACATCAGAAGTATAGAACACTATCAACAAGAGAACGCTAACTGTGATATCGAATTAGGTTGCTCGGGATGAAGGGTTTCGAGAACCCAAAGCCGTCGTTGCATAGGAGAGAGAGAGAGAGTTCTAGGGTTTGCCGTTTGAGTTTTTTCAGGTTATGCACGAGTATACAAATGAAATAACCTTAAAACCATACCGGGTCGCTAATGGATCTGGGCCGGAAACCTATTTGGGCGAAGAACCTGTTCGACGAAGTATCTCTTGGCGAAGGACCCATCCTTCACCGAAAAGTGTTGTGACGAAGGCTCCACTCTTCGTCGAAGAGTGTTGTGACGAACACCCCATTCTTCTTCGCCTTGGGTTTCCATTTCACATTAACCATTAAACATTACACATTTAATCAACCAAGCATCAGGATACTTTAATCATTCAAATAAACTACACATGACATCACATAAAACAAATTATAAAAACAGGATTGTGAAACAAGTAATGCGTAGAGGAAAGACCTTGAAATCTCGGGTTCTCACATTTCTGGTTGCTGAAGCAGGCCTGAGGGTTTCTGATACTCTACCTTGACTTTCGCACAAGTCAAACATTTACTCACATACGTTGCGGTGTGAGCTTTCATCTTCGGCCACCAATATAAAACCTTGAGGTCCTGATACATCTTATCCGAACCCAGGTGAACAGAGTATCGAGACTTGTGCGCTTCGTCCATCACGAGCTCTCTAAGATTACCATAAAAAGGAACCCATATCCGTTCCATCAAATAATAAATGCCATCAGATCTCTCCACGAGTCATTTCTGCATGCCCCGCAAATATTCAGCTTCCAGTTTCTCTACCTTCAATGCTTCAATCTGAGCCAAACGGATCTGATCAGGTAGATTAGAGTGGATAGTGAGCTGTAGAGCGCGAACACGCTTGGGTTTCGTTTCCTTACGATTAAGGGAATCAGCAACAACGTTAGCTTTACCCGGGCGGTACTTGATTGCACAATCGTAGTCGTTTAAGAGTTCTACCTGGCAACGCTGTCGCATATTCAATTCCTTATGATCAAAGATATGCTGAAGGCTCTTGTGGTCGGTATAAATAGTACAATTAGTACCGTACAAGTAATGCCTACAGATTTTTAACGCAAAGACCACTGCCTCCAACTCTAAGTCGTGAGTCGTGTAATTCTTCTCATGAACCTTCAACTGTCGAGAAGCGTACGCTATCACCTTCTCGCGTTGCATTAGCACAGAATCGAGACCCTGAATAGAAGCATCACAATATACCACAAAATCCTCAGTACCTTCAAGTAAAGACAAGATCGGTGCACTGGCGAGTTTTTGTTTCAAGAGTTGGAAGGCATCCTCCTGCTTCGTCCCCCAAGAATATACAACGCCTTTCTGTGTTAATGCGATGAGAGGTTGAGCGATCTTCGAGAAGTCTTTAATAAATCTACGATAGTACCCAGCGAGACCAAGAAATTGTTGCACCTCTGAAGGATTCTTCAGTGCCGCCCAATTTTTGATAGCGTCAATCTTAGCAGGATCCACGTGTATCCCCGTTTCGTTAACAATGTGGCCAAGCAAGTGTACTTCTTGAATCCAGAAATCACACTTAGAGAATTTCGCGTAGAGTTGCTCCTTCCTCAGGAGCTCCAAGATAAGACGCAAGTATCGCTCTTGGTCCTCCTTGCTCTTAGAATAGATCAAAATGTCATCGATAAAGACAATGACGAAGTCGTCAAGATACGGTTTGCAAACACGATTCATAAGGTCCATGAAAACCGCTGGTGCATTTGTCAACCCTAATGGCATAACCAGAAACTCATAATGGCCATACCACGTTCGAAAAGCTGTTTTTGGAACATCGTCCTCTCGGACTCTCATCTGATGATAGCCCGATCTTAAGTTAATTTTTGAGTAGAAGCTTGACCCTTGCAGCTGGTCAAACAGATCATCAAAGCAAGGCAAGGGACAACGGTTCTTGATTGTCACTTTGTTAAGCTCACGGTAATCTATACACATACGAAAGGACCCGTCTTTCTTCTTCATAAACAGAACTGGGGCTCCCTAAGGCGAAGAACTGGGTCGGATAAAACCTCTATCCAACAGTTCTTGGAGTTGGTTAGACAGTTCTTGCAACTCTCCTGGTGCAAGACGATAAGGAGCACGAGCAATCGGGGCTGCTCTTGGTGTAAGGTCAATCTGAAATTCCACCTGACGGTGTGGAGGTAGACCAGGTAATTCTTCAGGAAATACATCAGAAAACTCATGAACAATTGGCAGGTCTTCGATTTTCCTTTCTTCAGGCTGAGTATCAGTAACAAGTGCTAAAATAGCAGGGTAGCCCTTTCGTACACACTTCTGGGCTTTCATGGCTGAGATAATGCCAACCATTGCACCGCTATGATGACCTTTAACCGACAGAGATTCTCCACTTTGGAGAGGGATACGTATGATTTTCTCCTTACAAAGGATTTCCGCTTGGTACTTAGAAAACCAATCCATTCCAACGACTACATTGAAGCTTCCAAGAGTAACGAGAAGTAGGTCAATGTCGAACACTTGACCCATAAGATCGAGTTTACACCCAAAAAGAACATGTGAAGCTTCAATCGATTTTCCATCAGCTAATTCTACTACGTGTTTGTTTACAAGAGGTGTAGGAGTCAACCCTAACTGACGATTGAACCCCAAAGACACATAACTCCAATCAGCACTAGAGTCGAATAAAAAAGAAGCAAATAGATTGTTTACAGAAAACGTACTAGTCACCACGTTGCCATCATTCCTAGCTTCCCCAGCACCAATAGTAAACACTCTTCTACGCGCACCATTCCCACCATTGTTACCGTTGTTGTTGTTCCCAGTATTGTTGTTATTATTACCAGCATTCTGATTCAGTTGAGTGCAATCCCGCCAAAAAATGACCCTTGTCTCCACACTGAAAACACCCCTTGCGATTTTCCCGGTTCTGTTGAGGCTGTTGCCTTTCCTGTTGCTGCGGCTGCTGCTGTGGGGGTTGTTGTTGCTGCTGTTTTGGGAATTGGGCCCTGCAATCTCTAGCCATATGGCCCACCTTGTTGCACCTGTGACAGACCCGGGTGCACGGCCCACGATGGTGGAAGTTGCACTTGTTACACTTTGGTTGTTTCCCTGCGTAAGAACCCTGATTCGAGTTGTTGGTCTGATTCTGATTAACTGTGGACGACTGACTAAAACTGTGGTTGCTGCCGTTGTCCAGCTTCTTCTGTGACTGATTCGAGTTGGACACCTTGTCCGCATCATTCCATTTACATTTGTTGTCAGTAGCAGGAGTAGTGGTTGTAGTAGTAGCAGCAGTAGTAACAGAAACATGTGGTGGTTGCGAGCCACGCTCCACCTCCTGATCTGTGATCTTGTGGGCTAAGCGGATGATTCGAGGCAAGTTGTCTAGATTTGCTGCAGTGACTAAACCCTTGACCTGTGGTGCTATACCATTGATGTACAACTCGATCCTATGGTGGGGTGGTCGTGATAGGTTGGGACACATGTTCGCGAGCTCATGAGACCGTTTCGTGTACGCTTCGCTCTCGGACCCTGCCATCTTCAAATTGTAGTATTCGTTCTCCAACTTTTGGATTTCATCACGAGGGCAGTACTCTTCTCTCATCAGTTCTTTAAAATCATCCCTAGTAGTTGCATTCGCCATTTCAATGCCCAGCATTTGGACTTGGGCATTCCACCAAGTCAAGGCGCCATCTTCGAGTGTGCCTGAAGCAAACTTCACTCTGTCCCTAGCAAGACAGTTACACATAGCAAAGACTGACTCTGCCTTCTCAAACCAATGAAGCAGTCCCACAGCTCCTTCAGTACCACTGAACGTCTGTGGCTTAGAATCCATGAACGTCTTAAACGTGCAAACAGGCAGATTGTTCTGATTCTGATTCACTTGCTGACCTAAGGACGAAAGGAAATACAACACACGAGTAAGAATCGAGTACGCGACTCCAGAGTAAAGAGTATTTGGCACATATCATACCAGCCTGCTGAGCTGCTAGGGCCTCAGCCACACGAATATTGATCAGGTCGGTTAATTTAGCCTGAGACATAACAATGTTGCCACGTCCACCGCCGCAGCCTCCACCACGTCCACCATTTCATCCGCTCATGATTCTATATGAGAAGAGTGGAAAGGGTTAAGGGTCGAAATTGAATACAAGTCAAACATCACTATGGCTTCTACAGATTACTGTGTTCTATTTCTATGCCAAACAACGGAACAGAACCCCCTACACACTCGTTAAGCCACACTGGGACTCACATGCACCCGACATTATTATTATGTGTGTACCCATAACAACAATGCGATTTGCATGTTTATCTTAGCTCCTCCCAACTCGTGCTAAAAGGTTCCTCAAATTCGAGTAGCAAGACAAAAGACACCATAACATAGATCATGAAGGTTTAGAGGAGTTTCACACTATCAAACACATAACATAGGCTAGTAACACAGGAACTCATACTGTAGTGCTAAGTGTGCATTCACATGCATTGCTGGACATAAGTGTACACTAGTTATGCTGTGCAATAAGTAAACGAGAGACGAACCTTGCAGTCTAGAGCTAAGTGTCATGGTCGATTTCTGAACTGTTCGGTTATAGTCTGGTTTAAAAAAAACGTTTTAAAACCTATTTCACTATAACCAGTGGCTCTGATACCAAACTGTCACACCCCCAAAATACCACATGTGGAAACCCCGCTAGGCGTGTGATGTACCAGGATCTAGCCACCAATCACATTGAACTAATGTCAAGATATTCTACAAAGTTTCCATTCATAATGATAAAACATTCATAAACATAATCCAAGTTTAACATGTTCAGCGGAAGCATAAGATAAGTCATCATTCAATGTTTCAAAACCAAATAGAGGAAAACCAAATATATTGTTATGTGTTCTCAAAAGACTCGACCCATGACCACTCCAGCAATCCCAGACGGCAAGTTCCTCGTCCATAGCATCTAATGACCTGCGAGCATGCAACAAGTGTATCAGACAACGCTGGTGAGTTCATAGTTTTACGAAAACGTTAATTGCCAAATGTTTAGTTCAGTTTATTGATAATGTTGATAATAACTCGAGTACCGTACAAGATGGCTCTAGATTGTTTTGCCCGTCCCCAATGCCCCCTATCTAAGCATTGGTCATGATTAAGGTCATTAGTTCACGTCCGTCCTCTTAGGTACAGTGTGAGGTTGCCAAGCCTAATAGCGCTATCAACTAATACCCCGTTACCTCTCAAGTAACTAATTCGGTATAAGATGGGATTTAAAGTAATAGGAAGTGAGTGCATTATCTAACATCCCAGTTTTTACCCAAAAGACTTATTCCTCTCAGGAATACCCATTGATTGTCCCACCCACCGGGACGCCTGCTCAAGAGAAATGAACTCACCTTAGTTTTGCTCGGTTTGTTAAGTTACCCGTTCCAAGTTAATCAACCAAACCCTACCGTGGTTACCAACGAAATCAGTTTCATAATCAATTAAGTCACGTATTTTCACAGATTGCATTCGTCGCACAGATCACCGTATATCACATAGCAAGTACTCTATTCTCATACAAGTCCACATCCCATGTGCATGACACATAATAACTTTTAACAGATGAGTTGGTTACTCACACGAGCCAAATCAGGTTCCTTATTCTCTATTAATATTATTAACATGCATCAAATATAGTTTTTTAAACATAAACATTCATCACAAATTATTTGAAACCTTATGTTATATGGACACATTAGCTGTTTTAAACAGTTCTGCATGTTTGATCTTTTATAGAATCCTCACGAAGAACCAGTCCTTCGTGGGATACTCTCATGGCGAAGAACCCTCCAGGCGAAGAACCATGTTTCGTCGAGAAATGATGGTGGCGAAGAACCTTAGTTGTTCGTCGAATGCCAGTCAACGAAGAATCAGTTCTTCGTCGACCTGGGTTCTTCGTTGGGGAGTCCTTCGTCGCTGCACCTCAACAATTACATGCTTTCCTTCTGTGATTCCCCACTACTCTCGTAACAACAGTTAACAGATCAAACGACACAATTTAGCACGTTCTAATACGCGTTCAAACAACCGTAATTGTAGTAGTTCATCAACAACATAAACACTAATCAGATTATGTGGTTTACGATAACTGATATGCTGGAAGTGGGTTAATTAAAACAACTAAAATTACCCTAATTCTAGACTCTCTAAGCTTTAAATTTATAAAACTAAGACTCTCTAAACCCTAAACCACACAACTGGCAAGTGTACCGATCGGTGTAGTATAGCCTAAGGAAGTCCGAGTATCGAACCCAAGAGACTCTACTGATTACGCTAACGACTCTATCTAGACTTAGACTGACACGGACTTAACTAATTGTTTATTTGATTGGGGGGGGGGGGGGTTTCTAAATATCCTAAAAATATAATTGAAAATAAACTAACTAGACGAACCAGACGCAACTCACACGAAGGTTGAACTCAAGGATGGGGAAGGAACTACCTAGACAGGAATCCTGATTGCTTTTAGTTATGAGTATAATTGGAAGTTGTCTGCTATGGAACCGGGATCTTAAAATTCTCACATCTCGGGAAATCTAAGGACCCCTAACCCTTCTCAAGAGCACGCTAAGATCCCCTAAAGGTTGCTAAATTACCGGTTATTAGACTCCTTTACAAGACATCTAATGGGTTTATAAAAGTATCCTAAAAGGCTCACCCCCTTACGAGATCTAAACCTAGGATAGGCTTGTTTTCTCAGCTAGACTTGCTAGACAGCAGCCAAAAGGTTAACTTCCTAAGAAGGACCCACCTTACGGTTTAATCACTTAGACCTAACAATAATCTCGCACCTTACAGCTATTGACGATTAGTAGAGCACTTGCTTTTATAAGATTACCAATTATTACTTCTAAGGTTACTTAATCGATTTTCACCCTAAAGGATTAAAGATTTATTATGTGATATAGACACTCACCAAAACCTAAAACCCTAGCCTGACTCTATTCTGTGATAAAGACCGTCACCAAGAATCGAACGAAGCAATAATCAATACTCAAACAACATCAAGCACGCAAACACATCTAACCGATAGAACAAGCCGTTTACAATTTATAAACAATCCATAGCATTCAAAAATCCAATATATAATTAAAACATCTAGCAATCATTCAACCATATCTAGGTAGTTAAAGAAAATTAGCCAAGAACCATAGTCACTAAAAAGAAATAAGTCTCAAATAAATAACAAATCATGTTCATTGGTTCGAATAACATAAAGTAAATTAAAACCAAAACACTAACTCGTTGTGAACCTGGACTTGAATCTTTGATCGCGGCTTTGAATCTTGAACCAATCCTTTTTCTTTTCTCTTCTTGATCGCAGCCTCCCAATCGACTTAAATTCTTCTTCGTGCGTCCCCCAAAAATTGCCGTCTGATGATGCTCTCCCCAAACAATAATAAGATGCCCTTTTATTTAGAACCCAATTCACGTTCTCACAACCTGGATTGTTAGCGGATCATGGCCATCAAGGTGGGCCAGCCTCATAATTTCCATCGGCCCACTTAAAACAAGCAAATAGGGACAGTGGCTTCCTATAATGATGTTGGACTTCACCTTCCTCTCGTTAATATTATTTCTATGGTCAACTCCTTTTGTGCACTGTTGCTTTCCAATAATGGGAAATTAAAATAATGGGAAATCCCCAACTCTTGTTCGAAATATATAAATTCCTCAAGCTGTTGTCAATTGTTCTTTTTTTTCAAAATAATCATAGGCTGCCTTTCTAAAGAGATAGTGTCATCAGTCCACTCGCAGAAAATAGTGGCAATTTTACTTCGGTCCCTGGCACCTTACTCTGCCCAACTGGCGGGTCATTTCCATATTACTCGTTTTTGCTCCATTTGCACCAGGACCTGGCAAAACACAAAATAATATTAAAGACTACTAAAAACTAAATAAAACAAATAAAAGCTATACAATAATTATACAATTTACACGGGACAAATATGTGTATTTTACCACTTATCAAATATCCCCACACTTAACCTTTTTTCGTCCCCGAAAAAGAATTATGCAAACGGAATCATAGTCAAGATAGTCGTTCGGGCCAAAAGCTTATGTTAATTAATTAAAATCGAGACATGTGTTAGTTGCGATTGCAAGTATTCGATCCTCTTAAACCCAAACTCGATTCCAAGCCCTTATCATGCAATTTAGGTTCAAATATGGGTCAATCCACCTAGGGTCTCACACTAGAAATCGCATGCCCATCTAATCCCACCTCAAACTTATAGGACAAAGAGAACGATCATGGACCAATTCCCAACCGTTTTATATCAAAACCAAGAGAGTTTACGATCAAACAAATTTTTTTTTCTTCTTTTTTTCTTTTTTTTTTCTTTTTTTTTCCTCTCTCGTGAGTCTAGACGGTGCTTTCCCAAAACAAGAGGCAGTCCGGCTGTAGAGTCGCTATCCCCAACCACAGACTACTTAGCTTCGGTACTCTTTATTATTATTTTTTTTTCTTTTCTGCTTTGCACGGTCGATTTCACACACCCTAGCGGTAATCCGGCTGTAGAGTCACTATCCCCAACCCAGACTACATAGGAATGGCTACTTTCATTTAGTTTCTAGCTCACTTTTATTCTATTTATTTTTTTCATGATCACAAACTCTAACGGTATTAACTTATAACGGTGCCCCTTATGTTATTATCGGCGGTTTCAATTTCCCCACTTTTCCTAGATGAGAACCCACTAGTAGACCGACATTAGGTATATTAAGATCAAAGGAACCTAGAACCGAATCGAGCCTACCCGCGCATCCCAAACTAGACACAAGCTCAATTAAATTATCTCATATTATTATTATTTGAACCCGAACAAGAACCCGACTTTTCTATCATTTTCCGTTTTTTATTTTGCAAACTTCTTATTTCAAAAGACATTTTTTGATTTTTTCAAATTTTTTTTTTCAATTTTTTTTTTGAATTTTTTTTTTGTATTTTTTTTCTTTTTGTGACTCAAGACACTACTAACTAGACACTAAACGATAGTTTCCATCCCCACACTTAAACTTTACATTGCCCTCAATGTAAGATGGAAACCGACTCAAAAAAACTAAAAATAAATAAGAAATAAAAAATAAAGGGCAAATCGGAAAGGACTTAGCTGGTTTAATCAAAGCGTACGCTTCAAAGCTCTCATCCAATCCAGCTCGATCGTATAGCATTTCGTTCGCGATCGGCTTTGACACTGACTGGTACACTTGATAAATGCCTGAAATTCGAACAGCAGCTCCAAAATCACCCGAATGGAGATTGAGTACGGGTGGTACGTATTCAAACCTGCATAAACAAAAACAAGAAAAAACCAAAGCAGTACCGACTAAAAAAAAAACGACTCAAAATCTACTAACTAAGACTCAATATACAGAAACTATGACTCTATACAAACTCTATAAAACCTCCCAACACTTGACTTTAATCAGGAGGCTTTTCCTTGACTTGAACCCGGTCTAACCCATTTAATTCCACCCGTTTCTTATAAACATTTAAAAATTTTACGGTGGAATTATAAAATGATTTTAAAAATTTTAATGGGTTAGAACACAAAAATTTGAACTTACCTGGCAGGAGCCGCTAAAACACGATCCCAGGTGTTCTTCTCATTGCCTTCTCCCGTGGTTTTGAACTTTTTCTTGCATTTGCTATCAGTACCACGGGCCAGCTGTGGTGTTCTTCCTCTTCCACCACCACTTCATCTTTTTTGTTGTCCGTCATTGGGTTTCTTGCAAGTAAAGCTTCTAAATATGCGAGGTCCCCCTCCGGATGAAATGTACCCACTTCTTTATCTACAGGCAAACCCTCTAACTCATCCGCAAATTCTCTCTCCCAAAACAGCTCATCCTCACTTTCCTCGTCCACTTCATCTGACAAATCCCATATTAGTTCGGTGGGATAAGACTCATCATCAGAGACATCCAGGTCAATAGGATTACCTGCCATTAAGAGAGTAGAAAGAGCAGAACAAGGTAGAGAGGAAAAAAAATAACTAAAAAAATTACACAACTATACAAGTAGCACAGATTTGTCAATTAAGTCTAATCAAAGCTAATAAACGCAATCACCAAGAGTCCCCGGCAACGGCGCCAAAAACTTGATGTGCTGGAAGTGGGTTAATTAAAACAACTAAAATTACCCTAATTCTAGACTCTATAAGCTTTAAATTTGTAAAACTAAGACTCTCTAACCCCTAAACCACACAACCGGCAAGTGTACCGATCGGTGTAGTATAGCCTAAGGAAGTCCGAGTATCGAACCCAAGAGACTCTACTGATTACGCTAACGACTCTATCTAGACTTAGACTGACACGGACTTAACTAATTGTTTATTTGATGTGTGGGGGGGGGGGTTCTAAATATCCTAAAAATATAATTGAAAATAAACTAACTAGATGAACCAGACGCAACTCACACGAAGGTTGAACTCAAGGATGGGGAAGGAACTACCTAGACAGGAATCCTGATTGCTTTTAGTTATGAGTATAATTGGAAGTTGTCTGCTATGGAACCGGGATCTTAAAATTCTCACCTCTCGGGAAATCTAAGGACCCCTAACCCTTCTCAAGAGCACGCTAAGATCCCCTAAAGGTTGCTAAATTACCGGTTATTAGACTCCTTTACAAGACATCTAATGGGTTTATAAAAGTATCCTAAAAGGCTCACCCCCTTACGAGATCTAAACCTAGGATAGGCTTGTTTTCTCAGCTAGACTTGCTAGACAGCAGCCAAAAGGTTAACTTCCTAAGAAGGACCCACCTTACGGTTTAATCACTTAGACCTAACAATAATCTCGCACCTTACAGCTATTGACGATTAGTAGAGCACTTGATTTTATAAGATTACCAATTATTACTTCTAAGGTTACTTACTCGATTTTCACCCTAAAGGATTAAAGATGTATTATGTGATATAGACACTCACCAAAACCTAAAACCCTAGCCCGACTCTATTCTGTGATAAAGACCGTCACCAAGAATCGAACGAAGCAATAATCAATACTCAAACAACATCAAGCACGCAAACACATCTAACCGATAGAACAAGCCGTTTACAATTTATAAACAATCCATAGCATTCAAAAATCCAATATATAATTAAAACATCTAGCAATCATTCAACCATATCTAGGTAGTTAAAGAAAATTAGCCAAGAACCATAGTCACTAAAAAGAAATAAGTCTCAAATAAATAACAAATCATGTTCATTGGTTCGAATAACATAAAGTAAATTAAAACCAAAACACTAACTCGTTGTGAACCTGGACTTGAATCTTTGATCGCGGCTTTGAATCTTGAACCAATCCTTTTTCTTTTCTCTTCTTGATCGCAGCCTCCCAATCGACTTAAATTCTTCTTCGTGCGTCCCCCAAAAATTGCCGTCTGATGATGCTCTCCCCAAACAATAATAAGATGCCCTTTTATTTAGAACCCAATTCACGTTCTCACAACCTGGATTGTTAGCGGATCATGGCCATCAAGGTGGGCCAGCCTCATAATTTCCATCGGCCCACTTAAAACAAGCAAATAGGGACAGTGGCTTCCTATAATGATGTTGGACTTCACCTTCCTCTCGTTAATATTATTTCTATGGTCAACTCCTTTTGTGCACTGTTGCTTTCCAATAATGGGAAATTAAAATAATGGGAAATCCCCAACTCTTGTTCGAAATATATAAATTCCTCAAGCTGTTGTCAATTGTTCTTTTTTTTCAAAATAATCATAGGCTGCCTTTCTAATGAGATAGTGTCATCAGTCCACTCGCAGAAAATAGTGGCAATTTTACTTCGGTCCCTGGCACCCCACTCTGCCCAACTGGCGGGTCATTTCCATATTACTCGTTTTTGCTCCATTTGCACCAGGACCTGGCAAAACACAAAATAATATTAAAGACTACTAAAAACTAAATAAAACAAATAAAAGCTATACAATAATTATACAATTTACACGGGACAAATATGTGTATTTTACCACTTATCAATAACCCTAATCATCGTTTAACAGTTTAATACTCACATTCCCTAATCGAGTCAAACCACCATAATTCCAATGAACACACAACACTATACAAACCCTAGTTTTCATGTTAAATCTAAACCACAATAACAATTTATTTATACTTTCTAATACTCATCAGTTTATGTATAACAGTTCTAGATTATCAATATAACATCAAGTATACTTCTAGATTAACCATACAGTTTGTCGCAACGGAGTATTCATCGAGATCTCTACTAATATGAAAACCTAAATACTCATAGGAAATCATCACTACACGAAATCACGTATCGGGTATTAATCAAATGAACGAAAACAAGACACTAACCTTGAGGTAAGATAAATAAGTGGTGTTTAGGATTAGAGAGTTTTGAATGAGGGTGGAGCAGCTGCCGTCAATCACTAGGGTTTGCAACAGGGTGAATTTTGTGAGATAACAAAACCATATGCATGTATATGCTCGAATAAGTGAACCGGGCCCCTCATGGGCTTCGAAGAGATTTGCGCCAGAGCCCTTTCCGGCGAAAAACCTTCTTGGCGGAGAACCCTTCTTCGTCAAGGAGTGGTTGTGACAAAGAACCCTAGTTCTTCGTCAAAGAGAGTCAACGAAGAAATAGTTCTTCGTCGACTTGAGTTCTTCGTCGATATGAGTGTGGTATGCACATATTACGACTAAACATTAAACAATTCCTAAGTTTTCATGCAACAACCAAACATAACAATACTTTAATCATTCATATACAAGGCACATGATACAACGTAAAACGATTTGTGAAAACAAGATTGTGAAACAAGTGATGCATAGAGGAAAGACCTTGAAATCTCGGGTTGTCACATCATCCGCAACTTGAAAGAAATTTCATCCCGAAATTTGATAAGTAATCCAAAGCGGCAGAGTGTTAGATCAGGATAACTGTGGATTTTCCTCGGGTGCCACATCATCCCCAACTTGAAAGGGAATTTTGTCCCGAAATTCACCAGTTGTATCAGGATTAGATTGATCAGTTGGGAATAGTTGAGGATACTTGAGCTTCATCTGATCCTCGTGTTCCCACATGAACTCCGGTCCACGCCTTGAGTTCCAACGGACTCTCACGATCGGGATTCGACTATGCTTACGGACCATACTTCCCGATCCATAATTTCGATGGGTTCTTCGACAAACTACAATTTGTCGTCGATCTTTAGTTCTTGGAGTGTTACCACAAGTGTTTCATCGGACAAACACTTCTTTATTTGTGAAACATGGAAGACACCATGAGCATTACCCAACTCAGCAGGTAACTCAAGCTTCTAGGCAACTTTACCAATTCATTCCAGAATTTTGAATGGCCCGACATAACGCGGATTAAGCTTGCCGCGTTTCCCAAAGCGTACCACACCCTTCTAGGGTGAGACTTTTAACATAACACGATCGCCTACAACGAACTCTAAAGGTTTCCTATGCTAGTCAGCGTAGCTTTTCTGACGGTCGCGCACTGCCGCCATACGGTTTCTAATCTGGACAATCTTCTCTGAAGTTTCAACTACAAGTTCCGGACCTGTGATCTGGCTATCACCCACCTCAGCCCAACAAAGAGGAGAACGACATTTCCGCCCGTACAATGCTTCGAACGGAGCTTCCTGGATGCTGGTATGGTAACTGTTGTTATTGGAGAACTCTATCAACGGAAAGTGTTTCTCCCAACCCTTACCAAAATCGATCACGCATGCTCGCAACATATCTTCAGGTGTCTGGATGGTTCGTTCACTTTGACCATTCGTCTGTGGGTGATAAGTAGTACTCATGTCGAGATGAGATCCGAAAGATTTATGCATCGACTGCCACAAATCGGATATGAATAGCGGGTCGCGATCAGAAATAATTAAGGTTGGCACCTCGCGCCTAGAAACCACCTCCTTTAGATAAACAGGAGCAAGTTGGGACTTATCAGTTTCCTTGATTGCTAGGAAGTGCGCTGACTTCGTGAGACGGTCAACGATCACCCAGATGGTATCGTTTCCGTTTTGAGTTATTGGCAAACTAGTGGCGAAATCCATAGCAATTTGATCCCATTTCCAGAAGGGTATTTCTTGTCACACCCCCAAAATACCACATGCGGAAACACCGCGAGGCGTGTGACGTACCAGGTTCCAGCCACCAAGCGCATTGAACTATAACAAGATATTAAATAAAAGTTTCCATTTATTTCATAAAGTAATTGAAAATCACAACTTAAAACCAATACGTTTAGCGGAAGCATAATGTAAATCGTTATTCAAATGTTTCAAAACAAATGTACGAAACCAGTGAACAGGTATCCAAGAGACTCGACCCATGACCACTCCAGCACTCCCAGATAGCAAGTTCCATAACCATAAATCTAACGACCTGCAAGCATGCAGACAAGTGTGTCAGACGACACTGGTGAGTTCAAAGTTTGTTATCACGTTTAGTTAGGAAGTGTAAGTTTAAAGCTTTTCAGAAAGACAATGTCGTTAATAACTCTAGTACCGCAAGATGGCTCCAGATTATTTGCCCTTCCCCAATGCTCTATCAAACATTGGTCGAGTGGTTAAGGTAATTAGCTCACGCCCGTCCTCCCCGGTACGGTGTGAGGGTGCCAAACCTAATAGTGCTATCAACTAATAACCCCGTTGCCTCCCCGGCAACCAATTCAGTATATGATGGGACTTAAATGATAGATATGAGTGTATTAACCAACATCCCAGGTTTAACATTCCAGTCAAATCCATTTACCCGACATTCCTCCCCTGAATATTTACCAGATGTCCCTCCCGGGACGCATGCTTGGAAAAATAGCAATGAACACACCTTAGATTTGCTCGGTATATTAAGTTACCCGTTCCAGTTAGTCAACCAACCCTACCGTGGTTAACAATACTATCAGTTTCATAATCAACCAAGTCACATATTTCAGACAGATTGCATTCATCAAAAGGTCACTGTATAACATGTAGCAGGTACTCAGATTGTATTCATAAACACCAATATCCATTTACATATTCAACATACACAGTTTCACTGTACTGCCCATTAGTTCCTTTGCAGCATCCTTACGAAGAATCAATCTTCGTGGGATGCCTTCACGGCGAAGGTCCTTCATGGCGACGAACCCACACATCAACGAACCTTCTTGGAGAAGAATCATTCTTCGTCGGGTGGAAGTGTGACGAAGGTTCCTAATGGTTCGTCAAAGACATGCCAACAAAGAATCAGTTCTTCGTCGACCACTGATTCTTCGTTGGAGGTGCTATTCGCCATACCACTCATCAGACGGTTACCAATCCATGTATTTCGTAACAACAATTTGCAAACTGTTAGCATGATTCACAGATCAACAACATCTCATAGTAACATCAAAGAACATCTCATAGTAACATCAAACAACATCTCATAGTAACATCAAACAACATCTCATAGTAATAGTTCCATTCATGAAATCAACTTCATAAACAACAAATAATCTGATCAATCATCATCCATTCGAACATTTAATCAGACCGATAAAGTAACAGATTCTAATGCTAGCATGCAACCCTAGCCATCCAATAAATCATCACACAATTCGTTACATCAAATTCATGGTCATAATTTTCGTTAACACACCTACTAGTATTAAACCCTAATCAATCATCTAACAAAACAACATCAGAAGTATAGCACACTATCAACAAGAGAACGCTAACCGTGATATTGAAGTGATTAGGTTACTCAGGATGAAGGGTTTCGAGAACCCAAAGCCGTCGTCGCAC
Organism: Helianthus annuus; assembly: GCF_002127325.2. NCBI lineage: Eukaryota > Viridiplantae > Streptophyta > Magnoliopsida > Asterales > Asteraceae > Helianthus > Helianthus annuus. Next base: position 154,658,284 of record NC_035443.2, read on the forward strand.
ACGAGAGAGAGAGAGAGAGTTCTAGGGTTTGTCATTTGAGTTTTTGCAGGTTTTGCACGAGTATACAAATGAAATAACCTTAACACCATACTAGGCCACTAATAGATCTGGGCCGCTAACCTTTTTGGGAGAAGAACCTGTTCAACGAAGTATCTCTTGGAGAAGGACCCATCCTTTGCCGAAAAGTGTTGTGACGAAGGCTCCACTCTTCGTCGAAGAGTGTTGTGATAAAGACCCCATTCTTCGTTGCCTTGGGTTTCCATTACTTATTAACCATTAAACATTAAACATTTAATCAACCAAGCATCAGGATACTTTAATCATTCAAATAAACTACACTTGACATCACATAAAACAAATTGTAAAAACAGGATTGTGAAACTAGTAATGAGTAGAGGAAAGACTTTGAAATCTCAGGTTGTCACATCATCCCCAAGTTGAAAGAAATTTTGTCCCGAAATTTGATAAGTAATCCAAAGTAGCACGGTGTTAGATCAGGATGACTGTGGATTTTCCCCAGGTGCCACATCATCCCCAACTTGAAAGGGAATAGTTGAGGATACTTGAGCTTCATCTGATCCTCGCGTTCCCACGTGAACTCTGGTCCACGTCTTGAGTTCCAACGAACCCTCACGATCGGAATTCGACTATGCTTACAGACCTTGACTTCCCAATCCATAATTTCGATGGGTTCTTCGACGAACTGCAATTTGTCGTTGATTTTCAGCTCTTGAAACGGTACCACAAGTGTTTCATCGGACAAGCACTTCTTTAGTTGCGACACGTGGAAGACATGATGAACGTTACCCAACTCAGCAGCTAACTCGAGCTTGTAGGCCACTTTATCGATTCGTTCCAGAATTTTGAAAGACCCTACATAACGCGGATTTAGCTTGTCGCGTTTCCTAAACCGCACCACACCTTTCCAGGGTGAGACTTTCAACATGACACGATCGCCGACAACGAACTCTAAAGGTTTCCTACGCTTGTCAGTGTAGCTTTTCTGACGGTCGCGCACTGCCGCCATACGATTCCTGATCTGAACAATCTTCTCTGAAGTTTCAAGTACAAGCTCCGGACCTATGATCTGGATGTCACCCCCCTCAGCCGAACAGAGAGGAGAACTGCATTTCCGTCCGTACAATGCTTCGAATGGAGCTGCCTGAATACTGGAATGGTAACTGTTGTTATAAGATAACTCTATCAAACGTAGGTGTTTCTCCCACCCTTTACCGAAATCAATCACACATGCTCGCAGCATGTCTTCAAGTGTCTGGATGGTTCGTTCGCTTTGACCATCCGTCTGTGGGTGATATGCAGTGCTCATGTCGAGACATGAGCTGAATGATTTATGCATTGATTACCACAAATCCGATATAAAACGTGGGTCATGATCCGAGATAATAGAGGTTGGCACCCCGTGCCTAGAAACCACTTATTTAAGATAAACGGCAGTAAGTTGTGAGAACTTATCCATTTCCTTGATTGCTAGAAAGTGTGCTGACTTTGTGAGACGATCAACGATCACCCAGATGGTATCGTTTCCGTTTTGAGTTCTTGGCAACCTAGTGACGAAATCCAGAGCTATTTGCTCCCATTTCCACATGGGTATCTCTGGTTGCTGGAGCAATCCAGACGGTTTCTGGTATTCCACTTTGACTTTAGCACAAGTCAGACATTTACTCACATACGTCACGATGTGAGCTTTCATCTTCGGCCACCAATACATGAATTTTAGATCCTGACACATCTTATCAGAACCTAGGTGAACAGAGTATCGAGAGTTGTGCGCTTCGTCCATCACAAGATCTCTAAGATTACCAAACAAAGGGACCTATATCCGCTCCATGAAATAGAAAATATCATCAGATCTCTCTACACGTCGTTTCTCCATGCCCCCCAAGTACTATGCTTTAAGGTTTTCTTCTTTCAGTGCTTCAGTTTGAGCAGAGCGGATCTGGTCAGGGAGGTATGAGTGAATAGTGAGCTGTAAGGCTCGCACACTGTCACACCCCGACCGCGTTAAAACAACAAACCGCGGCAGAAACATCGGGGAGTGTCGTAACAGAATCATTGTTTCACAACACATGGGTTCAAGTTTCGTTTTATTGAATTAAGTTTATTACATTGAATTGAAATTAGATACAAAAAATGAACAAATTGACTTTCATTAATTATTAAGTCACTAAGGCCTCGTCCATTCCAATGTGAGTATGCACCAATATCATCATCAAACATCATCAACTATGGTACCTGAAATATATGTTAAAATACGTCAGCATAAAAATGCCGGCGAGTACATAGGTTTAGTGTGAGTGTCAGATTCATGGCTCGTTTACTTGTTGAAATAACTCGAACAACTTCATTAATCAATATTAGAAAACCTAGTTTTGTAAAATGTTTGTATTGTAAATTGAAATAACCAAGTCAAAACAGATTTGTTATAGTTTATAAAACCTCGATGCCATGAATCTTAACTCAAAACATTTGTTTATGTAAACCCGGATCGTAAATCGTTTTTGTAATAAAACTCAAATGGTTTATATTGTTAGAAAAACCTTGTAATGTAACTTCGTTTTGAAAACATTTGCCCAAGTGATCTAGATAACGCAACGATATATAATGTGTTAAAAGCACTTATATATAGGAAGTACCAGCGGCGTGTCCACCATGCTTTTATCACATTACACCCGCCTCGTTACCTAATCACTTCCCTAACCCAATGGTTCAAATAGTTCAAATAGTTCACATAGATCAAATAGTTCCAAATGGTTCAAACAGTTCAAATAGTTCACATAGATCAAATAGTTCCAATTGGTTCAAACAGTTCAAATAGTTCAGATAGTTTAATATAAACCATATTATTTGTTTAGAAAACTCGAAATCGTTTAGCACATATGAATCACCCCAAAACAGTTTAAAACGGTAAAAGAGGGGAACTATTTACTCACTTGAGAATGCTTAGAAGTCTTGAAATAACAACCAAGCAAAGCTAGAAGGATCACGGAATCAATCGGCACCTAATATAGGTAACTACCTTAATAAACCGGGCCTAATTTGGAAGATCAGATAGAATGAGGTCTTGTAAGCCAAATGAGTGTTGGCACTCATATAGTATAGTTTAACAAAGCCTACATTCTAAAACGGAAGCTATCCTATGTGCTTATGACCCATTACGACCCGTTTAGGTAGCTTATGCTACTTTAAAGCGTCGTTCGCGTAAAACGCGTTCGGACCGCCTAACTAGTCCTATGATAAGTATTATATGCCTTAACAAGTCCAATAATGTTGCCTAATCAGTTTAGATGTCAAAATTTAGGTTATATATGCTTAGAATGAATTTATGCGCAAAAAGGGCATTTTGGTCATTTTCCTAAGGCATATAAACTACCTATCATACAACTAACTAAACGAAGTGACCATAAGGTATAACCTCGGAAGGTTATTCCCTATATAACTATGGTCACAAAATATGTTTGGTCGGATCCTAATGATTGACCAAACGGGTCGGGTTCGATAGTCTAAGCGGTTGGTTAGACCGCTTATCTTACGACCCTATATAAGTACTAAACTAAAAGTGACGAGCTAAACATGTTAAAACATGTTTACGTAAGTTAGAAAACAAGTTTGATATCAAAACAAAGGGTTTTGATACCCAAGAATAGTTTGGTTGCAAAATACGCATAAACGCGTATTTTGACCGAAACTATGACTCGTCACTATGCCTAAATAATGTGGTAATCAGTAGGTATAATCATAAAGGACTATGACCATCGTGATTACGCTCGTTGCGAAGTTCAGATGAACTTCGTATTGACCAAAGACTAGTCAAAGCAGAAAGTCAAACACCGTTTGACTTTCACGCTTAAAAACGCATAAAAGCATGAAAGAAACTTACAAAGGGTCCAAGCTAGGATGTTTTGATTCAAAACTACTCAGGTATCAAGTATACACTTCAACTTAGAGCAGAATGAATCAGATTGTGAGCTGAATGAATGAAACATGATGGGTATATATAGATTTTGGAGAACCGTTAGGATTGTTTCTCGTAATTCGTGCCTTGATCTTGACCCTCCATGTGTAGTCCATGGTTTAGAAAACAAGTTTGATATCAAAACAAAGGGTTTTGATACCCAAGAATAGTTTGGTTGCAAAATACGCATAAACGCGTATTTTGACCGAAACTATGACTCGTCACTATGCCTAAATAATGTGGTAATCAGTAGGTATAATCCTAAAGGACTATGACCATCGTGATTACGCTCGTTGCGAAGTTCAAACGAACTTCGTATTGACCAAAGACTAGTCAAAGCAGAAAGTCAAACACCGTTTGACTTTGACGCTTAAAAACGCATAAAAGCAAGAAAGAAACTTACAAAGGGTCCAAGCTAGGATGTTTTGGTTCAAAACTACTCAGGTATGAAGTATATACTTCAACTTAGAGCAGAATGAATCAGATTGTGAGCTGAATGAATGAAACATGATGGGTATATATAGATTTTGGAGAACCGTTAAGATTGTTTCTCGTAATTCGTGCCTTGATCTTGACCCTCCATGTGTAGTCCATGGTTTATAATACAATGGGACACTCAAAAACCATCCATAGAATGAAGAAACCATGTCCAAAAAACCTTAAACCAGCTGCTGGAACAAATTCAATGAATCTGATCTGCTACTCTGTCGCGACGCGCGTAGAAATATCCCTCATCTTATGCGGCCCGCGAGGGCATGTTTGGCAGATTGGCAGAAATGGTCCCTGAATGTGTAAAACTTGATTTTTGATGCATTTTTGACACGTTTAAGCCTCGTTAACCCCATTTCAAGGCTCTACAATGAAGTTAAAGTTTAGGAAACTTAAAATATGCTCAAAAACATCTCGGATGTTGGTTCATTTGGTCGTACGGTTGCGTTGTTCGGTTAATTACGACGAAGCACGAACGGACGCGAAAAACGATCCAAATTACGCGACGAATGGAATTTTAGCATGCCAATCACTGAAATAAAATATTTCAATGATTAAAAAAATTTTTGGATGTCCGGATATAATCAGAACGTAAGATATGCGCGAAAATGCAAACTTGTGCACTTTTTGACGCTTTTAGTCCCTGTTTGACCAAAAGTTTATTTCTTGCACACCGAACCCCTCAAAGCCTATTTCTAAGCTATGTAAGAGATATTTATGGTATGTTTAACTTATGATCAAGTTCCGGGGTGTTCGTTACTATTCAATTCGGTATACATTTGCAGTTTGACGCAAATAGTCCCTGCAATCGAATAAACTTGATATCGACACACCAAACCCTCCAAAACTTATTTCTAAGTTATGTAAAGGTTATTTAAGGTATGTTAAGCCTATGTAACTATTCTGGAGTGTTTGTTGAATTAAACTGATTACGTTTACGCATCAGTTCGCGTATTACCTTCTAGAAAGCGATTTAAAGCTCTAAATCGAACAAGAATTGATATGTGAAAATGATACACATATTTATACAAATCTCAAGTATGAAACACAATATTTCATTGATTTGGTATTTGTTTGATGGTCGTAGTGACACAGATGTCACACACACGCTTAGGTTTTGCCTCCTTTCGACTAAGGGCATCAGCTACAACGTTAGCTTTGCCAGGATGATACTTGATGGCACAATCGTAATCATTTAAGAGTTCCACCCAGCGACGCTGTCGCATGTTTAACTCATTTTGGTCGAAGATATGCTGAAGGCTCCTGTGGTCGGTATAAATAGTGCACTTAGTACCGTACAGGTAATGCCTCCAGATTTTCAACGTGAAAATCACGGCCCCCAACTCTAAGTCATTAGTGGTGTAGTTCTTCTCATGAACCTTCAGCTGTCGAGAAGCATAAGCTATCACCTTCTCGCGTTGCATCAGCACGCAACCGAGACACTGAATAGAAGCATTACAGTACACCACAAAGTCCTCGGTACCCTCAGGTAAAGACAAGATTGGTGCACTGCAGAGTTTTTGTTTCAACAACTGGAAAGCATCTTCTTGTTTCGTTCCCCATGAGTAAACAACGCCTTTCTGTGTCAACGAGGTAAGAGGTTGAGCGATCTTTGAGAAGTCTTTGATAAATCTGCGATAGTACCCAGCAAGACCAAGAAATTGTCACACCCTGATAGCATCAATCTTAGCAGGATCTACGTGTATCCCTGATTCATTGACAACATGGCCAAGAAAGTGTACCTCTCGAATCTAGAAGTCACACTTAGAGAATTTTGCGTAGAGTTGCTCCTTCCTCAGAAGCTCCAAGATAAGACACAAGTGTCGCTCGTGATCCTCCTTGCTCTTAGAGTAGATCAAGATGTCATCGATAAACACTATGACGAAATCATCGAGATACGGTTTGCACACACGGTTCATGAGGTCCATGAAAACCGCTGGTGCGTTTGTCAACCTGAATGGCATAACCAGAAACTCATAATGGCCATACTGCGTTTAAAAAGCTGTTTTTGGAACATCCTCCTCTCGGACCCTCATCTGATGATAGCCCAATCTTAAGTCGATTTTCGAGTAAAAACTTGACCCTTGCAACTGGTCAAACGGGTCGTCGATACGTGGTAAAGGATAGCGGTTCTTGACAGTCACCTTGTTGAGTTCTCGATAATCTATATACATGCGAAAGGACCCGTCTTTCATCTTTACGAATAGAACTGGGGCTCCCCAAGGTGAAGAACTGGGTCAGATAAAGCCCCTATCCAACAGTTCTGAAATTCCACTTGACGGTGTGGAGGTAAACTAGGAAGTTCCTCAGGAAACACATTGGAAAACTCACGAACAACTGGCAGGTCTTCGATCTTCCTCTTCAGGCTGAGTATTAGTAACAAGTGCTAAAATAGCAGGATACCCCTTTCGTAGACACTTCTGAGCTTTCATAGCTGGGATAATACCAACCATTGCACCACTGCGATGCCCTTGAACAGATAGAGATTCTCCACTGGGGAGAGGAATACGCACGATTTTCTCTTTACAAAGTATGTCAGCACGGTGCTTGGACAACCAGTCCATACCAACCACTACGTCAAAACTACCGAGGTTAACAGGAAGGAGGTCAATATCAAACACTTGACCCATAAGATCGAGTTTACATCCCATAATAATGTGTGAGGCTTCAATTGCCTTACCATCAGCTAATTCTACTACATGCTTAGCTTCTAGAGGTGTCAGAGTTAACCCTAATCGTTGACTGAACTCTAAGGACACATAACTCCAATCGGCACCGGAATCAAATAACACAGAAGCAAAGAGATTGTTCACAGGAAACGTACCAGTCACGACATTGTCGTCGTTCCTAGAATCACCAACACCAATTGTAAATATCCTTCCACGAGCACCATTGCCCCCGTTGTTTCCGTTATTGTTGTTCCCAACATTGTTATTCTGACGGTTGTTGTTATCATTGGCATTTTGATTCAGCTGCGGGCAATCCCGTTTAATGTGACCCTCGTCCCCACACTGGAAACACCCCTTCCTATTGCCTTGGTTCTGATGGGGCTGCTGCCTTTGCTGTTGCTGATGCTGCTGTTGTTGCTGCTGATTCTGCTGTTGCTGTTGCTTTGGGAACGGAGCTCTACAGTCCTTTGCCATATGGCCCACCTTATCACACCTATGGCACGCTCGGACACACGCTCCACGATGATGACAACCATACTTGTTGCCCTTTGGCTGCCTTCCAACATAGGAGCCTTGGTTTGGGTTGTTGCTCTGACCTTGGTTAACAGAGGAGGACTGACTGAAGCTACGATTATTGCTGTTGTCTGGCCTTTTCTGCAACTGATTCGAGTTGGACGCCTTGTCCGTATCATTCCACTTGCGCTTGTTATCACTAGCAGGGGTAGTAGTAGCAGTAGGAATAGCATAAACACGAGGCAGTAGCGAACCACGCTCAACCTCTTGGTCGGTAATCATGTGTGCTAAACGAATGATCTTAGGCAGGTTGTTAAGATTTGCAGCAGTGACCAAATTCTTAACTTGTGGTGCTAAGCCCTTGATGTACAATTCGATTCTTCGAGGTGGTGGTCGTGATAAGTTAGGGCACATGTTTGCTAGCTCATGAGATCGTTTCGTGTAAGCCTCGATCTCGGACCCTTCCATCTTCAGATTGTAGTATTCGTTCTCGAGTCTCTGAATCTCGTCACAAGGACAATACCCCTCCCGCATCAACTCCTTGAAATCATCCCAAGTAGTTGCATTAGCCCTTTCGATGCCCAACATTTGCACTTGGGCATTCCACCAAGTTAAGGCATCATCCTCCAATGTGCCTATAGCATACTTCACCAGGTCCCCCACGGGACAGTTACACATAGCGAAGACTGACTCGGCTTTCTCAAACCAGCGTAGTAGCCCCAAAGCTCCTTTAGTCCCACTGAGTGTATGTGGCTTACAATCCATGAACGCCTTAAACGTGCAAACAGGCGGATTGTTTTGATTCTGGTTCACTTGTTGACCTAAGGACGAAAGAAAATACAACACACGGGTAAGAGTTGGGTACGCGACACAAGAATAACTAGTATTTGGCACATGTCGTACCAGCCTGCTGAGCCGCTAGGGCTTCAGCCACACGAGTGTTGAACAGGGCGGTCAATTTAGCCTGGGACATAGTAATGTTGCCACGTCCACCGTCGCGGCCACCACCACGTCCACCATGTCCACTCATGATTCTATATAAGAGAAAGGAAAAATGTTAAGGGTCGGAATTGAGTAAGAGTCAAACATCACGATGACTTCTACAGACTACTAAGTTTACATCAGACAACAGAGCGAAACCCCTTTTACACTCGTTAAGCCTCACTGGGACTCACATGCACCCCACATTATTATTATTATTATTATTATTATTATTATTATTATTATTATTATTATTATTATTATTATTATTATTATTATTATTATTATTATGTGTGCACTCATAATAATAATGCAATTTGCAGTTTATCTCAGCTCCTCCCACTCGTGCTAAATGGTTCCTCAAATTCGAGTAGCAAGACAAAAGGCATCATAAAACATGAATCATAAAAGTCTAGAGGAATGATGCATTGTGACTCTATCAACCACATAACATAGGCAAGTAACATATGAATTCAGTCTATAGTGCTAAGTGTGTAATCACATGCAACATCATATGTAAGTGTACACTAGATATGCTCTGCAATAAGTAAACGAGAAACGAACCTTTCAATTTGGAGCTGAGTCTCATGGTCGATTTCGAAGGTGTTCGGTTATAGTCTGGTTTTATAAAAACGTTTTAAAACCTAGTTCACTATAACCAGTGGCTCTGATACCAAACTGTCACACCCCCAAAATACCATATGCGGAAACACCGCGAGGCGTGTGACGTACCAGGTTCCAGCCACCAATCACATTGAACTATAACAAGATACTAAATAAAAGTTTCCATTTATTTCATAAAGTAATTGCAAATCACAACTTAAAACTAATACGTTCAGCGGAAGCATAATGTAAATCGTTATTCAAATGTTTTAAAACAAATGTATGAAACCAGTGAACAAGTATCCAAGAGACTCGACCCATGACCACTCCAGTACTCCCAGATAGCAAGTTCCATAACAGTAAATCTAACGACCTGCAAGCATGTAGACAAGTGTGTCAGACGACGCTGGTGAGTTCAAAGTTTGTTATCACGTTTAGTTACCAAGTGTAAGTTTAAAGCTTTTCAGAAATACAATGTCGTAAATAACTTGAGTACCGCAAGATGGCTCCAGATTATTTTCCCTTCCCCAATGCTCTATCAAACATTGGTCGAGTGGTTAAGGTAATTAGTTCGCGCCCGTCCTCCCCGGTACGGTGTGAGGGTGCCAAACCTAATAGCGCTATCAACTAATAACCCTCTTGCCTCCTCGGCAACCAATTCGGTATATGATGGGACTTAAATGATAGATATAAGTGTATTAACCAACACCCCGAGTTTAACATTCCAGTCAAACCCATTTACCTGACATTCCTCCCCGGAATATTTACTAGATGTCCCTCCCGGGATGCATGCTTGGAAAAATAACACTGAACTCACCTTAGATTTGCTCGGTATATTAAGTTACCCGTTCCAGTTAGTCAACCAACCCTCCCGTGGTTAAAAATACTATCAGTTTAATAATCAACCAAGTCATATAATATGCACAGATTGTATTCATCAAAAGGTCACTATATAACATGTAGCAGGTACTCAGATTGTATTCATAAACACCAATATCCATTTACATATTCAACATACACAGTTTCACTATACTGCCCATTAGTTCCTTTGCAGCATCCATACGAAGAATCAGTCTTCGTGGGATGCCTTCACGGCGAAGGTCCTTCATGGCAACGTACCATCACATCGACGAACCTTCATGGCGAAGAATCATTCTTCGCCGAGAGGAAGTGTGACGAAGGTTCCTAATGGTTCGTCAAAGACCTGCCAACAAAGAATCAGTTCTTCGTCGACCACTGATTCTTCGTTGGAGGTGCTATTCGCCATACCACTCATCAGACGGTTACCAATCCATGTATTTCGTAACAACCGTTAGCAAACGATTAGCAAACGCTAACTGTGATATCGAATTAGGTTGCTCGGGATGAAGGGTTTCGAGAACCCAAAGCCGTCGTTGCATAGGAGAGAGAGAGAGAGTTCTAGGGTTTGTCGTTTGAGTTTTTGCAGGTTATGCACGAGTATACAAATGAAATAACCTTAAAACCATACCGGGTCGCTAATGGATCTGGGCCGGTAACCTATTTGGGCGAAGAACCTGTTCGACGAAGTATCTCTTGGCGAAGGACCCATCCTTCGCCGAAAAGTGTTGTGACGAAGGCTCCACTCTGCGTCGAAGAGTGTTGTGACGAACACCCCATTCTTCTTCGCCTTGGGTTTCCATTTCACATTAACCATTAAACATTACACATTTAATCAACCAAGCATCAGGATACTTTAATCATTCAAATAAACTACACATGACATCACATAAAACAAATTGTAAAAACAGGATTGTGAAACAAGTAATGCGTAGAGGAAAGACCTTGAAATCTCGGGTTCTCACATTTCTGGTTGCTGAAGCAGGCCTGAGGGTTTCTGATACTCTACCTTGACTTTCGCACAAGTCAAACATTTACTCACATACGTTGCGGTGTGAGCTTTCATCTTCGGCCACCAATATAAAACCTTGAGGTCCTGATACATCTTATCCGAACCTAGGTGAACAGAGTATCGAGACTTGTGCGCTTCGTCCATCACGAGCTCTCTAAGATTACCATAAAAAGGAACCCATATCCGTTCCATCAAATAATAAATGCCATCAGATCTCTCCATGAATCGTTTCTGCATGCCCCGCAAATATTCAGCTTCCAGGTTCTCTTCCTTCAATGCTTCAATCTGAGCCAAACGGATCTGATCAGGTAGATTAGAGTGGATAGTGAGCTGTAGAGCGCGAACACGCTTGGGTTTCGTTTCCTTACGACTAAGGGAATCAGCTACAACGTTAGCTTTACCCGGGCGGTACTTGATTGCACAATCGTAGTCGTTTAAGAGTTCTACCTAGCAACGCTGTTGCATATTCAATTCCTTATGATCAAAGATATGCTGAAGGCTCTTGTGGTCGGTATAAATAGTACAATTAGTACCGTACAAGTAATGCCTACAGATTTTTAACGCAAAGACCACTGCCTCCAACTCTAAGTCGTGAGTCGTGTAATTCTTCTCATGAACCTTCAACTGTCGAGAAGCGTACGCTATCACCTTCTCGCGTTGCATTAGCACACAACCGAGACCCTGAATAGAAGCATCACAATATACCACAAAATCCTCAGTACCTTCAAGTAAAGACAAGATCGGTGCACTGGCGAGTTTTTGTTTCAAGAGTTGGAAGGCATCCTCCTGCTTCGTCCCCCAAGAATATACAACGCCTTTCTGTGTTAATGCGATGAGAGGTTGAGCGATCTTCGAGAAGTCTTTAATAAATCTACGATAGTACCCAGCGAGACCAAGAAATTGTTGCACCTCCGAAGGATTCTTCAGTGCCGCCCAATTTCTGATAGCGTCAATCTTAGCAGGATCCACGTGTATCCCTGTTTCGTTAACAATGTGGCTAAGGAAGTGTACTTCTCGAATCCAGAAATCACACTTATAGAATTACACGTAGAGTTGCTCCTTCCTCAAGAGCTCCAAGATAAGACGCAAGTATCGCTCGATGTCCTCCTTGCTCTTAGAATAGATCAAAATGTCATCGATAAAGACAATGACGAAGTCGTCAAGATACGGTTTGCAAACACGATTCATAAGGTCCATGAAAACCGCTGGTGCATTTGTCAACCCTAAGGCATAACCAGAAACTCATAATGGCCATACCACGTTCGAAAAGCTGTTTTTGGAACATCGTCCTCTCGGACTCTCATCTGATGATAGCCCGATCTTAAGTTAATTTTTGAGTAGAAGCTTGACCCTTGCAGCTGGTCAAACAGATCATCAAAGCAAGGCAAGGGACAACGTTTCTTGACTGTCACTTTGTTAAGCTCACGGTAATCTATACACATACGAAAGGACCCGTCTTTCTTCTTCATAAACAGAACGGGGGCTCCCTAAGGCGAAGAACTGGGTCGGATAAAACCTCTATCCAACAGTTCTTGGAGTTGGTTAGACAGTTCTTGCAACTCTCCTGGTGCAAGACGATAAGGAGCACGAGCAATCGGGGCTGCTCTTGGTGTAAGGTCAATCTGAAATTCCACCTGACGGTGTGGAGGTAGACGAGGTAGTTCTTCAGGAAATACATCAGAAAACTCACGAACAACTGGCAGGTCTTCGATTTTCCTTTCTTCAGGCTGAGTATCAGTAACAAGTGCTAAAATAGCAGGGTAGCCCTTTCATAGACACTTCTGGGCTTTCATGGCTGAGATAATGCCAACCATTGCACCGCTATGATGACCTTTAACCGACAGAGATTCTCCACTTGGGAGAGGGATACGTATGATTTTCTCCTTACAAAGGATTTCCGCTTGGTGCTTAGAAAACCAGTCCATTCCAACGACTACATCGAAGCTTCCAAGAGTAACGAGAAGTAGGTCAATGTCGAACACTTGACCCATAAGATCGAGTTTACACCCAAAAAGAACATGTGAAGCTTCAATTAATTTGCCATTAGCTAATTCTACTACGTGTTTGTTTACAAGAGGTGTAGGAGTCAACCCTAACTGACGATTGAACCCCAAAGACACATAACTCCAATCGGCACTAGAGTCGAATAAAACAGAAGCAAATAGATTGTTTACAGAAAACGTACTAGTCACCACGTTGCCATCATTCCTAGCTTCCCCAGCACCAATAGTAAACTCTCTTCTACGCGCACCATTCCCACCATTGTTACCGTTGTTGTTGTTCCCAGTGTTGTTATTATTACCAGCATTCTGATTCAGTTGAGTGCAATCCCACCAAAAAATGACCCTTGTCTCCACACTGAAAACACCCCTTGCGATTTTCCCGGTTCTGTTGAGGCTGTTGCCTTTCCTGTTGCTGCGGCTGCTGCTGTAGGGGTTGCTGTTGCTGTTGTTTTGGGAATTGGGCCCTGCAATCTCTAGCCATATGGCCCACCTTGTTGCACCTGTGACAGACCCGGGTGCACGGCCCACGATGGTGGAAGTTGCTCTTGTTACACTTTGGTTGTTTCCCTGCGTAAGAACCCTGATTCGAGTTGTTGGTCTGATTCTGATTAACTGTGGATGACTGACTAAAACTGCGGTTCCTGCCGTTGTCCGACTTCTTCTGTGACACTGATTCGAGTTGGACACCTTGTCCGCATCATTCCATTTACATTTGTTGTCAGTAGCAGGAGTAGTTGTTGTAGTAGTAGTAGCAGTAGTAGCAGAAACATGTGGTGGTTGCGAGCCACGCTCCACCTCCTGATCTGTGATCTTGTGGGCTAAGCGGATGATTCGAGGCAAGTTGTCTAGATTTGCTGCAGTGACTAAACCCTTGACCTGTGGTGCTATACCATTGATGTACAACTCGATCCTATGGTGGGGTGGTCGTGATAGGTTGGGACACATGTTCGCGAGCTCATGAGACCGTTTCGTGTACGCTTCGCTCTCGGACCCTGCCATCTTCAAATTGTAGTACTCGTTCTCCAACTTTTGGATCTCATCACGAGGGCAGTACTCTTCTCTCATCAGTTCTTTAAAATCATCCCTAGTAGTTGCATTCGCCATTTCAATGCCCAGCATTTGGACTTGGGCATTCCACCAAGTCAAGGCGCCATCTTCGAGTGTGCCTGAAGCAAACTTCACTCTGTCCCTAGCAAGACAGTTACACATAGCAAAGACTGACTCTGCCTTCTCAAACCAATGAAGCAGTCCCACAGCTCCTTCAGTACCACTGAACGTCTGTGGCTTAGAATCCATGAACGTCTTAAACGTGCAAACAGGCAGATTGTTCTGATTCTGATTCACTTGCTGACCTAAGGACGAAAGGAAATACAACACACGAGTAAGAATCGAGTACGCGGCTCCAGAATAAAGAGTATTTGGCACATATGATACCAGCCTGCTGAGCTGCTAGGGCCTCAGCCACACGAGTATTGATCAGGTCGGTTAATTTAGCCTGAGACATAACAATGTTGCCACGTCCACCGCCGCAGCCTCCACCACGTCCACCATTTCATCCGATCATGATTCTATATGAGAAGAGTGGAAAGGGTTAAGGGTCGAAATTGAATACAAGTCAAACATCACTATGGCTTCTACAGATTACTGTGTTCTATTTCTATGCCAAACAACGGAACATAACCCCCTACACACTCGTTAAGCCACACTGGTACTCACATGCACCCGACATTATTATTATGTGTGTACCCATAACAACAATGCGATTTGCATGTTTATCTTAGCTCCTCCCAACTTGTGCTAAAAGGTTCCTCAAATTCGAGTAGCAAGACAAAAGACACCATAACATAGATCATGAAGGTTTAGAGGAGTTTCACACTATCAAACACATAACATAGGCTAGTAACACAGGAACTCATACTGTAGTGCTAAGTGTGCATTCACATGCATTGTCGTACATAAGTGTACACTAGTTATGTTGTGCAATAAGTAAACGAGAGACGAACCTTGCAGTCTAGAGCTAAGTGTCATGGTCGATTTCTGAACTGTTCGGTTATAGTCTGGTTTAAAAAAACGTTTTAAAACCTATTTCACTATAACCAGTGGCTCTGATACCAAACTGTCACACCCCCAAACTACCACATGTGGAAACCCCGCTAGGCGTGTGATGTACCAGGGTCTAGCCACCAATCACATTGAACTAATGTCAAGATATTCTACAAAGTTTCCATTCATAATGATAAAACATTCATAAACATAATCCAAGTTTAACATGTTCAGCGGAAGCATAAGATAAGTCATCATTCAATGTTTCAAAACCAAATAGAGGAAAACCAAATATATTGTTATGTGTTCTCAAAAGACTTGACCCATGACCACTCCAGCAATCCTAGACGACAAGTTCCTCGTCCAAAACATCTATAGACCTGTGAGCATGCAACAAGTGTATCAGACAACGCTAGTGAGTTCATTGTTTTACGAAAACGTTAATTGCCAAGTGTTTAGATCAGTTTATTGATAATGTTGATAATAACTCGAGTACCGTACAAGATGGCTCCAGATTGTTTTGCCCATCCCCAATGCCCCCTATCTAAGCATTGGTCATGACTAAGGTCATTAGTTCATGCCCGTTCTCTCAGGTACGGTGTGAGGTTGCTAAGCCTAATAGTGCTATCAACTAATACCCCGTTACCTCTCAGGTAACTAATTCAGTATAAGATGGGAATTAAAGTGATAGGAAGTGAGTGTATTATCTAACATCCCACTTTTTACCCAAAAGATTTATTCCTCTCAGGAATACCCATTGATTGTCCCACCCACCGGGACGCATGCTCAAGAGAAATGAACTCACCTTAGTTTTGCTCGGTTTGTTAACGTTCCAAGTTAATCAACCAAACCCTACCGTGGTTACCAACGAAATCTGTTTCATAATCAGTTATGTCACGTATTTTCACAGATTGCATTCATCGCACAGATCACCGTATATCACATAGCAAGTACTCTGTTCTCATACAAGTCCACATCCCACGTGCATGACACATAATAACTTTAAACAAATGAGTTGGTTACTCACACGAGCCAAATCAGGTTCCTCATTTTCAATTAATAGTAATAACATGCATCAAATATTGTTTTATAAATGTCACACCCCCAAAAAAATCCACACGCGGCGTACCACCGCTTGGAGGCGTGACATGACCAGGATCAAGCCACCAATCATATCGAACATAGCATTTAATATTAAAAGTAGTTAATGTAATTCATCACGACATGATTGATGTTCAACAAAACGTAAATTAAGTAGCGGAAGCATAATATGAAAACCCAAAATAAAGTTCAAGTGTTTAGAATAACATCCACGATCCTTATCCCACAACGACTGTGCCTCCCGTGCAAGCTCCATATGTACCTAAGGTCCTGCAAGGCATGCAGCAGAGAGTCAACAACTAGTTGAGCAAGTTCACAGTAAACGGTTCAGTAATAGTAATAGTAAAGTAAGCCTTTTGTTCGTTCGTTAAGTCATGTATCGTATTAGTTCATATCGCGGCCCTCTAGGCATGTGTGTGATGACTGGGGGAGGTTTTCCCCAAGTATTCTAGACTAGGTATGTTTGTATCGCGGCCACCCTGGCATGTATGCGAAGTTTAGAGTATAGTTCGCGGCCTTCCTAGGCATGTGTGCGAAGATTAGTCATAATATCGCGGCCAACCCTGGCGTGTGTGCGAAGATCAGTTCAATTTGGTACCATTAGTCTAGTTGTATCTTATCAATAACCCTTCCTCACCCGAGGACCATATAACTAAGTTCCATGTGCTAGGTAAACACAAATAAATAATCCAACCCATTCCCACCCTGGGAACCCATGCCTTGGCTGTGTGAACTCACCTCGGTTTGCTCGGCAGATAAAACGTTTGTCCTAAGTTGGTCAACCACGCCCTATTATGGTTACTGTCACACCCCCAAAATCCCACCTGCGGAGTACTACCGCATGGAGGCGTGACTGACCAGGATCCAGCCACCAATCATACTGAACAAGCATATAAGTAGTTATAAAAGTTTAACCATCACGATTGGTGTTCCAAAACAAATAAGTTTAAGTTGCAAGCGGAAGCATAAGTTTAAAGTTATAACATAAGTTCCAAAAGTTTCAAGTTTAACATAGTCTTGTAGCAATCCCTGTCCCACAACGATCCTCCTCCATGCAAGCTCCAGCTGAGTACCTATGGTCCTGCAAAGCATGTAGTAACGAGTCAACAACTAGTTGAGTGAGTTCACGGGTGGGCGTTCGTTTTAGTTGTTTCGAAAACAGTTTACATTATCTGGCATCCTGCCGTGGGGGTTACCCCATAGTTTAAAAACGTGACATGTTCGTTCCCAGTTACTCCGGCACTCCGGCCGTGGGGGCTACCCCATGTAGTTATCAGGCATTTCGGCCGTGGGGGCTACCCCATGTACATCATCTGGCTCTCCAGCCGTGGGGGCTACCCCATGTGTATACTAGACTCGTTACCGTATCGATTGCTGACTGTAGTCATGTTTATGTGCCCTGAAAACATCAATGTCTATCATCATTGACGTGCCCCAGATCCATTAGTTCACGCCCGTCCTCTGCGGCACGGTGTGAGGCTTGTCAGACCTAAATAGCGCTATCTAACTAATGACCCGCTCGCCATTGGCCCGGCGATTAGTCGATACAAAAAGGAGGGACTTCGTGATAGAGTTTTAGTCTAGTACGTTTATCCGTCCATCCGGACGAGGAATCACATTCCTGAACCACTGATGTCCTACCCAATGGTAGACGAGGAACCCATGTTCCTGAATCCCATTCCCAACCCAGGGAATCCCATGCTTTGTAAAGGGTGTGAACTCACCTTGGTTTGCTCGGCAGTTAATCACAGAAAGTCAATCAAGTCGCAAGTAGTCAATAACGTCCTAACACGGATATCACGTATAATCAGATTCGAACCAAGTAGTGCACAAATGTTCAACACGTTTGGCAAGCACGTTTAGCAGTAACAGTTAACAGTCAACAGTAGCACATACGGTTCACAAGTTCAGCCCAACTACTTAGGCCCAAACACGTAAAAGCAGTTAACACAGAAGCCCATCAGTCTGGCCCATTAACTAAGGCCCAAAAGTGTGGTTTCGAGTCGCAACCGGACTCGCAAGCATGGTCTCGAGTCATGCTGTGTGTTGATCATGGATGGTTGCGAGTCGCAACCGGTGTCGCAACCGTAGTCTCGGTTCATCATGCTAAGGTCTCGAGTCGCAACCGGACTCGTAACCTGTGGTTTCGGCTTGTCCTGTTATGGTTGCGAGTCGCAACCGCGTGGTCTCGAGTCATCACGCTGTGGTTGCGAGTCGCAACGGGTGATTGCGAGTCGGTAAGCTGTCATTTTCACGTTCACGTGTTGATGCAGATGTAGTCAGCCAAATTGTACAATATAATCAGGCCCTAAATCAGGAAATAACCAATAGAAATCCACTAACATTTTTCCTAATCAGGCCATTAGTCAAAGATGGATCAAAATCACAAGGGTTTTCAATCTTCAACTATCATTCAAAGTGTTCTTCATATGTTCAAACATATTCATCACATATTCAATCCTTTGTTCAAGCAAACTTATGAACCAAAATGAAACATACTTTAACATACTCATCAAAACATCTCAAAAATCATATCTACACCTATCCGATTAGCATGATACAATACATAAACAAACCGGTTTTTCATAATCATCAATAATCAAGGGTTTTGTGTATTGTTCATAAGATATCATGAGTTCTTTTAGCAACACATTCAACTTTAAGGCTTTTTAACACACATAAACATCATCAAACATATCTTACACTAGTTGAATCATATTACCCATATTATCATGTAATCTCTAACCATAAACATCATCTCATTCATGCATCACAAAACACAACAAAAATCAACCATAAACATAACAAGTACTAACCGGTTGGTGATGTGTGTGTGTGTGTCGATCCAAAGTCCAAATCCGAGAGTTCTTGTGCCAACCGAGTGGATCCGAGAGTCTTGGAGGTGTGTTTGTGTTCTTAAGGCTTAGAGAGAGGAGTAGGAGAGTGTGTGTGTGAAATGTTCAACAAAGTGGTAGAAATGACTAAGGTAGTGTATTTATAGTCAAAGTTCCAAGTGTGTGCACCCTTCATGGGTTTCGAGTGGGTTTACGGCCCAAAGGCCCAATCGGCCACTAGGTTCTCGGCCCAAAGGCCCGTTCGTTCACTATTCACTCGAGACCTCATGGTCTCGAGTCGGGTCCTTGTTGTTTCGTGTCGGGTTCTCGGTTCACATATAACACACATACATACATATATATACAAATGCACATATAACAAGGCACTTATCACATAAGAAGGTTCACATTATCATTAAGTTTAATCATTCAGCTAATCACATAACGTACAAGCAAGTTACAACGAAAGGTTCTAGGTTTCGGGTTGTCACATCATCCCCAAGTTGAAAGAAATTTCGTCCCGAAATTTGACGGCACTCACTGAGGAAGCTAGTCAAGTTGTAAGGTTTTCCCGGTTTTCCTGGGGTGTCACATCCACCCCCCGTTGATCTGGAATTTCGTCCCGAAATTCCGTAGCTTCAGCCTCAGTAGCGTTAGTACTGTTCTCAAACAGTTGGGGATACTTTTGTTTCATCCGATCTTCGCGCTCCCAGGTAAACTCTGGGCCGCGACGTGAGTTCCAACGAACTCGAACAAGAGGTATTCTAGTGCTCTTGAGGACCTTAACATCCCGGTCCGTGATCTCGACAGGTTCTTCGACGAATTTCAACTGTTCGTCGATCGTGAGTTCCTTCAGAGGAACTACGTGCGTCTCATCTGACAGACACTTCTTCAGATTTGACACATGGAAAACGTTGTGAACTGCACCGAGTTCTGCTGGTAATTTCAGTCTGTAGGCCACCTTGCCTATTTTCTCGATGATTTCAAAAGGTCCAACGTATCGTGGGTTGAGTTTGCCTCGTTTACCAAAACGAACCACACCCTTCCAGGGTGAAACTTTGAGTAAAACCCGCTCCCCAACCTGGAGCTCAAGTGGTTTCCTGCCCTTATCGGCGTAAGCCTTCTGACGGTCACGAGCGGCCGCCGTGCGTTGTCGTATTTGAGCAATCCGCTCAGTAGTGTCTACCACATGTTCTGGACCAGTGATCTGACTATCCCCCACCTCTGCCCAACAGAGGGGTGACCGGCATTTACGTCCGTACAATGCCTCAAACGGAGCAGCTTTAATGCTGGTGTGGTAGCTGTTATTATACGAAAATTCCACGAGTGGCAGATGCCTTTCCCAGCTGTTGCCAAAGTCGATTACACAAGCGCGAAGCATGTCTTCTAGTGTTTGGATAGTACGCTCGGACTGCCCGTCCGTCTGTGGGTGATATGCTGTGCTCATATCTAAACGTGAGCCAAAAGACTTGTGCATTGCCTGCCACAGTTCCGAAGTAAAACGTGCATCTCGATCAGAGATAATAGAAGTGGGCACCCCGTGCCTCGAAACAACTTCCTTGAGGTATATCTCCGCCAGAGTGGAGAACTTATCCGTTTCCTTGATTGCCAAAAAGTGTGCGGATTTTGTGAGTCGATCCACGATCACCCAGATAGTATCGTTTCCGCGCTGGGATCTAGGTAGGCCAGTAACGAAATCCATGGAAATTTGCTCCCATTTCCATTGTGGTATCTCTGGTTGCTGAAGTAGGCCTGAGGGTTTCTGATATTCCGTCTTGACTCGCGCACAAGTCAAACACTTGCTGACATACGTTGCTATGTGGGCCTTCATGCTAGGCCACCAATACGTGGTTTTAATATCGTGGTACATTTTGTCCGAACCAGGGTGTACCGAGTAGCGAGATTTGTGCGCTTCATCCATCACAAGTTCTCGTAAATCGCCATAGAGTGGGACCCAAATGCGTCCTGTTACATAATAAGCACCGTCTTTCTTCTGTTCTAAGCGTTGCCTTGACCCGCGTAGGGCTTCGGCTCTAATGTTTTCTGGTTTCAGTGCTTCTATCTGAGCAGCTCGTATTTGCGAAGGTAGACTAGAATGTATCGTGAGTTGTAAAGCTCTTACACGCTTAGGCGTAGTGTCCTTTCGACTGAGGGCGTCTGCCACAACATTGGCCTTGCCCGGGTGATACCTGATAGAGCACTCGTAATCATTCAGCAGCTCGACCCATCGTCGCTGCCGCATATTCAGTTCCTTCTGTTTGAATATGTGTTCTAAACTTCTGTGGTCGGTGTAGATGGCGCACTTGGTTCCGTACAGGTAATGCCGCCATAGTTTAAGTGCAAAAACAACAGCTCCCAGCTCTAAATCATGTGTCGTGTAGTTCTTCTCGTGAACTTTAAGTTGTCGTGAGGCGTAAGCTATGACTTTATCTCGTTGCATCAATACACAACCAAGACCTTGAATTGATGCATCACAGTAAACCACAAAATCGTCTGTGCCCTCTGGCAGTGAAAGAATAGGTGCACTGCAAAGTCTATCCTTTAGATGCTGAAAAGCTAACTCTTGTGCATTTCCCCAATGATAAACAACGCCTTTCTGCGTTAGTAAGGTGAGAGGCTGCGCGATCTTAGAAAAATCCTTAATGAATCTCCTGTAGTAACCTGCCAATCCCAAAAATTGGCGAATTTCCTTTGGTGTGCGAGGCGCAGGCCAGTTCTTAATAGATTCCACTTTGGATGGATCAACGTGAATCCCATCCTTGTTCACCACATGCCCTAGGAAATGGACTTCACGAAGCCAGAAGTCGCATTTCGAGAATTTTGCGTAAAGCTGTTCCTTCCGAAGGAGTTCCAAAATAAGTCGTAGATGTTGTTCGTGCTCTTCCTTGCTCTTAGAATAGATCAGGATGTCGTCGATGAAGACTATAACAAACTTGTCCAGATACGGTTTGCACACTCGATTCATCAAATCCATAAAAACTGCCGGTGCGTTCGTCAGCCCAAACGGCATGACCAAAAACTCATAGTGCCCATATCGAGTCCTAAAGGCCGTCTTAGAGACATCCTCTTCCCGAACTCTCAGCTGGTGATATCCCGATCTCAGATCGATCTTTGAATAGTAGCTCGACCCCTGCAACTGGTCGAACAAGTCGTCAATGCGCGGTAGAGGATAACGATTCTTCACAGTCACCTTGTTGAGTTCGCGATAGTCGATACACATTCTGAAGGTACCATCCTTCTTCTTCACAAATAGTACTGGAGCTCCCCAAGGCGACGAGCTAGGACGAATAAAACCCTTATCCAAGAGTTCTTGTAGTTGCGTGGAGAGTTCTTCCAACTCTGATGGCGCTAAACGATAAGGTGCACGGGCTACAGGCGCGGCTCCAGGAGCTAAATCAATCTGAAACTCGACTTGGCGATGGGGCGGAAGACCAGGTAATTCCTCAGGGAATACCTCAGGATAGTCGCGTACAACGGGAAAATCTTCTAACTTCTTCTCCTTTTCTGTGGTATCAGTAACTAAAGCCAAAATCGCAGTGTGGCCCTTTCGTAAGCATTTCTGGGCTTTAAGAAGAGAGATGATGTTCTCAACAGCACTTCTCTTGTCGCCACGAATCATGAGAGGTTCACCACCTAAACCAGGAACACGAACGATCTTCTCGTTGCAAAGAATCTCTGCTCGGTGTTGGGATAGCCAATCCATCCCAATGACAACGTCGAAACTACCCAAGACAATAGGAATAAGATCGATAGAGAAAGTCTGGTTAGCGAGAATAAGCTGGCAACCCTTGACTACGTGTGAGGCTTCCAAACTCTTACCATTAGCTAGCTCGACAGTGTGCTTGTCGCTCAGGGGTGTAGGAATACGCTTAAGCATCTTACTAACTTCTAGTGACACATAGCTAGTATCGGCACCCGAATCAAATAAGACTGTAACATAAAAGTCGTCGAGAAGGAACTTACCCGTCACCACGTTGGGATCATTCCTCGCTTCACCTTGACCAATCACGAACACACGTCCCCTAGCACCATTGTTGTTGTTGTTCCCATTGTTACCATTCCCCTGATTGTTGTTGTTCTGGTTCAGTTGGGGACAATCCTTCTTGAAGTGGCCTTCAGCTCCGCACTGAAAGCACCCTTTGTTGTTACCCTGCTGCTGTCGCTGGTTCTGCTGAGGTTGCTGACGATTCTGATTGGCAGGATATGCGCTCCTGCAATCCTTTGCAACATGGCCAGGCTTGTTGCATCGATGACAGTTGCCCCTGGTGCATGGCCCACTGTGGTGTAGGCTACAACGATTGCATTTGGGGTGATTCCCCTTGTATCCACCATGACTTTGACCACCAGACGACTGCTGACTGGGGCTCTTGTGATCGTCCGTCTTTCTCTGCTGAGACTGAGTTTGCACTGAAGTTGAACCCCTGCTTGAAGTTCCATCCCATTTTCGTTTATCCCCACTAGAAGCACCAGAAGTAGTTGCAGCACCTATACGCTTCGGTAACTTGTTCTGCTCCACCGCTTGGTCAGTGAGACGGTGAGCCAACTGTACAACCTGCTGGATAGTAGTCAACCTCGCTGAAGTCACATGACTTTGGATCTCTGGCACCAAGCCCTTGAGATAGAGTTCAATTCGCTTGTACGGAGGATCCACCATTGTAGGACACAACAAGGCAAGCTCATGCGATCTCTTAGTGTATGCCTCAATCTCCGACCCCGACATCTTAAGATTGTAGAATTCATCTTCCAGCTTGTGAATGTCATCACGACTGCAGTATTCCTCCCTGATCATTTCCTTGAAAGTTTCCCATGGGGTGGCGTTGGCAGCAACCAACCCTAACATCTGTACTTGAGCTTTCCACCACGTGAGGGCCAAACCCTCGAGAGTACCAGTAGCATACTTCACCCTGCGCGCTTCAGGGCATTCGCACATTTCGAACACAGACTCCAGTTTCTCAAACCAGTGTAGGAGACCTACTGCTCCTTCAGTGCCGCTAAAAGTCGTGGGTCGACAGTCCATAAAGGTCTTAAAAGTGCACACCGGTGCCTGACCTAAGGTAGGTGAAAGAAAAGACAGAGTTTAACACAAAGGTTGGTTCACGAGAGTAGGATCCAAACGATCCTAGAACAATTTCGGACTGCAGGATATACCTCCTGCGCGTGCAGCTGCGAGCGCTGCGTCAATTCGCTCGTTGATCAAAGCCGTCAACTGGGCTTGTGTCATGTTAACGCGTCCAGACATGGTTCTTCATAATAAAAGCAATACGTGTGAGAGAGGTTCGCGAAAGCACGATAGTAAGACAGAGTAAGCACGCACGTGTTCAAACAACAGTAGTTATACTAATCAAGCATACCATGAGCAATGTACTACGCAACTAACAAGTAGGCAATATACATACATCATATTACCTAGAACGTCGAGCCTTGCATGAGGAGCGAAGTGTCGTTGTGGACCGTTGAGCACTAAACCGGTTATAGTCTGGTTTTAACAAAAACGTTTCTCCTTTATTAAAACCAAGTTCACTATAACCAATGGCTCTGATACCAATCTGTCACACCCCCAAAATCCCACCTGCGGAGTACTACCGCATGGAGGCGTGACTGACCAGGATCCAGCCACCAATCATACTGAACAAGCATATAAGTAGTTATAAAAGTTTAACCATCACGATTGGTGTTCCAAAACAAATAAGTTTAAGTTGCAAGCGGAAGCATAAGTTTAAAGTTATAACATAAGTTCCAAAAGTTTCAAGTTTAACATAGTCTTGTAGCAATCCCTGTCCCACAACGATCCTCCTCCATGCAAGCTCCAGCTGAGTACCTATGGTCCTGCAAAGCATGTAGTAACGAGTCAACAACTAGTTGAGTGAGTTCACGGGTGGGCGTTCGTTTTAGTTGTTTCGAAAACAGTTTACATTATCTGGCATCCTGCCGTGGGGGTTACCCCATAGTTTAAAAACGTGACATGTTCGTTCCCAGTTACTCCGGCACTCCGGCCGTGGGGGCTACCCCATGTAGTTATCAGGCATTTCGGCCGTGGGGGCTACCCCATGTACATCATCTGGCTCTCCAGCCGTGGGGGCTACCCCATGTGTATACTAGACTCGTTACCGTATCGATTGCTGACTGTAGTCATGTTTATGTGCCCTGAAAACATCAATGTCTATCATCATTGACGTGCCCCAGATCCATTAGTTCACGCCCGTCCTCTGCGGCACGGTGTGAGGCTTGTCAGACCTAAATAGCGCTATCTAACTAATGACCCGCTCGCCATTGGCCCGGCGATTAGTCGATACAAAAAGGAGGGACTTCGTGATAGAGTTTTAGTCTAGTACGTTTATCCGTCCATCCGGACGAGGAATCACATTCCTGAACCACTGACGTCCTACCCAATGGTAGACGAGGAACCCATGTTCCTGAATCCCATTCCCAACCCAGGGAATCCCATGCTTTGTAAAGGGTGTGAACTCACCTTGGTTTGCTCGGCAGTTAATCACAGAAAGTCAATCAAGTCGCAAGTAGTCAATAACGTCCTAACACGGATATCACGTATAATCAGATTCGAACCAAGTAGTGCACAAATGTTCAACACGTTTGGCAAGCACGTTTAGCAGTAACAGTTAACAGTCAACAGTAGCACATACGGTTCACAAGTTCAGCCCAACTACTTAGGCCCAAACACGTAAAAGCAGTTAACACAGAAGCCCATCAGTCTGGCCCATTAACTAAGGCCCAAAAGTGTGGTTTCGAGTCGCAACCGGACTCGCAAGCATGGTCTCGAGTCATGCTGTGTGTTGATCATGGATGGTTGCGAGTCGCAACCGGTGTCGCAACCGTAGTCTCGGTTCATCATGCTAAGGTCTCGAGTCGCAACCGGACTCGTAACCTGTGGTTTCGGCTTGTCCTGTTATGGTTGCGAGTCGCAACCGCGTGGTCTCGAGTCATCACGCTGTGGTTGCGAGTCGCAACGGGTGATTGCGAGTCGGTAAGCTGTCATTTTCACGTTCACGTGTTGATGCAGATGTAGTCAGCCAAATTGTACAATATAATCAGGCCCTAAATCAGGAAATAACCAATAGAAATCCACTAACATTTTTCCTAATCAGGCCATTAGTCAAAGATGGATCAAAATCACAAGGGTTTTCAATCTTCAACTATCATTCAAAGTGTTCTTCATATGTTCAAACATATTCATCACATATTCAATCCTTTGTTCAAGCAAACTTATGAACCAAAATGAAACATACTTTAACATACTCATCAAAACATCTCAAAAATCATATCTACACCTATCCGATTAGCATGATACAATACATAAACAAACCGGTTTTTCATAATCATCAATAATCAAGGGTTTTGTGTATTGTTCATAAGATATCATGAGTTCTTTTAGCAACACATTCAACTTTAAGGCTTTTTAACACACATAAACATCATCAAACATATCTTACACTAGTTGAATCATATTACCCATATTATCATGTAATCTCTAACCATAAACATCATCTCATTCATGCATCACAAAACACAACAAAAATCAACCATAAACATAACAAGTACTAACCGGTTGGTGATGTGTGTGTGTGTGTCGATCCAAAGTCCAAATCCGAGAGTTCTTGTGCCAACCGAGTGGATCCGAGAGTCTTGGAGGTGTGTTTGTGTTCTTAAGGCTTAGAGAGAGGAGTAGGAGAGTGTGTGTGTGAAATGTTCAACAAAGTGGTAGAAATGACTAAGGTAGTGTATTTATAGTCAAAGTTCCAAGTGTGTGCACCCTTCATGGGTTTCGAGTGGGTTTACGGCCCAAAGGCCCAATCGGCCACTAGGTTCTCGGCCCAAAGGCCCGTTCGTTCACTATTCACTCGAGACCTCATGGTCTCGAGTCGGGTCCTTGTTGTTTCGTGTCGGGTTCTCGGTTCACATATAACACACATACATACATATATATACAAATGCACATATAACAAGGCACTTATCACATAAGAAGGTTCACATTATCATTAAGTTTAATCATTCAGCTAATCACATAACGTACAAGCAAGTTACAACGAAAGGTTCTAGGTTTCGGGTTGTCACATCATCCCCAAGTTGAAAGAAATTTCGTCCCGAAATTTGACGGCACTCACTGAGGAAGCTAGTCAAGTTGTAAGGTTTTCCCGGTTTTCCTGGGGTGTCACAGTTACCACTTATTAGGACGGTATACAATAATTCATATATAACACGTATTTCGTACACGTATCAAGTAATCACGTATTTAACATTTATCACGTAGTCCATAAGCAGTGTACAAGAAATAGCCATCACGAATTTTGTACCGTCATGTGTAGCATCATTTTCACATATCCTAACAGTAACAGTTTGCGTGAAGTAGAGCACAACTAACATACTAACCCACATAGAGGAGCCCAATAAGGGGACTGTGCATTTCGAACCCATTTGTGCGATTAAGGTATGGTGTGCGACCGGACCTTACACAACGGTCCTCACCACTCACATGGCCCAGATGGATTTTCTGAAGCCCAAACAGGAGGCCCCCCCCAAAAAAAAAAAAAAAACAAAACATGAGTGGTTGTTATCTTTGTAAAAGTGTGCGGTTATAACAGTGCAAGCCATAATTAGTATTACAAAAACAAGTGGGGCAAGTTCTTAAATGTTCGACCAGTCAAAACATTCTTTCTATGCCTCATTATGAAAAGACAAGATATTCAACACACAATTTCAAATCAATGCATAATCATTTGTACCCTTCACCATGGTTTTCCTTTTCAAACAATAACAATTCATCACATTAACAGTTAGATTTACAAGTAATTTAAAAGTTACCATATCATTACCTAATTCCCTTCATGCGACATTACCAGTTCTCGTTTCACAATCAGCCACCTACCCCTATCATTGCTAACCCCCTTAATAACCAACATCTATTAAGATCAATCAACAGTTGCAAGAATTGGAATACATGAGTCTTTGTTATCTAACAGTTTCACAAGAATATAATTACATATATATATATTTTTTTTTACCTCGGTTCCTACCACATGCCCATACATAAACCTTTATTAATTCTCATAACCTTATCTAAATTCATACATAGGTGTTGACCACCGATTATGATCCAACAAAAGAAATAGAATCTGACAATTTGTAGAGCACCATGTGCAGCCCACTTAACTTTCATGTATATCCCACAAACAGTTTCTCATTTAATTAAGCAATCGGTAAGGTTTAGTACATTAGACTATTCTGACAACATACTTAGGGTGAGCACATGGATTGATTGATGAGATTAGGTTACAATTACACATGGCAGTCGGTTATTTACATGCACATGGATTGATGAATCAAAATTTACAAATTCACATGAGCCGCCAGTTTAGAATTCCATCAACTACATACAATAATATCATAACACAACTCATCATAATCAGCAAGTAACATATATCACTTCATTCAGATTCTGTAATTAAATCATCTATCTTTCTAATCCCTGCAACGAATCATCATGCTTCAATCAGTTGCACCATCAATGCATCATAGATCACTATTCATTATACCAAGTCAGTTTACTAGTGTTCATATAGTCAAAATCTCGTGACAATACTAGCAGTCAATCGTCATAAATTAGCATCGGATTCAGCATGCATATCATCTATTTTTACTTACCAACAAGTCTAGATCTAATACACAGTTTATTACGATCACATAACTAATATAATCACATAATAAATATACATACCAGATATTAAACGAAGGAGATGAGGCAGATGTGTTGTCGCCGACTAGAGAGGGAGGGTTAGCACTAGGGTTTTCGTTCGTGTGTTTTCGAAATCATGAAATACTCATATGTCTACGTTACAAGTTAAGGGTGTCTGGGCTTGACAAGACCTGGGCCGAGGCCCGTTAATGGCGAAACAGCCTTTTGACAAAAGTCCACCTTTCGTCCAATAGTGAGGGTGGCGAAATACCCAGGTAGTGTTTGGTATGAAGGAATGAGAGATGGAATGGAATGAATGATTACGAGGGAATGAAGAAAAGGATGTTTGGTTGGTCAATGAAATGGAATCACCCATTCCAAAAGGCATTCCATTCCCTCAAAATCATTCCTTCCATCCCCCATGTTTTTTTTCCATTCCATCCCCTCTTGCACCATTCATCAACACCACAACCCACCACCTTCGCCACAACCCACCACCACCACCACCACCATCACCACCTACCATCGCCGCCACCCGCCACCACCTCACCCCGACAGCCACCGACGCCGCCGCCACCCACTCGCCGCCACCCGCCACCACCTCACCCCGACAGCCACCGACGCCGCCGCCACCCACTCGCCACCGTTATCACCCATAGTTGCGACCAACCGCCAACGCCACTCGTCGCCGCCGCCCACCATCATCGTCGACGCCACCACCACCGCCACCACCAACCGCCGCCGCCACCAACCGCCACCTCTGCTGCCAACAACCACCAACGGCCACCTTGCCGCCAGCACCACTCGTCGTCGCCGCCGCACCGCCACTCGCCGCCACCACCACCACCCATCGCCGCCGCTGACACCCACCACCGCCACCTATTACCACCCACAGTCACTACCACCGACCATCACCACCACTCACCGCTGATTTTATTACTCCGTTTTCTTGCCTACCGAACAATACACAATAATAATTCATTTCATTCACACATAGTAACCAAACAAGACATGAAATGGTAATGATCCATTGCATTCCCTCGTCCATTCTATTACCTCGTCCATTCCATTCCTTCGTCCATTCCATTACTACATACCAAACAGACCCCCATTGGTTTTCGTCGACTAGTGGTGTGGGCCGAGATTGCTTATTAACGGTGGTGGCCCAATAATATTTTAGAGTAAATTGACTTGTTTGCTTGTTGTCGGCCATCTATACAAGATCTCCTCACCCAAGGCAAGTTAGTGGAAGCTTTGGCCCAATCACAATTTGTCATCCTTATTGAAATGTTATGAATAATCGAGTTGACTGAGTTTGAGAATGGCGGCCCATGTGCTTGGTTAAATAGAGAACAGTTTGTTAGCAATTTCCCATCTGAATGCATGTGCATGTGGAAAGTTGTTTATTACTATCACTTGGCTCAATAATATATTGATACCTAGCCTAGGTAGTTCATGGATCTGTGCGGCCCCTACTAACCTCTTGACACAATAATACCCAAGTACACATTTACTCGTACCCGATTACATTTACGTTTAACAAGTTTAACATAGTGAGAAACGTTACAGCGGGATAATGAGAGGAGTTAAAATCACGAGACTAAACAGCACTAACCTTGAGAGTTCGGGTTGTCACATCATCCCCAACTTGAAAGAAATTTCGTCCCGAAATTTAGTACGTAGTTACTGAGGAAGCTAGTTAGGTTGCGTGGTTTTCCTGGGGTGTCACATCATCCCCTACTTAAAAGAATTTTCGTCCCGAAAATTGTTCTAATACAATGGCTTGAAGTGAGTTCCGACGAACTCGATCTATAGATACCTTACAACACTTGGGGGGGGGGGGGCGGGGCTAATCTTGTGATCGGTGGAAATCATGGTATGGTTGTTAGCGTTTCGTTATATCAGTTGCCAATCAAAGGAACAGGGAATTAATGAGGTTCGTACGAAGAATCGAGCGAAAACAGGGGTCCATTAATAACCGAAGGATTCGACCAGCTAATCTATTCTCTAGGGGCATTTCCAGTAGTGGTGTATGGTGGCACGACACGAAAGAGAAGTTCGTTGCATCACGGTCGCGGAAATACATCACTTGTCCAAAACAAAATTTGGTTGGTAGGGTTTCGAGTTGCAAATCGACAGACGCGTGTAACTGTGACTGCTTCGTTTCTAGTGACGACGACCGTCGAAGATGATAAGGTTCGTCAACTGGATGCGTAGATGTAGTTCTCCTAAACACAAGTTCGTTTGAGCCAGGACTGGTCTTCATGAATGTTGACGTGCAAACGGAATGTACGGAGGGTTAGATGGCGACGTCATGTCGAGACAGTCGTATGGATAAATAGAACGCATAAAACAGTTGTCGTATTGGGGTGAGGAGAAAACAGGAATAGAAATTGATCACTACTTGTCAAGTTTAAATAAACAGTTGAATGTCAAAGCAAGCACACTAGGGCTAATAAGGGCAATCATGCTACTACGTTAACTAAGCATACCATAAACAAGGCACCATGAAAATGTAACTAACAAGTAGGTAATATAAACATAGACCATACCATCTAAAGTGTTGAGTCTTGCACGTGGAGCGAAGCGTCGTTGTGGATCGTTGAGAGCAATGTTCTGGTTATAGTCTGGTTTTAATAAAAACATTTTTCCCATATTAAAACCAAGTTCTCTATAACCAATGGCTCTGATACCAATCTGTCACACCCCCAAAAAAATCCACACGCGGCGTACCACCGCTTGGAGGCGTGACATGACCAGGATCAAGCCACCAATCATATCGAACATAGCATTTAATATTAAAAGTAGTTAATGTAATTCATCACGACATGATTGATGTTCAACAAAACGTAAATTAAGTAGCGGAAGCATAATATGAAAACCCAAAATAAAGTTCAAGTGTTTAGAATAACATCCACGATCCTTATCCCACAACGACTGTGCCTCCCGTGCAAGCTCCATATGTACCTAAGGTCCTGCAAGGCATGCAGCAGAGAGTCAACAACTAGTTGAGCAAGTTCACAGTAAACGGTTCAGTAATAGTAATAGTAAAGTAAGCCTTTTGTTCGTTCGTTAAGTCATGTATCGTATTAGTTCATATCGCGGCCCTCTAGGCATGTGTGCGATGACTGGGGGAGGTTTTCCCCAAGTATTCTAGACTAGGTATGTTTGTATCGCGGCCACCCTGGCATGTATGCGAAGTTTAGAGTATAGTTCGTGGCCTTCCTAGGCATGTGTGCGAAGATTAGTCATAATATCGCGGCCAACCCTGGCGTGTGTGCGAAGATCAGTTCAATTTGGTACCATTAGTCTAGTTGTATCTTATCAATAACCCTTCCTCACCCGAGGACCATATAACTAAGTTCCATGTGCTAGGTAAACACAAATAAATAATCCAACCCATTCCCACCCTGGGAACCCATGCCTTGGCTGTGTGAACTCACCTCGGTTTGCTCGGCAGATAAAACGTTTGTCCTAAGTTGGTCAACCACGCCCTATTATGGTTACCACTTATTAGGACCGTATACAATAATTCATATATAACACGTATTTCGTACACGTATCAAGTAATCACGTATTTAACATTTATCACGTAGTCCATAAGCAGTGTACAAGAAATAGCCATCACGAATTTTGTACCGTCATGTGTAGCATCATTTTCACATATCCTAACAGTAACAGTTTGCGTGAAGTAGAGCACAACTAACATACTAACCCACATAGAGGAGCCCAATAAGGGGACTGTGCATTTCGAACCCATTTGTGCGATTAAGGTATGGTGTGCGACCGGACCTTACACAATGGTCCTCACCACTCACATGGCCCAGATGGATTTTCTGAAGCCCAAACAGGAGGCCCCAAAAAAAAAAAAAAACAAAACATGAGTGGTTGTTATCTTTGTAAAAGTGTGCGGTTATAACAGTGCAAGCCATAATTAGTATTACAAAAACAAGTGGGGCAAGTTCTTAAATGTTCGACCAGTCAAAACATTCTTTCTATGCCTCATTATGAAAAGACAAGATATTCAACACACAATTTCAAATCAATGCATAATCATTTGTACCCTTCACCATGGTTTTCCTTTTCAAACAATAACAATTCATCACATTAACAGTTAGATTTACAAGTAATTTAAAAGTTACCATATCATTACCTAATTCCCTTCATGCGACATTACCAGTTCTCGTTTCACAATCAGCCACCTACCCCTATCATTGCTAACCCCCTTAATAACCAACATCTATTAAGATCAATCAACAGTTGCAAGAATTGGAATACATGAGTCTTTGTTATCTAACAGTTTCACAAGAATATAATTACATATATATATATTTTTTTTACCTCGGTTCCTACCACATGCCCATACATAAACCTTTATTAATTCTCATAACCTTATCTAAATTCATACATAGGTGTTGACTACCGATTTTGATCCAACAAAAGAAATAGAATCTGACAATTTGTAGAGCACCATGTGCAGCCCACTTAACTTTCATGTATATCCCACAACCAGTTTCTCATTTAATTAAGCAATCGGTAAGGTTTAGTACATTAGACTATTCTGACAACATACTTAGGGTGAGCACATGGATTGATTGATGAGATTAGGTTACAATTACACATGGCAGTCGGTTATTTACATGCACATGGATTGATGAATCAAAATTTACAAATTCACATGAGCCGCCAGTTTAGAATTCCATCAACTACATACAATAATATCATAACACAACTCATCATAATCAGCAAGTAACATATATCACTTCATTCAGATTCTATAATTAAATCATCTATCTTTCTAATCCCTGCAACGAATCATCATGCTTCAATCAGTTGCACCATCAATGCATCATAGATCACTATTCATTATACCAAGTCAGTTTACTAGTGTTCATATAGTCAAAATCTCGTGACAATACTAGCGGTCAATCGTCATAAATTAGCATCGGATTCAGCATGCATATCATCTATTTTTACTTACCAACAAGTCTAGATCTAATACACAGTTTATTACGATCACATAACTAATATAATCACATAATAAATATACATACCAGATATTAAACGAAGGAGATGAGGCAGATGTGTTGTCGCCGACTAGAGAGGGAGGGTTAGCACTAGGGTTTTCGTTCGTGTGTTTTCGAAATCATGAAATACTCATATGTCTACGTTACAAGTTAAGGGTGTCTGGGCTTGACAAGACCTGGGCCGAGGCCCCTTAATGGCGAAACAGCCTTTTGACAAAAGTCCACCTTTCGTCCAATAGTGAGGGTGGCGAAATACCCATTGTTTTTCGTCGACTAGTGGTGTGGGCCGAGATTGCTTATTAACGGTGGTGGCCCAATAATATTTTAGAGTAAATTGACTTGTTTGCTTGTTGTCGGCCATCTATACAAGATCTCCTCACCCAAGGCAAGTTAGTGGAAGCTTTGGCCCAATCACAATTTGTCATCCTTATTGAAATGTTATGAATAATCGAGTTGACTGAGTTTGAGAATGGCGGCCCATGTGCTTGGTTAAATAGAACAGTTTGTTAGCAATTTCCCATCTGAATGCATGTGCATGTGGAAAGTTGTTTATTACTATCACTTGGCTCAATAATATATTGATACCTAGCCTAGGTAGTTCATGGATCTGTGCGGCCCCTACTAACCTCTTGACACAATAATACCCAAGTACACATTTACTCGTACCCGATTACATTTACGTTTAACAAGTTTAACATAGTGAGAAACGTTACAGCGGGATAATGAGAGGAGTTAAAATCACGAGACTAAACAGCACTAACCTTGAGAGTTCGGGTTGTCACAATAAACATAAACATTCATCACGACTTATTCGAAACCTTATGTTATATGGACACATTAGCTGTTTTAAACAGTTCTACATGTTTGATCTTTTGCAGCATCCTCACGAAGAACCAGTCCTTCGTGGGATACTCTCATGGCGAAGAACCCTCCAGGCGAAGAACCATGTTTCATCGATAAATGATAGTGGCGAAGAACCTTAGTTGTTCGTCGAATGCCAGTCAACGAAGAATTTGTTTTTTGTCGACCTGGGTTCTTCGTTGGGGAGTCCTTCGTCGTTGCACCTAAACAGTTACATGCTTTCCTTCTGTGATTCCCCACTACTCTCATAACAACAGTTAACAGATTAAACAACACAATTTAGCATGTTCTAATACGCGTTCAAACAACCGTAATTGCAGTAGTTCATCAACAACACAAACACTAATTAGATTCTATGGTTTACGATAACCCTAATCATCGTTTAACAGTTTAATACTCACATTCCCTAATCGAGTAGAACCACCATAATTCCAATGAACAGACAACACTATACAAACCCTAGTTTTTCATGTCAAATCCAAACCACAATAACAATTGATTTGTACTCTCTAATACTCATCAATTTATGCATAACACTTCTAGATCATCAATATTACATCAAGTATACTTCTAGATTAACCATACAGTTTGTTGCAACGGAGTATTCATCGAGATCTCTACTAATATGCAACCCTAAATACTCATACAAAATCATCACTACACGAAATCACGTATCGGGTATTAATCAAATGAACAAAAGCAAGACACTAACCTTGAGGTAAGATAAATCAGTGGTGTTCAGGATTAGAGAGTTTCGAATGAGGGTGGAGGAGCTGCCGTCGATCACTAGGGTTTGCAATAGGGTGAATTTTGTGAGATAACAAAACCCTATGCATGTATATGCTCGAATAAGTGAACCGGGCCCCTCTTGGGTTTCGAAGAGATTTGGGCCAAGAGCCCTTTCCGGCGAAAAACTTCTTGGCGAAGAACCCTTCTTCGTCAAGGAGTGGTTGTGATGAAGAACCCTAGTTCTTCGTCGACTTGAGTTCTTCGTCGATATGAGTGTGGTATGCACATATTACAACTAAACATTAAGCATTAAACAATTCCTAAGTTTTCATGCAACAACCAAACATAACAATACTTTAATCATTCATATACAAGGAACATGATACAAGGTAAAACGATTTGTGAAAACAGGATTGTGAAACAAGTGATGCGTAGAGCAAAGACCTTGAAATCTCGGGTTGTCACATTGTGCCAGGCGGGCACGGGCTGTGCTGAGCCTTCTGTTTGCAGCTATAGGAGTGCTTGGTTCCACTTCAACTCATCCCTTGGCAAACCACTTCTCTCTCACTTGCCACCACTCCACCACCACTACAACACCATCATCCACCACCATCATCCATTTTTTTATCTTTAGAGTGTGTGTGTAGTCTCGAGATCCAAGATTGATCGTAAGAATCTTTGACAAACAAAGGCCATGCTTGGCTAAATTCTTACCTCTCTTGGTGAAGACTTTTCTTTTATGTATTTCTTTATGATTTCCAATCTTTGGATCCTTTTTATTTGGGTATGTATTAATGACGTTAATAAATAGTTTTTTTTTATATTGAAGGCGAATTTACTCAATCATTCTTCATATGTTCGTTGATTCAACATATTCATGTCTTTACGGTCTATATAAAACATGTTAATTACCTGGAAGAGGGTTAGAACGGTGGTTTGGTAATTCTATGTCTCGTTCAGTGTATAGATCCTGTGAGAATTTGGTTCAAGCCCAGTAACACCTCACGAGTTGGAGCGGGCATTACCTACCACGGGAGAGGTGCAAAAAGCTTGAATCCTTTATTCATAAACTTTTATTAAAACATTAAACCAACCCCGCGAGGACTGTATCCCTACTGACTCAGACCAAAGGGTTGAGGGTGATCGCCGCCTCGGAAGGGGGGTCCACCACATTTTGCATTAATAACTTACTTAATTATCTTTCAATAATCCAACCTCTTGGGATTGTATCCTTGCTGACTCAAACCACAAGGTGAGGGTAACGTCACCTTGGAAGAGGGGCCTACTACTATAACTAAGATAATCTCTTAAAATGCCCAAAGTGCGGAAATCATCAAAAGCGTAGATGAAAGATAAGTTGGATCCAATTGATTCTTTCTTGTCTATCATTTTATTTTTATTTTTTTATCTTTCTGTTAGTTTAAAAATCTTTTCTCAAAAGTTGGTTCGATTAGACGTTGACGATAAGCCAGTACTAAAAGCTCTTGTGTCCTTGGACGACCTCGGTATCTTGCCATCACTATATCGTGTTTTATAAATTTAAAACTTGAAATCAGCGAATAAAAAGAGCTAAAAGAAATAACTAAAAAAATACATACACCCGCACGCACGTCAAGTTTTTGGCGCCATTGCCGGGGACACAAGAATTTCAGGAAATCTTAAAATTAACGGCATAATCTTTTTTTTCTTTCTTTTCTTTTTAGGTTTTCCTTCTTTTTCTTTTATTTTTCATCTTTCTGCAGACTTGACACGAGGCTGTGCTGCTCCAACACGGGGCCGTGTGAACTCTCCAGTATCTTAAAACTATTTTCTCCTAGATACAGAGTGCAACACGGGGCCGTGTTATCCCAACACGGGGCCGTGCCAAACTTACTGTTTGTAGGAAAATAGTGGCCGCCTGATCCGAACGGTCTAAAAAACAAAATGGATTTCTTTGACTACTTCTATCCCCGCCACTTCAACGGGTTATGGTGGGATTTTTGTGGGGTGGATCTTGAAGAAGCCATATGTGGCGTTCGAAACTTCACTCCCCACTACTTAGCCCCATCGTTTTCCTGTAACGAATACCCCGAAACAAGCGGGGGTGGAAGTAACAAAGAAACCCCCTCGCCTGAACCTCCTCAATCCTCTTTTCTAGCCGACCTAGAACCCATAGGTGAAATAGAAAAGAGGATCATCCAAAGTATCCAAGTGATAGAATCTTACTTGAAGGCACAAAATTCGTCAAAGATTCCATCAAAAGGAGAATCAACGGAGGAAAAATCAGGTATAAAAAACGACACCTAGGTCAACCAACCCTCTACCATAGATGACCGCGAAGACGATAGCGATAGTCGTCCCTGTATCAATGACGGTCCCCCTTACCGAGTGTGAATCTCACACCAACAACATGGATAGGAGCGAATTGACTCACACCTTCTTTAACAAGAGCTCGGAAAAGGTAAATAAGGAAAAACCCCATTTTTCCATTTTTAAAGAACTCCCCTACCTTTCCGACAACCTCTTGCTTTTTGGTATCCCTCGCCTAGGTCTGCGGTATATCCGACAGTACGGTGTTGTTCCAACCAGTAAGGAACCACCCGACATCGGAGAATTCCTTAAAATCAATTAAGTAATAAAATAAATAAAAACTCTTACACGGGGTCGTGCCCAATTTCTTTGAGAAACATAGGGCGTGTCGAATTAACACGGGTTCGTGTTGTAGTACCCGCGGAAAATCCACAGTCATCCTGAGTTAACATCTCGTCGTTTTGGATCATGAGTTATTATTTTGGCCGTTTTGGACTATTGGCCGTTTTGGACTAGCTACTTGTCAAATTTCGGGACGAAATTTCTTTCAAGTTGGGGATGATGTGACAACCCGAACTCTTATGGTTAGCATTGTGTAATCTCGTAACTTTGTTTTCTTTTCATTCTTCGTTCATGTTCCCGGCTATGGCAAGCTTGTTTTATGTAAACATAGTGTGTTTGACCGAGTGGGTCATTGGGCTACCTTATGTGTATAATGGCTGGGTTGGGCCGCGTAAAGACTTGGGCCGTCTCACTAGTATCTCGGCCTACACTCCCTGAGATCCAACCCCAGCCCGAACCCAAGTGATACGTAAACCCAACTCGAATGGGCTGGCCAGATAGTAATCACTTTAATGCAACTCGGCCCACATTAAGATTTAACTTCGGCCCACTATTAAGACTTGATCCACGATTTATGAAGCCCATATTATGTTTCAAGACTTCAAGTTATATATTAGGGAATTGTATAATACGTATACCAGAAGGAGATTTAAAAAAAAAACCCTAAACACTCCCTGACTTGCGACGGCAGCCCCCCCCATCTTCGACGCAACATCCTGTTCAGTCAACAACCTAATCTAGTCAAGCTCTCGGTTAGTGTATGATTTATGTTATTAGATCTCATTATTTGCTAAACATGAATCACATGATATTGTAACTATTTGGTTAATTGTTTTAGTGCACAAGGTTTGTTTATTTTCTTATGATAATAGATTATGGATGTTATTGTATCGGTGAGACGTGTCAATTGATGGAACTATTATACGAAGTGTTGATGAAAAGATGAACTAGTTGGCTTATGTTGCGTTGTTAGAGAGTGTTTTGTTACTTGATTCAAACTGCTAGTGTATGATTCTATGTTACGTGTTAATTGATTAGTAAGGAAGATGTTATATGGGTCCGTTAGTAATCAAAGCTGAATGTTATCCATGAGGGTGTGGTTTAATGATCGATGGTTAACAATGTATAGTAAGGTGCTTAATACTTGATTCGTTTAATAGTGTAATCATTAGTAATTGGTTATCATTGTTTATAAATGTAAATGCATGAAGGAAACGTGTTGAGTTATTTGCATCGATTAATATGTTGAAACTGTTAAATGATGATGAATATTATAATAGATAATGGCGGCTCATGTGATAACCCGAACTCTTAAGGTTAGCATTGTGTAATCTCGTAACTTTTTTTTCTTTTCATTCTTCGTTCATGTTCCTGGCTATGGCAAGCTTGTTTTATGTAAACATAGTGTGTTTGACCGAGTGGGTCAGTGGGCTACCTTATGTGTATAATGGCTGGGTTGGGCCGCGTAAAGACTTGGGCCGTCTCACTAGTATCTCGGCCTACAATCCCTGGGATCCAACCCGAGCCCAAACCCTAGTGATTCGTAAACCCAACTCGATTGGGCCGGCCAGATAGTAATCACTTTAATGCAACTTGGCCCACGTTAAGATTTAACTTCGGCCCACAGTTAAGACTTGATCCACGATTTATGAAGCCTATGTTTCAAGACTTCAATTTATATATTAGGGAATTGTATAATACGTATACCAGAAAGAGATTTTATAAAAAAACCCTAAACATTCCCTGACTTGCGATGGCAGACCCCCCCCCCTTTCTTCGACGCAACATCCTGTTCAGTCAACAACCTAATCAAGTCAAGCTATCGGTTAGTGTACGATTTATGTTATTAGATCTCATTCTTTGCTAAACATGAATCACATGATATCGTAACTATTTGGTTAATTATTTTAGTGCATAGGGTTTGATTGTTTTCTTATGATAATAGATTATGGATGTTATTGTATCGGTTTGACATGTCAATTGATGGAACTATTATACGAAGTGTTGATGAGATGATGAACTAGTTGGCTATGTTGGGTTGTTAGATAGTGTTTTGTTACTTGATTCAAACTGTTAGTGTATGATTCTAAGTTACGTGTTAATTGATTAGTAAGGAAGATGTTATATTGGTCCGTTTGTAATCAAAGCTGAATGTTATCCATGAGGGTGTGGTTTAATGATCGACGGTTAACAATGTATAGTAAGGTGCTTAATATTTGATTCGTTTAATAGTGTAATCATTAGTGACTGGTTATCATTGTTTATAAATGTAAATGCATAACGTGTTGAGTTATAAGGATCGATTAATATGTTGAAACTGTTAAATGACGATGAATATTATAATAGATAATGGCGGCTCATACGTGTGTTGTAGTCTGGATCAAAGCAAACCATGTGCATATTAATAATGTTGTCAGAATATTTAATGTA
This sequence comes from Helianthus annuus, assembly GCF_002127325.2. Lineage (NCBI taxonomy): Eukaryota > Viridiplantae > Streptophyta > Magnoliopsida > Asterales > Asteraceae > Helianthus > Helianthus annuus. The sequence continues at coordinate 154,698,729 of NC_035443.2, forward strand.
TTAATATTATGAGAGTTAAATGATGAGGTGATATTTTGTTTGTTGAAAATTGGAATCTGTGTTCTTAGGTAATACCATTAACAGTTCTCATGTCTTATCAAATAGTGAATGTATGAAGGTTATAAAACGCGGTATAGTGGCACCTGTCCAAGCATTTATTAGGGCTAGTGAGAGTTAATAAAGGAGGATACAAGTAACTGTGTTTTAGTTGATGATAATAATGATATATGATCACATATATATAATGAATTATATTCATAAACTCAATGAATTGGTGTTAGTTGGAGAAGTAATTAATAGGGTGCTATGACCGGTGTGATGCGTGAATTCTTGTTATGATTGGTATAACGTTATGTGCGCTACTTGTACGGTACTTGTGTTTTGAATGTGGTGTTGATAAATTTTGTGTGGACGCGGTACGTTCGGTTCGACACTTTTACGGAATGAAGACCAAGTCGGATATCTTCCTATCCTACTTATGTCTGACAAGTTTGTCTCATTTGTAATGTAATGTATAAATGAACAATGCATGTTGCATACTTGGTTTATGTCAGTTTGTGTGTTTATATCGGTCTGCAGCAAACTGTTAACAGTTTGCAGCATATCCTGTTTGGCAGCCCTCGACGAAACTCCAAGTTTTGTCGAGCTCATATATGACGAAACTCCCAAGTTTCGTCAAAGAATATCTTGAGTTGAGAGTTTCATCGAGATTACCAAGAGTTTCGTCAAAGAAGAAACCCATAGAGTTTCGCCAAAATTCACTGGAGTTATGTCAAACAAGTTTCGTCATAGCTGATAGGTTTCGTCGAGCACAGTGTTCATCAAGAGTTTCGTCCAATCAGTGGTTCACTAGAGTTTCGCCAAAGGTCAAACAAAGTTTCGTCGTCTATCATAAGTTTCGTCGTAGTTAAAGGTTTCGTCATAAATTTTCGTCAACAAAAGATTCGTCAAGTATAGGTTTCGTGCAACTCTAGTTTCGTCAAAAGCAGATCTTTATCTCTTGAGTTTTGTCAAACAACTCTTGAGTTTCGTCACTAGATTGTTTCATCAAACAAGTCACGCCAAAATCTCCAAGAGTTTCGTCAATAGAAAGCTTTGCCTGAAAGCCACTAGAGTTTCGTCATAACAAGTGATTCTTCACATAAAGTTTCGTCGAGAGTGTCTCTTCATAGAGAGCTTCGCCCAAGACAAGAGTTTCGTCAAAACTTGTAACTTGTTTAAACAGAGGGTTTGCAAATCTATCTTAACAGTCTGTTTTCAAGTGTGTATTCAGGTTTTCACTTGCATACATCAAACATGAGTTGTACTAGTCCTTGGGATTGGAGTACGGATCCAAGACCAGGAGAGGATCAGACTTCGGCAGCCGTTTGGTTAAGAAATGTCATGCCACCACAATTTATCAATGCAAATCAATGGGCATTGGTGACGAACCAGAATCAAAGCATTCAAAATCTTTTGATAAGTGAGAGCGAAACGGGTAGCAACAACCGCCCACCAAAACCGAATCATATGAATGAATATCCTACTTGGAAAGGTCGTTTCCACACATATGTTCTAGGGCCAAATACCGAGCTATGGACGTGCTTCATTACGCCATATAACACAGCTCTTGAAGAAGCAGGATCAAATGCGACAACTTTCAATAATATGCAAGAAGCTGACAAAAAGGCATATGATCTGGAGAAGAAGGCGTTTGCTATTCTCACACAAGCACTCCACAGAGACATCTATCATCAATTCGGTTATTGTACTAGCACGAAAGCCTTATGGGATGCTTTGGTAGCAAGAGGAGAAGGGAATGCGGCTACAAAAAAGACACGGCATGATCTGTTGAAGAAGGAATTTGAATCATTTCAATTCATGGATGTTAAGATCGGAGGCTGTCATGATTGTGCTTGTTTGTATAAATTTGACAAATCAATGAATATAAAATAAGATGAAGTGCAGCGGAAATGAAAACAAACTTTGTTAGCACAATCTAAGTGGGAAATAATTTGATAAACAGACGATTCTCATTAAGTTGAATGATTCAATTACAAATCAAATGATTACAAGTATGCTTACAGAACTAAGCTCCCCCTCAGCCTGATACTCCAAGGTTGGTGGCACAAGATGAAAGGATTGGACTGGAGAAGAAGAATCCACTCAGTCAATCAAATGTAACAGTATAGGGTACTGCTCCATTTATAGGCAAACCAAACCACTGAGGCATCTCAGCTGACGTCACCATGATAGTGACATCTAACAACCTAACAACCTATAAACACTGTTCTATACAAACTACTGATGTTTAACAACTAATTATAAGTACAATACAAAACAAGAGATAACTACTACTTCACGTTCCGCTGTTGTAGCCTGAGCACTGATGTTGAGCATCAGTGCTTTCTTCAAAGGTGATCAGTCCTTGAATGAGCAGTGCTTGTGTCTTCAGCAGTTCTTAGGAAACGACAGTAGATAGAGCAACAGGGTTTGTCTTCAGCAGTCTTTAGAGTTTCATCAGTGTTTGGTTCATCAGTTGTTATAGTGAGCAGTACTTAAGATCCATCAGCTGTTAGATTACCACTGTCAAGGGGAAAGCAAAGTGCAAACAGCTGCTTATTCTGAATCCACTGTTGTGATCCAGTTTTGGCTTTCATTATCTGTTCCTCTGGTAGGGTTCAATCCCAACAATCTCCCCCTGGAACAGATAATACCAAAACCCTTCATTATTCTGGACTTTTATTCCTCATCAGAAGTTCCTTAGCTTGTCTTTTAAATTCTTCTTCAAAATTCTTGGAACTTGTGTCATCTTCATCCCTACACAGTGTAAGTTCAAGGAGATCCTGCAAATATTCAACACTAAGGCCTAGTGCTTCTTTACTTGATATGTACTTTACTTCACCATTGGATTTAACCAAGGTCAATACGTTGGTCTTTTGATCAGACGTCCACTTTAGTATTTTTAATCCTAATGGGTTTCTTGGGAGAGATTTATTTTTAGATGAGTTTAGAGATTTTGGCCTTGAGAACACTTGCAGACTTTCAGACATTCTTTTGAACGCCATTTCAATGACATTGTTTGCTGCAGCTATGTCTTCTGCAGTCTCTCTTTCAATTAGCTCTTGCCTCTCAATGTTTGTCATGCCTGTTGAAGTGTTTGGTGATGCAGGTTTGGTTAATACCTCTTTAAGAAGGTTTTGAAGTTTTGCTGAGGTATCTTCTTTTAGACCCATTTTCATGATGGTATCCTTGAAGTACTTAGCTTCCTTTTCTTTTACCTCTTCACTAGACAACTGTTTTCCTTCTTCTCGGTTTGACACAAGAATAGCATTATCTGCTGATTTGAATAGTTTTTGGAGGTTTTTAATCTGCTGTTCAAGCTTCATCATTTGTTCATGCTTCTTTGAAGTGCTTGAAACAGTTATCTTTCTTTTCTTCAGCCTTTCATAGGCTTCATCAGTATGCTGCTTTGACCATTTTGATATGGCATTGGCAGTGTCCACTTTTGCATCCACCAGCTCCTGTTTCTTTCTCTGGTACTCAAATGTTAGGTCAGCAATGAGCCTTTTGTACTTGCTCCAATTTGGAGCAGTCTTATTCTTTCTAGGATTGTTTTTGATTCTATCAATCCTATCTGCCTCATGCTTTAGAGCAACTATTGGCCATTCTTCAAACTGTTTTTCTTCAGCAGGATAGAATTTCTCTTTCATGATATAGGCTAGATATTCTCTTCTTAATTTATTTCGTTGATCAGCCTTTTCTTTGTTCAGTTCTTGTGCAAATTCTTCCATCTGCTTCACTTTTGAGAGTAAGAATTCCAGTTTTTCAGCAGTGGCCTCATCACTTAGACCTTCACCTTCAACTTTAGCTCTTATTTTAGCTTGCCTTGCCTTGAGCTTGAGATATTCATCCATATCCGCTGGTGCTATAAAGCCTATGAGTGAGGAGAATCTTTTTTTGAAGGATCTTCCTCTGCGTAGAATTGTCTCATCTCATTTTTTACAGCTTCTAGTTCCAGTAGATATTTTGCAGCATTAGGATCATGTATGTCCTCATCGGCAGAGATTGGTTTTGTTTTTCTGGTGTAGAGCTTTGGTTGTGATGTCGGAATGGTAAGAGCAGTGGTGGATAGTTGACTAACAGTGGTTGAAACAACTGGTGTTCCAACCGCTGTTGTCATTACAACTACTGATGTATCAGCAGATGTCTTCTGCTTTTGAGCAGGGGTTGGGATGACAGTGGTTTGAGTGGTGATGAGTGACTGACTAACAGTAGTTGGAACAACTGGTGTTTCAACCACTATTGTCATTACAGCAGATGTTGTAACATCTGCTGTCTTCTGCTTTTTGGCAGGAGGTGATGATGGGGTGGCTATTTTTGATGGTGAAGTTGTTGTTGGTGATGTGATCACAGATGATGGTGGAGCAGTGGTTATGGTGGTGTGTGGTGATGTGGTGTGTGTTGATACAGTAGCTTTGGTTTGGCTATTTTCTGGCTCAATAAAGATGCCATCATCAATTCCTTTTTTTTCCACTTGATCTCCTCCCCCTTTTTGGCATTATCTAGAAAGGGTTCATTCATGAAGAGGAGAGTGGGAGGAACTTTTCCAGAAGCACTTTGTATATGAGCCTTGATAGCTTTAATATCTGCCTGAGTATCTTTAAATCTTGACTCCACCATGTTTGTCAACTTTTGTACATGCATAGCATGCTGCTGATCAGCCATCTGCTGTTGCCTTTCTAGCAGTGGTTGGAACGTGTTCCATAACTCATTTGCAGCAGGTGCCTGTTATGCAGGTGCTTGAGCTGGAGCAGCAGTGGATTGGGCTTTCTGAGCTTTTAACAGCTGCTGCACCATATCCTTTATTTCAGCAACTGAGGTTTCCAGGTTTTCAACCCTGCCCGTCAATTCCTGATATTTTGAATCATCACCAAAATTAACAGGATCATCTAAATCCCCACCAGCAGTGGTTGTACCAATGTGTGACTTAGGAACAGAGTCCCAAAAGTCATTCATTGATGCCCCTTGTTCTTGGTACTGGGGACTTCTTTCTTCAACACTAGATAACCTTTTGAGGGTACCAGAGGGCAATACATACTCACTGATGGTTATCATAGGTGTTATTGTAGAAATTTCCTTCAAGGGCGTCTTACTAATGAAATAACTGGCCAAATGCAGATCTGTTGATCCAACATTTGTACTTGCTGCTCCGCTTGAACTACTGATAGGAATTACTTGTAACTCCTGCAGTGTAACCTCCTCAGTTGTTGCTGGGATAGCAGAGATATCAGCATCAGACCCAGTCATCTGTGGGAGTATACTCTCAGTGATATGTGATTGAGAGGAACTGGTTTGTGTCTGTGTAACATCAACTGCATGCAACAAAGGTATAATGGATGGTGGTAATGTGGGGGGTGAGGGTAAAGGAATTGAAAGAGACATGTCCTTCGGATCAGGACTGTGGAAGATGGATCCGAGTGGGTCCAGAGCTTCATATTGTGGGGTCCCTGTGCTTACAACCTGATCCTTTTGAGAGGATGCAGGAGGAGTTTGAGGCAAGGGTTGAGATCTTTCTTCCATCTGCTGTGAGGAAGTAGCAGCAGTGGTTATTGGTGACTTTTGTGCTGTCACTGGCATTGACTCTGGGATCTCATCTTCCAGAGGTGCCTTTGTTTTGGGTTTGGGGGGCTTTCTGGATGTTTTCTTTTTGGTCATTTTGGTGGTGGCAGGTGTGAGTTTCAAAATAGTGGGTGTGCTGCTTTGATCACCTGGAGCAGTAGGCTCAGCAGCCGATAGCAGCCGATACCTGAGGAGCAGTTTCATCTGCTAAATTCTGCTCAGGTACCTCTGCTTTTGTTTTTATAGGTTCCAACATTCTAGAGAATGTTTTAGGCGTTAAACAGTTTATTTTAAAATGAGCACCTTGTTTGGGCAATTCTGCATCTTCTTTTACAAATTTTTGTTCGAAATAATAGCTTAAAAACCTTGGAAAGAGCATAAATGCTTTGCTATCAACATTCTTTACTAAATCATCAAAAATCTCCTGGGAATAATTAAAATTTTCATTATTTAAAATTGCATATCCCAGGCATTGAATTTTTGATGGTATTTCATTAAAAGAAGTTGTTTTATTAGAAACACACATCAATAGAGTGTGAAATAAAAACCTTGGTCCCTTTTTGGTTGCTCTGCATAACCCCTATTCATGAAATCCTTTTTCAACTCAGTTTTAGAAAAAGAGGTTTTACCTTTAAGATCATTGAGTTTGAAGACTTCTGAAATAGATTGTGGAGAGATTTGAATCTTTTTACCCTGTATCGAGGAGTTGATGGCTGTGACAGTGTCTCCTTGTTTTTCAAGGGTAGCCTTGTTCCAGAACTCTCTCTGGGTTTGTAGGTAGATGGGAGCGTCTGCTGTTATTAAAGTTTTGTACTTTGATGCAGCTAAGGTGTTGATGATGGAGTCGAAGGTGTTGTTGGATGTGGGTTTTGTGAGAATACCCAAGTAGTTGTGAGGAGCTTTTTATGGTATTTCGTTCGGTTCAGCAGCCATTTGAGTGGCATCTTTAGGAGCGGAGGAAGAAGATGATCTTGATTTTGACTTCGACTTTGATTTCATCATTTTGACGAGGAAGATCGAAGAATGTTTTTGTGAAGAATAGTGGGAAACTGCTTTGAGAAGAGAATTTTTGGAATTCAATTCGACAATGTGAGCCCCTGTTTGGGTTTAATCAGGGTTTTATTTTAGGGAAAAAGTGAATACTGACGTGGCAGCGGTTATAATGATCTGACGACTAAAAACTGACCACGTTCCAACCCCTGATGAAAGGATAAATAATGGAGGACAGTTGTTATGAGAGCCACTAGCGAGTCAATCGTCAGTAGTTTCAATGGTAATAAATGGAACAGTGGGTGATTTTTACTATCAGTGGATGCTTCTTACTACATCAGTGGATAGCATATCAGTGGATACAGCACTGATTTTGAACATCAGTGCTTATCAGAGGAAAATGAGAACAGGTGTTGACTTTCAGCAGTAGACAGATATTAGAGAGCAGATGTTTGAGGCACAATCAGTTGTTTTAAGGAAAAATAGTGGTAGAAAGAAAAAATGAAGACCATTAATATAACAATTGTTAGTGCAGTAGTGTTTCAACTTTTGACAAATAATTCTAGCATCTGCTTGTTCAGATGTGGGGATTGATTATGTCTTGTGTGAGCTCAATATTATGTCCAGCATTTGTTATTTTGCAGGAATGCTATACTTAGCTACATTTTGGATGCAGATTATCAAATTTAATTTGTCAGCAGTTTTTCTAGGAGATTATGTTCTAGGTTTACCACATGCTCACTATTTCCTGACAGTGGTTTAGCATCCCAGATGATGAAAACTTCTTTACTAAGGCAACTCATTTTGTGTCTAATTATTTGAACTAGAACATGAGTGTCTCAGTATTTTTAGAATTAATTTGCAATCAATTTTTTTTTGTGTGATAAAACATGAGCTTAATGTAACCTTGACATGTTCACCATTTCCTTTTAATCAGTTTTAGGAATAGTAATTTCACACAAAAATAAGGAAATTACATCCTGACCAGAGAGAAAACTTTTACTATCAAAAAGAAGTAAAAGTATAAAATATATTATATATAAAAAATCAATAATATATCCGGTTTTATTTGAGAAAAACACCTTTCTAAAAATAAAGGATATTTTGAAAACAACAACAAAAGGATCTGGTAACTTCCAAAAAGGCTTATGATCACATCATTATGACCACTGATTAGGATCATTTTCTTGTTAATTGATTGCAAATTCTTCTTTTAAAGTCAATCACTCGAGATACCATTGTTACCTAAACTTCTCCTGAATTAATGAATGCACACAGTTGCATAATGACCATTGTTTTCCCAACCTTTGACTCATAGGTGTTTTATGTTTATACTCTTTTCTTTTGACTTCAAAAGTTTTGAGATAAACACACTTTTGAGTTTGTTCATTTTCTTCTTCCCTTTTTACCCTTCCCATTCATAAGTACAGAAAATACTTACTGGGAGATTTTGTTGAGGAAATACTTAATCCGAAATCATTTTTGCAGTAATGTTTTGAGAGATATGGCCGCATGTGAACATCCTTTATTACCAAATCTCACATTACTTATGATTTGGACTGTTTTTGACCCCTGATTTTCTTAATGTGTTTTGACAGGGTTGATTTAGTCCTTTTGAGGATTCTCAACCTGCCTTCTAACACATAAGATTTCATGACTAAAGTTTTATTTTCCTCTTTCTGAGTTAGCAAGACACTAATGTTTATATGAACATAGGTTTTGTTAATCTGAGGTTCATACTTTAGCATAAAACATGATGAAATAATCACAAATTTCATAACAACAGTTGAAATCAATTTTGAATGAAGATAGTCATACCATAGTTACTAGACATGTTTCCAGATCTGGAAACTATGAGTGATTTGTGCATGACATCACTTGTTGTTTGAACTTTGTGAATCTTATGACATCTTGGTTGTTTTACAGAGTATCAGATTCATCATTTTGAACATGATTTCTCGTTGCTCTGTTTTTCAACTAAATACAATCAACCTTAGTATCAATGAATTTTGAGCTGAACTGTTATGTCAAATTGATTGTTAGATCGAATTTGACTGTCCAAGCTCTGATACCAATTGTTAGGATCGGAGGCTGTCATGATTGTGCTTATTTGTATAAATTTGACAAATCAATGAATATAAAATAAGATGAAGTGCAGCGGAAATGAAAACAAACTTTGTAAGCACAATCTAAGTGGGAAATAATTTGATAAACAGATGCTTCTCATTAAGTTGAATGATTCAATTACAAATCAAATGATTACAAGCATGCTTACAGAACTAAGCTCCCCCTCAGCCTGATACTCAAAGGTTGGTGGCACAAGATGAAAGGATTGGACTGGAGAAGAAGAATCCACTCAGTCAATCAAATGTAACAGTATAGGGTACTGCTCCATTTATAGGCAAACCAAACCACTGAGGCATCTCAGCTGACATCACCATGATAGTGACATCTAACAACCTAACAACCTATAAACACTGTTCTATACAAACTACTGATGTTTACCAACTGATTATAAGTACAATACAAAACAAGAGATAACTACTGCTTCACGTTCCGCTGTTGTAGCCTGAGCACTGATGTTGAGCATCAGTGCTTTCTTCAAAGGTGATCAGTCCTTGAATGAGCAGTGCTTGTGTCTTCAGTAGTACTTAGGAAACGACAGTAGATAGAGCAACAGGGTTTGTCTTTAGCAGTCTTTAGAGTTTCATCAGTGTTTGGTCCATCAGTTGTTATAGTGAGCAGTACTTAAGATCCATCAGCTGTTAGATTACCACTGTCAAGGGGAAAGCAAAGTGCAAACAGCTTCTTATTCTGAATCCACTGTTGTGATCCAGTTTTGGCTTTCATTATCAGTTCCTATGGTAGGGTTCAATCCCAACAATCTCCCCCTGGAACAGATAATGCCAAAACCCTTCATTATTCTGGACTTTTATTCCTCATCAGAAGTTCCTTAGCTTGTCTTTTAAATTCTTCTTCAAAATTCTTGAAACTTGTGTCATCTTCATCCCTACACAGTGTAAGGATATGGCAACTCGTTTTTATCATTTAATTAGTGAAATGTATTCTTATGGTGTTCTTGCAACTCAAAAGGAAATGGTTGCAAGGTTTGCTGATGCTCTACCCCCGAAATGGAGTTCTTTCATTGAATTGCTAAAGCATACGGGTAGTTTAGATACTGTTAGTATCTATGAATTTATTCAGAAGTTGGAGCATAAGAATGATGAAGAAATCCGGAAAGCTAAACGAATTCCTGTTCCTCAAAATACTAGAATGTACCTCACAGGTTTTAACTCATTAGCTAGTTCTAGTTTCAGTTCAGCTCAGCAACCAAAACTACAGATGGCGTTTATGTCCAATACAAGTTCATTTCCCTTTCCCCAATCAACTCATCCTCCGGTTTTCGATCCAAGTGCATATCTTCCACCAGCGCATGTTGTTGCTCAAGCTCACGCTTTTTCAAAACCTCAATATTGTGACAACTCGAGTTTCTAAGATTCCATCTTCGCATTAGTTACACGTTAATTGTTTAGTTGATTACTTGATTGCCTTGTAATTGTACACGTTGGATTATATGTTGAGATGTTTGTTGGATATGTTATCTGTTTAATATGATTAAAGTGTTTGATGATATAACATGTAACCTGTTTGAAAAACTTAAAGTGTTTAAACATGAGTGAGTTCGATGAAACAGGCGTTTCGCCATAACCCACTTCGACGAAACATGGATCGACGAAACAGGAGTGTTTCGCCGTCCACACTTCGACGAAACAGGCGTTTCGTCGGCCCACTTCACTCCGAAGCCCAGTAAGGGCCCAACACGGTAAATCCTACCTATTTAAAGGACATAGGTTACGTAACTTGTTATTGTGAAACCCTAGCTCTCTCTCGTTCTCTCCTGTGCAACGGCAACCATCACTTATCACCATCATATCTTTTTTCGGACTCTTACTAGTTTGTCCTACGAACGGTTAGTATGTGATTGGATTACTCGAATTATTATGCTTGAGTCATTTGTTGAAGGTTGCCATGTATTAACAGGGATCCTAGGATGTTATTAGAAACTGTACCCTCGTATGTGGTCCATTAGGGTTTATTAGTTGGTTACTAAACTTTTGGATTGAATCTGATGTTGTGATTATATCCATGTTTCGCTATTCGGAAGTTGATGTTACGGATTGATGTTCTATTGTGTGATATGTATTGAATCTGTAATAGGGTCAAGTACATGATGATGACTTATGTTTATAGATCGTTGGGAATCATGATGATTTCATTGAAACTGCTATTGATGAATTAGGGTTCATGCTAGATGTTATGTGCCTTGATGATTGTTATGATAAATGGTATCGATGATTGCTGATGATTAGTGTAAAACGGTTGTTCAAGATAATTAGGGTTATTGTGTGTAACTGTTGTCACGACGTAACTTACATACTTGACGAAACGCCGATGATGACGAACCGGAAGTGTTTCACCGGAGAATAATCACGACGAAACAAAAGTGTTTCGCCGAGAATACGCACGATGAAACAGAGATGTTTTGTCGAAGGGAAATCACGACGAAACGGGGGTGTTTTGTCGAGTGGGTAAACTGCACAGTGAACTCAGTTAAGTCTGTTAAGGGTTAACTGGGTTAGTTAACTGTTGTTAGTAATATGCATGACATGCATGAGCTTGTACAGCTGTTATATGCTATGTGTTAGTTGTTACTTGCATATACGTTATGACTATGACTGTTACCTGAACTCTGTGATTATCAACTGATTACGTATATGTGAACACTATAGGATTAGATTGAATTATTTGTGAGCGAGTAATAATCTTACCGAGCAAACCGAGGTGAGTTCACACTTTCTACAAGGCATGGGATTCCCAAGGGTTGGGAATGGGGTAATAAACTAAAACAGAAACTACATATCCTCCTTGGGTAGGATATGTACGGCCATCGTCCTTGGGTAGGATGCCACTATAACTCCTGCGTATTCTCCTTGGGTAGAACTACGTACGTTCGTCCCCCTTGGGTAGGACAACAACCTTAACTTACTAGACAAAACTCTTTCATAAAGTTACTCCTCTTTAAACCGACTTAATCGCCGAGGCCGATGGCGAGCGGGTCATTAGTTAATAGCGCTATTAGGTTTAACAAACCTCACACCGTGCCGTTCGAACGTGCGTGTACTAATGGACTATGGCAAACTGTCAGTGATGATAGACACTGATGTAGGGCACAACTTATTTTTCGTTAGTAGTCGATATGGTATGGTCTAGTGGTTCACAGGGGAAGCCTCCCACTACTTGTGGTTAGGGTTTGGGAAACAGAAGAACTGATTAACTCGTGGTTTACGAAACAACATATGTTTTCAAAATGAACTGGTAAAATTGAACACCCAACTGTAAACTCGCTCAACTTTGTTGTTGACTCGTTGTTACATGCCTTGCAGGTCGTTAGGTATTTCAGGAGCTTGCATGAGGAGGCGTGGACGTTGTGGGACATGGATAGTAACATTTATTACATTTTGAACTTAAACTTTGGTTTTAAACATTATGCTTCTGCTTACAACTTAAACTATGTTTTTGTTTGGACACCAATTATATTGTGTTTGGGTTTTGCATTTATTTTTTTATACTATGTTCAGTATGATTGGTGGCTTGATCCTGGTCAGTCACGCCTCCACGCGGTGATACTCCGCATGTGGATTTTGGGGGTGTGACAGATTGGTATCAGAGCCATTGGTTATAGTGAACTTGGTTTTAATAAGGGAAAAAGGTTTTTGTTAAAACCAGACTATAACCTATACAGTGCTCAACGATCCACAACGACGCCTCGCTCCACGTGCAAGACTCAGCATTCTAGGTGATATGGTTTATGTTTGTATTGCCTACTTGCTAGTTACATAGAACTTTGCTCATGGTATGCTTAGATGAACGTAATAACTGTTGTTTGAAAACACATATGTGCTTACTCTCTTCTGTCATCGCACTTTCGCGAACCTCTCTCACACATGTTTCCTTTGGTATGAAGATCATGAGTGGACGCGTTAACCTAACTCAAGCCCAGCTAACGGCTCTAATCAATGAACAAGTTACTGCAGCACTCGTAGCCGCTCAGGCAGGAGGTATAACCTGCCATTGCAACTTACTCTAGGATCTTTAGATCCTACTCTCGTAAACCAACACTTGTGCTTAACTTTGTCACTTCTTGCACACACGACAGGTCAACATGCTCAGCCTCCTTCATGTACCTTCAAAACTTTTATGGACTGCCGACCTACTACTTTCAATGGCACTGAAGGAGCTGTAGGCCTCCTCCACTGGTTCGAGAAGCTAGAATCCGTCTTCGAGATGTGTGAATGCCCTGAGGCACGCAGGGTGAAGTATGCTACTGGTACTCTGGAAGGTCTAGCGCTCACGTGGTGGAACGCTCAGGTTCAAATGCTGGGGATTGTTGCTGCTAACGCCACCCCATGGAATGATTTTAAGGAACTGATCAAGGAAGAGTATTGTAGTCGCGACGACATTCACAAGTTGGAAGTCGAGTTCTTCAACTTAAAGATGATAGGGTCAGAAATCGAGGCGTATACGAAAAGGTCTAATGAGCTGGCAATCTTGTGTCCTACTATGGTGGATCCTCCCATTAAGCGAATCGAGTTGTACCTCAAAGGTTTAGTGCCAGAGATCCATAGTCACGTGACAGCAGCAAACCTCGCCACCATCCAGCAAGTCACTCGACTTGCTCATCGTCTCACTGATCAGGCGGTGGAACAGAACAAACTGCCCAAGCGTATTGGTACTACTGCTACAGCCACTACTACTTCTGATGCCCCCAGCGACAACAAACACAAATTGGATGGAGTCTCAAGCAAGGGTTCAACATCGGCTCAGTCTCAGTCTCAGCAGCGAAAGACTGATGACTACCAGAGTCCTAGTCAGCAATCGTCTGGTAGTCAAGGGCAGGTTGGATACAGGGGAAACCACCCCAAGTGCAATCGATGCAACAAGCATCACAGTGGGCAGTGCAACAAGGGCCGTTGTCTGAGGTGTAACAAGTTTGGTCATGAATCCAAGGATTGTAGGAGCGCGCGACCTGCGAAAGAGAATCGTCAACAATAACAGCAAGTCCCACAGAATCAGCCGCAACAACAGTAGGGAATAGGGGATGTTTTCAGTGTGGTGCTGAAGGTCACTTCAAGAGAAATTGTCCTCAGTTGAACCAGAACCAGAATAACAACAATAATCAAGGGAACGGGAACAACAATGGGAATAACAACAGGGGAAACAATGGGAACAATGGCGCCTGGGGCCGTGCGTTCGTTAATGGTCAGGGTGATGCAAGGAATGATCCCAACGTCGTGATGGGTAAGTTTCTACTAGATGACTTTTATGTTAATGTTTTATTTGATTCGGTTGCCGATACCAGTTATGTGTCTCTAAAAGTTAGTCGAATGTTAAAGCGTGTCCCAACACTTTTGAACACCAAGCACATGGTAGAGCTAGCTAATGGTAAAAGTTTAGAGGCCACACACGTAGTTAAGAGTTGTAATCTCATCTTAGCTGGTCAGACCTTCTCTATCGACCTCATTCCTATTGTTTTGGGTAGTTTCGACATTGTTATTGGTATGGATTGGCTATCTCAACATCGAGCAGAGATCCTCTGTCAGGAAAAGATCGTTTGCATTCCTCGTTCGAATGGAGAACCTTTAGTGATTCATGGCGACAAGAGTGGTGCCGTGGTGGGCATCATTTCTTTTCTTAAGGCCCAGAAGTGTTTGCGAAAGGGCCACACTGCCATTTTAGCCCTTGTTACTGACACCTCGAATAAAGAGAAGAAGATAGAAGATATCCCAATTGTGCGTGATTTTCCTGAGGTATTCCCTGAGGAATTACCTGGTCTCCCACCCCATCGTCAGGTTGAATTTCAAATTGAGCTAGCTCCTGGAGCAGCACCAATAGCTCGAGCACCTTATCGTTTAGCTCCATCAGAACTAGAAGAGTTGTCCACGCAACTACAAGAACTCTTGGATAAGGGTTTTATTCGCCCTAGCTCTTCGCCTTGGGGAGCTCCAGTGTTATTTGTGAAGAAGAAAGATGGTACTTTCAGAATGTGCATCGACTACCACGAACTCAACAAGGTGACCGTGAAGAATCGCTATCCTCTTCCACGCATTGACGACTTATTCGATCAGCTGCATGGGTCGAGCTACTATTCGAAGATTGACCTGAGGTCAGGTTACCATCAACTAAGAGTTCGAGACGAGGATATCTCTAAGACGGCATTCAGGACACGTTATGGGCATTATGAGTTCCTGGTTATGCCTTTTGGATTGACGAACGCGCCTGCAGTCTTCATGGATCTTATGAACAGAGTGTGCAAGCCTTACTTGGATAAGTTCGTTATTATTTTCATCGACGATATCCTGATCTATTCTAAGAGTCAGGAGGAACACGAGCGTCATCTACGACTTATTTTAGAACTTCTTCGAACAGAACAGTTGTACGCTAAGTTTTCAAAATGCGACTTTTGGCTTCGTGAAGTCCACTTTCTAGGCCATGTGGTAAACAAGGATGGGATTCACGTCGATCCATCCAAGGTAGACTCGACCAAGAACTGGCCTACACCCCGTACACCAACAGAAATCCGCCAATTCTTGGGTTTGCGGGCTACTACAGAAGGTTCATCATGGATTTCTCCAAGATTGCGCAACCTCTCACTTCGCTGACTCAGAAAGGCGTCACCTACCATTGGGGTGATACACAAGAAACAGCATTTCAGCACTTAAAGGATAGACTTTGTAGTGCACCAATTCTTTCATTGCCAGAGGGCACAGACGATTTTGTGGTTTATTGTGACGCGTCAATTCAGCGTCTTGCCTGTGTGTTGATGCAACGGGATAAAGTCATTGCGTATGCCTCACGCCAACTTAAGGTTCACGAAAGGAACAACACTACACACGATCTGGAGCTGGGAGCTGTTGTTTTTACGCTTAAGATATGGAGACATTATTTGTACGGTACCAAGTGCATCATTTACACCGATCACAGGAGTCTCGAGCATATCTTCTGTTGGTGCACTACGTCTGTCAACTACGTCTTGTATCGAGTCTAGTAGTGTATAGGTTAGAACATGGCACGAAATCCAAGAAACATGTGATAGAGATGATTTCGCTCATTTGTCATTATAGGGTTTCACTCATGCGTCAAGGTAATGGTTTCGCTTATGTGTCAAGTGTGAGGTTTCGCTTTTATGTCATGTGTATATGAGCGAAACCTGGTCACCTATATAAGGGTTGAATGAGGGAAATCACAGTAATAGTTGTAGGTGTTGTCTTCCGGTAAGCCACGAAGTGTTGCCGAAGTGTTGTCAGAGCTTGTAAACGTTATCAAGATCAATACAACAACAGTTAATAGTGAAATCAAGCTAAACAAAGACTGAATCAATGAATTCCGCCTCTGATTCAGTTTGAGCACTCTTCTGATCGACTCGTTAGGTCGTTTCACGATCCTACAAGTGGTATCAGAGCTCAGGAGGAAGAGTTCTTACAGTTTAGCTCGCTTTCGCTCAAAATTCTTATTTCTACACCTTCTTTCATCATTTCAGAGAAATTTACCGGTCGAAAATCGCTCAAAATTTCACAGACTATGTGTTATTGGACATAGACAAATCCCTGAAAGTTTGACACCGAAATTTGGACTAAAAATGGACCAAATTACCTTCGAACTATGTTTCGCTCATCGGATATTAGGAAGGGGTTTCGTTCATTTGTACACCTGATTTCGCTCTTGTGTCACAAAAATTAAGGGGTTTCGCTTTTGTGGTTAAGGGGTTTCGCTCATTTGACCATTTTGTGAATCTCCAAGAACACTGGTTTCGCTCTTGTGAACATCTGGGTTTCGCTCTTGTGACATAATTTGGTATTTTGCTCCAAAGGTCATTAGGGTTTCGCTTTTGTGACACATTATTTGAGGTTTCGCTCATAAGACAACAGGGTTTTGCTCTTTTGTCACTTACATCTTGGGATTTCGCTTTTGTGACATTTTGAGAGAAAACGTGTCGGGATTGTTAGAAAAATGGCAATGGTCTTTGATTTACAAGAAAACAATGATCTTAAAAGGTTAAATGATTGGTATCGAGGATATTTCAGTAGTTCTTATCAGAAATTGCCCAAAGAGGTTTGGAGTAACCGGTTCGAATGTTTTCTTTGTAAGAAAGATGAAAAATTGGATGATTTGGAGAAGCGTTTTGATCGTTTGCTTGACTATTTGAAAGAAAATCAAATAGTAATAACAGAAGCTGATATGGTATCAAAGTTTGCTAATGGATTACCAGCTGAATGGGATGATTTTTTGAAAAATCTGAGAGAAGATTCTAGTTTTTCAAAATTATCTCTGAATAAATTCATTAGTAAACTTAAAAATCACGATTATGAAATTTATCAAAAATGAGAGATGTGATGGATAAAATAAAAATGAATTTAGATGATTTGAATTTAGATGTGATAAATGAAATAAACAAAAGAATCAATGTTTATTGGGCAGCAAAAAGAAATTTGAAATATGATATGAAAAGGGGTTGTTATATTGATGATAATGGAAATCCTCTTGATTTGGTTACAATCTTTGGTGCAGGTACATATAAGATAGAGAAAGAGCAAGTTCCAAAGAATGAAGAATCTGTGAAGAATGAATCCTCAAGTTCTGAATCAGTATGCCCCAAATGTGACAACTTTAAGACTGACAATGAAAAACTCTTGAAGGATGCGGAAAGTTTGACATCGGAAGTCAAGAAGTTGAAAGATGAGAAGCAAACGGATGAAAAACAGATTCTGGATTTACAAGGAAATTGTGAGAAGTTGAAATCTGAGAATGTTAAACTGTTAAGTGACTTGAATAGTTTAATATCAGAAAACAAAAGTGTGAAAGAAAAGGCAAAAGTTTTTAAAGAGAAGATTAAAAGTTTTGAAATTGAAAAATCAAGAATTAAAAAAGAATTTCAAAATCAAATAAAAATTCTTGAAGATGGGAGAAATGTTTTTAGTCAAAACAACATCGAAAAGCAAAAAATAATCAATTCCCATCTTCAGAAAATTATTAAACTTGAAAAGGAAGGTGAATGTGCTTGAAAGAGAATCAAAGAGTTAAAAGAAAAGGAGTCGAAATCAGAAAATGAGGATTTCTGGATAAAGCTTGAGAACAAGAACTTGAAAGCAAATGAAACAAAATTTCAAGAACAGATAAAAGTTTTGGAAAATGAAAAGTCAGGCAATGATTCTGGTGTGTCAAAACCAGAAGAGCCATTTGTTGAGGTAAAAAAGGAGAATTCAGGTTTAACAATGGATGATGCAAACTTTCCACCATTGTTGAACAAGGATTCCAAATCACCCAAGGATCGTCAGGCGTGGGTGAATTTGTTCAAATAGAAAAACCTGACTTGCCGGAGATCCCAAGTTGGTAATCGTGGATCATGAATCGACATCATTCTTTATCATGTTTGTAAAATGTGTTTTTGTAAAGCAGGACTTGCCGGAACTCCCAGGTTTGTAAGCGTGGAGTAGGAATCGGCACCTTGAGAATTCAACCAACAGACGGTAATTGGTTGAAATACAGGTTTGAGTTGTATGTTTGTGATTAATACAAGTGGTTCAGAATATGAACCAGGTTGATCTTACAAGTGGTTAATCAAGGTCATTAAATTGAACTTGAGCTAACTATCATTCAAAAGATTGGTAAAACAATGTGATGATTTGATCCCCAAACTTTACAAGTGGTAAAATCAACAAAACTTATTTTCCGGAAAAACCATTCTGATTAAAACAAACTTGAGTGTTTTGAAATCATTATGGGAAAATAGTTTGTTGTGAGGGGGAGTTTTGATTGTTTAAGCCAAACGGATGGAGAAGTGAGGCAATTCGATATTAGTTGTCATGTTTTGTACAGTTTGTTTTCAATTTTCTTTAGATGTATTTGAATTTTAGGGGGAGTAAGAAATTTTAGAAAATCCAAAAACATCAGAAAATTTGAAAAAGCCAAAAACATGATAAAACTGAAAAATGAGTTTTGGTTGCATAAAAGAGAAAATGATAGTACATCAGTGGACTATCACAACATGCTAAAGATATGGAATGTTTAAAAGTGATAAACAATCTTTCTGCAGATATGTCAGTAGATTTTTGCACACTTAGTAAATTGAAACGGGATATAAAGTTAAATTCAAACTTGCTTAATTCGTGGGTAACTATTCTTGGATATATGGGTAATCCCCAAAATCTTGTTTGAAAGGTCCCTCTTTCTGAGATACTAGGTCTTTATACTCAGTAATATCTGGGGTATTATCCTGGGACTTCTGCTGTATGGAAATACTGACCTAGTCCCCGGATAATACTTTCTGCAAATGCTTGAAACATAGCATCTCCCTCAACAAGCTCATGAAACAATAAAATTGATAGTCACTGCTGTTGTAACAAAAGATCCTCTAAAGGGGACCCACCAAAAGTCGAAGCCGTCATCTCTCTGCGCATACGGAAGTATCGACCTGAGCTCTCACGGCCCTCGCAACTTAACCCCTTTACAGATATCATCTGTGGTATACTCACCTGTAAGACTGAACACTGGGATCTGGATACGGGAGTATATTCAAGTGGAGTGATACTCAATTAAGTTCAAGTTTCTAAAACATTAATATCGTATCTCGAATCAATTGAAATTTGTGTGAAAATTTAAAGTGGACCAATATACTGACAATCTAGGTAAATTGTTTAGAACTTAGAATGTTTAAAGCTTAACAGTGTTGGTGATATGTCTTAAAACGGATATGATCCTTTTGCACGAGCTCACAAAAATATTGTCTGTAAATATGTTATTTCTACATTTACTTTCTTTCAGAAAAACCAAAAAGAATTTAGTGTGTCTTAGCATAAATTTTGTAAAATTCAAAAAGATTTTGGATGATTAATGTTGAGAAGTTGATTTTCGAAATTCAAAGTGCTAAACATAAAGAACAGGTTTGGGAGGGATTGTGAAAATGTTTTGTAGCTACAAGTGGTGTATAACGGTCAAATTATTTTGAATATTAACCAGCAAAAGTTTCTAAATTTTAAAGGTTTAATCTTTGGAGATACTTATGTGTGGGTAGAGATTGTGCAGGTAAATGTGTGTCAGGTGACGATCCTGAACTAGATGAGAGCCTGATCACGATCTTATAATGAAGAAGAAAATTCCAGACTACGATCCCAGCAGATTGAGAGGGGGTGTCTGAAGACACCGTGTCAACATTCGAGAGAGAGGAGTTTGTTGAAGTTAAAGACAGAGATTGAAAATTCTTGCAATGACAAATACTTCAGAGGAAGATTGAAGACTGATAAAGACTGTAGGGTGACAATCGAAGACTCGACACTGAAGACTCCGTCAACATCCGAGGGGGAGTTTGTTGGTGCACTACGTCTGTCAACTACGTCTTGTATCGAGTGTATAGGTTAGAACATGGCACGAAATCCAAGAAACATGTGATAGAGATGATTTCGCTCATGTGTCATTATAGGGTTTCGCTCATGTGTCAAGGTAATGGTTTCGCTTATGTGTCAAGTGTGAGGTTTCGCTTTTATGTCATGTGTATATGAGCGAAACCTGGTCACCTATATAAGGGTTGAATGAGCGAAATCACAGTACTAGTTGTAGGTGTTGTCTTCCGGTAAGCCACGAAGTACTGCCGAAGTTTTGTCAGAGCTTGTAAACGTTATCAAGATCAATACAACAACAGTTTATAGTGAAATCAAGCTAAACAAAGACTGAATCAATGAATTCCGCCTCTGATTCAGTCTAAGCACTCTTCTGATCGACTCGTTAGGTCGTTTCAAGATCCTACATCTTCAAACAGAAGGAATTAAACATGCGTCAACGTCGATGGGTCGAGCTTTTGAATGACTACGAATGCGCGATCAGGTACCATCCAGGCAAAGCCAATGTTGTGGCCGATGCCCTCAGTCGAAAGGATACTACACCTAGGCGTGTGCGAGCGTTACAACTCACCATTCAGTCTAGTCTTCCTTCCCAGATACGAGAAGCTTAGGTTAAAGAATTGAAACCAGAAAACGCCAGGGCTGAGGCCCTGCGCGGATCAAGGAAACGGTTGGAACAAAGGGAAGACGGCGCTTACTGTGCAACGGGGCGTATTTGGGTCCCAATTTATGGAAACTTACGCAAGCTAGTGATGGATGAAACGCATAAGTCTCGCTACTCGGTACATCCTGGTTCAGATAAGATGTACCACGACTTAAGGACTACATACTGGTGGCCTAGCATGAAGGCCCACATAGCAACGTACGTCAGCAAATGTTTGACTTGTGCGAGAGTCAAGACCGAATATCAGAAACCATCGGGCCTACTTCAACAACCAAAGATACCACAGTTGAAATGGGAGCAAAGTTCCATGGATTTCGTTACTGGTCTGCCTAGATATCAACGGGGAAATAACACTATTTGGGTGATAGTGGATCGAATGACTAAGTCTGCACACTTCTTGGCTATCAAAGAAACAGACAAGTTCTCTACTCTAGCAGACGTCTACTTAAAGGAAGTGGTTTCGAGGCACGGGGTGCCAACCTCCATTATATCTGATCGTGATGCGCGTTTTACTTCTGAACTGTGGCAAGCAATGCACAAGTCCTTTGGCTCACGTTTAGACATGAGCACCGCTTATCATCCGCAGACGGATGGGCAGTCTGAGGGCACTATTCAAACACTTGAAGACATGCTTAGGGCATGTGTGATTGATTTTGGCAACGGCTGGGAAAAGCATCTTCCGTTGGTGGAGTTTACACTAGCATTCAAGCCGCTCCATTTGAGGCATTGTACGGGCGTAAATGCCGATCACCTCTCTGTTGGGCAGAGGTGGGTGATAGTCAGATCACGGGTCCAGAACTTGTAGTAGACACAATGGAAAGGATTGCTCAGATACGTCAATGAATGGCCGCAGCTCGTGAGCTTCAGAAAAGCTACGCTGATAAGTATCAGCGTAGGAAAGCACTCGAGTTCCAGGTTGGGGATCGAGTGCTACTCAAAGTCTCACCATGGAAGGGTGTGGTTCGTTTTGGCAAACGAGGTAAACTTAACCCACGATACGTTGGACCGTTCGAAATCATCGAGAAAATATGCAAGGTGGCCTACAAGTTGAATCTACTCGCAGAACTCAGTGGAGTTCACAACGTATTTCACGTGTCAAATCTGAAGAAGTGTCTGTCAGATGACACCCTCATAGTTCCTTTTAAGGAGCTCACTATAGACGACCAGTTGCGATTCGTCGAGGAACCAGTAGATATTACTGATCGAGATGTGAAAGTTCTCAAGCACACCAGAATACCTCTTGTTCGAGTTTGTTAGAACTCCCGTCGTGGCCCAGAGTTCACCTGGGAACGAGAAGACCAAATGAAACTCAAGTATCCCCAATTGTTCGGGAATAGTGCAACCACTACTGGGGCTGAAGCTACTACAAAATTTCGGGACGAAATTCCAAATCAACGGGGGATGATGTGATACCCCAGGAAAACCAGTAAACCACACAACTTAACTAGCTTCCTCAGTAATCGCCTGCTAAATTTCAGGACGAAATTTCTTTCAAGTTGGGGATAATGTGACAACTCGAGTTTCCAAGATTCCATCTTCGCATTAATTCCACGTTAATTGTTTAGTTGATTACTTGATTGCCTTGTAATTGTACACGTTGGATTATATGTTGAGATCTTTGTTGGATATGTTATTTGTTTAATGTGATTCAAGTGTTTGATGATATAACATGTAACCTGTTTGAAAAACTTAAAGTGTTTAAACCTGAGTGAATTCGACGAAACAGGCGTTTCGCCATAACCCACTTCGACGAAACAGGGATCGACGAAACAGGAGTGTTTCGCCGTCCACACTTCGACGAAACAGGCGTTTCGTCGGCCCACTTCACTCCGAAGCCCAGTAAGGGCCCAACACGGTAAATCCTACGTATTTAATGGACATAGGTTATGTAACTTGTTATTGTGAAACCCTAGCTCTCTCTCGTTCTCTCCTGTGCGACGGCAACCATCACTTATCACCATCATCTCTCCCTCTCTCGGACTCTTACTAGTTTGTCCTACGAACGATTAGTATGTGATTGGATTACTCGAATTATTATGCTTGACTCATTTGTTGAAGGTTGCCATGTATTAACAGGGATCCTAGGATGTTATTAGAAACTGTACCCTCGTATGTGGTCCATTAGGGTTTATTAGTTGGTTACTAAACTTTTGGATTGAATCTGATGTTGTGATTATATCCATGTTTCGCTATTCGGAAGTTGATGTTACGGATTGATGCTCTATTGTGTGATATGTATTGAATCTATAATAGGGTCAAGTACATGATGATGACTTATGTTTATAGATCGTTGGGAACCATGATGATTTCATTGAAACTACTATTGATGAATTAGGGTTCATGCTAGATGTTATGTGCCATGATGATTGTTATGATAAATGGTATCGATGATTGCTGATGATTAGTGTAAAACGACTGTTCAAGATAATTAGGGTTATTGTGTGTAACTGTTGTCACGACGTAACTAACATACTTGACGAAACGCCGATGATGACGAAACGGAAGCGTTTCGCCGGAGAATAATCACGACGAAACAAAAGTGTTTCGCTGAGAACATGCACGACGAAACACTGTTTCGTCGAAGGGAAATCACGACGAAACGGGGGTGTTTCATCGAGTGGGTAAACTGCACAGTGAACTCAGTTAAGTCTGTTAAGGGTTAACTGGGTTAGTTAACTGTTGTTAGTAATAAGCATGACATGCATAAGCTTGTACAGTTGTTATATGCTATGTGTTAGTTGTTACTTGCATATACGTTATGACTATGACTGTTACCTGAACTATGTGATTATCAACTAATTACATACGTATGAACACTATAGGATGGGATTGAATTATTTGTGAGCGAGTAATAATCTTACCGAGCAAACCGAGGTGAGTTCACACTTTCTACAAGGCATGGGATTCCCAAGTGTTGGGAATGGGGTAATAAACTAAAACAGAAACTACATATCCTCCTTGGGTAGGATATGTATGGCCATCCTCCTTGGTTAGGATGCGACTATAACTCCTGCGTATTCTCCTTGGGTAGAACTACGTACGTTCGTCCTCCTTGGGTAGGACAACAACCTTAACTTACTAGACAAAACTCTATCATGAAGTCCCTCCTCTTTATATCGACTTAATCGCCGAGGCCGATGGCAAGCGGATCATTAGTTAATAGCGCTATTAGGTTTAATAAACCTCACACCGTGTCGTTCGAACGGGCGTGTACTAATGGACTATGGCAAACTGTCAGTGATGATAGACACTGATGTAGGGCACAACTTATATTTCGTTTGTAGTCGATATGGTATGGTCTAGTGGTTCACAGGGGAAGCCCCCCACTACTTATGGTTAGGGTTTGGGAAATAGAAGAACTGATTAACTCGTGGTTTACGAAACAACATATGTTTTCAAAACGAACTGGTAAAACTGAACACCCAATTGTGAACTTGCTCAAGTTTGTTGTTGACTCGTTGATACATGCCTTGCAGGTCGTTAGGTATTTCAGGAGCTTGCATGAGGGGGCGTGGACGTTGTGGGACATGGATAGTAGTATGCAATGTTAAACATTTATTACATTTTGAACTTATACTTTGGTTTTAAACATTATGCTTCCGCTTACAACTTAAACTATGTTTTTGTTTGGACACCAATTATATTGTGTTTGGGTTTTGCATTTATTTTTTCATACTATGTTCAATATGATTGGTGGCTTGATCCTGGTCAGTCACGCCTCCACGTGGTGATACTCCGCATGTGGATTTTGGGGGTGTGACAAATATAATCAAATGCCTATATTCCAACCCAACCGCAAGCCCAACCACAACCTCAGCAAGCAAATTACAGTGACACCTTTCATTCCTAAAACCCCAACACCGTCAGAGTTGATACTACCAATCTTTCAAGAGTCAGTGTAGAAGTTGCAAAGGAACATATGGAACTTCTCAACACAATGTTCAGTGCCTACTGTGGATTGGTTGCAGGTCAAATTGGAAACATCAATTTAACAAATGAAGATTATCAATAAATAGACCATGATGAAATGGAGTTAATGGACATCAAATGGGCATTTGCGAGTGCTATTCGAAGGGCCAAGGATTTTATGAAACGAACTGGAAGAACTTCTTTGGAAGGCAAAAATGATACGAAGTATGGTTTTGACAATAATGCGGTTACATGTTTTAATTGCGGCAAAAAGGGCCACTTCAAGCGTGAGTGCACCCGACCGAGCAGACAAGAAATCAAAACCGCTTCCGTAATCAGACCAACACGAATCAAGTCAACCGTGAAAGATGAATAGTAGCTGTGAACAATGCAACCAACCAAACCCAGGCTGGATCATCAAACACCAACCGAGCATTGACCGTTCTAGTTGATGAAGGATGTAATTGGTCGGTACAATTTGGGAATGGTGATCAAGGAGAAGTTGGAACCGCATGTTATGTAAAGATCATCAATCACATCAAGCATGTTCACAAAGAAGAGTTTTCTGAAAGTGATGATAGCTCGGGTTATAGCGGGTGTTCGGATGAAGAAAGCTCAAATTCGGGTGGTTATAATTCTGATGTTGATGATTTATTAAAGGAAGATGAGGAGATAAAGTGCCAGAAATCTATTCTGATCATGAAGGCTGCTGTCGCATCAAAGGAAATGGAGAAGTTCCTCTCTAAAGACATATCTTTTTCTTATCAAACTGCCTTTATGGAAAATGTCTCAGCCTCATCAAGTCAGGTAAATTCCGACACTCCTACTCCTAGTGTGTGTAATATGTGTGCAGATTTGAAAGTGGAATCCGAAAAGGTTCATAGTCACAATCAAAGTTTAGTTATTGAGCTGTCTAAATGCAAAGAGGCAAACATGGCTTTAGCTCAAAATGAAAAGGATGTCAAAGAAGTAATCGAAACTTTAAAGAAAAGTGTTTTCGAATTGACTAACAAATTGGTATTAACAACTACATTAATATCATTGAGGAAACCAAGAAAGAGCTCGTTGTGGCAAAATGCGAGCATGATGCAATCAAGCTCAAATTGGAGAGTTATTCTAACTCCCGATATGTGCTTCATCACATCATAGAAGCTCAACAGCTTAAAGGGAACAAGAAAGGCGTTAGGTATAAGGCGTGTCCACCCCCTTTGAGACACAACTATACTCGAATGCCCGATGAAGAAGAAATGCCACGTTTTGAACCCAGTGTGCCTCTTGATTATGAGGAAGTTACTACTGGCTTAGGGTTCAAAGTGGACAGTTCATCGAGTGACTCATCTGTAGAAACAGAAAATTCAGCATCAATAAATCAAAGTCCTCCAATCATTGAGGACTATGATTCGTCTGATGATGAATCAGATGTGAGTGATCAGGATTCTTCATTTGATAAGATGAAGGGAGTAGAAATTCCAATTGAGAATCATATTATGTGTGATCCTCCTACTCCTACTATGCAACATGTTGCCAAGCAAGTAATAGATCTTGTCAAGGATGTCAAGGATGTCCAGGAATCTGTGTCTACAGTTAAGAACAGTAATCTGTTGTATACCTTGGTCGGTGATGCTAAAATTTATTCAGACCACGATTTTCCAATTAAAAATGTCAATCCATCTTTGATTGATAAAGTTTTTGAAGATAACACAAGCAAGTTTTTGGGAAAGACGATCCCAGGAGTTGTTGTAACTCAATGTGATCCTATTCAAAAAATTGAGATTAGAAAACAGTTTGGGAATTAAAAACAACCGACAAAGCAACAACCTATTGCTTCTAAGGGTAAACAACCAAAAAGGCGAGCTAAAAATCCCAAAGTTTCTGAATCAAAGTTTGAAACAAAAGGAGCTCATTACCAGAAGAAAAACAGTGATGTCAAATTTATAGCATCAAAGGGGGGTACTGATAAAATTGAGACTTTTGAAAACAAATCAAACATCGATTTTGTGCAACAAGTCAAAATTTTAAAACGTAACAGTCAAAACAATTACACTCAACATACAAACGGGTGTGATAAAAGAGCAAGTACCTCAGGTTCTACATGTTCGACATCTGTTAATCGATCAAATTCTCCTAAGTTTGTTGAAGGAGAACATGTTTTAAGTGTGGGGAGTTTGGACATATCATTAAAAATTGTACAAACACTTCCAAAGTGAAATTTGCTGAGAAAGCTCCACCTAAAAAGGTTCACCCACAACGTCGTCCCCTGTTTCACCAAAACATGATAAAAGAACTGTTAAAGAACAAGAAACAAAAAACGATGTCAAAACGTCAAAGCAGTTGAAAAGGCTTTAAAATTTGAAGTCAAATCTGTTAAAAGGGAACCAAGTTCATCACAAAATTTAAAACCAGAAATTTCAAAATCTTTTTATAAGAATCAAACTGGTATACAAAAAAAACTTGGAAACCTAAATCGGGTGAAAGTTCAGGGGGAGGTGTTATGTTTGAAAATCATCAGGAAATTGAGATCACTTTTCGTGATGCTCAGGGACGACCCAAGACCCCTAAGGCTTGGGCCCCCCTCTCCAACTAATCTCTGAATGAGTGTGCAGAATGTTCCAGGAGGAACTATTGATAATCTTAGGATTGTTGATAGTGGGGCGTCCATGCACAAGATTGGCGAGATGCGGCTCCGAAACATCATCATATCTAGGAGTTATTGCCTTTGATGGAGAGAGAAAAAGAAAATGAAGATAAAAATGTCAGACGATAGAATGTTTGATGAAAGAAATTGAAAGATTCGACAAAATGAAAATCATTACAAAGTTTGATTGTTTAAGGCTTTGATCGGGTCCCCGTGATAGATTCAATCAAAATGTACGCCCCTGCAGCACGTCTGAAGTTCAAAATCAACAAGATGTACGTGCAGTGTACATTTCTTCGTGGTGTGATTGAAGAAAATGTGTTTGTTGAACAAACCAACCGGGTGTGCGGATGCATTGGCGTGGATTAAACAACCGCACACTACTTCTTAAAGAGAAAGACAAAGACCTTCGCTGGTGCAATGTGGAAGACCAGTCGGAGCCAGAGGTTTATGATCTTGTTGCTGTGAAGAGACCTTGAAATCCACACCGGGTGGATATCCAGTTTGGGAGAGCACTCAGATTCATTGCAATGCATGAAGCAGTTGTAGGAAACGGTTTTGAATTTCTAATCTCTCCTATACTTGTCGATATTTAAGCTGCTTTATGAATTATTATTATCTCGAACAACACTCTTTAGCCAGACACGTTGATCTCAAATATCACCTCACACGTGATTGTTTCAATATGAAACTCGTCAATATTGTCATGATCCGCACCGCTTATAGATGTGCCAACTCATTTTCCCAAAATTCTATAAAATCATTTCTGATTAAAATTAATTTTTGGTAAACGGCATTGAGGTAAAACATGAGTTAATCCGACATCGGGAAATCGTTTTTGTAAATACCTTTCTGTTTTTAAAATTTATCATAGTTTTTTTATTATAGGGGGAGTAAATCCAAAAATCAAAATAAAAAACATCGAAAAATTTCAAAAACACAAAAACAATAGAAAAACAAAAATGAGTTTCGTGGCGAGCAAAAGAGAAAATGATAGTACATCAGTGGTCTGTCCAGACCTCTTTAAACCTAAAATGAAAAACGATAAGCAGCTCTATATAAGATGTATCGGTAGGCTCACAATCATTTTAAAATGTGCAGGGTGATATAAACCTTAATCGACTGAAGACCAGGTGGGAACCGCTCATTGGCATATGGTCTTAGTACCGAAATTTCGTTTGATAGATTGCTGAGGTTCTGAGATACGTGGTCTTTATGCTGTTTTATCATCTGGGTATCATGGTTGTATCTTTTACCGAAAAAAACGGGGACGCAAGTCTAGATCTTCCATGATATACATACGTGTACATATTGCATTCGACCTCAATAAATGATCAACAATCACATGTCCAAACAAATAAGTGATAAAATGTCACATTTATCCGGGAGTCAGGTTCGTCTCTCTGCTGTATGATGTACTGACCTGTTCACGGACTTGCTCTTGTGCCCTCATGCATATGAAAATCAAGTTCCTCATCAATAAGTGATTCTATCACATAGGGCTTGTTTTCAATCAAAATAAGTGAGTTTCTCACTTTTTTATACGGTCAAACAGATGATAATCGGTATACTCACCGGTAAGATGAACTCTCGTGCATACCTTGATACGGGAATGTGTCATGTGTGGATGAACACCGGTCGGTAAGTATAAATCATACCTTAACGTATCCCCTCGCCATGATTACATATGATAAGTTGAGTTTATGTGGACAACAATACTGATAATCGTTATAGGCTGCTTATCTAAATGTTAACTAATTGAACAACAAGAGCATTTTTGACATGACCGTACACTGATATGATTCTCTTACCCTCGAAACCCGTAAAAAGAATGTCTGTAAATATTTATTTACTGCTTTCAATTTCTGCATCTTTGTATATATTTATTTATTGCTTTCCGTCTTTACATTTGAAAAATGAAAAATACCAAAAAGATTTTAGGTGTCTTTTAATCTAAATTTTATAAAAGCCAAAAGGATTTTGTTTGTTGTTTATTTTTGATTGACCGATGTTGGAACTCGAGTCTATCCTACTCAAAATCCTGATTGTAAGCCTGAAAACAATTGCATCTTCATAAACAGTCGAAGTTGACAGATTTTGAAAGTTAAAGGATTAAAATTGAACATTTTCTAAACGTTCAAAGTGGTTGTCGGTGGGTGTTTGATTGAGATTTGATCACGTATGTGTTGTTTGTTTATGTTAACTACATTCCAAGCGGTTGTTCTCATTACGTGTTTAGCTCTGTTGCGTGTGCAGATGTTACATTCAATCCAGCTAAAGGCGAAGAGAACATGATAGAAGACAAGCTTTGGAATGAAGAAACTACGTGAAGGCACTCAAAGGATAAAGATGACCGAGTTGCCGCTGACCCTTCATCAACACCACAAGGATCTGAAGAATTAATGATCGAAGGTTTCACGAGCATAACTCAATGGAGAGCTTATTTTAAGGGGGAGTTTATTAACGCACTTCCTAAATGGAATGGGGAGTTTGTTGATACACTTCCTAAATGAAATGGGGAGTTTGTTAATACATTTTTTATGGACGCGACACGTTCGGTTCGACAATTTTATGGAATGAAGACCAAGTCGGATATCCTCCTATCCTACTTGGGTCTGACAAGTTGTCTCGTTTGTAATGTAATGTATAAATGAACAATGCATGTTGCATACTTGGTGTATGTATGTTTGTGTGTTTATATCGATCTGCAGCAAACTGTTAACAGTTTGCAGCATATCCTGTTTGGCAGCCCTCGACGAATCTCCAAGTTTCGTCGAGCTCATATATGACGAAACTCCCAAGTTTCATCAAAGACATACATGGGGAAACTCCCATGATGAAACTTCAAGTTTCACCATGATGAAACTCCCTTATGATGAAACTCCCTGTGTGATGAAACTCCATAAGTGACGAAACTCCCTTTATGATGAAAATCTAAGGAGTTTCACCATGCTAAATGACGAAACTCTAGGAGTTTCGCCAAATTTGAAGTTTCATCAAAGCCCTTTTAGAGTTTCGTCAAGTCTATTGACATGCTGCCTATATAAACCACACATAGTTTCACACAGAAACCATGAGAGCATAACCCACTGTGAAAGTTTACTTCAAACTGTGTGTGTATCGGTTTGAACCTTTATTCTCATCTAATCAATTGACCGTGATTCATTGGTTATCTTGGGTTTGTTATCATTATCTGTATTTGGTTTGGCATCATCACGGAGATTCCGCACTCTTGACCGTGTTTATGATAAACAAGGGTTTAGTTTCGTATCGATCCTCCGAGAATCGGGACCTGCATGTGGATTACGTGACTTACATGCATACAAACTAATTGTTATTGGTAAACCATGTTAGGACGTGTTTGATCAACTGGTAAACGAGTAACTAATCTTAACGAGCAAATCAAAGGTGAGTTCATTTCTCTTAAGCATGCGTCCCGGTGGTTGGGACAGTCATTGGGTATCCCTGAGAGGGATAGGTTTTTGGGTAAATCATGGGTATTCCTGAGAGGAATATGTCTTGTGGGTAAAATCTGGAATGTTGGATAATATACTCGTCATATCACCTTTAAGTCCCATCTTTTTGTTACCGGAGAGGTAACAGGGTATTAGTTGGTAGTGCTACTTAGGTTTGGCACCCTCACCCCGTATCGGAGAGGACGGGTGTGAACTAATGACCCAGTCATGCCCGGTGCTTTGATAGGAGCACTGGGGAACGGGCAAAACATACATCAGGAGCCGTCTTGTATCCGAGGTATTATCAACATTGTAATCAACGAACTAAATTAAACACTTGGTAACTAAAGTTTTCGTAAAAGTATGAACTCACCAGCGTTTTCTGATACACGTTTGTGCATTCTCGCAGTTTATTGATTGGTGTGGATGTGGGACTTGCTGTCTGGGGTGCTGGAGTGGTCATGGGTCGAGGAACATGGATACTTGAAACGAGACTATATGATTTCATACACTTGGGTTTTAGTTAAACATGTATTATGCTTCTGCTGAACACAACAGATTACATTTAATGTTTTTGTAACTCTTTATGTTAATGAAAGATTTTATTTCAAAACTTGATATGAGTTCAATATGATTGGTGGCTAGATCCTGGTACGTCACACCCCTCGCGGAGGTTTTCGCATGTGGTATTTTGGGGATGTGACACGTGCCCCCCGTATTTTTTCAGCACGGGGCCATGTCCATAGAGACGTAGGCCGCGTTCAACTAACGGACAACATTCTCTGACACATGAATCCGGCACGGGGCCGTGCTGCCTAGGCATGGGGCTGTGCTTGCGTGCTGTCATCTAGGCACGGGTTCGTGCTTGCGTGCTGTCACTGTCTAAAGTCAGCCTTTGGGAGAATGTTTGGAACTATTCTCAAAAGGCAAGATCTCTGAGATTCTTCACACATACCTGAAGAGGTATGTTCTTAAAAAGTTCTCATTCAACCTTCTTGTCTTTTCCTCTTTTGTACATTTCCTCTTCTTCATCCTCCATGAACTCCATTAAAGCTTGAAGCTTCAAGCTTCAAAAGCTTCAATAGGAGGCTCATACTCTTGATTTTTAGCTCAAAGTTTTGCAAATTCATGTTAATAAAACATTATTTTAAATTATTTACATCCAGAAAATAAAAAATCAGTCAAAACTAGCTTAAAATAAAATTTTTAGAGCTAAAAATCTAGAGCAGATGGAGCAGCACGGGGCCGTGCTGAACGTTCTGATCTTTCATTTGTTTCTAATGGTTGGTCATTTTCTCTCAAGATTGTGAGCCAATAGAGTGGAACATCTTCGACGAGCTCCAGAAGCAAAAGGAGGGGAAGAAGGCTCTCTATTGAGGCCACTCTCGTACGATACGTGAGTGCCTTAAGGGGAAGCCTTGATGAAATGACATTGATAGAGGAGGTTCGAATTGACCGAGTGAACTACCTCACCATGGGGCTGGAGGATTGCTTCATAGAGATGAACCTTTTGCATCAAAGGTTGAATATCTTTGTATTACCTCCCACGGAGTCGATCTTCCCACAAGAAGATTGGAACCTAGCCAACGAGATCATCCAACCTACGGGTTGGGATGTTGAGATTCCGGAACCTCCTCCTATTGACGCCACTTTTGAGGTTCCGATCAACCCCGCACCCGCTCAAGCCCAAGCGGAAGAAGAGCCCTTTATCTTCCTACCAAGGGGGATTGAAGAAATGCTCAATGACCTCTAGCTTGGGTATTTCTGACAAAAGCTATTAGTCCTCCATCTTTCAACATCCACAAATCTAGGAATGTAGCTTTTAGGTTGTTAATAATGGATCTCGGAAAGGTATTTCCAAGATTTTATCTATTTATCTTTAGTTAATGTAGGTTTATAATTTTTCTTTTCTATGTAATGTGTCTTTTTTACGAAAAGAATGGATGTTTGGATGATGGTACTTCAAATAAATGTGTTAGAGAAAATGGAAACACAAAATGGATGACGAAATGGAACCCATGCATGTAAAACAGAAGCCTCCTAACTCATTTTCTGCAAAACAATGGCTGCAGCATGGACTGTGCTCACTTAGCACGCCCCCGTGCCCATCTTACTACAATAACAAATCCACTGTCCAGAAGGTGGCATGGGCCATGCTCATCCAGCACGCCCCCGTGGCCACCCCACTATAAGTCTTCTGAATTCAATTGTTACTTTCACTTTTGACACGGGGCCGTGTCCCCATAGCACGGGGCCGTGCTGTAAGTGCCACTAACTTTTTTTTTTGTTACTTTCATACTTTTTACATATTTTTCCAAAATAAATTCTTTTTGGGACACATTGAGGACAATGTGTAATTTATGAGTGGGGGTAGGTTAATAATAAAAACCCTTGAATGGTTTGTCCTAAAACAAGCCTTACACAGCCTTGGAACCGCTAAACACCCCAAACTTTTTCAAAAATATTCTTTTCAATTTTTCCACTTATCTTAAGTTTAGTTGGGTAAACAAGTTCTAAAAATTATGTTTTTACAAATATACAACCGATAGCGTCATGATAAAAAGAACCAATTTCGAAAAACTACGAAAACGGGCATGATAAATCTTTGTAAAATTTAATTATATATACGTTTTTACACTATGACCCTTTTCCCACAAAAGTGAGTTTTGAGCCATTACCGAGCATAAAATATACATCTTTACTAATTGCTCAACTTTGTATTTTCTTGTGTGAATAGTCCGTTTGGTTCTTACGAATCTAGAACTTGACAACCCGATACGTTCCAAATCCTTACCGACAAAAATCCAAGTAAGTAAATGATAGAGGCATTAGGACAAACCCATTTTTCAAACAAAACCTTTTTTTCTTTGCTTTTTTACAAAAAGACCCCTAGTTAAAGCCTTTGAGCCTTAAAAACCTTTTTCATTTCAAACCTACAAAAATCACCCTTTTCATTTTTCATCTTTCATTTTTGTAAACTTATCGGTTATGAAGTTACCATTTCGGCTCAGTTTCAACTTTGGTACCAAAAAAAATATAAAATACCTGAAAAATATGCCAAAGTATTTTTTGCTAAGCCAAAAAGCAATAGAAAAACCGATAGTTTACGTTTTTACCCCTTTTGTTGAATAAAACATACCAAACCCGAATCACCACCTACCCTTCAAAGTCCTCTTGATATTTATAAGGATTTAACGTTAAAAGGAGGAGCTTTGATCGATTGTCAAGCCTATGGTAGGAGTAAGTTTCAAATCGGGCACGACGGTTTCATTTAATACTGGCCGAGTGTTGAGTGAATACTTGTGAGGTGTGTAAAATTGTATATTACTAAATGGAATTTTATAAAGGCATATTATGCCTAAAGTAAATAACTTTTCGTAAATTAAGTTTTAAATAAATCATGACGAATAGGATTGTAAATAGAATAAAAACAAAATATATTTAAAACTTGGATACCCGACACTCTAAAGGCACATAATTAGCAAAACCAAAATTTCAATACAACAGTTATAATCCCTTATTCTTAAACTTTTATTAAAACATTAAACCAACCCCGCGAGGACTGTATCCCTGCTGACTCAGACCAATGGGTTGAGAGTGATCGCCGTCTAGGAATGGGGGTCCACCACATTTTGCATTAATAACTTACTTAATTATCTTTCAATAATCTAACCACTTGGGATTGTATCCTTCCTGACTCAAACCACTAGGTTGAGGGTAACGTCGTCTTGGAAGGGGGGCCTACTACTATAACTAAGATAATCTCTCAAAATGCCCAAAGTGCGGAAATCATCAAAAGGGTACATGAAAGATAAGTTGGATCCAAGTGATTCTTTCTTGTCTATCATTTTTATTTTATTTTTATTTTTATCTTTTTATTAGTTTAAAAATCTTTTCTCAAAAGTTGGTTCGATTAGACGTTGACGATAAACCGATACTAAATGCTCTTGTATCCTTTGACGACCTCCGTATCTTGCCATCACTATACTACGTCCGCGATGGGTATACTTGCCCTAAGCGTGTGTGTAGAGTTATAGTAAAATATCATGTTTTATAAATTTAAAACTTGTAATCGGCGAGTAAAAAGAGCTAAAAGAAATAACTAAAAAAATATATACACCCGCACGCATATCAATGTGATAGTTGCATCGTTAAGGGGGTGGCTAGAGTATTTGTGAAACTTCACCAAACTATTCCTAACCCTAAACCTTCCATCACAAATCATTATACGGCAGTTGCAAATCATTCTTCTCTAATAACTCTCTTATCATTCTGGTTGCGCATCACACAAATCATCAGACTTGGTCTTTAAATCCATCTAGAGTCAATCTAAGGTAATTGCTTTGTGATTGTACGTTGTTATCTTTGATCTTTTATTTCATGCAAACCCTAGAGGTCCAAACATGTGGTTTTGTGTTTAGTTAATCATCCTGATTGAACGTGCTATAGTTTGAGAATGATTTTATAATTGTTTGCCTGGTATTAGGACACAATTGATATGCTAGAATTGTTAAACTGTTGCTTAATTCATATGGTAGATTAGGGTTTTGATCGTACTGATTGTGATTGTAACTGTTGTATTGAAATTTTGGTTTTGTTAATTCTGTGCGTTGTTTGTCCGAAGTAACAGTCAGTCTTTGTGAAGTCACAAAGTCCGAGTTAACTTATGTGAGGACTTATGTGTTTTAAAGATCAGAGATTGTTAAACTCTGAATAAAGAATAGAGTTTATCAAGTCTTTAGTTTTCAAGTTAAAAAGGGAAGTTCAGGGTTTTAAATCTTACATGTGGTCTTAATTTAGCATGATTGTCAGAGTTTTCACAAACATGAAAGGGAGTCAGGGCTTGCCACTTGGGATCCGAGTTTATACCAAACGAGTCAGAGTTTAGTTATTCATCAGATTTTATTTAAAACAAAATGGAATATGCGGGTTTAAACAAGCACGTCGGGTTCGAGTTTCTTTGATTATGTATTGTCCGGGTATTATTTAAAAGACTTGGGCCAAAACTGATTACATGTGGGTCATGGTTTTGGAATATAAGGGGGTTCGGGTTTTGAGAGTAGAAAGGGTTCTGAGTTTTGGTTAAGTCCACACACATATTCAGAATTTATTGATTGAGAATGTATGAGTCCGAGTTTGGTAAGTTTATTATAGTCCGAATTTGGTTAGTTAAACATCAGGGTTTCTTTCTTATACTTCACCTAAGGGTCGGCCACATATATATAATCTCGCATGATTCAGACTTTTAGAAAACTGTGTTCAGGATATAGATCCATGTGGGATCCGAACTTGTAACTAATAATCATGTTCAGGATATAATACTTGAATGGCCGATCTTCTATGCTTATTATAGTTTTTGTTTTTGAGTGATTTAAAAATATAACATGCAAATAAATTTGAAGGGTTTACATAGTTTGAATAACCCACGCAAAGTATTGAACTAGAGTTTTTTTGTTTGTGGGTCGATGTGGATAGTTAGTCACAATCCATTTATTTTTAAATTGTGTCCGTGTATACAAAGTATGCTAAAGATATACAAATGTGTTAACATATATAGTCCGAATTTACGTATGTTTATATGATTAGTTATGTGAGCGTATGTGAAATCTGTATTCTTATGTCACCAACTGTTTTCACCAACCAGAGAAACCATTGTGTGTTAAACTTTTAAACCTGACCACACTAAACACTGTTGTTTAGACTTAGGGTATTGCAAGACCCTACTCGTATACAAACTTATATGACATTATACCTTAGGTCGCGTGTAACTGATCTAACCATTAATTAACACTAGAAGTACGTTATCATACCGAACAAACTAATGTGAGTTCACTATTCTTTCACAAGCATGCATCCCGGTGAGGGACAAACAAACTAATATTCCCGGGAGGAATAATTTTATTACTTTGGTTTAATTTCGATGTTAGTTAATAAACTCAACTCTATCACAAAAGTCCCTACTTACTACCGAACTAGTTGCCGGGGAGGCAACGGTGTATTAGTTGATAGTGCTATTAGGCTTGACAAACCTCACACCGTACCGAGGAGGACGTGATTGAACTAATAACCTTAAACACATGGCCAATATTGATAGGCATTGATGAGGGCAAACAAACATAACGTCACTTCGGTATCGAGTTTATTATTGGCATGTCTTTAAACTAAACACTTGCATGATTTTGGTAAACAAAACTATGAACTCACCAGATACACTTTTTCTGCATGCTTCCAGGTCGTTAGGTGACTTCATGAAAGGAGCTTGCAATCGGAGGAGCTGTGGATGTCATGGGTCGTGCCGATGTTAACATATTTGATGTTATGTTATGTTTTGCGAACAAGTTGTTTTCAAATATTTAGAACTATTTCAAATGCTTTCGCTAAACGTATTTTGTTTTAAATAGCTGATTGAATTACACTTTTCACATTAAATGAGATTTCGAGTTTATTATATTGCTATAAGTTTAATGTGATTAGTGGCTAGATCCTGGTACGTCACACGCCTCGCGGTGGTTTCCGCATGTGGTATTTTGGGGGTGTGACAGTTTGGTATCAGAGTTACAGCGATGATTGATTTCTATTCAATCTTGATTCTTAGTCTTTCCAGTCTTCTTGTGAATACATAATCATGAGTGGACGAGGTGGATGCGGTGGTGGCCGCAGCGATGGACGTGGCAACATTGTCATGACTCAGGCAGAGTTAACGAACCCCGTCAACAAGCGTGTGGCTGCAAGCTGGTACGACATTCACAATAAGACGATTCTTTTTCTTTATTTGCATACTCGAACTCTCATTCGTACGTTGAACATTCTTTCACCTCCAGGTCAACACGTGAACCAGAATCAAAACAATTCGCATGTCCGTACTTTCAAGGAGTTCATGGATTGCAAGGCGCATACATTCAATGGAACTTAAGGAGCAGTGGGACTTCTCCGCTGGTTTGAGAAGGCTGAATCGACATTTGCTATGGGTAACTGTCCGGTGGGGGACAGAGTGAAGAATGCTTTAGGCACACTGGAGGATGGTTTCTTAACTTGGTGGAACGCCCAAGTTCAAATGCTGGGAATTGAAATGGCGAATGCTACAACATGTGACGATTTCAAGGAGTAGATGCGAGAGGAGTACTGTCCTCGTGATCAAATTCAAAGCTGGAGAATGAGTACTATCATCTGAAGATGGTGGGATCCAAGATCGAAGCTTATACGAAGCAATCTAATGAGCTTGCAGGCATGTGCCCAAACTTATCGAACCCGCCCTATTGGAGGATCGAGCTGTAGATCAATGGGTTGGCGCCACAGATTAAGGGTATGGATACTGCGGTGAATCTCAATAACTTACCACGGATCATCCGTCTAGCGCACAAAATAACTGATCAGGAAGTCGAACGGACTACTCCAGCTGCCGACAACAAGCGAAAGTGGAATGCTACAGACAAGTCTTCCAACTCAGACCAGCAACAGAAGAATGCTGATAACAACAACAATGACAACTTCAACCAATCTTCCTCTGCAAATCAAAACCAGAACAACAACCAAAATCAAGGTTCTTACGTAGGCAAGCAGCCAAAGTGCGACACATGTAACTACCATCATCATGGGTTGTGTACTCGAGTATGTCAGAGGTGTGACAAGGTTGGTCACATGTCGAAAGACTGCAGAGCTATGTTCCCGAAACAACAACAGCAGCAACCTCAACAACAACAACAGCAACAGCTCCAGCAACAACAGAGACATTAGCCACAGTAGAATCAGGGTTATCGGAAGGGATGCTTCCAGTGTAGAAGTGAGGTTCATATCAAAAAGCATTGCCCACAGTTGAACAACAATAACAACAAAAAAATGGGAACGACTGTCACACCCTGGCTTTTGTGAAAGCGTGGGTTTATTTGGTGTGACTTCTTAATACCATAGCAATAACCATAACAATGCTATATGAATTAAAACACATGATAGTCATCCATTCATAAAGTTTTAAAAGTTACCACAACAACATTGTTTTAAAAGTCGACATGTAAAACCAAATACAACCATGACTTACTTAAAAACATGTTCATACGACACGACAAAAGACTTGACTAGAAATACGGTTTAAGACTTGTAACCCGTCCAGGCAAGGGTCATACCTCCTAAACCTGGATGACATCATTATTCCCTACGCAGCTTGTCGTGATTGCATACCTTGCCAGATCCACTAATTTCCTGAAATACATGTAGTTTGAAAAATCAACAAAAAGTTGAGCGAGTTCATGTAAAAGTGAGTATGTATAAACCTTTCATGTATGAATAAAAGTCCCTGGTATGTAGCAATAAGGAAAAAGAGATCACCAATGGGTTGTAAAGCCACTGGTATGTGTGAGAAAGTGCAGGAAAACTCAAACCTAGCAGATTTGTTACCGAGCTTCGGCGGTAAGACACAGTCACCTCTATGGGCCACCCCGGCCTCACGGGTGTGGGCTCGCTACACCCAAATAAATCTATCACTCTTGTGTCCCTCGGTCCTAACAACGTGGATTAATGGCCTTAAGTGTTGTACCCACGCCTCACATGATCTACTAGTATAAACCCTCCCTACGCTAACCATACCATGTAATAAATGTTTGTAATATTTGTCGCATGTATTTCACCCCCGAAGTATAAAACTGAAAACAGTAAAGAGAAAAGGGGGACATGAACTCACAGAAGTGCGTGTCCTGTAACGTCAATCTCAAACTTGATCTGCTGCGTGACGACCTACACGTACCAATGTCTATTAGACGAATGGGTCGTGCCTCGGCTTAGGGTTTAGTGTTTTGAGTTGCGTTACTTTGATATTATACTTGTTAAAATAATAATTATTATTTTAACTTAACTTTGCTTTTAGGAAAAATAGTTAGGCAACTATTTTGTATCCACACTTCTCAATTATTGTATAAGCGTATTTCCTTCCCAAGGATGGGGGTATTTATACATGTACACTTGTAATTCCGAAAAATATATTTTAAGTCCCACTTAGAAAATATATTTAATTCACTTGTCTAAAACATCTTAATTCCCAAATATACATATTTTCCCAAAAATATTATATTTTA
Source organism: Helianthus annuus (assembly GCF_002127325.2). Classification (NCBI taxonomy): domain Eukaryota; kingdom Viridiplantae; phylum Streptophyta; class Magnoliopsida; order Asterales; family Asteraceae; genus Helianthus; species Helianthus annuus. The sequence continues at coordinate 154,738,499 of NC_035443.2, forward strand.
CTTCAAAAATTTTCCAAAATAATAGTTTATAAAAAATATACGTATGAGAGTATTTTTCCGAAATACTACATAAGTTACGTTTTAGCGAGTCGTAATGCAACAATACTTGCGTAACTTAAATATTTATTCTGTAAGAGTTTTGGTATTATTTTGGAATCGTAATTTCATGGTATATAATAGTTATATTATTTTTACCCTAAAAATAATATATCTAGTGCACAGAATAACAAACAATCACACAAGCGTTTTAGTATAAAATATATATTCTACATATATATTTATCAAATTTTACTTACGAAAATCCACCTCCGGCACTTAGTATTTTTGTAATAAAAATCATGGCGAAGTTTATTTTGAAAATAAAGTTAAGAATATATTTGTAACACTTGTTTGAAAAATATTTCTAAGTGTTGAAATTCTAGAAAAATTTCGCCATAGTTTCCTTTGTAAATGGAGGTGTCCATGCTTCCTAGCATATCATTTTCTTTTGTAAAATCATTCAAACAATTATCAATCATCAATATACAATTTCTAATTACCAAACTTGACAAAAATAAGCATAAATCATAAACTTATGAACTTGAAAATTTGTAAAAACATGTAGTAACTTACTAGTATACTTTGTAGGTCTTGTTATCTTTAAAAATGTGATTGGTTCTTTAAAAACTTTATTTTTAAAGAGTTTGAACTTTTACAACTTCTAGTCATATTTTCTAAAAAAATTTCTTTGTGAAATTTTCTTTTTTACACATGTGTTCCTACACTTGTTTATCCACTAAAATACGATTAATTTATGTAAGATCCAAGTTTTAACGAAACTCACACTTTTCACTTGGTTCTTTCGAAAAACCACTCATGGATCTTTAGATCTACAAGATTACAACCCATTTTGATCTTTATTTTTCAAGAAAACATGTATTTAATCAAGTTCAAAGTTTATTTGTGGATGATTCCATCATCCACAACATTTCTAACTTTCACATCTTGCTAGTTCATGTTCTTAAACATGATCTAGCAAGTCCATGTGATGAACCATATCATTTTCACTAACAAATAACATTCAACAAGCATAACAACACAAGAACAACATGATTTCATCTTCATTTTAACATTACTTCATCTCATAGTTAGTTTATGTGAAGACTTTGTTTATGTTCTTTAGAGTTTTTGAGATTTCACCATTCTTTTTACTATTAACCATCAAGAATATGAAGAAGATGAAGATCTAAGACACTTACTACTAGCACAAGGCTAGGGGAGTTCAAGAGTGTAAAAGTGATGGATAAAAGAAAACGAGGGCGGTCCTTGAGCTTCCGAACACACCACGCTTACTTGTAGGGTCACTTACACCTTTGGGAGTATGGAGATTGCTTGGAATGGACTTGAAGGTGGTGATGGTGGGTGTGGTGTTCTTGGCCGATGACAAGGGGAGAAGGAGGGAGAGAGTTATTTGCTAAGTGTGTTGTGAATGTGAAGATCGTGACCCTAAGTGCACTTATATAATACAAGTTTCCTCTTTAACCAAAGTGTGTTATGTTCTTATATCCACCAACATTCAAATAAAATATTGAAAAGAATTATGGGGGTGTCCCCGCTCCACATAACCGGTTCGGGGGGGGGGGGGGGTATCTTGTTGGATTTCAATGATTTAGTTACAAACTAGTTAGATTAAAATGTTAAGTTAGTGTGTTATGATGTGTAATATAATATAAAGTGTGTTAGGGTGTTCAGGGACCCTAACTAGCTCAGAAAAGTAAAAACAATGTGTTTGGCAATATTTTTGTGTTCCGGGTAAAGTCCGATTGTTCGGTTGGGTGTTGTCCGTTAAAGTGCTAAATTAATCCATAAAGTGTCTTTTATAATACTTTTAGTGACACATTAAATTCCCAACACTTTGGATAGTATCTAGGACTATTTTGCCAAGTTTTCGCACTTTACTAGCATAGTTAAATGCTGAATTTTGGTTATTTAGTGCAGAATTCTGCATTTAAAGTGTGTTTTAGGCACTTCCGGGCACTATAACTATCACCTAGTGACGTAGTTTTATGGTCCTCAGTTCCCTACACTCCCTACTAGTGTAGTATTCTATCTCTGGCTCACACTGGCCTCAAAAACATTGTCTATATAGGTACTGGCATTGTCATCATGTTTTCTGGGTTATCCGCTCACTGTGCTAGCTGTGCTTTGTGCATCAAGTGTGTCACTAATGTTTGTATGAAATAAATGAAGTGACAATATAAAATGTGATGCATGTGTATGTATGTAACAGAAATCAGTAAGCAGTATAATCAACAATCGTAAACAAGCACAGTCATTAAGAACAAATTAAATATTAACTAATTGTACGGATACCTGTAAATGTGAGGGTTGTCACATTCTCCCCCCGTTAAGAAAATTTCGTCCCGAAATTTTAGGTTCTGCTTCTAGTTGTAGGGGTCTTAGGAAATAAATGGGGGTATTTCTCCTTCATATGATCCTCACGTTCCCACGTGAATTCTGGGCCGTGTCGTGCATCCCATCGAACTTTGACGAGCTTGACACTACTCCTGCGTGTCTTGTTTATCTTCGAATCAGTGACCTCAACTGGTTCTTCAACGCGGTGGAGCGTGTCGTCGATATGAACTTCATCGGCTGGAATGACAACTGTCTCTTGAGTCGGACTCTTTTTCAGATTTGATACATGGAATGTATCATGAACACCATTAAGTTCAGCAGGTAGGTCCAACTTGTATGCTACCAAACCAATCCTCTCCAGAATCTTGAATGGACCAATGTAACACGGATTCAACTTTCCACACTTTCCAAAGCGTGCCACACCCTTCCAGGGTGAAACCTTCAATAAAACCATATCTCCTACCTCAAATTCCAGGGGTTTCCCTCTTCGGTCAGCATAACACTTTTGACGATCGCGAGCCGCCTTGATGCGCTCTCGGATCTGAGCAATCTTGTCGGTCGTTTCTTGGACTAATTCCGGACCAACTAGTTGTCTATCACCTGCGTCAGCCCAGCAAATCGGTGATCGACATTTGTGTCCATAAAGAGCTACGAACGGTGCGGCTTAAATACTTGCATGGTAACTGTTATTGTATGAATATTCAACCAATGGTAGGTGAGTGTCCAAACTTCCACCTAAATCCATTACACAAGCTCGCAGCATATCTTCTAAAGTCTGAATCGTTCGTTCACTCTGTCCGTCCGTTTGTGGGTGAAATGTTGTACTTAGGTTTAACTGAGAACCGAATGCTTCTTGAAAGAATTGCCAAATCCTTGACACGAATCTTCCGTCTCTATCAGAGATGATTGAGAGAGGCACTCCGTGTCGTGCAACAATCTCTCTAATGTATATCTCAGCAAGTTTACTCGTGTTGTCTTTTTCCCTGATGGGCAGGAAGTGTGCGGATTTCGCTAAATGGTCTACAATTACCCAAATAGTATCGTGGCCTTTAGAGCAATTTCGTTATGAAACCCATTGAAATATGTTCCCATTTCCATTTGGGTATTTCAGGTTGATGCAGTAGACCTGAAGGCTTTTGGTATTCGGCTTTTATCTTGGCGCAGGTTAAACATTTGCTAACATATACTGCAACATCGCCTTTCATCCTAGGCCACCGGTAGAAATCCTTAAGGTCTTGGTACATCTTATCCGCTCCGGGATGAATCGAATACCGTGACTTGTGAGCTTCATCGAAAATAACCTTTCTCAATCCACCAAATAGAGGAACCCAAATTCGTTTCATGAAGCATAAAGTTCCTTCCTCGTTTGGTACCAACTGCTTCTCCATCCCACGGAGATACTCGTCCTCAATATTCCTTTCTTTGAGAGCTTCTTTTTGCACGGCACAAATGCCCAGTGAAATATCTATCTGGACAATCATTTCCAAAGCCCTAACCCTTATGGGCTTGATCCTTTCTTTTCAACTTAGGGCATCGGCGACCACATTCGCCTTCCCTGGATGATACTTGATCTCCCAGTCGTAGTCGTTCAATAGCTCTACCCAGCGTCTTTGTCTCATGTTAAGCTCCTTTTGGTCGAATATGTGCTGCAGACTCTTATGATCGGTGTAGATTGTACATCGCGTACCATACAAATAATGTCGCCAGATCTTTAACGCAAATACCACCGCACCTAACTCCAAGTCGTGCGTGGTATAGTTTTTCTCGTGAACCTTCAACTGGCGTGATACATATGCTATAACTTTCTGTCGCTGCATCAATACGCAACCCAAACCATGACGTGAAGCATCGCAGTATACCACAAAATCATCCATTCCTTCGGGTAGCGATAAGATCGGTGCATTAAAAAGCTTGTTTTTCAACAACTGAAACGCTTCTTCTTGTTTATCTCCCCAATCAAACTTCTTGTCCTTCTGCGTGAGGGAAGTCAAAGGTTGAGCGATTTTTGAGAAATCCTCAATGAACCTTCGATAATAGCCAGCCAAACCTAGAAACTGTTGGATCTCGGTCGGCGTTTTTGGAGTTTCCCAATTCTTGATTGCTTCAATCTTGGTGGGATCCACATGGATTCCATTTCCATTAACCACATGTCCAAGAAATTGGAGTTCGCGTAACCAGAACTCGCACTTCGAGAACTTGGTATACAATTTCTCCTTTTTAAGTAGCTCCAAAATAGCTCTTAAATGCTGTTCGTGCTCATCCTTCGTCTTCGAGTAGATCAAAATGTCATCGATGAACACAGTCACGAACTTGTCAAGGTACGACTTACAAACTCTGTTCATCAGATCCATAAAAACAGCTGGCGCGTTTGTCAACCCAAATGGCATCACCGGAAACTCATAATGTTCATATCGAGTTCTAAAAGCAGTCTTGAGAATACTTTCCTCTTGAATTCTCAACTCATGATATCCTGATCGCAAATCGATCATTGAGTAGAAACTTGAACCTTGCAGCTGATCAAATAAATCATCAATTTGCGGCAGAGGATATCTATTCTTGATAGTCAACTTGTTCAGTTCTCGGTAGTCGATACACATACAAAAACTACCATCCTTCTTCTTAACAAACAAAACTGGAGCTCCCCAAGGTGAGATGCTTGGCTGATGAATCCTTTATCTAACAGCTCTTGGAGTTGTGTCGACAACTCCTGCATCTCCGAAGGCGCAAGTCGGTAGGGTGCCTTAGCCACAGGCGCGGCGCCTGGAACTAAGTCAATGTGAAACTTAACTTGCCTTTGAGGCGGTAATCCTTGCAAGTCTTCTGGAAAGACTTCAGGATATTCCTTTACGACTGGAATGTCTTCGATCTTTGGCTCAGCAGCTTCTTTATCCATGATGTATGCCAAGAAGACAACATATCCCTTCTGTAAACACTTTCTAGCTTTCAGACAGCTAATGATTCTCAGAGGCGTATCACGCTTTTCTCCATGAACTACGATCGTCTCTCCATCTTCTATTGGGATGCGGATGGTCTTTTCGTGACAAACAATCTCGGCTTTGTTGTTTGACAACCAATCCATCCCTACTACCATGTCGAAACTTCCCAACTCGACTGGTAGTAGATTCAAAGTGAACTCGCGTTCTCCCAGCTCAATTACGCATCCTCGGACAACTTCATTTGCTTCAACTAGCTTTCCATTAGCCAGTTCAATTGAGTACGGAATGTCTAACTTACTACCAGTTAACCCAAGCATTTTCTTAAATGCTAATGATACAAAGCTATAGTCAGCGCCAGTATCAAACAGAACAGATGCAAAGCGTTGATTTATAGGGAACGTACCAGTGACAACGTTTGGATCCTGGCGTGCTTCCCTTGCTCTAATGTTGAACACTCTCCCACGGGCTTGATTCAGCTTCGGGCATTCCCTCTTAAAGTGCCCAATATCTCCACAATTAAAACATCCCATTCCTCGACCGTTACCATTTCCATTACCACCTTGAGTGTTGCCTTGGTTGCGATTTCCACTCCCAGCTTGATTCGCAACATTTCCACGGTTTCCATTTATGCCATTTCCTCCTTGCTGGCGGTTTCCATCACCATTCCCATAACCTCGATTACCAACACGCCCAACACCAGTTCCGGCCCAACACGTATCCTTCGTGTGGCCGTTCTTCCCACATGATTCGCACTTCCTCAATCTGCACTGACCGATTCTCTAGTTAATCGAGATGCAAACTTTATTACATGGCCCTGCTTCATTAAGGGTAAAATGGTCTTTTGACTACTCTAATAGAAAACGCCAAACTTATAAGTAAAACGCCATTAAAATTCCTGCCTTATACTACGAGCTATACACATAGTCCCTTCCAGATGAAACATCATGTTTATCTAAAACGTCATTCATACAAAATGCCAAACTTAATGATGAAATACATTACAACTTTAACAACGACAGAAACTTTATTACTAACATTTATTATAAAAAAATTCCCGCCTAAACTACGCGCCAAAAACATCTTTTATAAACAACGTCACAGGCCCTTCCGTTGATCACACCAAAAACAAACGTCATAGTTTACTAAATACCATTCGATTTAAGACGCCAAAAAGTTCAAAAACCACATATGGCAAACGTCGTTTATTAGAGATTCGGCCTGGTTCTCAATTTATTCATAATCGTCTTTGATACAAGAAGAAGAATCTTTGTAAGAACAGTTAATGCTATACTAAACTTGGACGAACAAGTTCAGAGGGAGATCCATGCCCTTGGCATTCCTATTGATAACCTCTATGAGAAAACACAGATGGTTATACCAGAAATTTGGACTGATCAATGCAAATCCAATTGTCGACCCAATCATCCAATCTTGGCGTTTTGATAAAGATAATGAGTTGGTGACTATTATATGTGACAACCGGCATCAGGAAGACTACAAAGTTGAAGACATCATGACCAAACAACGTCTTGTGTTCCTATAGGAGTTATGCAACTATAAATGTTTGAACACGAACATTGTGACAATCTGAACTTTCAAGGTCGGTATCTTTCAGTATCTCTTAATCACGTGATTCTGTTTTCTGTTTATTATCTTCCATATCTCTTTCGGCGATATATATTGCTAAACATTAGTGTAGGTGATGTACTTGCTACATGTATAGCATGACTAGGGATGTGTAGCATATACTTAACTGATTAACTGCATGACATGTGTTTAAACTGATTAACTCCCTCTTGTACCAATTAACTAACTTAGGGAACAACCTCATATTGTGGTTAGCGGCCCACATACACATGGTTCAGGCTCGACACCCGTTTATAAGTGTATTGAATTATGATGACAACCCAATGGTTTGGGCCCGAACATGAGTATATCGGTCCAACAAGGGAATACCGCCCCAAAGCCCAAACACGATATCTTTTATGTACGTAATGTGTATTGCCTTTAGAGAAAACTGGAAACATAAACCAAATCAAAAACCCTACCCTTACATACTTGGTACGACGGTAGTAGCAAGACCCCCTTCTGTTTTAGTTTGCATCTCGATTAACTAGAGAATCGGTTAGTAATCTTTATTTATTCATTCCATATTGTGTGATAATGATTTGTTAATTGGAGCTTGGGTCGATAATGTTACATAGGTGTCGAGATTGTGATGATTATTTGACTGGGCCATTCCTATTGTTACTAATGTTATGGCATATAATCATGTACATTAAATCCTTAATAGTGTTGCTTATGAGTGCATGAATTGGTTTCTCCTTAGATCACATGGCTGAATTGATTTTGGATTTGATGTTCTAGCAGATTATATACATAGTGAGGGGATCGAATGGGATTGGGGAATGGAGTTTAGTCACTGTTAAACATCATTTGATAATGCACATCACATGTGATTAAACAACCTATAATGTTCACGAAACATGTTAGTACGCTACAAGTTTGTGTTAAATGGATATGTGTTAGAAATTATATGATCTATTACATGGTTTTAATAAATGGTGGGCTATCATGGTAGTGGACCAAGTCACCGGCCCACATAACCAAAAACATAATAACACAAACTGGACCAAGAACTTGCATGATTACAAAAGTTATATGGGCCGAGAAGTAGTATGCACTTGGATTAGGAAATAGGAAGGGACATATGAACTGTTTCTTTTGTTACTTCGAGCAACGCTCAGTTGCGGGTGGCATTGGGCCAGTCTACTTGGCTAGATTTATGTGATCTGGCTCAACAGCCACAGGGTAGCATATGACATGTCTGGGTCGGGCCTTGAATGTTTTAGGTTGGTTAGAAATTGTGACACACACACGTCTTAAATTTGGGCCGTACACGTTTGATAACTGGACTCGAAGTGTTTGCTAGGGAAAACGCCTATAAGTATGAAATCGGTGAGAACGCCCCACATCCGTTGGATCAAAAGAATCTATGGATTAGATTGGCGCAGTGGCATTTTCTTAAATAACATCAACTTTGTTACATGGACCTGCTTCATTAAGGGTAAAATGGTCTTTTGACTACTCTAATAGAAAACGCCAAACTTATAAGTAAAACGCCATTAAAATTCCTGCCTTATACTACGAGCTATACACATAGTCCCTTTCAGATGAAACATCATGTTTATCTAAAACGCCATTCATACAAAATGCCAAACTTAATGATGAAATACGTTACAACTTTAACAGAGAAACTTAAACGACAGAAACTTTATTACTAACATTTATTATAAAAAAATTCCCGCCTAAACTACGCGCCAAAAACATCTTATATAAACAACATCACAGGCCCTTCCGTTGATCACACCAAAAACAAATGTCATAGTTTACTAAATACCATTCGATTTAAAACGCCAAAAAGTTCAAAAACCACATATGGCAAACGTTGTTTATTAGAGATTCGGCCTGGTTCTCAATTTATTCATAATCGTCTTTGATACAAGAAGAAGAATCTTTGTAAGAACAGTTAATGCTATACTAAACTTGGACGAACAAGTTCAGAGGGAGATCCATGCCCTTGGCATTCCTATTGATAACCTCTATGAGAAAACACAGAATGCAAATCCAATTGTCGACCCAATCATCCAATCTTGGCATTTTGATAAAGATAATGAGTTGGTGACTATTATATGTGACAACCGGCATCAGGAAGACTACAAAGTTGAAGACATCATGACCAAACAACGTCTTGTGTTCCTATAGGAGTTATGCAACTATAAATGTTTGAACACGAACATTGTGACAATCTGAACTTTCAAGGTCGGTATCTTTCAGTATCTCTTAATCACGTGATTCTGTTTTCTAATTATTATCTTCGATATCTCTTTCGGCGATATATATTGCTAAACACTAGTGTAGGTGATGTACTTGCTACATATATAGCATGACTAGGGATGTGTAGCATATACTTAACTGATTAACTGCATGACATGTGTTTAAACTGATTAACTCCCTCTTGTACCAATTAACTAACTTAGGGAACAACCTCATATTGTGGTTAGCGGCCCACATACACATGGTTCAGGCTCGACACCCGTTTATAAGTGTATTGAATTATGATGACAACCCAATGGTTTGGGCCCGAACATGAGTATCTCGGTCCAACAAGGGAATACCACCCCAAAGCCCAAACACCTTATCTTTTATGTACGTAATGTGTATTGCCTTTAGAGAAAACTGGAAACATAAACCAAATAAAAAACCCTACCTTTACATACTTGGTACGACGGTAGTAGCAAGACCCCCTTCTGTTTTAGTTTGCATCTCGATTAACTAGAGAATCGGTTAGTAATCTTTATTTATTCATTCCATATTGTGTGATAATGATTTGTTAATTGGAGCTTGGCTCGATCATGTTACATAAGTGTCGAGATTGTGATGATTATTTGTCTGGGCCATTCCTATTGTTACTAATGTTATGGCATATAATCATGTACATTAAATCCTTAATAGTGTTGCTTATGAGTGCATGAATTGGTTTCTCCTTAGATCACATGGCTGAATTGATTTTGGATGTGATGTTCTAGCAGATTATATACATAGGGAGGGGATCGAATGGGATTGGGGAATGGAGTTTAGTCACTGTTAAACATCATTTGATAATGCACATCACATGTGATTATACAACCTATAATGTTCACGAAACATGTTAGTACGCTACAAGTTTGTGTTAAATGGATATGTGTTAGAAATTATATGATCTATTACATGGTTTTAATAAATGGTGGGCTATCATGATAGTGGACCAAGTCACCGGCCCACATAACCAAAAACAAAATAACACAAACTGGACCGAGAACCTGCATGATTACAAAAGTTATATGGGCCGAGAACTAGTATGCACTTTGTTAAGGAAATAGGAAGGGACATATGAACTGTTTCTTTTGTTACTTCGAGCAACGCTCAGTTGCGGGTGGCATTGGGCCAGTCTACTTGGCTGGATTTATGTGATCTGGCCCAACAGCCATAGGGTCGCATATGACATGTCTGGGTCGGGCCTTGAATGTTTTAGGTTGGTTAGAAATTGTGACACACACACGTCTTAAATATGGGCCGTACACGTTTGATAACTGGACTCGAAGTGTTTGTTAGTAAATGATGTGTGTATGTATATGACAAGTTTGAAGAGTTACATGCCAAGCGATTGTTATTTGCTCTAGTTGAGGAATAAACTGTTATGGTTTGAAGTACATGGGTGCGTTATGTGAGCAATATATATGTTTGATGTGAATCAGGATTACAAGAATTAGTTGTATCTGACTGTATCGATAACCCTTTTAAGGCGTGGTTGATCAAACTATTAAACGAGTAAATAATCTTACCGAGTAAAACCAAGGTGAGTTCACTACTTTTGAGCATGCGTCCCGGTGGTTGGGACAGTCTGTGGGTATCCCGGGGAGGGATAAGTCTTTTGGGTAAAAACTGGTATATATTGGATAATATTCTCATCCTATCATTCTTAAGTCCCATCTTTTGTTACCGGGGAGGTAACGGGGTATTAGTTGGTAGCGCTACTTAGGTTTGGCACACTCACGCCGTACCGGGGAGGACAGTTGTGAACTAATGACCCAGTCGGGCCCAGTGCTTTGATAGGAGCACTGGGGAAAAGGCAAAACATACATCAGGAGCCGTCTTGTTCAGTATCGAGATATTATCGATATTACTTTTTCATTTATTAATGAACTGGAATAATCACTTGGTAACAAACATTTTCATTAACTGTGAACTCGCCAGCTTTGTCTAGCTTTGTCTGATACACTTATTGCATGCTCGCAGGTCGTTAGGCTTCATGGATTTGGATACTTGCTGTCTGGAGTAGCAGATGTGATCATGGGTCGATTGGAGAGATTGATGTGATTGAATTCATGATACGATACTTTAGTTTTAAACAGTTTAACTTTGGTTTTCTTTTGCTTCCGCTGAACATATTGGTTTTCGTATAAACTTGCGATGGTATTTTATTAATGGTTGAGAACTTTATTTTGAAACTTGTATGTCTTCAATGTAATTAGTGGCTCATTGTCAGTACGTCACACGCCTATCAGGGACACTCCCTAGGTGGTATTTTGGGGGTGTGACAAACATGACCCCAAAATTGGCATTGTTAGAAGACATGTTCACATGGAGGTGTCAAAATCTTCAAGACGAAGATGAAGACACCAACAATGCAGGTTTAGATACGAATTTTGACCAAGAATCCGAACAAGAAGACGAAGGGAGCGATGGATACTTCTCTGATGAAGTCCCATCAAACGATGATTCTTGATTATTTTTTTTTTCTTTTTTTGTGTATCTCATTTTTGTGGTTTGTTATATACTTTTCCGCTAATAAAATACTTTGTTTCTCTAATTACATATTATTAAAAAACATCAAAAAAGTTACTGAATTCTATAAAACAGGGTGCAAGAGAATAAAACAAAGAATGGATGAATATATTGATTAACTTAAACACCATGAATTGCTATCAATTTATAATTTTCATGTTGACTAATGTATTTGGTTAAATTATTGCATCTACTTGTTTCTAAACGCGATGAATATTAATTACAATGTGCATGTCTGTTATATGTTTCAAAACACCATCTTTGTGTTTCAAACGCCGTAACATTATTTTGCCTTACAGAAGTTAATTAGTTGTATTTTGACATGTGTATCTAAAACGCCATTCATACAAAACGCGAAAGTTAATGATGGAACGCATTACATCTTTAACAGATAAAGATGACAAATAGTAACTGAAATGACGGAAACTTTATTACTAACATTTATTTTAAAAATTCCCGCCTAAACTACGTGCCAAAAACATTTTATATAAGCAACGTCTCAAACCCTTCCATTGATCACACCAAAAGCAAACTTTATATTTTACTAAATACCATTCAATTTAAAGCACCAAAAAAGTTCAAAAAACACAGATGGCAAACGTCCTTTGTTGGAGATTCAGTTTTGTTCTCAATAAAGTTTCACTGAATGAGTTGGACGCATTCATAAGTGAGGATTAACAATGTTGTCTATCTCATTCAGCAAAATCTTATTGAGTTAATCCTCACCTAATTAGAGGAATAAAGTATTTTTTAGTGAATGAAAAGTATTCTTTTTTTTTTGGCGTTTATGTGTGTGTGCAATCTTCTATGGTTTGTTATGTACCATCCAGCTAATAGTAAATACTTTATACTCTATAATTAGGTGCAAAAATGCCAAACATCAAAACAAACATCTAGAACTATAATAATTGCCTTTAGTGACATGTTATGCACAAAAAATGAAATAAATGTGAAAACACATTAAATGATATATAAAAAAATATAAAACGCCAAATAGCGATATTGTATGTTCTAACATGCTCAAAGATTTCATAAGAAAAAAATATAAAAACTCCAAACTACTCTTCAATTGCTCTAGAAAATTGTGTCGATTTTCTTTTAATTACCACATGTCTTTCTTTCGCCTCGGGCTTCCCTTTTGTTTTTTCAATTGCTTCCTCCTGTTCGGATATCGAACGCTTGCGTGATCTAGAACCTTTCTGTTGGTGCATACGTCTGTCGACTTCGTCTTGTATCGAGTCTTGTATGTTTGTGTTTAGATCAGGGCACGAAAATCGAGAAAACATGTAATTTCGCATGCAATAGGTAATTTCGCATGAGATGACCTAGGTTTAATTCCGCCTGAAATTACCATGTAATTCCGCACGAAATTAGATTTCGTGTGAAGGTAATTTCGTTTGAGTCCTGTTCATGCGAAATTAGCTGTCTATAAATAGGGGCTCTGTAATTTCGTTTGAAGTAATTCGTGTATGTGTGTTTCCGGAGCCGAAGTGTCGTCTTGCTGTAAAACTTTTTCAAATCATTCAGAAAGGCATTTAAAGTGAATATCTAGTTGAATCAAACTCGATATGTCTGTTTCCGCCTTTCATATTGAGTAGAACGCCTCTGAACGACTCGTTTCGGTCTTTAAAACGATCCTACATGTGGTAACAGAGCTCAGGAGGAGGAGTTCTAGCAAATTCAGCCTGATTTCATCAGATTTTCTATCTTCTACACCTTCTTTGCTAAATTGAACAAGATTTCACGGTTAAAATGGATTGAATTTCACACATCATAAGCGAAATTGTGTGTTAACAAATCCTTGAAAGAATTGGACCTAAAATCAAGCTAAAACCTGATCAATTTGACAAAAGTTTGACCTAAATGATGACATCAGCATAATTTCGTGTGGAATTACAACCTAATTTCGCACGAATTACATTTTGAGTTTAATTTCGTTTGAAATTGCACTTAATTTCGCACGGAATTATAATTTTGTTTGAACTATTTCATACGAAGTTACAATTTCGTTTTGAAAGTCTTGATTTCGTTTGAATTGGTGTGTAATTCCATACGGAATTAAATTTTGTTTGGTCGGTTCAAACGAAATTCCTAATTTCGTTTGAAGGTCCTTATTTCACTTGTGTTGTAATTTCGTTTGAAGCTGTTGTGCAGTTTATTTCATTTGTGTAGATAATTTCGCTTGAGAGTGTCTGCTGTGAAAAACTTGTTACCGAATCATGGAAGAAGAGTTCTATAACGCGTTTGCTACATCCTCGACTACTCCGGCTACCATTGCTCAAAGCATGAATATGGAAAATGAAACCGGAACTTTACAAAAACCCCGAAAGTTAATGGGAATTGAAGAGTATTATGGTTGGAAAGACCGATTCGAAAACTGGGTGCAAGCTAATCATTTGAGATCTTGGGAATGCATTGAGAAGAAATATGTTAGACCACGTACCGAGTTGGGAGTTATCAAAGCAATTTCTGAACTAAATGACAAAGAACGAGACATGTACAAAGAAGAAAAACTAAGTTTGAAGGTAGCGAAAAGATGATTAGGAGCAAGAAAGCATTGCTAAAGAAAGAATTTGATTTATTTTCGAGTTTGTCGAGAGAAGATACAAAGAAATTGATTTAAAGATATTGTCATTTAGTCCGTTCAATGTCATTGTTGAGTATAAATAAAGAGCGAGAGGAATGGGTCGACAAATTAGCTGATGCTTTACCTCACAAAGAGTGGGGTACGTATTTGATGATTTAAAAGAACACCGGAGAATATGATGGTTTGACGATTTCTCAGTTCATCGAAAAGATTGAAGGTCAAGATTTGGAGCAACAAAAGATAGCTAGAATGAACAATCCGAATGCACAACAAGATGTTAAGATGTACTTCAAAGGGAGTGTTCAGAATGTCGAAGCAAGCCCGAAAATTCAAACTGCTTTCAGTGCAGAAAACACATCCGGATCAAACAATCAAAGTCCAAACAGTAGTAGTGGATTTTCTTCATACCTGAATGTTAATCCAAAAGTTTCAGCTTCAAGCTATCAGTCTCAAGGGTCAAAGAATGGAAATGGGTATGTGATACAATGCAACATTGCATTGAATCTTCCAGATGGTCAAAGTTTCTCTGAAGAAGTTGCAAAAGATCATATGGCGTTACTTGCAACTGTGCTAGAATCCTATGAGGGATTGATTGCAGGAAGGATCGGAAATCCTATGTTGACGAAAGAGGATTACGATCAGATCGATGCTGAAGAAATGGAGCGCATGGATATCAAATGGTGTTTAGCTAGTGTGTTAAGAAGAGCAGAAAAGTTTAAACTGATTACAGGGAGAAATGATTTTCTGGATGCAAATGTTTCTACTTTGGGTTTTGATAAACCTAAAGTTACGTGTTTTCGATGCAGGGAGAAAGGTCATTTTAAGAGAGAATGTAAGAATCAAGAAGCAAGTGTAGCAAAGAATCCGTTTAGAAAAGATGATTACTATCGTAAAGCCATATATCAACAAGTTGCTCATCAACCACATCAACAAACAGAAACACAAATTGCATATGCAAAAATGATCGAAGATGCAAATAAGAAGGCTTATTATGGTATCATTGATCAAGATGATGAAAAAGTGGCAGAAGGTTTCAGCTGGGATAAATACATTCCAGCTTATTCATAAGTTGTAGCTCTCATTGCACAAATAGTTCAAGAGCCTGATCTGATGACAGAATGGATGAAATTGTTTGCTAGTGATGAAAAAAAATCAAGAAGAAGAGTCTGTTTCAGCAGATGAAAATTCAGAAAAAACAACAGTTTTTGATCAATCACCATGTGATTCTAGTTTTTCAGATGATAATTCAGAAAAGACAATAATTTTTTATCAATCTCCAACTGATGACAGTAGTGATAATGGGGGAGAAATGCATATTAATAGTGCAAGAATTCATTTATCTCCTGAAAGTTTTCAATTTCATTTGGCAGATCGATTGGAGAAACTGAAGAAGAGACGAGCAGCAAAAGAACAGAAAAAGAAGACTGTTCAAGGTGAAGAAGATATAATTGCTAAGGAGATTGTTGAAACAGAGAAGGTGATTGAAGTTGAGAAAGTTGTTGAAGTGGAGAAAATAATCGAAGTTGAAAAGATTGTTGAAGTTATCAAACCGTGTCTTAAATGTTTGGAATCTTGCAAGCAGTGCGAAGAGAAAGATGAAAAGTTGTGTGAATTTGACAAGATGAAAGAACAACTACTGTTCAATCTCAATTATGTGAAAGAGTCATATGATGTGCTAAATAGAACAGTGAACGGTCTTCAAAAGACGAATTCTGAAAGAGAAGATGCGTTGACCATGATGAATGCTGTGATGATGTCAAAGAAGAAAGCTATCAATCATTACATTGAAGAATGTGCAAAGTTGAAGCAAGAGTTGGAGGCTGAGAGAATTGAAAATGAGAGAATTAGACGTTTACTACAAAGTTATTCTAGTTCTGATTATTTTATTGATCGAATTTATCCAACTGTTGTAGGTTTTGAAGTGTTTCAAGATGAGAAGTCAAAAGAGAAGGATACTGGTAAGAAACAGAGTGTTAGTTATAACAAGTGTCCGCCTCCGATCTGGGAAGGGTATTCTCCCAGAAAACTAAATGAGGAGCAAGTCAAAAAGGCAGTCAATATAAAGTTAAAGTCCGATATAACCGATGATTTACCAGAAAACATTGATGTCATTTTTACCTCGTCTAACACTGATCATGAGTCCGAGTTAATAAAAAGGTGGTCGATCAGGTGTTGGATAAAGATGAGGAGTCTGAGTCAAAATCCAAGTCCGGAAGTTTGAATTCGTCGGTCAACAGTTCAAAGACGTCGGTTAAACGGGTTTATAGTAAAGAATTTTTGTTATCAAAATCTAATTTGAAGGATGAAACATTTGAAGTTGCATATACTTTGAATGATTCTGACAAATTATATTCTGATAAAAAGTTTCCAATAAGAAGTGTTCAAATTGAAAATATAAAAAAGGTTTTCAAATTAACAGAAATTAATATTTCTGAAATAAAAGATGTAAGTCTTAATGAAAAACCTAAAAGATACACTTCAAGAGTTCAACAACGTTTAAACAAGAAAAAAGGTTACAATTTTGGTTCTAGTTTTCAAAAGAAACCAAAGCATAATGGTAATTTCAAAAAGAAAGGTCTTGGATTTATTCCACCTGAAAATCATAAAAATGAGAAAATTGCTAAAACAAATACAAAACTTGTTTTGGGGACAAGCTGTGAAGAGGAATCAAAAAGCTCATTCTGGAAGCAATCAAACAGAGAATTCCTTGCCAAGAAGCAAGAGATAATAAAGAATGGAGCTTATCAAAGAAAGGAGACAAGAACCTGTTACAGATGTAATGAAGTTGGTCACCTTGCATGGAACTGTTCTCAAGCAACAAAAACAAAACAGGAAGTCTCTGAAAAACTCAAAGAAAAAGTTGTTGAGAAAAATGAACCACCAACTGACAAATTAAAATTTTTGAAAATTCAACATATGAAGTTGGTGAGTGTTCAAAGACAAGTTTTTTATAAAAAGAGAGATAAGCATGACAACCAAATGTGGGTTGTTAAGAAGTTTGTTGAGAAATTTGGCGATGAATCTAATTCCACAAAGTCAGAAGAGCCACAAGTTGAAGTTAAAGAAGAAAATTCAGTGTCTCCAATGGATGATGTGAACTTTCCACCATTGAGGACTGAAAATTTTAAATCAAAAGTTGGTTGTGACAACTGTGCTCTTTAGTCGATAAACAATGCAAAACAATGTTAGTTATAAATAAACCAATGTGTTTTGGTGTTATTATATGTGTTTTATGTGTTTGATGATTTTACAATTCGATCCGATTCGATTTCAAGCTTTAAATCGCTTTCTAGAAAGTTATACGCAAACTGGTGCGTGAACGCAATCAGTTAAACGCGACAAACACTCCGGAACATCATCATATACTTAACATACCTTAAATAACCTTTATATAACTTAGAAATAAGTTTTAAAGGCTTTGGTATGGCAAAAACAAGTTTATTCGCTCTTAGGGACTATTTGCGTCAACTTGCAAAAGTCTACCGATTCGTAAGGTAACGAACAGTCCGGAACTTGATCATAAGTTAAACATACCATATATAACCTAAACATGGCTTAGAAATAAGCTTTGATAGGTTCGGTGTGCGAAAACATGCTTACATGATCTTACAGGGACTAAAAGTGTCAAAAACGGCGTAAGTTTGCATTTTCGCGCATATCTTACGTTCTGGACACATCTGGACATCCAAAATTTTTGTACACACTAAAATATTTTTATTTTAGTGATTCGGATGCGAAAACGCCATTCGTCGCGCATTTTGGATCGTACACGCGTCCGTTTGAGTTCCGTCGTAATTAACCAAACAACGCGATCGTACGACCAAACGAACCGACATCTGAGATGTTTTCGAGCATGTTTTGAGTCCCCTATACTTTAACTTCATTTTAGAGCCTTGAAATGAGGTTAACGGAGGTTAAAAACGTCAAAAACAAGCTTAAACACGTACAGGGACCATTTCTGTCATTTTCGAAACTTTGCTGAATCAGACACATGGTAGCGTAGCGCGACCATCCCCTGCCTATTCCGTCGCGCTACGCGACGATCACATCTGGGCAGAAAGTTTGTTTTCAGCATCAGTTTGTAAATTCAGGGGCCAATCTTGCAATTTCTTTGTGTGGTAGCCAAGTTACCACCTCTCCAAGGCTTTGCACCTGCTCCTAACACTTGTATGGTTGTGATTCATTGCTTAATGGCTAAACAAACCACTTGTCATGATCTTGTTGATCACCAACAAGTATAAATAGTTGGCCAAACTCCTCAATTCTTTGCTCATTCCTCATTCTTCACATCTCTTATCTGATTTAGGAGCTTTCTAATCTGCTTGGAACTTTATTCTTTGTAGAAAAGATAGCTAGGACCCTTTGTAAGTCTTCTTTCATGCTTGTTCTTTATGTTTAAGCAGAAAGTCAAACAGTTTGGCCAACAGTTTGACTTTCGGTTTTGACCATCAATTGGTCAAGTCAAAGTTCAATTGAACTTTGAAACGTGATTGTAGTCACGATAGTTATAATCCTTCGTGATTATAGCTGCTGATTACCACGTTAGCTAGTTGTAGTGTCGAGTCAAAGTTTCGGTCAAAATGCGTTTTAGCACGCATTTTGCCTCGGAACTACTTTAGGGTATCAAAACACTTTGTTTTGATACCAAATCAGTAGGTTAGACATGTTTTGACATATCTAACTCGACACTATTAGTTTGTGCTTGTTTAGGGTCGTAAGGTAAGCGGTCTAAACAACTGCTTATACTTCCGAACCCGACCCGTTTGGTCGATCTTTAGGATCCGACCAAGCACACTTAGTGATCATGGTTACATAGGTAATAACCACTGAGGTTATACCTTATGATCACATAGGATTGGTTAGTCATATGCTTGTTAGCTTGTATGCCCATAGAAAATGACCAAAATGCCCTTTTGAAGCATAAATCCGTATTTTGACTATGTGAACATAATTTTGACATATAACCTGATTTAGTAACATGTTTAGGGATTATTGGGCATGTAAGACTTGACATAGCACATAGTTAACCATCCGAACATAGTTTTACGCTAATGACGCCTTATAGTGACTTATGTTACCATAATGTGTCGAAACGGGTCAAAAGCACTTAGGTAGGCTTTCTAATCAGAATGTTGGGACTATTAAATCATACCATATGAGTTCAATTACTCATTTGATTTATAGAACCTCATTCTATCCTATCTCCCGATTTAGGAGCCGATTATTAACATAGTTACTATACTAGGTGCCGGTTGATTCTGTGACCCTTGGAGCTTAAATTGGTCTTATTCTCAAGACTAATTAGCAATCCCAAGTGAGTACATAGTTCCCCTATTTTACTGTTTTCAATTGTTTTGGGGTGATTCATATGTACAAAACGAATTTCAAGGTTTAAACGATAATTTCAAAAACGATGGTTTATACTAAACTAATAACGATTTCAATAAGGTGAACAAGACTTGTTGGTTGTGATTACATAACGAATGACATTCATTAGCTTTGGCCGAGCCGACCAGTATTAGGTTATGGTACCATAGGATCTGACAAATCCCGTTATCAGACTACACCCATGGTTATGTGTGGGGGTTATGTAGGTAACGACCGAACCTGATGATTGTTAACTTACCCTTTGGTGGTTTGTTAATACGAAACGAGAAACGAGTTAGACGAGTCACGAAGGTTTGAATGTTTTTAACGAGATGACCAAAAGTAGTTTCACTATTAAAACGAATACGATTTTGGGACGAGTTAAACGATTTGAAACGAGATACACGATTTGAAACGAGTTAAACGAATTAAACGATTGGTTTTGGGTAGTGATTAGATAATGGGACGGGTGTAGTATGATAGAATCATGGTAGATACGCCGCTGGTACATCTTATATATAAGTGCTTCTATCATATTACATTGCGTGTCATAATTTAGTTCACTGGGGAAACGATTTTGAAACTATGTCACACCACGAGGTTTTCGAAATGATATAAACCATACGAGTTTTATTAACGAGTTTTTACGAGATGTTTACAAGTTGTTATACTAAAACAAATATTTTTGAGTTAAGAGTCATGGCTACGAGATTTTATAAACTATAACCAATTTGATTTGAGTTGGTTAATTTTGTTGCAATACACTTTTCAAAACGAGGTTTGTATTTTGACTCTTGTAGTCTAACGAGATACTGCAACATATAAACGAGCCATGAATCCGATACTCCCATAAAACCTATGTACTCGCCAGCATTTCTTTGCTGACTTTATATTTTTTACATATGTTTCAGGTGGTATTGCTTGATGTTGCTTGCTAGGAAGCGAGTTCACTTAGGATCTGGACAAGGCCTTAGTGACTTAAAAACAATTATAAACAATATGTAGTTTGTTTGTTTGGTTTAATGACAATGAACATTTCATAATATTTCAATAAAACAAAACCTTTAACTACCATGGTTGTGGAACAATAATTCTGTCGCCTCACTCCCCGGCGTTTCCGCCGCGGTTTGTTGTTTTAACGCGGCCGGGGTGTGACAGAAGAGTTGGTATCAGAGCCAATGGTTATAGGGAATTAGGTTATTAGCAATGCTTTGACCTAGACTATAACTTTCTAGGACCCCAACACAAGTTTGCTTGTGTTTAGATTTTAAAACAATACCGTCACCTATCCTTAGGTGATAACCACAACGAGAACACAATAACGAATCCGCTTCGAAAATTAATCATCTATCCTTGGATGATTGATTACTAGGTTTTGAACCTTCTGTTATGAGGTTTTGAACCCTTTGTTATATGGTTTTGAACCCTTCTGGTTTGATCCATCTTTGGCTTAGTGCCTTTTGAGTTTTCCAAATCCTGTCAAAGTTTGGGTCTAAATAATGTGAACATGTGCAAACTGGAAGAGTGAATGCCTGTACCCTGAGTTTTCTGTCTAAGGCTAGAGTGTTCGTACAAATCCGCATTATCGGACCAGTCATTCTTACCTGGGAACTCTTGGGGTGAGTGTTCACTTATAGGCGAGCATGTCTTCGGTGATACATTATTATGACCTATTTACTTTGATTTGTCACTGCGTGTCATTTGTTTGTTCGAGGTAACGAACGAATGATCGCCTTCCTTGTGTTTTGTCGGTGTTTTCATTGCCTCTTTTGTTCCTCCAATTGTCAACCTCACTCGTTTCCCATGTTTCCTTGTTAGACAATGCCTCCTCGACGTGATGCTCAAACTTTTACTGCTGAGGAAGTCGCAGCCCTTGTCTCTCAGCAAATGGCTGCTGTACTTCCAGGCATCGTGACCCAAATCCACGAGTTATACAACAATAACAATAATAACAACAACAATGCACCGTGTAATTTCAAGAATTTCAATTCTGCGAAACCGCTTAAGTTTTCTGGGTCACAAGGAGCAACCGCGCTCCTGCAATGGTTTGAGAGTATCGAGAGCACATTCAGACATGTGCAGTGTCCGAATGCGCGCAAAGTTGAGTTTGCATCTAGCGTGTTTGAGAAGCGAGCTCTTACATGGTGGAACGGAGTGATGCGTGATAGGGGTGCCGAAGTGGCACTAGCACAAACTTGGGAAGAACTTCGAGCTCTCATGATGAGAGAGTTCTGTCCTCGACACGAGATTCGAGTGTTGGAACGAGAATTTGACGATTTGAAACAAGTCGAGGGAGAACATCGTGCTTATACGGATCGATTTGAGGAGCTTAGTTTGTTGTGTCCCACGATGGTTACCCCGTTGGATAAGGCAATCGAGAGGTATATCGATGGTTTACCCGATTCCATTCAAGACATTCTGACGGGCGTTAATCCTACTACCGTTCGTCAAGCAATCGAGTTGTCTGCTACCCTGACTGAGTCCCAAGTCAGGAAGGGTAAACTCACCCGCAAGGGTGATAAAAAGGAGTCAACTGATTCTGATAAGGAAAAGGGTAAGGGTAAGAAGCAGGGTGAGTCTTCGAAAAAGTCAAGGAAGCGCAAGGCTTCCCAAAACTTTGCTGTCACCAATCAAACTGCTCAGAACCCACCAACTCAACCTCCTGCGAAGAAAGCATATGCTGGTACCGCACCTCACTGCACTCGATGTAATGGTCACCATGTTGCCCAACAGGCCTGTAAACAGTGTGCTACGTGTGGTAGGCTTGGGCATTTGGCCAATACTTGTCGTTTTGTTCAAAATCAGGCTGCCCAGGTTCCAGCTCAAACTCAAGGGAATGCTGCGAGATTCCCACCTGGTTCGTGTTTCAATTGCGGAGAAATGGGTCATTTCCGCAACAATTGCCCGAGATTGGTAAATGCGAATGCGAATGCGAATGTTAACCCAAATCCGAACGCGAACGTGAATCCCGCTCGTGGACGAGTGTTTAACATCAACGAGGCGATCGATGATGCAGCAATAAACAATTAGTATTTTGTATTTCTTTTGGTTGTTATCTTTTAACATTTAAAGACAATGCGGTTGTTATATAAATAAAAATTGTGATTTTATTTTAAACTACTGCAATTGTATGAATGTTTGATGCAACCTTGTAACGTCAACACAAAGACAAACTGCTCGTGTGGTTCTGTCATTTCCATGATCACTTGTGATCTTCCCTAAAAACCTTAAACGATCTTTTCGAATGTGTATCGATTTTCGTGAGCTTGATAAGCTTACCATCAAGAATCGATAGTCCCTACCCCGAATCGATGATCTCTTTGATCAGCTGCAAGGTGCTACCTGTTTTTCCAAGATCGACCTGCGTTTTGGGTATCATCAACTTCGTGTATACGAAGAAGATATTCCCAAAACTGCATTCCGCACGAGATATGGACACTATGAGTTTATTGTCATGCCTTTGGTTTGATAAATGCTCCAGCTATCTTTATGGACTTAATGAATAGGGTCTGTAAACCTTATTTAGACAAGTTCATCATTGTGTTCATCGATGATATTCTTATTTATTCGAAGTCTCGAGCCGACCACGAGCAACACCTTCGTTCGACTCTCGAACTCCTAAAGAAGGAACAACTTTTTGCTAAATTCTCTGAGTGTGAATTCTGGCTTAAAGAAGTTTAGTTCTTGGGACATATAGTCAACGAGCAGGGTATTCATCCAAAATTGAAACAATTAAGGATTGGAATACACCTACGACACCCACAGAAGTTCGTTCTTCTCTTGGTCTCGCTGGTTATTATCTTCGTTTCATTACAAACTTCTCTAGGATTGCGATTCATGAGGATCTATCTGCTGATAAACTTGCAAAGATTTATGTTGATGAGATTGTATCACGACATGGTGTTCCTTTGGATATCATTTCCGATCGTGATGCTCGATTTTCATCTCATTTTTTTTAGAACCGTACAATCTGCTATGGGAACCCAACTAAATCTAAGCACTGCTTATCATCCCCAAACAGATGGACAATCCGAGAGGACGATTCAAACTTTGGAGGATACGCTTAGAGCATGTGTGATCGACTTTGGTGGTAATAGAGATTCTCATCTGCCATTGATCGAGTTCTCTTACAACAATAGTTATCATGCTAGCATTATTATGGCACCATTCGAAGTTCTTTACGGTCGAAAATGTCGTTCATCTGTTTGTTGGAATGAGATCGGTGGGGTTCAGCTTACTGGACCTGAACTCATTCTGGAAACGACAGACAAAATCAAGAAAATTCGCGATAATCTTGTGACAGCTAGAAGCCGTCAAAAGAGTTATGCGGATTTACCACGCAAGCCCTTAGAATTTCAAGTCGGAGACCATGTCCTACTCAAGGTGTCACCTTGGAAAGGAGTGGTGAGATTTGGAAGGAAAGGAAAACTTGCACCACGATACGTTGGACCATTTAAGGTTGTTGAAAGAGTTGGAAAGGTTGCCTATCGACTAGAGCTACCTCCAGAGCTTGGAAATATAGACTTTTCACGGTCCAATTTGCGAAAGTGTTTAGCTGACGCTGATCTTCACATTCCTCTCGACGAGATCCAAATCGATGAAACGATACACTTTGTCGAGAAACATGTGGAGATAATGGACTGTACATTCAAACAGTTGATGAACAAACGGATTAAATTAGTCAAAGTTCGTTGGGTATCCAAACGTGGCCCAAAGTTTACTTGGGAACGTGAGGACCAAATGAAGACGAAATATCCGCAATTGTTCTCACAAGTTTCCTCTAGTTAAAATTTCGGGACGAAATTTCCTAAAGTAGGGGAGACTGTGACAACTGTGCTCTTTAATCGATAAACAATGCAAAACAATGTTAGTTATCAATAAACCAATGTGTTTTGGTGTTATTATATGTGTTTTATGTGTTTGATGATTTTACAATTCGATCCGATTCGATTTCAAGCTTTAAATCGCTTTCTGGAAAGTTATACGCAAACTGGTGCGTGAACGCAATCAGTTAAACGCGAAAAACACTCCGGAACATCATCATAGACTTAACATACCTTAAATAACCTTTATATAACTTAGAAATAAGTTTTAAAGGCTTTGGTATGGCAAAAACAAGTTTATTCGCTCTCAGGGACTATTTGCGTCAACTTGCAAAAGTCTACCGATTCGTAAGGTAACGAACAGTCCGGAACTTGATCATAAGTTAAACATACCATATATAACCTAAACATGGCTTAGAAATAAGCTTTGATAGGTTCGGTGTGCGAAAACATGCTTACATGATCTTACAGGGACTAAAAGTGTCAAAAACGGCGTAAGTTTGCATTTTCGCGCATATCTTACGTTCTGGACACATCTAGACATCCAAAATTTTTGTACACACTAAAATATTTTTATTTTAGTGATTCGGATGCGAAAACGCCATTCGTCGCGCATTTTGGATCGTACGCGCGTCCGTTTGAGTTCCGTCGTAATTAACCAAACAACGCGATCGTACGACCAAACGAACCGACATCTGAGATGTTTTCGAGCATGTTTTGAGTCCCCTATACTTTAACTTCATTTTAGAGCCTTGAAATGAGGTTAACAGAGGTTAAAAACGTCAAAAACAAGCTTAAACACGTACAAGGACCATTTCTGTCATTTTCGAAACTTTGCTGAATCAGACACATGGTAGCGTAGCGCGACCATCCCCTGCCTATTCCGTCGCGCTACGCGACGATCACATCTGGGCAGAAAGTTTGTTTTCAGCATCAGTTTGTAAATTCAGGGGCCAATCTTGCAATTTCTTTGTGTGGTAGCCAAGTTACCACCTCTCCAAGGCTTTGCACCTGCTCCTAACACTTGTATGGTTGTGATTCATTACTTAATGGCTAAACAAACCACTTGTCATGATCTTGTTGATCACCAACAAGTATAAATAGTTGGCCAAACTCCTCAATTCTTTGCTCATTCCTCATTCTTCACATCTCTTATCTGATTTAGGAGCTTTCTAATCTGCTTGGAACTTTATTCTTTGTAGAAAAGATAGCTAGGACCCTTTGTAAGTCTTCTTTCATGCTTGTTCTTTATGTTTAAGCAGAAAGTCAAACAGTTTGGCCAACAGTTTGACTTTCGGTTTTGACCATCAATTGGTCAAGTCAAAGTTCAATTGAACTTTGAAACGTGATTGTAGTCACGATAGTTATAATCCTTCGTGATTATAGCTGCTGATTACCACGTTAGCTAGTTGTAGTGTCGAGTCAAAGTTTCGGTCAAAATGCGTTTTAGCATGCATTTTGCCTCGGAACTACTTTAGGGTATCAAAACACTTTGTTTTGATACCAAATCAGTAGGTTAGACATGTTTTGACATATCTAACTCGACACTATTAGTTTGTGCTTGTTTAGGGTCGTAAGGTAAGCGGTCTAAACAACCGCTTATACTTCCGAACCCGACCCGTTTGGTCGATCTTTAGGATCCGACCAAGCACACTTAGTGATCATGGTTACATAGGTAATAACCACTGAGGTTATACCTTATGATCACATAGGATTGGTTAGTCATATGCTTGTTAGCTTGTATGCCCATAGAAAATGACCAAAATGCCCTTTTGAAGCATAAATCCGTATTTTGACTATGTGAACATAATTTTGACATATAACCTGATTTAGTAACATGTTTAGGGATTATTGGGCATGTAAGACTTGACATAGCACATAGTTAACCATCCGAACATAGTTTTACGCTAATGACGCCTTATAGTGACTTATGTTACCATAATGTGTCGAAACGGGTCAAAAGCACTTAGGTAGGCTTTCTAATCAGAATGTTGGGACTATTAAATCATACCATATGAGTTCAATTACTCATTTGATTTATAGAACCTCATTCTATCCTATCTCCCGATTTAGGAGCCGATTATTAACATAGTTACTATACTAGGTGCCGGTTGATTCCGTGACCCTTGGAGCTTAAATTGCTCTTATTCTCAAGACTAATTAGCAATCCCAAGTGAGTACATAGTTCCCCTATTTTACTGTTTTCAATTGTTTTGGGGTGATTCATATGTACAAAACGAATTTCAAGGTTTAAACGATAATTTCAAAAACGATGGTTTATACTAAACTAATAACGATTTCAATAAGGTGAACAAGACTTGTTGGTTGTGATTACATAACGAATGACATTCATTAGCTTTGGCCGAGCCGACCAGTATTAGGTTATGGTACCATAGGATCTGACAAATCCCGTTATCAGACTACACCCATGGTTATGTGTGGGGGTTATGTAGGTAACGACCGAACCTGATGATTGTTAACTTACCTTTGGTGGTTTGTTAATACGAAACGAGAAACGAGTTAGACGAGTCACGAAGGTTTGAATGTTGTTAACGAGATGACCAAAAGTAGTTTCATTATTAAAACGAATACGATTTTGGGACGAGTTAAACGATTTGAAACGAGATACACGATTTGAAACGAGTTAAACGAATTAAACGATCGGTTTTGGGTAGTGATTAGATAATGGGACGGGTGTAGTATGATAGAATCATGGTAGATACGCCGCTGGTACATCTTATATATAAGTGCTTCTATCATATTACATTGCGTGTCATTATTTAGTTCACTGGGGAAACGATTTTGAAACTATGTCACACCACTAGGTTTTCGAAATGATATAAACCATACGAGTTTTATTAACGAGTTTTTACGAGATGTTTACAAGTTGTTATACTAAAACAAATATTTTTGAGTTAAGAGTCATGGCTACGAGATTTTATAAACTATAACCAATTTGATTTGAGTTGGTTAATTTTGTTGCAATACACTTTTCAAAACGAGGTTTGTATTTTGACTCTTGTAGTCTAACGAGATACTGCAACATATAAACGAGCCATGAATCCGATACTCCCATAAAACCTATGTACTCGCCAGCATTTCTTTGCTGACTTTATATTTTTTTACATATGTTTCAGGTGGTATTGCTTGATGTTGCTTGCTAGGAAGCGAGTTCACTTAGGATCTGGACAAGGCCTTAGTGACTTAAAAACAATTATAAACAATATGTAGTTTGTTTGTTTGGTTTAATGACAATGAACATTTCATAATATTTCAATAAAACAAAACCTTTAACTACCATGGTTGTGGAACAATAATTCTGTCGCCTCACTCCCCGGCGTTTCCGCCGCGGTTTGTTGTTTTAACGCGGCCGGGGTATGACAGAAGAGTTGGTATCAGAGCCAATGGTTATAGGGAATTAGGTTATTAGCAATGCTTTGACCTAGACTATAACTTTCTAGGACCCCAACACAAGTTTGCTTGTGTTTAGATTTTAAAACAATACCGTCACCTATCCTTAGGTGATAACCACAACGAGAACACAATAACGAATCCGCTTCGAAAATTAATCATCTATCCTTGGATGATTGATTACTAGGTTTTGAACCTTCTGTTATGAGGTTTTGAACCCTTTGTTATATGGTTTTGAACCCTTCTGGTTTGATCCATCTTTGGCTTAGTGCCTTTTGAGTTTTCCAAATCCTGTCAAAGTTTGGGTCTAAAGGGAACACACCAAAAGACGAGCCCTGCTTGCTAAAATATAGCGCTGCCCTCGGTACAAAAAATGATGAAACGTTGCAAAATGCTAATCATGTGCTGTTGAAGAAAAGATTGTCTAAAGGGAACACACCAAAAGACGAGTCGTCATCTCTTTGCTGAACGAAAGTTCTGACCTGAGCTCTCACGGTTTCGCATTTAACCCTTTACAAATATCATCTAGGTATACTCACCTATAAGACTGAATATTGGGATCTAGATATGGGAGTATATTCAAGTGGTGGGACACGCGATTAAGTTTAAGTCTATTAAAACATTTATCTCATATCTCCAAACAGTTGAACTTTGTGTGAAAATTTAAGTGGGCCAGTATAATGACAATCTAAGTGAATTGTTTAGAACTTAAAATGTTTAAAGCTTAACGGTGTTAGTGATTTGTCTCATCAACTTATATGATCCTCTTACACAAACTCGCAAAAATATTTCTATACAACATTTATTTCAAAATGTAAAAAATTCAAAAAGATTTTCAGTGTGTTTTAGCATAATTTTTTTTAAACTCCAAAAAGATTTTCGACAACTGATGTTGAAGAGAAGCTTTTCAAAGTTCTGAGTGCTAAACATGATGATCATTTTATGAGGGGAGTCTGTGTTTTTAAACAATTATATTTTAAACAATCCTACATGTGGTTATCAGATATTATCTTTATCAAATCATTCTGGATGAATACCTGCATGTGATATATAAATTTGTCAAATTTTAAATTTGTGAAATTTATTGTGAGGTAGAGAATGTGCAGCATAGCCAGGTTTCAGATCCTGATTCTGAGTGATAGAAAGCCAGGTTCCAATACCTGAGGACTCTGTAATTTCAAAAGGCCAGACTGTGATCCCAGCTTATCGAAAGGGGGAGTCTGTAAATGTGAAAAGCCAGGTTATGATTCTGGAAGCCTGATATTCACGCATGTTGATGATGCTGATGAACTTAAGGAATCAAGAGATCTGATCAAGAGAAAAAAAGAAGATTGAAGATTAGATCAATATCCGAGGGGAGGTTATCTGTTGGTGAAGTTGAAAAGAAAAAGAAAAGATTGAGGAAGTTTTACACTGTTAGATACTTCAAAGGAGTTCGAGAGAAGACTGATAAAGACTGAAGATGTTGAAGACTCGACACTTACGACTCGTCAACATCCGAGGGGGAGTCTGTTGGTGCATACGTCTGTCGACTTCGTCTTGTATCGAGTCTTGTATGTTTGTGTTTAGATCAGGGCATGAAAATCGAGAAAACATGTAATTTCGCATGAAATAGGTAATTTCGCATGAAATAGGTAATTTCGCATGAGATGACCTAGGTGTAATTCCGCACGAAATTACCATGTAATTCCGCACGAAATTAGATTTCATGTGAAGGTAATTTCGTTTGAGTCCTGTTCATGCGAAATTAGGTGTCTATAAATAGGGGCTCTGTAATTTTGTTTGAAGTAATTCGTTTATTTGTGTTTCCGGAGCCGAAGTGCTGCCGAAGTGTTGTCTTGCTGTAAAACTTTGTCAAATCATTCAGAAAGGCATTTAAAGTGAATATCTAGCTGAATCAAACTCGATATGTCTGTTTCCGCCTTTCATATTGAGTAGAACGCCTCTGAACGACTCGTTTCGGTCTTTAAAACGATCCTACACTTTCCACTTATACCCAACAGGGACTCTTTTCGGATTCTTATCGTTTTGATATTGCCTTGTTATCTCTGCATATCTGTCCCTAGTACTAGGAGGAGGAACAGCAATCTGCATATGTTGAACCTTCTTCATATAAGATTGAACATGGTCCTTGTATAAGGATAACTCCTCCTTATTACCACATGGTTCAAAGTATACTCCGTTGCTAAAATAATTTCTCCCATCATACTTTGCACATCGGGATCAAGCTTAGTCATAAAATCAGGACTCATTGAGTAATCTGAAGAGCAATTTGGCAAAGCCTCTTTACGCTATCTATTCAAAATGTACTGTTTTGGAAATTCCTTAATATCCAAAGTTCTCAAAACATAAAATATATGTCTACATAGCAAAACAAACTGCTCAAAACGTATGCATGAGCAAGTGCTAGTGCAATCAGACTTACGGTACATTACCTGAAAAAAATGCCGAAAACAATGTGTGTATAAAACGCCATGTAGACAATGTATGTATAAAACACTTAAACAACAAACAAAAAAATTTCGGGCAGAAAAGAATAAATGTTTAAAAATATAATTAACGCCATACTCAGATAACGCCAAATAAAATACGCGAAAAACGCCATTGTTTATCTCGAATAAGGATGCACAAGGCTGCTGGAAATCATTTATGTAGAACTTAACAAACCCATCGGCCTGATCTTTATAACGTTGATTTAAGCAATCCCGATTAGCTCAGCTTGAATGTCGTAAAAAATATTTTTTTTTTGTATATCTCAGCAGCTTGGCTCTCCAACACTTTATAATTACTTTTTAACTGGGAGCGTTTGTAACGAGATTCATGATCATTTTTCCGATGCTTGTGACGATGTCCTTCTATTGCAGTTTCATAATGAGTCATGAACTCAACAAGAGTAGATTTTGCATTGCACACTTGACCAAAAAATGGTTCACATTCTCCGACATAGATGTCGTACGCATAAGGCTTGTCAGTTCCTCAATTCTATAGTATGCATGGATCCAAGAATGCCTAAGTGCAAAATTATCAGAAAGCCAGTCATTATCATCAAATTTGAACTATTCAACAACCTCTTACCATCCTATTCAAACTCTTCGGGTGTAAGAATATCCGTCCACACAACACCACAAATACGTTCTTTGAAATTGGTGGAATTGCATAGCCTAACACCAAACTATATAAAACACGAAATCGCCATGGAATAAATACATTAGAAACAAAAAAACTAATATGAAAAACAGTTATGAATGGCAAAACGCCATATATCTTAAAACGCCAAACACATGAAAATAAGAGAATCAACCTTTAGGAAAATTTTATGCATCACGTGCCACATGCATAACCGATGCCTCGTTTCAACAAATACAATAGAAATAGCCTTCTTCATTGCTAGATCTTGGTCAGTGACAACAACTTTTGGTTGAGCATCGACAGCTTTTAGAAAAACTCTCAACAACCATATATACGTATCAGCAGTTTCAGACGCCAATAATGCAGCACCAAATGTAACATTGTTGTCACACCCTCAAATCCCACATGCGGAGTACTACCGCGAGGCGTGCGACTAGCCAGAATCTAGCCACTAATTATTATGAACCGTTTGCAATATTTGTAAATTGTTACAGTTAATACAATTATACAATTGGTGATTTAATTTAGAAATTTCCAAAAATGTATTTAATTTTGTAGTGGAAATAAAAGATAAACCCATTTCAGTTTGAAACCACAATTTAGATGAATTTACAAAACTTACAACTTACACACTCCCTCCGTTTGCATTGTCCGTTTGTAGTTGTACCTAAAAACCTGCAAGCATTAATAATGACTTCGGTGAGTACCCGGTTGATGGGTAGGATTGTATATATATGTGTAAACCGAGAAACGGGAACGCAGATTAAAGGCCAAAAGACTCGGATTATGAGTTATGACAAAAAGATGACAAAATTTCGCAAATAGAAATTGTGACAATTTTGTTCAACTATAACTATTTTGAGGTTGAAAGAGTTGAGGATTTTTATATAAATAATTAAACAACCAAAAATGAAGTTTTAACGTGTACCATAATGGGAATGTGAATTTTAAAATAAGAAACCCGGGTAATGGGATATAGGAGTAGGAATATTGCTCAGAAGGAAAACGATAGTAGTGATGAACTACGGTCAAAGTTAATGGATTTTAAATGCGTAAACAAATGATTTTATCAAACATAAAAAGGGTGCATTGACACCAAATATATATTTTAAGAATGAAATGCGTAAAATGGATTATCTCTGGGATCACTATAACATTCGGATTATAAACAGTGTAAAGGTCTACCAGACCAAAATGACCCTCGGGTCACGAATAGAAAGAAATGAACTATAGGGTCCACACCTTAAAGAGGTGGAAGCCTAAATGAATAGCTTACGAGGCTAAGTGAGAGAACCTACGGGTCACTTGAGTAAAGCGTGGGAACTGGTTATGATTCCCTCAGCGTGAGCTCACAGTAGTTATTCGTACAAGATGAGTGTGTGCAAAGAGCTGATAGAACAGTACATGCACTATCTATTTATAGTACAAATCTAACCACTGTGGCATCCTTGATGACGTCACCTAGACAGTGACATCTAATAGCTATAACAACCTCTAAACACTGATCTAGACAAACACTGTTACATTAATAAAGAAAGAGTAAACTAAGCACTATGAGGCAATCCACTGATGATGCTTTAAGTACGGATAAGTCTGAGCAATGCTTTCCTCTAAGGTTGATCAGGCCTTTAATTCCAGCAGTACTTTGTCTTCAACAACACTTTGACACTTGAAGTTGATTGGTCTTCAACAGTCTTTACAATCATCAGGGCTTTGGTGTAACAGTCTTTACAAAGCACTTGTCTTTAGGATCATCAGTTCTTAAGTGCCACTGCCATTGGAGGGAATTAGCTTCAAACACTGCTTATTGTGGATCAACTGTTGAGAACCAGTTTTGGCTTTAGTATCATCTGTTCTTCAAGGAATGATCACATGAGCCAACAGGTGATGATTGAATTATATATTTTAATACCCTATAGAAATACGTTATAAAAACCTAACAATTTACACCGGTGCAAACCCACACGTTCATACTACAATTTGTTAATCTTTGTTTATTTAAATAAAATTAATGCACTTCTTTTAATATATCAATTTAATGAACATACATTCTTACTTTATCTGACCTTCATATTTAATTTTCTTGTTACAAATTAAAAAGACGAATTTTTCTTAAAATGGTGTTGCTGACAAAAATAAAAATTGTGCGGTGAAATAATAATTAATTTTCACTATTGTCTCCATAAATAATTTACATGTTGATTACACAAATTTATATTAAAATCATTTCTTTGAATAAAATGTTATGATACAAAATTTAATAATATCTAAATTTAAATATTATTCAGTTAGTTAATGGAATGTTACTGTCTTGAAATTCAAAATACAATTATATTACATCTTTTACAACCCTTTGTTTTATTTTAGTAGATTAAAACAACCGTACTAATTAAATCATATATTGTAATACATCATCTAAATCCCTTTGGAAAATACGGTAAGAAAAAACCTAACAAATTACACTATTGCAAACCCGCTGGTTTGTATTACAATTTGTTAATCTTTGTTTTTTTAATTATTTATCAATCTTATGAATATACAATTTTACTTTGTCAGACTTTGATATTTAATTTTGTTGTTACAAATAGAAAAGACGAGTTTTTCTTAAAATGGTATTGCAGACAAAAAAAAACTGTGTAGTGAAAATAATAATTTTCACTATTATTTCAATAAATAATTTACAACTTTGATTACACAAATTTGAGTAAAAATCATTTTTGAAATAAAAATTTTTTGATAAACTTTTTTAATAATAATTAAGTTTAATATTACTTTATTAAATGGAATGTTATTGCCTTGAAATTCAAAGTATAATAATAATAATAATAATAATAATAATAATAATAACAATATAAAAATAATAATAATAATAATAATAATAATAATAATAATAATAATAGTAATAATAATAATAATAATAATAATAATAATAATAATAATAATAATAATAATAATATAGTACGATATGATACTATACGACGTAATATAATGTAACGTGATATGTCCTTAAAAGACTAGCTTCTGTGATTTATCCTTAAAAGACTAGCTTTTCTGTATTTAGCTTTTAAAACCCGTGAATGAGTCGCTAATTACAACCGTAGATGTAGGTTAGTTTAGAACCAACCATGTAAAATCACATGTCACTAGTATGAAATTCATATATTAGAGCGGTGAAAAGTTTTAATCATATATTTTATACATCTTTTCCAACCCACTATTCTAATTGAATAAATTAAAACAACGGCTCTGACTGAATCATATAATTTAATACATTTTTAAAAAACCCTTTGGGAAATACTGTTTTAAAAACGTAACAATTTACATCATCGGAAACTCAACAGTTTGTATTACAATTTGTTATTCTTAGTTTTTTTTTATTTTAATGTAATTCTTTAAAAAATCAATTAACAAAAATGTGCTTTATTTTATCTGACTTTCGTATTTAATTTTATTGTTACATAGGAAAAACAATTTTTTTTCTTAAAAGATTTTTCTTAAAATGGTGTTGCCGAGAAAAAAATGTGCGGTGAAATAATAATTAATTTTTAATTTTGTTTCAATAAACATTTTACAATTTAATTACACAAGTTTATGATACAAAATTTTAATCATAATTAAGTTTTAATACTAATTGATCAAATAATGTTAACTATTGTTTTGAAATTCAAAATTCTAATTTTAATTCTAATAACAATAATATTAACAATTATAATAATAATAATAATAATAATAATAATAATAATAATAATAATCTAATTATAATATAATATGATACAATATAATATAACCTAATGTATTAATAATAATAATAATAATAATAATAATAATGATAATAATAATAATAATAATCTAATGTATTATAGTACAATATCATGCTATGCGATCCAATATAATGTAACTTGATATCTTATCATGTCATATCATATCATACTTGATACTTCATGGGTGATTATACATATTCATAAAAAAAACTGGCTTATCTATACATAGTGTAGGTCCGTGTTTCGGGATCCAATCCGTGATTTTCATGATAATGTTCAAAGATGGAAGAGATAAGAGAGGATAAACATAACAAACTTTTGTATTAATCCGGTAGTAAACATTACAAGTCGGCCCGATTACATGGAAACCGAACTAATACCAAAGAAGTATACATCCAGGGAGAAATCAAGTGGTGATTTCTCCCGGTGAGGACTCAAACCTCCTATCACTCTCTAGCACACACTTGTGCTCTCACTCTTATGTTAAACAAGACAAGGTGTTGGTATTTATACCAAACACAGGTTGCACAGTCGAAGGATCAAGCTGACTGGTCGACAGATCTTCTGTCGACCATCCAGTCGAAAGACACATACATACCTCGAAGGATCACATATCCTTCGAGGTCCATCTTCATCCTTCGATGGTATCTTTCGAGCTCATCGAAGGATATTCATAATCCTTCGATGCCTTATCCTTTGACATCAACATATACAACCATAATTTGTCTAGCAAACACACACACGGTCAACCGAATAACCCTCTCGTTTGACCACTTCAAACGAGCGGGTCTATACACGTTCGATAGACCGTTTCACTAACTATTACAAATTCAGCGTAAAATAATAACTAATCTATTCGACAAGCATCGGACACAAAATCTGCATCAACAAATTCCCCCTTGTCCGTTGCTGTCGAATGCTGAAAATGCAACTGCAATCAATCTTCAGTCAAGTATTCATCTTCTCTGTGTTGACAAATTCCCCCTTGACCGATGATCCAGGTAAGTAGTATCTTGATGCTCATTGTATAATATTTCCCCCTCAGAGTGCGCGCATCCGTGTTGAGTGTTGTGCAATTTCCTCAAAGGACTCAATTGACCGATCTTCCGCTGATCTTCCAATACTCCAACCGGCATTTGATAAGGGTTCCATTCTTTAACAACTGCATCAAGTCTTGATCTTCAAGCATACTACATTGATAGAGATTTCTGGTGAACTGTTTTCTGTAAACCGTCTTTGTGGAATCGACCAAGTAATGCACTTTAATCTTCAGCATCAACACTCAGGAAAGTCAGCTAGACCAAGTGTATCCCTTGCAAGCTCAACCAAACGGCACGCTTAGTTGAACTACATCCAGATCTCATTGTCTCGCCTTTGTGAAGTCGACCACGTAATGCACTACGGATCTTCAGCATCAGTACCCAGGAAGTCAGCTTGACCAAGTACATCGTTTGCAAACTCAACGAATTGAGTTACCCCCAGATCCCTGTAAAATCCCAAAGAAACATCAAACCCAAAACCGAATCCTGCAGGTCTTCAGCCTTGAATCATCAACTTCCATAAAGATTCCCCAGGTCTTCAGTAAACAGCGCTTTGAAACAACTGTCGACTTTAGATACCTGTATGTTTCCGTGCAAAACCCTTCACGCTGGCTGGAGAATTAATTAAAATCCTCAAATATATGTCTGTGCAAAACATTCCACGCAGAACCCCCTTGTCTCACCAGAAAATAACAAACTCTACCACCTGTGATTGCGTTTAGAAATTTTACCGAAGAAATTCAACAAATGAAAATTTTTATCCCCCCATTTCTTTGGTAAAATCTCTAAACCTTAATAGATTCTTTCCACTTCAAAGAAACTGTCGTCAAATGTTCACCAATTCCCTCCACTGAGCGGAACTGTCATCAATCTTCATTGAATGTTCTCGGTTCCGAAAATTCACGAACATGACTTTCTTCTTTGCATAATCTAGTTGAATAAGAGCGTCCCCTGGTACCCCGTAGGATCGGACTAGTATCCCCCCAAAGATCAAAGACTTTGTGAACTCGTTAGGACCGGTATAGACGTTCCAGGTTCATACGTTCGTCTTCAAATGCGAGAATATGACAATAAACAAAATCCTTTCGAACATTTCCGAATAACCGGTAACAATCATAAATACTGATGCGCGGAAGCGAACATATCGTGTTGTTTTTGGCCCATAATAGTCGAGTTACCATTTTTGCCATTTGCATCGGTAACCGTGACTACCCCACAATTTTTCAAACATCAAGTTTTCATCATCTCTTGTTTTCATCATACCGCATCATCCCGCGCACTCCCGAATTCGTACGAATTTTTGACGTTGAAATTTCGAAGCGCGGTTCAAATCATCTTCGCGAACACCCGACCCCACTCTGCATCTAAAACCTTTGTTCCAATGGATCCCTTTTTTTTTTTTTTTTTTTTATCTTTGCCCAAAATTCACACCAAAAGGGCCCAATAGAGAAATCTAGCAAAATATAACTTTAGGCGCTAGATTTTCACTTTGATACACCTTGTGTGGACGCGACTCGGCTCGGTTCGACTCGGTTTTGACACGGTTAGGTCCGGCTCAAGCCCGACGTCACGACATTCCTCCGTCGTGCGCCCCAGAGTTCGACACGCGAAGCACGGAGCGCCACAAACCCATTCCCGTTTACACCTCACCATGACATCATCATTGTGATGTCATGGTGATATCACAAGCATTTGTCTTATGTTGAAATTGGTAAAAGTCTTATAATCAGAAATGATCTGGGCCGTGAATCCTTATTTGGGCCGTGAATACCAACAACAAACAACAAGTTCATTGGTTACTTTTGCGGTGCACAGCAATTATCCAAGCATCTTTCGAATACATATGATTTGTGAAAGTGGGCGGTGCAAAACTGACAACAAATATCTTTATCTTTCGAAACAACAACATGATAATGATCTTTCGATTTAGATCCTTCGATTTCGTTTGATGATCTTTCGACAGAATTTTCTGATCTTTCAAAGAATATCAAGGTGACCCTTCGGAAATCAACAAGAATGACCTTTCGAAAAGACAGATGATCTTTCGAATTCTTTTAGGGTGACCCTTCGTGAAAATAAATGATCTTTCACAGATTTTGAGACGTGACCCTTCGATGCATTTGGGGTTGAAGGATGATCCTTCGAAGATAGATCAATTGACCTTTCAAACAGTAGCCTGATCCTTCACTGATGTGAAATGACCTTTCGAACAGATAACTGATCCTTCGAAGTATGAAGATGTCCTTCGAAGTATGAAGATATCAAGAACTTCAAGAACACAGCTACTGGGTAAAATTTGCAGATTTGATGAAAACATTTGTACACGAATTTTGATGAAGAAAACTTGAACTTTTAGGAGAAAAACATAAAACCCAACACTCGTTTTATCACAGATCTGAATATTCGGGTTCAGATCTGAGTTTTTCTCATTTTCACCATTTTTACATCTTGAACAAAAACCCACAAAAATCACAGATCTAGAGCACATGTGACTTAGTAAACGGTTAGTTTTACTAAATCGGGCACCATGGCTCTGATACCAATTGTAGGTCCGTGTTTCGGGATCCAATCCGTGATTTTCATGATAATGTTCAAAGATGGAAGAGATAAGAGAGGATAAACATAACAAACTTTTCTATTAATCCGGTAGTAAACATTACAAGTCGGCCCGATTACATGGAAACCGAACTAATACCAAAGAAGTATACATCCAGGGAGAAATCAAGTGGTGATTTCTCCCGGTGAGGACTCAAACCTCCTATCACTCTCTAGCACACACTTGTGCTCTCACTCTTATGTTTTACAAGACAAGGTGTTGGTATTTATACCAAACACAGGTTGCACAGTCGAAGGATCAAGCTGACTGGTCGACAGATCTTCTGTCGACCATCCAGCTTTCGAAAGACACATACATACCTCGAAGGATCACATATCCTTCGAGGTCCATCTTTATCCTTCGATGGTATCTTTCGAGCTCATCGAAGGATATTCATAATCCTTCGATGCCTTATCCTTCGACATCAACATATACAACCATAATTTGTCTAGCAAACACACACACGGTCAACCGAATAACCCTCTCGTTTGACCACTTCAAACGAGCGGGTCTATACACGTTCGATAGACCGTTTCACTAACTATTACAAATTCAGCGTAAAATAATAACTAATCTATTCGACAAGCATCGGACACAAAATCTGCATCAACACATAGGTCTTAAACAACCTGAGTATGAGTCGCTAAGTGCAACTACACACATAGGTCAGTTTAGGCCAAAGGAACTAAAATCACATGCTATTTGTTCCAAAAACATATACTTGAGCGGTGAAAACTTTTATGTAAAGCGGTTCGAGTAACAAAAACAGTTAAACACCGCTATAGATTTTTTTCTTATTAATGGCTAAACATGCACACCATATGGATATGGATTGAACCCATGACCAGCGAGTACCCTAACCTTTATTTAATTCATCAACACCACCGGTCTATTCTCAAGTTAATTTAATTGATTAATGCAACGACGCTAATTATATTATATATTTTAATACATCTTTTAAAACCCTTTGGAAAACACAATTATATATAATCTAACAATTTACATGGGTGGAAACCTAGTGATTTATTATATTACATCTTTTACAACCCTTTATTTTATTTTAGTAGATTAAAACAACCGTACTAATTAAATCATATATTGTAATGCATCATCTAAATCCCTTTGGTAAATACGGTAAGAAAAAACCTAACAAATTACACTATTGCAAACCCGCTGGTTTGTATTAAAATTTGTTAATCTTGGTTTTTTTAATTATTTATCAATCTTATGAATATACAATTTTACTTTGTCAGACTTTCATATTTAATTTTGTTGTTACAAAGAGAAAAGACGAGTTTTTCTTAAAATGGTATTGCAGACAAAAAAAAAACTGTGTAGTGAAAATAATAATTAATTTTCACTATTATTTCAATAAGTAATTTACAACTTGATTACACAAAATTGAGTAAAAATCATTTTTGAAATAAAAATTTTGTGATAAACTTTTTAATAATAATTAAGTTTTATATTACTTCATTCAATGGAATGTTATTGTCTTGAAATTCAAAGTTATAATAATAATAATAATAATAATAATAATAATAATAATAATAATAATAATAATAATAATAATAATCTATACTATATTAATAAGCATATCCAAAGGACTTCTTAAGGTCATTGAAATTTCCTAAAAACACCCCTAAAGCATAATGTACAAGTCTTTTAAGCATCAAAAAACATCACTTTCCACTTATACCCTTCTACTAAAAAAAACACTGGATACACATTACATCGATTAGGGTTTCAGAAACGATTTCAAAACATTTCAAAACGCCCGCTTCCCTGCTTCTCTCTCTCTCTCTCTCTCTCTCTGACGATTCAGGAACGATTTCACTGGATCTGCTCCTCTCTCTGGTGATTCAGGAACGATTTCACCAGATCTATGAAGTTTCAACAGATCGATGAAGATTCTGACCTCCTGATAGGGTTAGAACAGATTTAGAGGAAAAGAAGCTAAAGAGAAAGATAATTTCACCAAATCTGTTACTATTATTCCTTCATACGTTTAACATAAATAGATATGCAAGTTACAATCATACCCCTTGCATAATAGAAAATAACAAAAATACCCTCAAACTAGAAATCAAAGTTTAGATACTAAAAACATAAATAAATAACGTAACAATACTCCCTCCTTAACCCACTTTTTGTCCTCAAAAAGTGATTCAAGGAACCTTGTCTTCATCCTCTTCCGTTGCTTGTTTTTCATCATCTACCACTTCAAGTATGTAGAGTTGTTTTTTCTTACACTTGTGCCCCGGAACGAACCTTTCGGTACACCAGAAACATTCCCCCTTTGCCCTTTTTTGCTCAAGTTCATCACTCGTCAAACGCCTCGATCTAAAGATTCCTGGTGTAGAACTTGATGGCTCGGCTGTTGGACTTGGCAGCAAGGGTAGTTTTGAACCATTAACGGGAGGTGTTATTTTGACATCTTCGGGTTGCAGCCCATCCTCCACAGCGTTGAAACGCTTCATCAAGCATGTGTTGTTCATAGTTTGAATTCTTGCTAACCCATACGCCTCACGTAGTGTTTGAGGCTTGAACATCTTTACCGGCCCTTTTATTTCCGGCTTCAAACCCTTCAAATATAGGCTAACAGCATAAGGTTCGCTAACGGTAACCTTGTTAAGCAAGCGATCAAAACCTGAATTATATTCTTGTAGACCCTTGGCGTTATCAGTAAGTTGAACGAGAGATGCAATCTCTTCCATAGGGTCTTCAAACATTGCATCAGAAAAACGGGCAGAGATCGAACGAACATAGTCCGCCCATGGGACCTCGGCAACCGTGGCGTTACGGGTCTTCAAGTAGGCACGGTGCCATTGGAGGGCATCACCTTCCAAGTGAACCGCAGCACAACGTAATTTCGAGTCATCAGGAGTGTCATCCATCGAAAAAAAATGTTCGCAGCGATAGACCCACCCCTCAACATCGTCCCCCGAAAATTTAGGGAAGTCGATCTTACCGATACGGAATGGTTTGGATGTTCGTGAGTCACCATCTGGGCCGGAGAAGGACCCGAAGGAACTGCCTGACGATTGAACTCCCTTGTCACGGACAGCCTTCAAGATTTCTTCCTGTTGCTTCGATGATTGCTCCTGTTGTTTCATCAAAGCGGCTAAGGCAGTTTGGATATCAGCGATCGCCTTATCGTGGGATTTGAGGGTGTTGTCGACTTCTTGGTTGCGGGTCATGGCGGCGGCGGCAAGGTGTTCCGATGAGGAATCGGAACGGCTCTGATACCCTTGATAGGGTTAGAACAGATTTAGAGGAAAAGAAGCTAAAGAGAAAGATAATTTCACCAAATCTGTTACTATTATTCCTTCATACGTTTAACATAAATAGATATGCAAGTTACAATCATACCCCTTGCATAATAGAAAATAACAAAAATACCCTCAAACTAGAAATCAAAGTTTAGATACTAAAAACATAAATAAATAACGTAACATCCTGGTTCTGTTTTCCGGCTTTTATTGGCATTTTGCAACATTCGTCAAGGGTAAGTGACACCGTTCTTTTGATTCTGAACACTATAATAATATATGTTTAGGTAGAAAAAATGAGATCTGGGTTTTATGTAAGGAGCAGGATGTGGATGCTGGTGATTGTGACATTGTTCAAGTCATTGAAAACAATGGAGATATTTTAAAGCTTTTGCGCCTCACACATGTAGGTGGAGGCTACAAATCAGTTTTTAAAGGTGGTGATAGGGTTGTGGAGATTCCAATTGATGAGTCACACAGGTTCATTTATCAGCTCCCAGCTGTTCGTTTAACGGATGAACAAGATGGTCGATTGAGAGGGTTTTGGTGAGTCAGACAGGTTCCTTTTAAAGCTTTTTCCCCTCACACATGTAGGAAAGAGAAGTAAAACGATTCATTGAAGATCCACATTTGTTTGTTTGTACATTCACAGAAGGTAAAGAAATTATATTTATTATGTCATAAAGCATTTTTTGTATGTTGCTGTATTATTATTATTATTCTGGTTTGTGACTTGTTTTGATACCAGGTGTGGGTTCTCAACCAAGTGATCTCAAGGTAACACTTTTTATACTGATTAATGTTAAAAATTTGATTTTTTTCTTAATATGAAAGAATTTAGGGCTTATATGAATCTATAAATTGGGTGTTACAACTGAAAGCATTTTGAGTAAAAAACCGGTGTTCATAGTGTATACATATGTATTACTGTTCATCAATCTTACAAATTCTTTTTTTGAACACTTTCAGGTAAAAGAGATATTCAGTTACACTCGGGACGAGTTAACTACCGAAGACATGTTAATAGACTGTCACACTGTTTTATAGTGACTAAGCGGATGATGGTTTTTGTTTGTTTTAGTTGACACAATGGTAAGGAAGAGGAGAACTGAAGGTCCCAGTGGTGGTGAAAGCTCTGAGCCCCAGGAAGGAAGTGGTGCTCAAAGACAACCAGCATAGCAGCAATAACATTAGCAGCAGTAGCAAGGTGGCTATCAAGGAAGAGGCTAGGGTGGTGGTTATCAAGGGCGAGGGCAGCAGGGTGGTTACTAAGGCGGACAGGGTGGTTACCAAGGCGGACACGGTGGCTATCAAGGCGGACACCGTGGCTACCAAGGTGGACAGCCTCAAGGGTGAAGAGGTTGGGCACAAAGGGGTGGACG
This sequence comes from Helianthus annuus, assembly GCF_002127325.2. Lineage (NCBI taxonomy): Eukaryota > Viridiplantae > Streptophyta > Magnoliopsida > Asterales > Asteraceae > Helianthus > Helianthus annuus. Next base: position 154,781,584 of record NC_035443.2, read on the forward strand.
CGGTGGTCGAGGTGGCGGTGATCCACAGCAGTATCCTCCAAGAGGAACTGCGCCACCTCAGCGACGTGGTGGGCCTGGACCTAGGACGCCCATTCCCGAGCTGTACCAAGCAACACAAGCTCCTCAACAGTCTGTGTCGACATTGCAGCCAGCGACACCTGGAACACCAGTTGAAGTGCATGCCGAGTCATTATCCACTAAGCAGATGGTGGATGAGTCAGCGGATCAGTTGCAGCAGCTATCAGTGCAGCAAGAAGAACCCAGCCAGTCTGTCACACATGCCTCCAGCAAACAAATCATTGAGGTTTCCTTTGCGTCCGAGAAAAGGTCGCATCAGAGAAAGTTGCATTGTCAAAGCTAACCACTTTTTTGCTGAGCTGCCTGATAAGGATCTACACCAATACGATGTAAGCCCTTGTCTTTGGTTCTTTGTTATTGCAAGTTTTATTGCTGTATTATAAGTTGTGCTCATTATTTTGAGTTGTATAGGTGACAATCAATCCTGAAATGACATCACGTGGTGTGAACCGAGCCGTAATGGCACAACTTGTGAATGAGTCGATTTCGGCTATGTTTCATTTTTAACAGACATAAAAGAAATTTAGTTTAACAGGAAACAGGTTGAATGGATTGAACGGTTCATAGTCGCCCAAGGTGTACTTTTAATGCATATAGCATCCTATTTAATTTATTTAATAAAAGCTATTGACAACATTTGTGTTGCCGTTAATAGGCACGATTTAGTCTAAGATTGAGTTTTTGAAAATTGTTTTGGATTAGTGACATCTTTAAATCACACCTTGATACTGGTGTCATTTGGATTATGATTTACTTTTATTTTATATTTTGTAGTTTTTATGTATCTGATAGACACATTGCAAGGAGGTGCTTCAAGAAGTTATCTATAATCTTTCTTAAGATAAAGGTATGCACCATATATATTTACTTGCTTTTTCATAGAGGGGGCAATCTTGACCCAAAGCCTTTCATGTGGGTCACCTTGGGTTGCTTTTTAAATTATATGGTTTGGTTTGGGTAAGATATTTTCACTCAATGGGTCAAAATGGGTCATTTAATATTCCATCTCATATATTTTCGAGTCAAAACGGGTCGACAACTTCAAAGAAATGGATCAACGTGGGTTGGTGTCTTAAAGAAACGGGACAAGTTTCGGATCGAAATGGGTTCGGTTCGGATTGAGTTTTGGGCGGCCGGGACGGGTTTCGGATCGGAACGTAGTTGGTTCGGATCGGATTTTGGGTCGGCACGGGTTTCCGTACGTGACGTGTTTCAAGCCGACATGAGTTTTCGCACGGGACGCGTTTCTAGTCGGACTGATTTTTTTGTTCCGACCCGAACCAAAACAACCCTTTTTGTAACTGACCCGTTTTGACCCGGACCCGTTCCGACCCGAACCAAAACAACCCTTTTTATACTATTCTTCCATTTTGTTTTTCATTTTTCGACAGAATTCTAAAAAGAAGGCATACTTGGAGAAAATATGTAGAACTTGAAATTCTACATATTAGTTAATGATATAATGAACTATACTAAACATTTGAAATTTTACTCACAGAATATTAGTCGGGTAGATTTTTATAGAATTATAGAACTCTATAAAATTATAGAACTCGAAAAAACCTAACGTCAAATATTTCTTTGTTTTAGTTAATATGATTTATAAATGCTAGACACTATTTTTTATAAGACTCCATGCACATCCTTGTCAAACCGTAGACCAAACTCTAATCTGAAAACTAGAGTTGTTTGTCAGAAAATATTTTGTTAATCAGTGTATTCTAATTTAGGATTAGTTTCATAGGGTTACAATTATCTGAATGCGGGAGTTGATTGTTATAATATAGATTGGAACTTTTGATTGGAAAATGTTTTGTCAATAAATGTGTTTTAATTTGCAATGACAGTTAGAAGATGGGAGTAGGGTTGAGTGCCTTCAAGCGTAATGGTGTTGGGCCAGACTTGATCATTTAGAATCTGCAGACGGTGACGATATATCAGAGTGGAATAACACGTGGTTGAAGCGATTTCTGGTGGACTATATGCTGCGAATGTCACACTATGACACTGTCACAAAGCTTGCTGAAAGCAGTAAGTTACAGGTATTTGGCAAACGTGTCTATGGTATTGTTTTTATGTTTCGAAGGTTCTGTTTCGAAGTAGATCAGAGTTGGGACCATAGAAGGTTCTGTTTCGAAGTAGATCTATATTTTAAAAGTTTGAGACTTTGTTGACATCGTGTCAGTTGATTATGTTCTTTCATTGAGTGGTACATGTAAAGATTTCATATAGAGGAACTATCTAGGTTCTAAAAGGAATTTGTTCCCCAACAACAAGCATGGTTAATATTGAGGAGTATTTACTGAAAGTGAGATTTTTATTTATGTTTTTGCTTGTTTCTTTTCTTTTGACAGGATCATGTTGATATTGAGATCTGTTTATGAAGCCAATAGCCCCTGCTCTAGCCTGGTATGCTGATAACAAGTCTAGGTTAAAGAAATTCATGGTACTTTATATAGTTATAACTTGTAATTGCTATTGACATAAGAAGGATGCAATATGTTTGTTATTTTGGTTTTTTCTTATGTACATTTTTGTTTGTATTATTGGTTAACTGAATACACTGGAGCTTGAATTTTCCAAAGTTTCATAAAATGTTACTACTTTATTATTTTCAGTGTTGAACAGTTGGTCTATACATGATGCCTGTAACCATTTTTTATTGAGTATGGCTGATTAATCTTTGTGGTCGAACATACTATTTGCATTTATTAGAATGCACATCTGGTGATGTGGTAGTCCATCAAGATTTGGTACCGGGTCCGCATGAAATATATGTTGAACAGGTCAAACGGGTTTGAGGTGAAATAGGTTGGGTTAGGCCGACCCATTAACACTTTTTGATCACGAAGATAGTTATTTTATTTATTTATTTTTTGTTTTTAACGGCAAACTAAAGCATTTGATGCTACATGTTAGGTTATTTTGACACTCCGTTTCACCTCTTTGTCACGTTTGACCCAACTTTTTTTTTTCTTTTAACAAATTTTACAATTTAAATTTCCCTTTTTAACAAATGGGTCAAGTTGAATATAACAAACACAAGGTATTAGTATGTGGAGTTTACATCACAAATGTTGTCTATCGGGAGGATTGATAAACTATCAGGAAAAGAGTACTCCTAAGAAAGTTCGGTCATCATGGACTTGCAAGATTCGGTTGTTAAAAAGGACAATGGGATACGGACTAATAAGAGTCCTAATCTTACTATCTTAGTCCCATACATTATTGCATAACGACGTTCTTTAACAGGTTAAATCCCCAACCTAAGTGATATGTTTCCCGCCGCATCGCGCGGGTAAACGACTAGTAATAATAATAATAATAATAATAATAATAATAATAATAATAATAATAATAATAATAATAATAACAATAACAATAATAATAATAATAATAGTAATAATAATAATATAGTACGATATGATACTATACGACGTAATATAATGTAACGTGATATATCCTTAAAAGACTAGCTTTGTGATATATCCTTAAATGACTAGCTTTTCTGTATTTAGCTTTTAAAACCCGTGAATGAGTCGCTAATTAGAACCGTAGACGTAGGTCAGTTTAGAACCAACCATGTAAAATCACATGTCACTAGTACGAAATTCATATATTAGAGCGTGAAAACTTTTAATCTTATATTTTAATACATCTTTTCCAACCCACTATTCTAACTTAATAGATTAAAACAACCGCTCTGACTAAATCATATAATTTAATACATTTTTTTAAAAACCCTTTGGGACATACTGTTTTAAAGAACGTAACAATTTACAGCATCGGAAACTCAACAGTTTGTATTACAATTTGTTATTCTTAGTTTTTTTTTAAATTTTAATGTAATTCTCTTAAAAATCAATTAACAAAAATGTGCTTTATTTTATCTGACTTTCGTATTTAATTTTATTGTTACATAGGAAAAACAATTTTTTTCTTAAAAGATTTTTCTTAAAATGGTGTTGCCGACAAAAAAAAAATGTGCGGTGAAATAATAATTAATTTTTAATTGTGTTTCAATAAACAATTTACAATTTAATTACACAAGTTTAGGATACAAAATTCTAATCATAATTAAGTTTTAATATTAATTGATCAAATAATGTTAACTATTGTTTTGAAATTCAAAATTCTAATTTTAATTCTAATTTAATATAGTATGATACAATATGATATAATCTAATATAATGTCATATAATAATACTATAGTAACAATAACAATAACAATAACAATAACAACAACAATTACAATAACAATAATGTAATACGATACGTTATGATACTATAAGATCAAATATGATGAAACTGGATATGTTATGATACAATGTTGTATCCTATCATGTAACACCACAATCAACGACAGAAATGTCAGAGGAGACAAAGACAATAATAATAAACTAATGTATCATAATATGACATAATATATTATAATGTAATGTGATAATATTGTTGGTACATTCATCTGTCGACTTCGTGTTATATCGAGTCTTGGATTGGTTGCGGATCTGATCAAGCATAATGTCAGCATATTCAATGATGACATCATAAATATGACATCATCATTGCATCTCCAAATGAAATACAAGGCACACAACAAAACAGATTTTAATTTCGTTTGAAAGATATGATGTTAATTTCGTTTGAATGCATGTATGTTAATTTCGTGTGAACATGGCATGAGCTAATTTCGTTTGAAGATATCATGTTATGGTTAAACGAAATTAGTTGGCTATATATAGGTGGTTCATGTTTTTCATTTGTAACATTTGTAACGGAGTTAGATAGTTGTAAGTGCAGTTCCTGCCGGGTAACAGTCGCTTATCAGTTCTGTGTCAACCAAAGCAGAAGTCCAAGTTAAAGTCAATGATAATGAAGATATCAATTGCTGAAGGCATTCTGGATGACTTTCTAGTGTTTCAGTTTATTGTATTGTTTTGTATCCCAGACAATGTGTTTTGTCCGGGTTTAGTCCCTAGCCTATATATATGTGTGTACTGTGTAGATTAGGGCAACCCTTTAGAGTGCTTGGTGCACCTCTCACAAGATTCCATCCATTCTCCATCACTGGGTGTATTCTAGAGAGAGAGGGAGACTATGTGTTAGTGAGAGAAAGCTAGGGTTTAGATCTTTGTGATCTAAACCAGCTTGTAGATGATGTATACTCCTTTGGTTTGTGTAATCTGTGATGATCGATTCAATAATAAAGAGATTCATCTTCTACATATTTCTATCTTTGGTGTTTATTTTGTTCTTCATGTCTTGAAATCAAGTGCAATGTTTGATGTTTGTCATCGATCCAGTGCTTTCACAGTTGTATCACTTACACGTAGAAACCGTTTCATGTACGAACCCTATGACACTGTATCATACGTAGGTATGTGTGGTCTTTATCACTAAAAGAAACTGGAGTTTTAGCGACGACATTTGTCGCCACTAATGACGCCCAAAATCATTTGTCGCTACTAAAACTAAAAAAACCAATTTTTTTTTTTGTTTTTCTGCTATTTTCTGTTTCTCAAATATAATTACCTACACCTTTTCGAGTTTTCCCGGAATATACAATATTTCAAGCACAAACATAACTATACATCAAGTTTAAAACATAAAAAGCTACAAACATACAAGTATCTTGTCAAATTAAGTTATAAGTATAAGAATACTTCGAGCATTATAAACTACCTAATCGAATACATCATTCGTCACCCATCCGTATTATCATCTTCGTTGCCTTTCTTGCCTTTCTCTCATGTACGGCCCCTGAGGGTGGGCTGGGAGGACCACCGGTCAGGACCCGATATTTTGATGGGAATGTTATATATATATATGACAATGCTAGACAGAAAACCCTCATTTAGGTAGAAAACTCTGGAAACCCAAATTTCCCCCCATTTTTACCCAACCTCCCGACATTTTTTTTTTTTTTTTGAAAAAAATTACACATGTAATATACATGCTTTAGAGTGTTTTGGGCCAAAAAAAAAAACAAAAAAGCGCCGAAGGGATTTTTTAAAAAAAATAAACAAATTTCAGTGCCTAACATGTGTTAGGCAAAAAAGACAGAAATTGCTGAAATTTTTTTTTTTAAATTATCCCTTCGGCGCTTTTTTGATTTTTTTGGCCCAAAAGTCTTAAAAACATGTATATTACATGTGTTATTTTTTTCAAAAAAAAATGTGGGGAGGTTGGGTTTTCTAAGGTTTTTTATATAGATAGGGTTTTCTATATAGCCCAACCCTACATATATATATATATATATATATATATATATATATATATATATATATATATGTAAAAAAGATAAATTAATAGGGTATACCCATAAAAACACCAAGATAGGCCAACTTACAAAACTATTTTTATAGTTTAGATTAGTTATTAGCCCATTGGAATTAGTTTTGGACCTTTAATGAGCCCAATACCCAATATCATTAAGGCCTAAGGGCACATTTTTTTAGCTCGAACAGGGTATATGAATTCTCCGGGCCGACCCTGCTAAACATTGGCCTTTCTTACCTTTCTCATGAAACACTACATATCTACTCAAATTACAAACAAATCAATAATATACATACCAGAGTTGCAGACATTGATTGTTGGTGGTGGGTCACCTTTGGTTGGTGTGGGTCGAACGTCGCATCGGTGGTCGAGAGCCGAGCTCGGACATTAATGATGTTTGGAGATGTGGAGGTGCCCGGAGGTGGTCGGAGATGCGGAGGTAGCTAGGGGCATCATATGGTTGCAGGTGGGAGGGTAATTGGGGGTTTTGTTGGAGGGAAACTGCGGGCGATTAAGGGTTTTGTTGGAGGAAAATAAATATTGGGGATGATGAAGGGTTTAGTTGGAGGAAAGGGTTGTGATAAAATGTCAGCCCTTAGATTCATCACATCATCAACTGCCAGAATCAACTAACGGAGCGGGCACGCAGATGTAAGCATTAGTGACGGCATATAAGATATCGCCACTAATACTCTTAATTCTTGTAATTCTTGTAGTGTACAGGCAAGAGATGGGCAAATCGGGTTTCTTGTAATCCCGGAACCGGTTTCTATCCGTACCAGGTTCTTGACTGAGTTTGAACCCGATTCTTCTAGGACCCGGTTCCAGTTAGTGTTAGTACCTGGTTTCAAACCAAAATTACCGGAACTGTTCCTAACCGGTCCGGGTATGTTGTAACTGGTTCCTCGATGGAACCTCCGAGTATCTTCTAGAAAAAGCTGCAATAAAGCTGCCGGAATCGATTCCTAACCGCTTTATATCCGTTGGAATCGATTAATTGCCATTAAAACTTTAAAATCGGTTTCAAGTATTTATAAGCATATCACCTTCAACCAAAACTTAGTCCCACTCAAATCGGTTTCAACCTTCAAGTTACACCTCAAAAATCGGTTAATGCATGCAACGATAAAGTGGTCATGGTTTTGGAAACCAAAAGAAACCCCCAAGTTTGGAAGCACTTTGATCTGTGCCTGATGTTTGATAGCCATGAAATGGCACGTTGCAAAGGTTTTGGGAAGCTCATGCAGGCTACGGCGAACTCGGCCCTTAAAAAACACACCAACCGTCATTGTCCGGTGACAAAGGTTGTGGCGAAGAAAAGTGAAGGCGGTGAATCATCCAGAACTAGCTCGAAGGTTTAGTGTGTTTATGTGATGTTGGTTTGAGTGTGTTTTATGTTAATCTTATGTTTAGTTATGATGTTTAGGTATGATGTTTGTTTTTAATTTTTGGTTTTAATGTCTGGTAGGTAGGTAATGTTTGGTTGTAATGTTTGGTTTTAAGATTTAATGTAATGTAATTGGTTTTATTTTAATCCTCCCGGTTCTTTGTGTTTATGGAGGAACCGGTTCCGGGTAGGAACCGGGTACGACCCTATTTGTTTTATAAAATGTGGAACCGGGTACGAACCTATGGGTTTTTGAACCTGGAATCGGTTCTTCTATACAGTGGGTAAGGGCTGGAACCGGTTTCTGGTTGAGTCTACCGGGTCGGGTTTGGAACCGGTTATTATGTCCATCTCTGGTACAGGCTGCAATAACCAACGCTATGGACTTTGGTTTGCAACCGGCCATAACCCATGACCCAACAGCCTTTCATTTTGACTCAAACAAAAATAAATGTTTGACCCAAAGAGGGTCCCACTGAAAGCAGCCTCTGTATCCTCATGAATAGTGGAAATGTGTACCTACATCCCACATTCCCTAGACCCTAGCAATTGCTTTGCTATTTGTGGTTTACTGGGTATGGTTGTTATTTTGACCCATATTACAAATATAATCATAAGCAAAAGACTAGGAATAAAGATCAGAGCATCAATAAAAAAATATTCTATTTGTTATCAATACATCTTACTAGTACCCAAATTAAAGTGAAAACAAAAATTAAAACATTATGATCAATCAACATGTTACAATTAGAACTCCAAGGTTGAATAATCAACACAGCAATCAACATGGTTGTTAAAGGCTCTTTTTGAATGAAGAAGTAAACTTCCATGTAACAACCAATATTCTGGTTAATGAGAAAACACCACCATAAAAAAAGTGGACCTAGAACACGTAAATGATAGATGCCTAGTTAATTAGGTGCATTTGCATAGAAATCACTATGCTCAGTGTGTGCAATCTTCGCCCTACATATTCTTGAGGCAATCGGGGTATGGACTTGAGCTCCTCTTCTCACTGACTTCACATGTCCACCTTAATAAAACAACATATACACATAAGAAACTGGTTTTTTAATACAAACAAACCAAATAAAAATAAGTTAAGTGGGTGAACTTACCTGCCAGGTAACATATCATTGCAAGTTCGGTTTTCCCTTGCAGCTGCATCATGGTAAAACCTGCGTGCATCCCTTGACCTAAGTTCAAAGCGACGCACCTTGTTTCATACGGCACCTTGTTTCAACAAAATTTATCTTCCCGTCATTGCAATTAAGAACCCAAACCCTGATCCTCCAGTTGGGCACGTCTGAGCCACTAGATGCATGTTTTGCAAACTTTGCCGGACAAGTTTGTTTGTTCCTCGATTACTGCCTTCAAATGGATGTGTGACAGAGTTTGTTTGTGCCTCAATTACTGCCATCAAAAGACTGCTCTCCATAATCATCAACAGAAATTTTCCAAATATTCACAACCTTTAGGATCGCTGTGCTTCGAGAGAGGGCGAAAAATTTGTGACAGGTGCACAAAAATTGCTGGAAATACATTTTAAATATCTTATTTTCATAGAAAGAACAGAAGAAGACTTTAACGGAAACAAATTAAAAGCCGAACATATTCAGTATTTATTTCAGGATGCCAATGGTGTCTCCCACCTTTTTTTCATCACTGCATTCAATCGTAAATTAAATTACGAGTAACCATCATAGAGCTTGAAAATTAATTTCATATCAGTAAGGAGAGGTGAAACAGTATAATAATAACATGGGGAAACAATATAATGGTAACAAATTAATTAAATTGTTTAGAACTAGAAGTTGTTTCTCTCTCATTTGTTTTACATATCAACCTTATCACCAAGTTAACATTTCATAAATTCATAATCGTGTTGCTTTATTTTCATAGGAGTCTGCTACTGACACCAACTTTGACCAATTTCAACACATAACTTAATTTTAACAAGTCTGGTTAAAATGATTAACTAGGTATGAAATAAAAGTGTATGTTAACATTTAAAATACATATTCAAAATCTAAAAAAACAATAAAACACAACGATTTGACCATACCTATGAAGAATCAACATGTTATGATCCGATCCACATAGGGAGATGAGAGATCGATGTATACAGTGAGCGGACTGATGGCTAACACACAATTCAAATATAATAAAACAACAAAAGGAAAACAACTTTCAGAGATGATCATTGTATAATCAAACAACAAAAGGAAAACAACTTACAAAAGCAGCGAATCAGATCTCTCGATCATCTTGCCCTGAGGTTATGTATTAGAGTAGGGGGCGGCGTCCGTATATGTAGTTGACAACGCTGGATAAACCCTAATCTGAATTTTAATTCCGAATTAAATAAAACAAATTAACGATCATAAATTTTGATAGAAGTAAGTAGACTTATGTAACACGTATGCCAGCCAATATAGGTTAAAAATCTATTACAATTTGAACAACAACCATATTATAAACCAACTGATTTGAAATTGTATTTAAAAGGGGTAGTGACGCATCTTGTGTAACATCCGTCAAAAACGGGGTCCTATAATTCCCGGCCTATTTTGTAACCGAATCCGAAACATAACTGTTGATGCATATTTGTGTGGATGCCGCTCGCCTCGGTTCGGCTCGGTTCGAGACCGATGTTGACGACGTTCCTCCATACTATCGTACGACCCGACATTCGAGATACGAGAACGAATGTTTATGGATCCTCTAGAAATTGTTTCTTACACTAATCATGATCATCAAGCTTCCAACACACAAGTTAGAGGTGAGTGGGCATGTGGGTGACCCACATATGCGGTGAATCATCAAAGGGCGGGGGGGGGGGGGGGGGGGGGTATTTGCATTTTATTTTTAATCTTGTTGCATATATAACTTTCATGAACTTTAATAATTTATATAAAAATTTCTATAAAGTTTCAAGGTCCAACATTTTAAAGTACAAATAACCCACCAAAATTATTAGTTTGTTGGTTGATCTGTTGAAAAATTTAGTTTAGGTACCGGGTTAAATAATAAACACTGCGTTTCACTTATATAAATCCACGACAAAAATTTTTTTCACACATGTTTTAACATCGAAATTATTAATCCAACTTTCCGGACTAAAAATTTTATTATTTCTGACACAGTTTCGGTACGTGTTTTGTTGTCAGGCAGTTTAACTTAACTGAATTAACTGCTTTTTTTTTTAAATCTTGTTATATATATATATATATATATATATATATATATATATATATATATATATATATAGGACAAAGATCCGTTAGGAACCACCCCTTATTGCGAGAACCGCGAGAACTAGTGTGAACACAAACAGTAATTCCTAAAAAAATCTAAAAAACACCCAAAAAATTTTTTTTTTATTTTTTTACTATTTTTTTTTGAAAAAATCGCTATATTTTGTTAATAAAAAAATAAAAAAAAATTTCAAAAAAAAAAAAAAAAAAAATTCGAGTAACAGTTATCCATGCACATGTGCATATGTGTCGTTTCTTTGTCAAATTCCGTAATTCATTACAAATAATAGTCAATTGCACTTTCATTTACACTACTACGTGTAATACACTATCTTTTACATTACCAATGTTAGAAATGCACATGTGCATCTATATGTATCAACAGGAAATAAGGTGTTTTGGTACACTACTTTTGTCTTTCATCTATCATTCCATCCATAATACACAAGCATGCACATGTGCATTTCTGTCATTTCTTTGACAAATTCCGTAATTCATTACATATATTAGACAATTGCACTTTCATTTACACTACCATATGTAATACACTACTTTTTACATTACCAATATTAGAAATGCACATGTGCATTATATGTATCAACATGAAATAAGGTGTTTTGGTACACCACTTTGAATACACTTTCCCTTTCATCTATCATACCATCCATAATACACTACCATTACCTCCTACCATCCATAATACAATACCATTACCTCCTACCATCCATAATACAATACCATTAACAATATTTTCACTTTATTACATGTATGTAAACACCATTTATACCATCCAATCAACATATTACATAAAAAATTGACAACTATAACCAAACCATCAACCACTAGATATAACTAACCAAAAAACATGTATATGGGTCTACTTCTCCATTCAAAATCACAAACTTTTTGTATCAAAACACGTTATATCATGGTTATACCTAATTATGCACATGTGCATTTTGAATATTGGTAATGTAAAAAGTAGTGTATTACTAATGGTATTGTAAATTAAAGTGCAATTGTCTATTCCTGATAATGTATTACCGAATTTGTTGAAGTAATGATACATATGCACATGTGCATGGATAACTGTTACTCGAAAAAAAAAAGTTTTTTTTTTTTTTTTTTGTTTTTTTTTATGGAACGAAATATAGCGATTTTTTGTTAAAAATATTAAAAAAAATAAAAAAAATTTTTTGAGTGCTTTTTTGATTTTTTTTAGATTTTATTTTGTGTTCACATTGGTTCTCGCGGTTCTCGCAATAAGGGTGGTTCTCGCATGAACCTTACCCTATATATATATATATATATATATATATATATATATATATATATATATAACTTTCATGAACTTTGATAATTTATATAAAATTTTCTATAAGGTTTCAAGGTCCAACATTTTAAAGTAAAAATAACCCACCAAAATTATTAGTTCGTTGGTTGATCCGGTGAAAAATTTAGTTTAGCTCTTGTACCAGGTTAAGTACTAAACACTGCATTTTACTTATATAAATCCATGACAAAAATTGTTTTCGCACATGTTTTAACTTCCAAATTATTAATCAAACTTTCCGGACTAAAAATTTTATTATTTCTGTCACAGTTCCGGTACCTGCTTCACACAATAAGATTTAAGTGCGGATTTTGTGTCGTTTTTAATACCCGTTATATTATTTATGACAAATAATATTTATTTTAGGTTTTTCAGACAGTTACTGTTTCGTTCTGCGGAATGTTGTACACTTCCGCATGATTACTGTATTTTTCTGCGGACTTGGACAGTTTGGTTTTTAAATGGAATTTTCTACATAGTATAATTAGACGAAGTTTTTATGGAATGTTTGTGCAGACATATCTTTATGTCTCGTTTTTAGACTGTACTAGGATATAGTTTCTAATTGTAACGGATTTGTTATCATAATAAGCTATGGTTTTTCTAGTTGTTCGGGTTGTACGGAATTACCGGAATTTTGCGGAATGTCAGAGAGTCAGTCTTGGTCATATATTATATATTCGATGACAAAAGATTGATTATGTTGGTGCACTTGTGTCTGTACTTTGTCTGTATTCTGTATCGTGTCGATATTAAACGATGTCAGTTGTTAAACTTGTAAGTTTGACCAAGTCAACCATCCTCCTGGTTTGACTTGGCCAAACAGTCAACAATAAGTATGTAAGTTTGTTTGCTTCGAAGGATGTGATCGAAGGATGGTTTATATCCTTCGATCACCTCGAAAGACAACCTTCGATGGATACAGATGGACCTCGAAGGATACATCATCCTTCGAGGTATGTATGGATCCTTCGGTATGATTCTGGTCGATAGATGATCCTTCGACCTGACTATCTTATCCTTCAAAGCATGCAATCTGTGTTGGGTATATATACCCATGCAGTGTGTTCAAGACACAGATAGAGAGACACACAGACTAGATAGATGCACACAGAGAGATAGAAAGATATTGAGAGCATTCTGTCCAGGAACACACACACACACTAGAGGGTTTGCAAAACTGATTTGTAAACATTGTGCTTGTAACCGGAACCTTTCATTCGCATTAATACAAGTGGTGTTAATCGGTGAATCTTTGTGTGTTTGTGTTTATGCTTGTCTCAACTCGGTTTACATACTAGCTTGGATTCCGCACTCGCTAGTGTGTTAATATAACAAGGTTAAGGTTTAACCTCATCCTCCGCGAGGGACCTACAAGTGGTATCAGAGCTAAGGCTCTTTTCCTTGTTAAAAACCGGGTTTGTTCAAGTCTTGGTGTGTTTGGACACTTGGTTTAGCTCCGGTTTTTAGTGATTTTCTGGGATTTCTTAACATAAAAACGTGTTCTTAACTAACCGGGTGTGTTAAAAAGCGGGTTGGGTAACTTACAACTTGTTTTTACGAAATTTGGTGATTTCCGGCCAAATTCCGGTGTGTTCCGGTGACCGGACTTTCTGGATAAGATTTGCCATTTTGGGCATATTTTATTTGAAGATCAAAGTTGGTGAAAAGTTGAGGTCAGAACATCCTTTCTGCCGAAAGTTGGTTCACCAACCAATCACCTTTCTCACCAACCTGTCACCTTTTCGTCAGTTGTGTCAGAAGCGATCGAAGGATATCTTTCGATATCGAACGATCATCTTTCGATCAAGGAAGGCTCGATAGATAATCATCTTTCGACCCATCCTTCGAAGTCAGAGACCTATCCTTCGATCCAGGGAATCTATTCGAAGGATAGTTATTCGAAAGATAAGGATCTTTCAAATTGTGAATCTTTCGAAATAATTATTCGAAAGATAAGGATCTTTCAAATTGTGAATCTTTCGAAATAATTGCTCGAAAGATAAGGATCTTTCAAATTGTGAATCTTTCGAAATAGTTATTCGAAAGATAAGGATCTGTCAGATTGTGAATCTTTCAAAGTCTTTCGAAGTCTTTGTTCGAAACTCAACAGTGATCTTTCGAACACTGTTGATCATTCGAACAAGTCTTGATCCTTCGAACAAGTCTTGATCTTTCTATTCTTGTCTGTTTGAATTTAACAGTTTGTGTTTGTGAAGGTTTCCAATTAGTATCTCATCAAAATGAGTTGTACAAGTCCTTGGGACTGGAGTATTGACTCACAATCTAGTCAAGAGCTAACCTCTGCTGCAGCTTGGGCGAAAAGTATGTTTCCACCGCCCTCAATCAGTCCAAGTCAATGGGCATTAGTATCCAATCAAAGTCAAAGCATTCAAAATCTTTTGATTAGTGAAAGCGAAACAAGCAGCAACAATCGTCCACCAAAGTTGAACCATATGAACGACTTTCCATCATGGAAAAACCGTTTTCACACGTATGTTCAAGGGCAGAGCACCGATCTTTGGACATGTTTCATCAATGCATTTAATGCTAATCTTGAGGTTGCGGCGTCCACTTCAGAAGGTTATGCTAACATGCTGGAAAATGACAAGAAGGCTTATGAATTGGAGAAAAAGGCCTTTGCTACACTTACACAAGCACTCAACAAAGATATCTATCATCAGTTCTCCTACTGCAAGACCACGAAAACATTGTGGGATGCCTTAGTTGCTAGAGGAGAAGGCAATGCAGCTACTCGAAAGTCTCGTCATGATTTGTTGAAGAAAGAGTTTGAATCGTTTCAATTTTTGGAAAACGAAACTCTAAATGATATGACAACACGGTTCTATCATCTGATTAGTGAAATGAGTGCTTATGGGGTTGTATCTACTCAACAAGACATGGTGAATAGGTTTGCTGACGCCTTACCTCCAAAATGGAGTTCTTTTATTGAGTTGTTGAAGCACACTGGAACTCTAGACACGGTTAACATCTATGAGTTCATTCAGAAGCTGGAACATAAAAATGATGAAGAAATCAGGAAAGCAAAGCGAGCTCCCGCTCCTCAAAATACAGAAATGTACCTTCCAGGCTTCGATGTTTTGGCAAAATCCGCTGCAGCTCAGCAACCTAAACTGCAAACTGCATTTGTGTCCAACACAAGTTCTCTTCCGTTTCCTCAATCAACTGCTGCTCCGGCTTTTGATCCAAGGTCTTATATTCCCGTCCCAACACAGCCACAAGTCCAACCACCACAACAACAACAGCAGGCTCATTATACAAACAATCCTCAATCTCAAAACCCTAACACAATCCGAGTCGATAATTCAAATCTTTCACACCTCAGCATTGAAGTTGCTAAGGAGCATATGGAAATTATCAATACAGTGGTCAGTGCTTACTGTGGTTTGGTAGCAGGTCAGCTTGGAAACATCAACATGACCAATGAAGACTATCAACAGATCGACAAGGAAGAAATGGAGTTGATGGATATCAAATGGGCTTTTGCTAGTGCAGTGAGAAGGGCAAAAGATTTCATGGCTCGAACTGGAAGAACTTCGTTGGAAGGAAAGAAAGATACGAAGTATGGGTTTGATATTAACGCCGTTACATGCTTCAATTGTGGTAATAAAGGGCACTTCAAACGTGAGTGCACTCGACCAACAAAACAAGGCAATCACAACCCTTTCAGAAACCAGACGAGTACTACAAATGTGAATGCCCAGCAAGAAAACCGTGAGAGGAGGATTGTGGCAGTGAATAACAATCAGGGCCAGTCTGGAACTTCAAATCCCAATCGGGCTTTGGCTGTTCAAGCTGATGAGGGATGTGACTGGTCTGTGCAGTTTGGTGAAGGTGATCAGGGAAGTGGAACAGCTTGTTATGCAAAGATCATCGAGCATGTTCATAAAGAAGAGATCTCTGAAAGTGATGACAGTTCTGGTTATTCTGGAAGTTCTGATGAAGAAGGCTCTGTTTCTGGGGATAATCAATCATAGTCTGATGTGAAGGAGGAAGCAGGTTCTGGTGTTGAGGATTTATTGAATGAAGCTGATGATCTCATATGTCAGAAATCAATTCTGATCAAGAAGGCTGCTACTACATCCAGGGAAATGGAAAAGTTCTTTTCTGAAGACGGATCTTTTTCTTTTCAAACTGCTTTTATGACAAATGTGCCAGCCTCTTCGAGTCAGGTAAATTCTGAACCTCCTGCTCCTAGTGTTTGTGAATCATGTGCTGAAATGAAACTTGAACTAGAAAAGCTTCATAGTTATAATCAAAATTTGGTTATTGAACTTTCCAAATGCAAAGAGGCAAATATGGCTTTAACTCGGAACGAAAAAGATTTTAAATTAGTAATTGAAACATTAAAGAAAAATGTGTCCGAAGTGAACAAAGTAGTTTACCACAAGCAAGTAAGTATAAATGAATACATTAACATTGTGGAAGAAACTAAGAAGCAATTAGCCATTGCCCAATGCGAGCATGATGCGATCAAACAAAAATTGGAGAGTTATTCTAACTCCCAATTTGTGCTTGATCACATCATCGATGTTCAACAACCGAAGGGAAATCAGAAAGGCATAGGGTATAAGAAATGTCCGCCCCCTTTGATGAACAATTATACCAAGATGCCTGATGAGGAGGAAATGCCTCGGTATGAACCCAGTGTGCCTCTTGATGTTGAGGAATTTGCTACTGGCCTAGGGTTCAAATCGGACAATTCTTCAAACACATCCTCTAAGCAACAAGAAACTTCATCATCCATGAAGCAAAGTCCTCCAATTATCGAGGACTATGAGACATCGGATGATGAATCAGAAGTGGATGTAAGTGATCAGAATAAATCACTTAACAAGATGAAAGGAGTAGTTATTCCACGAGAGAATCACATTCTATGTGATCCTGATACTCCTGATGTCTCATCTGTTAAGAAACAAGTGATTGATTCTATCAAAGTTGATAAGACATGTGTGTCTACTGTTAAAAGCAGTAATGTGTTGTATACATTGGTTGGAGATAATAAAATCTACTCAGATCACGTTTTTCCAATTAAAAATGTAAATCAATCTTTGATTGATAAAGTATTTGAAGACAACACAAGCAAATTTTTGGGAAAAACACTTCCGGGAATTGTTGTAACACAATGTGATCCAATTCCTAAGGCTGAGATTAGAAAACAGTTTGGCAATCAAAAATCTTCAACCACTCAACAACCTAGTGCTTCTAATGGTAAACAACCAGTCAAACGAGCTCAAAAGCATAAAGTCTCTCAGATGAAGTCTGAAACAAAAGGAGCTCGATTTCAAAAGAAAGCAAAAGATGTCAAGTTCGTGTCATCCAAGGGTACTGATAAGATTGAAACTTTTGAGAACAAATCTAACACTGATTTTGTAAAACAAGTCACAATCTTAAAACGTAACAGTGATAACAATTACACTCAACGCACAAATGGGTGTGATGAAAAGGCTAGTACCTTGGGTTCCACGAGTTCGACATCTTGTGGTCAATCAAGTTCCCCTAAATTTGTTGAAAGGAGAACATGTTTTAAATGTGGAGAAATTGGGCACATCATCAAAAACTGCCCAAATGCTCCAAAGAATAAATTTGTTGAGAAAGCTCCACCTGAAACAGTTCATCCTCAACGTCGGTCAGTTTCACCTAAACATGATAAACGAACTGTAAAAGAACAAGAAACTAAACAACGACGTAAGAACATGAAAACTGTTGAAAAAGCTTTAAAATCTGAAGTTAAAGCAGTTCAAAGGGAACCAAGTGTGTCACAACCTGTAAAACCAGAATCTTCAAAAACTGGTAGGCAAAAACGAACTTGGTTACCTAAGGCGGGTGACAATTCAGGGGGAGCAGTTGTTCTTGAAAACCATCAAGAGATTGATATCACGTTTCGTGATGCTCAGGGACGACCCAAGACCACTAAGGCTTGGGTCCCCATTCTCAACTGATGTTTTTAAATGACATGTGCAGGATGTTCTAGGAGGAACTATTAACAGTCACTGGATTGTTGATAGTGGAGCATCCAGGCACATGACTGGCGACTTACGGCTCCTATACGACGTGAGAAACATTAGAGGAGGGTATGTTGCATTTGTGGGAGACAAAGAAGGATTCATCACTGGAGAGGGAAGTATCTCCAATGATGGTGTGCTTCGATAAGATCAATTATGTTAAGCAAATTGATCATAATCTTCTCAGTGTGTCGCAAATTTGCGATAAAAAATTCTCCGTGCATTTTGATGATGCCGGCTGCTATGTGCTGAAACCTGGATTCAAAATTCCACAAGAATGGATTCTCTTATCGGCTCCGAGAGTTAATGATCTTTATATTCTCGACATGAGCCAAGCGATTACAACATCTGCACAAGTCACTTGTTTTGTCTCAAAAGCCACGGAAAAGGAGTCTATATCTTGGCACAGAAGAATGGGACACATTCACTTGAGAAAGATGAACCATTTGGTGAAAAATAATCTTGTGAATGGTGTGCCTGTGAGAAGTTTTCATTTACAAGATATCTGTGTCTCGTGCCAAAAAGGGAAGCAAACAAAGAAGTCTCACCCTTTGAAGAAAATCAACACTGTCAGCATGCCTCTCGAACGTCTTCATATGGATCTTTTTGGACCTATGAAGCACAAGACAACATTCGGAGATGCTTATTGTCTAGTTGTTACTGATGATTATTCTAGATTTTCTTGGGTATCCTTCATGGCACACAAGAGTCAAACTCCTGGCATCCTCAAGGATCTTCTTACAATGTTGGAGAATCTCTATTCGTTTAAAGTGAAGAGGATCCGAAGCGACAATCGAACCGAATTCAAGAATCAAGTTATGGATGAGTTTTGTACTTCTAAAGGAATTCTTCATGAGTACAGTTCTCGTTATACTCCACAACAAAATGGTGTCGCGGAGAGGAAGAATCGGACGATTATCGAAACTGCAAGAACAATGTTAGTAGAGTCGGAACTCCCTATTCAATTCTGGGGGGAGGCTGTATCAGCTGCATGCTACACGTTAAACAGAGTTCTTACAGTAAAGAGACATGGCAAAACTTGCTTCAAACTCCTTCAGAAAAGGAAACCGGATCTTTCTTACCTAGAACCGTTTGGTGCTCCATGTACTATGATTGAGCCGGATGGAAAGTTTGGAGCAAAAGCTATCGAGGGTTTCTTCCTTGGATATGCTACTCCGAATTTTCGTGTTTGGAATCTAGCTACCAATAAGATTGAGCTATGGAGTGAAGTGAGGGTTCAAAGGTACACGAGTCCTGTTAGGGCTCCGGGTGATCCGTGGATGTTCGATTATGATGGGCTATTTGACTCCTTCAATCTGCCAACCTTTGACGAAGAATCAGCAGCGGCTAGGATGTTGTTGGAAAGTGACAACGCTGCTGTCTCGCCTTTGGTTAGACCTATTGTTGTTGACCCCCAAGCTTCTTCGTCTGTCAACAATATGGTTCACAATGAGGTTTATGAAGATGCTGCTGATTATAATGAATCTTCTGAAGATGATGAATATCATGATGCAGCTGAAGGATCTTCGGCTCCAGTTGCTCCTGTTCAAGGTGCCTCTGTTGATACACCTCATATGCAGAATGTAGACACTGCTGAAGGGAATGCATCCACCTCTACTCACATTCCTGGTGTGGAGTTGGTTGTTGATCTTAATCTTACCAATTTGGGTATCAATGCACGTGTGCCAGAAAATCCTGAAATGAGGATTCATGATACCCACCCCCAGCAGAATATTATAGGAGATGTCCATCGCGGTGTGCAGACGCGTAATCAGCTGAGAAACAACCGGAATGCTGGTTTGTATTCAGCTATAAGAGAATCTGGTCAACAAAATGACTGGTCCTTCGCGTGTTACGTGTCACAAGAAGAACCAAAATCGTGGAAAGAAGCGTTGAAAGACAGTGCTTGGGTTGAAGCCATGCAGGAAGAATTGCAGCAATTTCAAAAGCTTGGTGTTTGGAAGCTTGTTGAAAAACCTGAGAACTACAAGAAAATTGGCACTCGATGGGTTTTCAAATGCAAGAAAGACGACCGTGGAGTGGTTATTCGGAACAAAGCACGTTTAGTCGTTCAAGGTTTTCGTCAGATAGAAGGGATCGACTACAACGAAGTCTATGCACCTGTTGCACGTCTGGAAGCAATTCGGATCTTTCTGGCTTATGCCTCATTCAAAGGATTCAAGGTTTACCAGATGGACGTCAAAAGTGCATTCTTACATGGTGTGGTTGAAGAAGAGGTGTACGTCGAACAGCCTCCAGGTTTTGAAGATCCTATCCATCCCGATCGGGTTTGGTTGCTCAACAAAGCTCTCTATGGTCTTCATCAAGCGCCACGAGCTTGGTATGCAACCTTATCCACCTATCTGCTGGAAAACGGTTTTCGAAGAGGTCTTATCGATTGTACTCTTTTCATCAAAGAACAAGATGGAGATCTTCTTCTGGTACAGGTATATGTTGATGATATTATTTTTGGTTCTACTAATGATGTTTTGTGTAGGAATTTCGAGCGCATTATGCAGGATAAATTCGAGATGAGTGCTATGGGGGAGATGACCTTCTTCTTGGGCCTACAAGTGCAACAAACTGAGTCTGGGATTTTCATCCATCAGACTAAATATGTTGGTGACATCTTGAGCCGGTTCCAGATGTCCGATGCAACGCCCATTGGTACCCCACTGCCACAAAATCACGTAATTACTCCAGACTTGAAGGGTGAAGCTGTTAGCCCCTCGTACTACCGCGCAATGATCGGATCTCTTATGTACCTCACAGCATCAAGGCTAGACATAATGTACCCAACGTGCCTGCTTGCCAGATATCAAGTCAACCCGAAGGCCTCACATCTTGCAGCTGTAAAAAGGATTTTTCGTTATTTGAAGGGTTACCCTAACACCGGTCTATGGTACCCTAGGGATAATAACTTTGACTTGATCGCATTCAGTGATTCTGATCATGGCGGATGCAAAATCGACGGCAAATCCACAACGGCTGGATGTTAGTTTTTAGGAAATCGCCTAGTCACATGGCAGTGCAAGAAGCAGACTTGTGTCGCTACATCAACATGCGAAGCTGAATACATTGCTGCCTCAAGTTGTTGCTCTCAAGTTCTTTGGATCCAACAACAACTGCGGGACTACGGTTTTGAATTCCTAACTACTCCTATTTACGTTGATAATTCTGCTGCATTACAAATCACTAGAAATCCTGTGCAGCACTCAAAGACCAAACACATCGAAATCAAATATCACTTCATACGTGATTGCTTTGAGAAAAGGCTAATCGATGTTGTTAAGGTCCACACCGATGACCAACGTGCCGACCTTTTTACCAAAGCATTTGACAAATCAAGATTTGACTTTTTATTATTGGTAAACGGCATTAAGGTCAAGCAAGAGTAAACCAACATCGGAAAATATCATTTTTGTAAATACCTTTGTGTTTTAAATTTGTCTTAGTTTATTGATTTTAGGGGGAGTAAATCCAAAATCGGAAAATACAAAAACATCGAAAAATTTCAAAAACACAAAAACAATAGAAAAACAAAAATGAGTTTCCTGGCGAGCAAAAGAGAAAATGATAGTACATCAGTGGTCTATCCAAACCTCTTTAAACCTTAAATGAAAAACGATAAGCAGCTCTATATAAGATGTATCGGTAGGCTCACAATCATTTTAAAGTGTGCAGGGTGATATAAACTTAAATCGACTGAAGACCGGGTGGGAACCATTCATTGGCATATGGTCTTAGTACCGAAATTTCGTTTGAAAGATTGCCGAGGTTCTGAGATATTCGGTCTTTATGCTGCTTATCATCTGGGTATCATGGTTGTATCTTTTACCGAAAAATAACGGGGACGCAAGTCTAGATCTTCCATGATACTATACATACGTGTACATATTACATACTGCATTCGACCTCAATAAGTGATAAACAATCACATGTCCAAACAAATAAGTGATAAAATATCACATTTATCCGGGAGTCAAGTTTGTCTCTCTGCTGTACGGAAGTACTGACCTGTTCACGGACTTGCTCCTGTGCCTTCATGCATATGAAAATCAAGTTCCTCATCAATAAGTGATTATATCACATAGGGCTTGTTTTCAAATCAAAATAAGTGAGTATCTCACAGCTTAGCTTATACGGTCAAACAGATGATAATCGGTATACTCACCGGTAAGATGAACCCTCGTGCATACCTTGATACGGGAATGTGTCGTGATGTGGATAAACACCGGTCGGTAAGTATAAATCATACCTTAACGTATCCCCTCGCCATGATTACATCTGATAAGTTGAGCTTAAGTGGACAACTATACCGATAATTGTTATAGGATGCTTATCTTAATGTTAACTAACTGAACAACAAGAGTGTTTTGGCATGACCGTACACTGATATGATTCTCTTACTTTCGAAACTCGCAAAAAGAATGTCTGTATATATTTATTTACTGTTTAACTTCTATTGTTTTATTTTTAAACAGTTTCGTCGTTTGGTGCATATCAGCACGACATTAGCGGTGATGTCGTTTGATAACACTCAAAGGATATTAAAATTGTTGTTTTTTAATTTATTCAAAAATTACCAAAAATATTTTAGGTGAGTTTTAATATAAACTTTATAAAAGCCAAAAAGATTTTATTTCTAGTTTATTTTCGATCGTACGATGTTGGAACTCGAGTCTTCGTTACCTGAAACCTGAACGAAAACCGAATTGACTAAATCTTCATAAACGGTCGAAATTTGCAAGCTTTGAAAGTTAAATCTAAAATTGAGAAATTTATTAAACTTTCAAACTGTCGGACGGTGTTTGATTGTGACATGGTCATTCGTGTGTCATTTGTTTATACTAACTATTCCAAGCAGTTGTTCTCATTACGCGTTTAGATTTCTTGCATGTGCAGATTCTAAAGGCTAGGAGAACATGGTCGATGACGAGCTTCGGAATGAAGACACGACGTAAAGGCACTCAAAAGATGAAGATGAACGAGTTGCCGCGGACCATCATCAACACCACAAGGATCTTAAGCTTTGAAGATCAATTCATTCACGAGCATAACTCAAGGGGGAGCTTATGTTAAGGGGGAGTTTGTCAACACACTTCCTACATGATACGGGGAGTTTGTTGATACACTTTTTGCTTATAAGACGTGAAGACTTTGAATATACAATTTTACTTTGTCAGACTTTCATATTTAATTTTGTTGTTACAAAGAGAAAAGACGAGTTTTTCTTAAAATGGTATTGCAGACAAAAAAAAAACGGTGTAGTGAAAATAATAATTAATTTTCACTATTATTTCAATAAGTAATTTACAACTTGATTACACAAAATTGAGTAAAAATCATTTTTGAAATAAAAATTTTGTGATAAACTTTTTAATAATAATTAAGTTTTATATTACTTCATTAAATGGAATGTTATTGTCTTGAAATTCAAAGTTATAATAATAATAATAATAATAATAATAATAATAATAATAATAATAATAATAATAATAATAATAATAATCTATACTATATTAATAAGCATATCCAAAGGACTTCTTAAGGTCATTGAAATTTCCTAAAAACACCCCTAAAGCATAATGTACAAGTCTTTTAAGCATCAAAAAACATCACTTTCCACTTATACCCTTCTACTAAAAAAAACACTGGATACACATTACATCGATTAGGGTTTCAGAAACGATTTCAAAACATTTCAAAACGCCCGCTTCCCTGCTTCTCTCTCTCTCTCTCTCTCTCTCTCTCTCTGACGATTCAGGAACGATTTCACTGGATCTGCTCCTCTCTCTGGTGATTCAGGAACGATTTCACCAGATCTATGAAGTTTCAACAGATCGATGAAGATTCTGACCTCCTGGTTCTGTTTTCCGGCTTTTATTGGCATTTTGCAACATTCGTCAAGGGTAAGTGACACCGTTCTTTTGATTCTGAACACTATAATAATATATGTTTAGGTAGAAAAAATGAGATCTGGGTTTTATGTAAGGAGCAGGATGTGGATGCTGGTGATTGTGACATTGTTCAAGTCATTGAAAACAATGGAGATATTTTAAAGCTTTTGCGCCTCACACATGTAGGTGGAGGCTACAAATCAGTTTTTAAAGGTGGTGATAGGGTTGTGGAGATTCCAATTGATGAGTCACACGGGTTCATTTATCAGCTCCCAGCTGTTCGTTTAACGGATGAACAAGATGGTCGATTGAGAGGGTTTTGGTGAGTCACACAGGTTCCTTTTAAAGCTTTTTCCCCTCACACATGTAGGATAGAGAAGTAAAACGATTCATTGAAGATCCACATTTGTTTGTTTGTACATTCACAGAAGGTAAAGAAATTATATTTATTATGTCATAAAGCATTTTTTGTATGTTGCTATATTATTATTATTATTCTGGTTTGTGACTTGTTTTGATACCAGGTGTGGGTTCTCAACCAAGTGATCTCAAGGTAACACTTTTTATACTGATTAATGTTAAAAATTTGATTTTTTTTCTTAATATGAAAGAATTTAGGGCTTATATGAATCTATAAATTGGGTGTTACAACTGAAAGCATTTTGAGTAAAAAACCGGTGTTCATAGTGTATACATATGTATTACTGTTCATCAATCTTACAAATTCTTTTTTTGAACACTTTCAGGTAAAAGAGATATTCAGTTACACTCGGGACGAGTTAACTACCGAAGACATGTTAATACTCGACTGTCACACTGTTTTATGGTGACTAAGCGGATGATGGTTTTTGTTTGTTTTAGTTGACACAATGGTAAGGAAGAGGAGAACTGAAGGTCCCAGTGGTGGTGAAAGCTCTGAGCCCCAGGAAGGAAGTGGTGCTCAAAGACAACCAGCATAGCAGCAATAACATTAGCAGCAGCAGCAAGGTGGCTATCAAGGAAGAGGCTAGGGTGGTGGTTATCAAGGGCGAGGGCAGCAGGGTGGTTACCAAGGCGGACAGGGTGGTTACCAAGGCGGACACGGTGGCTATCAAGGCGGACACCGTGGCTACCAAGGTGGACAACCTCAAGGGTGAAGAGGTTGGGCACAAAGGGGTGGACGCGGTGGTCGAGGTGGCGGTGATCCACAGCAGTATGCTCCAAGAGGAACTGCGCCACCTCAGCGACGTGGTGGGCCTGGACCTAGGACGCCCATTCCCGAGCTGTACCAAGCAACACAAGCTCCTCAACAGTCTGTGTCGACATTGCAGCCAGCGACACCTGGAACACCAGTTGAAGTGCATGCCGAGTCATTATCCACCAAGCAGATGGTGGATGAGTCAGCGGATCAGTTGCAGCAGCTATCAGTGCAGCAAGAAGAACCCAGCCAGTCTGTCACACATGCCTCCAGCAAACAAATCATTGAGGTTTCCTTTGCGTCCGGGAAAAGGTCGCATCAGAGAAAGTTGCATTGTCAAAGCTAACCACTTTTTTTGCTGAGCTGCCTGATAAGGATCTACACCAATACGATGTAAGCTCTTGTCTTTGGTTCTTTGTTATTGCAAGTTTTATTGCTGTATTATAAGTTGTGCTCATTATTTTGAGTTGTATAGGTGACAATCAATCCTGAAATGACATCACGTGGTGTGAACCGAGCCGTAACGGCACAACTTGTGAATGAGTGGATTTCGGCTATGTTTCATTTTTAACAGACATAAAAGAAATTTAGTTTAACAGGAAACAGGTTGAATGGATTGAACGGTTCATAGTCGCCCAAGGTGTACTTTTAATGCATATAGCATCCTATTGAATTTATTTAATAAAAGCTATTGACAACATTTGTGTTGCCGTTAATAGGCACGATTTAGTCTAAGATTGAGTTTTTGAAAATTGTTTTGGATTAGTGACATCTTTAAATCACACCTTGATACTGGTGTCATTTGGATTATGATTTACTTTTATTTTATATTTTGTAGTTTTTATGTATCTGATAGACACATTGCAAGGAGGTGCTTCAAGAAGTTATCTATAATCTTTCTTAAGATAAAGGTATGCACCATATATATTTACTTGCTTTTTCATAGAGGGGGCAATCTTGACCCAAAGCCTTTCATGTGGGTCACCTTGGGTTGCTTTTTAAATTATATGGTTTAGTTTGGGTAAGATATTTTCACTCAATGGGTCAAAATGGGTCATTTAATATTCCATCTCATATATTTTCGAGTCAAAACGGGTCGACAACTTCAAAGAAATGGATCAACGTGGGTTGGTGTCTTAAAGAAACGGGACAAGTTTCGGATCGAAATGGGTTCGGTTCGGATTGAGTTTTGGGCGGCCGGGACGGGTTTCGGATCGGAACGTAGTTGGTTCGGATCGGATTTTGGGTCGGCACGGGTTTCCGTACGTGACGTGTTTCAGGCCGACATGAGTTTTCGCACGGGACGCGTTTCGAGTCGGACTGATTTTTTTGTTCCGACCCGAACCAAAACAACCCTTTTTGTAACTGACCCGTTTTGACCCAGACCCGTTCCGACCCGAACCAAAACAACCCTTTTTATACTATTCTTCCATTTTGTTTTTCATTTTTCGACAGAATTCTAAAAAGAAGGCATACTTGGAGAAAATATGTAGAACTTGAAATTCTACATATTAGTTAATGATATAATGAACTATACTAAACATTTGAAATTTTACTCACAGAATATTAGTCTGGTAGATTTTTATAGAATTATAGAACTCTATAAAATTATAGAACTCGAAAAAACCTAACGTCAAATATTTCTTTGTTTTAGTTAATATGATTTATAAATGCTAGACACTATTTTTTATAAGACTCGATGCACATCCTTGTCAAACCGTAGACCAAACTCTAATCTGAAAACTAGAGTTTTTTGTCAGAAAATATTTTGTTAATCAGTGTATTCTAATTTAGGATTAGTTTCATAGGGTTACAATTATCTGAATGCGGGAGTTGATTGTTATAATATAGATTGGAACTTTTGATTGGAAAATGTTTTGTCAATAAATGTGTTTTAATTTGCAATGAATCAGTTAGAAGATGGGAGTAGGGTTGAGTGCCTTCAAGCGTAATGGTGTTGGGCCAGACTTGATCATTTAGAATCTGCAGACGGTGACGATATATCAGAGTGGAATAACATGTGGTTGAAGCGATTTCTGGTGGACTATATGCTGCGAATGTCACACTATGACACTGTCACAAAGCTTGCTGAAAGCAGTAAGTTACAGGTATTTGGCAAACGTGTCTATGGTATTGTTTTTATGTTTCGAAGGTTCTGTTTCGAATTAGATCAGAGTTGGGGCCATAGAAGGTTCTGTTTCGAAGTAGATCTATATTTTAAAAGTTTGAGACTTTGTTGACATCATGTCAGTTGATTATGTTCTTTCATTGAGTGGTACATGTAAAGATTTCATATAGAGGAACTATCTAGGTTCTAAAAGGAATTTGTTCCCCAACAACAAGCATGGTTAATATTGAGGAGTATTTACTGAAAGAGAGATTTTTATTTATGTTTTTGCTTGTTTCTTTTCTTTTGACAGGATCATGTTGATATTGAGATCTGTTTATGAAGCCAATAGCCCCTGCTCTAGCCTGGTATGCTGATAACAAGTCTAGGTTAAAGAAATTCATGGTACTTTATATAGTTATAACTTGTAATTGCTATTGACATAAGAAGGATGCAATATGTTTGTTATTTTGGTTTTTTCTTATGTACATTTTTGTTTGTATTATTGGTTAACTGAATACACTGGAGCTTGAATTTTCCAAAGTTTCATAAAATGTTACTACTTTATTATTTTCAGTGTTGAACAGTTGGTCTATACATGACGCCTGTAACCATTTTTTATTGAGTATGGCTGATTAATCTTTGTGGTCGAACATACTATTTGCATTTATTAGAATGCACATCTGGTGATGTGGTAGTCCATCAAGATTTGGTACCGGGTCCGCATGAAATATATGTTGAACAGGTCAAACGGGTTTGAGGTGAAATAGGTTGGGTTAGGCCGACCCATTAACACTTTTTGATCACGAAGATAGTTATTTTATTTATTTATTTTTTGTTTTTAACGGCAAACTAAAGCATTTGATGCTACATGTTAGGTTATTTTGACACTCCGTTTCACCTCTTTGTCACGTTTGACCCAACTTTTTTTTTTCTTTTAACAAATTTTACAATTTAAATTGCCCTTTTTAACAAATGGGTCAAGTTGAATATAACAAACACAAGGTATTAGTATGTGGAGTTTACATCACAAATGTTGTCTATCGGGAGGATTGATAAACTATCAGGAAAAGAGTACTCCTAAGAAAGTTCGGTCATCATGGACTTGCAAGATTCGGTTGTTAAAAAGGACAATGGGATACGGACTAATAAGAGTCCTAATCTGTAGGTCCCTTTGCGGAGGATGACGAACCTAAACCTTGTTATACAAACTCACTAGCGAGTGCGGAATCCAAGCTAGCAAGCAAACCGGGATGAGACAAGTATAAAGCACAACACACAAGGTTCACCGATTAACACCAATGTATTAATACGTATGAAGGTTTCGGTTACAAGCACAATGTTTACAAATCTAACTTGCAAACTCTCAAAGTGTGTGTGTGTGTTTCGGACAGAATGCTCTCAAGAATGCTCTCTATCTTTCTGTCTGTCTCTCTAAGTGTCTCTATGAAACACTACACACTGCATGGGTATATATACACCCAGCCCAGCATGTCTGACCGAAGGATCCGATAGATGTCACGAAGGATCATCTATCGATGTTGCACCTATCGAAGGATCAGGAATATTGATCGAAAGATCATCTTTCGATCAAACTTCCATCGAAGGGTTCACAGTGACCTCGAAGGACTATCTATCGAGGTCCATCCATCGAAGATTCAACTTTCGAGCTCATCGAAGGATCTAACTATCCTTCGATGAGATATCCTTCGAACCAGACATTTTACATTCACAAACTGTTTGGCCAAGTCAAACTAGGAGGATAGTTGACTTGGTCAAACTTACAAGGCTAACTTGGACATCGTTTACATATAGACCGAAAACAGACAAAGTACAGACACAAGTGCACCAACAAACTCCCCCTTGGCTGTAGCTTTGTCTCGAACTTCGATGGTCTTTGGTCTTCGAGTTCTCAAAACCCTGATGTCCTTTCAAGTCTTCAATGTCGGAGGATCTTTAAAGTCTTCACGTCTTAAAAGCAGAGAGTGTATCAACAAACTACCCGTATCATGTAGGAAGTGTGTTGACAAACTCCCCCTTAACATAGGCTCCCCCTTGAGTTATGCTCGTGAAAGGACTTTATCTTTATGAAGTGAGATCCTTGTGGTGTTGATGATGGCCAGCGACAACTCGATCATCTTCATCTTTTGAGCACCTTCTCGTCGTGTCTTCATTCCAAAGCTTGTCATCGACCATGTTCTCCTAGCCTTTAGAATCTGCACATGCAAGAAATCTAAACGCGTAATGAGAACAACTGCTTGGAATAGTTAGTATAACCAAATGACATACGAATGACCATGTCACAATCAAACACCGTCCGAAAGTTTGAAAGTTTAATAAATTTGTCAATTTTAGTCTTTAACTTTCAAAACATGCAAATTTCGACCGTTTATGAAGATTTAGTCAATTCGGTTTTCGTTCAGGTTTCAGGTAACGAAGACTCGAGCTCCATCATCGTACGATCGAAAATAAAGTAGAAATAAAATCTTTTTGGCTTTTATAAAGTTTATATTAAAACACACATAAAATCTTTTTGGTATTTTTGAAAATAAAAGGCAACAATTTTAATATCCTTTGAGTGTTATCAAACGACATCACCGCTAATGTCGTGCTGATATGCACCAAACGACGAAACTGTTTAAAAGAAAACAATAAAAGTTAAGCAGTAAATAAATATATACAGACATTCTTTTTGCGAGTTTCGAGGGTAAGAGAATCATATCAGCGTACGGTCATGCCAAAACACTCTTGTTGTTCAGTTAGTTAACATTAAGATAAGCATCCTATAACAATTATCGGTATTGTTGTCCACTTAAACTCAACTTATCAGATGTAATCATGGCGAGGGGATACGTTAAGGTATGATTTATACTTACCGACCGGTGTTCATCCACATCACGACACATTCCCGTATCAAGGTATGCACGAGAGTTCATCTTACCGGAGAGTATACCGATTATCATCTGTTTGACCGTATAAATTGTGAGATACTCACTTATTTTGATTTGAAAACAAGCCCTATGTGATATAACAACTTATTGATGAGGAACTTGATTTTCATATGCATGAGGGCACAGGTGCAAGTCCGTGAACAGGTCAGTACTTCCGTACAGCAGAGAGACGAACTTGACACCCGGATAAATGTGATATTTTATCACTTATTTGTTTGGACATGTGATTGTTTATCACTTATTGAGGTCGAATGCAGTATGTAATATGTACACGTATGTATAGTATCATGGAAGATCTAGACTTGCGTCCCCGTTATTTTTCGGTAAAAGATACAACCATGATACCCAGATGATAAGCAGCATAAAGACCGAATATCTTAGAACCTCGGCAATCTATCAAACGAAATTTCGGTACTAAGACCATATGCCAATGAATGGTTCCCACCTGGTCTTCAGTCGATTAAGATTTATATCACCCTGCACACTTTAAAATGATTGTGAGCCTACCGATACATCTTATATAGAGCTGCTTATCGTTTTTCATTTAAGGTTTAAAGAGGTTTGGATAGACCACTGATGTACTATCATTTTCTCTTTTGCTCGCCAGGAAACTCATTTTTGTTTTTCTATTGTTTTTGTGTTTTTGAAATTTTTCGATGTTTTTGGATTTTCAGATTTTCGGATTTACTCCCCCTAAAATCAATAAACTAAGACAAATTTAAAACACACAAAGATATTTACAAAAATGATTTTCCGATGTTGGTTTACTCTTGCTTGACCTTAATGCCGTTTACCAATAATAAGAAGTCAAATCTAGATTTGTCAAAAGCTTTGGTAAATAAGTCGGCACGTTGGTCATCGGTGTGGACCTTAACAACATCGATTAGCTTTTTCTCAAAGCAATCACGTATGAAGTGATATTTGATTTCGATGTGTTTGGTCTTTGAGTGCTGCACAGGATTTCTAGTGATATCTAAAGCAGCAGAATTATCAACGTAAATAGGAGTAGTTAGGAATTCAAAACCGTAGTCCCGCAATTGTTGTTGGATCCAGAGAACTTGGGAGCAACAACTTGAGGCAGCAATGTATTCGGCTTCGCATGTTGATGTAGCGACGCATGTCTGCTTCTTGCACTGCCATGTGACTAGGCGATTTCCTAAAAACTGACATCCAGCCGTTGTGGATTTGCAGTCGATTTTGCATCCGCCAAAATCAGAATCACTGAAAGCTACCAATTCAAAGTTATTATCCCTAGGGTACCACAGACCGGTTTCAGGGTACGCCTTCAAATAACGAAAAATCCTTTTGACAGCTGCAAGATGTGAGGCCTTCGGGTTAACTTGATATCTGGCAAGCAGGCACGTTGGGTACATTATATCTGGCCTTGATGCTGTGAGGTACATAAGGGATCCGATCATCGCGCGATAGTATGAAGGGCTAACAGGTTCACCCTTCAAGTCAGGAGTAATTCCGTCATTAGTTGGCAATGGGGTACCAATGGGCGTTGCATCGGACATCTGGAACCGGCTCAAGATGTCGCCAACATATTTAGTCTGATGGATGAATATCCCAGACTCCGTTTGTTGCACTTGTAGGCCCAAGAAGAAATTCATTTCCCCCATAGCACTCATCTCGAATTTATCCTGCATAATGCGCTCGAAATTCCTACACAAAACATCGTTAGTAGAACCAAAAATAATATCATCAACATATACCTGTACCAGAAGAAGATCTCCATCTTGTTCTTTGATGAAGAGAGTACAATCGATAAGACCTCTTCGAAAACCATTCTCCAGCAGATATGTAGATAAGGTTCCATACCAAGCTCGTGGCGCTTGATGAAGACCATAGAGAGCTTTGTTGAGCAACCAAACCCGATCGGGATGGACAGGATCTTCAAAACCTGGAGGCTGTTCGACATATACCTCTTCTTCAACCACACCATGTAAAAATGCACTTTTCACGTCCATCTGATAAACCTTGAATCCTTTGAAGGAAGCATAGGCTAGAAAGATTCGAATTGCTTCGAGACGTGCAACAGGTGCATACACTTCGTTGTAGTCGATCCCTTCAATCTGACGAAAACCTTGAACAACTAAACGAGCTTTGTTCCGAATAACCACTCCACGGTCATCTTTCTTGCATTTGAAGACCCATCGAGTGCCAATCTTCTTGTAATTCTCAGGTTTTTCAACAAGCTTCCAAACACCAAGCTTTTAAAATTGCTGTAATTCTTCCTGCATGGCTTCAACCCAAGCACTGTCTTTCAATGCTTCTTTCCACGATTTTGGTTCTTCTTGTGACACGTAACACGCGAAGGACCAGTCATTCTGTTGGCCAGATTCTCTTATAGCTGAATACAAACCAGCATTCCGGTTGTTTCTCAGCTGATTACGCGTCTGCACACCGCGATGGACATCTCCTATTATGTTCTGCTGGGGATGGGTATCGTGAATCCTCATTTCAGGATTATCTGGCACACGAGCATTGATACCCAAATTGGTAAGATTAAGATCAAAAACCAACTCCACACCAGGAATGTGGGTAGAGGTGGATGCATTCCCTTCAGCAGTGTCCACATTCTGCATATGAGGTGTATCACCAGAGGCACCCTGAACAGGAGCAGCTGGAGCTGAAAATCCTTCAGCTGCATCATGATATTCATCATCTTCAGAAGAGTCATTATAATCAGCAGCATCTTCATAAACCTCATTTTGAACCATATTGTTGACAGACGAAGAAGCTTGAGGGTCAACAACAATAGGTCTAACCAAGGGCGAGACAGCAGCGTTGTCACTTTCCAACAACATCCTAGCCGCTGCTGATTCTTCGTCAAAGGTTGGCAGATTGAAGGAGTCAAATAGCCCATCATAATCGAACATCCACGGATCACCCGGAGCCCTAACAGGACTCGTGTACCTTTGAACCCTAACTTCACTCCATAGCTCAATCTTTTTGGTAGCTAGATTCCAAACACGAAAATTCGGAGTAGCATATCTGTGACACCTGTGTCACCACGAACACCAAACAAATGCCAAACCTATGAAACATTGTGTTTCATACCTGGGATTTGTATAAATATGTGTATCCTTTGCACATATCAATTTTTGTTCAATTCCGAGCTTTAAATCGCTTTCTGGAAAGTTAGATGCGCACTGGTGCGTAAACGTAATCAGTTTTAGCGCAACAAACACTCCGAAATAGTGAAATAGGCTTAACATACTTTAAATGACCTTTACATAACTTAGAAATAAGTTTTGGAAGGTTTGGTATGGCAAAAACAAGTTTATTCAATCGCAGGGACTATTTGCGTCAAACTGCGAAACTATACCGATTCGTAAGGTAACGAATAGTCCGGAACTTGATCATAAGTTAAACATACCATATATAACCTAATCATAGCTTAGAAACAAGCTTTGAGTGGTTCGGTGTGCGAAAACATGCTTATATGATCTTACAGGGACTAAAAGTGTCAAAAACGACGTAAGTTTGCATTTTCGCGCATATCTTACGTTCTGGACACATCTGGACATCCAAAATTTTTGTACACACTAAAATATTTTTATTTTAGTGATCGCCATGCAAAAATTCCATTCGTCGTTTAATTTGGATCAATTTTTGCGTTCGTTACGACTTCCGTCGTAATTAACCGAACAACGCGATTTTACGATCAAACGAACTGACATCCGAGATGTTTTTGAGCATGTTTTGAGTTCCCTATGCTTTAACTTCATTTTAGAGCCTTGAAATGAGGTTAACGGGGTTTAAACGCATCGAAAAAGGCTTTAAACGCGTGCAGGGACCATTTCTGCCATTTTTGAAACTTTGCTGAATCAGACACGCCGTAGCGTAGCGCGAGCCCTAAGGCCTATGCCGTCGCGCTACGCGAGTGCCTCATCTGGGCAGAATATGTGTTTTCAGCAACAGTTTGTAATTTCAGGGGCCAATCTTGCAATTTCTTTGTGTGGTAACCAAGTTACCACCTCTCCAAGGCTTTGCACCTGCTCCTAACACATGTATGGCTAGGATTTATGCTTAATGACTAAGAAAAACACATGTCTTGATCTTGTTCTTCATCAACAAGTATAAATAGCAAGCTAAACCTCCTCATTCTTTGCTCATTTCCTCTTATTCTCTTCTCTAACCTGCTTTGGGGAGCTTTCTCATCTGATTGGGAGCTTGTTTTCTTAGTAGAAAAGATAGCAAGGACTTTAGTGAGTCTTCTTTCATGCTTGTTCTTTATGTTTAAGCAGAAAGTCAAACAGTTTGACCAACAGTTTGACTTTCGGTTTTGACCATCAATTGGTCAAGTCAAAGTTCAATTGAACTTTGAAACGTGATTGTAATCACGATAGTTATAATCCTTCGTGATTATAGCCGCTGATTACCACGTTAACTAGTTGTAGTGTCGAGTCAAAGTTTCGGTCAAAATGCGTTTTAGCACGCATTTTGCAACGGAACTACTTTAGGGTATCAAAACGCTTTGTTTTGATACCAAATCAGTAGGTTAGACATGTTTTGACATGTTTAACTCGACACTATTAGTTTAGTGCTTGTTTAGGGTCGTAAGGTAAGCGGTCTAAACAACCGCATAGCCTTTCGAACCCGACCCATTTGGTCGATCTTTAAGATCCGACCAAGCTTAGTTAGTGATCATAGTTGCATAGGGAATAACCACTGAGGTTATACCTTATGATCACATAGGATTGGTTAGTCGTATGCTAGTTAGCTTGTATGCCCATAGGAAATGACCAAAATGCCCTTTTGAAGCTAGAATCCGTAATTTGACTATGTGAACATATTTTTGACAAGTAATCTGATTTAGTAACATGTTTAGGGATAATTGGGCATGTAAGACTTGACATAGCACATAGATTACCATCCGAACATAGTTTTACGCAAACGACGCATTATAGTGGCTTATGTTACCATAATGTGTCGAAACGGGTCAAAAGCACTTAGGTAGGCCTTCCAATCAGAATGCTAGCTCTATTAAATCATACCATATGAGTTGCAATACTCATTTGATTTATAGAACTTCATTCTATCCTATCTCCCGATTTAGGATCCGATTGTTTAACATAGTGATCCATACTAGGTGCCACTTGATTCCTTGATTTCCCGAGCTTTGTTAGGACACTTAATCAAGGATACTTGCAATCTCAAGTGAGTACATAGTCCCCTCTTTTACTGTTTTCAATTGTTTTGGGGTGAAACATATATGCCTATCTGTTATTTTCCTGATTTTAAACTATATGATTACACATGCTTAATACATATTCTTTTGACAAATTAAACAATTACCTATGGTTTAAACACTGATTTTCCAAAACTTAATAAACAAATTGTTGGATTGTACCATTTTTATACATTCACCCAGCCGATTGGTAGTATGATATAGCGCTATAGGACTAGACACCCCATTCCTGTTGTATGGAATGTCAGAAACCAAATTTAAACCAAATAGAAATTGCCTTCGTGGTATTTCTATAGTCTCCAAAGTGTAGTTTGATACACTAAGGCTTTGTTGAATACCAAATCACACTCTCTTTGTATATGTTGATATACTACAAAAGTACAGTTTGATGTGCTCTCAAATGTGATCTACCAAAGTATATTTTGATATACTAAGTACAAAATCCAACATATGTTTTAACATACTACTTTGTTATTTACCAAAGCATAGTTTGATATGCTACTGTTTACCAAAGTATAGTTTGATATACTACCAACCTTGTTATTTTTAAACCAAAGTATATTTTGATATACTATCCAAAGCATAGTTTGATATGCTACTGTTTACCAAAGTATAGTTTGATATACTACCAACTTTGTTATTTTAAACTAAAGTATATTTTGATATACTATCTAAAGCATAGTTGATATGATACTTTTAACCAAAGCATAGTTGATATGCTATTTACAAACCAAAGTATAATTTGATATACTACCAATACTTTTATTCTTAAACCAAAGTATACTTGAGATATACTACCAAAACTATTATTTTAATTACTAAAGTATATTTTGATATACTATCCATTTAACTATTTCAAAACTAAAGTATACTATGATATACTATTTGTACAAACTTTTCAAAACCAAAGTATATTTTTGTCTATACTATAAACCCATTTTCCAAAACGACACATTTTCAGAAACAAAACTTTTACATTAGATTCATGGCTACTTTGAAAAACATAAAACCTTTTCTCATATTATCTAAAGCCATGAATCTAATACACAAAATCCTATGTTACTCACAGGCATTTTTATGCTGACGTACCATATTTTCATATATGTTTCAGGTACTGCTATGTGATGATTGTTGATGCACGCTACATATAGGATGGACTTGTGCCTTAGCGACTTAAAACTGAGAAACAATTA
This sequence comes from Helianthus annuus, assembly GCF_002127325.2. Taxonomy (NCBI): domain Eukaryota; kingdom Viridiplantae; phylum Streptophyta; class Magnoliopsida; order Asterales; family Asteraceae; genus Helianthus; species Helianthus annuus. The sequence goes on from NC_035443.2 coordinate 154,818,469, forward strand.
TTTGTATTATTCTAAATTGTACCAAAACATTGAATTCAATAATTCAATAAAACAAAACTATTTAATCCATGGTTATGAAACAATGATTCTGTTACAACACTCCCCGACGATTCCGCCACGTTTTGTTGTTTTACGTGGTCGGGGTGTGACAGAAAAGTTGGTATCAGAGCCAATGGTTATAGGGAATTAGGTTATTAGTAATGCTTTGACCTAGACTATAACCTTCCTAGGACCCTAACACAAGTTATCTTGTGTTTAGTCTTAAAACAATACACGTCACCTATCCTTAGGTGATAACCACAACGAGAACACAATAACAAATCCGCTTCGAAAATTTATCATCTATCCTTGGATGATTGATTACTAGGTTTTGAACCCTTCCAGTTTGATTCATCTTTAGCTTTGTGCCTTTTGAGTTTTCAAAATCCCGTCAAAGTTTGAGTCTAAATAATGTGAACACGTGCAAACTGGAAGAGTGAATGCCTGTACCCTGAGTTTTCTGTCTAAGGCTAGAGTGTTCGTACAAATCCGCAGTATCGGACCAGTCACTCTTACCTGGGAACTCTTGGGGTGAGTGTTCACTCATAGGCGAGCATGTCTTCAGTGATACATTATGTTGACCCATTTACTTTGATTTGTCACAGTGTCGTTTGTTTGTTTTAAGTAACGAACAAATGGTCACAATCCTTATGCTTTGTCGATATTCTTAACATCTAGTTTTGAATATCTAATAGCATCTCACTCGATTCTCCCTCATGTTTCTTTGCTCTTTTAGAATATGCCTCCTCGACGTGATCAAGCTCAGGATGCCGCTTTGGCAGCCTTAATCGCTCAGCAATTCGCTGCTGTACTCCCGAATCTTATCACCCAGATAAATCAGGCAAACAATAACAATGTTCAGTGCACCTTTAAGACATTCAACTCAGCTAAGCCACTCACATTTACTGGGTCTGAAGGGGCCACGGGACTCCTACAGTGGTTTGAGAGTCTTGAAAGCACATTTCGTCATGTACAATGCCCAAACGAGCGAAAAGTTGAGTTTGCGTCAAGTGTGTTCCAGAAAAGAGCACTCACATGGTGGAACGGCATAATGAGGGATCGAGGTGCCGATGTAGCAATGGCACAAACCTGGGAAGAGCTTCGGGCTCTAATGATGAAGGAATTCTGTCCTCGTCATGAGCTTAGGGCTTTGGAACGGGAATTTGATGATCTCAAACAAGACAGCGGTGAACATCGAGCCTACACTGATCGATACGAGGAATTGAGTCTGTTATGTCCTACCATGGTTACGCCTTTGGATAAGGCAATTGAAAGATACATCGATGGCCTTCCTGATCCAGTTCAGGATATTGTTACTGGCAGTAACCCTACTACCGTCAGACAAGCCATTGAACTATCTGCCACCCTGACTGAATCTCAAATCAGGAAGGGTAAGCTTTTCCGAAAAGGCGATCCAAGACCATCTGACAAGACAGCACAAGATAAACCAAAGGATAAACAGACCGAGTCCTCTAAGAAGTTGAAGAAGCGTAAGGCTTCACAAAACTTCGCAGTAGTCGCTCAGAATGATCAGGTTGCACCAAATTAACCAGCACAGCCTCGTGCTAGGAAGAACTATATTGGTACTGCACCCTTGTGCAACAAATGCAACCGTCATCATGTGAATCAAACACCGTGTCTCAAGTGTACCCACTGTGGGCGATTGGGACATTTGGTCGAAACCTGCCGTCATGTTATCCAAAACCAAAATGCTGCAAATCCTGCTGTTGTTCGAGCACAGTTTCCACCTGGATCGTGCTATAACTGTGGTGATCTTACTCACTACCGGAACAATTGCCCGAGACTTATTAATGCAAATCCAGCGCGCGGACGAGCATTTAACATAAACGAGGCAAATGCAAATGACAATGCAGCAGTGAACAATTAGTCTTTTGTATTTTCTTTGTTTGTTATCTTTTGACATTTGAGACAATTCAGTTATTATAAATAAAATGGTTGTTCCAATTTTATTTCCAAAACTGATACGATTGTGTGTATGTGTCGACATACCCCTACAATACCGACACCAAAGAACCATGTTCTTTCCAGAACAAACTACTCTTGTGGTTCCTTCATTCTATGATCATTTGTGATCTCCCCAAAAATCCTAAGTACTAGTTTCTTTTAAGAAAGAAAGTACAGGTGCAATTCTTAATCAGATACTTGAAGTACCATTTCAAATCTTTGATTTGATAAAGGTGCTATCGTAAGTCCTTAATTGGATTCTTTATTTATCCTAATACGAATGTTATAACATGACAGAAACAAATTCCAAATCCTTATAAGATCTTCCTATCTTCATAGTTAGAATCTTGAGGATATTTTAAAAGTACTAATTGAAGTCTGTGATTGGATTTCTAGTGTACTTCAAATTCACAAACGAGCTAATAATTAAATTAACGAATACACAATTTGGTGATTTTGTGTTTATGTGTAATTCCAAAGCTTGTTATCTAAGTCCTGGTGAAATCTTCCGTATTTTCATATGTTAGATTCTCAGAAAGATACTCAAAGTACTGTCTTAAATCCTTAAGGGGCTTCTATGCAAATAGTAAGAACCTTGGATTCCAAAGTGCTGATTCAAAACGATTATTTGGTTCCGAGTATAAAGATCCCTTAAGTGGTCTATTTAAAGAGATCATACAACGGTCTAGTTAAGGAAGATCATGTGTTGATCTGGTTAAAAGGATCGTTCGTTGATCTAGTTAAAAAGATCCTTTGGTGGTCTAGTCAAGTCATTTCATGGTTATTCGATTGATTTTACCCTACACATTATGAGATGAATTGTGCGGACTGTGCAAGGAATTACGTAATTATGGATGCATACGTAATTATGGAATTCAGTGCACAGAAACCACAGCAAGTTTTGCCATGTGTTAAGACCTATAGTGATGAGAATAACGAGACGGGAACAATGTAAAAAGGGCATGGTGGATACGCCGCTGGTACTTCCTATATATAAGTGTTCCTTATTACATTGCGAAAGTAGCGTTATTTAAATTACTAGAAGTCCTGGACCTTGACCAATGTCAATCTTATTTTGCATTCTCCGACTCTGATTTCGAGCACACACAAGTTTCCTATAATAGTCTTCATAGGAAACATCCTCCTATCCGTCGTTCGAAACCCCATGTGTTTGTTACTGCAACATTTTGGCAGTTAACAGATTCGCTAAGAATCCAAACGTGACCTAGAGTTCTACTCGGGAAACGAAGGATTCACTTGAAAGCGAAACGATCACAGTTGTCTTCACAAGTTTCCTCTAGAATTAAATTTCGGGACGAAATTTCCTAAAGTAGGGGAGACTGTGACACCTGTGTCACCACGAACACCAAACAAATGCCAAACCTATGAAACATTGTGTTTCATACCTGGGATTTGTATAAATATGTGTATCCTTTGCACATATCAATTTTTGTTCAATTCCGAGCTTTAAATCGCTTTCTGGAAAGTTAGATGCGCACTGGTGCGTAAACGTAATCAGTTTTAGCGCAACAAACACTCCGAAATAGTGAAATAGGCTTAACATACTTTAAATGACCTTTACATAACTTAGAAATAAGTTTTGGAAGGTTTGGTATGGCAAAAACAAGTTTATTCAATCGCAGGGACTATTTGCGTCAAACTGCGAAACTATACCGATTCGTAAGGTAACGAATAGTCCGGAACTTGATCATAAGTTAAACATACCATATATAACCTAATCATAGCTTAGAAACAAGCTTTGAGTGGTTCGGTGTGCGAAAACATGCTTATATGATCTTACAGGGACTAAAAGTGTCAAAAACGACGTAAGTTTGCATTTTCGCGCATATCTTACGTTCTGGACACATCTGGACATCCAAAATTTTTGTACACACTAAAATATTTTTATTTTAGTGATCGCCATGCAAAAATTCCATTCGTCGTTTAATTTGGATCAATTTTTGCGTTCGTTACGACTTCCGTCGTAATTAACCGAACAACGCGATTTTACGATCAAACGAACTGACATCCGAGATGTTTTTGAGCATGTTTTGAGTTCCCTATGCTTTAACTTCATTTTAGAGCCTTGAAATGAGGTTAACGGGGTTTAAACGCATCGAAAAAGGCTTTAAACGCGTGCAGGGACCATTTCTGCCATTTTTGAAACTTTGCTGAATCAGACACGCCGTAGCGTAGCGCGAGCCCTAAGGCCTATGCCGTCGCGCTACGCGAGTGCCTCATCTGGGCAGAATATGTGTTTTCAGCAACAGTTTGTAATTTCAGGGGCCAATCTTGCAATTTCTTTGTGTGGTAACCAAGTTACCACCTCTCCAAGGCTTTGCACCTGCTCCTAACACATGTATGGCTAGGATTTATGCTTAATGACTAAGAAAAACACATGTCTTGATCTTGTTCTTCATCAACAAGTATAAATAGCAAGCTAAACCTCCTCATTCTTTGCTCATTTCCTCTTATTCTCTTCTCTAACCTGCTTTGGGAAGCTTTCTCATCTGATTGGGAGCTTGTTTTCTTAGTAGAAAAGATAGCAAGGACTTTAGTGAGTCTTCTTTCATGCTTGTTCTTTATGTTTAAGCAGAAAGTCAAACAGTTTGACCAACAGTTTGACTTTCGGTTTTGACCATCAATTGGTCAAGTCAAAGTTCAATTGAACTTTGAAACGTGATTGTAATCACGATAGTTATAATCCTTCGTGATTATAGCCGCTGATTACCACGTTAACTAGTTGTAGTGTCGAGTCAAAGTTTCGGTCAAAATGCGTTTTAGCACGCATTTTGCAACGGAACTACTTTAGGGTATCAAAACGCTTTGTTTTGATACCAAATCAGTAGGTTAGACATGTTTTGACATGTTTAACTCGACACTATTAGTTTAGTGCTTGTTTAGGGTCGTAAGGTAAGCGGTCTAAACAACCGCATAGCCTTTCGAACCCGACCCATTTGGTCGATCTTTAAGATCCGACCAAGCTTAGTTAGTGATCATAGTTGCATAGGGAATAACCACTGAGGTTATACCTTATGATCACATAGGATTGGTTAGTCGTATGCTAGTTAGCTTGTATGCCCATAGGAAATGACCAAAATGCCCTTTTGAAGCTAGAATCCGTAATTTGACTATGTGAACATATTTTTGACAAGTAATCTGATTTAGTAACATGTTTAGGGATAATTGGGCATGTAAGACTTGACATAGCACATAGATTACCATCCGAACATAGTTTTACGCAAACGACGCATTATAGTGGCTTATGTTACCATAATGTGTCGAAACGGGTCAAAAGCACTTAGGTAGGCCTTCCAATCAGAATGCTAGCTCTATTAAATCATACCATATGAGTTGCAATACTCATTTGATTTATAGAACTTCATTCTATCCTATCTCCCGATTTAGGATCCGATTGTTTAACATAGTGATCCATACTAGGTGCCACTTGATTCCTTGATTTCCCGAGCTTTGTTAGGACACTTAATCAAGGATACTTGCAATCTCAAGTGAGTACATAGTCCCCTCTTTTACTGTTTTCAATTGTTTTGGGGTGAAACATATATGCCTATCTGTTATTTTCCTGATTTTAAACTATATGATTACACATGCTTAATACATATTCTTTTGACAAATTAAACAATTACCTATGGTTTAAACACTGATTTTCCAAAACTTAATAAACAAATTGTTGGATTGTACCATTTTTATACATTCACCCAGCCGATTGGTAGTATGATATAGCGCTATAGGACTAGACACCCCATTCCTGTTGTATGGAATGTCAGAAACCAAATTTAAACCAAATAGAAATTGCCTTCGTGGTATTTCTATAGTCTCCAAAGTGTAGTTTGATACACTAAGGCTTTGTTGAATACCAAATCACACTCTCTTTGTATATGTTGATATACTACAAAAGTACAGTTTGATGTGCTCTCAAATGTGATCTACCAAAGTATATTTTGATATACTAAGTACAAAATCCAACATATGTTTTAACATACTACTTTGTTATTTACCAAAGCATAGTTTGATATGCTACTGTTTACCAAAGTATAGTTTGATATACTACCAACCTTGTTATTTTTAAACCAAAGTATATTTTGATATACTATCCAAAGCATAGTTTGATATGCTACTGTTTACCAAAGTATAGTTTGATATACTACCAACTTTGTTATTTTAAACTAAAGTATATTTTGATATACTATCTAAAGCATAGTTGATATGATACTTTTAACCAAAGCATAGTTGATATGCTATTTACAAACCAAAGTATAATTTGATATACTACCAATACTTTTATTCTTAAACCAAAGTATACTTGAGATATACTACCAAAACTATTATTTTAATTACTAAAGTATATTTTGATATACTATCCATTTAACTATTTCAAAACTAAAGTATACTATGATATACTATTTGTACAAACTTTTCAAAACCAAAGTATATTTTTGTCTATACTATAAACCCATTTTCCAAAACGACACATTTTCAGAAACAAAACTTTTACATTAGATTCATGGCTACTTTGAAAAACATAAAACCTTTTCTCATATTATCTAAAGCCATGAATCTAATACACAAAATCCTATGTTACTCACAGGCATTTTTATGCTGACGTACCATATTTTCATATATGTTTCAGGTACTGCTATGTGATGATTGTTGATGCACGCTACATATAGGATGGACTTGTGCCTTAGCGACTTAAAACTGAGAAACAATTATTTGTATTATTCTAAATTGTACCAAAACATTGAATTCAATAATTCAATAAAACAAAACTATTTAATCCATGGTTATGAAACAATGATTCTGTTACAACACTCCCCGACGATTCCGCCACGTTTTGTTGTTTTACGTGGTCGGGGTGTGACAATATCCAAGGAAGAAACCCTCGATAGCTCTTGCACCAAACTTTCCATCCGGCTCAATCATAGTACATGGAGCACCAAATGGTTCAAGGTAAGAAAGATCCGGTTTCCTTTTCTGAAGGAGTTCGAAGCAAGTTTTGCCATGTCTCTTTACTGTAAGAACTCTGTTTAACGTGTAGCATGCAGCCGATACAGCCTCCCCCCAGAATTGAATAGGGAGTTCCGACTCTACTAACATTGTTCTTGCAGTTTCTATAATCGTTCGATTCTTCCTCTCCGCGACACCATTTTGTTGTGGAGTATAACGAGAACTGTACTCATGAAGAATGCCTTTAGAAGTACAAAACTCATCCATAACTTGATTCTTGAATTCGGTTCCATTGTCGCTTCGGATCCTTTTTACTTTCAACGAATAGAGATTCTCCAACATTGTAAGAAGATCCTTGAGGATGCCAGGAGTTGCACTCTTGTGTGCCATGAAGGATACCCAAGAAAATCTAGAGTAGTCATCAGTAACCACTAAACAATAGGCATCTCCGAACGTTGTTTTGTGCTTCATAGGTCCAAAAAGGTCCATATGAAGACGTTCGAGAGGCATGCTGACAGTGTTGATTTTCTTCAAATGGTGAGACTTCTTTGTTTGCTTCCCCTTTTGGCACGAGACACAGATATCTTGCAGATGAAAACTTCGAACATGCACACCATTCACAAGATTATTTTTCACCAAATGGTTCATCTTTCTCAAGTGAATGTGTCCCATTCTTCTGTGCCAAGATATAGACTCCTTTTCTGTGGCTTTTAAGACAAATCAAGTGACTTGTGCAGATGTTGTAATCGCTTGGCTCATGTCGAGAATATAAAGATCATTAACTCTCGGAGCCGATAAGAGAATCCATTCTTGTGGAATTTTGAATCCAGGTTTCAGCACATAGCAGCCGGCATCATCAAAATGCACGGTGAATTTCTTATCGCAGATTTGCGACACACTGAGAAGATTATGATCAATTTGCTTAACATAATTGATCTTATCGAAGCACACGATGCCGTTGGAGATACTTCCCTCTCCAGTGATAAATCCGCCTTTGTCACCCGCAAAAGCAACATACCCTCCTCTAATATTTCTCACGTCGTATAGGAGCCGTAAGTCGCCAGTCATGTGCCTGGATGCTCCACTATCAACAATCCAATGACTATTAATAGTTCCTCCTAGAACATCCTGCACATGTCATTTAAAACATCAGTTGAGAATGGGGATCCAAGCCTTAGTGGTCTTGGGTCGTCCCTGAGCATCACGAAACGTGATATCAATCTCTTGATGGTTTTCAAGAACAATTGCTCCCCCTGAATTGTCACCCGACTTAGGTAGCCAAGTTCGTTTTTGCCTACCAGTTTTTGATGATTCTGGTTTTACAGGTTGTGACACACTTGGTTCCTTTTGAACTGTTTTAACTCCAGATTTTAAAGCTTTTTCAACAGTTTTCATGTTCTTACGTCGTTGTTTAGTTTCTTTTTCTTTTACAGTTCGTTTATCATGTTTAAGTGAAACTGACCGACGTTGAGGGTGAACTGTTTCAGGTGGAGCTTTCTCAACAAATTTCTTCTTTGGAGCATTTGGGCAGTTTCTGATGATGTGCCCAATTTCTCCACATTTAAAACATGTTCTCCTTTCAACAGATTTTGGAGAACTTGATTGAGCACAAGATGTCGAACTCGTGGAACCCGAGGTACTAGCCTTTTCATCACACCCATTTGTGCGTTGAGTGTAATTGTTATCACTGTTACGCTTTAAGATTGTTACTTGTTTTACAAAATCCGTGTTAGATTTGTTTTCAAAAGTTTCAATCTTATCAGTACCCTTGGATGACACGAACTTGACATCTTTTGCTTTCTTTTGAAAACGAGCTCCTTTTGTTTCAGACTTCATCTGAGAGACTTTATGCTTTTGAGCTCGTTTGACTGGTTGTTTACCATTAGAAGCAGTAAGTTGTTGAGTGGTTGAAGATTTTTGTTTACCAAACTGTTTTCTAATCTCAGCCTTAGGAATTGGATCACATTGTGTTACCACAATTCCCGGAAGTGTTTTTCCCAAAAATTTGTTTGTGTTGTCTTCAAAGACTTTGTCAATCAAAGACTTATTTACATTTTTAATTGGGAAAACATGATCTGAGTAGATTTTATTATCTCCAACCAATGTATACAACACGTTACTGCTTTTAACAGTAGTCACACCTGTCTTATCAGTTTTGACAGGATCAATCACTTGCTTCTTAACAGATGGAACATTAGGAGTATCAGGATCACAAAGAATGTGATTCTCTCGTGGAATAACTACTCCTTTCATATTGTTAAGTGATTTATCCCATTCACCTACATCCACTTCTGACTCATCATCCGATGTCTCATAGTCCTCGATAATTGGAGGACTTTGCTTGACGGATGATGAAGTTTGCGGTTGCTCAGAAGATGTATTTGAAGAATTGTCCGGTTTGAACCCTAGGCCAGCAGCAAATTCCTCAACATCAAGAGGCACACTGGGTTCATACCGAGGCATTTCCTCCTCATCAGGCATCTTGGTATAATTGTTCATCAAGGGGGGCGGACATTTCTTATACCCTATGCCTTTCTGATTTCCCTTCGGTTGTTGAACCTCGATGATGTGATCAAGCACAAATTGGGAGTTAGAATAACTATCCAATTTTTGTTTGATCGCATCATGCTCGCATTGGGCAATGGCTAATTGCTTCTTAGTTTCTTCCACAATGTTAATATATTCATTTATACTTACTTGCTTGTGGTAAACTACTTTGTTAACCTCGGACACATTTTTCTTTAATGTTTCTATTACAGATTTAAAATCTTTTTCATTCCGAGTTAAAGCCATGTTCGCCTCTTTGCATTTCGACAGTTCAATAACCAAATTCTGATTATGACTATGAAGCTTTTCTGATTCAAGCTTCATATCAGCACATGATTTACAAACACTAGGAGCAGGAGGTTCAGAATTTACCTGACTAGAAGAGGCTGAACCGTTTGCCATAAAGGCAGTTTGAAAAGAAAAAGCTCCATCTTCAGAAAATAGCTTCTCCATTTCCTTTGATGCAGTAGCCGCCTTTCTAATCAGAATTGATTTCTGACATTTAAGCTCATCAGCTTCATTCAGTAGATCCTGAATATCCTCATCTCCTTCCTCCTTCATATCAGGCTCTGAGTGATTATCCCCAGAAACAGAGCCTTCTTCATCCGAACTTCCAGAATAACCAGAACTATCATCACTTCCAGAAGACTCTTCTTTATGAACATGCTCGATGATCTTTGCATAAAGTGCTGTTCCACTTCTCTGATCATCATCACCAAACTGAACTGACCAGTCACATCCCTCATCTGCTTGAACAGCCAGAGCCCGATTGGGATTTGAAGTTCCAGGCTGGCCCTGATTGTTATTAACTGCCACCATCCTCCTCTCACGGTTCTCTTGCTGGACATTCACATTTGTATTACTCGTCTGGTTTCTGAAAGGGTTGTGATTGCCATGTTTTGTTGGTAGAGTGCACTCACGTTTGAAGTGCCCTTTGTTACCACAGTTGAAGCATGTCACGGCGTTGATATCAAACCCATACTTCGTATCTTTCTTTCCTTCCAACGAAGTTCTACCAGTGCGAGCCATAAAGTCTTTGGCCCTTCTAACCGCACTTGCAAAAGCCCACTTAATATCCATCAACTCCATTTCTTCCTTGTCGATCTGTTGATAATCTTCATTGGTCATGTTGATGTTTCCAAGCTGACCTGCTACCAATCCACAGTAAGCACTGACCATTGTATTAATAATTTCCATGTGCTCCTTAGCAACTTCAATGCTGAGGTGTGAAAGGTTTGAATTATCGACTCGGATTGTGTGAGGATTTTGAGGTTGAGGATTGTTTGTATAATGAGCCTGCTGTTGTTGTTGTGGAGGTTGGACTTGTGGCTGTGTTGGGACAGGAATGTACGACCTCGGATCGAATTGAGGTTGTGGTGGAGCAGCTGTTGACTGAGGAAACGGAAAGGAACTTGTGTTGGACACAAAAGCAGTTTGCAGTTTAGGTTGTTGTTGCTGAGCTGCAGCGGATCTTGCCAAAGCATCGAAGCCTGGAAGGTACATTTCTGTATTCTGAGGAGCTGGAGCACGCCTTGCTTTCCTGATTTCTTCATCATTTTTATGTTCTAGCTTCTGAATGAACTCGTAGATGTTAACCGTGTCTAGAGTTCCAGTGTGCTTCAACAACTCAATAAATGAACTCCATTTTGGAGGCAAAGCGTCAGCAAACCTATTCACCATGTCTTGTTGAGTAGAAACAACCCCATAAGCACACATTTCACTGATCAGATGATAGAAACGGGTTGTCATATCATTTAGAGTTTCGTTTTCCAAAAACTGAAACGATTCAAACTCTTTCTTCAACAAATCATGACGAGACTTTCGAGCAGCTGCATTGCCTTCTCCTCTAGCTACTAAGGCATCCCACAACGTTTTCGTGGTCTTGCAGTAGGAGAACTGATGATAGATATCTTTGTTGAGTGCTTGTGTAAGTGTAGCAAAGGCCTTTTTCTCCAATTCATAAGCCTTCTTGTCATTTTCCAGCATGTTGGCATAACCTTCTGAAGTGGACGCAGCAGTTTCAAGATTAGTATTGAACGCATTGATGAAACACGTCCAAAGATCGGTGCTTTGCCCTTGAACATACGTGTGAAAACGGTTTTTCCATGATGGAAAATCGTTGATATGGTTCAACTTCGGTGGACGATTGTTGCTTCCCGTTTCGCTTTCACTAATCAAAAGGTTTTGAATGCTTTGACTTTGATTGGATACCAAAGCCCATTGACTTGGACTAATTGATGGCGGTGGAAACATACTTTTTGCCCAAGCATCAGCAGAAGTTAGTTCTTGACTAGATTGTGAGTTCAAACTCCAATCCCAAGGACTTGTACAACTCATTTTGATCAAATATTAATAGATAACCTACACAATCACAAACTGTTAAATGTAGACAGACCCGAAATGAAAGATATAACCTTGTTCGAAAGATCAATGATTGTTCGAAGGATCAACAGTGTTCGAAGGATCACTGTTGAGTTTCGAACAATAACTTCGAAAGATTGACTTCGAAGGATTGACCACACGAAGGATCCTTATCTTTCGAAAGATGATTTCGAAAGATTCTCCTTATATTTCGAACACAGATCTCGAAAGATTCACCAATACGAAGGATCCTTATCTTTCGTAGAGTAACAGTAGCTCGAAAGATGTATCCTACGACAAGATTCCTTGGCTCGAAGGATAGAACACAGGCTTCGAAGGATATTCGAAGGATGGGTATCTGTCGAGCCTCCTTGATCGAAAGATTATCTTTCGATGTCGAAGGATGTCTTTCGAAGAGCTCTGACACAACTGAAAAAGGTGACAGGTTGGTGAAAAAAGTGACAGGTTGGTGTACCAACTTTCGGCAGAAGGGATGTTCTGCACACGATTTTCTACCAACTTTTTGACTTTCAAACAAGATTTCCCAAAAAGGCAAATCTTATCCAACAAGTCCAGTCACCGGAGATAACCGGAATCTTGGCCGGAAAATTCAAAGTCACTTAAAAACAAGTTTTCAAGTTACCCAACCCAACCTTGAACACTCCCGAAAGTTTAGAACTCGTTTTTCAGTTTTAAGATGCAAGAAAAACCACCAAAACGGGTGCTAAACCTAGTGTCCAAACACACCAAGAACTTGAACAAACCCGGTTTTAAACAAGGTAAAGAGCCACGGCTCTGATACCACTTGTAGGTCCCTTTGCGGAGGATGACGAACCTAAACCTTGTTATACAAACTCACTAGCGAGTGCGGAATCCATGCTAGCAAGCAAACCGGGATGAGACAAGTATAAAGCACAACACACAAGGTTCACCGATTAACACCAATGTATTAATACGTATGAAGGTTTCGGTTACAAGCACAATGTTTACAAATCTAACTTGCAAACTCTCAAAGTGTGTGTGTGTGTTTCGGACAGAATGCTCTCAAGAATGCTCTCTATCTTTCTGTCTGTCTCTCTAAGTGTCTCTATGAAACACTACACACTGCATGGGTATATATACACCCAGCCCAGCATGTCTGACCGAAGGATCCGATAGATGTCACGAAGGATCATCTATCGATGTTGCACCTATCGAAGGATCAGGAATATTGATCGAAAGATCATCTTTCGATCAAACTTCCATCGAAGGGTTCACAGTGACCTCGAAGGACTATCTATCGAGGTCCATCCATCGAAGATTCAACTTTCGAGCTCATCGAAGGATCTAACTATCCTTCGATGAGATATCCTTCGAACCAGACATTTTACATTCACAAACTGTTTGGCCAAGTCAAACTAGGAGGATAGTTGACTTGGTCAAACTTACAAGGCTAACTTGGACATCGTTTACATATAGACCGAAAACAGACAAAGTACAGACACAAGTGCACCAACATAATCTTACTATCTTAGTCCCATACATTATTGCATAACGACGTTCTTTAACAGGTTAAATCCCCAACCTAAGTGATATGTTTCCCGCCGCATCGCGCGGGTAAACGACTAGTAATAATAATAATAATAATAATAATAATAATAATAATAATAATAACAATAACAATAATAATAATAATAATAATAATAATAATAATAATAGTAATAATAATAATATAGTACGATATGATACTATACGACGTAATATAATGTAACGTGATATATCCTTAAAAGACTAGCTTTGTGATATATCCTTAAAAGACTAGCTTTTCTGTATATAGCTTTTAAAACCCGTGAATGAGTCGCTAATTAGAACCGTAGACGTAGGTCAGTTTAGAACCAACCATGTAAAATCACATGTCACTAGTACGAAATTCATATATTAGAGCGTGAAAACTTTTAATCTTATATTTTAATACATCTTTTCCAACCCACTATTCTAACTTAATAGATTAAAACAACCGCTCTGACTAAATCATATAATTTAATACATTTTTTTAAAAACCCTTTGGGACATACTGTTTTAAAGAACGTAACAATTTACAGCATCGGAAACTCAACAGTTTGTATTACAATTTGTTATTCTTAGTTTTTTTTAAATTTTAATGTAATTCTCTTAAAAATCAATTAACAAAAATGTGCTTTATTTTATCTGACTTTCGTATTTAATTTTATTGTTACATAGGAAAAACAATTTTTTTCTTAAAAGATTTTTCTTAAAATGGTGTTGCCGACAAAAAAAATGTGCGGTGAAATAATAATTAATTTTTAGTTGTGTTTCAATAAACAATTTACAATTTAATTACACAAGTTTAGGATACAAAATTCTAATCATAATTAAGTTTTAATATTAACTGATCAAATAATGTTAACTATTGTTTTGAAATTCAAAATTCTAATTTTAATTCTAATTTAATATAGTATGATACAATATGATATAATCTAATATAATGTCATATAATAATACTATAGTAACAATAACAATAACAATAACAACAACAATTACAATAACAATAATGTAATACGATACGTTATGATACTATAAGATCAAATATTGATGTAACTGGATATGTTATGATACAATGTTGTATCCTATCATGTAACACCACAATCAACGACAGAAATGTCAGAGGATACAAAGACAATAATAATAAACTAATGTATCATAATATGACATAATATATTATAATGTAATGTGATAATATTGTTGGTACATTCATCTGTCGACTTCGTGTTATATCGAGTCTTGGATTGGTTGCGGATCTGATCAAGCATAATGTCAGCATATTCAATGATGACATCATAAAGATGACATCATCATTGCATCTCCAAATGAAATACAAGGCACACAACAAAACAGATTTTAATTTCGTTTGAAAGATATGATGTTAATTTCGTTTGAATGCATGTATGTTAATTTCGTGTGAACATGGCATGAGCTAATTTCGTTTGAAGATATCATGTTATGGTTCAAACGAAATTAGTTGGCTATATATAGGTGGTTCATGTTTTTCATTTGTAACATTTGTAACGGAGTTAGATAGTTGTAAGTGCAGTTCCTGCCGGGTAACAGTCGCTTATCAGTTCTGTGTCAACCAAAGCAGAAGTCCAAGTTAAAGTCAATGATAATGAAGATTATCAATTGCTGAAGGCATTCCGGATGACTTTCTAGTGTTTCAGTTTATTGTATTGTTTTGTATCCCAGACAATGTGTTTTGTCCGGGTTTAGTCCCTAGCCTATATATATGTGTGTATTGTGTAGATTAGGGCAACCCTTTAGAGTGCTTGGTGCACCTCTCACAAGATTCCATCCATTCTCCATCACTGGGTGTATTCTAGAGAGAGAGGGAGACTATGTGTTAGTGAGAGAAAGCTAGGGTTTAGATCTTTGTGATCTAAACCGGCTTGTAGCTTGTAGATGATGTATAATCCTTTGGTTTGTGTAATCTGTGATGATCGATTCAATAATAAAGAGATTCATCTTCTACATATTTCTATCTTTGGTGTTTATTTTGTTCTTCATGTCTTGAAATCAAGTGCAATGTTTGATGTTTGTCATCGATCCAGTGTTTTCACAGTTGTATCACTTACACGTAGAAACCGTTTCATGTACGAACCCTATGACACTGTATCATACGTAGGTATGTGTGGTCTTTATCACTAAACGAAACTGGAGTTTTAGCGACGACATTTGTCGCCACTAATGACGCCCAAAATCATTTGTCGCTACTAAAACTAAAAAAACCAATTTTTTTTTGTTTTTCTGCTATTTTCTGTTTCTCAAATATAATTACCTACACCTTTTCCAGTTTTCCCGGAATATACAATATTTCAAGCACAAACATAACTATACATCAAGTTTAAAACATAAAAAGCTACAAACATACAAGTATCTTGTCAAATTAAGTTATAAGTATAAGAATACTTCGAACATTATAAACTACCTAATCTAATACATCATTCGTCACCCATCCGTATTATCATCTTCGTTGCCTTTCTTGCCTTTCTCTCATGTACGGCCCCTGAGGGTGGGCTGGGAGGACCACCGGTCAGGACCCGATATTTTGATGGGAATGTTATATATATATATATATATATATATATATATATATATATATATATATATATATATATATATATATATATGACAATGCTAGACAGAAAACCCTCATTTAGGTAGAAAACTCTGGAAACCCAAATTTCCCCCATTTTTACCCAACCTCCCGACATTTTTTTTTTTTTGAAAAAAATTACACATGTAATATACATGCTTTAGAGTGTTTTGGGCCAAAAAAAAAACAAAAAAGCGCCGAAGGGATTTTTTAAAAAAAAATAAACAAATTTCAGTGCCTAACATGTGTTACGCAAAAAAGACAGAAATTGCTGAATTTTTTTTTTTAAATTATCCCTTCGGCGCTTTTTTGATTTTTTTTGGCCCAAAAGTCTTAAAAACATGTATATTACATGTGTTATTTTTTTCAAAAAAAAAATGTGGGGAGGTTGGGTTTTCTAAGGTTTTTTATATAGATAGGGTTTTCTATATAGCCCAACCCTACATATATATATATATATATATATATGTAAAAAAGATAAATTAATAGTGTATACCCATAAAAACACCAAGATAGGCCAACTTACAAAACTATTTTTATAGTTTAGATTAGTTATTAGCCCATTGGAATTAGTTTTGGACCTTTAATGAGCCCAATACCCAATATCATTAAGGCCTAAGGGCACATTTTTTTAGCTCGAACAGGGTATATGAATTCTCCGGGACGACCCTGCTAAACATTGGCCTTTCTTGCCTTTCTCATGAAACACTACATATCTACTCAAATTACAAACAAATCAATAATATACATACCAGAGTTGCAGACATTGATTGTTGGTGGTGGGTCACCTTTGGTTGGTGTGGGTCGAACGTCGCAGCGGTGGTCGAGAGCCGAGCTCGGACATTGATGTTAATGCACTTTTGGGTGATAAGTGCAAGGCTAACAACATTTAGGGTCTTTATTGAACAAATGTCCAAACTTAGTCCCTAAGAAGTTCCTAGGGAGAATTTGTCCCTAAGAAGTTCCTAGGGACAACTTGTCCAAGGTTTGGAAGAGTTTTTGTTAGTCAGAGTTTTGTATAGTTTAGACTTTGTCTGAGTTTTGTGGCAAAAACTCTGTGTTTGCTTTGTGCTCTATGTTTTGTCCGGGCCTTCTATTTAGTGTTGAAAGTCCGGGTTTCACCTTGTATATATACTTTAATATGGAATAGACAAGGTAACGATTTTTGTGTGAATTTCTGTGCCCTAATCATTGTGTTTTGTCTGGCGGCGCTTTGTGTGAGTGACGTCATTCATCTTCATCAAGAATACTCAGTGTATTCTTGATTTCTCTCTCAAATCCTTGCATTCTTGTGTTTCATCTACAGTGGTTGATCATCAGGTGGATTCCGCACACCTGTTGGTTGCTTTGGCTGAGTGAGATCTTGGATTGGAGGCCTTACAAGTGGTATCAGAGCTTGGGGTTCTTGAAGATTAGGCTCATGAATCTTGAAGAAATTTGAATGTTTGAGTTGGTTTGAGCTTTGATTCGTTAAAATCTTGTGTGAATGTGTTCTTGAAATTGATTGGTTAGACAAAATTGTTGCTTGCTTGAACATGTTCTTGGCGCGAAACTTAGTTGTATGAAGAAGATGATAGAAAATTTGAATCTTTACCCTTTTTGATCTCTCATGAAAGTTGGGTTCATAGTTGATTGTGTTAAAATCTTTGAGACCGAGTCCTCTTCTCTTCCGTAAGTTCGGAGAGAGCAAGACTTGTGTCAATGACAAGATTTTAATGGTGTTCCGTTCCGAGTTCTACTCCGATGTTTTAATCAGTTGAATCCTTTGTTCTGTCCGAGGTTTATAACTCAACGTCAGGTCCGAGGTTTATGAAACCAAAATTTTTGGTCCGAGGTATGTGTTTGTTTCAGTGGTGTTTCAATAGGTCCGAGTTTTTCTAACGAGTCCGGCTCCGAGTTTTATAAACCTTTTAAAGATCCGAGGTTTTTAATTGGTCCGAGGATTATTCATAATTTCATCCAATTCCGAGTTGTAATCAACTGTTACTGTCTCTGAGGCTTTAATGAAACACTTGTCCCTGAGTTTCTGTCCCGAATGTATAAACCCCGAGTTTTTTTTTTTTTTTTGAACCGAGTGTATAACATCCCCGAGTTTCAACAGGTCTCTGTTCCTGTATAGTCTCCGAGTTTATTACTCCATATTTTGAATCTCCGAGTTTTGAATGAGTTTTTCTGTCCGAGGTTCCGATGTGCAGTCAATTTCTCCGAGTCTGGCTCCGAGTTTCATTAGGTGTTTAATAAGCTCCAAGTTTTAAAATACTTTTCTGTCCGAGGTTTGTTTAGGTCCGAGGTTCCGAGGTTTGGGTTTCTATAAAAGAGTTTTCTGTCCGAGTGTTTGACTCTGTTTTCGGTAGGACCGACGTTCATCATAACGGCTGCAGTCCGAGGTTCTTTGAGTAAGTATCCATCTCCGAGTTTTATCAAACAACCTTTTAACAGTACCGAGTTTTTAAATTTGTTTGTTTTTAGTGAGTTTGAATGGTCAGTCTCCGAGGTTGTTTTAATTTTTAACAATTCCACTGTTCCAAGTTTCAACAATTCGTTTGGTCCGATGTTTTGACTTACATATCTTAATTTCCGAGTCTTAATATATGGTAAACTTGTTCGTTTGGTTGCCGATGTTAATTCACATTGTTCCGAGTTCTTACGTTATATACAGTTCCAAATGGTACCGAGTTTTTGACTTGAAATTCATGCCGCGTTTAGAGTGGTGTGATTGAACCTGTTCTCGATTGTTTGACTATGTGTCTGCCTATTGGAGGTCTTGTCTTGCATATGTTAGATATGTTAGATTGTGTGTTTAACTGCTTGTTGCTTGACTGCATGCGTGCTAATTGTGTATCTTCGTCTATGTGACATTAATTTTTGCCCAACATTATCTATTGAAGTACACTATGTGTAAACAGCACGTTTTATTTCTAAACTGATGCATGTGTTTCGTTTGTGGTTTGTTTTCAACAGAAATGGCCGAACAACCGCATCCGGTTCGTGAGTTTCACAAAAGTCATAATCAAATTGCTTTGCTAGATGTAAACGTTCGTGGTGGAGCCGAATATGCCGATATTATTCGTTTTCTTCGAAATTCAAGAATTGGTTTCGCGATTTCAGAAAATATTCATCTAGTGCAAGCGTATATTGATGATTTTTGGCGTACGGCTCGGGTTGTTGATGATACTATCGAGGCTACTGTTTCTGGGAGTTCTATTGTTATCACAGAGGCGGTTATTCGTGCGGTTCTCCGTTTTGGTGACTTAGATCATGGTAGCACGTGCTATGTGCGTCAAATACGGGAACGTGGAGTTAAATCCTTCGGCTATGCTGATTCTTTTGATAAAAAGGAGATCTCCAAGGCAATGTTTCTTGGGCAGTGGCGATTCTTCTTTCATGTGTTGATGCAGTGTTTGTCTCCACGAAAATCGGGAACTGATACGATGAGTAATGATCTTGTGTCTGGGATGATTGGGTTACCTTACAACCAGCCATACAATTTTTCTCTAATGATTTTCCAAGCTCTCGAATAGCAGATTGGTCTGAAGGCAAATGATAAGCGATTGATGATTTTGTATCCTCGATTCCTTTGTCTTATCTTTCGACATTTGTTGCCGAATCTTTCATTCGAAGGAACTTTGCTTGCGTACGTTCTAACACCAATGGCTAATCGTATCTTCAAGGATTGTGTGAAGGTTAACGGGTCCAAAAGAACTGATGCACGTCCAGTTCCGACTCCCTTGTGTGGTGCTATCCTTCAAGACAACTACAATCCAGAAGCTGATTTGCAATGGTTAAGCATTAGAGATGGTATAGATCACATCTTTGTTGGAGATACTCAAGAGCCCGTGGTTGTTCAACCTCAGGTTGATCTTCAACAACCACCGGCAGTTATTCCGGAGCCTGAACCTGTTCAAGAACCTGTGATTTCTGAACCAGTTATTGTTACTTCTCTTCAAGCAGCTGTGTCAGTTCAAGTTCCAGTTTCTACGTCTTCGGCAACAGAGGTTGCTGTAGAAACTGATGATGTGATTTTAGAGCTTGATGCTACTTTAGATGCATGTCCGTCCTCCCGTACTGTTGACAAAGGGAAACGGCCTATGGAGGATACTATTGTGGATGAGTTGTTTGATGATATGCCATCCGAAAAAGAATATCTTAGTTTAGTTCTGAGAGAGCTCCAAAATTGTCTTCGCCCTCCCGAAAGTAGAAAGCTTGAGTTATTTCGAGCAAAGGTTGCTTCTCTCGGTCCCTCTTCCGATTGGGGTATTCGCCTAGCTAGATGGAATGACAGAGCAAATGATCCAGATTCCATTGTTTTTAGCTCGTCTGATGATGATGATGATGAGGACCGTCAACGTCATGTTTCTGATACGGTTCGTGTCCCAGTTCCTTTGAGGGAATATAAGCGACAACGTGTCGCTGTTTCGGATCTTCAGTCTTCTAGTCCGATGGTTACCTCAGTTTCAGTTACATCCAGTTCTGCTCCATCCGACTCAAGCGGTCTTCTTAATGTGGAGTTGTCTATAGCTCCTCCGACACTGTCTTCCCCGCTTCCATTTCCTTCCTTTGTGGAAGCTACCAGTGTGACTACTTCTTCTCAACCGGATACGTCGATTATGTCTTCTCCCATTCCTGTAGTACCGCTATTTGAGTCTTTATCATCTCAGACGGGTACGGGCAATGTGTTTGCTTTATCAGGAAGTTCCTCTTTGCCAGTTCAGCGTAGTTCTCCTATTGATTTGCCAGCTCCAGAGCCACGGAGGTCAGGTCCAAGGACCGCTTTCTGTTCAAATCCGCCATCAGTTCGACGGAAGAAAGCTTCTTCACGTCCTCCAGTGACACCATCTTCAGGTTCTAGGCCATCAAGGGCTCAGCCGTCTGGTTCGAGACTTCCTGCTCCTAGATCGGCTCCAATTTCTGCTTCGAGACCATCCGGTTCAGGTAAAAAGCAGAACTTTCAAGAGTTTGTTCGTGACCAGTTTCAGGATGTAGCCAAGGTCATGTTTCAACACAAGACTCAGTTTTCTAGGCTGCAGAGTGAAATTGATCTCTTGAAGAAAAGGGATGCAGATCGAGAGCAACAGATGGCTCAGCTTTTTCGTCTATCCAAGGCTCAGAGTCTTCAGTTAGGTAAGTTCATAGCTCAAGAGGCTTCGACGTCTGTTCGACAACAGACCTTGGTTAGTACTATGGATCGGCTTATCGGGATCGTGACAGATCTCGTATCACTCCTTGCTGCTCAGGGGGAGAGTTCGTCTTCTGATTTTCAGGTCCAGGCTCAGTGCAAAATGGATGAACTTAAGAAAATCAGAGAAGATCTTGATAAGGACAAGGATCCCAACGCATCAAAGCAGGGGGAGCAGTCAAGGAGTGCACGTGCTCCTGAAGCTGCGACTCCGGCTCATGTTGAGGGGGAGTCCTCAGGTGCAGTTACAGGGGGAGATAAGGGCCCTGTAGAGGCTGTTGCTGAATTAGTTTTGGAGCCTGGAGAAGTGGTTGAGGAAACGTTTGAGGATTGGCGTACAGATGATGACTTGGCTGGCAAGTTCAGTTTTATTGAAACTGCGAAAGGGAAGTCTATTGAGTATGAGTCCTTGCCGGTAAACAGCGATATTCTCAGAAGCTATGTGTTTGGCGTTGAAATGCCTGAAGAAATCTTCAACCCACTACGAGTTCCCGAAGAAGTTAGTGTGGCAGCTCGCCGATGGTTTAGGGTTCTTCCAGATGACACGCAAAGGAAGAGATACCTATCGACTAAAGGCGAGTACTCGGGTCAAATTCGTAGTTGGGATTTCGACGAGCAGCATGGCTTGGTGATGATTAAGAGGACCGATGGAGTTCAGTACTTCAAGCCTAGGGCTAAGGACCTTCAGACTCTTCCTGCACGTGATCTTCATCACATTGCTCAACTTGACCTCAACAACCATACAAACGTGGCTAGTATCAGAGGATTGATTCCTCATTTGGTTGCTGAGAGTCGTGAGAGCAAGTGGAAGCTGTTCAAGCCAACTGTCGGTCAAGGGGTTAAATATCTGAATAAGTTCACTGGAAAAGAGGAATGGAAAGTGGTTTACCCTCCATCGAGTTGCCTTCGTGAAATACCTATGAGAAAGTTCGATCTCAATAAGTTTGATAAAATAGGTTATTGGTATCTCAATGGAAAAACTGGGGAAGCCGTGATTACTGAGACGAATGTGTCGGTGGAGATTGCGAAGATACTGGATCCGATTTGGCTCGTAAACTTGAGGGAAGGACACTTGAAGAAGCTTCGTCGCCTGCCCCTAAAATACAATGCAGACGATCGTGTTCTTGCGGACCAGTTTATCAAGGTGGTCCAGTTCTGTGTGAAGAACAAGGTCTGGGCAGGTAGCGACTTTTCAAAGAGGATTTGAAGATCTCAAGTTCAATGAAGACCATGCACTGATCAAGGGGGAGTTTGTTAATGCACTTTTAGGTGATAAGTGCAAGGCTTCCAACATTTAGGGTCTTTATTGAACAAATGTCCAAACTTAGTCCCTAAGAAGTTCCTAGGGAGAATTTGTCCCTAAGAAGTTCCTAGGGACAACTTGTCCAAGGTTTGGAAGAGTTTTTGTTAGTCAGAGTTTTGTATAGTTTAGACTTTGTCTGAGTTTTGTGGCAAAAACTCTGTGTTTGCTTTGTGCTCTATGTTTTGTCCGGGCTTTCTATTTAGTGTTGAAAGTCCGGGTTTCACCTTGTATATATACTTTAATATGGAATAGACAAGGTAACGATTTCTGTGTGAATTTATGTGCCCTAATCATTGTGTTTTGTCTGGCGGCGCTTTGTGTGAGTGACGTCATTCATCTTCATCAAGAATACTCAGTGTATTCTTGATTTCTCTCTCAAATCCTTGCATTCTTGTGTTTCATCTACAGTGGTTGATCATCAGGTGGATTCCGCACACCTGTTGGTTGTTTTGGCTGAGTGAGATCTTGGATTGGAGGCCTTACAATTGATGATGTTTGGAGATGTGGAGGTGCCCGGAGGTGGTCGGAGATGCGGAGGTAGCTAGGGGCATCATATGGTTGCAGGTGGGAGGGTAATTGGGGGTTTTGTTGGAGGGAAACTGCCGGCGATTAAGGGTTTTGTTGGAGGAAAATAAATATTGGGGATGATGAAGGGTTTAGTTGGAGGAAAGGGTTGTGATAAAACGTCAGCCCTTAGATTCATCACATCATCAACTGCCAGAATCAACTAACGGAGCGGGCACGCAGATTGTAAGCATTAGTGACGGCATATAAGATATCGCCACTAATACTCTTAATTCTTGTAATTCTTGTAGTGTACAGGCAAGAGATGGGCAAATCGGGTTTCTTGTAATCTCGGAACCGGTTTCTATCCGTACCAGGTTCTTGACTGAGTTTGAACCCGATTCTTCTAGGACCCGGTTCCAGTTAGTGTTAGTACCTGGTTTCAAACCAAAATTACCGGAACTGTTCCTAACCGGTCCGGGTATGTTGTAACTGGTTCCTCGATGGAACCTCCGAGTATCTTCTAGAAAAAGCTGCAATAAAGCTGCCGGAATCGATTCCTAACCGCTTTATATCCGTAAGAATCGATTAATTGCCATTAAAACTTTAAAATCGGTTTCAAGTATTTATAAGCATATCACCTTCAACCAAAACTTAGTCCCACTCAAATCGGTTTCAACCTTCAAGTTACACCTCAAAAATCGGTTATGGCATGCAACGATAAAGTGGTCATGGTTTTGGAAACCAAAAGAAACCCCCAAGTTTGGAAGCACTTTGATCTGTGCCTGATGTTTGATAGTCATGAAATGGCACGTTGCAAAGGTTTTGGGAAGCTCATGCAGGCTACGGCGAACTCGGCCCTTAAAAAACACACCAACCGTCATTGTCCGGTGACAAAGGTTGTGGCGAAGAAAAGTGAAGGCGGTGAATCATCCAGAACTAGCTCGAAGGTTTAGTGTGTTTATGTGATGTTGGTTTGAGTGTGTTTTATGTTAATCTTATGTTTAGTTATGATGTTTAGGTATGATGTTTGTTTTTAATTTTTGGTTTTAATGTCTGGTAGGTAGGTAATGTTTGGTTGTAATGTTTGGTTTTAAGATTTAATGTAATGTAATTGGTTTTATTTTAATCCTCTCGGTTCTTTGTGTTTATGGAGGAACCGGTTCCGGGTAGGAACCGGGTACGACCCTATTTGTTTTATAAAATGTGGAACCGGGTACGAGCCTATGGGTTTTTGAACCTGGAATCGGTTCTTCTATACAGTGGGTAAGGGCTGGAACCGGTTTCTGGTTGAGTCTACCGGGTCGGGTTTGGAACCGGTTATTATGTCCATCTCTGGTACAGGCTGCAATAACCAACGGTATGGACTTTGGTTTGCAACCGGCCATAACCCATGACCCAACAGCCTTTCATTTTGACTCAAATAAAAATAAATGTTTGACCCAAAGAGGGTCCCACTGAAAGCAGCCTCTGTATCCTCATGAATAGTGGAAATGTGTACCTACATCCCACATTCCCCAGACCCTAGCAATTGCTTTGCTATTTGTGGTTTACTGGGTATGGTTGTTATTTTGACCCATATTACAAATATAATCATAAGCAAAAGACTAGGAATAAAGATCAGAGCATCAATAAAAAAATATTCTATTTGTTATCAATACATCTTACTAGTACCCAAATTAAAGTGAAAACAAAAATTAAAACATTATGATCAATCAACATGTTACAATTAGAACTCCAAGGTTGAATAATCAACACAGCAATCAACATGGTTGTTAAAGGCTCTTTTTGAATGAAGAAGTAAACTTCCATGTAACAACCAATATTCTGGTTAATGAGAAAACACCACCATAAAAAAAGTGGACCTAGAACACGTAAATGATAGATGCCTAGTTAATTAGGTGCATTTGCATAGAAATCACTATGCTCAGTGTGTGCAATCTTCGCCCTACATATTCTTGAGGCAATCGGGGTATGGACTTGAGCTCCTCTTCTCACTGACTTCACATGTCCACCTTAATAAAACAACATATACACATAAGAAACTGGTTTTTTAATACAAACAAACCAAATAAAAATAAGTTAAGTGGGTGAACTTACCTGCCAGGTAACATATCATTGCAAGTTCGGTTTTCCCTTGCAGCTGCATCATGGTAAAACCTGCGTGCATCCCTTGACCTAAGTTCAAAGCGACGCACCTTGTTTCATACGGCACCTTGTTTCAACAAAATTTATCTTCCCGTCATTGCAATTAAGAACCCAAACCCTGATCCTCCAGTTGGGCACGTCTGAGCCACTAGATGCATGTTTTGCAAACTTTGCCGGACAAGTTTGTTTGTTCCTCGATTACTGCCTTCAAATGGATGTGTGACAGAGTTTGTTTGTGCCTCAATTACTGCCATCAAAAGACTGCTCTCCATAATCATCAACAGAAATTTTCCAAATATTCACAACCTTTAGGATCGCTGTGCTTCGAGAGAGGGCGAAAAATTTGTGACAGGTGCACAAAAATTGCTGGAAATACATTTTAAATATCTTATTTTCATAGAAAGAACAGAAGAAGACTTTAACGGAAACAAATTAAAAGCCGAACATATTCAGTATTTATTTCAGGATGCCAATGGTGTCTCCCACCTTTTTTTCATCACTGCATTCAATCGTAAATTAAATTACGAGTAACCATCATAGAGCTTGAAAATTAATTTCATATCAGTAAGGAGAGGTGAAACAGTATAATAATAACATGGGGAAACAATATAATGGTAACAAATTAATTAAATTGTTTAGAACTAGAAGTTGTTTCTCTCTCATTTGTTTTACATATCAACCTTATCACCAAGTTAACATTTCATAAATTCATAATCGTGTTGCTTTATTTTCATAGGAGTCTGCTACTGACACCAACTTTGACCAATTTCAACACATAACTTAATTTTAACAAGTCTGGTTAAAATGATTAACTAGGTATGAAATAAAAGTGTATGTTAACATTTAAAATACATATTCAAAATCTAAAAAAACAATAAAACACAACGATTTGACCATACCTATGAAGAATCAACATGTTATGATCCGATCCACATAGGGAGATGAGAGATCGATGTATACAGTGAGCGCACTGATGGCTAACACACAATTCAAATATAATAAAACAACAAAAGGAAAACAACTTACAAAAGCAGCGAATCAGATCTCTCGATCATCTTGCCCTGAGGTTATGTATTAGAGTAGGGGGCGGCGTCCGTATATGTAGTTGACAACGCTGGGTAAACCCTAATCTGAATTTTAATTCGGAATTAAATAAAACAAATTAACGATCATAAATTTTGATGGAAGTAAGTAGAATTATGTAACACGTATGCCAGCCAATATAGGTTAAAAATCTATTACAATTTGAACAACAACCATATTATAAACCAACTGATTTGAAATTGTATTTAAAAGGGGTAGTGACGCATCTTGTGTAACATCCGTCAAAAACTGGGTCCTATAATTCCCGGCCTATTTTGTAACCGAATCCGAAACATAACTGTTGATGCATATTTGTGTGGATGCCGCTCGCCTCGGTTCCGCTCGGTTCGAGACCGATGTTGACGACGTTCCTCCATACTATCGTACGACCCGACATTCGCGATACGAGAACGAATGTTTATGGATCCTCTAGTAATTGTTTCTTACACTAATCATGATCGTCAAGCTTCCAACACACAAGTTAGAGGTGAGTGGGCATGTGGGTGACCCACATATGCGGTGAATCATCAAAGGGCGGGGGGGGGGGGGGGGGTAATTTGCATTTTATTTTTAATCTTGTTGCATATATAACTTTCATGAACTTTAATAATTTATATAAAAACTCAAGGTCCAACATTTTAAAGTACAAATAACCCACCAAAATTATTAGTTTGTTGGTTGATCTGTTGAAAAATTTAGTTTAGGTACCGGGTTAAATACTAAACACTGCGTTTCACTTATATAAATCCACGACAAAAATTGTTTTCACACATGTTTTAACATCCAAATTATTAATCCAACTTTCCGGACTAAAAATTTTATTATTTCTGACACAGTTTCGGTACGTGTTTTGTTGTCAGGCAGTTTAACTTAACTGAATTAACTGCTTTTTTTTTTTAAATCTTGTTATATATATATATATATATATATATATATATATATAACTTTCATGAACATTGATAATTTATATAAAATTTTCTATAAGGTTTCAAGGTCCAACATTTTAAAGTAAAAATAACCCACCAAAATTATTAGTTCGTTGGTTGATCCGATGAAAAATTTAGTTTAGGTCTTGTACCAGGTTAAGTACTAAACACTGCATTTTACTTATATAAATCCATGACAAAAATTGTTTTCGCACATGTTTTAACTTCCAAATTATTAATCAAACTTTCCGGACTAAAAATTTTATTATTTCTGTAACAGTTCCGGTACCTGCTTAACACAATAAGATTTAAGTGCGGATTTTGTGTCGTTTTTAATACCCGTTATATTATTTATGACAAATAATATTTATTTTAGGTTTTTCGGACAGTTACTGTTTCGTACGGAATGTTGTACACTTCCGCATGATTACTGTATTTTTCTGCGGACCTGGACAGTTTGGTTTTTAAATGGAATTTTCTACATAGTATAATTAGACGAAGTTTTTATGGAATGTTTGTGCAGACATATCTTTATGTCTCGTTTTTAGACTGTACTAGGATATAGTTTCTAATTGTAAGGGATTTTTATCATAATAAGCTATGGTTTTTATAATTCCTAGACTTTTAAGACTTAATCAAATAAAATCATGCCAAACATGCGAAAATAAATAATGTAATAGTTGTTCGGGTTGTACGGAATTACCGGAATTTGCCGAATGTCAGAGAGTCAGTCTTGGTCATATATTATATATTCGATGACAAAAGATTGATTATAAAACTCTTAGGATCATTAATAGAAAAGTATATGATGGGAAAGGCAATTGATCGTGTTGACCTTAACACAATGTCCTTTTAGGAAGTTGTTGGGACATTAAAAGCTTTGGAAGAACACATCAAGAAGTCCACTAAGGAGGTAGACGTTTTTAAAAAGTTTCTATTCATCAAAGCAGATGAAAAGGAGAAGAGTAAACTACCAATATGGTCATACAAAATAAAAATCAGGTCAGTTTTTCCGGTTAACATCCTACTTTTTTAATTTTTTTCCTCCTTTTTAATGAAGCGCAAAATGGTCTTTTATTGTTTTATTATAACAAGTTAAAAAATCTTATCATTTCGTCCTTCAATAAAAGAAAGGAAAAAGACAAAAAAAAAAAAACTGGATGTTAACCCAATAAAATCTGACAATATTTTGATTTTGGATGAAAATGGCAACAAAATTGAAACAAAAAAGACCGAGACTTAAAAGGTTTCAGTTTCGACTAAAGTTGCTTTACGTCCACTTGGAGGATCAAGAATTAACCTACTTCCTTGTTTGTTAACACACTAACGAGTGCGGAATCCACGTAAGTATTCAAACCAAAGCAAAAAAGGAACAAACACAAAGCAACCAAAGATTCACAAAGCTTCGATTATGTGAAGAGAATCAGTACACATACACACAGTGTTACAAACTCACATGACTCTCTTAACTGATATGGTGACCAAGTGTGTCTTTATATAGGCCCTGATAGCCGGTAACACTACGAAGAGTGTTACTAGGCCACGAACTGTTAACAAGCCCACGAAGACTATGAGTCTTCGTGGTTATCATCGACGAACCCTCCGTAGGCCACGGATCCTCCATAGGCCACGAACCATAAGGGTTCATGGTGAACCCTCCTTACCATCCAAGTTCTACGAACCATGAGGGTTCGTGGTGAACCCTCCTTGCGATACCATTCATTGTTCGTAAACAGGGATTCCCACGAAGGCCTTGACTTTTCGTGGGGGGGGGGACCTTATAAGGACAACAACATGCAAACACCATACAAAGAGATCCAAACACTAATAACATCTAACAGTTGAACATTCTGCAAACTGTTTTACATGATAAACAAAAGAAATGTCGTGCCAAGTCAAGATAGGAGGATATCTTGACTTGGCTGACTCAACCAAACTATACAAGACCATAAACAAAGACTGTACACATAACAATGACGTAAGAACAAGCTACAGACACAAAAATGCACAAACAGTTGCAAAAGTGACCAAACTAAGTTCGTCGTTTTATATTTTAACGACGAACTTAGTTTCAACGCTCGTTAGGGACCTACGCGCCTTACGGTTCGACTTCGACTAAATAATAAAAAAAAATATAATTTAACGACGAACTTAGTTTCGACGCACGTAAGGCGCGTACGGTCCTAACGAGCGTCGAAACTAAGTTCGTCGTTAAAATATATATTTTTTTTTTATTATTTAGTCGAAGTCGAACCATAAGGCGCGTATGTCCCTAACGAGCGTCAAAAATATATATAGGTCCCTGATGTTTCATAGATTGCCACAAATGGTCCCTGTCAGGGACTATTTTTGTAAAAACTGAAACTGAGGGACTAATTTTGTACACCAGTTAACAAATACGCTGCGTATTGGTCAATACTCAGCGTATAAGGAAGGTCATATACGCTGCGTATTGGTCAATACACAGCGTATATAAAACTGGTAAACTTATATAAAACTGGTAAACTTTTGATACTTCAAACCCACCCAAATGACCCCATTTTTCCAGATGTTTTATATACGCTGCGTATTGACCAATACGCAGCGTATTGTTAACTGGTGTACAAAATTAGTCCCTCAGTTTCAGTTTTTACAGAAATAGTCCCTGACAGGGATCATTTGTGCCAATCTATGAAACATCAGGGACCTATACTGTAAAAATGGAAAGATCAGGGACCTATACTGTAAAAATGGAAAGATCAGGGACCAAATTGTAAACATATCAAAAAAGAGGGACCATTTGTGTAAAAGACAATACGATGCGTATTGATCAATACGCATCATAGACAAACCTTGTTTTCTGTGCAATGATTGGTTATCAGGCACTGAGATCTAGGGTTTATCTACGTTGCGTAGTGGTCAATACGCAGCGTATAGGGTTAACCCAATACGCTGCGTATTGGTCAATACGCAGCGTAGATAAACCCTAAATTTTGCTAGGGTTTGGTGTGCCAATAGGCACTTTAGTGTGCCAATAGGCACACTCACTTAAAAAGCAACTAGAAACTAATCATCCAAAAACTCTTCATAACATCTCTATGGTGATAACCTAAAAGAGTGTCGTTGCTAATTCGATCATAGAATTTGCGATCACATTCGCGCTTAGCTTCTTCATTTTCATCAACTTCTTCCCATGCAACGATTTTCAACGTACTTTCATCGAGTTTCGCGATTCGTACAGAGTGTGTTTGACTGATCTCGCAGTTCTTCGAATCTCCTTTCCAGAGCTCTAATCCTCCTTGCTGCAGCAGACTGTCGGTTTCCCCATTGCCTACCATGTGGTGGACCATAACTCCTAATACATATAATACATAATTATTACCATTAGTCTATTGCACTGCATTCCCATCATAAAGTAAATTATAAGTAATCATCTGAACCATCCTAAATATTCAAAATGTAAAAACAAAAAAAAGAAATAAAAAATTTACAAAGGATACATGAGATTTTAACTTTCCCATGCCTGAAAGACAGAGTGATTTCCCTATGGACAATCAACATGTTATAACCCGACCCGGATAGACCGAGAGAGATCAACATGTTATTGATGTCCATTGAAATCAGCGATTTATTAGAGAACACCTAATGCAATCGGTTGAGAATTGAACAACAAAAACCAAAACTTTAACAAACTCGATTATGTCAGGCAGCGGCTGTTGTGATATACTATTTTTTTTCTGAACGGCGGCCTTGATGAAGTTAACCAGGTATATATAGCTGAGAAAGTAGGGATTAAAGCATGATCCTAAATTTTCATTATAACCCCTAAATTTTAATTATTTTCATATAAAACTCAACTGCATAGATATAGTCCATATTTACGTCTGAATAACACAATAACACAATTGGAGATTTTTGTCAACATAATAATAATAATAATAATAATAATAATAATAATAATAATAATAATAATAATAATAATAATAATAATAATAATAATAATAATAATAATAATAATAATAATAATAATAATAATAATAATAATAATAATAATAATGGGTGGAGTTACAATAGAAAGTTTATTTAGCTAGGAAGGCTAGGAAGTGATCTTGACCATCTATTTAGTTAATCAAGGGCTAAGATTAAGGAAATTGAAGGGAAGAAAAGAGGCGCGTGAGTTTGTTTAGGGGCATTCTAGTCAATCCAAGCCAATAGTTTCTCTCTCCTCCAATTCCCCCCATTTTTTATAACGCAATGACTAAAAACACTTAAAAATGTGTTTTTTTTCTAAAACGTAATAGCCAAAAAACACATAAAACTCTCTTATTTCTAAAACGCAATGTACACATAAAACTATCGACTGTGAACTGTCTGAATTGTCTACGAATTACTGTCTTCGAAATAAGCCAATTTCTGGAAAATTAATTTTTCTGATGCATTTTTATTACACATAAAGCTCTCTGCCCCTTGGACCTCGCCAGGGGCCGGCTACCAGGGGCGCTGCCCCCGGACCGCCACCATGATCGTAAAACGCAATGACTAAATCAAAAACCCAGATCGTAAAAATTAAATTAAAGAATTTCTTACATGGACCGAAGTGATTTCTTCAACAATTGACGAATTTTGAATGCTTGAAACACTTATCAACGCTCGAATCGAACGAATCGAGTAATTATCTCCAAAATCACCGGAAAAAACGAGATTTTTGTCAAATTAAACTGGGTTTTCTTCAAAAAACTGAAGAACACGTTGATCGGGTGTTTGAATCATTGATTGGTGATGAAAATCGCACTATAATGTAGTGATTATTGAGACAGAAAGTGAAGAAATGGTTGAAGACGGTGGGTTTTGAAGATGGTGGGTTTTGAAGTTACTGGGTTTTGAAAAGGAAGAAGAAAGGGTTGGATTGACTAAAATACCCTTTTTCTTTATTTCAAATGTTGCCACATGTCCTAATCCTATTGCTTTCTACACTTCCTAGCCAAAATAAACTTCCTATTTGATCTTTTCCCTAATAATAATAATAATAATAATAATAATAATAATAATAATAATAATAATAATAATAATAATAATAATAATAATAATAACAATAACAATAATAATAATAATAATAGTAGTAATAATAAAAATAATCTTAATAATAGTAACAATAATAAATAATAATAATAATAATAATAATAATAATAATAACAACAACAACAACAACAATAATAGTAATATATCCGGTGCCTATAAAAAGTCATTCAAATGCTTTTTGCACCGTCCGTAAATTAAATTGGAAAAATATGTATACCTAAACCCTACAACCGGGTTGTGATCACAAAAAAACTAATTAACTAATCATAAAGTCCACATTAGTAATACTGTCTCAGTACATGATTCATGGTTTACAATTAGACAAATTAGACTTTCCTTTACGTTTGATCTTAGTTTTGTGGATACAGTTATATGTGTAGCTTGTAGTCATTAACGTTTTTTGTAATATAACGGTGATAGTTTACGTTGTAATTCATGTTTTAATGTACGTTGGCCAATTCAATACATCCTTCTGTCTTGACTTGACTTGGTCAACAGATAGTAATTATGTATATGTTAGTACTAACGAGGGTATAAA
This sequence comes from Helianthus annuus, assembly GCF_002127325.2. Classification (NCBI taxonomy): domain Eukaryota; kingdom Viridiplantae; phylum Streptophyta; class Magnoliopsida; order Asterales; family Asteraceae; genus Helianthus; species Helianthus annuus. Next base: position 154,851,232 of record NC_035443.2, read on the forward strand.
TATGCTTAAGGTCAATTGTAACCGTCATAGACACCAAAGTGAACCTTTGTGAATCGCAAGGTGCACCTTTGGTAACCTTCGCAAGATGAATGAATGTGAAGGTAGACCTTCGTCCAAGACAGGTCACCTTGGCATGACATGCATTGTGTATTCATGTATTGTTACTCTGTTGAAATCAATACGTTGAACTTTTGAAGTCATATCTTATTGTTATTGATCGTGTACTTGGTTTGTTGTGTATAAACTTAGATTTTGCACTTGCTTATGCATGAAACAACAAGGAATTGGTATTTATAAGATCATTGTAAGATCATATTGATTGTCCACTTTTTGAAATCATAATATGTAATTGGGATAAAAAAATTTAAGTGACAACATTCTGTGTGTGACAACCGGTAACTTTCGGTTTATAATTACGCGCAAAACAGACATTAAGATGATTATAAGTAGTGTTTTGAGACGCAAACTAACTTAGTTAGGCTTTTGGAGTGCATAGGAACGTTGCCGGTTTTTCTTATAAAACCCTAGCCCCCTTATCACATTCCTTCTTCTTTCTACAAGATCTGGTCACCGGAGTTGGAGCTCTGGCCAACTTCCGTTGCCGGTTTTTCCAGCAACACACCCCAATCCCCTTCTACTTATACACTCACACACACACATTGGTCTAGAGATCGACAGAATGAGAGACTGGCAGAGATAGAGAGATCGACAGAGAGAGAGAGAGAGAGAGAGAGAAATAGCTAGAGAGAAAGGGATCCGCGGGAGAGAAAGAGAGAGTCGGCCACCTCCCTACGGTGGCGTGGCAATGAAACGACGGCAAAGCCGCCACACCGGTGTAACACCTCATAAAATCATGTCCAGTACTGTGTTAGTACTGTGTTGACACGTGTCCCTATTCCTATTTATGCCTAATGTTGGCTAGGAGGGACTAATTTTGCCAAATGTAAATCTTGTTCATTTTCATGAACATCTTCATTTCATTTGCATATTCATTCAGTTTGTGTGAATCGTGTTCTTTGGATTAGAAGCTTGGATGCTTGGAACCAGGGAACACTCAGATGATCATGCAAGGCAATTTATTATTACGGGTACCCTTATTTGCAAGAAAATGCTTTGTTATGATACCAGGCTATCTTGGAAGAGTCTTTTGTCAGCGTTTTATAAAAATTTTTGCTTGAAGATGGGTTTCTTTTACAACACACACCTGTGAACTCACAAAAATTTATGTTGACAATTTTAAGCATGTTTTTTCAGGTGTTTCACCTATGTGGGAGTCTCCATTTGATGTTGCATTTATGTTATGATACCGGGCTCTTGGAAGAGTCTCTTGTCACCCTTTAGTGTAGGCTTGTATTGGAATCCTAGTGTTTGGGAATGTAAAAGGTTTGTAAGGTTGGCCTTATATCATAAAAGTGTTTGCTTAATCTTGTGCTCCAAAAAACAATTGTGGTTACATTCTTGGGTTTACGACTTGGCGGGATGTGAAATATTGGTATAAGAGCCAATGGTTATTGCGAACTAGGTGGTCTTTGGGGAGCCTGATTATAACCGTAGAAACCGCTATCAAAAATCTTTTCATTGCATGAACATTTTCATTGCGTTTGCATTTACATTCACTTTGCATATGCATTCACTTTGAATGATACGCTTGGAGTTTTCCCAATGGTCATCACAAAGATGTGGTCCTCATTCTTTACACCAACCATGTGTTCCTCCATGCTATGGCCAATTGTCTGTCTCCGGTCCTTGTATGGTTGTTTCTGAGCTAGTCCTTCTATCTGCATCCATCACTTACCCAACAAGTAGGAGTCCGTAGTGGTTGCCGTCATATCCACCTACCAGAGTTCAAGTGATTAACCGATTAGAGGACTACTTCCTAGATGTTCTGGTTGGAATGTTCATGTGATTCTTGAATGTGAGGACATATCTCATTGAATTAGTTTCGGTATTTCGAATTTGTGTGAATCATGTTCTTTTGGATCGGAAGCTTGGAACCCTCAGATGATCTTGCAAGGCCATATATTATTACGAGTGCACATGCAATCATAACTTGTTGTTCAAGGGAGTCTTGGTGGACTCTACGGGTCAAGCTAATGATCACTATCTGTTTTGAATTCTTAAGCCTGCTACTTCAGATTCTCCAGGTCGTAGTTGGTAGAACGCTAACTAGAGAGAGTGCCATAACATCCTACAATGCAGAAGTCAGTCCTTGTGTTGTTTGTGATTCCTAGCATTTCCTTTTATTGTCCGGGTTGGACAAGGTTCCTTGATGTTTTGGGATTCTTGTACTCGGGGTAGTTTCAAGATTTGTTTAGTGATCTAGACATATAATTTAGAAATATTTAGTGAACACCATCAAAACAAACAAACTTGTGTGATTTACATATTTCAAATGATATTGTGTGTTCGCGTAAACTTGTTTTAGCAATCAAGAATTTGTTTTTCAATTGAACAAGGTTTTCTAAACCATTTAAACGATTTTTTTTTTCAAATGAACTCGTTCATATATAATTAGTATCAAGTAAATTATCTAATATAGAGGTAAACTATTAAATCATACTTATATTACTAATAGTTTTAACATCAATTTAGTGAACCCCTTGGTGGAAAAATTTCAAAGTATCCCAAATAGATGAAAACATATTCATCATCATCAATCAAACTCAGGGGTATCCTATAATTTTTTTTTCATCTCGTACAATATTACAAACGAAAATAAATAAATAAAGTAAAACAAATATCTAATAGATTTGTCCTCTTCTTTTTTTAATAGCTTGAAATCGTTCCATCACATCGTCATCTTTTACTTCACGTAAAAAAATTCATTTCGACCGCACAGACCATAGTATTGTTAAAAAATTCCGGGCCCATTCGATTGCGTAAATCCGTCTTGAAAAGCTTCGATTTCGAAAAACATCTTTCAACGGTTGTGGTTACAACTGGTAAATCAAAGCTAGCTTCACTACCCGATATACTGAAGGAAAAGAACTATGCGTTCCCGTTTCAATCATAACACACGCAAGATCACTTATTCTATTCAAATTTGCAAATTTATCACCATCACTTATAGTATGACGAAATGGGCAATTGGGATTTGGGCTTATTATTTTCAATTAATTGTTATCCTTGTAGTTGTGCCGTACCGTGCTGTGTATTAAAACTTCAAGGCAATTGGGCAATTATCTACAATCTTTTATTATTTTGGGCTAACATATTGGGCAATTGGGCTTATTATTTACAATCTTCAATTGATTTGGGCTAACATATTGGTCAACTGGGATTTGGGCTTATTATTTTCAATTGATTTTGGATTACAGACTCTTTTTTAGGGATGTCCTTGTAGTTGTTCAGGGGTATCCTTGGTATAAAAATCGAAAAAATTACACTACCGATAAAAAGTTGAGCCGTAGCCCGTGCTACGGCTCGGACAACATAAGGTCCGCCCCTGCAGTAAATCCCACCAATACCAAAGATAAGATAGGGTTTGAGGAGATAAGAGGTAGACAGCATTATCTCTACCCCGTAGAAATAGAGAAGCTACTTCCAGTGACACCCCCGGCTTGATAGTTATTTTGTATTAAACCTTGGACATAAGGTATATAACACTCAACAATGTAAACATATTGTATTAATTACAAATTTAAAAATATAAGTCAGTATTTTGTATGGAATTTTAATCATCACTCATCATTTACTCACTAAGTTGCTGGTATATATAATTTCCAGATAATAGCTATATCCATTCTCACAACTTCACCCCAAATCTATCTAATCTATCAATAATCTCTCTATGGTTATGTTGATAGAACTTTGCCTCATGCAAGTGGGTGATCGAAGACATTAAAGTTCCACTCAATAGCTAGATAATTAACTTTGAAATTTCTTTTAATTAATCACCATGGACTCAATTTAGGTAATGCAAATTTTGGTTGAAGACTTGACCCATACTCAGTATATACAATGTTTAGTTTCATTTGTTTTTTACGTTTTCCGGGGATCACCTTATCATAGATTGTAATCCAAGATACACATATACGCAAATACAGAAACTGGAATTGTATCTTACAAATGGAATTAATTTAGAAATAAAAAAAATTATCCTTATTTGAAAAAAATAATGTTTTTATCTTTAGTTGAGGGACTATTGTTATTGAATGTTTAAATAGGACAATTTGTATTATTATTATTGTTGTTGATGTTGTTGTTGTTGTTGTTGACTCAAATGTCCAATGTCAAATTTTGATATTCTTTTATTATTCAGACCTAAAAATATATAGGGGTTATAATGCAAATTTTGGATCAGGGTTTAATCCCTGCGTTTTCAGCTATATATACGACGTTTAACCTAATCAAGGCCGCCGTTCAAAAAAATATATATCACGACCGCCGCTGCCTGACATAATCGAGTTTGATAGAAGTTTTCGTTTTTGTTCTTCAATCCCCAGCCGATTGCATTAGAGGTTCTTTAATAGGTCGCTGGTTTCAATGGACACGAATAACATTTTGATCTCTCTCGGTCTATATGGGTCGGATCATAACATGTTCATTGTTCATAGGGAAATCACTCTGGCTGTCAGGTATGGTAAAATTAAATTGTCATGTATCCTTATCAATTTTATTTCCTTTTTACATTATTTGTGAGTATTTACGATGGTCCAGATGATTACTTATAATTTGGTTTATGATGGGAACGCAGTGGAAAAATTAAATTGTCATGTTGATCTCTCAGGTTGTTAGAAAAGGTGGATGCTTTTTATGATTTTGGCTGGTGGAGTGGAGTAATTACAAAGAACATGTTGATAGTAGATACGCTGCAAGGTATCTAATAGAATGATCAGATTGCTAACCACTTAATTATAATTGGGGGTGTTTGAGATCTACTTATTGAAACTGCCTAATGCTTTTTGAAAGAAGCCTTTTTTAATTAAACAAGTTATTTCAATCACAAATAATATAATAAGCAGTTTGGATTAGTAATTACAAATACCTTATTGTTGACTTGCCATAACAAAACACAGTTAGCAGATAGGTTGTTTTAATTAGCAATATTGAAAACTCTCAAAACAGCTTATAACTGTATGGACCCCCAATAAGCAGAAAACAGGTTTAATACCAAACACCCTCTAATCAGCTTTTAGTTTGAATGAGTTTTGTTGTTTATGCTCTAGCAACAAATGTTTTTTCAGGTTTCTGTTTCTGATGATGCTGTGCATTATGAATTAAGAGAAACTGCTACCTTAAACCTTACAAATACTATTGGGGACACACCTACTAGTATTGATAAATAAACTTATTGTGTAACAAGATCAATGAAGAGATCAAAAGCGACAAATCTTGGTAGCAATGATAAGTTTATAAAGCCTTCAAATAAAAAATTACAATGCATGAACATGAACTTATAATAGGGATGCCAATGTAAAGATGTTGTTGCACTTGTGTCTGTACTTTGTCTGTATTCGGTCACGATGTAAACGATGTCCTTGTTAGTCATGTAAGTTTGACCAAGTCAACCATCCTCCGGTTTGACTTGGACAAACAGTTTGTATATGGTTGTATAATGTTCTGTGTCGAAGGATAAGTCATCGAAGGATTGTGAATATCCTTCGATGAGCTCGAAAGATATCATTCGATGGATGGACTTCGAAGGATATGCCATCCTTCGAAGTATATGGATCCTTCGATGGCTTTGTGATCGACAGATGATCTATCGATCAGTCAACTTGATCCTTCGACCATGCAACCTGTGCTGGGTATATATATGTTGGTGCACTTGTGTCTGTACTTTGTCTGTATTCAGTCACGATGTAAACGATGTCCTTGTTAGTCGTGTAAGTTTGACCAAGTCAACCATCCTCCGGTTTGACTTGGATAAACAGTTGTATTATAGTTGTTAATGTTCTGTGTCGAAGGTTGGTCAATCGAAGGATAGCTTTCATCCTTCGATGACCTCGAAAGATAGGCCACGAAGGATACTGTTGGACTTCGAAGGATATGCAATCCTTCGAAGTATATGTGGATCCTTCGATGGCTTAGTGATCGACAGATGATCTTTCGGTCAATCTGCATGATCCTTCGACCAGATCTGTTGGGCTGGGTATATATATACCCATGCAGTGTGTTAGACAGAGATAGATGCACACCGAGAGATAGAGAGACTTTGAGAGCATTCTGTCCGAAACACACACACACACTAGAGAGTTTGCAAAACACATTTGTGAACATTGTGCTTGTAACCGGAACCTTTCATTCGCAACAAACCCCGAAGTATCATGTGATCTCTTAGCCGATAATGTAAACTTTGTGAAATCGACGGGAACGGCCAAAGTTGAAACGTTTGAAAATAAATCTAACTTAGATTTTGTCAAGAAAGCTACTGTTTTGAAAAGAAATGAACAAAACAGTTCAAAGCCTAGTACCTCGGGTTCACAAAGTTCAACATCATCGGCTAAGAGATCACATGATACTTCGGGGTTTGTTGAACGAAGATCATGTTTTGAGTGTGGAACAATTGGACATATAATTAGAAATTGTCCATATCTTCATAAGCAAAAAGAAAAGGTTGATGTTCCCCGTGACCAAACTGACCGCAGGCAAACTGTTTCTGCAAAACAAGATCCCCGCCTTGTAAAAGAAAGGGAAAAGAAACAGAAACGTCAACAGGTCAAGAAAATTGAAAAGGCAATTAAAACCGATGTGGTTAACAAAACAGCTGTTTCTGTAAAACCAGACAATTCAAAAACTTCAGACAGTCATGAAGTTAAAATTTTAAAGAAAGACACTGGTAAAACAAAACAGACATGGAAACCTAAAACGGTTACTGAATCAGGGGGAACATCACAATTCACCAACCATCAAAGACAAGAAGTTATTGTCATTGATGAAAATGGAAGACCCAGGACCACAATGGCTTCGGTCCCCGTCTCCAACTAATTCATTTGAGTTCATGTGCAGGGTGTTCCAGGAGGAACTATCAGTAGTCATTGGATTGTTGATAGTGGGGCATCCAGGCACATGACGGGCGACATGAAGCTTCTCTACGACGTCAAATCTATTAGAGGAGGTTATGTTGCTTTCGCTGGAGATAAAGGTGGATATATTACAGGTGAAGGAATGATATCCAACGGGATTGTCAGCTTTGACAAGATCAACTTTGTGCAACAACTTAATCACAATCTTCTTAGTGTTTCTCAAATCTGTGACAAGCAGTTCTCAGTACACTTTGATGCTAATGGATGTTATGTGCTGAAGCCCGGCTTCAAAATTCCAAAAGAATGGATTCTTCTGTCGGCTCCAAGGATAAATGATTTGTACGTCCTTGACATGAGCCAAGCTATTACTACGTCTGCACAAGCAACTTGTTTCGTTTCAAAAGCCACAGAAAAAGACACTATCTCTTGGCACAGACGAATGGGTCACATTCACTTACGCAAAATGAATCATTTGGTTTCAAATGAATTGGTGAATGGTGTTCCTCTCAAAAATTTTCATCTTCAAGACGTCTGTGTTTCGTGCCAGAAGGGAAAGCAAACGAAGAAGAAGCACCCTACAAAGAAAATCAACACGGTGGCAGTTCCTCTTGAACGTTTGCACATGGATTTGTTCGGTCCTGTCAAGCACAAGAGTATTCGGGGTGATCAATACTGCCTCGTGATAACTGATGATTATTCAAGATTTTCTTGGGTGGCGTTCATGGCACACAAGAGTGAAACCTTTGGCATTATCAAAAACTTGATCATTCAGATTGAGAATTTGTATAAGTTGAAGGTTAGGCGGATTCGTAGCGACAATGGTACTGAATTCAAAAATCATGCCATGGCGGAGTTTTGCACTTCAAAAGGTATTCTTCATGAGTTTAGTGCAGCTTATACTCCTCAACAAAATGGCGTCGCTGAACGTAAGAACCGCACATTGATCGAGACTGCTAGGACAATGTTGGTAGAGTCGCAGTTGCCCATTCCATTCTGGACTGAAGCTGTGGCCTCTGCATGTTACACATTGAACCGAGTCCTTACAGTCAAAAGGCACAACAAGACCTGCTTTGAGCTTCTTCAAAAACGGAAACCAGATTTGTCTTATCTTGAACCGTTTGGAGCTCCATGCACAATCATCGATCCTAATGGAAAGTTTGGGGCAAAAGCAATTGATGGCTACTTTCTTGGGTATGCCACCCCTAACTTACGAGTCTGGAATCTAGAGACTAAAAGGGTCGAGGAATGGTCTGAGGTCAGAGTACAAAGGCACACTTTGCCAGTCAAATGTCCTGGTCAACCTTGGATGTTTGAGTACGATGACTTTTTCAATTCGATCAATGTTGAAGCCATTGAAGAAAGTGCTGCGGCAAGGATGTTTTTCGAGAGTGACAATGCAACAGTTTCACCAGTGGTTCGTCCAATTCTTGTCAATCAAGAACCATCTTCGGTGAACAATAATACTCTCGAGAATGAGGATTTTCACGATGCTGCTGAATTGAACGAATCTTCAGAGGATGATGAATTTCTAGATGCAGATCAAGAGGCTCCAACAACAGCAGTTCATGGTACTTCTGAGGGTACTCCTCCAGTGGATACCCATAGAACAGCTGAGGCTACTGCATCATCCTCTTCGTCAATTCCGGGCATTGATTTAGTTGTTGATCTCAATCTCAACAACCTGGGTATAAATATTCCAGTTCCAGATAATCCAGAAACAAGGATTCATAATACCCATCCTCAACAAAACATCATTGGAAATGTGCAAAGTGGCATTCAAACAAGAAACATGTTGCGAAACAACAACAATGCAGGCTTGTATGCAGCTATTCGAGAATCCGGGCAACAAAACGATTGGTCTTTCGCGTGTTATGTCTCACAGGAAGAACCAAGAACTTGGAAAGAAGCCTTGAAAGATAACTCTTGGGTTGAAGCAATGCAGGAAGAACTGCAACAATTCCAGAAGCTGGGTGTCTGGAAACTCGTAGAGAAACCTGCTGGATACAAGAAGATTGGTACCCGTTGGGTTTTCAAATGCAAAAAGGATGACCACGGAGTTGTTATCCGAAACAAAGCACGTTTAGTCGTTCAAGGTTTTCGTCAGATTGAAGGAATCGACTACAACGAAGTGTATGCACCTGTTGCACGTCTCGAAGCAATTCGAATCTTTCTAGCCTATGCGTCCTTCAAAGGGTTCAAGGTTTATCAGATGGACGTGAAGAGTGCATTCTTACATGGTGTGGTTGAAGAAGAGGTATACGTCGAACAGCCTCCAGGTTTTGAAGATCCTATCCATCCCGATCGGGTTTGGTTGCTCAACAAAGCTCTCTATGGTCTTCATCAAGCACCGTGAGCTTGGTACGCAACCTTATCACACTATCTGTTGGAGAACGGTTTTCGAAGAGGTTTTATCGACTGTACTCTTTTCATCAAAGAACAAGATGGAGATCTTCTTCTGGTACAGGTATATGTTGATAATATTATTTTTGGTTCTACTAATGATGTCTTGTGTAGGAATTTCGAGCGCATTATGCAGGATAAATTCGAGATGAGTGCTATAGGGGAAATGACCTTCTTCTTGGGCCTACAAGTGCAACAAACTGAGTCTGGGATATTCATCCATCAGACTAAATATGTTGGCGACATCTTGAGCCGGTTCCAGATGTCTGATGCAACGCCCATTGGTACCCCATTGCCAACTAATCACGGAATTACTCCAGATTTGAAGGGTGAAGCTGTTAGTCCTTCAAACTACCGCGCAATGATCGGATCTCTTATGTACCTCACAGCATCAAGACCAGATATAATGTATCCAACGTGCCTGCTTGCCAGATATCAAGTTAACCCGAAGGCCTCACATCTTGCAGCTGTCAAAAGGATTTTTCGTTATTTGAAGGCGTACCCTGACACCGGTCTGTGGTACCCTAGGGATAATAACTTTGAATTGGTAGCTTTCGGTGATTCTGATTTTGGCGGATGCAAAATCGACGGCAAATCCACAACGGCTGGATGTCAGTTTTTAGGAAATCGCCTAGTCACATGGCAGTGCAAGAAGCAGACATGCGTCGCTACATCAACATGCGAAGCTGAATACATTGCTGCCTCAAGTTGTTGCTCCCAAGTTCTTTGGATCCAACAACAATTGCGGGACTACGGTTTTGAATTCCTAACTACTCCTATTTACGTTGATAACTCTGCTGCTTTAGATATCACTAGAAATCCTGTGCAGCACTCAAAGACCAAACACATCGAAATCAAATATCACTTCATACGTGATTTCTTTGAGAAAAGGCTAATCGATGTTGTTAAGGTCCACACCGATGACCAACGTGCCGACCTATTTACCAAAGCATTTGACAAATCAAGATTTGACCTTTTATTATTGGTAAACGGCATTAAGGTCAAGCAAGAGTAAAACCAACATCAGAAAATCATTTTTGTAAATACCCTTGTGTTTTAAATTTGTCTTAGTTTATTGATTTTAGGGTGAGTAAATCCAAAAATCTGAAAATCCAAAAACATCGAAAAATTTCAAAAACACAAAAACAATAGAAAAACAAAAATGAGTTTCCTGGCGAGCAAAAGAGAAAATGATAGTACATCAGTGGTCTATCCAAACCTTTTTAAACCTTAAATGAAAAACGATAAGCAGCTCTATATAAGATGTATCGGTAGGCTCACAATCATTTTAAAGTGTGCAGGGTGATATAAATCTTAAATCGACTGAAGACCAGGTGGGAACCATTCATTGGCATATGGTCTTAGTACCGAAATTTCGTTTGATAGATTGCCGAGGTTCTGAGATATTCGGTCTTTATGCTGCTTATCATCTGGGTATCATGGTTGTATCTTTTACCGAAAAAATAACGGGGACGCAAGTCTAGATCTTCCATGATACTATACATACGTGTACATATTACATACTGCATTCGACCTCAATAAGTGATAAACAATCACATGTCCAAATCAAATAAGTGATAAAATATCACATTTTTCCGGGAGTCAAGTTTGTCTCTCTGCTGTACGAAAGTACTGACCTGTTCACGGACTTGCTCCTGTGCCCTCATGCATATGAAAATCAAGTTCCTCATCAATAAGTGATTCTATCACATAGGGCTTGTTTTCAAATCAAAATAAGTGAGAATCTCACATCATATACGGTCAAACAGATGATAATCGGTATACTCACCGGTAAGATGAATTCTCGTGCATACCTTGACACGGGATTGTGTCGTGATGTGGATGAACACCGGTCGGTAAGTATAAATTATACCTTAACGTATCCCCTCGCCATGATTACATCAGATAAGTTGAGTTTAAGTGGACAACAATACCGATAATTGTTATAGGATGCTTATCGTAATGTTAACTAACTGAACAACAGGAGCGTTTGGCATGACCGTACACTGATATGATTCTCTTACCCTCGAAAATCGCAAAAAGAATGTCTGTATATATTTATTTACTGCTTTCAGTCTTTACATTTCAAATATTAAAAATACCAAAAAGATTTTAGGTGAGTTTTAATATAAACTTTATAAAAGCCAAAAAGATTTTATTTCTACTTTATTTTCGATCGTACGATGTTGGAGCTCGAGTCTTCGTTACCTGAAACCTGAACGAAAACCGAATTGACTAAATCTTCATAAACGGTCGAAATTTGCAAGTTTTGAAAGTTAAAACTAACATTGATAAATTTGTAGAACTTTCAAACTGTCGGGCGGTGTTTGACTGTGACATGGTCATACGTGTGTCATTTGTTTATGTTAACTATATTCCAAGCAGTTGTTCTCATTACACGTTTAGATTTCTTGCATGTGCAGATTCTAAAGGCTAGGAGAACATGGTCGATGACAAGCTTCGGAATGAAGACACGACGTGAAGGCACTCAAAAGATGAAGATGATCGAGTTGCCGCGGACCATCATCAACACCACAAGGATCTCACTTCATAAAGATCAAGTATCTCACGAGCATAACTCAAGGGGGAGCTTATGTTAAGGGGGAGTTTGTCAACACACTTCCTACATGATACGGGTAGTTTGTTGATACACTTTCTGCTTTCAAGACGTGAAGACTTTGAAGATCCTCCGACATTGAAGACTTGAAAGGACATCAGAGTCTTGAAGACACGAAGATCAAAGATGATCAAGATCGAGACAAATCTGCAAACATCGAAGTTCGAGACAAAGCTACAGCCAAGGGGGAGTTTGTTGGTGCACTTGTGTCTGTACTATGTCTGTATTCAGTCACGATGTAAACGATGTCCTTGTTAGTCGTGTAAGTTTGACCAAGTCAACCTTCCTCCGGTTTGACTTGGACAAACAGTTGTATTATAGTTGTTAATGTTCTGTGTCGAAGGTTGGTCAATCGAAGGATAACTTTCATCCTTCGATGACCTCGAAAGATAGGCCACAAAGGATACTGTTGGACTTCGAAGGATATGCAATCCTTCGAAGTATATGTGGATCCTTCGATGGCTTAGTGATCGACAGATGGTCTTTCGGTCAATCTGCATGATCCTTCGACCAGATCTGTTGGGCTGGGTATATATATACCCATGCAGTGTGTTAGACAGAGATAGATGCACACAGAAAGATAGAGAGATTCTTGAGAGCATTCTGTCCGAAACACACACACACACTAGAGAGTTTGCAAAACACATTTGTGAACATTGTGCTTGTAACCGGAACCTTTCATTCGCATTAATACAAGTGGTGTTAATCGGTGAATCTTTGTGTGTTTGTGTTTGTGCTTGTTTCATCCCGGTTTGCTCACTAGCTTGGATTCCGCACTTGCTAGTGGGTTAGTATAACAAGGTTAAGGTTGAACCTCATCCTCCGAGAGGGACCTACAATATATGCCCATGCAGTGTGTTCAATTTAGAAAAAAAAGGCACACAGACAGAAAGATAGACTCGAGAGATAGTGAGAGCATTCTGTCAAGAACACACACACACTGTTAGAGAGTTTACAAAACAGATTTGTAAACCTTGTGCTTGTAACCGGAACCTTTCATTCGCATTAATACAAGTGGTGTTAATCGGTGAACCTTGTGTGTCTTGTGTTTATGCTTGTCTCAACTCGGTTGCACTCTAGCTTGGATTCCGCACCTGCTAGTGTGTTAATATAACAAGGTTAAGGTTTAACCTCATCCTCCGCGAGGGACCTACAAGTGGTATCAGAGCCGTGGCTCTTTACCTTGTTAAAAACAGGGTTTGTTCAAGTCTTGGTGTGTTTGGACACTTGGTTTAGCTCCCGTTTTTAGTGATTTTCTGGGATCTCTTGGCATAAAAACGTGTTCTAAACCAACCGGGAGTGTTAAAAAGCGGGTTGGGTAACTTACAACTTGTTTTTACGAAATTTGGTGATTTCCGGCCAAATTCCGGTGTGTTCCGGTGACTGGACTTTCTGGATAAGATTTGCCATTTTGGGCATATTTTTTTTTGAAGATCAAAGTTGGTGAAAAGTTGAGGTCAGAACATCCTTTCTGCCGAAAGTTGGTTCACCAACCAATCACCTTTCTCACCAACCTGTCACCTTTTTGTCAGTTGTGTCAGAAGCGATCAAAGGATATCTTTCGATATCGAACGATCATCTTTCGATCAAGGAAGGCTCGATAGATAATCATCTTTCGACCCACCCTTCGAAGTCAGAGACTTATCCTTCGATCCAAGGAATCTATTCGAAGGATAGTTATTCGAAAGATAAGGATCTTTCAAATTGTGAATCTTTCGAAATAATTGCTCGAAAGATAAGGATCTTTCAAATTGTGAATCTTTCGAAATAATTGCTCGAAAGATAAGGATCTGTCAAATTGTGAATCTTTCGAAGTCTTTGTTCGAAACTCAACAGTGATCTTTCGAACACTGTTGATCCTTCGAACAAGTCTTGATCTTTCGAACAAGTCTGTATCTTTCAATTCTTGTCTCTTTGAATCTAACAGGTTTGTGTTTGTGAAGGTTTCCAATTAGTATCCATCAAAATGAGTTGTACAAGTCCTTGGGACTGGAGTATTGACTCACAATCTAGTCAAGAGCTAACCTCTGCTGCAGCTTGGGCGAAAAGTATGTTTCCACCGCCCTCAATCAGTCCAAGTCAATGGGCTTTGGTATCCAATCAAAGTCAAAGCATTCAAAATCTTTTGATTAGTGAAAGCGAAACGGGCAGCAACAACCGTCCACCAAAATTGAACCATATGAACGACTTTCCATCATGGAAAAACCGCTTTCACACGTATGTTCAAGGGCAAAGCACCGATCTTTGGACGTGTTTCATCAATGCATTCAATGCTAGTCTTGAGGTTGCGGCGTCCACTTCAGAAGGTTATGCTAACATGCTGGAAAATGACAAGAAGGCTTATGAATTGGAGAAAAAGGCCTTTGCTACACTTACACAAGCACTCAACAAAGATATCTATCATCAGTTCTCCTACTGCAAGACCACGAAAACATTGTGGGATGCCTTAGTTGCTAGAGGAGAAGGCAATGCAGCTACTCGAAAGTCTCGTCATGATTTGTTGAAGAAAGAGTTTGAATCGTTTCAATTTTTGGAAAACGAAACTCTAAATGATATGACAACACGTTTCTATCATCTGATTAGTGAAATGTGTGCTTATGGGGTTGTCTCTACTCAACAAGACATGGTAAATAGGTTTGCTGACGCCTTACCTCCAAAATGGAGTTCTTTTATTGAGCTGTTGAAGCACACTGGAACTCTAGACACGGTTAACATCTATGAGTTCATTCAGAAGCTGGAACATAAAAATGATGAAGAAATCAGGAAAGCAAAGCGAGCTCCCGCTCCTCAAAATACAGAAATGTACCTTCCAGGCTTCGATGTTTTGGCAAGATCCGCTGCAGCTCAGCAACCTAAACTGCAAACTGCATTTGTGTCCAACACAAGTTCTCTTCCGTTTCCTCAATCAACTGCTGCTCCGGCTTTTGATCCGAGGTCTTACATTCCCGTCCCAACACAGCCACAAGTCCAACCACCACAACAACAACAGCAGGCTCATTATACAAACAATCCTCAATCTCAAAACCCTAACACAATCCGAGTCGATAATTCAAACCTTTCGCACCTCAGCATTGAAGTTGCTAAGGAGCATATGGAAATTATCAATACAATGGTCAGTGCTTATTGTGGTTTGGTAGCAGGTCAGCTTGGAAACATCAACATGACCAATGAAGATTATCAACAGATCGACAAGGAAGAAATGGAGTTGATGGATATCAAATGGGCTTTTGCTAGTGCAGTGAGAAGGGCAAAAGATTTCATGGCTCGAACTGGAAGAACTTCGTTGGAAGGAAAGAAAGATACAAAGTATGGGTTTGATATCAACGCCGTTACATGCTTCAATTGTGGTAATAAAGGGCACTTCAAACGTGAGTGCACTCGACCAACAAAACAAGGCAATCACAACCCTTTCAGAAACCAGACGAGTACTACAAATGTGAATGCCCAGCAAGAAAACCGTGAGAGGAGGATTGTGGCAGTTAATAACAATCAGGGCCAGTCTGGAACTTCAAATCCCAATCGGGCTTTGGCTGTTCAAGGTGATGAGGGATGTGACTGGTCTGTGCAGTTTGGTGAAGGTGATCAAGGAGGTGGAACAACTTGTTATGCAAAGATCATCAAGCATGTTCATAAAGAAGAGTCCTCTGAAAGTGATGATAGTTCTGGTTATTCTGGAAGTTCTGATGAAGAAGGCTCTGTTTCTGGGGATAATCAATCAGAGTCTGAGTCTGATGTGAAGGAGGAAGCAGGTTCTGGTGTTGAAGATTTATTGAATGAAGCTGATGATCTCTTATGTCAGAAATCAATTATGATCAAGAAGGCTGCTACTACATCCAGGGAAATGGAAAAGTTCTTTTCTGAAGACGGATCTTTTTCTTTTCAAACTGCTTTTATGACAAATGTGTCAGCCTCTTCGAGTCAGGTAAATTCTGAACCTCCTGCTCCTAGTGTTTGTGAATCTTGTGCTGAAATGAAGCTTGAACTAGAAAAGCTTAATCAAAATTTGGTTATTGAACTTTCCAAATGCAAAGAGGCACATATGGCTTTAACTCGGAACGAAAAAGATTTTAAATCAGTAATTGAAACTTTAAAGAAAAATGTGTCCGAAGTGAACAAAGTAGTTTACCACAAGCAAGTAAGTATAAATGAATATATTAACATTGTGGAAGAAACTAAGAAGCAATTAGCCATTGCCCAATGCGAGCATGATGCGATCAAACAAAAATTGGAGAGTTATTCTAACTCCCAATTTGTGCTTGATCACATCATCGATGTTCAACAACCGAAGGGAAATCAGAAAGGCATAGGGTATAAGAAATGTCCGCCCCCTTTGATGAATAATTATACCAAGATGCCTGATGAGGAGGAAATGCCTCGGTATGAACCCAGTGTGCCTCTTGATGTTGAGGAATTTGCTACTGGCCTAGGGTTCAAACCGGACAATTCTTCAAACACATCCTCTAAGCAACAAGAAACTTCATCATCAATGAAGCAAAGTCCTCCAATTATCGAGGACTATGAGACATCGGATGATGAATCAGAAGTGGATGTAGGTGAACAGGATAAATCACTTAACAAGATGAAAGGAGTAGTTATTCCACGAGAGAATCACATTCTTTGTGATCCTGATACTCCTGATGTCTCATCTGTTAAGAAACAAGTGATTGATTCTGTCAAAGTTGATAAGACATGTGTGTCTACTGTTAAAAGCAGTAATGTGTTGTATACTTTGGTTGGAGATGATAAAATCTACTCAGATCACGATTTCCCAATTAAAAATGTAAATCAATCTCTGATTGATAAAGTCTTTGAAGACAACACAAACAAATTTTTGGGAAAAACACTTCCGGGAATTGTTGTAACACAATGTGATCCAATTCCTAAGGCTGAGATTAGAAAACAGTTTGGTAATCAAAAATCTTCAACCACTCAACAACCTAGTGCTTCTAATGGTAAACAACCAGTCAAACGAGCTCAAAAGCATAAAGTCTCTCAGATGAAGTCTGAAACAAAAGGAGCTCAATTTCAAAAGAAAGCAAAAGATGTCAAGTTCGTGTCATCCAAGGGTACTGATAAGATTGAAACTTTTGAGAACAAATCTAACACTGATTTTGTAAAACAAGTCACAATCTTAAAACGTAACAGTGATAACAATTACACTCAACGCACAAATGGGTGTGATGAAAAGGCTAGTACCTCGGGTTCCACGAGTTCGACATCTTGTGGTCAATCAAGTTCTCCTAAATTTGTTGAAAGGAGAACATGTTTTAAATGTGGAGAAATTGGGCACATCATCAAAAACTACCCAAATGCTCCAAAGAATAAATTTGTTGAGAAAGCTCCACCTGAAACAGTTCATCCTCAACGTCGGTCAGTTTCACCTAAACATGATAAACGAACTGTAAAAGAACAAGAAACTAAACAACGACGTAAGAACATGAAAACTGTTGAAAAAGCTTTAAAATCTGAAGTTAAAACAGTTCAAAGGAACCAAGTGTGTCACAACCTGTAAAACCAGAATCTTCAAAAACTGGTAGGCAAAAACGAACTTGGTTACCTAAGGCGGGTGACAATTCAGGGGGAGCAGTTGTTCTTGAAAACCATCAAGAGATTGATATCACGTTTCGTGATGCTCAGGGATGACCCAAGACCACTAAGGCTTGGGTCCCCATTCTCAACTGATATTTTTAAATGACGTGTGCAGGATGTTCTAGGAGGAACTATTAACAGTCACTGGATTGTTGATAGTGGAGCATCCAGGCACATGACTGGCGACTTACGGCTCCTATACGACGTGAGAAACATTAGAGGAGGGTATGTTGCATTTGTGGGAGACAAAGGCGGATTCATCACTGGAGAGGGAAGTATCTCAAATGGTTTTGTGTGCTTCGATAAGATCAATTATGTTAAGCAAATTGATCATAATCTTCTCAGTGTGTCGCAAATCTACGATAAAAATTTCTCAGTGCATTTTGATGATGCCGGCTGCTATGTGCTGAAACCTGGATTCAAAATTCCACAAGAATGGATTCTCTTATCGGCTCCGAGAGTTAATGATCTTTATATTCTTGACATGAGCCAAGCGATTACAACATCTGCACAAGTCACTTGCTTTGTCTCAAAAGCCACGGAAAAGGAGTCTATATCTTGGCACAGAAGAATGGGACACATTCACTTGAGAAAGATGAACCATTTGGTGAAAAATAATCTTGTGAATGGTGTGCCTATGAGAAGTTTTCATTTACAAGATATCTGTGTCTCGTGCCAAAAGGGGAAGCAAACAAAGAAGTCTCACCCTTTGAAGAAAATCAACACTGTCAGCATGCCTCTCGAACGTCTTCATATGGATCTTTTTGGACCTATGAAACACAAGACAACATTCGGAGATGCTTATTGTCTAGTTGTTACTGATGATTATTCTATATTTTCTTGGGTATCCTTCATGGCACACAAGAGTCAAACTCCTGGCATTCTCAAGGATCTTCTTACAATGTTGGAGAATCTCTATTCGTTGAAAGTGAAGAGGATCCGAAGCGACAATGGAACCGAATTCAAGAATCAAGTTATGGATGAGTTTTGTACTTCTAAAGGCATTCTTCATGAGTACAGTTCTCGTTATACTCCACAACAAAATGGTGTCGCGGAGAGGAAGAATCGAACGATTATAGAAACTGCAAGAACAATGCTAGTAGAGTCGAACTCCCTATTCAATTCTGGGGGGAGGCTGTATCGGCTGCATGCTACACGTTAAACAGAGTTCTTACAGTAAAGAGACATGGCAAAACTTGCTTTGAACTCCTTCAGAAAAGGAAACCGGATCTTTCTTACCTAGAACCGTTTGGTGCTCCATGTACTATGATTGAGCCGGATGGAAAGTTTGGAGCTAAAGCTATCGAGGGTTTCTTCCTTGGATATGCTACTCCGAATTTTCGTGTTTGGAATCTAGCTACCAAAAAGATTGAGCTATGGAGTGAAGTGAGGGTTCAAAGGTACACAAGTCCTGTTAGGGCTCCGGGTGATCCGTGGATGTTCGATTATGATGGGCTATTTGACTCCTTCAATCTGCCAACCTTTGACGAAGAGTTAGCAGCGGCCAGGATGTTGTTGGAAAGTGACAACGCTGCTGTCTCGCCTTTGGTTAGACCTATTGTTGTTGACCCACAAGCTTCTTCGTCTGTCAACAATATGGTTCAAAATGAGGTTTATGAAGATGCAGCTGATTATAATGAATCTTCTGAAGATGATGAATATCATGATGCAGCCGAAGGATCTTCGGCTCCAGTTGCTCCTGTTCAAGGTGCCTCTGTTGATACACCTCATATGCAGAATGTAGACACTGCTGAAGGGAATGCATCCACCTCTACACACATTCCTGGTGTGGAGTTGGTTGTTGATCTTAATCTTAACAATTTGGGTATCAATGCACGTGTGCCAGAAATTCCTGAAATGAGGATTTATGATACCCACCCCCAGCAGAATATTATAGGAGATGTCCATCGCGGTGTGCAGACGCGTAATCAGCTGAGAAACAACCGGAATGCTGGTTTGTATTCAGCTATAAGAGAATCTGGTCTTCAGAATGACTGGTCCTTCGCGTGTTACGTGTCACAAGAAGAACCAAAATCGTGGAAAGAAGCATTGAAAGACAGTGCTTGGGTTGAAGCCATGCAGGAAGAATTGCAGCAATTTCAAAAGCTTGGTGTTTGGAAGCTTGTTAAAAACCTGAGAACTACAAGAAAATTGGCACTCGATGGGTTTTCAAATGCAAGAAAGACGACCGTGGAGTGGTTATTCGGAACAAAGCACGTTTAGTCGTTCAAGGTTTTCGTCAGATAGAAGGGATCTACTACAACGAAGTCTATGCACCTGTTGCACGTCTGGAAGCAATTCGGATCTTTCTGGCTTATGCCTCATTCAAAGGATTCATGGTTTACCAGATGGACGTCAAAAGTGCATTCTTACATGGTGTGGTTGAAGAAGAGGTATATGTCGAACAGCCTCCAGGTTTTGAAGATCCTATCCATCCCGATCGGGTTTGGTTGCTCAACAAAGCTCTCTATGGTCTTCATCAAGCGCCACGAGCTTGGTATGCAACCTTATCCACCTATCTGCTGGAGAACGGTTTTCGAAGAGGTCTTATCGATTGTACTCTATTCATCAAAGAACAAGATGGAGATCTTCTTCTGGTACAGGTATACGTTGATGATATTGTTTTTGGTTCTACTAATGATGTCTTGTGTAGGAATTTCGAGCGCATTATGCAGGATAAATTCGAGATGAGTGCTATGGGGGAAATGACCTTTTTCTTGGGCCTACAAGTGCAACAAACTGAGTCTGGGATATTCATCCATCAGACTAAATATGTTGGTGACATCTTGAGCCGTTCCAGATGTCTGATGCAACGCCCATTGGTACCCCACTGCCACAAAATCACGGAATTACTCCAGACTTGAAGGGTGAAGCTGTTAGCCCCTCATACTATCGCGCAATGATCGGATCTCTTATGTACCTCACAGCATCAAGGCCAGACATAATGTACCCAACGTGCCTGCTTGCCAGATATCAAGTCAACCCGAAGGCCTCACATCTTGCAGCTGTAAAAAGGATTTTTCGTTATTTGAAGGGTTACCCTGACACCGGTCTATGGTACCCTAGGGATAATAACTTTGACTTGATCGCATTCAGTGATTCTGATCATGGCGGATGCAAAATCGACGGCAAATCCACAACGGCTGGATGTCAGTTTTTAGGAAATCGCCTAGTCACATGAAGTGCAAGAAGCAGACGTGCGTCGCTACATCAACATGTGAAGCTGAATACATTGCTGCCTCAAGTTGTTGCTCCCAAGTTCTTTGGATCCAACAACAATTGCGGGACTACGGTTTTGAATTCCTAACTACTCCTATTTACGTTGATAATTCTGCTGCTTTACAGATCACTAGAAATCCTGTGCAGCACTCAAAGACCAAACACATCGAAATCAAATATCACTTCATACGTGATTGCTTTGAGAAAAGGCTAATCGATGTTGTTAAGGTCCACACTGATGACCAACGTGCCGACCTTTTTACCAAAGCATTTGACAAATCAAGATTTGACTTTTTATTATTGGTAAACGGCATTAAGGTCAAGCAAGAGTAAACCAACATCGGAAAATCATTTTTGTAAATATCTTTGTGTTTTAAATTTGTCTTAGTTTATTGATTTTAGGGGGAGTAAATCCAAAAATCGGAAAATACAAAAACATCGAAAAATTTCAAAAACACAAAAACAATAGAAAAACAAAAATGAGTTTCCTGGCGAGCAAAAGAGAAAATGATAGTACATCAGTGGACTATCCAAACCTCTTTAAACCTTAAATGAAAAACGATAAGCAGCTCTATATAAGATGTATCGGTAGGCTCACAATCATTTTAAAGTGTGCAGGGTGATATAAACTTAAATCGACTGAAGACCAGGTGGGAACCATTCATTGGCATATGGTCTTAGTACCGAAATTTCGTTTGATAGATTGCCGAGGTTCTGAGATATTTGGTCTTTATGCTGCTTATCATCTGGGTATCATGGTTGTATCTTTTACCGAAAAATAACGGGGACGCAAGTCTAGATCTTCCATGATACTATACATACGTGTACATATTACATACTGCATTCGACCTCAATAAGTGATAAACAATCACATGTCCAAACAAATAAGTGATAAAATATCACATTTATCCGGGAGTCAAGTTCGTCTCTCTGCTGTACGGAAGTACTGACCTGTTCACGGACTTGCTCCTGTGCCCTCATGCATATGAAAATCAAGTTCCTCATCAATAAGTGATTATATCACATAGGGCTTGTTTTCAAATCAAAATAAGTGAGTTTCTCACATCTTATACGGTCAAACAGATGATAATCAGTATACTCACCGGTAAGATGAATTCTCGTGCATACCTTGATATGGGAATGTGTCGTGATGTGGATGAACACCGGTCGGTAAGTATAAATCATACCTTAACGTATCCCCTCGCCATGATTACATCTGATAAGTTGAGCTTAAGTGGATAACAATACCGATAATTGTTATAGGATGCTTATCTTAATGTTAACTAACTGAACAACAAGAGTGTTTGGCATGACCGTACACTGATATGATTCTCTTACCCTCGAAACTCGCAAAAAGAATGTCTGTATATATTTATTTACTGCTTAACTTTTATTGTCTTATTTTAAACAGTTTCGTCGTTTGGTGCATATCAGCACGACATTAGCGGTGATGTCGTTTGATAACACTCAAAGGATATTAAAATTGTTGTCTTTCGAAATATTAAAACACACCTAAAATCTGTTTTAATATAAACTTTATAAAAACCAAAAACTTTTAGTTTCGATCGTACGATGTTGGAGCTCGAGTCTTCGTTACCTGAAACCTGAACGAAAACCGAATTGACTAAATCTTCATAAACGGTCGAAATTTGCAAGTTTTGAAAGTTAAATCTAAAATTGAGAAATTTATTAAACTTTCAAACTGTCGGACGGTGTTTGATTTGTGACATGGTCATACGTGTGTCTTTTGTTTAAACTAACTATTCCAAGCAGTTGTTCTCATTACGCGTTTAGATTTCTTGCATGTGCAGATTCTAAAGGCTAGGAGAACATGGTCGATGACAAGCTTCGGAATGAAGACACGACGTGAAGGCACTCAAAAGATGAAGATGATCGAGTTGCCGCGGACCATCGTCAACACCACAAGGATCTTAAGCTTTGAAGATCAAGTCTTTCACAAGCATAACTCAAGGGGGAGCTTATGCCAAGGGGGAGTTTGTCAACACACTTCCTACATGATACGGGGAGTTTGTTGATACACTTTTTGCTTTCAAGACGTGAAGACTTTGAAGATCCTCCGACATTGAAGACTTGAAAGGACATCAGAGTCTTGAAGACACGAAGATCAAAGATGATCAAGATCGAGACAAAGCTACAGCCAAGGGGGAGTTTGTTGTTGCACTTGTGTCTGTACTTTGTCTGTATTCGGTCACGATGTAAACGATGTCCTTGTTAGTCATGTAAGTTTGACCAAGTTAACCATCCTCCGGTTTGACTTGGACAAACAGTTTGTATATGGTTGTATAATGTTCTGTGTCGAAGGATAAGTCATCGAAGGATTGTGAATATCCTTCGATGAGCTCGAAAGATATCATTCGATGGATGGACTTCGAAGGATATGCCATCCTTCGAAGTATATGGATCCTTCGATGGCTTTGTGATCGACAGATGATCTATCGATCAGTCAACTTGATCCTTCGACCATGCAACCTGTGCTGGGTATATATATACCCATGCAGTGTGTTCAATTTAGAAAAAAAAAGGCACACAGACAGAAAGATAGACTCGAGAGATAGTGAGAGCATTCTGTCAAGAACACACACACACTGTTAGAGAGTTTACAAAACAGATTTGTAAACCTTGTGCTTGTAACCGGAACCTTTCATTCGCATTAATACAAGTGGTGTTAATCGGTGAACCTTGTGTGTCTTGTGTTTATGCTTGTCTCAACTCGGTTGCACTCTAGCTTGGATTCCGCACTTGCTAGTGTGTTAATATAACAAGGTTAAGGTTTAACCTCATCCTCCGTGAGGGACCTACAAAAGAAGTACCAAATAAGAAAGAGATAGAGTTAACTTTGCAACAGGAGAAGTCTTCAAGATTCCTCTACACAAAAAGAAGTAGAAATTCTAATGTTAAGAAATCAGTGGACACAATGTCTGAAGAGCAACCTTTTTCAGGATAATTCCTAACTACTCTCTAGTCAACAGGTTTCTTCGAAGGGACATGCCATTTACAGTTATATCATCTGAGAGCTGAAATCAAGGATCAGTTGGAGACTATTTGTTTTTTATAAAACATTTGATGGAAATGATTTCATAGAAGAACAGATGGGGAGCGTTTGAAACAATGTCTTCTATTGTGGACTGCCTCAATCCATGTTTGATTGTAACGTTTTTATTGTTCATAGTGTTTTGAATTTTTCTTTATATAGTCATTTGATATACTGGCGTGTCTTTGTACTCTTTTTTCTCATATAGCCACAAGAAGTAGAATATTAGCTAAAATTACACTTTCAAACTTTAATAAAAACTAACCCAAGATCGCCTTTAAAAACAAAAAATTGCCTACAACTTTTAGTTACTCCCAATGAAAGGCAAAAGACTTCATGTCAACAGAAATTATTTGAAAGGAAGTCAATAACATGTAGGGGGTTCAAAAAAATCTGAATCCGAAACCGAGAATCTGAAATATCCGAAAACCCGTATCCGAAATATCAATTTCGGATATCTGAAAATCTCGGGTTGGGATTCGGATGTTAGTTTTACAGATTTTCGGATATTCGGATTATCCGAATCCGAAATCTTAAAAAATAACAAAATAGATATATTTTAATATATCATACTATATATCACGATTTTTTTTGTTCAGTAAGTAAATAACACTTCAAAAACTCAATAACAAAACAATTACACCACACCACGCGCATTCACACTTAGAAAAACTAGGGTTTCTCTTTGGATCTCAAACTTCAGCGCCGCTCCCTCTTCCCTGCGACATCGACCCTCTCTGATCCGGCGTCCTCTCCGTCGTCATCTGTCTCGATGTCTCCGGTGACAAAAGGTTCGACTTTCTCATCTATAAATCCTGTATCTAACTATTAACTTTCGGATGTTTTGAGATGTATGTATATAATATACTAGATTGTTTGAGATTTGTATGTAACCTCTACATGGTAATCGATTTGTAGATACTTGGATATTGTTTGCTTTTTGAGTTCACATCTTCGTCAGATCTTCAAAAGGTAATATTTAACAATTTAAATTGTTTTTCATCAATATAGACTTTAGATATTGGATGTTAGTTTTCATTAATGTATTAGATCTACTGGTTTTTTTTGTTCCAGATTTGATTGTTGAATTGTTGTGTGTTTTCTTGTACAGTTACCTATTCCAATGGAGAATCTTAATGAAACTAATTCAGATTGTGAGTTAGTTTCTGAAAATGAGATGGTTTCAAAGAAGAAACAAAAACTGAAAAAATATGGAAAACTCCCATGTCCACCCACGGCTCCTTCAGTCTGTTGAAAAAAAGATCTTCATGGTGGCAGCATTATATTGATTCTGATGTCCCCGACAAGGCGGAGTGTATTTATTGTCATAAACTAACTAGTTTTATACCCGTCCGGTGGACGGGCGTATTTATGGTATAATGACACAAGTATTTTATCTTTGTATTCTAAACAAAAGCTGTAACACCCCAACCCGGAAGGGCTGACGTGTCACAATAACGGTAACATAAACAAAAGTCATAATTCCATTTATTTATTTGTTAAGGATACAACCACACGACCATAAAAATTAAGATTATTATACAAGCGGAGACAGTTGTCTTAATTAACTAACATCTTCAGATTTATTCCTAGGCTTTATTCTTCTCTCTTTTCCCCTCCCAAAGTAACCTGTGGACCTCTATATACAAAAAGTTACGGAATGAGCCGAATGCTCAGTACAGAATTTTAGGCTCAAATAACAAATACTGCTTCATATGAAATCTTATACGGATGGAACTTTAGGCGAAAATGATACGATGCAAGAACAAAATTTCATAATCATATCTTACGGATGTACCCATGAGCAAACTGAAAACGTGACAATACACAGGTAGCTACTCCCGCATAATTATCACATGAGATGGCGAATTGGCATACCCGTTATCCACCTCCTTATACTTAAATCCTAGGATCGATCCATACGCCTCCTAATAGCCATATGTACCACACTTGTACTTAAGAGACGCCGTGAACTGATCTCTCCATCACGGATGGAGCACATGATGTTGATGCCACAACAACATGCTCGTGGGACACTCCACGAGAAGCGATACTCAGGGTATCAGAGTACAAATGGTCTTATTCACATAACTTATAAAACTTATTTTCATAACAAAACGGAACATATATTGGAACATGCGATAATGAGTATAACAACATAATACTATCGCATGACATGAAAGTTAAATCAAATGATAGGAATCGAACGGACTATCAAATGAATCGATAATCAAAGACGTGAGGAGTTTTTAACAGATATAGTAACTTAGTGGTTTATAACAATCTGAATATGAAGCAATAAAGAGTGGGGTAAGGATCCGTACCTTAAAAATTCCAAAGTGAAGCTACCTTGTGCTAATGTTTTAGATTTATACGGCCAGAGTTTAGACTACTGATTAATCTTTTAACCTAATTTAAATAACATGCACACAAACTAGGTTAGTAACTTAATCCAGCATTTACATCAATTCACGAGATTAAACCTTCACAACAATTAACAAGTGCAATACTTCAACTCATTTATCGAATTATCGACAAACGACAAAGTATAATACTTAATAATTCGATCGGATTCACAACGAATAACAGAGCATAGTCCGAATTCGAACAGCACTCAAATATTCAAGTCGAAATCACGATGAACAATAAAGTATAAGCTCGATTTGAGCAGCACTCGGACAATCGTCGGATAGTTATAATCGATCGGATGTTGAATCGTAACAGCGATCGAGTTATTACCCTGATTGCGGCAGCGTTTCGAGATTAGTGTGTGTTTGTGTAGTAATTGAACTATAACTCAGCGTATATTGTGAGTTTTTCCGTCGATTTTGTGCCAGAAATCAAGTCCCAGACCCGACTATTTATAGCTGGAAAATAGTCTCCTTCGCGCCACGCGAAAGAGACTTGTGTACCCGTCGCGTGGCGCGACGGGTCTACTTTCTAGCCTAGGTTGCTTCGTGTCTAAGTAGCTTAGCTGAGTCAAAATCTGGTCCAATTGAATTTAAACAACGTTTCTAAGTAGATAAACATCCAGCCGGGGTTTATCCCCCCTGAGTTTTAGGGGCCCTGATCCTGATTTCGATTGTTTTGAAAATTTTAGGGTTAGTGCAGAATTACTTGGATGTCTTAATTATGGTTTTCTTAGTGGTTAATGATTTTAAATTTATGGGCATTACAACTATTACCCCCTTAAAAGAAATTCCGTCCTCGAAATTTTTTTCAAATAAGAATATAACCTAATGTATAAGTAACAGAAACGAAACTTTCCTAACAGAGTTACTAACTTATGTAATCAGAATCTCCTAACCACACATGTGTATCTGAAATTTATAACTAAGGTCATGACTATACTTGTCAATTATCTTATATATGTGCCCTAATGGTCCTTTTATGACTTATCTTAATAAAATATCTTACCATACGAAAAGTCAATAAAGACTTACAGATACTTAGAGTGACTATTAGTACTGACATTTCTTACATAGATATACTTAGTTATAGCTAAAATATCTTCTCATAAGGTAAAGCATAATTGACCGTAAACAGAAACAAATGAACATATATCAAATAGCAAGATTTACCGTTACTTGACTAAAATTCTATTGCGAAAATAGATTAGGGTATAGAGAACGAATTGATTCTTCAGATTCCCATGTTGCTTCGTGTTCAGAGTGATTTTTCAAAAGGACTTTAACAAACGGAATTACTTTCCTACGCAAAACTCTTTCTTGTCGATCTAAGATGGCTTCTGGTTCCTCTTCGTAGGACAAATCTTCGTGAATTGTAAGTAACGGATAACTAATGACGTGGAGTGGATGATAATTATATCCTCTTAAAGAGGATACATGAAAAACGTTATGAACGTGAGAGAGTTGAGGCGGTAAAGCCAGTCGATATGACACTTCTCCAATTCTTTCAAGGATTTCAAATGGACCGATGAAACGGGGACTAAGTTTCCCTTTAATTCCAAATCTACGAGCACCACGCCAAGGTGATACCTTTAAGAATACGTGGTCACCAATTTTAAATTCGAGGGGTCGTCTATCTTGATCTGCATAGCTCTTTTGTCTACTCTGAGCTTCTTTCAGTTTTTCTCGGGCCATAGTGACTTTTTCATTTGTAATCTGAACTAATTCTGGCCCTTCAATAATCTTTTCTCCGACTTCATCCCAGCATATGGGTGCGCGACATTTCCGACCGTACAAAAGCTCAAAAGGTGCCATGCCAATACTTGCTTGCCAACTATTGTTGTAAGCGAACTCAACAAGACATAGATATTCATCCCAGTTTCCAGACCATTCGAGTGCGCATGCTCGGAGCATGTCTTCCAAGGTCTGAATCGTGCGTTCTGACTGCCCATCTGTTTATGGATGGAAAGCCGTACTAAACTTTAGTCGTGTCCCCCAAGCTGCCTGAAAACCTTTCCAAAATCGTGAGGTGAAACGTGGGTCTCTATCGGAAACAATGGAAGATGGTGTGTCATGGAGTCGAATAATTTCTTGAAGAAATATTTCGGATAACTTATTAACCGAAAATCCTTGCTGAATTGGTAGAAAATGAGCTGACTTTGATAATCTATCGACAACCACCCATACGACATCATTCTTCTTGAATGTCTTAGGTAAACCAGTAACAAAATCCATTGTGATCTCATCCCACTTCCATATGGGAATATCCAATGGCTGCAACAGACCGCTTGCTCGTTTGTGTTCAATTTTCACTTGTTGGCAAGTGAGACATTTACTTACGTATCGAGCAACGTCTTCTTTCATGCCATTCCACCAGAAGTTCTGTCTTAAATCTCTATACATCTTGGTAGATCCTGGGTGAATCGAAAATGGTGAGCTGTGAGCTTCGGCTAACAATGACTCACGAAGGGTGGAGTCATCGGGTACACAAAGTCTTTTGCCGCACCAAATCACCCCCTGATGATCTATACTAAATTCAGATTGCTTACCCACCTCTAGATTTTGCACAATTGCCCAAAGTTCTCCATCTTGCTTTTGTGCTTCTTTGATCCGGGATATGAGGTTGGGTTCAATCTGCATTCTAGCTAGATATCCATCAGATTTACTAACCTGAAGCCAAATGTCCATCCTTTCGAGATCCCTCCTAATATGAGGTTGAATTTGTAGGCAAGATATAGTCCCGGAGTTCTTTCGGCTTAATGCGTCAGCTACAACATTGGCTTTGCCTGGATGGTATTGAATATTTGCGTCATAATCTTTTAAAAGTTCCAACCACCTCCTTTGCCTCATATTTAGCTCCTTCTGCGTAAATATATACTTGAGGCTCTTGTGGTCGGTAAAGATGTCACAACTTTCACCATACAGATAATGTCGCCAAATCTTAAGTGCAAAGACGACTGCGGCTAGTTCTAAATCATGTGTAGGATAGTTAACTTCATAAGGCTTCAACTGACGGGAGGCATAAGCGATAACCTTCCCATGTTGCATTAGCACACAACCTAATCCTTTCTTTGAGGCATCACTGTAGACTTGGTAACCTCCTGATCCAGAAGGGAGAGCGAGTATCGGAGAGGATACAAGTCGTTTCTTTAATTCTTCAAAGCTTTTCTCTTGTTCCTCATTCCATGAGTACTTCACCCCTTTCCTTAGGAGTTTTGTGAGTGGTAAAGCAATTACCGAGAATCTTTCAACAAATCTTCGGTAATAGCCAGCAAGACCCAAGAAACTTCGTATTTCGGTAACAGAAGTGGGTCTTGGCCATTTTGTAATAGCTTCAACCTTTGTTGGGTCTACCATAATTCCCTCTGCTGATATGACATGACCTAGAAATGACACTTGGCTAAGCAAAAAGTCACATTTGGAGAACTTCGCGTACAATTTCTCATGCCGCAAGGTTCCAAGTACTTCATGTAGATGTGCTTCATGCTCTTCGCGACTCTTAGAATACACCAGAATGTCATTGATAAGGACAATAACGAATTTGTCTAGGAATTTGTGAAATACGCGATTCATCAAATCCATAAAGACTGCGGGTGCATTAGTTAGCCCAAAGGGCATAACCAAAAATTCGTAATGACCATATCGAGTACGAAAAGCGGTCTTGGGAACATCCTCATTCTTGACCTTTAACTGATGGCACCCAGACCTTAGGTCGATTTTTGAGAAGAACTGAGCCCCTTGAAGTTGATCAAAGAGATCATCAATGCGAGGCAGAGGATACTGATTACGAATAGTAATCTTGTTCAGCTCTCGGTAGTCAATACATAAACGCATACTACCGTCTTTCTTCTTCACAAATAAGACCGGAGCACCCCAAGGTGAAACACTGGGTCTTATGAATCCTAAATCTAACAATTCTTGCAATTGTTCCTTCAACTCCTTCAGTTCCATCGGGGCCATACGGTATGGAGCTTTAGAAATAGGTTCGGCACCAGGGATCAAGTCGATGGTGAATTCCAACTGACGGTCGGGTGGTAATCCCGGGAGTTCATCCGGAAATACATCAGGATATTCGCAAACAACGGAGTGGTTATCGATACTCTTAATACTAGCAGAAGTATCCTTAATCGATGCTAGAAATCTAGCACAACCGTTTGATATGGATTTTCGAGCCTTAAGTGCAGAGATAATTTTAAGAGATTTATGGGCTTGAGTTCCCTGATATATAATATCAGGATGATGAAGATCACCGAAAATAACTCGGCGAGAATGACAATCTATAGTTACACGATGTCTAGACAACCAATCTATTCCTAGAATAACATCAAAGTCACACATATGTATTGGAAATAGGTCTGCCTTACACACAATAGATTCAATACGGATCGGACAATCTTTATATACGTAAGTGATTACGGATGAAGTTCCTATGGGAGTGGAAATGGTGAAAGTGTGATCTAAGAGAGTTGGTCTTATCGGAAGATACTTGGTAAACGAGTGGGATACTAAAGAATGGGTCGCTCCTGTATCGAATAACACATAGATACTACGTTCACCAATCTGAAGGGTTCCAGATACAGTACCTGGAATATTAGCAGCGTCAATAGCAGAAAGTGCGAAAATTCTTCCTCCAACATTGGGTTGATTATTCTTCTTAGTATCTTTCTTAGGACATTCCTTGATCATGTGTCCAGTTTGGCCACATCTAAAGCATGCTCCTGTACTTCGGTGACATACGCCCTGATGTCTCTTACCACAAGTATTACATAGAGGATATGTAATCTGATTCGGGTTTACTTGTTGATTCAGTGGTTGAGCTCTAATAGGTTCTGCATACAACTGAATCTGGTTTTGAGCAGGCTTCGGGTTTTGAAGTCTAGGTTGCCATGGACGTGCTTGATTTCCAGAGTTTTGATTTCCTTGCACTTTACGATCTTGATGCTGTGGTGTAGTGGATGATTGGCCGATTTCTTGCTTAAATTGGCCTTCCCTATTTCTCTTCTTATTATCCCCAGTTCGGGATAGGAATTCTTTCCTTTCGAATTCAAAAGTTTTGATTGCATCAGCAACTTCGGTGATATCCTTAAATTTCATGTACATGATCGATTTCCGAATTCGATCATTAACTGCCCACTTGCATTTTTCTGCCTGGACTTCTGCTGATCCTGCAACATCTCCTACAATACTAGCCAACCTTGAAAATCGAGTAATGAACTCAGAGGCTGGTTCATCACTCCCCTGTCGAATTATTGCATACTCCCTGATACAAGCTTCTTTATCAGCGGTCGAAAAATACTTATCGTAAAAGATATTACGAAAGTCGACCCATGAAAGATTAGCGTCAAAATCATCCCCTCCTTTGACTTGCTTATATCCTTCCCACCAAGTTTGTGCGTCATCTTCCAATTTGTAGGTAGCCAGTCTAACTTTGTATTGCTCCGGAACTCCAAGAACTCCGAAGATCTTTTCAACATGAGCTATCCAGTTTCTTGCTTCGACTGGATTAGTAGCGTGACTAAAGGATTTCGGCTTTTGTTTTTGGAATTTACTAATCCATATGTCTATACTATAAGTAATATTGTTAGTGGTATTCTCACGAGTTTCACCACCAGAGATTGGATTAGTGTTAGTGCGTTCTGGATGAAGAGTTTGTTGAATAACGGCCTCAGCTGTTTGAGCAACCAGGTTTGGAAGCAACCCAGCAACAGCCTGGTTGATAGCATTAATTATGTTTGGATCAACTGGAGTCTCATTCGAAGAAGTGTTGTTACGTTCGTGGTTAGTACGAGTATTCCTACGTGGCGGACGACGAGGAGGCATCTATAAGAATAGACATAGGAGTTAAACCAAATAAGAGATCAAGTTGAATCCTATAGATATCTACCCATTCCTCACAGGTCTTAATTACTATCTTCAAGTTTTCTACAGGAAAGAGCCTTTGCTCTGATACCATAGCTGTAACACCCCAACCCGGAAGGGCTGACGTGTCACAATAACGGTAACATAAACAAAAGTCATAATTCCATTTATTTATTTGTTAAGGATACAACCACACGACCATAAAAATTAAGATTATTATACAAGCGGAGACAGTTGTCTTAATTAACTAACATCTTCAGATTTATTCCTAGGCTTTATTCTTCTCTCTTTTCCCCTCCCAAAGTAACCTGTGGACCTGTATATACAAAAAGTTTACGGAATGAGCCGAATGCTCAGTACGGAATTTTAGGCTCAAATAACAAATACTGCTTCATATGAAATCTTATCCGGATGGAACTTTAGGCAAAAATGATACGATGCAAGAACAAAATTTCATAATCATATCTTACGGATGTACCCATGAGCAAACTGAAAACGTGACAATACACAGGTAGCTACTCCTGCATAATTATCACATGAGATGGCGAATTGGCATACCCGTTATCCACCTCCTTATACTTAAATCCTAGGATCGATCCATACGCCTCCTAATAGCCTTATGTACCACACTTGTACTTAAGAGACGCCTTGAACTGATATCTCCGTCACGGATGGAGCACATGATGTTGATGCCACAACAACATGCTCGTGGGACACTCCACGAGAAGCGATACTCAGGGTATCAGAGTACAAATGGTCTTATTCACATAACTTATAAAACTTATTTTCATAACAAAACGGAACATATATTGGAACATGCGATAATGAGTATAACAACATAATACTATCGCATGACATGAAAGTTAAATCAAATGATAGGAATCAAAGGGACTGTCAAATGAATCGATAATCAAAGACGTGAGGAGTTTTTAACAGATATAGTAACTTAGTGGTTTATAACAATCTGAATATGAAGCAATAAAAGTGGGGTAAGGATCCGTACCTTAAAAATTCCAAAGTGAAGCTACCTTGTGCTAATGTTTTAGATTTATACGGCCAGAGTTTAGACTACTGATTAATCTTTTAACCTAATTTAAATAACATGCACACAAACTAGGTTAGTAACTTAATCCAGCATTTACGTCAATTCACGAGATTAAACCTTCACAACAATTAACAAGTGCAATACTTCAACTCATTTATCGAATTATCGACAAACGACAAAGTATAATACTTAATAATTCGATCGGATTCACAACGAATAACAGAGCATAGTCCGAATTCGAACAGCACTCAAATATTCAAGTCGAAATCACGATGAACAATAAAGTATAAGCTCGATTTGAGCAGCACTCGGACAATCGTTGGATAGTTATAATCGATCGGATGTTGAATCGTAACAGCGATCGAGTTATTACCCTGATTGCGGCAGCGTTTCGAGATTAGTGTGTGTTTGTGTAGTAATTGAACTATAACTCAGCGTATATTGTGAGTTTTTCCGTCGATTTTGTGCCAGAAATCAAGTCCCAGACCCGACTATTTATAGCTGGAAAATAGTCTCCTTCGCGCCACGCGAAAGAGACTTATGTACCCGTCGCGTGGCGCGACGGGTCTACTTTCTAGCCTAGGTTGCTTCGTGTCTAAGTAGCTTAGCTGAGTCAAAATCTGGTCCAATTGAATTTAAACAACGTTTCTAAGTAGATAAACATCCAGCCGGGGTTTATCCCCCCTGAGTTTTAGGGGCCCTGATCCTGATTTCGATTGTTTTGAAAATTTTAGGGTTAGTGCAGAATTACTTGGGTGTCTTAATTAGGGTTTTCTTAGTGGTTAATGATTTTAAATTTATGGGCATTACAAAAACATTATTTGTTTAAAACCTACCAAAACGTGAGGAATGTTTCATCAAAAGCGTTCATATTTAGATTTACCCAAATAAACTTACAGATGACTGGGCATAAGCATTTTCATTTCTTTGCATTTTAAACAAAAACATTATTTGTTTAAGCAGAGCGAATATGTGTGGAATATTTTATTATAATGGTACATACTTACATAGACATTATAACATAACAATAAATACCAATGGCTTTGGTCGTGTTGAAAGTTGAACACACTCATCTCAATTCCTCAAGGTCCTTTTGTCCTAGCTTGAGATGATTGCTAGAATGATCCATATAGCTCATTTGATAACTCTGTCCTACAACACAAAAGATATCATAACACTAGCTTGACACCTGGATTAATAACATCATACATACCTTAAACATGCCTTCAGGCTTGTTGGTGGTAGAATCTGTCCTTAATTCCAGAATGCAACACTATTGAGCACAGGCTCATGGATTTAGACAGTGAATACACAAATTTATTAAATGTTTTTAATGTATATTTTTAAAAACAATACTTTGTAAATTACAGTGATGAAACGTAAAGTTTGATATACCGTATATGTGCATCAGTCAAAGGACATACGCTCTTAACTTACAATCCCCAAATTCGCATAGACCTTCCATTTCGCCTCTCTACCCTTAAAGGGCCCAGTTTTCAACCTGCGTCAGCCCCTAGATTTTCGTGGATTCTTCGAAACGGCGTTAAATAGATGCACCCTTTCCCAAAAAGCCTTTTTGCAAGCTCCTTTTAAAGGAAATCCTTTAAACATCTTTACATATGTCACAAAATAAAACATAAACAAATGGAAAATTTTGATAACTAAAAACTAATAGCATGCAATGATGCGATATAAAGAGATGAAAACTTTAGTTTAAAAAAAGATAATAGCAGACAATGATGCAACAATATGTTTTTTAAAATTACTGCCATTTTCTAGGTACCTATATAAACTAACAAAAACAGAACCCTTTATGAGACTTGTATTTCGAATCGGATTCGTTAAAGACCGGCATGGGAGACTGCTCTTGCCGATTACATTGCCAATCATTTTCTTCCAATTCATCTTTGAGATTGTCATCAAGAAGGGGTTAGTGTGATTGTTGTTATCATTCCCGTGATCGGATTGAAAACCCAACGTACTCGAATGGAGGATAGGTCAAAAGGAGAAAAATAACTGGAATGTGTATGTAGAGGGGCAATCTTAACCCAAAGACTTCCAATTGGGTCTGTTTAGGTTGCTTTTAAAATTATATGTGTTGGTTTGGGTAAGATATTTTAACTAATGGGTCACAATAGGTCACTTGAAATTCCATCTTGTTATTTTCGTGTCAAAGCGGGTCGACAACATTAAAGAAATGGGTCGATGTGGGTTAGTGTCTTAAAGAAACGGGGCAGGTTTCAGATCAGAATGGGATTCGAACCGGCACAAGTATCCGCACCAGACGGGTTACGGCACGAAACGGGTTTTGGATGGGAATGGGTTCAGTTCAAATTGAGTTTGGAGCCTAGACGGGTTCGGCACGACGCAGGTTTTGGATCAGAACCGGGTCGGGTTTAGGGCCGACACGGGTTTCTGGACGGGACGGGTTTCGGATCGCAACGGGTTTTGGGCCGACATGAGTTTTCGCACGAGACGTGTTACGGGTCGGGACGAGTTTCGTACCGTTTCGACGCGAACGGTTTCGACAAACAAATGCTAAAAGTCAAGAAAGTCAAGCAAGATTACCTCTGCTGGGAAGTGATGATATGTCTTCTGTGGGAAATGATGATAATAAGGAGGCAGATGCGGGACGAGGTCGTGTCCATGTGTTACTCTAAACGTATTTGGTACAACTTGGCTATAATACGATGCAAAAGCAACATTGTCTATTCTTGGCATGCCAAAGGTCGTAACTTGGACGTTCTTTGATCCATAAATAAGCTGTAGAAAGGTAAACAATTGGTTAATATTGATCCAAAAGATAAATATTAAGAGATGGAATTATCATAGTTACCGCAAGATCCAATCTACAACAAGCCGCCATAGCACCTCCCATTGAATGCCCAGTCACCATAATTTTGAGATCTTCATATGCCTTTTTTGCTCTACTGACAGCATCAAGAATTCCCGAACGCATAATTGTATTATTGTAAGCATTAAAAAATCCATCATGCACCTAAAACATTGGAACCAAAGATTAGATAACGATATCACAGGTGCAAACACGAAACGCAAAATTATGCCACATGCACCTTGCCGTCTGTGCAACCACGGTAATCAAAGTCAAGCTGCTTCCAGAATAGGTCTGCATCCAGTTCTATATACTGTGACCAAATATATGTTACTCAAACATGAACTCGAGGTTTTGTCGTTTTGAACGTATATATTATTCTATATAAAAGACCATACTACATTGATCAAGAAATAAACAGGCAACAGTTGAATTAATACCAGGTTTCTTGAGTGCCTCTAAATGCGATAACATAGCATCAAGATCATCCGCAAGACCGCAACCCCAACAAATGCCTGCAATCAGTAATTAAGTATTCAGTCAGTATATAGTATTTACAAGTACGAGATACAGGAAAGATTACGACATAATGAAGGAACCATTTCAAGCCAATACCACTAAATCAGAACAAAACACCTGTACCTGCAAGCAGTTCTGAACATCAACAATGAGCTCTATAACTTCGAATCCTTGATTCTAGATAACATGAAACATGAGCATTGATGTGAACACTGTGTTCAAATTTACAATAAGTACCACACCAACAAATACCTTGGTTAGGCATCACATCTTGAACAGGTCCATGCAAAAGGATCTGTTAAATCTAAAATGTAAACCTGCATGGACAAAAGTAACTTCTGGTTATCATGGATGGTTGTGTTTAACTCAAGAAAATAATAAATTCACAGTGTTCACAATAGTATGTTGCTAACTTATTTTGTGCCCACATGCCCTTTATAGAGCATAAGTGATAGAGTGAGCTTACTACAGAAGCATATTCCACCAAAATCGTGGTGAGCGTGTGATTGTACACCGGTGACTCAACATTATGCTTGATTTTAAGCCCTGTCCCCATAAAAATCTTGCAAATTAAATAAACTCTTTTTAATTTTAAACAAAAACGATATCCAACACAGCAGATAGCCAAATCCATAAAAAGGAAAACTGAATTAAAGTTACTATAAGCACTCATATATTAAACTTGAGGCCTTAAAACAGTCTTCATACTTCGACCGTTTCGACGCGTACCATTTCGACGCGTACCGTTTCAACGCCAACCGTTTCGACCCGTGCCGTTTCGACCAGTACCGTTTTGAACCGAACAAAGTTGCCCCTTGATGTACAATCTCTTTAAAAAAACATGTAGGTCCGTTTTCGGAGGATCGATCACAAACCAAATCACTTGTTTATATCAAACACGGTAACGAGTGCGGAATCCCGGTGATGATGCCAAACCAAACACAGATAACAACAACACGTAGTAACCAACGAATCACAGTCAATTGATTAAAACAGATGAGAACAAGGATCAAACAAATACACACAATGTTTGATAGTAAACTCAGCATTGATGTGAACAGTGTGTTCAAATTTACAATAAGTACCACACCAACAAATACCTTGGTTAGGCATCACATCTTGAACAGGTCCATGCAAAAGGATCTATTAAATCTAAAATGTAAACCTACATGAACAAAGGCAACTTCTGGTTATCATGTATGGTTGTGTTTAACTCAAGAAAATAATAAATTCACAGTGTTCACAATAGTATGTTGCTAACTTATTTTGTGCCCACATGCCCTTTATAGAGCATAAGTGATAGAGTGAGCTTACTGTAGAAGCATATTCCACCAAAATCTTGGTGAGCGTGTGATTGTACACCGGTGACTCAACATTATGCTTGATTTTAAGCCCTGTCCCCATAAAAATCTTGCAAATTAAATAAACTCTTTTTGATTTTAAACAAAAACGATATCCAACACAGCAGATAGCCAAATCCATAAAAAAGAAAACTGAATTAAAGTTACTATAAGCACTCATATATTAAACTTGAGGCCTTAAAACAGTCTTCATACTTCGAACCGTTTCGACGCGTACCGTTTCAACGCAAACCGCTGCGACCCGTGCCATTTCGACCAGTACCGTTTTGAACCGAACAAAGTTGCCCCTTGATGTACAATCTCTTTAAAAAAAACATGTAGGTCCGTTTTCGGAGGATCGATCACAAACCAAATCACTTGTTTATATCAAACACGGTCACGAGTGCGGAATCCCCGTGACTATGCCAAACCAAACACAGATAATAACAACACGAAGTAACCAACGAATCACAGTCAATTGATTAAAACGGATGAGAACAAGGATCAAACAAATACACACAATGTTTGATAGTAAACTCACAGAAAGGGGGTTTGCTCTCATAGTTTCACACAGACACCATGTGTGGTTTATATATACAGCCCAGCCCAAGTGTAGACGAAACACATACATGGGCCTGAAGAAATACTAAAGTTGAGGAAACACTAGGTGTTTCCTCACTGTTCATGGCGAAACTTGGATAACCATCTAAAGTGTAGGTCCACCCGGAGGATCGAGTAACCTCTGTTCCCTGTTTTCCGACAAACCCATGAGTGCGGAATCCAAACGGGTAAGTTAAACCAAGTTACGAACATGTAATCTAGAAAACGGTTACAAAGCAATGTTTACAAGATGCTCTCATAAACTCTCAGTGTGTGTGTGTTTACAGTGTGTTCGCTCCGAAATCTATTCAGACTTCTCTGTGTTTCAGGTTGATGTCTGTGCTTATATAGTAGATGAACGACGAAATCAAGTTCCTGACGAAAACCCATTGACGAAATCCAATATCTGCCTTGATTTCGTCCCATGTGTTTTCGTCGATGATGTGTCTTCGTCACACAGGAGGTGTTTTCGTCCATTAGAGATTTCACCATAAGAGACTTATAACATGTTTGGGCCCCTGATTTCGTCACATGTATGTTGGGCTTGGGCTTCATCATGGTTGGGCCAAACACCAAACATATTAAACACAGAAACTATAAACTAAAATGCAAACTGCGCACACGCAGTTGCATTTACACAAACGTTATAAAGTAAATCGCATACCAAGTCAAGACAGGAGGTTGTCTTGACTACGGCCTTCACTTCGTAGCCGAGTCGAACCGTGCCGAGCCGTATCCACGCAATATGTATCAACAAACTCCCCCTTGGACGCTACTCGTGAGGTTCGTCTTCCATATCTTCCATGTCGGAGGATCTTCAAAGTCTTCACGTGTTGTAAGTAGAAAGTGTATTAACAAACTCTCGCTTTCATTTAGGAAGTGTATCAATAAGCCCCCCTGTAGGTCCCGTTTTTCCAGTGGATCGATAACGTAAACCTAACCTTGTTTATCACAAACACGGTAACGGGTGCGGAATCCCGGTGACGGTGCAAACCAAACAAAGTGTAAAAGAAGAACACGCGTAACCAAAAGATTCAATATCTATTGATTAGGGATGAGAACGATATAAACATATACAAACAATGTTTAGTGACTCTCTCTCAAAGTCTCACACAGCTCTCGTCTCGTCCAAGTTTCACACAGAAACAATGAGAGCTATATATACTAAGACAGACACAGACTTGACGAAACTAAACAGGAAATCGGCGAAACAGATCAAAGGTCGACGAAACGCTTGACAAGCCTTTAAAGTCGACGAAACACTTCCTTGTTTCGTCGACATGCAAACTGATCACAAGGATTTGGCCCAATGAGGTTTAGGCCCAAATGTAAGGCCCAACAGTGTGTTTCGTTGACAATTTTCACCAATCCAAAGCTTGTGACATCATCCTGACATGATGTGTAAACGGGTCTGGTTTGCGGCTCTCCGTGCTTCGTGTGTCGAACTCTGGGGCGCACGACGAAGGAATGTCGTGACGTCGGGCTTGAGCCGGACCTAACCGTGTCGAAACCAAGTCGAACCGAGCCGAGTCGAACCGAGCCGAGTCGCATCCACACAAAGTGTATCAACAAAGTATTGAAAAAGTATTAAGCAATTATTTACCATACCTTGGTTGGTAGTCTTAGCATGGGGTAAAGTGAACAAAGTCGTGTGAGTTGACAGTTTCTGGATAAGATTTCACCTACTTTACCAACTTTCTGGTTACTTTTCAACGAAACAGGCCACGACGAATCAAACAATCGACGAAACAAAAGCGTTTCGCCAATAACAATCTGCGACGAAACGAAAGTGTTTCGCGAAAAGCATATTCGACGAAACGAAAGCGTTTCGTCAAAAGAGTCATCGACGAAACACACTTTGTTTTGTCATAAGTAATTTTGACGAAACAGAATCTGTTTCGTGGGAAGTGTTTCGTCGTGTGTGGTGTCATTTTTCAACAGAAGGTTGCGTGTTCGATTCACGTCAGGTTCACCACTTGTAGGTCCCGAAATCGGAGGATCGATTTACACAACCAAACCCTTGTTTATAACAAACAAAGTTAAGTGTGCGGAATCTACTTAACTAAGCCAAATCAAACATAGAACAAAGTAAGAACAGTGGTTTAACCAAAGAAACAAAATCGTTTTATTAAACTAGATGAGAAAGCAACTGATACAAACACAGTCTAGACAAAGTGACCTTTAGGGTATACTCTCATCTCTGAGTTGTAACTGAGGCAATCTATGCCTTTAGATAGCAGCTGGGCTATTAGAGTTCGACGAAACACAGATTGGGCTGACGAAACAGAATTGGGCCCAATACTAAGCCCATCAGACGACGAAACACATCTGTTTCATCGCTGATCTTGACGAAACAGAAACAAACAGATCAAAGTCTGTTTCGTTGACAAGCGTTCGACGAAACACTTCTGTTTCGTCGAAGGCTGCAAATTGTAATCTGTTTGCTGCAAACAGACAGCAAACAGCAGGCACCTATAAGCATAAACAAATGACAGAAATACCCTTAACATGCAACATGCATTGTTCAAAGACTATTACATAACCAACGAGACAAATAAGTCGTACACAAGCGGATAGGAGGATATCCGACTTGGACGACTGCGAATACAGACTCGATAAACTATAAAAGACCGCACAAAATACATCGAAAAGTACAAGACTAGTGACAGACACAAAAATGCATCAACAAACTCCCCCTTGTCTGTTACTGGTCTTTGGTCTTTATATCTTCCTTCTTCAATGTCGTTCGGACCACGAACTGCCCGAATGTATTCCCCTGTAGTAACAGAAGCAAGCGACGCGCTGAAATTTTAACGCCTGATGTGCGTCCTTGTCTTCATAGAATATGTCATGCCGGTACAACTTGTTAATGTCGGATGTGGACATATTAACTATCCACATTGGATCCAACATCCTGAAATTCTCTTGATCGCCAGGAAACTCATTTTTGTTTTTCTATTGTTTTTGTGTTTTTGAAATTTTTCGATGTTTTTGGATTTTTTAAAAAAATGGATTTACTCCCCCTAAAATCAACAAACTAAGATAAATTTAAAAGACACAAAGATATTTACAAAAACGATTTCCTGATGTCGGATTAACTCATGTTTTACCTCAATGCCGTTTACCAAAATCAATTTTAATCAGAAATGATTTTATCGAATTTTGGGAAAATGAGTTGGCACGTCGGTAAGCACTGCGGACCATGACAACATTGATGAGTTTCATAGTGAAACAATCACGTGTGAGGTGATATTCGAGATCAACGTGTCAGGCCAAAGAGTGCTGTACGAGATGATAATAATTCATAAAGCAACTTAAATATCGACAAGTATAGGAGAGATTAGAAATTCAAAACCGTAATCCTGCAACTTCTTCGTGCATTGCCAGGTATTTGAGCGCTCTCCCAAACTGGATATCCACCTGGTGTGGATTTCAAAGTCAAATTTTTGTAGCTACTTCAAATAATCCGAGAAAACTCTTCATAGCAACAAGATCATAAACCTCTGGGTCCGGCTGGTCTTCCACATTGCACCAGCAAAGGTCTTTGTCTTTCTCTTGAGAAGTAGTGTGCGGTTGTTCAATCCACGCCAAGGCATCCGCACACCCGGTTGGTTTGTTCAACAAACACATTTTCTTGAATCACACCGCGAGGAAATGTACACTGCACGTTCATCTTGTTGATTTTGAACATCAGACGTGCTGCAGGTGCGTACATTATCACAGATTCGAATCTATCCTTGTAACACCTCGAAAATTCCTGTCCAATAGAATAAAGACGCGTGTCATGGAGGACACGTGTCAGGAACCCGGATCAAGTAAATAGATGTATGGTAGGATTTTAAAAAGGGCGTCATGTTATTAAAAATACCTCTGAACGGCCCAAGGGCGACATGTTATTAAACCACCTCTGAGCGACCCGAATTTTAAGTCCCAAGACCAATCAATTGTTTGACCAAACATCTTATATACTAACCGGGTTGTTCTAAATAAATGGAGTTCCATCTTTTATACGGAAATTGGATTATTGGGAATGTTACTTCAAAACTCTAAATAAAATTCTGATTTTAACCTTTGTTTAAAGGCAATTGGAAGTGGTTAAATAAAATTGCCCAATTATTAAAGAATCCAAGACCTTCTTGTTATTTCCGTCATTTATATCCCATAAGAATCCAAAATTTTGAAGGGAGCAAGGTAGAAGGCATGCAAGCATGCAAGGTCTGAGTTAATGGGCCCTACATTGCAGTAAAAGCATGGGGATTCCGACATTTCAAGGTTGGATGGTCAAGACTTAAAAGTTCCCAAACTTTTGTCTCTGGTCATCGGATACGGACCGCAAGGCCTTTGGCTTACGGTCCGTAAGCAGGGTACCTGGGCATGTTCCGCAAGGGTCGGTTACGGACCGTAAAGGTTTAATCTTACGGTCCGTAAGAGGAGCATACGGACCGCAAGACCTTGTGCTTACGGTCCGTAAGGAGGTCGCTGGCAGCAGAAAATGGACAGCTGCCTGTTCAGCCTGTTAACCGACTTAAAACATAAAATTTTGAAACCATAGGCTTGCTAGGCAGTAAATAGCTCTCTAGGGACACCTGAGATCATCTCCTAACTATCCTAGACTATCTTGGCATGATCTAAAGCCTCTTAGTTCACTATATAAGGGACTTGAGTGGTGACCATTTAGGACTTGCTCATTCACACTTCACTCAAGGGCACTCTTGGAGCTTCTCTGGGCATCACCAAGTTTTTCTTAGGCTCCATAATCCTTCTTAGGACTCTTGTAAGTGTCCTTAACCTCCATTAATCCATTCTAGCTTAGTTAATTAAGCAAAAGTCAAACCGTCGTAATTAAGGTTTGACTTCGTGATTAATCATAATGTGCTCTGTCAAATCACGAATTAAAGATACCTCTAAGTAGGTAATTAAGTGGGTAACAAATCCTTAAAAGGGTATTTCCTGATTCCCAATCTAAGCATGTCAATTGTCGAGTCAATGCTAACTATAAAAAGTCAACAGGATGCTTAATTTCAAATTAATACATAATTAGCAATGTAGGTTGCATGTAACCTGTTTGAACATTAATATAACTTGGTAATAAGTATAAGAACATGTTCCAACATGTTCAACTCGACAATTTTCTGTTTAGACCCGGTTCGGAACCGAAAGTCGCATAGTTTGACTTTCGCTTTGACTTTCAGTTCTGACCCGTTTTAGTCAAGATTAAGATTGCCTTAGAGCTTCTTTTGGACCTAATAACATGTTAGTATATCCTCCAGTGATTATACAACTCGGTTCATTAGATATCTTGTTCATATGCATGATTCCGTTAAATGCACATATGTTGACCATTATGTCCAAAGGTCTAAAAATCATGATAAAAGGGGTAGACATGTTAGATACTGAAATATAAACTTATTCCCAAAATTTGACATCAGTTTGAGGTTTAGATTAAGAGTTATACTCATTAGCGTAATTAGAAGCCTTCTTAGTGAATAATTAGCGTAACTAACGCATAGCCTATTTAAACTTAGATTTTATACAAAAACTTTATACCCACTGTTATATAATAATATTTTGGGAATTTTAAAGATTTTTATTTATTTTTAGAATGAGCATAACTAGAGGTTTTAAGCTTAATTCGGCTTATGCCGGTTTTGCACTTTTCGGCCATAGAATGAGTTTTACAAAACCTTTTGACCCCAAACTTTTTCCTACTGATTTATTATGCTAAATATAATATTTTGAGCCTTCTGGAATTATAAAAATATCAGCTTTTCTTTTAAAACCCGGGAATGGCTCCAAATCGCCTTTTTAGGCATTTTTACGACATAGTATATGTCAAAACTAGTTTTTATATAAAAGGTCTAATACCTACTGATATATTTTATAAAAATTTATATTATAACAGTAAACCCGAGTTAGAAACTCAGATTCCCAGTTTTGACCCTTTAAGCTTATGTG
Source organism: Helianthus annuus (assembly GCF_002127325.2). NCBI lineage: Eukaryota > Viridiplantae > Streptophyta > Magnoliopsida > Asterales > Asteraceae > Helianthus > Helianthus annuus. The sequence continues at coordinate 154,895,636 of NC_035443.2, forward strand.
AAATTACCAAAATGCCCTTTTGGTACATAAGGTGGTTGTAATCAATAAAATTCACATATATATGATACCCTACTGTTATAACATGATAAACTAAGTATAATTACTGATTTATTCGGATATAAGACTCAGAATCTTAGTTTAACTCTTTTATACCCTTTAAAATGACCAAAATGCCCTTATAAGGCGTAAATTGAATTTAAAACCATTTGGGGCATAATTGGACATACCTTACTGATATTACAACGCATTTGGTGCATATAATCTCAGGAAACTTGCATATGACCTATATGGTTACTCGTTACGCATTTTCGCGTTCGGATCGGCTTATGTGACTAGTTCACGCATATTAGCCGAAACGGGTCAAATCGTATCATCTTAGTCTCTAAAACCAGAATGTGTTTAGTTTACCCATATTATACAAGTATCCAAGCTTGTAGGGTCTAAGTCACATTCCTTCCAGGTTTTCGCATTCCTCGCGATTAAACCGTATTTTCTCTTTGAAGCTAACCGGTCTAGGCTTAGGCTATATTAAAGACCCGTTAGGATTCTAATAGGTTATTATAAACCTTCGTTCCAGAATAGGAGCCCAGTAAAAGACACTTGCATTTTTGCTTTTGTGGTTTATACTTGCCCAGGTAAATACTTTTAACTTATTTTCCCTTATACGGGCTTGGGGGTACGGTATATAACATACCGCTTGGTCGGGCAATTGACCCAACTCATTAGTAGTTGGGTATTATCAATGTGACCCGTTTGAAAACTTGGTTTTGTTTGTTTTTACGCCTTTGGGAGCTTATTGACCATGTCCCGGATATCCTTGGCATCATTTTTGGCCACGACCTTGACACCCGGGGTAGGCGTACACCCGGTATTATGTCCATATTATTAAGGTATAAACGTTGGCTTCCCGCCGCGGACTTATACTAAGTGGTGTGTCAATTAACCTTAAACCCGACACGACTCGGGCGACTGAACGCACAACAAACATGTAAATCTTTTACAAGTTTAACTTTGATTAATTATTCCCAAGTTATAAAATGTTTTGTGCCATGTGCATTTAAATCAATTTTTAAAACCTTTTCAAAATGAGTCAGTTAAATTGTATTTACCAGTGTAAACTGACGTATTTTCCCCAAAAAGGTTAAGTGCAGGTGCTATACGTAATAGGCTGGTCTCTCCTTAGCATCATAGAGTCTCGCAAGCTTTGGGATGCATTTATCTGTTGAACAATTTTCTCCTTTTATTTCGATCCGCCTGTGGATCTATTTCGACTACTTGTGATACTTAAATATTACATTCGATGGTTGAAATAAATCTATTTCTTTTGCTTCCGCTGTGCATTATAATTTGTGTTGTTTGACTATGATGATATCAACTACGTCATGTTAATCCCCCACCGGGCCCACCGGTGACACGTGGAAATTCGGGGTGTGACAGGTTGGTATCAGAGCCAACACTGAGTGAATTAAACACTAGCCTTTGCGTGTTTAATCTCAGTGCACAAATTGCACATTCTTCGAGTTCCGAGTCTAGACATCGAACATAGGACCAACTCTGTTTTGTTTTATTTTGAATCTTTTATAATTATATTGTGGTTGTTATTTAAATCATGTGTGCAGGTCATCATGCCACCAAGATTTCTCCGCGGTCGAGGCAAGGGACCCGTCACGTGTCATGATCACGAAGCCGGGCCTTCGCACCGGCGAACCCCATCCATTACTATGAGCACCAGCCCGCAAGAGCCATGGAGGCTCTATATTGAACCCGGGAGACGGTCAGTTTCCCTTAGCTCTTCACCTTCTTACCAGCACTCCTTTGGGCCCCAATCAGAAAACGAGCCCAACGACCAACCACCAGCCTTTATACCTCTGCAGAGATCCAACTCTCACCACTCCTTTGGTGACCCAACCCCAACCTTCCAGAGCCGGTTCAACCCGGCCAACGTTTTTCCAGAACCCATGGGTTTTAACCCACTTGGACCGGAAGACCACTTCTCTGGGAATAACGATATGGACGAGGATACTGACCCTATGGAGCCTGCTACGGGGACGCCCAACCACCCGATAGAGATCTCTGACGGATCATCTTTCCACGGATCGCCTTATCACGGTCTAGACAGCTACGAGGAGAGGTTCCGAAACATCGACTGGTATTTTACCCCCTCACACCACTCGTCCCCCTACCAGCAGCAACAACAGCAGCAGCAACAGCAACAGGATCCTTCTCAGGATTCTCATTTCGTGGCAGTTACCCCGCCACCACCACCACCAGTGGAACAGCAGCCGCCTCCGGAGCCACCGAGGCGGAGGAGGTCGAACGCACGGATGTCCGTGCGAGGGGGTGTCCGCATCAGCACACCCCAACCATCAAGCGGCAGCCATTATCCGCCACTTCAGGAGGAAGAAGAAGAACCACAATTGGGGGGTCCATCAAGCCCCATTCCAGAAATCAACTCAGTACCTGTGGCACCACCGTTGGGTTTCGATAACCCAATCCCTGGTTACGTCGGTTCAGCGGCGTATAACCCATTCGAGCAGCCGGCGCATACCCACTACAACTACAACTACGCTAGTGTGGATCCATATCAGGAAGCATGGGATTACAACGCTAGTCACCCAGAGGGGCCTTATGGTGGCCTATGGACTACTGGCTACCTGACTTTTGGGTACCAGCATCCGCCGCCTCCTCCACCGGTGTACCAGCCGCCACAGCCACAGATAATTCTTCCAGAACGCCAGCAAGAAGTCCTTGAGAGGCTAGACCGTTGTGAACGGGAGATTCATACTGAGTGCAGACACAACAGAGGATTCTTCAAAGGACTATCAGATCTGATCAAGGGAAAGTCCAAAAGGAGGGACTATTGAAGATCCTTGTTATTTTTATTTAGTTGTAATTCAGTCCCTGCGTGGACTTTTTGCTTCAGTATTCAGCTCCTGCGTGAGCTTGTCTTTTAGTACTCTGCTCCTGCGTGGGCATGTTTGGTTAGTTAACCCCTGCGTGGGTTTGTTCTTGAATTCCGCCCCTGCGTGGGCATTTGTTTTGTAGAAGTCCCGTTTGGGCAAATGTTGTACTTGTTTAAGACAATTTATGAGATGGTTTAATTAAGTTTTCATTTTGATTAATTATCTGCATGAAATATGAAAATTAATGAAAATTAAAAAGATCTGCCACTATATTAAATTTGGTAAAATCTAAAGAGAACCAAGACCTAGCCTTTTGGTTTATAAAACAAGGCCAAGATGGTAGTTCCATAATTAGGTTAAGATCCATAATTAACATCTCAATTTAGGACTATTCCGCGTTGATTATTAAAGAATCTTGGAGGTAAAACCTAGCCTTTGTGTTATTGCAAACCTGGCCAAGATGGTACAACCCACACAATAGATTCCAATTATTAACATCTGTTAGTATGTTAATGATTTTGGCAAACTGTGAATCAGTAAAGTCACACGGGCCATCTCTCATAAAGGGTTAATTTTAAATTCCCTTAATTATTTAACCACTTCCTTGAAGTGAAGTGCCTGTGGGCAATAATTAAATGTCCTCCGTGACTAAGGACAGTGGTAGCTTATGACTCCCTGTTATTAAATGGGAATGAACTATGATTCAACCTAACACACCTAGATACTATAAAATCTTAATTATTTATTTTAACTGTCCTTGTGACTAGGCCTTATGTGCCAATAATAAAGTATCATAGGATAATAGTAAAATCCTAATGTTTTAACGAATTAACCTAAAATGGCAATTTAAAACCTTGGTTAATAAAACATAAAATACTATAAGAGCCTTTGAGTTAAAACCTTGCCCATCATTTATATGTAGCAATTGAAGCTACATGGCTGGATCAGAGGAAGTCAATAGCCATCCGGTAGGGAACCGTGATGATGCAAAATTCCTAGTAACTGGTGCTGAGTTAAAAGCAATTGTGAATGATGCGGTTGCAAAAGCCTTAGAACGACAATACAGTGAGTACAGTGTGACCCGTAGTAGAACCTTACCTACACCGCATGCTAAACCCAAGAATCATTCTGAGGCTCACAACAAACCACCACCTACTCCACCCAAATCTAAGAAAGATGATGACCGACACTCCTCGAATGAAAATAGTGTTCACCCCAAGAAGATCGTGTTTGATGAAGCCCCACGTGCTAAGGGTTGCACGTATAAATATTTTGTATCTTGTAAACCTCGAGAGTTTACTGGAGAAAAAGGGGCTGTAGACTGTATGACATGGCTTGACGAGATAGAGACAGTGGTAGACATCAGTGGTTGTGCTGAGAGGGATATGGTTAAGTTTGCATCCCAGTCTTTCAAGGGGGAGGCTCTAGCTTGGTGGGGAGCGTTGATCCAGGCTTCTGGAAAAGTTGCCTTGTATAATATGTCTTGGAAGCAATTTGTTGCTCTTGTCAAGGATAACTACTGCCCTCAGCATGAGGTTGAACGAATAGAATCTGAATTCCTATCTCTGGTTATGAAAAACCTAGATTGCCAGGCATACCTCACCAGTTTCAACACCTTGTCCAGAATGGTTCCTTACCTAGTAACCCCTGAACCCAAGAGAATCGCGCGTTTTATTGGGGGTTTAGCCCCAGAAATCAAGGCTAGTGTGAAGGCCTCTAGACCTATCACATTCAGATCTGTAACCGATTTATCTATGTCCCTCACTCAAGATGCAGTGAGACTAAGAACCTTGAAGAATGCGGATTCTGACAAGAGGAAACGTGAAGATGATAATTCACGTCGATCGAGCAAGAAACATAGGGGAAACCGTGATAGTAAGAAGGGATTTGAGGCCAGGAGGAGCGAGCAACAGTCGGGCGATAGGCCCAAGTGCAAGGTTTGTAGGAAGCACCATTTTGGGAGGTGCAGGTTCGAACAGAAATCCCAACCCAAGATGTGTGGGATATGTAAGTCTTCTGAGCACAGAACTCTTGAGTGCAAGAAGTTGAAAGATGCAACTTGTTACAGTTGCAATGAAAAGGGGCACATCAAGACCAACTGCCCAAAGAATGTAAAGAAGACTGAAGATGGAAAAAAGACCAATGCCAGGGTCTTCCAGATGAATGTGTAGGAGGCCATCCAAAACAATAACGTCATAACTGGTACGTTTCTCATTAATGACGTTTATGCAAGAGTATTGTTTGATTCTGGAGCAGATAAATCTTTTGTGGATAGTAAATTCTGTGAGCTATTAGGATTGCCTGTTAAAGCCTTAAGTGCAAATTATGAGGTAGAGTTGGCAGATGGAACTTTAGAAACCATCTCGACTGTGTTAGATGGATGTGCTATATCCATTAGGAACCACTCTTTTCCTCTTTCCCTGCTACCCTTTAAGTTAGCCGGTTTCGATGTAGTGTTGGGCATGGATTGGTTATCGCATAACCAAGCCCAGATTGTATGCAATAGGAAGCTAGTAGTAATCAAGACTCCATCCGGTGAGCCTCTCACCATTCAGGGAGATACACATCATGGATTGCCTGAGCAAGTGTCTATGCTCAAAGCATCCAAATGTTTGAAGAATGGTTGTGTTATCTATATGGCACAAGTGACCATTGATGAACAGAAGCCCAAGATTGAGGACATTCCCGTTATCTCGGAGTACCCTGAAGTTTTTCCAGAAGAACTGCCTGGTTTGCCACCAGACAGGCAAGTGGAATTCAGGATCGATATCATTCCTGGAGCTGCACCTATCGCTAAAGCACCTTATAGACTAGCACCTACGGAGATGAAGGAATTAAGACACAGCTAGACGATTTGCTAGCCAAGGGTTTCATTAGACCTAGTTCGTCTCCTTGGGGAGCGCCGATCTTATTTGTCAAGAAGAAAGATGGTTCGATGCGATTATGTATCGATTACCGAGAACTTAACAAGGTTACTATCAAGAATAGGTATCCTTTGCCCAGGATCGACGATTTGTTTGATCAACTTCAAGGGGCAAGCTATTTCTCCAAGATAGATCTGAGGTCGGGATATCATCAGTTGAAGGTTAAGGATGAAGACGTGCACAAGACTGCGTTTAGGACTCGTTATGGTCACTACGAGTTCCTAGTGATGCCTTTCGGGCTCACTAACGCGCCTGCCGCATTCATGGATCTCATGAATCGCGTTTGCAAGCCATATTTGGACAAATTTGTTATTGTCTTCATTGATGACATCCTCATCTATTCCAAAAATCAAGCTGACCACGAAAAACACCTCCGTTGTATTCTGAAACTGCTTCATCAAGAAAAACTTTATGCAAAATTTTCAAAATGTGAATTTTGGTTGAGAGAAGTCCAATTTCTTGGACATGTGGTCAGTGAGCACGGTATTCAAGTGGATCCCGCTAAAGTTGAGGCTATCATGAATTGGCAGGAGCCAAAGACGCCTACGGAAATCCGCAGTTTCCTAGGTTTAGCAGGCTATTACAGGAGATTCATCGAGAATTTCTCAAGAATTGCAGCACCCCTAACTTTGCTGACTCGCAAGAATAGCAAGTTCAATTGGGGACCTAAACAGCAAGAGTCATTCGACATTTTGAAGCAGAAATTGAGTAACGCTCCCGTGTTGACGTTACCTGATGGGATTGATGAATTTGTAGTCTACTGTGATGCATCACACACCGGGATGGGTTGTGTGTTAATGCAGAAAGGCAAGGTCATTGCCTACGCTTCACGACAATTAAAAGTGCACGAAAAGAATTACACCACCCATGACTTAGAATTGGGTGCCGTTGTATTTGCACTAAAGTTGTGGAGACACTATTTGTATGGTACCAAATGTGTGATCTATTCCGATCACAAAAGCCTCCAACACCTGTTCAACCAGAAAGAATTGAACATGAGACAGCGACGTTGGATGGAAACTCTGAATGATTATGATTGTGAAATCAGATACCATCCAGGCAAGGCTAATGTAGTCGCAGATGCCTTGAGCAGAAAGGAGAGGGTAAAACCAATCAGGATCAATGCCAAAAGCATTGAGGTCAGGAACAGTCTAAATGAAAGGTTGTTAGCCGCACAGAAAGAGGCAGTATTAGAAGCTAACTACCCTAATGAAAAGCTAGGAGTAACTGAAGAGCAGTTATCCTATGGCAAGGACGGAATCCTGAGACTAAATGGAAGAATATGGTTCCTGTTTATGGAGGACTTCGAGACGTCATCCTTAAGGAAGCCCACAGTTCCAGATATTCCGTCCATCCTGGGGCGGATAAGATGTACCAGGATGTAAAGGCAAATTATTGGTGGATAGGCTTGAAAAAGTCTATAGCCACCCATGTGGCTAAATGTCTGACGTGCGCTCAAGTTAAGGCTGAGCATCAGAAACCGTCAGGTTTGCTACAACAGCCTGAAATTCCCACTTGGAAATGGGAAATGGTAACAATGGATTTCATCACCAAGTTGCCTAAGACGCAGAAAGGAAATGACACTATTTGGGTGATAGTTGATCGACTGACCAAGTCAGCACATTTCCTACCCATTAGAGAAACTTTCAGTTCCGACATGCTAGCCCAACTGTACGTGGATAAGATTGTATCCCTGCATGGCGTACCAGTATCTATCATCTCCGATAGGGATACCAGATACACATCTCATTTCTGGAAGAGTTTCCAAAAGTCCCTGGGTACGCAATTGAATTTTAGTACAACTTATCATCCCCAGACGGATGGGCAAAGTGAGCGTACTATTCAAACCTTGGAGGACATGCTTCGGGCATGCGTGATTGACCTAGGAGGAAGTTGGGATAGGCACCTACCTCTGATCGAATTTTCCTACAATAATAGCTACCACACCAGCATTAAGGCTGCGCCTTTTGACGCATTATATGGTAGAAAGTGCAGAACACCCATTTGTTGGGCAGAGGTAGGAGACGTTCAGTTATCAGGACCAGAATTAGTCCTGGAGACAACGGACAAGATTACCCAGATTAGTGAGCACCTAAAAGTTGCCCGTGATAGGCAAAAGAGCTATGCTGATGGTAAGCGAAAATCCCTCAAGTTCGAGGTTGGCGATAAAGTTTTGCTCAAGGTATCACCATGGAAAGGGGTAATGAGATTTGGCAAGAAAGGTAAGTTAAGCCCGAGGTATATCGGACCATTCGAGATCATTGAATGTGTAGGATCAGTGGCTTATAAGTTGAACTTACCAGAGGAGCTTAGTGGTATTCATAACGTGTTCCACATCTGCAATCTGAAGAAATGTCTAGCTGATGAATCGCTAGTCATACCGCATACGGATGTGCATATAGACGAAAGCTTAAAGTTTATAGAAAAACCTGTGTCGATTGAGGACCGACAGGTAAAGAAGCTTCGAAGGAAGAATGTACCCATTGTCAAGGTCAAATGGGAGGGCCGCAGAGGTCCTGATTATACGTGGGAATTAGAATCCACGATGAAAGAGAAATACCCTCAATTGTTTCAGTAAATCTCGAGGTCGAGATTTCTTTTAAGGGGGTGAGGATGTAACACCTCGAAAATTCATGTCCAATAGAATAAAGACGCGTGTCATGGAGGACACGTGTCAGGAACCCGGATCAAGTAAATAGATGTATGGTAGGATTTTAAAAAGGGCGTCATGTTATTAAAAATACCTCTGAACGGCCCAAGGGCGACATGTTATTAAAGCACCTCTGAGCAACCCGAATTTTAAGTCCCAAGACCCATCAATTGTGTGACGAAACATCTTATATACTAACCGGGTTGTTCTAAATAAATGGAGTTCCATCTTTTATACGGAAATTGGATTATTGGGAATGTTACTTCAAAACTCTAAATAAAATTCTGATTTTAACCTTTGTTTAAAGGCAATTGGAAGTGGTTAAATAAAATTGCCCAATTATTAAAGAATCCAAGACCTTCTTGTTATTTGCGTCATTTATATCCCATAAGAATCCAAAATTTTGAAGGGAGCAAGGTAGAAGGCATGCAAGCATGCAAGGTCTGAGTTAATGGGCCCTACATTGCAGTAAAAGCATGGGGATTCCGACATTTCAAGGTTGCATGGTCAAGACTTAAAAGTTCCCAAACTTTTGTCTCTGGTCATCGGATACGGACCGCAAGGCCTTTGGCTTACGGTCCGTAAGCAGGGTACCTGGGCATGTTCCGCAAGGGTCGGTTACGGACCGTAAAGGTTTAAGCTTACGGTCCGTAAGAGGAGCATACGGACCGCAAGACCTTGTGCTTACGGTCCGTAAGGAGGTCGCTGGCAGCAGAAAATGGACAGCTGCCTGTTCAGCCTGTTAACCGACTTAAAACGTAAAATTTTGAAACCATGGGCTTGCTAGGCAGTAAATAGCTCTCTAGGGACACCTGGGATCATCTCCTAACTATCCTAGACTATCTTGGCATGATCTAAAGCCTCTTAGTTCACTATATAAGGGACTTGAGTGGTGACAATTTAGGACTTGCTCATTCACACTTCACTCAAGGGCACTCTTGGAGCTTCTCTGGGCATCACCAAGTTTTTCTTAGGCTCCATAATCCTTCTTAGGACTCTTGTAAGTGTCCTTGACCTCCCTTAATCCATTCTAGCTTAGTTAATTAAGCAAAAGTCAAACCGTCGTAATTAAGGTTTGACTTCGTGATTAATCATAATGTGCTCTGTCAAATCACGAATTAAAGATACCTCTAAGTAGGTAATTAAGTGGGTAACAAATCCTTAAAAGGGTATTTTCAGATTCCCACTCTAAGCATGTCAATTGTCGAGTCAATGCTAACTATAAAAAGTCAACAGGATGCTTAATTTCAAATTAATACATAATTAGCAATGTAGGTTGCATGTAACCTGTTTGAACATTAATATAACTTGGTAATAAGTATAAGAACATGTTCCAACATGTTCAACTCGACAATTTTCTGTTTAGACCCGGTTTGGAACCGGAAGTCGCTTAGTTTGACTTTCGCTTTGACTTTCAGTTCTGACCCGTTTTAGTCAAGATTAAGATTGCCTTAGAGCTTCTTTTGGACCTAATAACATGTTAGTATATCCTTCAGTGATTATACAACTCGGTTCATTAGATATCTTGTTCATATGCATGATTCCGTTAAATGCACATATGTTGACCATTATGCCCAAAGGTCTAAAAATCATGATAAAAGGGGTAGACATGTTAGATACTGAAATATAAACTTATTCCCAAAATTTGACATCAGTTTGAGGTTTAGATTAAGAGTTATGCTCATTAGCGTAATTAGAAGCCTTCTTAGTGAATAATTAGCGTAATTAACGCATAGCCTATTTAAACATAGATTTTATACAAAAACTTTATACCCACTGTTATATAATAATATTTTGGGAATTTTAAAGATTTTTATTTATTTTTAGAATGAGCATAACTAGAGGTTTTAAACTTAATTCGGTTTATGCCGGTTTTGCCCTTTTCGGCCATAGAATGAGTTTTACAAAACCTTTTCACCCCAAACTTTTTCCTACTGATTTATTATGCTAAATATAATATTTTGAGCCTTCTGGAATTATAAAAATATCAGCTTTTCTTTTAAAACCCGTGAATGGCTCCAAATCGCCTTTTTAGGCATTTTTACGACATAGTATATGTCAAAACTAGTTTTTATATAAAAGGTCTAATACCTACTGATATATTTTATAAAAATTTATATTATAACAGTAAACCCGAGTTAGAAACTCAGATTCCCAGTTTTGACCCTTTAAGCTTATGTGAAATTACCAAAATGCCCTTTTGGTACATAAGGTGGTTGTAATCAATAAAATTCACATATATATGATACCCTACTGTTATAACATGATAAACTAAGTATAATTACTGATTTATTCAGATATAAGACTCAGAATCTTAGTTTAACTCTTTTATACCCTTTAAAATGACCAAAATGCCCTTATAAGGCGTAAATTGAATTTAAAACCATTTGGGGCATAATTGGACATACCTTACTGATATTACAACGCATTTGGTGCATATAATCTCAGGAAACTTGCATATGACTTATATGGTTACTCGTTACGCATTTTCGCGTTCGGATCGGCTTATGTGACTAGTTCACGCATATTAGCCGAAACGGGTCAAATCGTATCATCTTAGTCTCTAAAACCAGAATGTGTTTAGTTTACCCATATTATACAAGTATCCAAGCTTGTATGGTCTAAGTCACATTCCTTCCAGGTTTTCGCATTCCTCGCGATTAAACCGTATTTTCTCTTTGAAGCTAACCGGTCTAGGCTTAGGCTATATTAAAGACCCGTTAGGATTCTAATAGGTTATTATAAACCTTCGTTCCAGAATAGGAGCCCAGTAAAAGACACTTTCATTTTTGCTTTTGTGCTTTATACTTGCTCAGGTAAATACTTTTAACTTATTTTCCCTTATACGGGCTTGGGGGTACGGTATATAACATACCGCTTGGTCGGGCAATTGACCCCAACTCATTAGTAGTTGGGTATTATCAATGTGACCCGTTTGAAAACTTGGTTTTGTTTGTTTTTACGCCTTTGGGAGCTTATTGACCATGTCCCGGATATCCTTGGCATCATTTTTGGCCACGACCTTGACACCCGGGTGTTGGCGTACACCCGGTATTATGTCCATATTATTAAGGTATAAACGTTGGCTTCCCGCCGCGGACTTATACTAAGTGGTGTGTCAATTAACCTTAAACCCGACACGACTCGGGCGACTGAACGCACAACAAACATGTAAATCTTTTACAAGTTTAACTTTGATTAATTATTCCCAAGTTATAAAATGTTTTGTGCCATGTGCATTTAAATCAATTTTTAAAACCTTTTCAAAATGAGTTAGTTAAATTGTATTTACCAGTGTAGTGTAAACTGACGTATTTTCCCCAAAAAGATTAAGTGCATGTGCTATACGTAATAGGCTGGTCTCTCCTTAGCATCATAGAGTCTCGCAAGCTTTGGGATGCATTTATCTGTTGAACAATTTTCTCCTTTTATTTCGATCCGCCTGTGGATCTATTTCGACTACTTGTGATACTTAAATATTACATTCGATGGTTGAAATAAATCTATTTCTTTTGCTTCCGCTGTGCATTATAATTTGTGTTGTTTGACTATGATGATATCAACTACGTCACGTTAATCCCCCACCGGGCCCACCGGTGACACATGGAAATTCGAGGTGTGACAATCCTGGGGACCCGATCAAGGCCTTTAACAATCACACTTTTGGAATGATTTTTCATTTTGTCGAAGTTATCAATTTCTTTCAACAGACAACTCTGTTTCCCCTTTCTTTTTCTCTCTATCAAAGGCAACAATTTCCTATGTCGCCGATTTTGTGCAAGGACGCTCCACTATCAACAATCCTTTGACTATCGATAGTTCCTCCTGGAACTTCCTGCACACTCACTCAGAGATTAGTTGGAGAGGGGGACCCAAGCCTTCATTGACTTGGGTTGCCCCTGAGAATCAAGAAATGTAATTTCAATTTCTTGAAGGTTTTCAAACATAGCACCTCCCCCTGAACTTTCACCCGATTTAGGTTTCCAAGTTTGTTTTGTTTACCAGATTGAGTTTTGTAAACAGCTTTTGAAACTTCTGGTTTTGAAGATTGTGAAAAACTTGGTTCCCTTTTGACCGTTTTGACTTCAGATTTTAAAGCCTTTTCAACAGCTTTGATGTTTTGACGTCGTTGTTTCGTTTCTTGTTCCTTAACAGTTCTTTTATCATGTTTTGGTGAAACAGGACGACATTGTGGGTGAACCTTTTCAGGTGGTGCTTTCTCAACAAAATTTGGTTTGGGCGAGTTTGTGCAGTCTTTAATGATGTGCTCAAACTTCCCACATTTGAAACAAGTTCTCCTTTCAACAAACTTAGGAGAATTTGATCGACTGGCAGATGTCGAACCTGTAGAACCTGAGGTACTTGCTCTTTCATCACACCCATTTGTATGTTGAGTGTAATTCTTTTGACTGTTACATTTTAAAACCTTGACTTGTTGTACAAAATCGGTGTTTGATTTGTTTTCAAAAGTCTCAATTTTATCCGTACCCTTTGATGCTACAAATTTGACATTACTGTTTTTCTTCTGATAACGAGCTCCTTTTGTTTCAAATTTTGATTTAGAAACGTTAGGCCTTTGAGCTCGTCTTTCTGGTTGTTTACCCTTAGAAGCAATAGGTTGTTGCTTTGTCGGTGATTTCTGTTTTCCAAATTGTTTTCTAATTTCTGCTTTTGGAATTGGATCACATTGAGTTACCACAACTCCGGGAATGGTCTTTCCCAAAAATTTATTCGTGTTGTCTTCAAAAACTTTATCAATCAAAGATGGATTGGCATTCTTAATTGGAAAATCATTGTCCGAATAAATTTTAGCATCACCGACCAAAGTAAACAACACGTTATTGCTCTTAACAGCAGAGACACATTCTTTGTCATCCTTGACATTCTTTACAGGATCTATCACTTGCTTGGCAACAGGTTGCACAGTAGGAGTAGGAGGATCACACAGAATATGATTCTCAATTGGAATTTCTACTCCTTTCGTCTCATCAAGTGATTCATCCTGGTCACTTACATCTGATTCATCATCTGAAGAATCATAGTCCTTAATGGTTGGAGGACTTTTCTTTGTTATCAGATGAGCCCTCCGATGAATTGTCCGGTTTGAACCCTAGGCCAGTAGTAACTTCCTCATAATCAAGAGGCACACTGGGTTCATACCGAGGCATATCCTCTTCATCGGGCATTTTGGTATAGTTGTGTCTCAAAGGAGGTGGACACGCCTTATACCCAACGCCTTTTCTTTTCCCTTTTTGCTGTTGAACGTCAATGATGTGATCAAGCACAAATCGGGAGTTAGAATAACTCTCCAATTTTTGCTTGATAGCATCATGCTCACATTTGGCAATGGCTAGCTCCTTTTTGGTTTCCTCAACAATGTTAATGTAATCGTTAATACTAACTTGTTTATGATAAACAACTTTGTTCAATTCGGAAACACTTTTCTTTAAAGTTTCAATTACAGATTTAAATTCCTTTTCGTTTCTAACCAGAGCCATATTTGCCTCTTTGCACTTTGACAGTTCAACAACCAAACTCTGATTGTGACTATGAACAGTTTCAGATTCACGTTTTAAATCAGCACATTTATGTTTCATATCAGCATAATCACTACATATGCTAGGAGTTTCAGATTTTACCTGACTTTTAGAAGCTGAGACATTAGCCATAAAGGCAGTTTGAGAAGAGAAAGATCCATCTTCAGTGCGAATCTTCTCCATTTCTTCTGATGTAGCATCAGCTTTCTTGATCAAGTCAGATTTCTTGTTAGCATCATTCGACAAATTATTAGCTTCAGAATCAGTTCTTTCATTCAAATTCGATTCTTCATCCGAACTGCTACTGTATCCCGAACTATCATCATTTCCCGAAGATTCACCATCATTGACATTCTTGACAATTTCAGCAAGAAACGCAGTTCCTGTTTGATCACCGTTTCCCAACTGTATGGGTGGACCACAATCGACAGTTGGATCAAATTGAGGTTGTGTTGTGGAAACTTGGGCTTGTGGTGTGGGTATTGATTGTGAAAGATAGGCACTTTGATCGAACTGTAGTTGAGTAGTGGTAAAAACTTGAGGTGGAGGTATGGATTGTGAAAGATAAGCACTTTGATCCCACTGTGGTTGGGCTTGATTGAACTGTGGAAACGGAGAAGAGCTTGTATTGGATACAAACGCCGTTTGAAGCTTCGGTTGCTGAATGGAACTAGAACTAGCTGAAGGACCAAAACCAGGCAAATACATTTCTGTGTTTTGAGTGGGTGCAATCCTTTTAGCTTTCCGAATTTCCTCTTCGTTTTTGTGCTCCAACTTCTGAATGAATTCATAGATATTAACATTGACAGCATCTAAAACGCCCGTATGCTTTAAAAGCTCAATGAATGGGCTCCACTTTGGAGGTAGAGCATCAGCAAACCGTGCTACAATTTCCTGTTGAGATGCAAGAACACCAAAATAATACATTTCACACATCAAATGATAATAACGAGTAGTTATATCATTTAGGGTTTCATTCTCTAAGAAATGAAATGATTCGAATTTCTTCTTCAACAGATCATGACGTGTCTTTCTAGTAGCTGCATATCCTTCTCCTCTCGCTACCAAAAGATTCTGTACGTTTTGATTTTGATTCGACAACAAAGCCCATTGACTTGCACTTATGGATGGTTGAGGAAACATATTTCTTGCCCACGCGGCTGCAGAAGTTTGATCTTGACCTGGTTGTGGGTCCATACTCCAATCCCACGGACTTGTGCAACTCATGATTGGTGTATAGAAGTGAAAAATCTAATCACACACTTAAAAACACGCAATTATGATAGATTTTCAAGGTTTCCTTTTAAAAATGGCAAGTTTCGACGAAACGCTGGCCTTGGACGACACGGTACTCGACAAAACACTATGATGAGTCTTTTGTGACAAAAATCTATTTGTCGACGAAACCTAAATTTTTTATGAAACCGTGATATTTAGAAGCGCGATTCAAATCAACTCCGCAAATACCCTACCACGCTTTTCTTTATTAAATCTAGCTATGTGCACCAAAAAGAATTTTCCACAAATGTTGTAATATGAATTCTTGTGTTGCCCACTAGCCACCACTTATAGAAAATATGATTGGACCAATCCTTTGTCCAATAATCTTCGAATGCACAAGGGCCACCAACTAATCTTTTCACATGCAAATGATGTCTGAATATAATTGCATGTTCTCGATCCAAGCAAATATTATCATTTCACTTTAATTGCTTGTTGCAGGAAGTCACGTGAATATAATAATGTTTGGTCAAATTGTATTAAAATGCATATGGAGTATTGATTAATGCAAGATTTTTTTTTTAATTTTTTTTTCATACAACCATTGGTAAAAGATTGATATTGAGAAATTGGTAAATATTCCCTTTGTTCACAGATGCCAGCCGACAATTAACAATACCATCAATACATGAATAGCAATAGAATCTTTGATACATTTGGAATGCCAAAACCACATTCCTCACTCAACTAAACTATGATGTTGCTCAATTGTGTCGTTCCAGAAATGTTCTTATAACCGCATCTAGTTTAAGCTAAACGGGCGTAAACTGTGATTTGTACTAGATGTTCACGTAATAATTAGTTAAAACTTACAGGGAGTGAAACCGTTAAGTAGAGCAGCAGCCGACTTTCTTCAACGCTGACACATCATAAAGTTGTTAAAACAGTTCACGTGATGTACTTAATTGCCTGACAAATGATAAAGTTGCTGAAATAGTTCACGTGAATATATCTTATTAATGTCAGCCCACTTCTTTTGATCGGTCCAATAACAAGATAATGAATTAAAAGGTGTCGGCCAGCTGTTAATCCATTGAAAGTGGATTAATTGGCCCAATCAAAAAGAACTTTGTGTATGGCGAAACTGATTGAAATTGCGACGAGAATGAATTGTGTCTTTGTTGTCGACGAAACCGATGTTAATGTGATTCAGATCCGACGAAACTGGATGATGATGTATCGACGAAACAGAAAGTTCTAGTTCGACGAAACAATTCTTATAAATTACTTGCGACGAAACTGAATCCTTTTTGCTGGTCGACGAAACTGATTGGTGAGTGTTATGTATGAATGACGAAACAGATTAGTGATCTTGAACGACGAAACAGACGACGAAATGCAGTGACGAAACAGATTTGGATAAGGCTTGAAAGTTTGGTGAGTTTGGTCAAATGAACCTTATCTTTAGTCTGACACAGGACACTCTTTTTCAACAGGCCATACTTATCTCACCGAACACACAAATATGATGATGATTTTTTTTTTAATTCTCAAACAAACTGAACAGTAAATTCACAAAAGATCTAAAAGTGGAGAATATGAAGAACAACTTTGAAGGTACTGAAGAACATGATGAATATTTGAAGATTCCGGTTATGACAAATTTTCCGAACAACAAATTTGCACAAAACTTTCACTGAAAACCAAACTCTAAACAATGTAACAAGGTTTTCAACAAAACTTTTAGCAAAAACGCAATAACCAACTGATTTTTGAAGTATTTTTCAGAAAATATGATTTTTTTTTTAAGAACAAGAATCTGAAAAACACAAGAACACACTTGTTTCAAACACGACAATGTTTGGTTTTAAACAATGATTAGAGCCAAAGCTCTAATACCACTTGTAGGTCCCGAAATCGGAGGATCGATTTACACAACCAAACCTTTGTTTATAACAAACAAAGTTAAGTGTGCGGAATCCACTTAACTAAGCCAAATCAAACATAGAACAAAGTAAGAACAGTGGTTTAACCAAAGAAACACAATCGTTTGATTAAACTGGATGAGAAAGCAACTGATACAAACACAGTCTAGCCAAAGTGACCTTCAGGGTATACTCTCATCTTTGAGTTGTAACTGAGGCAATCTATGCCTTTATATAGCAGCTGGGCTATTAGAGTTCGACGAAACACAGATTGGGCCGACGAAACAGAATTGGGCCCAATACAAGCCCATCAGACGACGAAACACATCTGTTTCGTCGCTGATCTTGACGAAACAGAAACAAACAGATCAAAGTCTGTTTCGTTGACAAGTGTTCGACGAAACACTTCTGTTTCGTCGAAGGCTGCAAATTGTAATCTGTTTGCTGCAAACAGACAGCAAACAGCAGGCACCTATAAGCATAAACAAATGACAGAAATACCCTTAACATGCAACATGCATTGTTCAAAGACTATTACATAACCAACGAGACAAATAAGTCGTACACAAGCGGATAGGAGGATATCCGACTTGGACGACTGCGAATACAGACTCGATAAACTATAAAAGACCGCACAAAATACATCGAAAAGTACAAGACTAGTGACAGACACAAAAATGCATCAACACCCCCTTCGATTATGCTCGTGAATCTTTTGATCTTCAATGCTTTAGATCCTTGTGGTGTTGGTGATTGGTCAGCGGCAACTCGATCATCTTTATCATTTGAGTGCCTTCACGTCGTGTCTTCATTCCGAAGCTTATCATCGAACATGTTCTCTTCGCCTTTAGCATCTGCACATGCAAGAAAGCTAAACGCGTAATGAGAACAACTGCTTGGAATATAGTTAACATAAACAAACCACACATATGAGACCAATTCTCATTCAACTACCGTCCGACAATTTGTTTGAAAAGTTAACAGATTTTTCAATTTTAATTATTAACTTTCAAAACTTGCAAACTCTGACCGTTTATGAAGATTCAGTCGTTTTGGTTTTCTATCAGATTTCAGGCAACGAAGACTTGAGTTCCAACATCGGTTAATCAAAACTAAAGCAGAAATAAAATCTTTTTGGCTTTTATAAAGTTTATATTAAAACACACCTAAAATGTTTTTGGTATTTTGAATATTTCAAACTTAAAGACTGAAAGCAGTAAATAAATATGTACAGAGTTGTAGAAACTAAGAAAAGTAAATATATACAAACATTCTTTTTGCGAGTTTCGAGGGTAAGAGAATCATATCAGTGTACGGTCATACCAAAACGCTCTTGTTGTTCTTTTTGTTAACATTTAGATAAACATCCTATAACGATTATTGGTATTGTTATCCACATAAACTCAACTTATCAGATGTAATCATGGCGAGGGGATACGTTAAGGTGTGATTTATACTTACCGACCGGTGTTCATCCACATCACGACACATTGCCGTATCAAGGTATGCATGAGGGTTCATCTTACTGGTGAGTATACCATTTATCATCTGTTTTGACGTATATGAAAATGTGAGAAACTCACGTATTTTGAATGAAAACAAGCCCTATGTGATAGAATCACTTATTGATGAGGAACTTGATTTTCAGATGCATGAGGGCACAGGAGCAAGTCCGTGAACAGGTCAGTACTTTCGTACAACAAAGAGACGAACTTGACTCCCAGATAAATGTGATATATTATCACTTATTTTGTGGGACATGTGATTGTTGATCACTTATTGAGGTCGTATGCAGTATGTACACATATGTATGATATCATGGAAGATCTAGACTTCGTCTCCGTTTGTTTCGGTAAAAGAAACAACCATGATACCCAGATGATAAACAGCATAAAGACCACATATCTCAGAACCTCGGCAATCTCTTAAACGAAATTTCGGTACTAAGACCATATGCCAATGAGTGGTTCCCACCCGGTCTTCAGTCGATTTAAGTTTATATCACCCTGCACACTTTAAGATGATTGTGAGCCTACCGATACATCTTATATAGAGCTGCTTAACATTTTTCATTTAAGGTTTCAGTATAAAGAGGTTTATACAGACCACTGATGTACTATCATTTTCTCTTTTGATCGCCAGGAAACTCATTTTTGTTTTCCTATTGTTTTTTGAGTTTTTTAAATTTTTCGATGTTTTTGAATTTTTTGATGTTTTTGAATTTTTCAAATTTGGAATTACTCGCCCTAAAATCAACAAACTTAAAATAAATTTTAAAAACACAAAGATATTTACAAAAACGATTTTCCGATGCCGATTACTCATGTTTGACCTTAATGCCGTTTACCGGAATTAACTTAATCAGAAATGATTTATCGAATTTTTGAAAAATCAGTTGGCACATCGGTAATCGGTGTGGACCATGACAACATTGACGAGTTTCATATTGAAACAATCGCGTGTGAGGTGATATTCGAGATCAATGTGTCTGGTCAAGAGGTGTTGTACGAGAGGATAATAATTCATAAAGCAGCATAAATATCGACAAGTATAAGAGAGATTAGAAATTTAAAACCGTATCCTGCAACTGCTTCGTGCATTGCCAGGAATCTGAGTGCTCTCCTGAACTGGATATCCACCCGATGTGGACTTCAAATTCGATTTTTGTTGCTACTTCAACTAACCAAGAAATCTCTTCACAGCAACAAGATTATAAACCTCTGGGTCCGGCTGGTCTTTCACATTGCACCAGCGAAGGTCTTTGTCTTTCTCTTTGAAAAGTAGTGTGCGAGTGTTCAATCCACGCCAACGCATCCGCACACCCGGTTGGTTTGTTAAACAAACACATTTTCTTCAATCACACCGTAGAAAAAAAATGTACACTGCGCGTTCATCTTGTTGGTTTTGAACTTCAAACGTGCTGCAGGTGCGTACATTTTGATTTGAATCTATCATGTTGACCCAATCAAAAACCATAACAACCAAATTTTGGCACATTTTTCATCTGGTCGAATTTTTCAACTTCATTCCACCACATTCTTTCATCATACATTTTTGTCTTCTTTTCTCCTCTCTCCATCAAAGGCAACAATATTCTCCTTGGATACAACAATGTTTCGGAGCGTTATGTCGCTGATATTGTGCATGGACGCTCCACTATCAACAATCCTAAGACTATCAATAGTTCTTCCTGGAACATCCTGCACACTCATTCGGAGATTAGTTGGAGAGGGGGACCCAAGCCTTCATAGACTTGGGTCGTCCGTCATCATCGAGAATTGTAACATCCATTTCCCGATGATTCGGAATTGATGTAGCTCCCCCTGAACCAGTTTCTGATTTTGGTTTCCAAATCTGTTTTTGTTTTTCATTTTTAACTTCTAACTTAACAGTCTGTGTTTGGATAACCTCTGGTTTTAAAACCTTTTCATCTTTTTTCTTTGTTTCCTCTTCTGTTTCATTTCCCGTTGTTTAACAAGACGAGGGTCCTGTTTTGGTGAAACAGATCTTTTACGGTAGCAGTTACCATGGGGGGCATCAACTTTTGCCTTTCCTTTTGTGAGATATGGACAATTTCTGACAATGTGCCCATACTCACCACATTCAAAGCACGATCTCCGCTCAACAAACCTCGGAGTATCATAACTGTAAGAGCTTGATGATGAACTTCGTGATCTTGAGGTACTTGGTCCTACATAACAACCGTTTGTGTGTTGTGTGTAGTTGTTTTGACTGTTTCTTTTCAAAATTTTACTTTGTTTAACAAAATCCGTGTTGGATTTGTTTTTGAAAGTTTCAATTTTATCAGTGTCTCTGGATTTCACGAAGTTCACCTTCTGAATCGTCTTCTTGTTTTAGCTTTGTTTGCCTTTTCCCTTTCCTTGGTGAACGTGACCTTGCTTTCGTTGATTGTTTTGTTTTGTCAATTTTTGATTCCCATATTTCTTTCTAACTTCGGATTTTGGGATAGGAGCACATTGAGTTACTACAACTCCTGGGCTTGACTTTCCCAAAAACTTACCAGTAGAATCTTCGAAAACATTATCAATCAAAGATTGATTGACATTCTTGATTGGAAAATCATTGTCTGAGTATATTTTATAAAATCCAATCAACGTGTAAAGCAAGTTCACGCTTTCACAGCTTCCAGATGAGGATTCAACAGACTTGGTTGTAGCAGTCACAAACGGTTTTGCAGGTGGATCACAAAGAATGTGATTTTCGAGAGGTATGTTTTCCTGTTTTGTGACAGTTTCTGACTGTTCAGAATTAGTATCCTTGGATTCATCATCTGACGAATCAGCATCCTCAACAATGACTGGCGGATCCTGACCTGTTGACACTTTCACATCTGCTGATTCATCCGAATCTGAGGATACTTCCTTTTTGTAACCTAGCCCAAATGTGAATTCCTCAAGGCTTAATGAAATTGAGGGCTCAAAATGAGGTTTATTTTCCTCATTAGGCATCGAAGAATAATCTTGTTTAATAGGTGGTGGACATTTCTTATAACCTATGCACGTGACATCATTTTTCTTTTTCTGTATGTCAATGATGTGATCCAGCACATACCTAGAGTTTGAATAACTATTCAGCTTAAGCTGGATCGCCTCAGTTTAACACTTAGCACAGGCCAATTCTTTTTGCATTAACTCGAGCCTATTGATGTAAAGGTTTATTTCAGTTTGTTTTCTTGAAACCATTTTTGTTAGCTCGGTCTTATCTTCTTTTAATGTTTCAATTATCTTCTTAAATTCCTTTTCATAATTTTCACGAAACATGTTGGCCTCTGTGCATTTCGAAAGATCCACGATCAAATGTTGATTGTGGATAAATGTCACATTATATTTGTTTTGCAAATCGTCATATTTGCTTTGCAAATCAGACAATTTAATATTTAATCCAACACACATATCACATCTATCACAACTATCAGATTTTGATTCATGGACGCGTACCTGACTGGAATCACTCTCAGATGTTGACTCATTTGCCTCAGGATCAACAACCTCCCTTGTTGATTCACATTCAGATCTATCCTTGCTTGAACTTGAAGTTGTAACATCTTCAACTGAAGTTGAAACGTCTTCATCTGAACTACTGTCATGTTCAGAACTGGCATTATTTCCCGAGGATTCACCATTGCTGGCATCTTTGACAATTTTAGCATAAAACGCCGTTTTTGTTTGACTACAGTTCCTTGGATCAAGAGATGATGGTGCTACAGTAGAACGATGGCTTTACTGTGAGGCAACTGGTGGAAGTGGATTTCCATACAAGTCTGTTGTTCTTTCCGGTTGGGGAACTGATTGTATTGGATTTCCATATATGTCTGTTGTCATTTTCGGTTCACTTTGCTTTTGATTAGTAACCGATGCCCATTGTTCTGCCGTGTAATTCGAGGTGGTGTGGGAGGTTCGGCCCATGATGGAGATAAACCCGTGCTTCTATACTTACTTTCCGTATTAGACGGAGTGCCCCACCAATCTGGATTCATTTTAGATGTATATTGATGAAAACCTGCTTAAATCACTCAAATCAAACAGTTTAGTGTGAAATCGAAAGCTTCTGTTTAAAAATATCACAAGTATGCGACGAAAATTATAAGTGTTCGTCAAGATCAAATGTGATTAAATTAGGGTGATTTCATCGCTGAACTGTAAGTGATTTCGTCGCTGATGTGTGATGAAATCAGAATTGTTTTCGTCGCTGATGTGTGATGAAAACAAAGTGATTTCGTCGCTGAAAGGTGTAGACGAAATCAGGACAACATAAGGTGTTTTCGTCGCTTAAAGGTGATTTCATCCAGCATAAGTGCACAAGTGATTTCGTCGCTGATGTGTTTGAAGAAAATAATCTGATTTCGTCGCTGTTTGAAGAAAATAATCTGATTTCGTTGAAATTGGGTTTTCGTCCAATGTGATTTCGTCGCTGCACTAGATGACAAAATACCAGGTTTTCGTCGAGGCCTTATGTGACTAAGACTGAAGGGTTTTGGTCCAACAAACTTCAAACGAAAATTGGGATTTCGTCATGGATATGTTGATGACGAAGATAGGTGTCTTCGTGGCAGCCGATTTCGTCGACAAACCAAACCAAATAAGTGAGATATTTTCCAAAATAAAACAAAATCTTATCCAATATTTTCAGACACAGAGACTTTTGTCAAACCCACCTTACCCTTACACACTATTTTTCAACAATAACCATCATTTGAATGACACAATTTTCAAACAATTGTTTTTATAATCAACAACAATTCATAACACAATAATTCATTAACAATTGGATCAAACTCAGATAAGTATCAAGAACAACTCAAGAACAATTGAAGATCTGACCAAACTTATCAACAGATTAACATTTCGAGACCCAAATTTTTGCTAAAACTTTCAATAAAAACCTACAGTAACATACAGGTATGTAATATAACAAGGTTTCCACTAAAACAAGAAGCAAAACATACTGATTTTCAAGGTTTTGAAAAAGAGTTTTTCAGAAAAATGATTTTCAATCAAGAAGATAAACTGAAATACACTTTCAAAATCTATCAAAACACCAGAAAATCGACATCGACTTGGTTTAAACAAGGAATCGAGCCAATGCTCCGATACCAATTGTAGGTCCACCCGGAGGATCGAGTAACCTCTATTCCCTGTTTTCCGACAACCCGTGAGTGCGGAATCCAAACGGGTAAGTTAAACCATGTTACGAACACGTAATCTTGAAAATGGTTACAAAGCAATGTTTACAAGATGCTCTCATAAACTCTCAGTGTGTGTGTGTTTACAGTGTGTTCGCTCCAAAATCTATTCAGACTTCTCTGTGTTTCTGTTTGATGTCTGTGCTTATATAGTAGATGAACGACGAAATCAAGTTCCTGACGAAAACCCATTGATGAAATCCAATATCTGGACGAAATCCCTTGATATGTGTTTTCGTCCATGATGTGTCTTCGTCACACAGGAGGTGTTTTGGTCCATTAGAGATTTCACCATATGAGACTTATCACATGTTTGGGCCCCTAATTTCGTCACATGTATGTTGGGCTTGGGCTTCATCATGGTTAGGCCAAACACCAAACATATTAAACACATAAACTATAAACTAAAATGCAAACTACGCACACGCAGTTGCATTTACACAAACGTTACAAAGTAAATTGCATACCGAGTCAAGACAGGAGGTTGTCTTGACTACGGCCTTCACTTCGTAGCCGAGTCGAACCGTGCCGAGCCGTATCCACACAATATGTATTCACCACCTGCATGACGAAAAACCTGAATGGTCACATGACGAAAAACCTGCACACTCATGTATGACGAAAAACCTCATAAACAACAGTTTTTCGTCGTGTCTGGTCTTTCGCCGGAGTCCTTCATGGTCTCAGGTTTTTCGCTGGAGTGTTTCGTCGCTGCATGTTATTCGTCGAAGTCTTTCGTCGCTGCAGGTCTTTCGTCAACCTGCAGCCTATTTATATGCAGACTAAAGACAGAAGACTAGTAACACTGAAGAACACATAGATAGACACGAGAGAACAATGAGTTTGTGAGAGTCTCTTGTAAACAGTGTACTGAAACTTTGCTGATCTATAATATACAAGTGAACTTTAAACTGTGAATCTGTGTGCTTTTGTGTTCTCGATCTTGGTTTGCTTACCCGGTTGGATTCCGCATAACCGGGTTTGTTCGTATCCCAAGGAATAGGCGACTAGATCCTCCGCTAGTGGACATACATGAAGTATACTTGAATTATTATTATTATTATTAAGTCTCCTTAGATGAATTAATTGAATTTATGGTTGTATCATTTCGGTTTTGTGTTTACTTTTCAAGCTTCGGGTTAACTAATTTATCTCACTTTGGTTATTTATTTTTTTTAGATTTGGACCAAGGCAACAACTACCACACAAGAGGAAATCGACAAGTTGGTTGTAAA
Source organism: Helianthus annuus (assembly GCF_002127325.2). Taxonomy (NCBI): domain Eukaryota; kingdom Viridiplantae; phylum Streptophyta; class Magnoliopsida; order Asterales; family Asteraceae; genus Helianthus; species Helianthus annuus. The sequence goes on from NC_035443.2 coordinate 154,920,734, forward strand.
CATCATCACACGGTTTTTTAATAATGTATTGAACATTGATAGCACCTAGGTTAGGTTGGTATGGTTATTTGAACAAGTTTTGTAAACTTTGCAAGTTATTATGTAATCAGAAGGTGTTTTGAATTTGGTTTTATGAATTTGCTGTTTTTTAGTTATTACTGCTTTGCTATTATTTTTGTAGGTATTATATCTTATTTCTCATTACATAAAGCTTCCATTTTTTTGAGCTCACTAGCTTACATGTGCAATATACATTTTGAGCGGTTTGGAGACATTGAGCCACCGCCCAAAATCCCAAATTTTGAAAATTAAGAACACATTTTTTTTGGGCGGAATTTGTTTTGTTTTGGGCGGGTTGTTAACCGCTCAAATTTATCAAATATCTTTTCCTGCAATGTATATTTAGGCGGTCACAAAACAGCCCATAACTCTCTTTTTCACCACCTAGACAAATGATTTTTGTAGTAGTGATTTTAACAGCTCACAAACAACCACGGACAAACCGAATAACCATCCGTCCGGATGGAACCAATCCGCTCGGATAGTGGATAGTATGTTGAACACTTAACTCGTTTTTTTTTTGCGCTGTTTGACACTCTGTTCCCGACCGGGTCAGCACTTAGAGGACTTATGCTCTGTTCCCACATGCATGCTGATCCAGCGCTCCCTTCGATCCAACCAGACTGTGTTTAGGTTCTAAGCACGCACTGTGAGTATACTCGATCCCTTTTTTCTTTAAACACTTTGGGATGCAACATGTATTCTATATTCAAACACACGACACTTGAAACTTGTTTATAATCATACGTTGTCCATCTTAAACATGAAAACATGATATTGTGATACTTGTGACTATTTTGTGCTATGTGAATATTTGAATCTTATGTTTAGCCTACCTTGACAATTATAGCGCTATAGGATTAACACACCGCCCTTAAGTCTTGGGGTATTGTTAAGTTTCATTCTTTTACCTTCTGTTGGTGGCGACGATTTTGGAAAGGCACAGTTAACGCGTTCGAAACTTAAGTTAACATATTGATTACGCTGGCTTAGCATGTTGAAACTTCTTATATGTTATTCATGTTGGATATGAGGAATTCACATTTTAAACTATTTATCATATGTATTAAACTTGTATACTCGCCAACATTTTTGTTGATTTTATTTTAATACTTGTTGCAGGTTGATAGTTTGGACGTTAAAGAATCAAGCTAGTGTGACTTTAGATACAAACCTTAGAAAAACAACATTTTGAACAATGTTTGAAATTCTGATTATGTTTGATACAATTTTGACTATATTTTGGTTTGTATGTCAATCTAGTTGGTATTTTGAAATTTTGATTAATCTATATTGACACAAGTAGCGTTATGATGCTTTGAGCGATTTGTTCGTCCCACCCTGATGTTTCCGCCATCGGTTAGGGTGTGACAATTCCCCAAGCAGTACTTCCTATATTTTTCGCGGCTCTACCAGAGTTAATGTGAGTTATTAAAATTTGCAGTAGTATCTTTTAAACATCACGGTGGTAAATAGTACAAATCATGTATTCACCCAAAGCGTTTTAAATAAATACAAAAAGAGGAGTTCAAAGTTTAGCAAGCAGTGTGCAAGTATAATGAGTGCCAAAGGAGGTGTCTCCTATCATGCATGCATAATCATCACATCGGGCCTTATTGTAGCAAATATCATTTGTGTTTGTGTTTCTAATAGTTACACGTAGGGACGAGCAAGAGTGTTTAGTTACTATTTTGTTGTCATCTTTGTACTTATGGTATATGTTCACACGTATACATATACATATACATATACAAATACATATACATATACATATACATATACATATACATATACATATACATATACATATACATATACATATACATATACATATACATATACATATACATATACATATACATATACATATACATATACATATACATATACATATACATATGCATATACATATACATATGCATATGCATATGCATATACATATACATATGCATATACATATACATATGCATATACATATACATATGCATATACATATATATATAGGGAGGGGCTCATGCGAGAACTCCATTTATTGCCAGAACCGCGAGAACCAATGTGAACACAACCTAAAATAGCTAAAAAAAACCTAAAAAAACCTAACCCCCACCCCCCCCCCAAACAAAAAAAAAACCCTAACCCCCCCCCCCCCCCCAATCTAAATGCTAAAAACTAAAACCCCCAAAAAAACCTAAAAAAAACCTACCCCCCCCCCCAAAAACCTAAACCCCCCACACAAGCTAAAATGCTAAAAACTAAACCCCGAAAAAATCTAAAAAAATAAAAAAAAAACTCTAAATTTTTTTTAATATTTTTTTATTTTTTTATGCTCAAATCGCTACTTTTAGTGGCAAATTTTTTTTTTAAACATTTTTTTAATTTTTTTTGGCTTCGAAAAGTAGCGATTTTTATATAAAAATATATAAAAAACAAAATTTGTGTGATTTTTAGCTATTTTTAGGCATTTTTGGTTGTGTTCACATTGGTTCTCGCGGTTCTCGCAATAAGAGGTGGTTCTCGCATGATCTTCTCCCTATATATATATATATATATATATATATATGTGTGTGTGTGTATATATAGATATATATATATATGTATATATATATGTATATATTATTTTTGGGTTTTCTTAGTGACTCGCTAATTATATCCATCCTCACTACTTCCTGACAATTTTATGTAATCTATCAATATTCCCTCTATGGTTATTTTGATAGACTTTTGTCCCATGCAAATTTAAGGTATTAGTCTAATTTTGGTACCTGGTGATGGAAGATATTACTATCTATTAATCACCACCAATCAATGCTCCACGACTTTCGAGATTCTAGATTGTTGAAATACAAGTCAGTGTCTAGAAAATAAATGATTAAATTTCTTGAGATAAATCACCGCGTGGCCTACATACTATGTGCCAATGACCACTAGCTCAAGTGGTAGGAGTACCTGTGTTCTTCTTTGAAGACTCAAGTTCAATTCCCATTTGGTGCAAAAAAGGAGTGAGGCACTAGTGGGCAGTGATATGAGACCCAGGGAAACCTGGGTTCGATCCTTGAGCCAAAGGGGTTTTACCGGTAATTAACCGTCATGCCTACGGGCGTGTGGATTACAGGGTTTTCCCCAGAATTGGTGGTGGACGACTCAGGTTACTCTCAGAGTACTCCGTTTGTCCAGTGGGTGCCCCGAGAGTGCTAGGGATTGATTTGTTGGCCGTTATAGAAATTGTATATACTATGTTTAGTTTCATTTCCTTTTTAATTTGGCCGACGACAGTGATTTCAACCAAGATAGCCGTATATGAAAATACGTCAACTGATAATGGATCTTACAAATGTAATGTTCACAAAATTCAAATATAAATTAAATTTCTTTATTTGAAAACTAATGTGTCTTTTCTTTAGTTGAGGGACTATTGTTACTTTTAAGCTTTATTGGACATACACAATTTGGAATTACTTACTTTATAATATGATAAATTGTAACAGATTTTTAACCTACAACCGCATACGTGTTACATAAGTCTAGGTACTTCCATTAATTTCCTATATCTTACAACTGCAACGTCACAATTCTTTTTTATTTTAGAATTAAAATTTATGATCTTTATATTGTTTATTTGTTTTGTTAATTTATTTTGTTTTTTAATTGAGAATACGATCGTTATATTATTTTTTCTTGTTTCATTTATTTTGTTTTTTTTAATTTAGAATAAAAATTCAGATTAGGGTTTATCCAGCGTTGTCAGCTACTTATACAGATGCCGCCCCCTGCTCTAATACAGTAACCTCAGGGCAAGATGATCGAGAGATCGAGAGATCTGATACAAAGTTTACTATGATGATCGAGGTGTTAAAAGGATCAGGAAGATTAGACGGGAGGATGATGATGATGAATACGTTCCTTCGGATACCGAAGCGGAACGATTAAAGAAAAAGGAAACGGTTATCAAACGAAAGAAGAAAGCAAGAAAGTACATTGGTACTTCCTCGTCTTCTCAGCAATCCATTCCTCAAGAGCCTTCTCAAGAAGCGCAAATGGATCCAAACCTTGGATTCACAGCTAAAGAAGCTTCTACAATGGTACCATCTCCTCCGAGGTCTACAAAACCAACTCCTGCAGTGAGTTCAACACCTGAAACTCCTGTAGTGACTCCTCAAGCACCGACTCGCAGTATTACATCAACCATTCGTGCTACGACCTCGCAGCCTGCCGCAGAACGCAGACAAAGTAGATTCGAACAGATGCAGCAGGATGAGAAGGTAGATTTCCTATTTTCCCAATTACAAGCTGTTGCAGGTCAAATATATCGCCAAACGGACGTGATCAAAACTACAAGAGCTTACATGATTAAGCAACAGTTGGAAATAAACACGCTGAATTCCACTGTTGGGCGACAAGCAGCAAGAATCACTCGCCAGCAAGCTGAAATTGATCAATTGAAAGCTGAAAATGCTAGTTTGAAAGCGGTAGATGAAGTTTTAGAGCGTCAACTGCAACAGATGCGTGCAGCAGATAATACACGTGGTATTGAAATAAACCGCATGAAAGAAAGCAGCGCTACACTTCAGAGATTGGCCGAGTCCCTTAAAGAAAGACATGACTTTATGAAGCAGTGGTATGATTCTCGCAACGCCACTATAGTTGATGGGGTCAAGAAGATCAATGAAGGCTATGAGTTTCTTCGAAAGCGCGTCAATACTTTATGGAACGAACGATGTAAACCGCAAGAAGTGATGAAGAAAAATGATGATGATCCTGAAGATCAAGGGAACCCCGATCCCTCTGCTACATCAGAGCAACCTGGAGCAGCTACCTCTTCTCAGGTTGTTGTCTACAAGCCTTCTCAGATTGAATCTATGCAAGGAACCTCTAGTGGAACAGTTGAAGAAATCAAACAGCTTGAATCTTTACCTGGTACATCATCTGTTCCTAGCATTGCTGATCTTGCATTGCAGGTTGTACATCCGATTACTGGAGAACTTCTTGAAGAAGGGGAGATTATTTCTGATCTTTCACATGAGCAGTGCTCTGTGCTCTGAACGCAATGAAAGAGATTGACGATGCTGAGATTGACAAAACGCCAAATGAGCCTGAAATTGCCGATGTTGAAAATATTGAAGAGATTGTGTTTTAAAAAAATGAGCAGAAATCAACTTATGTTCGTGCTGACGGAACGAAGTTCGATCCATTTGATGAAGAATGGATGCAAGAGAATCAGGAAGACATTGATAAACAGTTGAAAAATCGCACGTCTTCCGATAATCCGGTTGATGCATTCCAAGAATGGAGAAAACGTTTCTTGTCATGAGTTGAAAAGCCTACACCACCGGAAGCACAGGTTGATTTCCTACAGTTTGAGAAAGTGAAGCCGCATGGAAGAATTTTCTATTTGATGTTCGTAAAGGATATACATTGCGTCGCCGTCAAACGGGAATTCGGAATTCAATATTTCCGATCACTACTGAGCATACTGTCTTTACCTTTTTACGATGTTGCGGCTTTGACGAAGCTTGAGATCATTAATCGCTCAAACTTCAAAGGAGCTACATTGTTCGAGCGAAAGATAAAGTTTAACAAAAGGTCAGGCTGGGAAGATGAGTCGTACAAGCCTCAGTTTCCCATTTATCAACAAATAAAGTTCACTTTGGATCCTTCGACGAATACGACGCGTTACAAGCTTGTCTATCAACCCGCGAAGGTTATGGACAAGATACCGTTAATGCCAATGAAGCAGAACTTTCTTGATGATATGAGGCTATGGTGCTACGATCTGGATATGCATGAGGCAGCGATTGTGTTTAATGGTGATAGAGAGAATTTTCGGATGTTGGATCTGATGTGGATGTTAATATGTCCGTGAACGACATCAGCAAGCTGTTCCGGCATGATATATTTTACGAAGACAAGGACGCTCATCAAACGCTTCGATTTCAACGCGTCGCTTGTTATTGCTTTTATGGAGGGATTCATGCGGGAAGCACCTGGACGTTGAAACACTAAAGACAGAAGATTGAAGACCGAAGACAGTAACAGACAAGGGGGAGTTTGTTGATGCATTATTTTGGTGTCTCTCACTTGTCTTAGTTTACGATGTATTTTGTATGGTCTTTTATAATTATCGAGTCTCTGTAATTCGTCGTCGACCAAGTCGGATATCCTCCTATCCAATTTGTGTCCGACAAGTTTGTCTCAGTCCGTTATGTAAATGTTAATGAACAATGCATGCTGCATGTGATCAGTTATGTATGTTCTATGTTTGAATGTTTGCTGCAAACTGTTAACAGTTTGCAGCACTTCACAATTTGCAGCCATCGACGAAACCTTAGAGTTTCGTCGAGCACTTAATGACGAAACTCCCAATTGGTCATAACTCAAGGTTTCGCCATCAACAGTGACGAAACTCCTAGAGTTTCGTCGACTGTAGAGTTTCGTCAGGCCCAAGTGAAGTTTCGTCGGGCCCAATCCATGATTCGTCACTTGTGGGCCTGGTCTGCTATATAAACACAACCTCGTTTCTCTTTGAAACTATGAGAGCATACCATGTGTCTGTCTGAAAGTTTACTGTCAAACTTTGTGTGTATAAGTTTGATCTTTGTTCTCATTCTTTTAATCAATTGACTGTGTTTCATTGATTACATTGTGCTATTACTATCTGTGTTTGGTTTGACACCGTCACTGGGATTCCGCACTAGTGACCGTGTTTGTGATAAACAAGGATTAAGGTTTGGTTAATCGATCCTCCGAGAATCGGGACCTACAGTAACCATTATTAAGATTTACAGTATCATTACATCTAAACACATGATTAACATAATTAGCGTGGGTAAATCCGTGTTTCGAGTTCGTGTTAAATTAGTTTCTCGTTCATTAAGTATCAAAGCATAACAAAGAGTCAAGAATCTAAATAAACATGTCTTTCTCACGTAAGAAGCATCACATCGAGTAATAGTTGCACATAGTTTAACACAATTATGATTAAAATAGTCTCATTTTCAATTTTCAATATGATCAGTTGTCTCAAGAGTACAAGTATAACTGGATAAGAATACCCATAAGACTTGTTAAAATAATAGGAGTATCAAAACGCAGGGCGTTATAGGAATCCCCAAACATAAAGTAATCGTTGGAAAAGTTATAATAGAAATGAAACTAAACATTATATATGGCGCGTGTGGGTTAAGTCGTCAACAAAAAATTAAATCACCAAAATTGACCTGGTGGTGATTTATTTAAAGATATTTCATCATTTATTTTCTAGCTACTGAGGTGTGATGCAACCATCTTTGATCACCCACTACCAAAAGTAGACTAAGATCCCTGAAATTTGCATGGGACAAAAGTCAATCAAACTAACCATAAATGGATTATTGATAAACTACATAGATTGGTGGTGAAGTAGTGAGGAGGGATATATTATCTTTCATTAGCCACTATTATGGAGAACTTGCCAACAATATAATGAAAAAAAGATAAGTGATGGTTAAAAGTCCATACCAATGGGGTGGTGGTCCTTTGGCAAAGGGAAAGCCTTTAAAACACCTAGATTGGGAAGGGGAAGGTCTTGGGTTTAAGTCCCACGACATGGGATTAAGAAATTAGCCATTCAAAAAAAAGTCCATACAAAATATTGATTCACATTTTCAGATTTATTAATACAATATGTCTTTCATCCGTCTATGATAGTTTGTCATTTTTCACCAAGGGGTTCACCAAATAAGTGTTAAAACATTTTGTGATGTGGGGAAAAAGTCCACATGAAACTACCGGTTTCATTACACCGGTGAACTTCATATAAGGTTTCTCGGATGATACAATATTCGTATAGGTTTAAACAAGTAACAACCATATATAGATTGATAATTGATGTACTATGAACAGCCATCCGATTAACGTTTTTGAAGATGTGTTCAACCGGTTTGTGCAAGAACAATTTGTGAATTGTTTTTCAAGTTTGCAGACCTTAAAACGTGATCTGCAGATCTTGTAAACGACATACCTATCTTTAAACCACATCATGATCTTTCAAAAAACAACCCCAGTCTCTCAAACGAAAACACACTGATCATCATCAAAAGGTAATCGTTGATAAGATAAATTATTGATAAGGTAATCATTGGACAAGTTAAAAAGGAAATGGAACAAAACAATGTATATGGCGAGTGTGGGGTCAAGTCCTCAACTAAAATTTTTATCACCTAAATTGACCGGTTGGTGATTCATTTAAAGAAAAATCATCATTTATTTCTAGCTATTGAGTTGTGATGCAACCATCTAGAAATCGAATGGGGTGGAACATTGATTGGTTGTTATTAATGGATAATAATATATTCCATTACCTACTACCAAAAGTAGACTAAGATCCGTAAGATTTGCATGTGAGAAAAGTCTTTCAAACCAACCATTAAAGGGATTATTGATAGATATATTACAGAGATTCATGGTGAAGTAGTGAGGAGGTATATATTATCTTTAATAAGCCACCAATATCCATAAACAATTTAATTAACAAAGGATAAGTGATAGTTAAAAATGTATACAAAATATAGATTTGTATTATAAAATTTGTGAAATGCAATATGTTTTTCATATGTCTGAGATACTTTGCCACTTTGCCACCAAGAGGTTCATAAAGTAGATGTACAGCATAATTAATGAAGATGTGGGAAAAAAGTCCACATGAAACAACAGAGGGTTTCATTATGCTGGATATAAGGTTCCTTGGATGCTAAATGTTAGTGAATTTTGGTTTGTCCGTGTACAACGAATAGGCTGTAGTATAGTTGTGTGCGCTTAATAGATGAATTGTAAGCAAATGTTCAGTGGATTCGCTTCATTGAGTAACACTGTGGTTCATGTTCTTCATTATGTTTCTCTGCTAATTGTGCTTCATAAGTTCTTTCTTTATTCGCCTTACACTCAGATGTATAATGCCCATAACTATGGCAAATAAAACATTAAATGTGCTTCTTATCCTTTTTATTCCTTTAATTTGTATAATACCACCACCACCTATAACGCATAAAAAATCATACATATTGTCATAGTGAAACATTCAATAACAATAGTCCCTCAACTAAAGATAAAACACATCTATTTTCAAATAATGATAATTTATTTTATTTCCAAACTTCTATGAACATTACATTTGAAAAATACAACATCAGCTCATGTATTTGCATATATGCGTTTCTAGGATTAAAATCTATGATAAGGTGGTCGCCGGCCTAGTTATAAAGGAAATGAAACTAAACAATGTATACAACGAGTGTGGGGTCAAGGCGTCAAGGAAAATTTGCAAAGCCTAAATCCACTTGTTGATTCATTTGTTTTCTAGCTACTGAGTTGTGATGCAACCATCTAGAAATCCGGAAGGTCGGGGAACACTAATATCCTCGGTCACTCAATACCAAAAGTGTAGACTCAGAAAACTTGCATGGGACGGACATCTATCAAAATAACCATAGTGGGATTATTAATAGATTACATGGATTTGCGCTAAAATAACCATAGTGGGATTATTGATAGATTGCATAGATTTGCACTGAAGTAGTATGGATGGATGGATGGATCTGTAACGAGTTGCTAATATCAAGAAATTATACAAACAATTAACTGAGCAAAAGATAAGTTTTGAAGATCAAAAGATTCACGAGCATCATTCAAGGGGGAGTTTGTTGATACACTCCCTGACTGTGGCACGTGAAGACCTTTGAAGATCCTCCGACATGATGTAGGTCCCTTTTCTCGGAGGATCGAGAACAACCTAAACCTTGTTATACTAACCCACTAGCGAGTGCGGAATCCAAGCTAGTAGGCAAACCGGGATGAAGCAAGAACAAACACAAGAACACACAAAGTTCACCGATTAACACCACTGTATTAATACGTATGAAGGTTTACAGTTACAAGCACAATGTTTACAATCTGTTTGCAAACTCTCTAAAGTGTGTGTGTGTGTTTTTCAGCAGAGTTTCTCTAACTCTCTATGTGTGCATCTATCTAACACTAACACACTGCATGAGTATATATACCCATACACAGCAGGTCCTGTCCGAAGGATCCGATAGATGGTCCGAAGGATCATCTATCGATGACAACAGGCTCGAATGATCAACATGTACCTCGAAGGATCATCCTTCGAGGACTAATGGTCGAACCATATCTTTCGAGCACCTCGAAGGATCAACAGTATCCTTCGAGGCTATCCTTCGAGACAGACACTTATCTTTCTAACTGTTTGACCAAGTCAATCCGGAGGATGGTTGACTTAGTCAACTTACAGACTTAGGACATCGTTTATATATAGACCGAATACAGACAAAGTACAGACACAAGTGCACCAACAAACTCCCCCTTGGCTGTAGCTTTGTCTTTATCTTCTATAGTTGTAGACTCGTCTCGAACTTCGACGGTCTTTGGTCTTCGAGTTACCAAAACTCTGATGTCCTTTCAAGTCTTCAATGTCGGAGGATCTTCAAAGTCTTCACGTCTTGAAAGCAGAGAGTGTATCAACAAACTATCATGTAGGAAGTGTGTTGACAAACTCCCCCTTAACATAAGCTCCCCCTTGAGTTATGCTCGTGAAATACTTTAACTTTATGAAGTGAGATCCTGGTGGTGTTGATGATGGCCAGCGGCAACTCGATCATCTTCATCTTTTGAGCGCCTTCTCGTCGTGTCTTCATTCCAAAGCTTGTCATCGACCATGTTCTCCTTGCCTTTAGAATCTGCACATGCAAGAAATCTAAACGCGTAATGAGAACAACTGCTTGGAATATAGTATAAACAAATGACACACGTATGACCATGTCACAATCAAACACCGTCCGACAGTTTGAAAGTTTAATAAATTTGTCAATTTAAGTCTTTAACTTTCAAAAACATGCGAATTTCGACCGTTTATGAAGATTTAGTCAGTTTGGTTTTCAGTCAGGTTTCAGGTAACGAAGACTCGAGCTCCAACATCGTACGATCGAAAATAAAATAGAAAGAAAATCTTTTTGGCTTTTATAAAGTTTATATTAAAACACACCTAAAATCTTTTTGGTATTTTTGAAAGTAAAAGACAACAATTTAAAATCCTTTGAGTGTTATCAAACGACATCACCGCTAATGTCGTGCTGATATGCACCAAACGACGAAACTGTTTAAAAAGAAAAACAATAAAAGTTAAGCAGTAAATAAATAAATATATACAAACATTCTTTTTGCGAGTTTCGAGGGTAAGAGAATCATATCAGTGTACGGTCATGCCAAAACACTCTTGTTGTTCAGTTAGTTAACATTAAGATAAGCATCCTATAACAATTATCGGTATTGTTGTCCACTTAAGCTCAACTTATCAGATGTAATCATGGCGAGGGGATACGTTAAGGTATGATTTATACTTACCGACCGGTGTTCATCCACATCACGACACATTCCCGTATCAAGGTATGCACGAGGGTTCATCTTACCGGTGAGTATACCGATTATCATCTGTTTGACCGTATAAATTGTGAGATACTCACTTATTTTGATTTGAAAACAAGCCCTATGTGATATAATCACTTATTGATGAGGAACTTGATTTTCGTATGCATGAGGGCACAGGTGCAAGTCCGTGAACAGGTCAGTACTTCCGTACAGCAGAGAGACGAACTTGACACCCGGATAGATGTGATATTTTATCACTTATTTGTAGGGACATGTGATTGTTTATCACTTATTGAGGTCGAATGCAGTATGTATTATGTACACGTATGTATAGTATCATGGAAGATCTAGACTTGCGTCCCCGTTATTTTTCGGTAAAAGATACAACCATGATACCCAGATGATAAGCAGCATAAAGACCGAATATCTCAGAACCTCGGCAATCTATCAAACGAAATTTCGGTACTAAGACCATATGCCAATGAATGGTTCCCACCTGGTCTTCAGTCGATTAAGATTTATATCACCCTGCACACTTTAAAATGATTGTGAGCCTACCGATACATCTTATATAGAGCTGCTTATCGTTTTGCATTTAAGATTTAAAGAGATTAGGATAGACCACTGATGTACTATCATTTTCTCTTTTGCTCGCCAGGAAACTCATTTTTGTTTTTCTATTGTTTTTGTGTTTTTGAAATTTTTCGATGTTTTTGTATTTTCCGATTTTTGGATTTACTCCCCCTAAAATCAATAAACGAAGACAAATTTAAAGACACATAAAGATATTTACAAAAATGATTTTCCGATGTTGGTTTACTCTTGCTTGACCTTAATGCCATTTACCAATAATAAGAAGTCAAATCTAGATTTATCAAAAGCTTTGGTAAATAAGTCGGCACGTTGGTCATCGGTGTGGACCTTAACAACATCGATTAGCCTTTTCTCAAAGCAATCACGTATGAAGTGATATTTGATTTCGATGTGTTTGGTCTTTGAATGCTGCACAGGATTTCTAGTGATATCTAAAGCAGCAGAATTATCAACGTATATAGGAGTAGTTAGGAATTCAAAACCGTAGTCCCGCAATTGTTGTTGGATCCAAAGAACTTGTGAACAACAGCTTGAGGCAGCAATGTATTCAGCTTCGCATGTTGATGTAGCTACACACGTCTGCTTCTTGCACTGCCATGTGACTAGGCGATTTCCTAAAAACTGACATCCAGCCGTTGTGGATTTGCCGTCGATTTTGCATCCGCCAAAATCAGAATCACTGAATGCGACCAAGTCAAAGTTATTATCCCTAGGATACCACAGACCGGTGTCGGGGTAAGCCTTCAAATAACGAAAAATCCTTTTGACAGCTGCAAGATGTGAGGCCTTCGGGTTAACTTGATATCTGGCAAGTAGGCACGTTGGGTACATTATATCTGGCCTTGATGCTGTGAGGTACATAAGGGATCCAATCATCGCGCGATAGTATGAAGGACTAACAGGTTCACCCTTCAAGTCAGGAGTTATTCCGTGATTAGTGGGCAATGGGGTACCAATGGGCGTTGCATCGGACATCTGGAACCGGCTCAAGATGTCTCCAACATATTTAGTCTGATGGATGAATATCCCAGACTCCGTTTGTTGCACTTGTAGGCCCAAAAAGAAATTCATTTCCCCCATAGCACTCATCTCGAACTTATCCTGCATGATGCGCTCGAAATTCCTACACAAAACATCATTAGTAGAACCAAAAATAATATCATCAACATATACCTGTACCAGAAGAAGATCTCCATCTTGTTCTTTGATAAAGAGAGTACAATCGATAAGACCTCTTCGAAAACCGTTCTCCAGCAGATATGTAGATAAGGTTGCATACCAAGCTCGTGGCGCTTGATGAAGACCATAGAGAGCTTTGTTGAGCAACCAAACCCGATCGGGATGAACAGGATCTTCAAAACCTGGAGGCTGTTCGACATATACCTCTTCTTCAACCACACCATGTAGAAATGCACTTTTGACGTCCATCTGGTAAACCTTGAATCCTTTGAATGAGGCATAAGCCAGAAAGATCCGAATAGCTTCCAGACGTGCAACTGGTGCATAGACTTCGTTGTAGTCGATCCCTTCTATCTGACGAAAACCTTGAACGACTAAACGAGCTTTGTTTCGAATAACCACTCCACGGTCGTCTTTCTTGCATTTGAAGACCCATCGAGTGCCAATCTTCTTGTAATTCTCAGGCTTTTCAACAAGCTTCCAAACACCAAGCTTGTGAAATTGCTGTAATTCTTCCTGCATGGCTTCAACCCAGGCACTATCTTTCAAAGCGTCTTTCCACGACTTTGGTTCTTCTTGTGACACATAACACGCGAAGGACCAGTCATTCTGTTGGCCAGATTCTCTTATAGCTGAATACAAACCAGCATTCCGGTTGTTTCTCAGCTGATTACGCGTCTGCACACCGCGATGGACATCTCCTATGATATTCTGCTGGGGATGGGTATCATGAATCCTCATTTCAGGATTATCTGGCACACGAGCGTTGATACCCAAATTATTCAGATTAAGATCAACAACCAACTCCACACCAGGAATGTGGGTAGAGGTGGATGCATTTCCTTCAGCAGTATCAATATTCTGCGTATGAGGTGTATCACCAGAGGCACCTTGAACAGGAGCAGCTGGAGCTGAAGATCCTTCAGCTGCATCATGATATTCATCATCTTCAGAAGAGTCATTATAATCAGCAGCATCTTCAAAGACCTCATTTTGAACCATATTGTTGACTGACGTTGAAGCTTGAGGGTCAACAACAATAGGTCTAACCAATGGCGAGACAGCAGCGTTGTCACTTTCCAACAACATCCGAGCCGCTGCTGATTCTTCGTCAAAGGTTGGCAGATTGAAGGAGTCAAAAAGCCCATCATAATCGAACATCCACGGATCACCCGGAGCCCTAACAGGACTCGTGTACCTTTGAACCCTAACTTCGCTCCAAAGCTCAATCTTTTTAGTAGCCAGATTCCAAACACGGAAATTCGGAGTAGCATATCCAAGGAAGAAACCCTCGATAGCTCTTGCACCAAACTTTCCATCCGGCTCAATCATAGTACAAGGAGCCCCAAATGGTTCAAGGTAAGAAAGATCCGGTTTCCTTCTCTGAAGGAGTTCGAAGCAAGTCTTGCCATGTCTCTTAACTGTAAGAACTCTGTTCAACGTGTAGCAAGCAGCCGATACAGCCTCTCCCCAGAATTGAATAGGGAGTTCCGACTCTACTAACATTGTTCTTGCAGTTTCTATAATCGTCCGATTCTTCCTCTCAGCGACACCATTTTGTTGTGGAGTATAACGAGAACTGTACTCATGAAGAATTCCTTTAGAAGTACAAAACTCATCCATAACTTGATTCTTGAATTCAGTTCCATTGTCGCTTCGGATCCTTTTCACTTTCAACGTATAGAGATTCTCCAACATTGTAAGAAGATCCTTGAGGATGCCAGGAGTTTCACTCTTGTGTGCCATAAAGGATACCCAAGAAAATCTAGAGTAGTCATCAGTAACTACTAAACAATAGGCATCACCAAACGTTGTCTTGTGTTTCATAGGTCCAAAAAGGTCCATATGAAGACGTTCGAGAGGCATGCTGACAGTGTTGATTTTCTTCAAAGGGTGAGACTTCTTCGTTTGCTTCCCCTTTTGGCACGAGACACAAATATCTTGTAGATGAAAACTTCTCACAGGCACACCATTCACAAGATTATTTTTCACCAAATGGTTCATCTTTCTCAAGTGAATGTGTCCCATTCTTCTGTGCCAAGAGATAGACTCCTTTTCTGTGGCTTTTGAGACAAAGCAAGTGACTTGTGCAGATGTAGTAATCGCCTGGCTCATATCGAGAATATAAAGATCATTAACTCTCGGAGCCGATAAGAGAATCCATTCTTGTGGAATTTTGATACCAGGCTTCAGCACATAACAGCCAGCGTCATCAAAAATTACTGAGAACTTTTTATCGCAGATTTGCGACACACTCAGAAGATTGTGATCAATTTGCTTCACATAATTGATCTTATCAAAGCACACGATACCATTGGAGATGCTTCCTTCTCCAGTGATGTATCCACCTTTGTCACCTGCAAAAGCAACATACCCTCCTCTAATATTTCTCACGTCATACAGGAGCCGTAAGTCGCCAGTCATGTGCCTGGATGCTCCACTATCAACAATCCAATGACTATTAATAGTTCCTCCTAGAACATCCTGCACATGTCAAATAAACACATCAGTTGAGAATGGGGACCCAAGCCTTAGTGGTCTTGGGTCGTCCCTTGGCATCACGATACGTAAGCTCGATCTCTTGATGGTTTTCAAGAACAACTGCTCCCCCTGAATTGTCACCCGACTTAGGTAACCAAGTTTGTCTGTGCCTACCAGTTTTTGAAGATTCTGGTTTTACAGGGTGTGACACTCTTGGTTCCTTCTGAACTGTTTTAACTTCAGATTTTAAAGCTTTTTCAACAGTTTTTATGTTCTTACGTCGTTGTTTAGTTTCTTGTTCTTTTACAGTTCGTTTATCTTGTTTAGGTGAAACTGACCGACGTTGAGGGTGAACTGTTTCAGGTGGAGCCTTTTCAACCAATTTCTTCTTTGGAGCATTTGGGCAGTTTCTGATAATGTGCCCAATTTCTCCACATTTGAAACAAGTTCTCCTTTCAACAGACTTAGGAGAACTTGATCGACTACCAGATGTTGAACTTGTAGAACCTGAGGTACTTGCTCTTTCATCACACCCGTTTGTATGTTGGGTGTAATTGTTATCACTGTTACGTTTCAAAATTTTGACTTGTTGTACAAAATCAGTGTTTGATTTGTTTTCAAAAGTCTCAATTTTATCTGTACCTTTTGATGCTACAAATTTAACATCTTTTCCTTTCTTCATGTAACGAGCTCCTTTTGATTCAACCTTAGCCTTTGGCTTTGGAGCTCGTTGTTGTTGTTTACCCTTAGAAGCAGTCGGTTGTTGAGTGGTTGGAGATTTTTGATTACCAAACTGTTTCCTAATCTCAGCCTTAGGAATTGGATCACATTGTGTTACCACAATTCCCGGAAGTGTTTTTCCCAAAAATTTGTTTGTATTGTCTTCAAAGACTTTGTCAATCAAAGATTTATTTACATTTTTAATTGGAAAAACATGATCTGAGTAGATTTTATTATCTCCAACCAAAGTGTACAACACATTACTGCTTTTAACAGTAGACACACTTGTCTTATCAACCTTGACAGGATCAATCACTTGCTTCTCAACAGATGAAACCTCAGGAGTATCAGGATCACAAAGGATGTGATTCTCTCGTGGAATATCTACTCCTTTCATCTTGCTAAGTGATTTATCCTGATCACTTACAGCCACTTCTGATTCATCATCTGATGTCTCATAGTCCTCGATAATTGGAGGACTTTGCTTCATGGATGATGAAGTTTCTTGTTCCTTAGAGGCTGTGTTTGAAGAATTGTCCGGTTTGAACCCTAGGCCAGTAGAAAATTCCTCAAAGTTCAAAGGCACACTGGGTTCATACCGAGGCATTTCTTCTTCATCAGGCATCTTGGTATAGTTGCTCATCAAAGGAGGTGGACATGCCTTATACCCAACTCCTTTCACGTTCCCTTTCAGTTGTTGAACGTCAATTATGTGATCAAGCACAAATTGGGAGTTAGAATAACTATCCAATTTCTGTTTGATCGCATCATGCTTGCATTGGGCAATGGCTAATTGCTTCTTAGTTTCTTCCACAAGGTTAATGTATTCGTTTATACTTACTTGTTTGTGGTAAACTACTTTGTTAACCTCGGACACATTTTTCTTTAATGTTTCTATTACAGATTTAAATTCTTTTTCATTCCGGGTTAAAGCCATGTTTGCCTCTTTGCATTTCGACAGTTCAACAACCAAATTCTGGTTATGACTATGAAGCTTTTCTGATTCAAGCTTCATCTCTGCACATGATTTACAGATACTAGGAGCAGGTGGTTCAGAAGTTACCTGACTGGTAGAGGCTGAGCCGTTTGCCATAAAGGCAGTTTGAAAAGAAAAAGCTCCATCTTCAGAGAATAGCTTTTCCATTTCCTTTGATGCAGTAACAGCCTTCCTAATCAGAATTGATTTCTGACATTTAAGCTCATCAGCTTCATTTAGTAGCTCCTGAATATCATCATCTCCTTCTTCATTCACATCAGGCTCTGAGTGATTATCCCCAGAAACAGAGCCTTCTTCATCCGAACTGCCAGAATAACCAGAACTGTCATCGCTCCCAGAAGATTCTTCTTTATGAATATGCTCGATCACCTTAGCATACAATGCAGTTCCGCTTCCCTGATCACCTTCACCAAACTGAACTGACCAGTCACATCCTTCATCAGCTTGAACAGCCAAAGCCCGATTGTGATTGGTAGTTCCAGGCTGTCCCTGATTGTTGTTCACTGCCACCATCCTCCTTTCACGGTTTTCTTGTTGGGCATTCACACTCGTCTGGTTTCTAAAAGGGTTGTGATTGCCGTGTTTTGTTGGTCGAGTGCACTCACGTTTAAAGTGCCCTTTCTCGCCACAGTTAAAGCACGTGACGGCATTAATATCAAACCCATACTTCGTGTTTTTCTTTCCTTCCAACGAAGTTCTTCCAGTTCGTGCCATGAAATCTTTCGCCCTTCTAACCGCACTAGCAAAAGCCCATTTAATATCCATCAACTCCATTTCTTCCTTGTCGATCTGATCATAATCTTCATTGGTCATGTTGATGTTTCCAAGCTGACCTGCTACCAAACCACAGTATGCACTGACCATGGTGTTGATAATCTCCATATGTTCCTTAGCAACTTCAATACTAAGGTGTGAAAGATTTGAGTTGTCGACTCGGATTGTGTGATGACTTTGAGGTTGAGGTTGAGGATTGCTTGTATAGTGAGCTTGCTGTTGTTGTTGTTGAGGTTGTGGTTGTGGCTGTGTTGGAACAGGAATGTAGGACCTCGGATCGAATTGAGGTTGTGGTGGAGCAGCTGTTGACTGAGGAAACGGAAAGGAACTTGAACTTGTATTGGACACAAATGCAGTCTGCAGCTTAGGTTGCTGTTGCTGAGCTGCAGCGGATCTTGCCAAAACATCGAATCCTGGAAGATACATTTCCGTATTCTGAGGAGCTGGAGCACGCCTTGCTTTCCTAATCTCTTCATCATTTTTATGTTCCAGCTTTTGAATGAACTCATAGATGTTGACTTGATCTAGAGTTCCAGTATGCTTCAACAGTTCAATGAAGGAACTCCACTTTGGAGGTAAGGCGTCAGCAAATCTACTCACCATTTCTTGTTGAGTAGCGACAACTCCATAAGCACACATCTCACTAATCAAATGATAGAAACGTGTGATCATATCATTCAGAGTCTCGTTTTCCAAAAACTGAAAGGATTCAAACTCTTTCTTCAACAAATCATGCCGAGATTTTCGAGCAGCTGCATTGCCTTCTCCTCTAGCAACTAAGGCATCCCACAATGCTTTCGTGGTCTTGCAATATGAGAACTGATGGTAGATGTCTTTGTTGAGTGCTTGAGTAAGTGTGGCAAAGGCCTTTTTCTCCAATTCATAAGCCTTCTTGTCATTTTCAAGCATATTTGCATAACCCTCTGAAGTTGACGCAGCAGTTTCAAGATTAGTATTGAACGCATTGATGAAACACGTCCAAAGATCAGTGCTTTGCCCTTGGACATATGTGTGAAAACGGTTTTTCCATGATGGAAAATCGTTCATATGGTTCAACTTGGGTGGACGATTGTTGCTGCCAGTTTCACTCTCACTAATCAGAAGGTTCTGAAGACTTTGACTTTGATTGGATACCAAAGCCCATTGACTTGGACTGATTGATGGCTGTGGAACCATACTCTTTGCCCAATCTGCAGCAGTCACTAACTCTTGATTGTTTCGTGAGTCCAAACTCCAATCCCATGGACTTGTACAGCTCATTTTGATCAAATAAAAGTACCAAACCTACACACCACAAACTGTTAAGTGTAAAAACAGATAAGGATTGAAAGATGCAACCTGTTCGAAAGATCAATACTTGTTCGAATGATCAACAGGGTTCGAAAGATCCTTGTTGAGTTTCGAACAAAAACTTCGAAGGATGACTTCGAAAGATTGACTTATACGAAGGATCCTTATCTATCGAAAGATGATTTCGAAAGATTCTCCTTATGTTTCGATCACAGGTCTCGAAAAATGACACAATGAAAGATCCTTATCTTTCGACCAACTATCACGAAAGATTCACAGTTCGAAAGATCCTTATCTTTCGAATACTGATCTCGAAAGATTCACAATGAAAGATCCTTATCTTTCGAGATGAATCCTTATCTTTCGGACCACTATCTTTCGAAAAGATTCCAGAAACGAAGGATGATCCTTAGACTTCGAAAGACTACTCGAAAGATGCTAATCTTTCGAGCTGTCCCTAATCGAAGGATGAACTTTCGATATCGAAGGATATCTTTCGGAAGACTCTGACACAACTGACACAAGGTTGACGGGTAGGTGGGAAAGGTGATGGGTTGGTGCACAACTTTCGGCAGAAGGTATGTGCAGGTCTGACTTTTCACCAACTTTTTGGATTTTCAAAAAGTTTACCCAAAATGGACACAACCCTATCCAGAACAGTCACCGGAGATACCACCGGAAAAATGGCCGGAAAAATCAAAGTCTCTTAAAAACAAGTTTTCAAGTTACCCAACCCAACCTTGAACACTCCCGAAGGTTTAGAAACCGTTTTTCAGTTTAGAAAAGCAAGAAAAACCACCAAAACGGGTGCTAAACCTATTGTCCAAACACACCAAAGATCTTGAACAACACCCGGTTTTAAACAAGGTAAAGAGCCAAGCTCTGATACCACTTGTAGGTCCCTTTTCTCGGAGGATCGAGAACAACCTAAACCTTGTTATACTAACCCACTAGCGAGTGCGGAATCCAAGCTAGTAGGCAAACCGGGATGAAGCAAGAACAAACACAAGAACACACAAAGTTCACCGATTAACACCACTGTATTAATACGTATGAAGGTTTACAGTTACAAGCACAATGTTTACAATCTGTTTGCAAACTCTCTAAAGTGTGTGTGTGTGTGTTTTTCAGCAGAGTTTCTCTAACTCTCTATGTGTGCATCTATCTAACACTAACACACTGCATGAGTATATATACCCATACACAGCAGGTCCTGTCCGAAGGATCCGATAGATGGTCCGAAGGATCATCTATCGATGACAACAGGCTCGAATGATCAACATGTACCTCGAAGGATCATCCTTCGAGGACTAATGGTCGAACCATATCTTTCGAGCACCTCGAAGGATCAACAGTATCCTTCGAGGCTATCCTTCGAGACAGACACTTATCTTTCTAACTGTTTGACCAAGTCAATCCGGAGGATGGTTGACTTAGTCAACTTACAGACTTAGGACATCGTTTATATACAGACCGAATACAGACAAAGTACAGACACAAGTGCACCAACACATGAATGACATGGAAGACGAACCATCACGAGTAGCGTCCAAAGGGGAGTTTGTTGGTACACTTTATGTGGACGCGACTCGGTTCGGTTCGACACGGTTAGGTTCGCCTCAAGCCCGACGTCACGACATTCCTCAGTCATGCGCCCCAGAGTTCGACACGCGAAGCACGGAGAGCCGCGAACCGTCCCGCAGACACATCATCCATGACATCACCATGATGACATCATGATGATGTCACGATGATCTCATGAGAAGACTTTACATACATGGGGAACCTTTCAAGGTTCATCAAGATAATGTGTAGGGAAGTTTAACCTTCCCCACTCATACCTTCGTCACATGAACGTTCATCAGTGGACAGTATTAATAGCTTAGTATGTTATCAGTTTAAGTCATGAGAGCACTGTGAAACTCTATGAGATTATTGTGAGACTCCATGAGAGCATAGTGAAACCAGAGAGTTTATCGTCAAACATTGTGTGTATATGTTTGATATTGTTCTCGTCGTTTTAATCCAAGTGAATCCTTAATTATGAGTTGTGTTACTCGCGTTACATTGTTTGGTTTGCACCGTCTCGGGGATTCCGCACCCGCGATCGTGTTTGTGATAAACAGGGAATAGGTTTTCGTATCGGATCCTCCGGGAAAAACGGACCTACACTTTTGTCCCAAGCAAATTTGAGGGATCTTAATCTACTTTTGGTAGTTGGTGATCAAAGATGGTTGCATCACACCTCAGTATATAGAAAATAAATGATGAAATTTCTTTAAATAAATCACCACCAGGTCAATTTAGGTGAATCAAATTTTTGTTGACGACTTGACCCACATGCACCATATATAATGTTTAGTTTCATTTCTATTATAACTTTTCCAACGATTACCTTATGTTTGGGGATTCCCCAAGCAGTACTTCCTATATTTTTCGCGGCTCTACCCAGAGTGTTACTGTGAGTTATTAAAATTGGCAGTAGCATCTTGTAAACATCACAGTGGTAAATAGTACAAATCATGTATTCACCCAAAGCGTTTTAAATAAATACAAAAAAGAGGAGTTCTCATTTTAGCAAGCAGTGTGCAAGTATAATGAGTGCTAAAGGAGATGTCTCCTATCATGTATGCGTAATCATCACATCGGGCCTTATTGTAGCAAATATCATTTGTGTTTGTGTTTCTAATAGTTACACGTAGGGACGAGCTCGAGTGCTAAGTTACTATTTGGTGCAGTACTATGTTCTTTTGTTGTCATCTTTGTACTTATGGTATATGTTCACACGTTTACATATACATATATATATATATATATATATATATATATATATATATATATATATATATATATATATATATATATATATATATATATATATATATATATATATAGGTAAAGGATCCTGTACAAAGTCATACTTTTGTAAGAAGTGTGAGAAATAATTTGGTGATGACAAGTGTCCTCTATCTTAATTAATTCAAAAAGGTATATTAGTAATTTATCTTTTTATCAATTAATTGAGTTTCAAGATAACTGAAAAAAATAAACTGTCGTCCTATTTTTTTGCAAGATTCAATTCCATTTTCACCTACGTATGCCATAAAACATCAGTTATACATTTATGATAGTTATACATTTATGATGGTGGCCATAAAATGAAGTGAAAGTGAGACTTAGATTGCCAACAAACGTATTACTATTTTTTTGTTCTTAAAATGTAGACCATGGCCACTAAATCTACATATACTGATATCAAGTATGTAGTCCATTTTGCAAGATCTAATATGGGTTCATCATGGTGTTTTAAAATCTGGGAATGTTTTGTATTGATAAAACACCATGACTTGAATCATAGATTTTTAAAACACCACGCAATGAACAATGTCTCCAAATAAAACACCATGACTTGAATCATGGTCATGGTGTTTTTGGGTTTTGTTAGCGACCCGCTAATTATATCCATCCTCACTACTTCCCGACAATTTTTTGTAATCTATCAATATTCCCTCTATGGTTATTTTGATAGACTTTTGTCCCATGCAAATTTAAGGTATTAGTCTAATTTTTGTACCTGGTGATGGAAGATATTACTATCTATTAATCACCACCAATCAATGTTCCATGACTTTTGAGATTCTAGATTGTTGAAATACAAATCAGTATCTAGAAAACAAATGATTAAATTTCTTGAAATAAATCACTGCCTCCAATGACCTATAGCTTAAGTGGAAGGAGGACTTGTGTTCTTCTTTGAAGACTCAAGTTCAATTCCCATTTTGTGCAAAAAGGAGTGAGGCACTGGTGGGCAGTGGTAGGAGACGCAGGGAAACTTGGGTTTAATATTTAAGCCAAACCGGTTTTACCGGTAATTAACCGTCGTGCCTTCGGGCGGGTGGATTACAGGGTTTTCCCCGGAATTGGTGATGGACGACTCATGTTACTCTCGGAGTACTCCGTTTCTCCAGTGGGTGCCCCGAGAGTGCTCGGTATTGATTTGTTTGCCGTTCAAAAAAAAATATATTATATATATTATGTTTAGTTTCATTTCCTTTTTAACTAGAATTGGCCGACGTCCACCTTATCAGTGATTTCAACCAAGATAGGCGTATATGAAAATACATCAACTGATAATGGATGTTACAAATGTAATGTTCACAAAATTCAAATATAAAATAAATTTCTTCATTTGAAAACTAATGTGTCTTTTCTTTGGTCGAGGGACTATTGTTACTTTTAAGATTTATTGGACATACACAATTTCGAATTAGTTACTTTATAATATGGTAAATTGTAATAGGTTTTTAACCTACATCCGCATACGTGTTACATAAGTCTAGGTACTTCCATTAATTTCCTATATCTTACAACTGTAACGTTCACAATTCTTTTTTATTTTAGAATTAAAATTGATGATCTTTATATTGTTTATTTGTTTTGTTAATTTATTTTGTTTTTTAATTGAGAATACGATCGTTATATTATTTTTTCTTGTTTCATTTATTTTGTTTTTTTAATTTAGAATAAAAATTCAGATTAGGGTTTATCCAGCGTTGTCAGCTACTTATACGGATGCCGCCCCCTGCTCTAATACAGTAACCTCAGGGCAAGATGATCGAGAGATCTGATTCGCTGTTTTTGTAAGTTGCTTGTTAATACATTGATTGTTTTTAAAAGGCATTGATCTGTGTATTTTCTGGGTTGAACGTGTTCTGATCATTTTTTTTTTATTTGTGTGTTAGCCGTCAATCCGCTCACTGTATACACCGATCTCTCTTCGGTGTATGTGGATCGGATGATAACATGTTGATTCTTCATAGGTATGGTCAAATCTATATGTTCGTTATATTTTGTTGTATTTTGAATGTTAACATGCACATTTATTCTTCATAGGATGGTCTTATTGACCCATGGTGGAATGACTTGTAGCCCTCTAGTGAGGTATTAAATAAGGGTATTCCACGACAAAAAACAAAACCCCGATTTTATACGTGGTGACTATCAGACGAAAGAGAAAACCCTAGGGATTGATGGCACCGAAGAAGTGGTGGACATCTAAGGAAGAAGAAGCCTTGAAAGCTGGTGTTAAAGAATATAAAGCAGGAAACTGGAAAGATATTCTTAAAGATCCACGATTTGCTTCTATACTGGCTAATCGAACGAATATCGATCTCAAGGTTTTTCTTTTTGTTTTTGTTACTTGCAAGCCCTTGTATATCATCGATCGTGAATCTGATCCTGCTTGTTTCTTTTTATGTGATCAAATTTGTTACTCGTGATAAATGTTGATAAGGATTGTGCAGGAAAGAGTTTCAAATTGTGATTATTCCTTTTCTGAAACCTATATTGATTTCATGATACCGATAAAAACAGATCTGGATCTACATACATCTACGTGCAAACAATTAATTTTTGAGTTATTACTTATATGAGCTCTGTCTTAAGAGGGCTTAAGATTTAGTAATTACCCAATTGCAAGTTACGCTTCTTTGAACTTCTTAATCTACAAATTTTGTATGGCCAGCTTATATCTTCTCAACATGTAAAGTTTTCTAAGCTGTTTTATACAAACATACGATGTACTAATTTTCAAAGATTTGGTTGTGTGATATCTTCAGTACTAATTTGCCGAATTGCAAGATACATCTTTTATAAATTTCTCAATATATAGATTTTGTAATGCATATACACATATCATGTATTAGAGCATTTGTTATACGTGTGTTTTCACATGGTATGGTTTAATTTTGTTATCATTCTGTGTGCAGGACAAATGGCGAAATCTGAATGGAGGTGGTTGTGTGTCTGGCGGCAGAAGGAAAGCTAGTACTTCTCGCCCGCCGGATAAGAGAATAGTCCCAAAGTATGTTCCTTTTGAACTGCTTTAATTGTATGTTTGTGTTAGTTGCACTAGCTAATTATTAGTTAATATGATTAAATATACTGTTATGAATTTATGGATCTCTATGACATAATATTGTTTTAGTTGATTGATAATTATCTATTTCCATCTTTAATGCTCTTTGACCAGGTACAAGTACAAGACAATGATTTACGAGTATCTCAAATACATTGAAGATCCCAATGGAACTGATCTCGATACGATGATGAACTTTCTTAAGGTCAGAATATATATTCTTTTATTTTGTATATGTTTCCATTGGTTTGTGCAGAGGGTGATCATTTTTTAGTTTATTGACGTTTACACTTGTTGCAGTCAAAGTATGAGTTACAAAGTATCTTTAAAAAATCATTTAATGCAGCGCTCAAAGCACTTGAGTTGAAAGGATACATTAAGAAGGTTGGTAACTCTTATCCTAAGCTGTATCTTTGGTTCTTCTGTCACCGTTACTTTTACCATCTATTTTAGCATCTGCAGCTTGTAGTATTTGAGTACTTTTATTATTATAGTGCTATGACATGTAGAAACTACTACTTTTTTGCAATCATATTTGATATTAATTACATGCAGGTGAGTGACCGCTACTACAAGGTCAAGGGTACGTCTTCTTCGGGTGCTAAAACATCCCAACAAGAGGATGTTAGGACAAATACTTGATAATAAGGGTTTTTATGTGAAACAAATAAGAGACACACAACTTCTAGTTCTAAATAATTTAATTAATTTGATACGGTTTCACCTCTCTATCCACTAGGATAGAGGTATGGTGGTTGTTGTAGACTTGTTAAAATCAAGATATCCTCATCCTGAATTCAAGCTCTAGGATGGTTACTTGCAATTTAATCATGATTGACTGCAGTGATGAAGAAAAGGCAGCAATTGGGGAACAAACAAACTCTCTCACACATCCATTTCCTGTTTTGTTCTCTTTGTTATAAATACTGAATATGGTACTTTTGGTTGAAACAGGTTGTTACTTGTCCTGCAAAGTTTGCAAAACATGCATCGATCAGCGATTGCGGACATCTTTCAACTGAAGCCTTCGAGGCGGCGGCTTATTAGGCTTTCTTGGAGGGGTCCTTCCTGTGATAGCGATGAGGATTAGGATGTCTTAACTTTTTCAAAGATTTGTATTTCAAAGGCGTGGAGTTCTCTTCTCCTTCATTTGGGGATGAAGAAGCTTTGATCGGAGACCATGGTGAATTCAGCTCAAAATCCAACTTCTTCTGCCAATCAGCAGTGGATCTAGGTTGTCCCGCAGAAGGGTTCCGGTTAGCGTCGCCTGGATCTGAAGATTCATTATCTTCAACCACATACTGGATCAACTTTCATGCACCTCACTCAATAGATGTTGTTTCCCCCACATCAACCCTGTAGGGAAAGTGGAATTGTGAAGACTTTCAGATCTCTCCATCCACAAGATTTAAATGTTGTAGCTAGTATCTTCTTAGAGATTTTTGTGCTTGAAGAGCTAGGCTGATTATTCAACCTAGGAGTTCTAATTGTAACATGTTGATTGCTCATAATGTTTTCATTTTTGTTTACTTCTTCATTGCTGTACGTTTTGTTTTGTTTTGTTTTAACTTATAGTAAGATGTATCGATAACATATAGAATATTTTTTTATTGATGTTTTGATCTTTAATCTTAGTCTTTTAGCTTATTATATTTCGGATATGTGTAAAAACCTTCTAATTATTAGGGTCAAATTGGGTCGGTGTTATGGCCCCTTGAAAACCAAAGCACGTACCATTAGCTAGTTATTGCAGCCCATACGGTATTAAAGGCTAGTGTGGTAGGGTTCGTTTACATGGTTTCAACTCTAAAGGTTGTGATGGTACATGTAGTATAAATTGGTTTTATGGTGTCAAGAACAAAGGTGGTGATCCTGTATTTCTACACTCTTGAATGCATTATCAATTGCTTTAATCAATTTTCTATTACTACATTGTTCTCAAAATTGACGTATTACAACAAACATGAAGTAGATGTTGGTGTAGTTTTTGTGTCTGATGTTGTTCGAATAGATTAGATTATTTATATGCTGATTATGTAATAGTTAGTGAAACGGTCAAACGAACGTGTATAGACCCGCTCGTTTGAAGTGGTCAAATGAAAGGGGTTATTCGTTTGACCGTATGTGTTTGCAAGTGACGGGGGGTGTGGCTATAAATACCAACCCTTGGTCATTTGCAACACTTTAAGGTTTTAGACTTGCTGGAGAGAACACCACTTGGTCTCTCCCCGGATGTATGTGTTGATACATTTTATGTGGACGCGACTCGATTCGGTGCGCCCCAGAGATCGACACACGAAGCACGAAGAGCCGCGATCCATCATCCCCATGACATCACCATGATGATGTCATGATGATGTCATATGGATAACTCATCAATGCATGCAAGACTTATTTCATAAGTGAGTATTGGACGAAGAATGATTCATGTGATGTCACGAAGAACAGATTTGGACAAAGATTGCATTGGACTAAGACTGTCCACAAAGAATCACCTATTCTTCGTGGATGTCCATTCTTCGTGTGACAACTATGCTCTGTAAACGATTTACGATGTAAAACAATATCAATTATCAATGAAACAATGTGTTTTGGTGTTTATATTTGTGTAATTTTGTTTGACGATTTTACGATTTGATTCTAGTTTGATTTCAAGCTTTAAATCGTTTTCTGGAAAGTTATACGCAAACTGATGCGTAAACGTAATCAGTTTAACGTGACAAACACTCCGGAACAGTGACACAGGCTTAACATATCTTAAATAACCTTTACATAACCTAGAAATAAGTTTTGGAGTGTTTGTGTGTCGAAAACAAGTTTATTCGATCGCAGGGACTATTTGCGTCAAACTGTGAAAGCATGCCGATTCGTACGGTAACGAACATTCCGGAAATTGATCATAAGTTAAACATACCTTAGATATCCTTTACATAGCTTAGAAATAGGCTTTGAGGGGTTTAGTATGCGAAAATACGCTTATTTGATCAATAGGGACTAAAAGCGTCAAAAAGTGCATAAGTTTGCATTTACGCACATATCTTACGTCTGAACATATCCAGACATCCAAAAGTTTTTTTAATCATTAAAATATTTTATTTTAATGATTGGAATGCAAAAATACCATTCGTCGTGTAATTTGGATAGTTTTCGCTTCCGTACGAGTTTTCGTCGTAATTAACCGAATAACGCAACCGTACAACCAAACGAACAGACATCCGAGATAATTTCATGCATGTTTCATGTCCCCTATGCTTTAACATCCTTGTAGAGCCTTGAAAATGGGTTAACTAGGTTTAAACGCGTCGAAAATGGCTTATCGCGCCACAGCAAGGGGGGTACCCGTGGTGGCATGCGACGGCCTACTTTTGACAGAATAAGTGTTTTTCAGCAACCAGCTTGAATTTGAGGGTCTTTTATGCAATTTTTCAATACTATGGACTTGTTTTAGAGCAACAACAATAACAACAACCATACCCAGTAAATCCCACAAATAGCAAAGCTACTTATAGGGTCTAGGGAGGGTGGGATGTAGACAGACCTTGCCTATATCCATAGGGATAGAGAGGCTGCTTCCAGAGAGACCCTCGACTCGAAAACGAATGGCAAACCAATACACCAAGTCAAAGAATATAGAAAGAATGTAGAAATAAGAAGTCGCCCATGCCAAGAAAGTGAACAAAGTGGCACAATATATTGTAAATCATGTAAAATTGTATACAACATCATTTGTGCATAACCATAAGAAGGCAAGCATTGGAAAAGTCACTTAAAGAATAAGAAAAACCTACGACCCTGAAATACACCTAAGAGCTTACTGCCATATCCTCTAGAGTTCCTTAACCCTAATCCTACGCCTCCACGAAGTCCTATCTTGGACCATGTCCTCAGAAAGATGCAACTCTAGTAAATCATGCCTGATCTGCTTATCCCATGTTAGTTTTGGTCTGCCTCTTCCTCTCCTCCCCTCCACAGTAAGAGTTTCCACTACTCTAACTGGTGTCGTCGTTTCCCTCCGCTTCACATGCCCAAACCATCTCAATCTCCCCTCCTTAATCTTCTCTGATATACTAGCTACTCCTAATCTTTCCCTAAAAACCACATTTCTTATCCGATCTAACCTCGTGTGTCCACACATCCACCTCAGCATCCTCATCTCTGCTACCTCCATCTTGCGCGCTTGTGTCTTCTTGATAGCCCAACATTCTGTTCCATAAAGCATTGCTGGCCTAACTGCTACCCTGTAAAAGTTCCCTTTTAGTTTAGTTGGGAACCTCCTATCGCATAATACCCCACTGGCTGCCCTCCATCTACACCAGCCAGCCTGTATGCGATGGGTTACATCACTATCTATGTCACCATCTCTTTGTACAAACGACCCCAGATACTTAAATCTAGTTACCTGCGGGACCAATTGATCCTCAATGGTGATTTGGGTGTCATCGTCAACGGCTACCCCGCTGCAATCACAGTGTAGATACTCAGTCTTAGATCGACTAATCCTTAGGCCCTTGCCCTCTAAAGCTACTCGCCACTCCTCTACCTTCGCGTTCAGGCACTGTTTAGTCTCTGCAATCAACACAATATCGTCTGCAAAAAGCATGCACCAAGGAACTGTCTCCTGAATCAACTTGGACAACTCATCCAAGACAACCGCAAAAAGAAAAGGGCTCAACGCTGACCCCTGGTGGAGTCCTACCTCCACAGGAAAGAAGTTTGTATCTCCTACAGGCACACGGACACTAGTTTTCGTTCTATCATACGTATCCTTAATAACGTCTATATACTTCCCCGGTATCCCTCGACCCTCCAAACTATCCCAAATCAGTTGGCGTGGGACAGTGTCATATGCCTTTTCCAGGTCGATAAACACCATATGTAAATCTTGCTTCTTCACTCTATATTTTTCCATCAGCCTCCTTAGAATATGTGTCGCTTGTGTAGTTGACCTCCCTTTCATGAATCCAAATTGGTTTACTGAAACCTGAGTTTCTCTTCTAATTCTAGTTTCGATTACCCTCTCCCAGAGCTTCATAGTGTGACTTAGCAGTTTGATTCCTCTGTAGTTCCCACAACATTGAGCGTCTCCTTTATTCTTGTATAAAGGCACCACGACGCTACTCCTCCACTAATCTGGCATTTTTCCAGTCTTGCAAATACAATTGAACAAAAGTGTTAACCATCGGACTCCTTCTTCCCCCAGACACTTCCACACCTCAATCGGTATGTTATCCAAACCCACTGCCTTGCCTCTGCCCATCTTCCTAAGTGCCATCCTCACCTCATCATGTGTGATCCTCCTGCAGTAACAATTATTCTATTGTCACCTTTGAATCCTGGGATTTCTGCTATCATGTTGGTATGTCCTACCGAGGTTGAAAAGATTATGGAAGTAAGTTTGCCATCTCAACTTAATGTCTTGTGCCTTGACCAAAACACGCCCATCGTCTCCTTTGATAAACTTTACAACTCCTAAATCTTGTCTTCTTCGCTCCCTAGCTTTGGAAATCTTGTACATATCATGCTCCCCCTCTTTGGTTTCCAGACGTTCATACATTTGTTTATAAGCTGTATTTTTTGCCTCGGTCACCGCCTTTTTCGCTTCACTTTTAGCCTTCTTGTATATCTCCCTTACCCTCAGCCGCTCCTCCTCATCTGTGCACTGTAAAAGGTCTATAAAACTCTGTTGCTTATTCTTTATTTTGGTATGCACGTCTTCATTCCACCACCAGGACTCCTTATGCCCACTAGTCTTTCCTATTGAGACCCCTAGCGTCTCGTTCGCCACTGTAGTGATCGTAGTCGCCATACTCTCCCACATCTTGTTTTAGAGCATTCCATTGTATTAAAAACCATGTTCCACAAGTGAAGGGTCAAAATTGAACCCCCTAACACATGGAATGATCTCCTTGATCCAAACTTACTATAAATAGAAGTGGGTTTTTCATTCATTCCTCACATTTGATTCAGAATCTGCTCTAAGTTGAAATTTAAGACTTCATACCTGAGTGTTTTGGATCAAATTTTTTCTTGTTTGGACTTTTTGTAAGCTTCTTTCATGCTTGTTTATGCTTTTCAAGCGTGAAAGTCAAACAGTGTTTGACTTTCTGCTTTGACCATAATTTGGTCAACACAAAGTTCATTCGAACTTTGCAACGTGAGTGTAATCACGATAGTTATAGTCCCTTGTGACTATACCTACTGATTACCACATTTATTAGTCGAAGTGACGAGTCAAAGTTTCGGTCAAAATACGTGTTTATGCATATTTTGCGATGAAGCTATTTTTGGATATCAAAACACTTTGTTTTGATATCAAACCTGTTTTCTAATTTAGTTAAACATGTTTTAACATGTTTAACTCGTCACTTTTAGTCTAGTGCTTGTTTTGGGTCGTAAGTCAAGCGGTCTTGACAACCGCTTAGACTTTCGAACCCGACCCGTTTGGTCAATCGTTAGGATCCGACTAAGCATATTTTGTGACCATAGTTGTATAGGGAATAACCTTCCAAGGTTATACCTTATGGTCACTTAGTTTAATTAGTTGTATGATAGGTAGTTTATATGCCTTAGGAAAATGACCAAAATGCCCTTTTCATGCATAATTTGAATTTAAGCATATGTAACTTAAATTTTGTCACTTAAATTGATTATGGAAAATATTTAAACATGTTAGGGCATATAATACTTGTTATAGGACTAGTTAGGCGTCTCGAACGTGCATTCACGCCAACGATGCGTTAAAGTAGCGTAAGCTACCTTAATGGGTCGTAACAGGTCGAAAGCACTTAGGATAGGTTCCGATTTAGAATGTAGGCTTTGTTAGACCATATCACACGAGTTCCAATACTCATTTGGTTTATGTGACCTCATTCTACCCGATCTTCCGATTTAGGTGTCGATTTATTAACTAGCGATCCGATTACTAGGTGCTATTTGATTTCCTTGGTTTGCTCGAGCTTTAGTAGTTCATTAATCGAGGATACTTTGCACTTCGATGTGAGTATATAGTTCCCCTATTTTACTGTTTTCGATTGTTTTGGTGTGATTCATATGTGTTAAGCGATTTCGATGATTTCAAAAACGAATACTATGGTTTATATTAAACAATAACGATTTCGATAATGTGAACGAGCTTGTTGGACGTATTTACATAACGAATGACATTCATTAGTTTTGGCCGAGCTGACCAGTATTAGGTTATGGTACCATAGGATCTGACAAATCCCGTTATCAGATTGCACCCATAGTTATGTGTGGGGGTTATGTGGGTAACGACTAAACCTGACAAATCCCGTTATCAGCTGACCAGTATTAGGTTAATACGAGTTGAACGATGGACGAGTTTTAACGGTTTGAATGTTATAAGCGAAACGACCAAAAGTTAGTTTTCACAACTAAAACGAGAACGATTTGAACGATTTAAACAAATGAACGATGGTCTATAACACGAACGAGTTGAACGATTTAAACGATTGGTTTTTGGTATGTGATTAGATAACGAGACGGGGGTAACATGATAAAAGCATGGTAGATACGCCGCTGACACTTCTTATATATAAGTGATTTTATCATATTGGCGTTATTTTGTTCACTTGGATGAACAATTTGAAACGATGTCACACAACGATGTTTGGTAAATGATATAAACCATATGAGTTTTATTACGAGAACGATTTACGATTTGGTTTATATAAACAAATGTTTTGAGTTAAGATTCATGGCATCGACGTTTTATAAACTATAACCAATTGTTTTGAGTTGGTTATTCAATTTACAATACAAACATTTTACAAAACAAGATTTTCTAATATCGACTCATGTTTTTGTACGAGTTATTACAACATGTATACGAGCGATGAATCTGATACTTTCACAAAACCTATGTGCTCGCCGGCATTTCTTTGCTGACTTTATTTTTACATATGTTTGAGGTGATGTTGAATGATGTTGACTGCGACTAGGATGCATGCTCACTTAGGACTGGACGAGGCCTTAGTAACTTAATAACGATGATAGTCGATATGTGAACTTGTTTGTTTTAATTTTAAGACAATGTATTGTTTAATATCTAAATAAAAGGAAACTTTTGAATCCGTGGTTGTGAAACAATAATTCTGTCGCTCCAATCCCCGACGTTTCCACTGCGGTTTCGTTGTTTTACGCGGTCGAGGTGTGACACTTCGTGGGCTGCTCTAATGTTCATAGGGCTTTCTTATGGGCCTAGTCCATTCTTGGTAGACTTTCAGATGTGTTTGTCTATTTAAACAACTTATATCTCAGCATATAAGGTCAGACACAGAGAGAACACAATGAGAGTATTCAGAGAGTTTGTGTGTTATCTTGTATCATCTCTGTAAACAAACTTCTTTGGTTGAATACATTCGGGCTTTAATCGGTGAATCTTGTTTTTGTGTTTGTGTTCTTTGTCTTGGTTACATACCCGCTTGGATTCCGCACTTGCGGGTGTGTTCGGTAACAAGGAGAAGGTGTTCTAGATCCTCCTCTAGGGACCCACAAGTGGTATCAGAGCATTGGCTCTCATCCATGTTAAAACTGAGCTGTGTGTCAAGTTTTCGAACACTTTCTTGAAGCTTTGTTTAGTAAATTTTATGTGTTTTAAAAGATAAATGGTTTAAAACTTATGAAAAACTTGTTTTGCTTAAAATTTTTATTAAAACCTTGTTCGAGTGGATGGAGACATGTTAGTGTTAGGTTTTTCTTGAATTTTATGTGCAAAATTGTGATTCGGAAAATTTCTCCGGTAAGTTGTTTTAACCGAAATCTTCTAGTTTTCAAAAGGTTTCTTCACCAACCTTTTGAATAAGGTTTCCTTTTTCTGACAACTTTTCACCGAATCTCACCAACCAAATCACGAACCATCTCTCATTCATGAACAATCATTTGACAAAGAGTCTGTTGGACGAAGATTTGTTGGACGAAGAATCATTCTTCGTGACAATAACTGTTTGTCACAATAACTGTTTGTCACAATAACTTAAGAGCATTCTTCGTGGGAGGATCATCTCGACTCTTCGTCACATTTATTCTTCCTGGGACATCATTGTTCGTGACCATCATTGTTTGTGAGCATCATTGTTCGTGACCATCTATCTTGATCCCATTGTTGGTCATGATTGTTCGTGGACCATGCATGAAGACAATTCTTCGTGACAATTCATAAAAGCTTATTGTTCGTGAACTTGGATTGACAAAGACCTGACATTTTCTTAGTGGGTTTGACCACAAAGTTCATAATATTCTTAGTGGATCCCATTTATTCTTTTCTTTTTAATCACTCATGAAGAATGTTGGACCTTGGCCTATAAAATCATTTATTCACAATATTGGTTACATAGTGAGCCGAAACCCTTATATTTGTTGATTGGGCCTGCAACTTCAAAAGAACTTATTTTTTTTCCGTAAACTATCATTTGGGCTCAAATAGTTAGTGGACTTTTATTGGGCTAAGGTTATTATTCAGTTTGGGCCTGGTATCTTTAGTGGATTATAAAATTCACAGACTGTTTATTTGGGCTTGCTAATTATTTGTTGGTATCATTATTTGACCAAGTCCTTCGTACATTGGTTTTTCATAGGCTTGATTATTTCGTGGAATTTAAACTTCACGAAAAAGCCAAACATTTTTCGTGGACATAGTTTTTCATCTTTCGTAGACCATATTATTCGTCTAGTCTATTATTCGTGGGTCAGTTATTCTGGTTGGGCTTGGTAACTCAAGTGGGCCATTCATCTTTCGTGGCATATTATTCGTGCTCTACCATTTTTTTGTGGAAGTTAGTCGTTCACAGTTGTATCACAGAAGGTTCACCATTGCCTCTTAAGTTGTTTGTTTTCACTTCACCATGAGTTTAGACTGGTGGGGTGGAAAACCTGATCCTGAGATGTATTGTGGAAATTGTGGAGGTACTAGCACTGTTATAAGAAATATGTATGGTGAACCACAACCAGGTGCCTTAGCTATAAGACCTACTCAAGATGCTCAGCTACAAACAGTTTTTGTCTCAACCACCGATATGTATGGAACACCACAACCAATTGGGGAAAATATGTATACGGGTAAGGATTTAGTGCCTTCATGGGCTCAGTCTTACACACCCTCGTCCTCACCCATTCCAACGCAAAAGGGTTCAGTTCCACCATCAAAAATCAAGCTTTGGGATAAATCTACTGTCGATTGTGATTCGACAGTTCAGTTGTAGAACAGTGGTCAAACAAGAACGGCGTTTTATGCTGAAATTGTCAAGAATGTCAGCAATGATGAGTCCTCGGGAAATGATGACAGTTCTGAACCTGGCAGCAGTTGAAGATGTTACAAGTTCAAGTTCAAGTTCAAGCGAGGATGGATCAGAATATGAATCATCAAGGGAGGTTGTTGATTCTGAGGAAAATGAGTCAATATCTGAGAGTGAATCTAGTCAGGTATGTGTCGATGAACCAAAATCTGATAGGTTGGGTAGTTGTGTTGAATTTTATAGTAACCCTCCTAAGATAATTCTGACACTCCTAAAATACTTAGAACACCCCTATATGCCTTAAAATACACCCCGTATACGAAAATCGGTCCCAAAATACCTTTATATAATTAAAAACAAAATAAAAACAATTATTTTAAGTCTGTCGCGGGGCGCGATAGACTACCCTTGAGCTTAAAAACAAACTAAAAACAATTATTTTAAGGCCTCACCCGGTGCCGCCACGTGTCGAGCGCGTCTCGAGTCTAGTGGCCGAGTCAGCCAAGATAGGGCCTACCCAAGTTGGCCTCGCGGGCCGTGAAGCCCTCTTATGTGTCCGTCGTGGGGCACGACGCCCTGTCTGATCAGCCTTATAAATTGCTTCGATCGGCCTCAGTCCCAACTCGTTCAAAACTTTTACTTTCTCTCTCAATTTCTATAGTGTAGAAATTATACCGGGCCAATACCCCCTAAAATAACGAAGTTCTGCCTCTTGGTAAGTATTTTAACCCCCGGTTACGTATTAGATACGCTCCCCGATTGATCTAGTGCTCCGTAACGGCTGTTGAGGCTCTGCCCGACGTAGTCATTGGAGTTCTGTCTCGGGGAGGGTATAACTAATGTAAAATTGGGTTATTATACTAACGCGTGTGCATTATTTAAAAATTATAGATTATAACCAGGAAGCCACAGGAAATTACCTAAAATAGCAATGTGAGTAATCCTCCATTTTTGCAAACTGTTTTACAAAGCCTCAATGTTTTAAATTATATTTCACAGTGATTGAGTATTTGTAATTTCTACAATTATCGTCGGTATGTTGGGGTTTTATATACAAAATTTGTTACTACACTGTGAGTAGTAGCATGATCACAAGTCGGCTTGACAGTACCGTGGGTGGTAATTAAAGTAGAAAAATAAACAAATGTAATTGCGAGATCGCACTCAATAACTGTAAACTGATAAAACCTGTCTTGATTAAATTGGGATTCACTCACCAGAATTTCCCACTGACAAAATGTTTTTAAACGCGTTTCAGGTAACAAAATGTGAAAGCCAAATAGAAGCCAGCTGGACAGCACTGAATGCTTGGAAAAGTGGCTATAAAAGTTACCTAAATAAAGAAGATGTTTTCTTTCAATAAAATAGGATTTATTCCTATAACTCTGTTTGTAACGAAAACTTGGTTTTTATCCCAACATAATTATTATTATAAAATGTGGTGTTTTACTCTCATAAAATATTTCTTAACTACGCTCCTGATGTAATTTCCGTTGCCAAATACTGATAAACACCGATACCGCCATCTCTAAGTAGGCCGCGGCCCGCCTCTCGAGGCAGGGGTCGGGGGTTGCGACAGAAGGTGGTATCAGAGCTACAGCCACTAATTTCAGGCACAGAAGTGTTTGCTGAAACCAAAATTTTATCTGTTAGGAAATTATCTACGGGATTATGTGCGTATATTATTGTTTTGTGTTATTTGATAATATGTTAGTTTACAGTATGAGTGACTAAGGACCTTCGGACGCTTACCGTCAACTGTCCAACTCTCCTACGGACGAAGGAACCTCTTCCCAGCCTACCCCCTCGGGGTATTCGGCTGACACTGAAAAAGGGATTTTCGTATTCAAAGCACAATCTGAAGAGCTATTCCCTCCCAGTAAGAGAGGATGGTTCAGCAGAGGAGCTCACGAGCGTAGAAAAAGGATGAGAAAATTACAGTAGCAGCGAGCTTTAGCAGCCGCGAATAGAGAATTGAACGCTCAAACTCAGGACATGATCAATAGGATACTAGCCAATTTCCACATACTAGCCACCACAGCCGCAGACCCGAACCTAGAACAACTCATAGCACCACAACCACTACCCCTATTCCCAACAAAACCTATGGACATCGAAATCAACCCAGTAGACCAAATTCCAGCACCTGCTTTTGATCCAGCTGAAATCCCTAGAGTACCAACACCCCATCCCCCAGACTATGACACATGGTTTCACGACCATTGGAGCTACCCAGAACTCCACCTACAAGACGAACCCATGCAAAACCTAGTAGCACCCTACCCAGACCTTGACCCTATAGATCCCTACTGGGATAATGACCAATACATCAGGGAGATTCTAGGGAACCCGTACCCTTACGAAGAACCAATGTCACAATACCCTGACCCGATACCAGCACCCGCACCACCGATAAGCACTGAGAATGTGCAAGAACTCCGCACCTTTGGTGAGGAGATATTAGAAGGAAGTGAAAGGATGAGACAGATAGAGGAGAGACTCGTCTGGAAATATGACGAGCGCAACATGCAATATTGGATGAACCCCTATCAGTAATAGTAATAATAATAATAATAATATTCATAGTAAATATATATATATATATATATATATATATATGTGTACGTTTGAAAAGAAATATATAATAATAATAATAACAATAATAATAATAATAATATAATCAACTAAAATAGAAAATCATATAGCTACTGTTGCATACTAGTATTGTATTTTAAATTCCAGTTGTGGTTGTGTGGTTGTAATAGATATAGATGCATATATATAAAAAAGAGTAAAGGTCGCAATGACGACGATTTTTGATCAATGTGTTGTTGTATGCTTATTCTCATTAAATATTGTTTCGTGATATTAATACTTGGTAAATGTTTATAATCCAGATGGACAACGAAGTGAACCAAGAAAACCAGAATAACGATAATAATGGAAACCAATTAGATAACGGTGCCATCCAACACATAGTGGCACAAGGGATTGTAGACGCAATGCCATATATTATCAAACAGTTAAGGAAGCAGAAAATAATAAAAGTAATAGTGGACGTAAACGACCACTTACTGAACCCGATCACAACGTAAACAATGGACCCATACTTCAGGTGCCCATTCCAAAAAGAAGAAGAACCATATCTTATAGTTTTCTTACAAAGAATTCTGGTCTTGTAAACAAATAGAATTCTCGGGCAATGAAAGAGCCATTGCAGCTCTACGCTGGATAGAAAAGGCTGAGGCCGTCTTAAAAATAAGCAAGTGCGCAGAAGAGGATTAGATAATGTTTGCTTCCAACCTATTTAAGATTTCAACATTAGAATGGTGGAACACTATCCTCCACAATAAAATGGTGTTGTGGAGAGGAAACACAGACAGCTGCTAAACATTGTAAGAGCTTTATTATTTCAATCTAAAGTACCGCTTAAATACTAGTCTGAGTGTGTGCTCACTACTTCCTACTTAATTAACAGGCTCCCTTCTTCTGTGCTACATGGTTGTTCTCCTTGTGAAATGCTGCTTGGCTTTAAACCTTCTCTTGATCACTTGAAATTCTTTGGTTGTCTATGTTTTTTTACTGTTTTAGATAACTCCGATAAACTTGATGAAAGGGCTGAAAAATGTGTTTTCATGGGATACTCTAATTTTAAAAAGGGATATAAAGTCAGGAGTCTATATCAAAAAAGAAAATTCATCATCTCTAGCGATGTCAGCTTTCATGAAACTGTGTTTCCTTTTAAAAACGAATATTGCCTTGATCTAAGCAGTCCAAACAACTTAAACCAATTAAACTTTTTTTGACAACTTTGATTCTTCAAGTGATACAAATCTCGATGGTGAAGAGAAGGGTTCCATTGATTCAACTACTGTGACTCAGCAACACAGTGATGCAGTTGAATCAACTATTCATAGTGATGCTCAGCAATCATCAGGAGGAACTGATGTGTCTGAGAGTAATGAGTCGATGGGTATTTTAACTGAACTTGTGAGGGTTGAGTCTAGTAGTGTTAATGATGAGTCAAACCTTCCTTTAGGTATTCAAAATATTAGAAGATCTACGAGATCTGCTTCTGCTCCTAAAAGATTTGATGACTTTGTTGTTGGCAATGCTAGATATAGTTATGATAAAGTTGTTAATTATTCCAACTTACCTAGTGAAAATATTTGTCTTGATGCTAATATTAATAAAGTCATTGAATCTTGCACTTATAAAGATTCTCTTAAAGATAAAAGGTGGATTGATGCTATGAATGATGAATTGTCTGCTCTGTAAAAAAACAATACTTGTGATATTGTTGATCTTCCTAGTGGTAAAAAACCTATTGGGTGTAAATGGGTGTTTAAAGTTAAATACAAATCTACGGGTGAAATTGATAGGTTCAAAGGTAGGCTTGTTGCTAAGGGCTTTAATCAACGCGATAGGATTGACTTTGAGGAAACATTCTCCCCTGTTTTTAAAATGGTGACTGTTCGATGTGTTATTAGTCTCTCTGTTCAAAATAATTGGCCACTTTATCAATTTGATGTTAATAATGCCTTTCTTTATGGTAACCTTAGGGAAGAAGTCCAAATGACTCTACCTGACGGGTTAAATATTGAAAACAAAATAAACTATGCAAGTTGAACAAGTGTTTATATGGTTAAAAACAATCTCCACGTATGTGGAATGAAAGACTTGTTCAAGTGTTGGTTAAAATTGGTTTTACACAGTCAAAATGTGATCATTTCATGTTCATTAAATCTATGAAATCTGTATTTATTGTTCTTCTGGTTTGTGTTGATGATATTATCCTGACTAGGAATTGTGAAATTAAGATAAATAAAATCAAGAAACTTTTGAAAACCGAGTTTTTAATTAAAGATCTTGGCTTACTAAAATTCTTTCTTGGCATTGAAGTAATTAAAGTAAACGATGGTATTTGTCTTTCCCAAAGAAAGTATTGTATGGATTTGTTAAATGAGTATGGGATGAGTGGAAGTAAGCCCACTAGCTGTCCCATAGAACAAAATCATGTTTTGACAAATTTAACACTAAAGAATTCAAAACTTGTTGATGTCACGCAATATCAAAAATTGATAGGTAAACTAATTTACCTATCACATATAAGAACAACAGACATTGCTTATTCTGTTCATTACTTGTCTCGGTATATGCATAAGCCAACAGAGGCACATACTCAGATTGCCTTCAAGGTGTTGCGATATTTAAAGAGTGCCCCTGGTACTGGCATTCTGTTTAAAAAAGGACAGCACCATCCACTTAACAGCTTTTGCAGATTCAGACTGGGCAAAATGTGTTGACAGCTGCAGATCGGTCACCGGTTTTTGCATATTTCTTGGCGAATCGTTGATTTCCTAGAAAAGCAAAAAACCAAGTGTTGTGTCAAGATCGTCTGCCGAGGCAGAGTATCGGTCCATGTGCAGTGCTACAGGTGAAGTGTTGTGGCTGATAAACATTTTAAGAGAATTAAAAGTTGATGTGGATATTTCTGTTGTGTTGAAATGTGATAATTCAGCAGCCTTATCGATTGCTGCCAATCCTGTCTTTCACGACAGAACCAAACACTTTGAGGTTTACCTTTTTTTCTTAAGAGAAAAAATTGCCTCTGGTATGATTAAAACTGTTGGTGTCAAGTCTGAGCATCAGCTGGCAGATATATTTACTAAAGGCCTGTTGCCCAAAGTTCATTCAGAAATGTATAAGTCTTTGGGTCTTTCTAATCTCTTTTCACATTTAAACTGGGGGGGGGGGGGTGGTGTTAAAAATACAGTTTAAATGTTTCTTTATTTACTTTTATTTCTTTCCTTTTCTAATATTTCTGTGTTTTATTTGTGAGGTAGTTTGTGCTCTTCATCCGGGCTTATAGCCGTTAGAGTTAAGTTGGGCTGCTGGCATTGGGCTCTCGTGTTTCTTGGTGGCTGCTTAGGGTTTGTCCCTTTATAAAAAGATGGAAGGTTCTAAGTGCTGGACATACGAGCTCTTCGTTTCTTCTCGGTTACATCCTCCTTGTCGCTGGTCTTGTTCCCTATCCTCACACGTACATTCGTGAGTCTAGGGTTTATTCTCATTTTGTATTGATTATCCTGTTGGAGATCTCTTGCTTTGCTTATCAATCTGTGATGACTGGTTCATCCACTCTTTGTATCTGTTTCTGAGATTTCATAATAAAACTGTTTTGTTCTTTTAATCTTTGAGTTCTGACATATACGCAAATACATCAGATGTTGTATCTTACAAATGTAATGTTCACAGAAGTTTAGAAATAAAAAAAATTATCCTTATTTGAAAATAGATGTATTTTATCTTTAGTTGAGGGACTGTTGTTATTGAATGTTTCACCATGACAATATGTATGATTTTTTATGCGTTATAGGTGGTGGTGGTATTATACAAATTAAAGGAATAAAAAGGATAAGAAGCACATTTAATGTTTTATTTGCCATATAGTTATGGGCATTATGCATCTGAGTGTAAGGTGAATAATGAAAGAACTTATGAAGCACACTTGGCAGAGAAACATAATAAAGGGCATGAACCACAGTGTTACTCATTGAAGGAAACCCCTGATCATTTGCTTAAAATTCATCTATTAAGCACACACAACTATACTAAAGCCTATTGTTGTACACGGACAAACCAAAATTCACTAACATGTAACATCCAAGGAACCTTATATGTAGTTCACCAGCATAATGAAACCCTTTGTTGTTTCATGTGGACTTTTTTCCCACGTCTTCATTAATTATGCTTTAACATCTACTTTATGAACCTCTTGGTTGCAAAGTGGCAAAGTATCTCAGGCATATGAAAAACATATTGCATTAACCAATTTTATAATACAAATCTATATTAATTAAATTGTTTCTGGATATTGGTGGCTCATTAAAGATAATATATCCCTCCTCACTACTTCACCACGAATCTGTGTAATCTATCAACAATCCCTTTAATGGTTGGTTTGAAAGACTTTTCTCACATGCAAATCTTACGAATCTTAGTCTACTTTTGGTAGTAGGTAATGGAATATATTATTATCCATTAATAACAACCAATCAATGTTCCACCCCATTCGATTTCTAGATGGTTGCATCACAACTCAATAGCTAGAAAACAAATGATGAATTTTCTTTAAATGAATCACCAACCCGTCAATTTAGGTGATAAAAATTTTAGTTGACGACTTTACCCCACACTCGCCATATACAATATTTTCTTCCATTTCCTTTTTAACTTGTCCAATGATTACCTTATCAATAATTTATCTTATCAACGATTACCTTTTGATGATGATCAGTGTGTTGTGGTTTGAGAGACTAGGGTTGTTTTCTGAAAGATCATGATTTCGTTTAAAGATTGGTATGTGGTTTAGAAGATCTGCAGATCACGTTTTAAGGTCTGCAAACTTGAAAAACAATTCACAAATTGTTCTTGCACAAACCAGTTGAACACATCTTCAAAAACGTTAAGCGGATGGTCGTTCATAGTACATCAATTATCAATCTGTATATGGTTCTTACTTGCTTGAACCTATACGAATATTGTATCATCCGAGAAACCTTATATGAAGTTCACCGGCATAACGAAACCCGTAGTTTCATGTGGACTTTTTCCCCACATCACAATATGTTTTAAGACTTATTTGGTGAACCCCTTGGTGAAAAATGACAAACTATCATAGTCGGATGAAAAACATATTGTATTAATAAATCTAAAATTGTGAATCAATATTTTGTATGGACTTTTTTTCTGAACGGCTAATTTCTTAATCCCCTGCCGTGGGACTTGAACCCAAGACCTTCCCCTTCCCAACCCAGGTGTTTTAAATGTTTTGACTTTGCCAATGGACCACCACCCCATTGGTATGGACTTTTAACCATCACTTATCTTTTTTTCAGGAAATTGTTGGCAAGTTCTCGATAATAGTGGCTAATGAAAGATAATATATCCCTCCTCACGACTTCACCACGAATCTATGTAGTTTATCAATAATCCATTTATGGTTAGTTTGATTGACTTTTGTCCCAAGCAAATTTCAGGGATCTTAGTCTACTTTTGGTAGTGGGTGATCAAAGATGGTTGCATCACACCTCAGTATATAGAAAATAAATGATGAAATTTCTTTAAATAAATCACCACCAGGTCAATTTAGGTGAATCAAATTTTTGTTGACGACTTGACCCACACGCGCCATATATAATGTTTAGTTTCATTTCTATTATAACTTTTTCCAACGATTACCTTATGTTTGGGGATTTCCCAAGCAGTACTTCCTATATTTTTCGCGGCTCTACCCAGAGTTACTGTGAGTTATTAAAATTTGCAGTAGTATCTTGTAAACATCACAGTGGTAAATAGTACAAATCATGTATTCACCCAAAGCGTTTTAGATAAATACAAAAAAAGACGAGTTCTCATTTTAGCAAGCAGTGTGCAAGTATAATGAGTGCTAAAGGAGATGTCTCCTATCATGCATGCGTAATCATCACATCGGGCCTTATTGTAGCAAATATCATTTGTGTTTGTGTTTCTAATAGTTACACGTAGGGACGAGATAGAGTGTTAAGTTACTATTTGGTGCACTACTATGTTCTTTTGTTGTCATCTTTGTACTTATGGTATATGTTCACACGTTTACATATATGTATATATATATATATATATATATATATATATATATATATATATATATATATATATATATATATATATATATATATATATATATATATATATATATATATATATATATATATATATATATATATATATATATATATATATATATATATATATATATTATATTTTTGGGTTTTGTTAGCGACCCGCTAATTATATCCATCCTCACTACTTCCCAACAATTTTTTGTAATCTATCAATATTCCCTCTATGGTTATTTTGATAGACTTTTGTCCCATGCAAATTTAAGGTATTAGTCT
Source organism: Helianthus annuus (assembly GCF_002127325.2). NCBI lineage: Eukaryota > Viridiplantae > Streptophyta > Magnoliopsida > Asterales > Asteraceae > Helianthus > Helianthus annuus. The sequence goes on from NC_035443.2 coordinate 154,965,356, forward strand.
AATTTTGGTACCTGGTGATGGAAGATATTACTATCTATTAATCACCACCAATCATTGTTCCGTGACTTTCGAGATTCTAGATTGTTGAAATATAAATCAGTATCTAGAAAATAAATGATTAAATTTCATGAAATAAATCACTGCCTAGCCTATATACTATGTGCCAATGACCTCTAGCATAAGTGGAAGGAGGACTTGTGTTCTTCTTTGAAGACTCAAGTTCAATTCCCATTTTGTGCAAAAAGGAGTGAGGCACTGGTGGGCAGCGATAGGAGACGCAGGGAAACCTGGGTTTAATATTTAAGCCAAACCGGTTTTACCGGTAATTAACCGTCGTGCCTACGGGCCGGTGGATTACAGGGTTTTCCCCGGAATTGGTGGTGGATGACTGTTGGTACACTTTATGTGGACGCGACTCGACTCGGTTCTTTTTGGTTCGACTCGGTTAGGTTCGGCTCAAGCCCGGCGTCACGACATTCCTCCGTCGTGCGCCCCAGAGTTCGACACGCGAAGCACGAAGAGCCGCAAACCGTTCCCGCCGACACATCATCATGACATCACCATGATGATGTCATGATGTCATCATGATGATGTCATATGAAGACTTATCTTACCATGCAACAATGAAATGAAATCGCTGAATTTTTCATTCAATTAGAATTCACATACTATTGGGCCACTTGTTCTGTTGGGCCTTTCATTTCTGTTGGGCTGGATACAATCACACCAACAAACGACGAAGTCCTTTATGGTGAACCTTAAGGTTCCTCGGATTGTGAAAGTGACGAAGGTTACAATCTTCGTCACATGTGAAGGTTCGTCATCAACCTTCGTCGACCTCCAGAAGCTTCGTCACACATGTGTTAAGTTCGTCGACCACATCAGTATATAAACAGCAAGACTGAAGACACAAAACAGAGAGAGACCAGAACTGAGAGAGAACCCGAGAGAACTGAGAGAGAGTTTTAGTGTGTTAATCATATATTGTGTAATCTTGTACTTGAACTCTTCTCATCTATATACAAGTGTGTTAAACAGTGAATCTACGTGTCTTGTATCTCGTGTTCTTGTCGATCTCTATCTCGGTTTGCTTTCCCGGTTGGATTCCGCACAACCGGGTTGGTTTGCACACAAGGATTAGGCTACTAGATCCTCCCCTAGCCGGACCTACAAGTGGTATCAGAGCCTTGGCTCTTCTCCTTGTTAAAACCGAGTTGTTTTCGGGTTCCTTGAAGTTTACATTTTCTGGAAAATTTGCCTTCAACTTCGAAAATATTTGTGTTTTTGTTGTTAGTTCATAGAGAACCTTGTTTAAAACTCTTTTAAGTATGATGTGTTAAGGTTTTTTTAGTGAAGTTTCAAGCAAAATTCTGTTTGGAATTTTTTCGGTTCACCGGAAAACTCATAAGTTTACCGGAACATTCTTTGTGTTCTTCATATCTTCAAAATGTTCATCTTGTTCTTCATATATATTATGTGTTTGATTTTTGGTTGAACTTTGTTGAAGTGTTAAGGATTTTTATAATAATTATTTGACAAAAGTTGACAGAGGGCATTATGGGTTGGTAAGATAAGCATGGGTTTTTGAAAGAGTATGGTGTGGATTTGACGAAAAGCTTATGTGTGTCAGTAGAAAAGATAAGATTTTAGTTTGAGAAATATCTTCATTAACCTTCCCCACTCTTCAACCTTCCCCACACATTTAACCTTCCTCACTCATGAACCTTCGCTCCACAATTTAACCTTCGGCACAATCCTCAACCTTCCCCACTCATTAACCTTCCCCACTCTTTAACCTTCCTCGACCACACATCAGATTCAACCTTCCCCACACATTTAACCTTCCTCGACCACACATTAGATTCAACCTTCCTCGACCAAACATCAAATTTAACCATCCAACCTTCCCCACCATATTTAACCTTCGCCAGTGTTTAACCTTCTTGGACCAAAAACTTTAAACTTTCGCCACTAAACAACCTTCATCAAACCTTTTAAACCTTCGCCACCCTTAAAGCCTTCATCGATCATACTTCAAGTGTTTAAACAGAAGCTTTCAATTTCATACTTAACTTGTTTGTTTTGATTCTGTAAGCAGGTATTCATCAACATTCAGTTAGTTAAAATGAATCCGGATTGGTGGGGTAATCCGTCTACTGCAGAAAGTAAGTATAGAAGTACGGGTTTGTCGCCATCATGGGCCGAATCTCCCGCACCGGTATCTTCGCAAGCAAATCCAATTCGACAGGTCAATGGGCGTTTGTTTCAAATCAAACTCCAAGTATTCAAAGCATACCCCTAAGCGAAAGCGAGACCGGAAGTCTAAATCGTCCACCAAAATTGATGCACACAAACGAATATCCTGGATGGGTAGATAGATTCCATACGTATGTCCTTGGGCAAAACACGGAATTGTGGTTACGTTTTACCACAGATTTCGATCAAGCTCTTGAGGTTGCCGCTTCGACTGTCGCAACATTTGCCGATCTTTCGGAAGATCAGAAAAATGCATATGATTTGGAAAAGAAAGCATATTCCATTCTAACTCAGGCGTTGAGCAACGATATATACCATCAGTTTGTCAATTTCAAATCGACAAAGCGATTATGGGATGCATTGAAGACGAGAGGTGTAGGAAACGAAGCGACACGCCAATTGCGACATAACTTACTCAAGAAGGAGTTTGATGGCTTCACATGTATGGAAAAAGAATCATTGGGAGATTTGACAAGTCGGTTTTATCACTTGTTGACTGAATTGGGTAATTATGGGGTAGTAACAACTCCAGCAGAGGTAGTCACAAAGTTTGCCGATGCATTGCCACCTCAATGGAATAGTTTCTTGGAAATCCTGAAATACAATGGCGTATTGGCTACGACAAATATCAATGACTTCGTTCAGCTCTTGGAAAACAAAGATCAGGAAGAAACCCTAAAGGCGAAGAGGGTTCCAGTGCCACAAAATCCTGATATGTATTATGGAACCTCTAGCACTTCTGCAAGACCAGTTTCACATGCTCCACTTCAAACGGCGTTTGTCACAAGCACAGATTTGTATGGCAATCCGATACAAGTTCCTGTTAAGCCAACTCCAACCACAGACTTGTATGGAAATCCACTATAACCAGTTCCCCAGCAGCAAACCCAAAGGTCTACCGTAGCAACTGATTTATATGGGAATCCACTTCCTGTTCAACAACAAGCTTGTTATGGAAGCACATCATCTGCTGGTCAGCTATCTAAGCCAAATACAGTATGGCTTGACACGTCAAGCTTCTCGAAAGTAAGTGTTGAAGTAGCAAAAGAACATATGGAGCTACTGAACACCTTGGTAAGCGCGTATTGTGGGTTAGTAGAAGGTCAGATTGGAAACATCAATCTGACACAAGAAGATTATTAGCAGATCAATAAGGAAGAAATGGATTTGATGGATATCAAATGGGCTTTCGCAAGTGCTATAAGGCGAGCAAAGGACTTCATGGAAAGGACTGGTCGAACCAGCTTGGAAAGCAAGAAAGACACCAAGTATGGGTTCGATAAGCAGTCAGTCAAGTGCTTGAATTGTGGTGAACGAGGTCACTTCAAGAAAGAATGTACAAAGCCAGCTCAGCATGGGAACCAGAATCCGTTCAGGAATCAAGGCAATCAAGGCAACCAACAGACTCAGAACAGGAATAACGAGCGTACGTTGATGCCTGTTAACAACCCAAATCAAGCAGGACCATCAAATGCCAACCAGGCTCTTCTAGTACAAGTAGATGAAGGTTGTGATTGGTCAATATCAGTTAGGAAATGATGTACCGGATGGAGTAGCTTGTTTTGCTGAGGTTGTCAAGGATCTAAAGCATGCCAGTGGTGGAGAATCTTCCACCAATGGTGATGAATCTTCTGAAGATGAAGACAGTTCCGGTTACAGTAGAAGCTCAGATGAAGAATCCTCAACTTCAGGCGATGATCATTTGGATGACACGTCAAGTGTGTCAGTCGATGCAGATGTTGATGAGCTATTGGGAGAAGCTGCAGCAGGAAATCATAGAAGATCTATATTGGTGGATCAAGCTGCTTATTCTTCTTCTTCTCTTCATTCAGCCTTTATGGCTAATGTTGGCAGTTCATCAAGCCAGGTATGTGTCGATGAACCTACTGTTGTTAATTGTGATAATTGTGCTAGATTAAGTGTTAAATGTGCCGATTTAGATGCTAATATGTCTGAGTTGCAAAGCAAACATGATGCTTTAAAAGCTAACTTGTTTGACTTGCAAAACAAACATGTTTCTCTGGACGATAAGTGGTGCGACTTGCAAAGTAAACATGAGGCTTTGCAAAACAAGTATGATGTGACATTTATCCACAACCAAAAGTTGATCATGGATCTTTCTAAGTGCACAGAAGCCAACATGTTTTATGAAAACCATGAAAAGGAATTTAAATCGGTGATTGAAAAATTAAAAAACGATAAAACCGAGCTAACAAAAATGGTTTCAAGAAAACAAACGGACATAAATTGCTATATCAATCGCCTTGAGATAATGCAAAAAGAAATGGCTTGTGTTAAAACCGAAAGTGAGGCGATCCGGCTCAAGTTAGACAGCTATTTAAGCTCTAGCTATGTGTTGGATCACACCATTGATGTTCAAAAAGAGAAAAGGGATGTCACATGCATTGGATATAAGAAATGTCCACCACCTGTGAGACACAATTATGATGCCATGCCTGATGAAGAGGATAGAACTTATTTTGAACCATCTATTCCTTTAGACATTGAGGAATTTGCAACAGGACTTGGATACAAGAAGGAAGTATCATTAGATTCGGATGTGTCAGCAGATACATGTGTGTCTTCTGCTGAACAGAATCAGGATCCGCTAATTATATCCATCCTCACTACTTCCCGACAATTTTTTGTAATCTATCAATATTCCCTCTATGGTTATTTTGATAGACTTTTGTCCCATGCAAATTTAAGGTATTAGTCTAATTTTTGTACCTAGTGATGGAAGATATTACTATCTATTAATCACCACCAATCAATGTTCCATGACTTTTGAGATTCTAGATTGTTGAAATACAAATCAGTATCTAGAAAATAAATGATTAAATTTCTTGAAATAAATCACTGCCTAGCCTATATACTATGTGCCAATGACCTCTAGCTTAAGTGGAAGGAGGACTTGTGTTCTTCTTTGAAGACTCAAGTTCAATTCCCATTTTGTGCAAAAAGGAGTGAGGCACTAGTGGGCAGTGATAGGAGACGCAGGGAAACTTGGGTTTAATATTTAAGCCAAACAGGTTTTACCGGTAATTAACCGTCGTGCCTTCGGGCGGGTGGATTACAGGGTTTTCCCCGGAATTGGTGATGGACGACTCATGTTACTCTCGGAGTACTCCGTTTGTCCAGTGGGTGCCCCGAGAGTGCTCGGTATTGATTTGTTTGCCGTTCAAAAAAATATATTATATATATTATGTTTAGTTTCATTTCCTTTTTAACTAGAATTGGCCGACGTCCACCTTATCAGTGATGTTGGTGCACTTGTGTCTGTACTTTGTCTGTATCATGTCACGATATAAAACGATGTCCTTTGTTAGTCTTGTAAGTTTGACCAAGTCAACCATCCTCCTGGTTTGACTTGGACAAACAGTTAGAGCATGATTGTAACATGTCTGTGTCGAAGGATGACTCATCGAAGGATAGGTTAGATCCTTCAATGAGCTCGAAAGATAAACCTTCGATGGATGATGATGGACCTCGATAGATCATCCTTCGAGGTATATGTAGATCCTTCGACAGGTTTCAGTCGATAGATGATGCTTCGATCAATCTATCTGATCCTTCGACCAGACAAGCTGTGTTGGGTATATATACCCATGTAAGGTGTTCACTTCATTAGATGAGTGATAGACACAAGAGACTGAGAAGAGAGATAGAAAAACACTTTACAGAGAACACACACACACTTAGAGAGTTTGCAAAACAGATTTGTAGACATTGAGCTTGTAACCGAACCTTTCATACGTATTAATACAAGTGGTGTTAATCGGTGAATATTGTGTGTCTTGTGTTTGTGCTTGTTTCATCTCGGTTTGCACTCTAGCTTGGATTCCGCACTTGCTAGTTTGTTTAACATAACAAGGTTAAGGTTTGACCTCATCCTCCGAGGGACCTACAAGTGGTATCAGAGCTAAGGCTCTTTTCCTTGTTAAAACCGAGTTTATACAAGACTTTGGAGTGTTTGGACACATGGTTTAGCACCCGTTTTTAGTGTTTTTCTCGCATTTCTTGACGTAAAAACGTGTTCTAAACTAACCGGGTGTGTTAAAGGACGGGTTGGGTAACTTAAAAACTTGTTTTTAAGAAACTTGGTGATTTCCGGCCAAATTCCGGCTTACTCCAGTGACCGGTTTCTGGATAAGATCTTTCCATTTTAAGCAATATTTTATTGGTCAAATTGGTTTTGGTGAAAAGGTATGGTCTGAACATACCTTTCTGCCGAAAGCTTTCTACCAACCCATCACCTTTTCACCAACCTGTCACTTTTCGTGTCAGCCGTGTTAGTAGAGATCGAAGGATATCCTTCAAAGTCGAAAGATCATCTTTCGATCAAAGGAAGTTTCGATAGATAATCATCCTTCGAACATCCTTCGAAGTCTGAGACTTATCCTTCGATCCAGGGAATCTTTTCGAAGGATATATATTCGAAAGATAAGGATCTTTCAATTGTGAATCTTTCGAAATCATGGTTCGAAATTCAACAGTGATCTTTCGAACACTGTTGATCCTTCGAACAATTATTGATCCTTCGATCTTAGTCTGTTTAGGTTTAACAAGTTTGTGTTTGTCTTGTCTTTCGATCAGGGATCCTTCGGCTGGCTGTCATCTTTCAAGATATTAACATAGAATTCATTTTTCTTATCAAACATGAACCCAAGTTGGTGGGGAACTCCGGCTCCAGATAGTGGAAAATACACAAGTACAGGTTCCACTCCCTCATGGTGGGGTACTCCGGCTCCAGATAGTGGAAAGTACACAAATACAAGTCTATCTCCTTCATGGGCCGAATCTCCGGTGTCGACATCTTCGCAACCAAGTGCCATATCGACAGGTCAATGGGCATTAGTATCAAATCAAACTCCGAGCATTCAAAGTATCTTATTGAGCGAAAGCGAAACCGGAAGTTTGAATCGACCTCCAAAGTTGATGCACTTAAACGAGTATCCGGGTTGGGTTGATAGATTTCGTACATACGTTCTTGGTCAAAATACCGAACTGTGGATACGTTTCACTACAGATTTCGATCAAGCTATAGAGGTTGCTGCTTCAGATACTGCTACGTTTGCCGATCTTCCTGAAGATCAAAAGAAAACGTATGATCTGGAAAAGAAAGCATACGCCATTCTCCTCAGGCGTTAAGCAAAGATATCTACCACCAGTTTGTCAGTTTCAAGACAACGAAGAAGTTGTGGGACGGGTTGAAAACCAGAGGAGTAGGGAATGAAGCAACACGCCAATTGCGTCATGATCTTCTCAAGAAAGAATTTGACGGTTTCACGTGCATGGATAAGGAGTCTTTGGGAGACATGACAAGCCGGTTTTATCACTTGCTTACAGAGTTGAACAATTTTGGAGTAGCGACAACTACAGCAGAGGTGGTGAAGAAGTTTGCTTATGCATTGCCTCCACAATGGAATAGTTTCTTGGAAATCTTGAAGTATAACTGTCACACCCCGATTTCCACGTGTCACCGGTGGGCCCGGTGTGGGGTACAGTGACGTAGTTGGCATCGTCATAGACAAACAACACAATATAATAATGCACAGCGGAAGCAGAATAGATACATTTCAACTTTAATTAAAATGACATAATAAACATCATAAGTAGTTGAAACGGATCCACAGGCGGATCAAATAAAAATAAGAATAAATTGTTCAACAGTTATTTGTCGTCCGAGCTTGCGAGACTATAGTGGACGCTCTTAGGAAACAGCCAGCCTATTTCGTATAGTACCTGCACTTAACCTTTTGGGAAAAATACGTCAGTTTACACTGGTAAATACAAGTCGACTGACTCATTTGAAAATGATTGAAAATTGATTTAAATGCACAAGGCATAAATATTTTTATTAACTTGGGATATTTATGCAATATAAACTTGTGAACGATTTACATGTACCCGTACTTATGGTGGCCCGGGATCTGCTGTCCGGGCTAAAGGTTAAATAACACACCACATTAAAGAGTTATACACGCCGGGTGTACGCCTACACCCCGTGCTCTGGTCGTGGTCATCTCGTAAGATAATGCCAAGGATATCCGGGACACGGTCAATAACCCCCCAAAGCCTAAAGTAAGACAAGACTGTTTAAACGAGTCGCACAAGCTATTCAAGACTGTACACCCATAAGGTGCAGGACTTGTGCGCCCGATCAAGCGGTATTTTAAATACCGTACCCCAAGCCCGTATAGGGAAAATAAGTCAAAATGTATTTACCTGAGCAAGTATGAATCACAAACGGTAAGTGTAGGTAGCTTTTACTGGGCCTCCTAATCTGGAACAAAGGTTTATAATAACCTATTAGATTCCTAACGGGTCTTTTATTTAAGCCTAAGCTTTGACCGGTTAGTTTTAAGAACGATACGGTTCAAGCGCACGATTAAGCGAAAGATCGGATAGAATGTGATTTAGACCCGACAAGTTTGAATACTTGTATAATATGGGTATACCAAATACATTCTGGACTTTGAGATAAAAATGATAACGTTTGACCCGTTTCGGTCAATTTACGCAAACTAGTTACGTAAACCGAACCGAACGCAAAAAGGGCGTTACGGGTAGCCAAAAGAGTCAAATGCAAGTTCCCTGAGATAATATGCTTTAAATATGATATAATATCAGTAAGTTATGTTCTATATTGCCCGGAATAATTTTAAACTCAATTTATGCCTTATAAGGGCATTTTGGTCATTTAAAAGGTTATAAAAGAGTCATATTAGAAATCTGAGTTTCGAGTCTGGTTTATACAGTAAATATACTTCATTTAACATATTATAACAGTAGGGTATGACCCATATACCAAACTCATCATTTAAAATCAAACTATGCACCGTAGGGGTATTTTAGTAATTTCACAAGGGCTAAAACTGCCAAGACTGGAAATCTGAGTTCAAATATTTATACTTACTGTTATTTTATAAAAATACACTAAACACATCAGTAGGTATAAGTCTTATATGTTTAAAATGAGTATAACACTTATTATGCGTTAAAAACGCTAAAAATACGATTTAGAGCCGTTTCCGGGTTTTCAAAAGAAAGCTGAGATTTTTATATTTCCAGAATGCTCAAAATAATTTATTTAACATATAAAATCAGTGGAAAAAGGTTTCGGGTCAAAAGGATGTATAAAACTCATTTTATGGGTTAAACGGTCAAAACCGGCATTAACCGAATCGACTTAGCGATCTATGATCCGATCAGCCAAAAATTTAATAAAAATCATCAAAATTCCCAAAATAATATATAACATCAGTGGGTAAAAAGTTTTGTATCAAAACGTGGCCTGAAATAGGTTATACGCGAAATGCGCCGTTTATGTAACTTTAAGATATAGTTTTACGATATCGGCCATAACTCAAAATCTGGACCACTAACTGACCTCAAATTTTCGGTGCAAGTTTATATATTAGAAATAAAGATTTCTACTCTTTCACTTTTCCAAAAATCACGTTTTATATCAAAAAGGGCAAAATAGTCAACTTTTAAGCATAACTCGGAAACATGCAAGTGAATCGGCTAAGCATAGACTAAAGCAACAAAAATTCCAGAGAGTTTTACCAAAATAAAAATGGTCAAAAATACTATCCAATACAGATCTCAAACATGCATGTACGGATCCGAATCGATAGTCTACGAAAAAGTCGTTTTACAAGACTTTCAGTTCCGATTCGTATTTATACTGAAGATTGTCGAGTTGATGGTGATAAAATACATTCTTATCTCCATTATAAGTTATTTTTGATGATCAAACGAATTGCATGCCATCTACATTACCATTTAAGCTTATTTTTGCCAAAAACAACTTTTGTTGACTTTTTAGAAACAAGTTTGACTCGACAATTAGCATGCATAAAATGGGAATCAGAGAATACCCTTTTGAGGGTTTGTTTCCCACATAAATACCAACATATATGTGGTTTCAATTTGACAAATGACTGAGTAAAACTCGTTTAATCAGAAAGTCAAAGTATAAGAACAACAGTTTGACTTTTAACAATAATCAATGCAAGAACGAATTAGAGACTGATATAGAAGCTTACAAAGGTCCTATTGATGCTTAGTTAACACTTAGAGGTTGCCTTGACGTTCAGAAATGCTCCAGAAGTCTTGAGAGTGTTTTGTAAGATGTGTGTTCTTGTTTACAAGCACAAGTGCCTCTAGAATTGAACAATTGATCTGTTTTATGGTGTAATCAGAGGTTGAAGTGAGGTTACTGTTGTCCTAGGCATGCAAGCATTTTTATTGGAGCAAAAGGAGGTGCTAACAGTTGTTTACCACTTCAAATTCGGACCAAATTTGCAATTTTCGCGAAATTCTGATGCTGGCGGGGTCACGCGGCCCGCTTCAGGTATCCCAGGCGGGCCGCCTGGGGTTCTGCAGGCCCAAATACTTTCAAACTTTGGCAGCTTTGGTCCCTGTCCTTGTTCGCGATGATTCGGCTAGTTATTTTGACTCGTAAACCCCCAAACTTGGTTTTTAAGAACCTTGGGACATTTACCAACATGGTAATGTCCTCGGATAACTTTGCGCTCAACCGAAAAGTCATGAAATTCGACGTTGACGCTTTTAACCCCTCAAGTACGGTTTTGGCCATAACTTTCTCATACGTTATCGAAACTTCATGAAATTTTTACCACATATTCTAGTGAGTATATTTTAGCATTATAAAGCTTCGGGTCTGCCAAAAGTTCACTCAGAGGTATAAATTCAACATGTTGACACTTTTGGCCCCTATAGTTTGTAATTCCTCACTTTTGGGCATTTTCCGCTTCGTATGATCCATGAACCATCCATTTAAGGTTATGAACATTATGTAGGGTTTTCATAGAGTCTATTTATCCATTGTTGACACTTTGGACTCTTACGTTCCATAGTTTTCACCGTTTGTCACTTTTAGTCCCTCTAAAGTTTGTTTTCACATACCGGAACCTTATGACACGTGTCAAGACATTATTGGACGAAATTTTTCGAGGTGTTACATCCTCACCCCCTTAAAAGAAATCTCGCCCTCGAGATTTATTGAAACAAATGAGGATATTTCTCTTGCATCGTGGATTCCACTTCCCACGTATATTCGGGACCTCTACGGGCATCCCATTTGACCTTTACAATAGGTATGTACTTCCTTCGAAGCTTTTTCACCTGTCGATCCTCAATCGACAAAGGTTTTTCTACGAATTTCAAACTCTCATCTATGTGTATATCCGTATGCGGTATAACCAATGAATCGTCAGCGAAACACTTCTTCAAATTACAGATGTGGAACACATTATGAATAGCGCTAAGTTCCTCAGGCAAGTTTAACTTGTAAGCGACTGACCCGACACGTTCGATAATCTCGAAAGGTCCTATATATCTCGGGCTTAGCTTGCCTTTCTTTCCAAATCGTATCACACCCTTCCAGGGCGATACTTTAAGCAATACCTTATCACCTACATCGAAGTGAAAGTCTTTGCGCTTAGGATCCGCATAACTTTTCTGCCTATCTCTGGCAGCTTTCAAATGATCGCGGATCTGAACGATTTTATCTGTCGTCTCAAAGACGATATCTGGTCCTGACAACTGGACATCTCCAACTTCTGCCCAACAAATGGGCGATCTACACTTTCTACCGTATAGGGCCTCAAAAGGCGCAGCCTTGATGCTGGAATGGTAGCTATTGTTGTAGGAGAATTCAATCAGCGGTAGGTTCTTATCCCAACTACCACCCAAGTCGATCGCACATGCACGAAGCATGTCTTCCAAGGTTTGAATAGTACGCTCACTCTGACCATCGGTCTGAGGATGATAAGCCGTACTAAGATTCAAATGAGTGCCCAACGATTGCTGGTAACTCTTCCAAAAATGTGACGTATATCTAGTATCTCTATCGGAGATAATAGATATAGGTATACCATGTAACGCTACAATCTTATCAACGTATAATTGAGCTAACATATCGGAGCTATACGTCTCCTTGATGGGTAGAAAATGAGCTGACTTAGTCAGTCTATCTACTATGACCCATATGGTATCATTTCCCTTTTTCGTCTTCGGTAACTTGGTGATGAAATCCATTGTCACCATTTCCCATTTCCATTTGGGAATTTCAGGTTGTTGAAGCAAACCTGACGGCTTCTGATGCTCAGCCTTGACTTGTGCACAAGTCAAGCATTTGGCTACATGCTCAGCTACTAACTTTTTCAAACCAATCCACCAGTAGTTTGCTTTCAAATCCTGGTACATCTTATCAGCTCCAGGATGAACGGAATAATTAGAGCTGTGGGCTTCCTGGAGGATAACATCCCGAAGTCCTCCGTAAACTGGAACCCATATTCGTCCGTTTAGTCGTAGCATTCCATCTTTGTCGTAGGATAACTGCTCCTCAGTTACTCCTAACTTCTCTGCAGGATAGTTAGCTTCCAACACAGCTTCCTTCTGTGCAGCTAACACCCTTTCGTTCAAATTATTTCTTATCTCAATGCGCTTGGCATTGATCCTGATCGGTTTCACCCTTTCCTTTCTGCTTAAGGCGTCGGCAACTACATTTGCCTTGCCTAGATGGTATCTTATCTCACAGTCATAATCATTTAAAGTTTCCATCCATCGCCTTTGACGCATGTTCAATTCCTTCTGATTGAACAGATGCTGAAGACTCTTGTGATCTGAATATATTATACACTTGGTTCCATACAAGTAATGTCTCCATAGCTTCAAAGCAAATACAACTGCACCCAATTCCAAATCGTGGGTGGTGTAGTTCTTCTCGTGCACCTTTAGCTGTCGAGAAGCGTAGGCAATGACTTTGCCTTTCTGCGTGAGTACACAGCCCATGCCAGTATGTGACGCATCACAATACACCACAAATTCTTCAATACCATCGGGCAATGTCAACACTGGCGCGTTGCTCAACTTCTTCTTCAGGATGTCGAAGGATTCCTGCTGCTTAGGGCCCCAATCAAACTTAATCTTCTTACGAGTCAACGAAGTTAGGGGCGCAGCAATCCTCGAAAAGTTCTCGATGAATCACCTATAGTATCCTGCTAATCCGAGGAAACTGCGAATCTCGGTAGGAGTCTTCGGCTCCTGCCAGTTCATGACTGCTTCTACTTTAGCGGGATCTACTTGGATACCACGCTCACTTACTACATGTCCAAGGAACTGGACTTCTCAAAGCCAAAATTGACACTTCGAAAATTTGGCATAAAGCTTCTCTTGATGCAGAAGTTTGAGAATACAACGAAGGTGTTTCTCATGGTCAGCTTGGCTCTTCGAGTAGATAAGGATGTCGTCAATAAAGACGATAACGAATTTATCCAAATAAGGCTTGCAGACGCGATTCATGAGATCCATGAATGCGGCTGGTGCGTTAGTGAGCCCAAAAGGCATCACTAGGAACTCGTAATGTCCATAACGAGTCCTAAACGCTGTCTTGTGCACATCTTCGTCTTTGACCTTTAGCTGATGATAACCTGACCTCAGGTCGATCTTGGAGAAATAGCTTGCTCCTTGCAACTGATCGAACAGATCGTCGATCCTGGGTAACGGATACCTATTCTTGATAGTGACCTTATTAAGCTCACGGTAATCGATGCACAGACGCATCGATCCATCATTCTTCTTAACGAACAAGATTGGTGCTCCCCAAGGAGACGAGCTAGGTCTAATAAAACCCTTAGCTAACAAATCATCCAACTGCGTCCTCAACTCCTTCATCTCCGTTGGTGCCAATCTATATGGTGCTCTTGCTACTGGCGCTGCACCTGGAATGATATCTATCCGAAACTCCACTTGCCTATCTGGTGGCAAACCGGGTAGCTCTTCAGGGAATACCTCAGGATATTCTGAGATAACAGGGATATCTTCAATCTTCGGCTTCGGCTCATCAATGGTAACTTGTGCCATATAAATGACACATCCCTTCTGTATGCATCTGGATGCCTTGAGCATGGACACTTGCTCAGGCAATCCATGCTGAGTATCTCCTTGAATAGTGAGTGACTCACCTGACGGAGTCTTCACTATCACTTGCTTTCTGTTGCACAGAATCTGGGCTTGGTTACTCGACAACCAATCCATGCCTATCACTATGTCGAATCCAGCTAGCTTAAAGGGAAGCAAGGATAACGGGAAAGAATGATTCCTAATGGATATAACACATCCATCTAGAACAGTCGAGGCGGTTTCTATGGTTCCATCGGCTAATTCCACCTCATATTTCATGCTTAAGGTTTTAATAGGAAGGTTCAACAATTTACAAAACTTATCATCTACAGACGACTTATCAGCTCCTGAATCAAACAAGACTCTAGCAAAAACATCATTTACAAGAAACGTACCTGTAATGACGTTGTCATCAAGAACTGCTTCCTTGGCGTCCATTCTGAAGACTCTCGCATTAGTCTTCTTCCCGTCGTCAGCTTTCTTTGCATTCTTTGGGCAATTTGGCCGGATATGCCCTTTCTCGTTGCAACCAAAACAAGTTGCATCCTTCATCTTCTTGCAATCTAAAGCTTTATGGTCTGTGGACTTGCAGATTCCACATCGCTTTTCGTGAGATTGGGAATTCGCTTCCAAACGACATTTCCCAAAATGGTGTCTCTTGCAGTTCTTGCATCTGGGTTTTTCACCCGACTGATCTCCTTTCTTAGATCCCGACCCTTTCCTATGGTCGTTGTTTCCTCTGTGTCGTTTCTCAGATCTTCGTGAGGTGTCATCCTCACGTTTCCTCTTGTTTTCCTCTGAGCTCTCCATAGCTCTCAATCTGACTACATCTTGAGTGAGGGAGAGGGATAGATCAGCTACGGATCTAAATGTCGTAGGCCTTGAAGCCTTGACGCTTGCCTTTATCTCCGGTGCCAGACCCCCAATAAATCGAGCAATCCTTCGCGGCTCCGGGGTCACCAGATAAGGCACTAACCGAGATAAAGTGTTGAACGTAGTAAGATACGCTTGACAATCGAGGTTCTTCATAACCAGAGATACGAAATCCGATTCAATTCTTTCGACCTCATGCTGCGGGCAGAAATTCTCTTTGATCAGGGCCACAAACTGTTCCCATGACATACCGTACAGTGTGGCCTTACCGGCAGCTTGTAGGAGTGACTTCCACCATGCTAACGCATCTCCCTTGAATGACTGGGACACGTACTTCACGACGTCCCTATCAGCACACCCGCTGATGTCAACAACTGTATCCATCTCATCAATCCACGTCATGCAGTCAACTGCCCCTTTTTCCCCAGTAAAATCTCTGGGTTTGCAAGATACGAAATATTTGTACGTACAGGACTTGCTGTGCGTATCATGCTTCAGCTTGACTTCTTGCTTAGGAACACTGCTGTGGTTGGAGGAGTGATTATCCTCCTCATCCTTCTTCGGCTCACTCTTTTTAGAAGGTGGCTTACTATGAGCCTCAGAATGAGTCTTGGGCTTTACGTGCGATACTGTTCGGGTCCTACTCCGAGTACCGCTAGATTCTCTGAATTGCCTATCCATAGCTTTGGCAACAGCGTTATCTATCAGTGCTTGCAATTCCGCACCAGTGACGTGAATCTTTGTATCATCTGGGTGTTCTCCAGAATGACTGTTGGTCTCCTCCGATTTGGCCATGTAGCTTTAAGCTACATAAAAGGACAAGGTCTTATTTAGAAACCTAACAGTATTATCGTTCTAGACGATTTATTAACCATGGTATTAAGAACCATAATAGTTAATTTATTTAATTTCATTCAGGGCTTTTATTAGAAACTTTATTATGGAATGAAATATATATTGGCACAATGGGCCTAGTCACTTCGGACAACTTACTAAATTATAAATTTAGATTTTTATAGGGTTAGCATTGTATAATTAAACAATTAATCCTTTACTAGGCAGGGAGTCATAAACCACAACTGCCACTATATGACATAGTCATAACCCGTAGGTATCAAGTCATAAACAGACTTGTGTACAGATATAATCTGTAGATAATTTATTAAAAAGGCGACATGTGTGATTTTACGAATCACGCTTAGTCAAGAATGTTAACATGTTTTCAGATGTCAACAGAGATTTGAATCTTTTCAACCAGGTTTTACCATATTGGCTAGGCCTGTAAATAAGGCATTCAAGCTAGGTTCTACCTTACTAAGATTCTTATTAAAATGGCAAATCAAATAAAAATTGATATTTTCCATTTATTTTAACTATAATATTCATGCACATAAATAAAATGAGAAATTCAAATTAACCATTTCAAATTTTAAATAAATTAACTAGTACATCTTTGCCCTAAACGGGACTTTAATCCAAATAACATGAATAACATGCCCGCGCAGGGGCTAAACCAATAACAACAACAACAAATAAAACAAAACAAACCCACGCAGGGGTTAACAGAACAACATACCCACGCAGGGGTAGAATAAGAGAAATATACCCACACAGGGGTAGAATACAGGAATAAATGTCCACGCAGGGACATGAGTAAAAGAGCTAACAACACAGGATTTAATAATCCCTCTTACTCTTACCCTTAATCAAGTCAACCATCTTCTTGAACATACCGCGGTTGTGTCGGCGATCATTTTGCAATTCCCGTCGCACGTCGTGTATCCCTTGCAGGATTTCTTGGACTTGCGGTGGCGACATCATTGGCGCCGGCGGCGGTGGCTGATACTGCTGTGGCTGTGGAGGCTGCGGCTGCTGGTATCCCTGCGGTGGGAATCCAAAAGCTGATTGTCCCGTAGCCCAGGGACCTCCAAATGTACTCTCCTGATTGAGAGGGTTGTAGCCTGAAGCTAACCAGTAGGGATCTCCCGTATAATCATAACCGGGAGGAAAAGTCGGCTCAAAAGGGTTGAACTGTGCTGCGCTAGCATACGCAGGGATGGGCTCTCCAAAGTTCTGCGGCGGTAGTGGCGCAATAGTCGCAGAAGTAACCTCTGAGACGGGATGCTGAGATTCTCCCATCTCTGACTCCTCGTGGAGCGGCGAGTAGCGGCCGCTACCTGAATGTCGAGGGGTGGCAATGCGAATCCCTCCTCGCGTAGACATACGCGCGTTCCTCCTTGGCCTCTGAGGCGGAGGAGGCAAAACCGGTGGTGGTGGTGGCGACGGAGTAATCACGTCGCGCCAAAAGGCCTCAGATGGGTCTTGCTGCAAAGGCGGCTGCTGAAGCTGCTGCTACTGAGAGTGGTGCTGCGAATGCACGGGAGAACGGTGGTAAGACTGGTGCATGGGAGAGTTGTGGTGGCTGGGGGTATAAAACCACTCGTGCTGCTTAAACCTCTCCTCGTAGCTGTCAACACCATTGAAGGGTGATCCCCTGTATGGCGACCCATCCGATATCTCAATGGGATGGTTAGGCGTGCCAGACGGTGGCAGGGAAGGGTCAGTGTCCTCGTCGACCTCCATCTCGTTACCACCAGAGAAGTGGTCTTCAGGTCCTAGTGGGTTATGACCCACTGGTTCATCCAAGAAAGCATCAGGGTTATACAGGCCCTGATAAACTGGTGCTGGGTAGTGGTGAGGTGACTGGTGTAATGGAATGAAAGATCCATGGGAGTCGTGGAGCCCATTTTCAGAATGTGGCCCAAAGGAGTGAGGTAGGGATGGTGAGGTACTCAGTGATACCGAGTGCCTGGCTGGTTCAGCAAATGATCTCCAAAGATCGTGGGAATGCCCTGCCTCGTGGTCATGTGATGTGGCGAATCCTCCTCGTCCTCGCATACGTGGCGGCATGATGAACCTGTCAAAAATTAAACAAGTTGCACAACAAAATATATAAGACAAAGCTAATAATAAAATAAAGATAAAATAAACGAAATGTCGAACATTTCCTAAGTTCTTTGTCTAGACTCGAAAATCGAGGAATGTGCAATTGTGTAACTGAGATTAAACACAAGGGACTAGTGTTTAATTCACTCAGCGTTGGCTCTGATACCAACCTGTCACACCCCGATTTCCACGTGTCACCGGTGGGCCCGGTGTGGGGTACAGTGACGTAGTTGGCATCGTCCTAGACAAACAACACAATATAATAATGCACAGCGGAAGCAGAATAGATACATTTCAACTTTAATTAAAATGACATAATAAACATCATAAGTAGTTGAAACGGATCCACAGGCGGATCAAATAAAAATAAGAATAAATTGTTCAACAGTTATTTGTCGTCCGAGCTTGCGAGACTATAGTGGACGCTCTTAGGAAACAGCCAGCCTATTTCGTATAGTACCTGCACTTAACCTTTTGGGAAAAATACGTCAGTTTACACTGGTAAATACAAGTCGACTGACTCATTTTGAAAATGATTGAAAATTGATTTAAATACACAAGGCATAAATATTTTTATTAACTTGGGATATTTATGCAATATAAACTTGTGAACGATTTACATGTACCCTTACTTATGGTGGCCCGGGATCTGCTGTCCGGGCTAAAGGTTAAATAACACACCACATTAAAGAGTTATACACGCCGGGTGTACGCCTACACCCCGTGCTCTGGTCGTGGCCATCTCGTAAGATAATGCCAAGGATATCCGGGACACGGTCAATAACCCCCCAAAGCCTAAAGTAAGACAAGTCTGTTTAAACGAGTCGCACAAGCTATTCAAGACTGTACACCCATAAGGTGCAGGACTTGTGCGCCCGATCAAGCGGTATTTTAAATACCGTACCCCAAGCCCGTATAGGGAAAATAAGTCAAAATGTATTTACCTGAGCAAGTATGAATCACAAACGGTAAGTGTAGGTAGCTTTTACTGGGCCTCCTAATCTGGAACAAAGGTTTATAATAACCTATTAGATTCCTAACGGGTCTTTTATTTAAGCCTAAGCTTTGACCGGTTAGTTTTAAGAACGATACGGTTCAAGCGCACGATTAAGCGAAAGATCGGATAGAATGTGATTTAGACCCGACAAGTTTGAATACTTGTATAATATGGGTATACCAAATACATTCTGGACTTTGAGATAAAAATGATAACGTTTGACCCGTTTCGGTCAATTTACGCAAACTAGTTACGTAAACCGAACCGAACGCAAAAAGGGCGTTACGGGTAGCCAAAAGAGTCAAATGCAAGTTCCCTGAGATAATATGCTTTAAATATGATATAATATCAGTAAGTTATGTTCTATATTGCCCGGAATAATTTTAAACTCAATTTATGCCTTATAAGGGCATTTTGGTCATTTAAAAGGTTATAAAAGAGTCATATTAGAAATCTGAGTTTCGGGTCTGGTTTATACAGTAAATATACTTCATTTAACATATTATAACAGTAGGGTATGACCCATATACCAAACTCATCATTTAAAATCAAACTATGCACCGTAGGGGTATTTTAGTAATTTCACAAGGGCTAAAACTGCCAAAACTGGAAATCTGAGTTCAAATATTTATACTTACTGTTATTTTATAAAAATACACTAAACACATCAGTAGGTATAAGTCTTATATGTTTAAAATGAGTATAACGCTTATTATGCGTTAAAAACGCTAAAAATGCGATTTAGAGCCGTTTCCGGGTTTTCAAAAGAAAGCTGAGATTTTTATATTTCCAGAATGCTCAAAATAATTTATTTAACATATAAAATCAGTGGAAAAAGGTTTCGGGTCAAAAGGATGTATAAAACTCATTTTATGGCTTAAACGGTCAAAACCGGCATTAACCGAATCGACTTAGCGATCTATGATCCGATCAGCCAAAAATTAAATAAAAATCATCAAAATTCCCAAAATAATATATAACATCAGTGGGTAAAAATTTTTGTATCAAAACGTGGCCTGAAATAGGTTATACGCGAAATGCGCCGTTTATGTAACTTTAAGATATAGTTTTACGATATCGGCCATAACTCAAAATCTGGACCACTAACTGACCTCAAATTTTCGGTGCAAGTTTATATATTAGAAATAAAGATTTCTACTCTTTCACTTTTCCAAAAATCACGTTTTATATCAAAAAGGGCAAAATAGTCAACTTTTAAGCATAACTCGGAAACATGCAAGTGAATCGGCTAAGCATAGACTAAAGCAACAAAAATTCCAGAGAGTTTTACCAAAATAAAAATGGTCAAAAATACTATCCAATACAGATCTCAAACATGCATGTACGGATCCGAATCGATAGTCTACGAAAAAGTCGTTTTACAAGACTTTCGGTTCCGATTCGTATTTATACTGAAGATTGTCGAGTTGATGGTGATAAAATACATTCTTATCTCCATTATAAGTTATTTTTGATGATCAAACGAATTGCATGCCATCTACATTACCATTTAAGCTTATTTTTGCCAAAAACAACTTCTGTTGACTTTTTAGAAACAAGTTTGACTCAACAATTAGCATGCATAAAGTGGGAATCAGAGAATACCCTTTTGAGGGTTTGTTTCCCACATAAATACCAACATATATGTGGTTTCAATTTGAGAAATGACTGAGTAAAACTCGTTTAATCAGAAAGTCAAAGTATAAGAACAACAGTTTGACTTTTAACAATAATCAATGCAAGAACGAATTAGAGACTGATATAGAAGCTTACAAAGGTCCTATTGACGCTTAGTTAACACTTAGAGGTTGCCTTGACGTTCAGAAATGCTCCAGAAGTCTTGAGAGTGTTTTGTAAGATGTGTGTTCTTGTTTACAAGCACAAGTGCCTCTAGAATTGAACAATTGATCTGTTTTATGGTGTAATCAGAGGTTGAAGTGAGGTTACTGTTGTCCTAGGCATGCAAGCATTTTTATTGGAGCAAAAGGAGGTGCTAACAGTTGTTTACCACTTCAAATTCGGACCAAATTTGCAATTTTCGCGAAATTCTGATGCTGGCGGGGTCACGCGGCCCGCTTCAGGTATCCCAGGCGGGCCGCCTGGGGTTCTGCAGGCCCAAATACTTTCAAACTTTGGCAGCTTTGGTCCCTGTCCTTGTTCGCGATGATTCGGCTAGTTATTTTGACTCGTAAACCCCCAAACTTGGTTTTTAAGAACCTTGGGACATTTACCAACATGGTAATGTCCTCGGATAACTTTGCGCTCAACCGAAAAGTCATGAAATTCGACGTTGACGCTTTTAACCCCTCAAGTACGGTTTTGGCCATAACTTTCTCATACGTTATCGAAACTTCATGAAATTTTTACCACATATTCTAGTGAGTATATTTTAGCATTATAAAGCTTCGGGTCTGCCAAAAGTTCACTCAGAGGTATAAATTCAACATGTTGACACTTTTGGCCCCTATAGTTTGTAATTCCTCACTTTTGGGCATTTTCCGCTTCGTATGATCCATGAACCATCCGTTTAAGGTTATGAACATTATGTAGGGTTATCATAGAGTCTATTTATCCATTGTTGACACTTTGGACCCTTACGTTCCATAGTTTTCACCGTTTGTCACTTTTAGTCCCTCTAAAGTTTGTTTTCACATACCGGAACCTTATGACACGTGTCAAGACATTATTGGACGAAATTTTTCGAGGTGTTACAATAACGGAGTTTTGAGAACTACAAACATCAACGACTTCGTGCAGCTTTTGGAAAACAAGGATCAGGAGGAAACCTTAAAGGCAAAAAGAGTTCCAGTGCCACAAAATCCAGAAATGTATTATGGAACTTCCAATTCTTCGTCTGCAAGAACCGGTCCACATGCTCCACTTCAAACGGCATTTATCACAAGCACGGATATGTATGGCAATCCAGTACAAGTTCCTGTTAAGCCAGCTCCCACCACAGACATGTATGGAAATCCAATACAACCACCTCCTCCTCCTCCTGCTCAACAACAAGCGTGTTATGGAGGGACATCATCTGCTGGTCAGCAATCAAAACCAAATACAGTACAGCTCGACACTTCAAGCTTCTCTAAGGTCAGTGTAGAAGTAGCAAGGGAACACATGGAGCTGCTTAACACTGTAGTGAGCGCGTACTGTGGGTTAGTGGAAGGTCAGATTGGCAACATTAATCTGACACAAGAAGACTATCGGCAGATTGATAAGGAAGAGATGGACTTGATGGATATCAAGTGGGCCTTTGCTAGTGCTGTGAGAAGGGCAAAGGATTTCATGGAAAGTACTGGCAGAACCAGCTTGGAAAGCAAGAAAGACACCAAGTATGGGTTCGATAAACAGGCAGTAAAGTGCTTCAACTGTGGCGAACGGGGTCACTTTAAAAGGGAATGTACAAAGCCAGCACAACACGGGAACCAGAATCCCTTCAGAAACCAAGGTAACCAGCATAACCAGAACAGGAACAATGAACGTACATTGATACCTGTCAACAACCAGAGTCAAGCTGGAACATCAAATGCCAACAGGGCACTTGTGGTTCAAGTGGATGAAGGTTGTGACTAGTCAATCCAGTTGAGTGGTGATGCTCCAGATGGAACAGCATGTTTTGCTGAAGTGGTTAAGGATTTAGTTCACACCAGTGGTGGAGAATCTTCCGCCAATGGTGGTGAATCTTCTGAGGATGAAGACTCTTCGGGATATAGCAGGATTTCAGATGAAGAATCCTCAAGTTCAGGCGATGATCATGTGGGTGAGACATCAAATGCGTCAGTCGATGCAGATATTGATGAGCTTTTGGAGGAAGCTGCAGCAGGAACTCAAAGAAGATCTATCTTGGTGGATCAAGCTGCTTATTCTTTCTCTTCTCTCCATTCAGCCTTTATGGCTAATGTCGACAGTTCATCAAGTCAGGTATGTGTCGATGAACCCACTGCTATTAATTGTGATAATTGTGATAGTTTGCATGTGAAATGTGCTGATTTAGAGGTAAACATGTCTGAGTTGCAAGGCAAACATGATGCTTTACAAGCTAGTTTGTTTGACTTGCAAGACAAACATGTTTCTTTGAATGCCAAGTGGTGTGAATTGCAAAGCAAACACGAGGCTTTGCAAGAGAAGTATGATGTGACATTCATCCACAATCAAAAGTTGACCGTGGATCTTTCAAAATGCACTGAAGCCAATATGTTTTATGAAAACCATGAAAAGGAGTTTAAATCGGTAATTGAAAAGTTAAAGAAAGATAAAACCGAGCTAACTAAAATGGTTTCCAGAAAACAAACTGACATTAATTTGTATATATCTCGCCTTGAGATTATGCAAAAAGAGATGGCTTGTGTGAAAACCGAAAGTGAGGCGATCCAACTTAAGCTAGATAGTTATTTGAGCTCTAGCTATGTGTTGGATCACATCATTGACGTTCAGAAAGAGAAACGGGATGTCACATGCATAGGTTACAAGAAATGTCCACCACCAGTGAGACACAATTATGATGCAATGCCTGACGAGGAGGATAGAGTGTTCTTTGAACCATCTGTTCCTCTAGATGTAAAGGAGTTTGCTACAGGGCTCGGATACAAGAAAGAAGTATCATCAGATTCAGATGTATCAGCAGATACATGTGTGTCTTCTGCTGAACTGAACTGAGGATGCTGATTCTTCTGATGATGAATCTGATGATGCTGTCCCAGCAAAGTCTGATGCGGTAGTCAAAGATGAGGACATACCTCTCGAGAATCACATTCTATGTGAGCCTCTTGCAAAACCCGCTAAGACTGTTGCAATCGAGTCCTCGTCTGCAAAAGAGTCGGAGAGTGTGAACTTGCTATACACTCTTGTTGGTGATGATAAAATCTACTCTGACAAAGATTTTCCTATTAAGAATGTTAATCAATCTTTAATAAGTAAAGTCTTTGAAAATTCGACAAGTAAGTTTTTAGGAAAGACAGGACCACGTGTTACAGTTACACAGTGTCCTCCTATTCCAAAGGACGAAATTCGAAAACAATATGGCAACAAGAAATTACCAACAGTGCAGAAACAGCAAAATCACACCAAGCCAAAAGGAAAATCACCGGCTCAAGCACAAAAGAAGCCGAATCAAAAGAAGAACAAAAATGTAAACTTTGTGAAATCGACGGGAACGGACAAAATCGAAACGTTTGAAAACAAATCTAACTTAGATTTTGTTAAGAAAGCAACTGTACAGAAAAGAAATGAACCAAGTAGTTCAAAACCTAGTACCTCGGGATCACAAAGTTCATCATCATCGGCAAGACGATCACATGATACTTCGGGGTTTATTGAACGAAGATCATGTTTTGAGTGTGGAACAATTGGACATATAATTCGAAATTGTCCATATCTTCATAAACAAAAGGAAAAAGTTGATGTTCCCCGTGACCAAACTGACCGCAGGCAAACTGTTTCGGTAAAACAAGATCCCCGACTTGTAAAAGAAAGGGAAAAGAAACAAAAACGCTAACAGGTCAAGAAAATTGAAAAGGCGATTAAAACCGATGTGGTTAACAAAACATCTGTTTCTGTCAAACCAGACAATTCAAAAACTTCTGACAACCGTGAAGTTAAAATTTTAAAGAATGACACTGGTAAAACAAAACAGACCTGGAAACCAAAAACGGTTACTGAATCAGGGGGACCATCACAATTTACCAATCATCAAAGACAAGAAGTTATTGTTATTGATGAAAATGGAAGACCTAAGACCACAATGGCTTGGGTCCCCATCTCCAACTAATTGATTGAGTTCATGTGCAGGGTGTTCCAGGAGGAACTATCAGTAGTCATTGGATTGTTGATAGTGGGGCATCCAGGCACATGACAGGCGACATGAAGCTTCTCTACGACGTCAAATCTATTAGAGGAGCTTATGTTGCATTTGCTGGAGATAAAGGTGGTTATATTACGGGTGAATGAATGATATCCAACGGGATTGTCAGCTTTGACAAGATCAACTTTGTGCAACAACTTGATCACAATCTTCTTAGTGTTTCTCAAATTTGTGACAAGCAATTCTCAGTACACTTTGATGCTAATGGATGTTATGTGCTGAAACCCGGCTTCAAAATTCCAAAAGAATGGATTCTCTTGTCAGCTCCAAGGATAAATGATTTGTACGTCCTTGATAGGAGCCAAGCTATTACTACGTCTGCACAAGCAACTTGTTTCGTTTCCAAAGCCACAGAAAAAGACTCTATCTCTTGGCACAGACGAATGGGTCACATTCACTTACGCAAAATGAATCATTTGGTATCAAATGAATTGGTGAATGGTGTTCCCCTCAAAAATTTCCATGTTCAAGACGTCTGTTTTTCGTGCCAGAAAGGAAAACAAACGAAGAAACGACACCCTACAAAGAAGATCAACACGGTGGCAGTTCCTCTTGAACGTTTGCACATGGATTTGTTTGGTCCTGTCAAGCACAAGAGTATTCGGAATGATCAATACTGCCTCGTGATTACTGATGACTATTCAAGATTTTCTTGGGTGGCGTTCACGGCACACAAGAGTGAAACCTTTGGTATTATCAAAAACTTGATCATTCAGATTGAGAATTTGTATAAGTTAAAGGTTAGGCGGATACGTAGCGACAATGGTACTGAATTTAAAAATCATGCCATGGCGGAGTTTTGCACTTCAAAGGGTATTCTTCATGAGTTTAGTGCAGCTTATACTCCTCAACAGAATGACGTCGCTGAACGTAAGAACCGCACATTGATCGAGACTGCTAGGACAATGTTGGTAGAGTCGCAGTTGCCCATTCCATTCTGGACTGAAGCTGTGGCCTCTGCATGTTACACATTGAACCGAGTCCTTACAGTGAAAAGGCACAATAAGACCTGCTTTGAGCTTCTTCAAAAACGGAAACCAGATTTGTCTTATCTTGAACCGTTTGGAGCTCCATGTACAATCATCGATCCTAATGGAAAGTTTGGGGCAAAAGCAATTGAGGGATACTTCCTTGGGTATGCCACCCCTAACTTACGAGTCTGGAATCTAGAGACTAAAAGGGTCGAGGAATGGTCTGAGGTCAGAGTACAAAGGCACACTCTGCCAGTCAAATGTCCTGGTCAGCCTTGGATGTTTGAGTACGATGACTTTTTCAACTCTATCAATGTTGAAGCCGTTGAAGAAAGTGCTGCGGCAAGGATGATTTTCGAGAGTGACAATGCAACAGTTTCACCGGTGGTGCGTCCAATTCTTGTCAATCAAGAACCATCTTCGGTGAACAATAATACTCTCGACAATGAGGATTTTCATGGTGCAACCGAATTGAACGAATCTTCAGAGGATGATGAATTTGTAGATGCAGATCAAGAAGCTCCAACAACAGCAGTTCATGGTACTTTAGAGGGTACTCCTCCAGTGGATGCCCATAGAACAGCTGAAGCTACTGCATCATCCTCTTCGTCAATTCCGGGCATTGATTTAGTTGTTGATCTCAATTTCAACAATCTGGGTATAAATATTCCAGTTCTAGATAATCCAGAAACAAGGATTCATAATACCCATCCTCAACAAAACATCATCGGAAATGTGCAAAGTGGCATTCAAACAAGAAACATGTTGCGAAACAACAACAATGCAGGCCTGTATGCAGCTATTCGAGAATCCGGGCAACAAAACGATTGGTCTTTCGCGTGTTATGTCTCACAGGAAGAGCCAAGAACTTGGAAAGAAGCCATGAAAGATAACTCTTGGGTTGAAGCAATGCAGGAAGAACTGCAACAATTCCAGAAGCTTGGTGTCTGGAAACTCGTAGAGAAACCTGCTGGCTACAAGAAGATTGGTACCCGTTGGGTTTTCAAATGCAAAAAGGATGACCGCGGAGTTGTTATCCGGAACAAAGCATGTTTAGTCGTTCAAGGTTTTCGACAGATAGAAGGGATCGACTACAACGAAGTCTATGCACCTGTTGCACGTCTGGAAGCAATTCGGATCTTTCTGGCTTATGCCTCATTCAAAGGATTCAAGGTTTATCAGATGGACGTGAAAAGTGCATTCTTACATGGTGTGGTTGAAGAAGAGGTGTACGTCGAACAGCCCCCAGGTTTTGAAGATCCTATCCATCCCGATCAGGTTTGGTTGCTCAACAAAGCTCTCTATGGTCTTCATCAAGCACCGCGAGCTTGGTATGCAACCTTATCTAACTATCTGCTGGAGAACGGTTTTCGAAGAGGTCTTATCGACTGTACTCTTTTCATCAAAGAACAAGACGGAGATCTTCTTCTGGTACAGGTATACGTTGATGATATTATTTTTGGTTCTACTAATGATGTCTTGTGTAGGAATTTCGAGCGCATTATGCAGGATAAATTCGAGATGAGTGCTATGGGGGAAATGACTTTCTTTTTTGGGCCTACAAGTGCAACAAACTGAGTCTGGGATATTCATCCATCAGACTAAATATGTTGGTGACATCTTGAGCCGGTTCCAGATGTCTGATGCAACGCCCATTGGTACCCCATTGCCACAAAATCACGGAATTACTCCAGATTTGAAGGGTGAAGCGGTTAGCCCCTCATATTACCGCGCAATGATCGGATCTCTTATCTACCTCACAGCATCAAGGCCAGACATAATGTATCCAACGTGCCTGCATGCCAGATATCAAGTCAACCCGAAGGCCTCACATCTTGCAGCTGTAAAAAGGATTTTTCGTTATTTGAAGGGTTACCCTGACACCGGTCTATGGTACCCTAGGGATAATAACTTTGACTTGATCGCATTCAGTGATTCTGATTTTGGAGGATGCAAAATCGACGGCAAATCCACAACGGCTGGATGTCAGTTTTTAGGAAATCGCCTAGTCACATGGCAGTGCAAGAAGCAGACATGCGTCGCTACATCAACATGCGAAGCTGAATACATTGCTGCCTCAAGTTGTTGCTCCCAAGTTCTTTGGATTCAACAACAATTACGCGACTACGGTTTTGAATTCCTAACTACTCCTATTTACGTTGATAATTCTGCTGCATTACAGATCACTAGAAATCCTGTGCAGCACTCAAAGACCAAACACATCGAAATCAAGTATCACTTCGTACGTGATTGCTTTGAGAAAAGGCTAATCGATGTTGTTAAGGTCCATACCGATGACCAACGTGCCGACCTTTTTACCAAAGCCTTTGACAAATCAAGATTTGACTTTTTATTATTGGTAAACGGCATTAAGGTCAAGCAAGAGTAAAACCAACATCGGAAAATCATTTTTGTAAATACCTTTGTGTTTTCAAATTTTATCTTAGTTTGTTGATTTTAGGGGGAGTAAATCCAAAATTTGAAAAATCCAAAAACATCGAAAAATTTCAAAAACACAAAAACAATAGAAAAGCAAAAATGAGTTTCCTGGCGAGCAAAAGAGAAAATGATAGTACATCAGTGGTCTATTCAAACCTCTTTAAACCTTAAATGAAAAACGATAAGCAGCTCTATATAAGATGTATCGGTAGGCTCACAATCATTTTAAAGTGTGCAGGGTGATATAAACTTAAATCGACTAAAGACCAGGTGGGAACCATTCATTGGCATATGGTCTTAGTACCGAAATTTCGTTTGATAGATTGCCGAGGTTCTGAGATATTCGGTCTTTATCATCTGGGTATCATGGTTGTATCTTTTACCGAAAAATAACGGGGACGCAAGTCTAGATCTTCGATGATACTATACATACGTGTACATACTGCATTCGACCTCAATAAGTAATCAACAATCACATGTCCAAACAAATAAGTGATAATATATCACATTTATCCGGGAGTCAAGTTCGTCTCTCTGCTGTACGGAAGTACTGACCTGTTCACGGACTTGCTCCTGTGCCCTCATGCATATGAAAATCAAGTTCCTCATCAATAAGTGATTATATCACATAGGGCTTGTTTTAAAATCAAAATAAGTGAGAATCTCACATCATATACGGTCAAACAGATGATAATCGGTATACTCACCGGTAAGATGAACCCTCGTGCATACCTTGATGTATCACCTCGAAAAATTTCGTCCAATAATGTCTTGACACGTGTCATAAGGTTCCGGTATGTGAAAACAAACTTTAGAGGGACTAAAAGTGACAAACAGTGAAAACTATGGAACGTAAGGGTCCAAAGTGTCAACAATGGATAAATAGACTCTATGATAACCATACATAATGTTTATAACCTTAAACGGATGGTTCATGGATCATACGAAGCGGAGAATGCCCAAAAGTGAGGAATTACAAACTATAGGGGCCAAAAGTGTCAACATGTTGAATTTATACCTCTGAGTGAACTTTTGGCAGACCCGAAGCTTTATAATGCTAAAATATACTCACTAGAATGTGTGGTAAAAATTTCGTGAAGTTTCGATAACGTATGAGAAAGTTATGGCCAAAACCGTACTTGAGGGGTTAAAAGCGTCAACGTCGAATTTCATGGCTTTTCGGTCGAGCGCAAAGATATCCGAGGACATTACCATGTTGGTAAATGTCCCAAGGTTCTTAGAAACCAAGTTTGGGGGTTTACGAGTCAAGATAAGTAGCCGAATCATCGTTTGCGAAGACAGGGACCAAAGCTGTCAATATGTAACAAAGTTTGACAGCAGCAGAGGCCAGGCGACCCGCCTGGACTGACCCAAGCGGGCCGCGTGACACTATCAGGTGCAGTAACTCGCGAATTTTGCATTTTGGTCCGAATTTTGAAGTGGGGAACAGCTGTTATCACCTCTCTTTTGAACCAATTGAAGTCCTTGCATGCCTAGGCTACTGAGAACTTGCTACTACCTCTGAATTACCCCCATAAAACAGATCAAAAGCTCATTTCTTTGGCACTTGCATTGTGATCAAGAAGCTCTCAACTCTCAAGGCACTTCTGGAGCAAATCTGAACGACAAGGCTGACTCTAGGTGTTAACTAAGCTTCATTAGGACCTTTGTAAGCTTCTATATCAGTCTCTAATTCGTTCTTGCTTTGATTATTAGTAAAAGTCAAAACCGTTGTTCTTGTAGTTTGACTTTTCGATTAAACGAGTTTAGCTCTGTCATTTCTCAAATTGAAACCACATATATGTTGGTATTTATGTGGGAAACAAACCCTCAAAAAGGTATTCTCTGATTCCCACTTTATGCATGCAAATTGTCGAGTCAAAGGTGTTATTAAAAAGTCAACAGAAACCGTTTTTGCGAAAAATACCTCAAATGGTAATGTAGAGGACATGCAATCTGTTTGATCATCAAAAATAACTTATAATATACGTAAGAATGTGTTTTACCATAATCAACTCGACAATATATAGTATAAATACGAATCGGAACCGAAAGTCTTATAAAACGACTTTTTCGTAGACTATCGATTCGGATCCGTACATGCATGTTTGAGATCTGTATTAGAGCATATTTTGAACCACTTTTATTTTGGTTAAACTCTCTGGAATTTTTATATCTCGAGTCTATACTTAGCCGATTCATTTGCATGTTTCCGATTTATGCTTAAAGTTGACTATTTTGCCCTTTTTGATATAAAACGTGATTTTTGGCAGAGTGAAAGAGTAGAAATCTTTATTTCTAATATATAAACTTGCACCGAAAATTTGAGATCAGTTAGTGGTCCAGATTTTGAGTTATGGCCGATATCGTAAAACTATATCTTAAAGTTACATAAACGGCGCATTTAGCGTATAACCTATTTCAGGCCAAGTTTTGATATAAAACTTTGTACCCACTGATGTTATATAATATTTTGGGATTTTTGATGATTTTTATTTGATTTTTGGCTGAACGGATCATACGTCGCTAAGTCGATTCGGTTAATGCCGGTTTTGACCGTTTAAGCCGTAAAATGAGTTTTATACATCCTTTTGACCCGAAACCTTTTTCTACTGATTTTATATGTTGAATAAATTATTTTGAGCCTTCTGGAAATGAAAAAAATCTCAGCTTTCTTATTAAAACCCAGAAACGGCTCTAAATCGCATTTTTAGCATTTTTAACGCATAGTAAGCGTTATACTCATTTTAAACATATAAGACTCATGCCTACTGATGTATTTAGTATATTTTCATATAATAACAGTAAGTACAAGTATATGAACCCAGATTTCCAGTTTTGGCATTTTAGCCCTTGTGAAATTACTAAAATACCCCTACGGTGCATAGTTTGATTTTAAATGATGAGTTTGGTATATGGGTCATACCCTACTGTTATAATATGTTAAATGAAGTATATTTACTGTATAAACCAGACCCGAAACTCAGATTTCTAATATGACTCTTTTATAATCTTTTAAATGACCAAAATGCCCTTCTAAGGCATAAATTGAGTTTAAAATCATTCGGGGCATAATAGAACATAACTTACTGATATTATATCATATTTAAAGCATATTATCTCAGGGAACTTGCATTTGACTCTTTTGGCTACCCGTAACGCCCTTTTAGCGTTCGGTTCGGTTTACGTAACTAGTTTGCGTAAATTGACCGAAACGGGTCAAACGTTATCATTTTTATCTCAAAATCCAGAATGTATTTAGTATACCCATATTATACAAGTATTCAAACTTGTCGGGTCTAAATCACATTCTATCCGGTCTTTCGCTTAATCGTGCGCTTGTACCGTATCGTCCCTAAAACTAACCGGTCAAGCTTAGGCTTAAATAAAAGACCCGTTAGGAATCTAATAGGTTATTATAAACCTTTGTTCCAGATTAGGAGGCCCAGTAAAAGCTACCTACACTTACCGTTTGTGATTCATACTTGCTCAGGTAAATACATTTTGACTTATTTTCCCTATACGGGCTTGGGGTACGGTATTTAAAATACCGCTTGATCGAGCGCACAAATCCTGCACCCTACGGGTGTACAGTCTTGAATAGTTTGTGCGACTCGTTTAAACAGTCTTGTTCTTACTTTAGGCTTTGGGGGGTTATTGACCGTGTCCCGGATATCCTTGGCATTATCTTACGAGATGGCCACGACCAGAGCACGGGGTGTAGGCGTACACCCGGCATGTATAACTCTTTAATGTGGTGTGTCATTTAATCTTTAGCCCGGACAGCAGATCCCGGGCCACCAAATGTACGAGTAACATGTAATTCGTTCACAAGTTTATATTGCATAATTATCCCAAGTTAATAAAAATATTTATGTCTTGTGCATTTAAATAAATTTTCAATCATTTTCAAAATGAGTCAGTTGATTTGTATTTACCAGTGTAAACTGACGTATTTTCCCAAAAGGTTAAGTGCAGGTACTATACGAACTAGGCTGGCTGTTTCCTAAGAGCGTCCACTATAGTCTCGCAAGCTCGGACGACAAAATAAACTGTTGAACAATTTTATCTTATTTTTTTATTTGATCCGCCTGTGGATCCGTTTCAACTACTGTGATATTTATTATGACATTTTAATTAAAGTTGAAATGAATCTATTTCTGCTTCCGCTGTGCATTATTATATTGTGTTGTTTGTCTATGACGATGCCAACCACGTCACAGTACCCCACACCGGGCCCACCGGTGACACGTGGAGATCGGGGTGTGACAGGTTGGTATCAGAGCTAACGCTGAGTGAATTAAACACTAGTCTTTTGTGTTTAATCTCAGTTACACAATTGCACATTCCTCGATTTTCGAGTCTAGACAAAGAACTTAGGAAATGTTCAACATTCCGTTTATTTTATTTTTATTTTTATTAATAGCTTTGTCTTATATATATTTTGTTGTGCAAACTTGTTTGATTTTTGACAGGATCATCATGCCGCCGAGTATGCGAGGACGAGGAGGATTCACCACATCACATGACCATGAGGCAGGGCCTTCGCACAGGCGAGCCCCATCAGCATCGCACAACACTGCTGCCCATGATCTCTGGAGATCATTCGCCGAGCCAGCCAGGCACTCGGTATCTTTGAGCACCTCGCCATGCCTACCCCACTCATTTGGGCCCCACTCTGAAAATGGGCCCCATGACTCCCATGGATCTTTCATACCCCTACACCAGTCACCTCACCACTACCCAGCACCAGTTTATC
Organism: Helianthus annuus; assembly: GCF_002127325.2. Classification (NCBI taxonomy): domain Eukaryota; kingdom Viridiplantae; phylum Streptophyta; class Magnoliopsida; order Asterales; family Asteraceae; genus Helianthus; species Helianthus annuus. The sequence goes on from NC_035443.2 coordinate 154,998,397, forward strand.
AGGGCCTGTATAACCCTGATGCCTATTTGGATGAACCAGTGGGTCATAACCCACTAGGACCTGAAGACCACTTCTCTGGTGGTAACGAGATGGAGGTCGACGAGGACACTGACCCTTCCCCGCCACCGTCCGGCACGCCTAACCATCCCATTGAGATATCGGATGGGTCACCATACAGGGGATCACCATTCAATGGTGTTGACAGCTACGAGGAGAGGTTTAAGCAGCACGAGTGGTTTTATACCCCCAGCCACCACAACTCTCCCATGCACCAATCTTATCACGGTTCTCCCGTGCACTCTCAGCACCACTCCCAGCAGCAGCAGCATCAGCAGCAGCCCCAGCAGCAGGACCCATCTGAGGCCTTCTGGCGCGACGTGATTACTCCGTCGCCACCACCACCACCGGTTTTGCCTCCTCCGCCTCAGAGGCCAAGGAGGAACGCTCGTATGTCTACGCGAGGAGGGATTCGCATTGCCACCCCTCGACATTCAGGTAGCGGCCGCTACTCGCCGCTCCACGAGGAGTCAGAGATGGGAGAGTCTCAGCATCCCGTCTCAGAGGTTACTTCTGCGACTATTGCGCCACTACCGCCGCAGAACTTTGGAGAGCCCATCCCTGCGTATGCTAGCGCAGCACAGTTCAACCCTTTCGAGCCGACTTTTCCTCCCGGTTATGATTATACGGGAGACCCCTACTGGTTAGCTTCAGGCTACAACCCTCTCAATCAGGAGAGTACTTTTGGAGGTCCCTGGGTTACGGGACAATCAGCTTTTGGATTCCCACCGCAGGGATACCAGCAGCCGCAGCCTCCACAGCCACCGCAGTATCAGCCACCGCCGCCGGCGCCAATGATGTCGCCACCGCAAGTCCAAGAAATCCTGCAAGGGATACACGACGTGCGACGGGAATTGCAAAATGATAGCCGACACAACCGCGGTATGTTCAAGAAGATGGTTGACTTGATTAAGGGTAAGAGTAAGAAGGATTATTAAATCCTTTGTTGTTAGCTCTTTTACTCATGTCCCTGCGTGGACATCTATTCCTGTATTCTACCCCTGCGCTGGGTATATTTCCCTTATTTTACCCCTGCGTGGGTATGTTGTTCTGTTAACCCCTGCGTGGGTTTGTTTTGTTTTATTTGTTGTTGTTGTTATTGGTTTAGCCCCTGCGCGGGCATGTTATTCACGTTATTTGAATTAAAGTCCCGTTTAGGGCAAAGATGTACTAGTTACTTTATTTAAAATTTAAAATGGTTAATTTGAATTTCTCATTTTATTTATGTGCATGAATTTAATATTCAAATAAATGGAAAATATCAAATTTTATTTGATTTGTCATTTAATAAGAATCTTAGGAACGTAGAACCTAGCTTGAATGTCTTATTAACAGACCTGGCCAATATGGTAAAACCTGGTTGAAAAGATTCAAATCTCTGTTAACATCTGAAAACATGTTAACATTCTTGACTAAGCGTGATTCGTAAAATCACACATGTCACCCTTTTTAATAAATTATCTACAGATTATATCTGTATACAAGTCTGTTTATGACTTGATACCTACGGGTTATGACTATGTCATATAGTGGCAGTTGTGGTTTATGACTCTCTGTCTAATAAAGGATTATTTGTTTAATTATACAATGCTAATCCTATAAAAATCTAAATTTATAATTTAGAAGTTGTCCGAAGTGACTAGGCCTATTGTGCCAATATATATATTTCATTCCATAATATAGTTGCTAATGAAAGCCCTGAATGAAATTAAATAAATTAACTATTATGATTCTTAATATCATGGTTAATAAATCGTCTAGAACGACAATACTGTCAGGTTTCTAAATAAGACCTTGTCCTTTACGTAGCTTAAAGCTACATGGCCAAATCGGAAGAGACCAACAGTCATTCTGGAGAACACCCAGATGATACAAAGATTCATGTCACTGGTGCTGAACTGCAAGCACTGGTTGAAAACGCTGTTGCCAAAGCTATGGATAGGCAATTCAGAGAATCTAGCGGGACTCGGAGTAGAACCCGAACTGTAACGCACGTTAAGCCCAAGACTCATTCAGAGGCTCATAGTAAGCCACCTTCTAAAAAGAATGAGCCGAAGAAGGATGAGGGGGATAATCACTCCTCCAACCACAGTAGTATTCCTAAGCAAGAAATCAAGCTGAAGCATGATACGCACAGCAAGTCCTGTACGTACAAGTATTTCGTTTCATGCAAACCCAGGGATTTTACTGGGGAAAAAGGAGCAGTTGACTGCATGACATGGATTGATGAGATGGATACAGTTGTTGACATCAGCGGTGTGCTGATAGGGACGTTGTGAAATACGTGTCCCAGTCATTCAAGGGAGATGCGTTAGCATGGTGGAAGTCACTTCTGCAAGTTGCCGGTAAGGCCGCTCTGTACAGCTTGACCTGGGATCAGTTTGTAGCACTGATCAAAGAGAATTTCTGCCCGCAGCATGAGGTCGAAAGAATTGAGTCGGATTTTGTATCCCTAGTAATGAAAAACCTCGATTGTCAAGCGTATCTTACTACATTCAACACCTTATCTCGATTGGTGCCGTATTTGGTGACCCCTGAGCCACGAAGGATCGCCCGTTTTATTGGGGGCTTGGCACCGGAGATAAAGGCGAGTGTTAAGGCTTCAAGGCCTACGACATTTAGATCCGTAGCTGATCTATCCCTCTCCCTCACTCAAGATGTAGTCAGATTGAGAGCTATGAAGAGCTCAGAGGAAAACAAAAGGAAACGTGAGGATGACACCTCACGAAGATCTGAGAAACGACACAGAGGAAACAACGACCATAGGAAAGGGTCGGGATTTAAGAAAGGAGATCAATCGGGTGAAAAACCCAGATGCAAGACCTGCAAGAGACACCATTTTGGGAGGTGTCGTTTAGAAGCAAAATCCTAGTCTTCCGAGAAATGATGTGGAATCTGCAAGTCCACAGACCATAAGGCATTGGATTGCAAGAGGATGAAGGATGCAACTTGCTTGGGTTGCAACGAGAAAGGGCATATCCGGCCAAATTGCCCAAAGAATGCGAAGAAGGTTGATGACGGAAAGAAGACTAATGCGAGAGTCTTCAAAATGGACGCCAAGGAAGCAGTTCTAGACGACAACGTCATTACAGGTACGTTTCTTGTAAATGATGTTTTTGCTAGAGTCTTGTTTGATTCAGGAGCTGATAAGTCATTTGTAGATAATAAGTTTTGTAAATTGTTAAACCTTCCTGTTAAAACCTTAAGTGTGAAATATGAGGTGGAATTAGCCGATGGAACCATAGAAACCGCCTCGACTGTTCTAGATGGATGTGTTATATCCATTAGGAATCATTCCTTCCCGTTATCCTTGCTTCCCTTTAAGCTAGCTGGATTCGACATAGTGATAGGCATGGATTGGTTATCGCATAACCAAGCCCAGATTCTGTGCAATAGAAAGCAAGTGATAGTGAAGACTCCGTCTGGTGAGTCACTCACTATTCAAGGAGACACCCAGCATGGATTGCCTGAGCAAGTGTCCATGCTCAAGGCATCCAGATGCATGCAGAAGGGATGTGTCATTTATATGGCACAAGTTACCATTGATGAGCCGAAGCCGAAGATTGAAGATATCCCTGTTATCTCGGAATACCCTGAAGTATTCCCTGAAGAACTACCCGGTTTGCCACCGGATAGGCAAGTGGAGTTTCGGATAGACATCATTCCAGGCGCTGCGCCTGTAGCAGGAGCACCATATAGATTGGCACCAACGGAGATGAAGGAGTTGAGGACACAGTTGGATGATTTGTTAGCTAAAGGTTTTATTAGACCTAGCTCATCTCCTTGGGGAGCGCCAATCTTGTTCGTTAAAAAGAAGGACGGATCGATGCGTCTGTGCATCGATTACCGTGAGCTTAACAAGGTCACTATCGAGAATAGGTACCCGTTACCCAGGATCGACGATCTGTTCGATCAGTTGCAAAGAGCAAGCTATTTCTCCAAGATCGACCCGAGTCAGGTTATCATCAGTTGAAAGTCAAGGATGAAGATGTGCACAAGACAGCGTTTAGGACTCGTTATGGACATTACGAGTTCCTAGTGATGCCGTTTGGGCTCACTAACGCACCAGCCGCATTCATGGATCTCATGAATCGTGTCTGCAAGCCCTATCTAGATAAATTCGTTATCGTCTTTATTGACGACATCCTTATCTACTCGAAGAGCCAAGCTGACCATGAGAAACACCTTCGTTGTATTCTCAAACTTCTGCATCAAGAGAAGCTTTATGCCAAATTTTCGAAGTGTGAATTTTGGCTTCGAGAAGTCCAATTCCTTGGACATGTAGTAAGCGAGCGTGGTATCCAAGTAGATCCCGCTAAAGTAGAAGCAGTCATGAACTGGCAGGAGCCGAAAACTCCTACCGAGATTCGCAGTTTCCTCGGATTGGCAGGATATTATAGGCGATTTATCGAGAACTTTTCAAGAATTGCTGTGCCCCTAACTTCGTTGACTCGTAAGAAGATTAAGTTTGATTGGGGTCCTAAGCAGCAGGAATCTTTCGACATTTTGAAGAAGAAGTTGAGCAATGCTCCAGTGTTGACATTGCCCGATGGCATAGAAGATTTCATAGTGTATTGCGATGCATCGCACAATGGCATGGGCTGTGTACTCATGCAGAAAGGCAAAGTCATTGCCTACGCTTCTCGACAGCTCAAGGTGCACGAGAAGAACTACACCACCCACGATTTGGAATTGGGTGCAGTTGTATTTGCTTTGAAGCTATGGAGACATTACTTGTATGGAACCAAGTGTATAATATATTCAGATCACAAGAGTCTTCAGCATCTGTTCAATCAGAAGGAATTGAACATGCGTCAAAGGCGATGGATGGAAACTTTAAATGATTATGACTGTGAGATAAGATACCATCCAGGCAAGGCAAATGTAGTTGCCGACGCCTTAAGCAGAAAGGAAAGGGTGAAACCAATCAGAATCAATGCCAAGCGCATTGAAATAAGGAACAATTTGAATGAAAGGGTGTTAGCTGCACAGAAGGAAGCTGTGTTGGAAGCTAACTATCCTGCAGAGAAGTTAGGAGTAACTGAGGAGCAGTTATCCTACGACAAGGATGGAATGCTACGACTAAACGGACGAATATGGGTTCCAGTTTATGGAGGACTTCGGGATGTTATCCTCCAGGAAGCCCACAGCTCTAAATATTCCGTTCATCCTGGAGCTGATAAGATGTACCAGGATTTGAAAGCAAACTACTAGTGGATTGGTTTGAAAAAGTCAGTAGCTGAGCATGTAGCTAAATGTTTGACTTGTGCGCAAGTCAAGGCTGAGCATCAGAAGCCGTCAGGTTTGCTTCAACAACCTGAAATTCCCAAGTGGAAATGGGAAATGGTGACAATGGATTTCATCACCAAGTTGCCGAAGACGAAAAAGGGAAATGATACCATATGGGTCATAGTAGATAGACTGACTAAGTCAGCTCATTTTCTACCCATCAAGGAGACGTATAGCTCCGATATGTTAGCTCAATTATACGTCGATAAGATTGTAGCGTTGCATGGTATACCTGTATCTATTATCTCCGATAGAGATACTAGATATACGTCGCATTTTTGGAAAAGTTTCCAACAATCGTTGGGCACTCGTTTGAATTTTAGTACGGCTTATCATCCTCAGACCGATGGTCAGAGTGAGCGTACTATTCAAACTTTGGAAGACATGCTTCGTGCATGTGCGATCGATTTGGGTGGTAGTTGGGATAAGAACCTACCACTGATTGAATTCTCCTACAACAATAGCTACCATTCCAGCATAAAGGCTGCGCCTTTTGAGGCCTTATACGGTAGAAAGTGTAGATCGCCCATTTGTTGGGCAGAAGTTGGAGATGTCCAGTTGTCAGGACCAGATATCGTTTTTGAGACGACGGACAAGATCGTGCAGATACGCGATCGTTTGAAAGCTGCCAGGGATAGGCAGAAAAGTTATGCGGATCCTAAGCGCAAAGATTTTCACTTCGATGTAGGTGATAAAGTATTGCTTAAAGTATCGCCCTGGAAGGGTGTGATGCGATTTGGAAAGAAAGGCAAGCTAAGCCCGAGATATATAGGACCTTTCGAGATCATCGAACGTGTCGGGTCAGTCGCTTATAAGTTAAACTTGCCTGAAGAACTTAGCGCTATTCATAATGTGTTCCACAACTGTAATTTAAAGAAGTGTTTCGCTGACGATTCACTGGTTATACCGCATACAGATATACACATAGATGAGAGTTTGAAGTTCGTGGAAAAACCATTGTCAATCGAGGATCGACAGGTAAAGAAGCTTCGACGGAAGTATATACCTATTGTAAAGGTCAAATGGGATGCCCGTAGAGGTCCCGAATATACGTGGGAAGTGGAATCCACGATGCAAGAGAAATATCCTCATTTGTTTCAGTAAATCTCGAGGTCGAGATTTCTTTTAAAGGGGTGAGGATGTAACACCTCGAAAAATTTCGTCCAATAATGTCTTGACACGTGTCATAAGGTTCCGGTATGTGAAAACAAACTTTAGAGGGACTAAAAGTGACAAACAGTGAAAACTATGGAACGTAAGGGTCCAAAGTGTCAACAATGGATAAATAGACTCTATGATAACCCTACATAATGTTTATAACCTTAAACGGATGGTTCATGGATCATACAAAGCGGAAAATGCCCAAAAGTGAGGAATTACAAACTATAGGGGCCAAAAGTGTCAACATGTTGAATTTATACCTCTGAGTGAACTTTTGGCAGACCCGAAGCTTTATAATGCTAAAATATACTCACTAGAATGTGTGGTAAAAATTTCGTGAAGTTTCGATAACGTATGAGAAAGTTATGGCCAAAACCGTACTTGAGGGGTTAAAAGCGTCAACGTCGAATTTCATGGCTTTTCGGTCGAGCGCAAAGATATCCGAGGACATTACCATGTTGGTAAATGTCCCAAGGTTCTTAGAAACCAAGTTTGGGGGTTTACGAGTAAAAGATAAGTAGTCGAATCATCGTTTGCGAAGACAGGGACCAAAGCTGTCAATATGTAACAAAGTTTGACAGCAGCAGAGGCCAGGCGACCCGCCTGGACTGACCCAAGCGGGCCGCGTGACACTATCAGGTGCAGTAACTCGCGAATTTTGCATTTTGGTCCGAATTTTGAAGTGGGGAACAGCTGTTATCACCTCTCTTTTGAACCAATTGAAGTCCTTGCATGCCTAGGCTACTGAGAACTTGCTACTACCTCTGAATTACCCCCATAAAACAGATCAAAAGCTCATTTCTTTGGCACTTGCATTGTGATCAAGAAGCTCTCAACTCTCAAGGCACTTCTGGAGCAAATCTGAACGACAAGGCTGACTCTAGGTGTTAACTAAGCTTCATTAGGACCTTTGTAAGCTTCTATATCAGTCTCTAATTCGTTCTTGCTTTGATTATTAGTAAAAGTCAAAACCGTTGTTCTTGTAGTTTGACTTTTCGATTAAACGAGTTTAGCTCTGTCATTTCTCAAATTGAAACCACATATATGTTGGTATTTATGTGGGAAACAAACCCTCAAAAAGGTATTCTCTGATTCCCACTTTATGCATGCAAATTGTCGAGTCAAAGGTGTTATTAAAAAGTCAACAGAAACCGTTTTTGCGAAAAATACCTCAAATGGTAATGTAGAGGACATGCAATCTGTTTGATCATCAAAAATAACTTATAATATATGTAAGAATGTGTTTTACCATAATCAACTCGACAATCTATAGTATAAATACGAATCGGAACCGAAAGTCTTATAAAACGACTTTTTCGTAGACTATCGATTCGGATCCGTACATGCATGTTTGAGATCTGTATTAGGGCATATTTTGAAGCACTTTTATTTTGGTTAAACTCTCTGGAATTTTATATCTCGAGTCTATACTTAGCCGATTCATTTGCATGTTTCCGATTTATGCTTAAAGTTGACTATTTTGCCCTTTTTGATATAAAACGTGATTTTTGGCAAATTGAAAGAGTAGAAATCTTTATTTCTAATATATAAACTTGCACCGAAAAATTGAGATCAGTTAGTGGTCCAGATTTTGAGTTATGGCCGATATCGTAAAACTATATCTTAAAGTTACATAAACGGCGCATTTAGCGTATAACCTATTTCAGGCCATGTTTTGATATAAAACTTTGTACCCACTGATGTTATATAATATTTTGGGATTTTTGATGATTTTTATTTGATTTTTGGCTGAACGGATCATACGTCGCTAAGTCGATTCGGTTAATGCCGGTTTTGACCGTTTAAGCCGTAAAATGAGTTTTATACATCCTTTTGACCCGAAACCTTTTTCTACTGATTTTATATGTTGAATAAATTATTTTGAGCCTTCTGGAAATGTAAAAATCTCAGCTTTCTTATTAAAACCCGGAAACGGCTCTAAATCGCATTTTTAGCATTTTTAACGCATAGTAAGCGTTATACTCATTTTAAACATATAAGACTCATGCCTACTGATGTATTTAGTATATTTTCATATAATAACAGTAAGTACAAGTATATGAACCCAGATTTCCAGTTTTGGCATTTTAGCCCTTGTGAAATTACTAAAATACCCCTACGGTGCATAGATTGATTTTAAATGATGAGTTTGGTATATGGGTCATACCCTACTGTTATAATATGTTAAATGAAGTATATTTACTGTATAAACCAGACCCGAAACTCAGATTTCTAATATGACTCTTTTATAATCTTTTAAATGACCAAAATGCCCTTCTAAGGGATAAATTGAGTTTAAAATCATTCGGGGCATAATAGAACATAACTTACTGATATTATATCATATTTAAAGCATATTATCTCAGGGAACTTGCATTTGACTCTTTTGGCTACCCGTAACGCCCTTTTAGCGTTCGGTTCAGTTTACGTAACTAGTTTGCGTAAATTGACCGAAACGGGTCAAACGTTATCATTTTTATCTCAAAATCCAGAATGTATTTAGTATACCCATATTATACAAGTATTCAAACTTGTCGGGTCTAAATCACATTCTATCCGGTCTTTCGCTTAATCGTGCGCTTGTACCGTATCGTCCCTAAAACTAACCGGTCAAGCTTAGGCTTAAATAAAAGACCCGTTAGGAATCTAATAGGTTATTATAAACCTTTGTTCCAGATTAGGAGGCCCAGTAAAAGCTACCTACACTTACCGTTTGTGATTCATACTTGCTCAGGTAAATACATTTTGACTTATTTTCCCTATACGGGCTTGGGGTACGGTATTTAAAATACCGCTTGATCGAGCGCACAAATCCTGCACCCTACGGGTGTACAATCTTGAATAGTTTGTGCGACTCGTTTAAACAGTCTTGTTCTTACTTTAGGCTTTGGGGGGTTATTGACCGTGTCCCGGATATCCTTGGCATTATCTTACGAGATGGCCACGACCAGAGCACGGGGTGTAGGCGTACACCCGACGTGTATAACTCTTTAATGTGGTGTGTCATTTAATCTTTAGCCCGGACAGCAGATCCCGGGCCACCAAATGTACGAGTAACATGTAATTCGTTCACAAGTTTATATTGCATAATTATCCCAAGTTAATAAAAATATTTATGCCTTGTGCATTTAAATAAATTTTCAATCATTTTCAAAATGAGTCAGTTGATTTGTATTTACCAGTGTAAACTGACGTATTTTCCCAAAAGGTTAAGTGCAGGTACTATACGAACTAGGCTGGCTGTTTCCTAAGAGCGTCCACTATAGTCTCGCAAGCTCGGACGACAAAATAAACTGTTGAACAATTTTATCTTATTTTTTTTATTTGATCCGCCTGTGGATCCGTTTCAACTACTGTGATATTTATTGTTACATTTTAATTAAAGTTGAAATGAATCTATTTCTGCTTCCGCTGTGCATTATTATATTGTGTTGTTTGTCTATGACGATGCCAACCACGTCACAGTACCCCACACCGGGCCCACCGGTGACACGTGGAGATCGGGGTGTGACACTTGATACGGGAATGTGTCGTGATGTGGATGAACACCGGTCGGTAATAAATCATACCTTAACGTATCCCCTCGCCATGATTACATCTGATAAGTTGAGCTTAAGTGGACAACAATACCGATAATTGTTAAAGGATGCTTATCTTAATGTTAACTAACTGAACAACAAGAGCACTTTGGCATGACCGATAATTGTTAAAGGATGCTTATCTTAATGATTCTCTTACCCTCGAAACTCGCAAAAAGTATGTCTGTAAATATTTATTTACTGCTTTCAGTCTTTACATTTAAAATATTCAAAAATACCAAAAAGATTTTAGGTGTGTTTTAATATAAACTTTATAAAAGCCAAAAAGATTTTATTTCTATTTTACTTTCGATCGTACGATGTTGGATCTCGAGTCTTCGTTACCTGAAACCTGAACGAAAACTGAATTGACTAAATCTTCATAAATGGTCGAAATTTGCAAGTTTTGAAAGTTAGAAACTAAAACTGACAAATTTATTAAACTTTCAAACTGTCGGACGGTGTTTGACTGTGACATGGTCATTCGTGTGTCATTTGTTTATATAAATTATATTCCAAGCAGTTGTTCTCATTACGCGTTTAGATTTCTTGCATGTGCAGATTCTAAAGGCAAGGAGAACATGGTCGATGACAAGCTTCGGAATGAAGATACGACGTGAAGGCTCTCAAATGATGAAGATGATCGAGTTGCCGCTGACCATCATCAACACCACAAGGATCTCAAGCATTGAAGATCAAGTCATTCACGGGCATAACTCAAGGGGGAGCTTATGTTAAGGGGGAGTTTGTCAACACACTTCCTACATGATACGGGTAGTTTGTTGATACACTCTCTGCTTTCAAGACGTGAAAACTTTGAAGATCCTCCGACATTGATGACTTGTAAGGACGTCAGAGACTTGAAGACACGAAGATCGAGACAAAGCTACAGCCAAGGGGGATTTTGTTGGTGCACTTGTGTCTGTACTTTGTCTGTATCATGTCACGATATAAAACGATGTCCTTTGTTAGTCTTGTAAGGTTGACCAAGTCAACCATCCTCCTGGTTTGACTTGGACAAACAGTTAGAACATGATTGTAACATGTCTGTGTCGAAGATGACTCATCGAAGGATAGGTTAGATCCTTCGATGAGCTCGAAAGATAAACCTTCGATGGATGATGATGGACCACGATAGATCATCCTTCGAGGTATATGTAGATCCTTCGACAGGTTTCAGATCGATAGATGATGCTTCGATCAATCTATCTGATCCTTCGACCAGACAAGCTGTGTTGGGTATATATACCCATGTAAGGTGTTCACTTCATTAGATGAGAGATAGACACAAGAGACTGAGAAGAGAGATAGAAAAACACTTTACAGAGAACACACACACACTTAGAGAGTTTGCAAAACAGATTTGTAGACATTGAGCTTGTAACCGAACCTTTCATACGTATTAATACAAGTGGTGTTAATCGGTGAATATTGTGTGTCTTGTGTTTGTGCTTGTTTCATCTCGGTTTGCACTCTAGCTTGGATTCCGCACTTGCTAGTTTGTTTAACATAACAAGGTTAAGGTTTGACCTCATCCTCCGAGGGACCTACAAGTGATTTCAACCAAGATAGGCGTATGTGAAAATACATCAACTGATAATGGATGTTACAAATGTAATGTTCACAAAATTCAAATATAAAATAAATTTCTTCATTTGAAAACTAATGTGTCTTTTCTTTGGTCGAGGGACTGTTGTTACTTTTAAGATTTATTGGACATACACAATTTCGAATTAGTTACTTTATAATATGGTAAATTGTAATAGGTTTTTAACCTACATCCGCATACGTGTTACATAAGTCTAGGTACTTCCATTAATTTCCTATATCTTACAAATGTAACGTTCACAATTCTTTTTTATTTTACAATTAAAATTTATGATATTTATATTGTTTATTTGTTTTGTTAATTTATATTGTTTTTTAATTGAGAATACGATCGTTATATTATTTTTTCTTGTTTCATTTATTTTGTTTTTTTTTAATTTAGAATAAAAATTCAGATTAGGGTTTATCCAGCGTTGTCAGCTACTTATACGGATGCCGCCCCCTGCTCTAATACAGTAACCTCAGGGCAAGATGATCGAGAGATCTGATTCGCTGTTTTTGTAAGTTGTTTGTTAACACATTGATTGTTTTTAAAAGGCATTGATCTGTGTATTTTCTGGGTTGAACGTGTTCTGATCATTTTTTTATTTATTTGTGTGTTAGCCGTCAATCCGCTCACTGTATACACTGTATACACCGATCTCTCTTCGGTCTATGTGGATCGGATCATAACATGTTGATTGTTCATAGGTATGGTCAAATCTATATGTTCGTTATATTTTGTTGTATTTTGAATGTTAACATGCACATTTATTCTTCATAGGATGGTCTTATTGACCCATGGTGGAATGACTTGTAGCCCTCTAGTGAGGTATTAAATAAGGGTATTCCACGACAAAAAACAAAACCCCGATTTTATACGTGGTGACTATCAGACGAAAGAGAAAACCCTAGGGATTGATGGCACCGAAGAAGTGGTGGACATCTAAGGAAGAAGAAGCCTTGAAAGCTGGTGTTAAAGAATATAAAGCAGGAAACTGGAAAGATATTCTTAAAGATCCACGATTTGCTTCTATACTGGCTAATCGAACGAATATCGATCTCAAGGTTTTTCTTTTTGTTTTTGTTACTTGCAAGCCCTTGTATATCATCGATCGTGAATCTGATCCTGCTTGTTTCTTTTTATGTGATCAAATTTGTTACTCGTGATAAATGTTGATAAGGATTGTGCAGGAAAGAGTTTCAAATTGTGATTATTCCTTTTCTGAAACCTATATTGATTTCATGATACCGATAAAAACAGATCTGGATCTACATACATCTACGTGCAAACAATTAATTTTTGAGTTATTACTTATATGAGCTCTGTCTTAAGAGGGCTTAAGATTTAGTAATTACCCAATTGCAAGTTACGCTTCTTTGAACTTCTTAATCTACAAATTTTGTATGGCCAGCTTATATCTTCTCAACATGTAAAGTTTTCTAAGCTGTTTTATACAAACATACGATGTACTAATTTTCAAAGATTTGGTTGTGTGATATCTTCAGTACTAATTTGCCGAATTGCAAGATACATCTTTTATAAATTTCTCAATATATAGATTTTGTAATGGATATACACATATCATGTATTCATACCTCTAAATTGTATTTAGAGCATTTGTTATACGTGTGTTTTCACATGGTATGGTTTAATTTTGTTATCATTCTGTGTGGAGGACAAATGGCGAAATCTGAATGGAGGTGGTTGTGTGTCTGTGTTGGTTTTATGAAACACACAACAGAGTGGAATATAAAAAGCTGGAACTCAATGCTTTATTAATCACAAAGAAAGGCTTTATATAGCCATACAGAGAACAAACGGAAATACGACTTATTCGAGATAAAACAAGAAAATAGCAACAAACTAAGACTTTAGCAGTTCCAGCACGTGACAAATAAAAAGAGATAACATCAAAACAATCTTATCATTTGAATTATTCCAACATCCTCCCATAATTCAAATGCTCTTAACTCCCAAGCGAGCACGTAAGTAGGCAAATTGCTCCTTCCCCAATGGTTTTGTAAGAATGTCAGCTAGTTGTTCTTGTGTAGGACACGGGTTTAACTTGATCTCCTGATCTTCAACCAAATTTCTGATGTAGTGATAACGAATGTTTATATGCTTGCTGCGCCCGTGAAATCCTTGATTCTTGGTGAGAAAAATGGCAGATTGATTGTCACAGTGTATAGAAGTAGCCATTTTCTGCTCCTGATTGATCTCCTTTAACAACTTCCTGATCCAAACAGCTTGACAAGAAGCTGCATTGGCTGCAATATATTCCGCCTCCGTGGTTGATAAAGCCACAACCAGTTGTTTCTTGGTACTCCATGTTACCGCCGCTGACCCGATAGAGAATACATGAGCTGATAGACTCTTTGCGTCTTCACTTGAGCTACCCCAATCGGTATCTGTATAGCCTTCCAATACAATATCATTAGCTCTCCCGTACCATAATCCATAATCAATCGTACCCGCAATATACCGTAAGACCCGTTTTGCAGCTCCAAAGTGCAAAACTGAGGGTTTATGCATGAACCGGGATATTAATGAAACCGCGAATGCGATGTCGGGTCGCGTATGTGTGAGGTAGATGAGACCCCCCACAAGACTTCGAAACCTTGCTGCATCAGCAGCTTCTGCACCATCTTCTAATACCAACTTTTCACCTTGGTTCATTGGTGTTGCAACCCACTTACAAGTAGCCATCCCAAACTTTGACAACAAGTCTTGTGCATACTTGTGTTGAGATATAAACAAGCCATCTGATCTTTGAACCACTTCCAGCCCAAGAAAATAGTGAAGTTCACCAATATCCGACATCTCGAATTCGGTGATCATTTTGTTCTTGAATTCCAAAAGAAGGGATGAAGATGAACTAGTGTAAATAACATCATCAACGTACAAGCATACTATCAGAGTTTCACCATTTGACGTCTTCACATACACAGTGGGTTCATTCAAGCTTCTAACATATCCATGCCTTTGAAAATAGCCGTCAATACAACCGTACCAAGCCCGAGGGGCTTGCTTAAGGCCATACAAGGCCTTGTGAAGTCTGCACACCTTTCCTTCTTGACCTTTGAGTTCGAAACCAGGAGGTTGTTGTACATATACCTCCTCCTGCAACGGACCATTAAGAAAGGCAGATTTAATATCAAACTGATAAACTGGCCAACCTTTTTGGGCTGCAAGAGATAGCACCACCCGGATAGTCTCAAACCGGGCAACGGGTGAGAACGTATCGTCATAATCAATCCCTCGTTCCTGAGCATAGCCCTTCGCCACGAGACGGGCTTTATATCGTTTAACTTGACCATCCGAATGAAGCTTGGTTTTGAAGATCCACTTCAGCCCAATTGCCTTCTTACCAGTTGGTAAATCTGTGAGTGACCAAGTGTTATGTTGTTTTAATGATTGCAACTCTTCGTTCATCGCCATCTTCCACTCCTCTTTCTCTATTGCTTCTGCAAACGTAGTGGGTTCAATGACCGAGAGAGCAAACTGGCAGGTTTCATCCATCTCGGTTGTGTGTTCATAGAGATCAGCTAGTGTTCGCACTCTTCCTGGATCGACGTCAGACGACCTCGACCCTGACTGTGACATCGATGGTGTTTGAGGACTGCTGCTCGAGTGACTTGAGGAGGGACTTGAACTGTGAACAGTGGGGCTGCTGGTTGAGGAAGACCCACTATCAAGAGTTTGAGTTGTGCTTGTTGTTACTTGATCTTCATTAGTAATATTTATATTATGCACTAGTTGTGCCCCTTGTGCTTGATCACTGTTGGAATCTTCCCACTTGGCTAGCTCATCAAAGACAACATCCCTGCTTGTGATAACACATTTCTTGACAGGATTATATAAACGATAAGCTTTAGAGTTTGCACTATAACCAATAAAAATACACTTTACCGACTTGGCGTCTAATTTCTTTCGAAGATGTTTGGGTTTGAGAGTATAAGCCACACATCCGAAAACCCGTAAGTGACATACAGATGGTTTTTGTTCATACCACCGCTCAAATGGTGTTTTGTCTGGCACTGCTCTAGCAGGCGACATATTCAAAATGTAAACCGCAACAGCAACCGCTTCTGCCCAATACTCGTTTCCCAGGTCCTTCGTTTTGAGCATGCTCTTGGCCATTTCTTGAACTGTTCTATTCTTACGCTCGGCCACACCGTTCTGTTCAGGTGTGTAAGGGGCTGTCAATTCACGATGGATCCCATTATTTTCACAAAACATATTGAATTCTTTAGACATAAATTCGCCCCCACGGTCTGTACGAAGAGCAATGACCTGCTTTCCAGATTCACGTTCGACTTTTGCCTTGAATGCTTTGAACTTGTCAAAGCTCTCACTTTTGTTATGCAAAAAATACACCCAACTCATACGGGTATAATCATCAGTCAGTAGAAAAAAATACAAGTTACCTCCAAGCGATTTAGTGTTCATTGGACCGACAAGATCAGCATGAATTAGGTTCAAAGGTTCAGTTGTGCGCCGTGCAGTTGTAGGGAATGGTCTTCTCGTTTGTTTCCCAAAAATACATCCTTCGCATATGTTTGCAAGTGGGGTAACCAGAGGTAGCCCGGTAACCATTTCCTTTCTACATAGGGTCTGAAGCCCATGATCATGTAAATGCCCAAACCGTAAGTGCCATAATACTGAAATGGAAGTCTCATCTGCAACCGCTGCCATAGGTTGTACCGGGTGCACTACATCTCGTACAACATCCAAAGGAAAGGTCCGATTGCTGGACATCGGAACTTTGCACATAACCTCCCCAGATTGTTTGTGTATTATGACACACGCATCATCGTCAAACACAAGTTTGTAACCAGACTGCATCAATTGCCCAACACTAAGTAAATTATAACCGAGTGCGGGGGCAAATTGTACCTCATTAAGTGTCTTGTATGATCCGGTTGAAGTGCCAAACTTGATGGTGCCTTTGCCTTCGACCGGAATGGATTTGCCATCACCCATCTTGACTTGAACCTTCGCTCCATCATCAAAATCCTTAAATAATGACTTGTAGCCTGTCATATGGTTACTACAACCTGAGTCAAGAAACCAAACGTGGTTCTTTTTCTGATCAACCTCCTTTGCAGGTGCTTCTTCCGAACAAATCGCCATAAATAATCGATAATCATCATCGTTCTCTTCTGCTTCATTCCCTAGGGCAGCTTGAGGTTGAGATTCATACCAGCATTCTGCCTTCAGATGACCGAAACGGTTGCAATTATAACATTGGATAACACCTTTTCCTCGTCCATTAGTTCTGCCTCCACGACCACGACTTCGTCCACGAAAGGTTGTTCGTCCTCTGCCACGAACATAAGATGAACCTTCATCTTCTTTTGCTTGGAAGGCTTGACCTTCAGTCACGTTTTCGAGCCCCCGATTAACACGACCCTCATGTGCCTGTAAGGACCCCATGAGTTGATCAAACGACAAGGTAGTGAGGTCTTTGGATTCCTCAATAGCCGTTACCACGTGATCCCATTTGGCCGGTAAGCTTCGTAAGACTTTCTCAACCACGGTTTGATCACTAACCGTTTCACCGTAAGACCGCTTCTGGTTCACGTTTTTCATTACTTTAGAAAGAAAATCCGCCACCGATTCACTATCTTTCATCTGCAAGGTCTCAAACTCTCTCCTTAGAGTTTGTAGCTTAACGGTCTTCACTTTCGAGTCCCCCTGGAACTCGGTCTGCAGGACATTCCATGCCTGTCGTGCAGAAACAGCAGCTGCAATCCTTGAGAACACGTCATCATGCACCGCCTGTTGAATAAGATACAACGCCTTTGCATCTTTCTTTTTGTTCTCTGCTAACCGCAACCGATCTTGATCAACGGAATTGTACCCGACATTCACCAGATCCCACAAATCGTGAGACATCAACAAGGTCTTCATTCGCACACTCCAGAACTCATACCCATCACCCTTGAAGATCGGCAATGGAACCGATGGTAGCGTGTTGGAACTGGTCGTATTGGTTGCCATTGATACACAGCAGCTCTCAAAACTGTTCTGCCTCTCTCTCTCGTAAGTGAATCCAAGCTCTGATACCACAATGTTGGTTTTATGAAACACACAACAGAGTGGAATATAAAAAGCTGGAACTCAATGCTTTATTAATCACAAAGAAAGGCTTTATATAGCCATACAGAGAACAAACGGAAATACGACTTATTCGAGATAAAACAAGAAAATAGCAACAAACTAAGACTTTAGCAGTTCCAGCACGTGACAAATAAAAAGAGATAACATCAAAACAATCTTATCATTTGAATTATTCCAACAGTCTGGCGGCAGAAGGAAAGCTAGTACTTCTCGCCCTCCGGATAAGAGAATAGTCCCAAAGTATGTTCCTTTTGAACTGCTTTAATTGTATGTTTGTGTTAGTTGCACTAGCTAATTATTAGTTAATATGATTAAATATACTGTTATGAATTTATCGATCTCTATGACATAATATTGTTTTAGTTGATTGATAATTATCTATTTCCATCTTTAATGCTCTTTGACCAGGTACAAGTACAAGACAATGATTTACGAGTATCTCAAATACATTGAAGATCCCAATGGAACTGATCTTGATACGATGATGAACTTTCTTAAGGTCAGAATATATATTCTTTTATTTTGTATATGTTTCCATTGGTTTGTGCAGAGGGTGATCATTTTTTAGTTTATTGACGTTTACACTTGTTGCAGTCAAAGTATGAGTTACAAAATATCTTTAAAAATCATTTAATGCAGCGCTCAAAGCACTTAAGTTGAAAGGATACATTAAGAAGGTTGGTAACTCTTATCCTAAGCTGTATCTTTGGTTCTTCTGTCACCGTTACTTTTACCATCTATTTTAGCATCTGCAGCTTGTAGTATTTGAGTACTTTTATAATTATAGTGCAATGACATGTAGAAACTACTACTTTTTTGCAATCATATTTGATATTAATTACATGCAGGTGAGTGACCGCTACTACAAGGTCAAGGGTCCGTCTTCTTCGGGTGCCAAAACATCCCGACAAGAGGATGTTAGGACAAATACTTGATAATAAGGGTTTTTATGTGAAACAAATAAGAGACACACAACTTCTAGTTCTAAATAATTTAATTAATTTGATACGGTACTTTTGGTTGAAACAGGTTGTTACTTGTCCTGCAAAGTTTGCAAAACATGCATCGATCAGCGATTGCGGACATCTTTCAACTGAAGCCTTCGAGGCGGCAGCTTATTAGGCTTTCTTGGAGGGGTCCTTCCTGTGATAGCGATGAGGATTAGGATGTCTTAACTTTTTCAAAGATTTGTATTTCAAAGGCGTGGAGTTCTCTTCTCCTTCATTTGGGGATGAAGAAGCTTTGATCGGAGACCATGGTGAATTCAGCTCAAAATCCAACTTCTTCTGCCAATCAGCAGTGGATCTAGGTTGTCCCGCAGAAGGGTTCCGGTTAGCGTCGCCTGGATCTGAAGATTCATTATCTTCAACCACATACTGGATCAACTTTCATGCACCTCACTCAATAGATGTTGTTTCCCCCACATCAACCCTGTAGGGAAAGTGGAATTGTGAAGACTTTCAGATCTCTCCATCCACAAGATTTAAATGTTGTAGCTAGTATCTTCTTAGAGATTTTTGTGCTTGAAGAGCTAGGCTGATTATTCAACCTAGTGAAGGTCCCTTTTCTCGGAGGATCGAGAACAAACCTAAACCTTGTTATACTAACCCACTAGCGAGTGCGGAATCCAAGCTAGCGGGCAAACCGGGATGATGCAAGAACAAACACAAGAACACACAAAGTTCACCGATTAACACCACTGTATTAATACGTATGAAGGTTTACGGTTACAAGCACAAGGTTTACAATCTTGTTTGCAAACTCTCTAAAGTGTGTGTGTGTGTGTTTTCCAGCAGAGTTTCTCTAACTCTCTAAGTGTGCATCTCCTTAACACTAACACACTGCATGGGTATTTATACCCATACATAACAGGTCTTGGTCGAAGGATCGATAGATGGTCCGAAGGATCATCTGTCGATGACAATGTGTCCGAAAGATCAGCATGGACATCGAAGGATCATCCTTCGATGCCTAATGGTCGAACCATGGTCGAACCATATCTTTCGAGCACCTCGAAGGATTAGCAGTATCCTTCGAGGCTATCCTTCGATCCAGACAACATCATGTTGTCCAAGTCAAACTAGGAGGATAGTTGACTTGGTCAACTTACAGACTGATTTAGGACATCGTTTACATACAGACCGAATACAGACAAAGTACAGACACAAGTGCACCAACAAACTCCCCCTTGGCTGTAGCTTTGTCTTTATCTTGTCTTTATCTTCTATAGATGTAGACTTGTCTCGAACTTCGACAGTCTTTGGTCTTCGAGTTTCCAAAACTCTGATGTCCTTTCAAGTTTTCATGGTCGGAGGATCTTCAAAGTCTTCACGTCTTGAAAGCAGAGAGTGTATCAACAAACTACCCGTATCATGTAGGCAGTGTGTTAACAAACTCCCCCTTAACATAAGCTCCCCCTTGAGTTATGCTCGTGAAATACTTTAACTTTATGAAGTGAGATCCTTGTGGTGTTGATGATAGCCAGCGGCAACTCAATCATCTTCATCTTTTGAGTGCCTTCTCGTCGTGTCTTCATTCCAAAGCTTGTCATCGACCATGTTCTCCTAGCCTTTAGAATCTGCACATGCAAGAAATCTAAACGCGTAATGAGAACAACTGCTTGGAACATAGTATAAGCAAATGACACACGAATGACCATGTCACAATCAAGCACCGTCCGACAGTTTGAAAGTTTAATAAATTTTTCAAATTTTAAATTCTAACTTTCAAAACATGCAAATTTCGACCGTTTATGAAGATTTAGTCAGTTTGGTTTTCGTTCAGGTTTCAGGTAACGAAGACTCGAGCTCCAACATCGTACGATCGAAAATAAAGTAGAAATAAAATCTTTTTGGCTTTTATAAAGTTTATATTAAAACACAGATTTCAGGTGTGTTTTTGAAATAAAAAAAAAAAAACAACAATTTAAAATCCTTTGAGTGTTATCAAACGACATCACCGCTAATGTCGTGCTGATATGCACCAAACGACGAAACTGTTTAAAAGAAAAACAATAAAAGTTAAGTAGTAAGTAAATAAATATATACAAACATTCTTTTTGTGAGTTTCGAGGGTAAGAGAATCATATCAGTGTACGGTCATGCCAAAACACTCTTGTTGTTCAGTTAGTTAACATTAAGATAAGCATCCTATAACAATTATCGGTATTGTTGTCCACTTAAGCTCAACTTATCAGATGTAATCATGTTTAGAGGATACGTTAATGTATGATTTATACTTACCGACCGGTGTTCATCCACATCACGACACATTCCCGTATCAAGGTATGCACGAGAGTTCATCTTACCGGTGAGTATACCGATTATCATCTGTTTGACCGTATAAAATTGTGAGATACTCACTTATTTTGATTTGAAAACAAGTCCTATGTGATATAATCACTTATTGATGAGGAACTTGATTTTCGTATGCATGAGGGCACAGGTGCAAGTCCGTGAACAGGTCAGTACTTCCGTACAGCAGAGAGACGAACTTGACACCCGGATAAATGTGATATTTTATCACTTATTTGATTTGGACATGTGATTGTTTATCACTTATTGAGGTCGAATGCAGTATGCAATATGTACACGTATGTATAGTATCATGGAAGATCTAGACTTGCGTCCCCGTTATTTTTCGGTAAAAGATACAACCATGATACCCAGATGATAAGCAGCATAAAGACCGAATATCTCAGAACCTCGGCAATCTATCAAACGAAATTTCGGTACTAAGACCATATGCCAATGAATGGTTCCCACCTGATCTTCAGTCGATTAAGATTTATATCACCCTGCACACTTTAAAATGATTGTGAGCCTACCGATACATCTTATATAGAGCTGCTTATCGTTTTGCATTTAAGGTTTAAAGAGGTTTGGATAGACCACTGATGTACTATCATTTTCTCTTTTGCTCGCCAGGAAACTCATTTTTGTTTTTCTATTGTTTTTGTGTTTTTGAAATTTTTCGATGTTTTTGTATTTTCCGATTTTTGGATTTACTCCCCCTAAAATCAACAAACTAAGATAAATTTAAAAACACACAAAGATATTTACAAAAATGATTTTCCGATGTTGGTTTACTCTTGCTTGACCTTAATGCCATTTACCAATAATAAGTTTTATCAGAAAGGATTTAACAAATTTTGGAAAAATGAATTGGCATGTCGGTAAGCGGTGCGGACCATGACAACATTGACGAGTTTCACAAAGAAACAATCACGTGTGAGGTGATATTTGAGATCAACGTGTCAGGCCAAAGAGTGCTGTATGAGATGATAATAATTCATAAAGTAGCTTAAAAATCAACAAGTATAGGAGAGATTTAGAAATTCAAAAACCGTATCCTGCAACCGTTTCATGCATTGCAAGGAATCTAAGTGTTCTTCCAAACTTGATATCCACCCGGTGTGGACTTCAAAGTCGATTTTGTAGCTACTGACTAATCTCTTGACAGCAACAAGGTCGTAAACCTCCGGGTCCGGCTGGTCTTCCACATTGTACCAGCGAAGGTCTTTGACTTTCTCTTTCAGAAATGGTGTGCGGATGTTCAATCCATGCAAAGGCATCGGCACACATTTCACTTCATTCGTTCCTGAGGACCCGATCAAAAACCATAATGACCAAATTTTGGCATGTTCTTCATTTGGTCGAATTATGCACCATCATTCAACCACATTTTCTTTTTCTTTTCTTTCTCTCCATCCAAGGCAACAATTTCTTCTGTCGCCTATCTTGTGCAAGGACATTCCACTATCAATAATCCTATGACTATCGATAGTTCCTCCTGGAACTTCCTGCACACTCACTCAGAGATTAGTTGGAGAGGGGGACCCAAGCCTTCATAGACTTGGGTTGCCCCTGAGAATCAAAAAATGTAATTTCAACCTCTTGATAATTTTCAAGCACAACACCTCCCCTTGAACCTTTACCTGTTTTAGGTTTCCAAGTTTGTTTTTGTTTACCAGAGTGTGTATTATGTACATTTTCTGGTTTTAATGGTTGTGACAAACTAGGTTTCCTTTTAACAGTTTCCGGTTTTAAGGCCTTTTCGATCACCTTTACATTTTTACGTCGTTGTTTTGTTTCTTGCTCGTTAATTGTGCGTTTATCACGTTTTGGAGAGACAGGACGACGTTGTGAGTGACCTTGTTCAGAGGGGGTTCTTTCAACAAAATTTGGTTTGGGCGAGTTTGTGCAGTCTTTAATGATGTGCCCAAACTTCCCACATTTGAAACAAGTTCTCCTTTCAACAAACTTAGGAGAATTTGTTCGACTGGCAGATGTTGAACCTGTAGAACCTGAGGTACTTGCTCGTTCATCACACCCGTTTGTGTGTTGGGTGTAATTGTTATCGCTGTTACGCTTCAAAATCTTGACTTTTTGTACAAAATCTGTGTTTGATTTGTTTTCAAAAGTCTCAATTTTATCGGTACCCTTTGATGCTACAAATTTAACATCTTTGCCCTTCTTCTGATTACGAGCTCCCTTTGTTTCAACCTTAGCCTTTGGCTTTGGAGCTAGTTGATGTTGTTTACCCTTAAAAGCAATCGGTTGTTGCTTTGTCGGTGATTTCTGTTTTCCAAATTGTTTTCTGATTTCAGCTTTTGGAATTGGATCACATTGAGTTACAGTAACTCCAGGGATCGTCTTTCCCAAAAACTTGCTTGTGTTATCTTCAAAAACTTTATCAATCAGGGATGGATTGACATTTTTAATTGGAAAATCTTTGTCTGAATAAATTTTACTATCACCGACCAAGGTGTACAACAAATCATTGCTTTTAACAGCAAACACACTTTCTTTGTCATTCTTGACATCTTTGACAGGATTTATCACTTTCTTGGCAACAGGTTGCACGACAGGAGTAGGAGGATCACAAAGAATATGATTCTCAATTGGAATTTCTACTCCTTTCGCCTCATCAAGTGATTCATCCTGGTCATTCACATCTGATTCATCATCTGAAGAATCACAGTCCTCAATAGTTGGAGGACTTTGATTTGAAGCACATGATGACTTTTCTTTGTTATCAGATGAGCCCTCCGATGAATTGTCCGGTTTGAACCCTAGCCCAGTAGCAAATTCCTCAACGTTAAGAGGCACACTGGGTTCATACCGGGGCATTTCCTCTTCATCGGGCATTTTGGTATAGTTGTTCATCAAAGGGGGCGGACATTTCTTATATCCTATCCCCTTCTGATTTCCTTTCGGTTGTTGAACCTCGATGATGTGATCAAGCACAAATTGGGAGTTAGAATAACTATCCAATTTTTGTTTGATCGCATCATGCTCGCATTGGGCAATGGCTAATTGCTTTTTGGTTTCCTCAACAAGGTTGATATAGTCATTAATACTAACTTGTTTATGATACACAACTTTGTTCAATTCGGAAACACTTTTCTTTAGAGTTTCAATCACAGTTTTAAACTCCTTTTCGTTTTGAGTTAACGCCATGTTTGCCTCTTTGCACTTGGCCAGTTCAATTACCAAACTTTGATTGTGACTATGAACCGTTTCAGATTCACGTCTCAATTCAACACATTCATGCTTCATTTTAGCACATTCACTACATATGCTAGGAGTTTCAACCTTTACCTGACTTGAAGAAGCTGTGACATTAGTCATAGAGACAGGTTGAGAAGAGAAAGATCCATCTTCAGTGAGAATCTTCTCCATTTCTTTCGATGTAGCATCAGCTTTCTCGATCAAGTCAGATTTCTTGTCAGCCTCATTCGACAAATTATCAGCTTCAGAATCAATTCTTTCATTTAGATTAGATTCTTCATCTGAACTGCCACTATATCCTGAACTGTTATCATCTTCCGAAGATTGACCATCATTGACATTCTTGACAATCTCAGCGTAAAATGCAGTTCTTGTTTGGTCACCGTTTCCCAACTGTGTGTCCGTACCACAATCGATGCTTTGCTCAAATTGAGGTTTTGTTGTGGAAACTTGAGGTTGTGGTTGTGGCTGTGTTGGGACAGGAATGTACGACCTCGGATCGAATTGAGGTTGTGGAGCAGCTATTGACTGAGAAAATGAAAAGGAACTCGTATTGGACACAAAAGCAGTTTGAAGCTTCGGTTGCTGAACAGAACTAGAACTAGCTGAAGGACCAAAACCAGGCAAATACATTTCTGTGTTTTTAGGAACAAGAGCTCGCTTAGCTTTCCAGATTTCTTGGTCATTCTTGTGTTCCAGCTTCTCAATGAATTCATAGATGTTGACTGTATTCAGAGTACCCGTATGCTTCAGCTGCTCGATGAATGAACCCCACTTTGGTGGTAGAGCATCAGCAAACCGTGCCACCATTTCCTGTTGAGATGTAGGAACACCAAAAGCACGCATTTCACACATTAAATGATAATAACGATTCGTTATATCATTTAGTGTTTCTTTCTCTAAGAAATGAAATGATTCGAATTTCTTCTTCAACTGATCCTGGCGTATCTTAGTAGTAGCTGCATATCCTTCTCCTCTTTCTGCCACAAAATTCTGCATGTCTTGATTTTGCTTTGACACCAAAGCCCATTGACTTGCACTGATTGAAGGCTGTGGAGTCATACTCTTTGCCCAATCTGCAGCAGTGACTAACTTTTGATTGGTTCGTGAGTCCAAACTCCAATCCCATGGACTTGTACAGCTCATTTTGATCAAATATTAATTGAGATCCTTCACAAACACAAACTGTTAAGTTTAAACAGACAAGAATTGAAAGATAAAAACCTGTTCGAAAGATCAAGACTAGTTCGAAGGATCAACAGTGATCGAAAGATTACTGTTGAGTTTCGAGCAAAGCCTTCGAAAGATTCTCAATGAAAGATCCTTATCTTTCGACTGATTATCACGAAAGATTCACAGTTCGAAAGATCTATATCTTTCGAATACTGATCTCGAAAGATTCACAATGAAAGATCCTTATCTTTCGAGATGTATCCTTATCTTTCGGACAACCAACTTTCGAAAAGATTCCAACTACGAAGGATAACCCTTAGACTTCGAAAGACTACTCGAAGGATGCTTATCTTTCGAGCTGCCTTTGATCGAAAGATGTCGAAGGATATCTTTCGATGTCGAAGGATATCTTTCGACAGCTCTGACACACTGACACAAAGTACGACGGGTTGGTGAAAAAGGTGATGTGTTGATGTACCAACTTTCGGCAGAAAGGATGGTTCTGCAACAACTTTTCACCAAACAATTGACTTTCAAAAATTTTTGCCAAAATAAGCAACCTTATCTTCAAGAACTGGTCACCGGAAACAAATCGGAATATGGCCGGAAAAATCAAAGTTTCACAAAAACAGTTTTTATGTTACCCAAACCGACCCCGAACACTCCCGATAGGTTTAGTATGCGTTTTTAAGCAGAAAACTACCAAAAACGGGTGCTAAACCAAGTGTCCAAACACACCAAGAACTTGAACAAACCGGTTTTAAACAAGGTAAAGAGCGAGGCTCTGATACCACTTGAAGGTCCCTTTTCTCGGAGGATCGAGAACAAACCTAAACCTTGTTATACTAACCCACTAGCGAGTGCGGAATCCAAGCTAGCGGGCAAACCGGGATGATGCAAGAACAAACACAAGAACACACAAAGTTCACCGATTAACACCACTGTATTAATACGTATGAAGGTTTACGGTTACAAGCACAAGGTTTACAATCTTGTTTGCAAACTCTCTAAAGTGTGTGTGTGTGTGTTTTCCAGCAGAGTTTCTCTAACTCTCTAAGTGTGCATCTCCTTAACACTAACACACTGCATGGGTATTTATACCCATACATAACAGGTCTTGGTCGAAGGATCGATAGATGGTCCGAAGGATCATCTGTCGATGACAATGTGTCCGAAAGATCAGCATGGACATCGAAGGATCATCCTTCGATGCCTAATGGTCGAACCATGGTCGAACCATATCTTTCGAGCACCTCGAAGGATTAGCAGTATCCTTCGAGGCTATCCTTCGATCCAGACAACATCATGTTGTCCAAGTCAAACTAGGAGGATAGTTGACTTGGTCAACTTACAGACTGATTTAGGACATCGTTTACATACAGACCGAATACAGACAAAGTACAGACACAAGTGCACCAACACCTAGGAGTTCTAATTGTAACATGTTGATTGCTCATAATGTTTTCATTTTTGTTCACTTCTTCATTGCTGTACGTTTTGTTTTGTTTTGTTTTAACTTATAGTAAGATGTATCGATAACATATAGAATATTTTTTTATTGATGTTTTGATCTTTAATCTTAGTCTTTTAGCTTATTATATTTCGGATATGGGTAAAAAACTTCTAATTATTAGGGTCAAATTGGGTCGGTGTTATGGCCCGTTGAAAACCAAAGCACGTACCATTAGCTAGTTATTGCAGCCCATAGGGTATTAAAGGCTAGTGTGGTAGGGTTCGTTTACATGGTTTCAACTCTAAAGGTTGTGATGGTACATGTAGTATAAATTGGTTTTATGGTGTCAAGAACAAAGGTGGTGATCCTGTATTTCTACACTCTTGAATGCATTATCAATTGCTTTAATCAATTTTCTATTACTACATTGTTCCCAAAATTGACGTATTACAACAAACATGAAGTAGATGTTGGTGTAGTTTTTGTGTCTGATGTTGTTCGAATAGATTAGATTATTTATATGCTGATTATGTAATAGTTAGTGAAATGGTCAAACGAACGTGTATAGACCCGCTCGTTTGAAGTGGTCAAATTAAAGGGGTTATTCGTTTGACCGTGTGTGTTTGCAAGTGAAGGGGGGTGTGTTGGTGCACTTGTGTCTGTACTTTGTCTGTATTTTGTCACGATATAAAACGATGTCTTTTGTTAGTCTTGTAAGTTTGACCAAGTCAACCATCCTCCTAGTTTGACTTGGCCAAACAGTTAAAACCTGATTGTAATATGTTTGTGTCGAAGGATGAATTGTCGAAGGATGAGTCATCGAAGGATTGTTTAGATCCTTCGATGAGCTCGAAAGATAAACCTTCGATGGATGTTGATGGACCTCGAAGGATATCATCCTTCGAGGTATATATATGGATCCTTCGATAGGTTTCAGATCGATAGATGATCTTTCGATCAGTCTATCTATCTGATCCTTCGATCAGCCTATCTGATCCTTCGACCAGACGATCTGTCATGGGTATATATATACTCATGTAATGTGTTCACTTCAGAAGTCAGTGCAAGTGAGTGTGTGAGTGAACTCAGTCTTGTAGAGAGCGTATTTTCAGTTTGGTCAAGGGCTGTAACCGTGTCCACTGAAATACAAGAGAAAACTTTGATATCTCGTGTGTCTACCTTTCTCTTTGTAGCTTGTGTTCTCATATAAACTACCGGTTTGCACTCTAGCTTGGATTCCGCACTTGCTAGTGTGTTAAACATAACAAGGATAAGGTTTAATCTCATCCTCCGAGGGACCTACAAGTGGTATCAGAGCCGTGGCTCTTTTCCTTGTTAAAAACCGAGTTTATACAAGACTTTGGAGTGTTTGGACAAAAACTCACATGGTTTAGCACCCGTTTTTTTTAGTGTTTTTCTCGCATCTCTTGACGTAAAAATGTGTTCTAAACTAACCGGGTGTGTTAAAGGACGAGTTGGGTAACTTAAAAATTTGTTTTTAAGAAGTTTGGTCATTTCCGGCCAAATTCCGGCTTACTCCGGTGACCGGTTTCTGGATAAGATCCTTCCATTTTAAGTAATATTTTATTGGTCAAATCTGGTTTTGGTAAAAAGGTATGGTCTGAACATACCTTTCTGCCGAAATATTTCTACCAACCCATCACCTTTTCACCAACCTGTCACTTTTCGTGTCAGCTGTGTCAGTAGAGATCGAAGGATATCCTTCGAAGTCGAAAGATCATCTTTCGATCAAAGGAAGTTCGATAGATAATCATCCTTCGAACATCCTTCGAAGTCTGAGACTTATCCTTCGATCCAGGGAATCTTTTCGAAGGATATATATTCGAAAGATAAGGATCTTTCAATTGGAGAATATTTCGAAATCATTGTTCGAAATTCAACAGTGATCTTTCGAACACTGTTGATCCTTCGAACAAGTATTGATCCTTCGATCTTAGTCTGTTTAGGTTTAACAAGTTTGTGTTTTTCAGGTCTTTCGATCAGGGATCCTTCGGTTGGTTGTTATCATTCAAGATATTAACATAGAATTCATTCTTCTTATCTAACATGAACCCAAGTTGGTGGGGAACTCCGGCTCCAGATAGTGGAAAATACACAAGTACAAGTTCAACTCCCTCATGGTGGGGTACACCGGCTCCAGATAGTGGAAAGTACACAAATACAAGTCTATCTCCCTCATGGGCTGAATCTCCGGTGTCGACATCTTCGCAAGCAAATGCCATATCGACAGGTCAATGGGCATTAGTATCAAATCAAACTCCGAGCATTCAAAGTATCTTATTGAGCGAAAGCGAAACCGGAAGTTTGAATCGTCCTCCAAAGTTGATGCACTTAAATGAGTATCCGGGTTGGGTTGAGAGATTTCGTACATACGTTCTTGGTCAAAATACCGAACTGTGGATACGTTTCACTACAGATTTCGATCAAGCTATAGAGGTTGCTGCTTCATCTACTGTTACGTTTGCCGATCTTCCTGAAGATCAAAAGAAAACGTATGATCTGGAAAAGAAAGCATACGCCATTCTCACTCAGACGTTAAGCAAAGATATCTACCACCAGTTTGTCAGTTTCAAGACAACGAAGAAGTTGTGGGACGGGTTAAAAACCAGAGGAGTAGGAAATGAAGCAACACGTCAATTGCGTCATGATCTTCTCAAGAAAGAATTTGACGGTTTCACGTGTATGGATAAGGAGTCTTTGGGAGATATGACAAGCCGGTTTTATCACTTGCTTACAGAGTTGGGCAATTTTGGAGTAGTGACAACTACAGCAGAGGTGGTGAAGAAGTTTGCTGATGCATTGCCTCCCCAATGGAATAGTTTCTTGGAGATCTTGAAGTATAATGGAACCTTGGGTACTACAAACATCAACGACTTCGTGCAGCTTTTAGAAAACAAGGATCAGGAGGAAACCTTAAAGGCAAAAAGAGTTCCAGTGCCACAAAATCCAGAAATGTATTATGGAACTCCTAGTACCTCTGTTGCAAAATCCATTGTGCCATGCAACCCAGAGATGTATTATGGAACTTCCAGTTCTTCGTCTGCAAGAACCGGTCCACATGCTCCACTTCAGACGGCGTTTGTCACGAGCACGGATATGTATGGAAATCCAGTACAAGTTCCTGTTAAGCCGGCTCCCACCACAGACATGTATGGAAATCCACTACAACCACCTCCTCCTGCTCAACAACAAGCGTGTTATGGAGGGACATCATCTGCTGGTCAGCAATCAAAACCAAATACAGTACACCTCGACACTTCAAGCTTCTCTAAGGTCAGTGTAGAAGTAGCAAGGGAACACATGGAGCTGCTTAACACTTTAGTGAGCGCGTACTGTGGGTTAGTGGAAGGTCAGATTGGCAACATTAATCTGACACAAGAAGACTATCGTCAGATTGACAAGGAAGAGATGGACTTGATGGATATCAAGTGGGCCTTTCCTAGTGCTTTAAGAAGGGCAAAGGATTTCATGGAAAGTACTGGCAGAACCAGCTTGGAAAGCAAGAAAGACACCAAGTATGGGTTCGATAAACAGGCAGTAAAGTGCTTCAACTGTGGCGAACGGGGTCACTTTAAAAGGGAATGTACAAAGCCAGCACAGCATGGGAACCAGAATCCCTTCAGAAACCAAGGTAACCAGCATAACCAGAACAGGAACAATGAACGTACATTAATACCTGTCAACAACCAGAGTCAAGCTGGAACATCAAATGCCAACAGGGCACTTGTGGTTCAAGTGGATGAAGGTTGTGACTAGTCAATCCAGTTGAGTGGTGATGCTCCAGATGGAACAGCATGTTTTGCTGAAGTGGTTAAGGATTTAGTTCACACCAGTGGTGGAGAATCTTCCGCCAATGGTGGTGAATCTTCTGAGGATGAAGACTCTTCGGGATATAGCAGGATTTCAGATGAAGAATCCTCAAGTTCAGGCGATGATCATGTGGGTGAGACATCAAATGCGTCAGTCGATGCAGATATTGATGAGCTTTTGGAGGAAGCTGCAGCAGGAACTCAAAGAAGATCTATCTTGGTGGATCAAGCTGCTTATTCTTTATCTTCTCTCCATTCAGCCTTTATGGCTAATGTCGACAGTTCATCAAGTCAGGTATGTGTCGATGAACCCACTGCTATTAATTGTGATAATTGTGATAGTTTGCATGTGAAATGTGCTGATTTAGAGGTAAACATGTCTGAGTTGCAAGGCAAACATGATGCTTTACAAGCTAGTTTGTTTGACTTGCAAGACAAACATGTTTCTTTGAATGCCAAGTGGTGTGAATTGCAAAGCAAACACGAGGCTTTGCAAGAGAAGTATGATGTGACATTCATCCACAATCAAAAGTTAACCGTGGATCTTTCAAAATGCACTGAAGCCAATATGTTTTATGAAAACCATGAAAAGGAGTTTAAATCGGTAATTGAAAAGTTAAAGAAAGATAAAACCGAGCTAACTAAAATGGTTTCCAGAAAACAAACTGACATTAATTTGTATATATCTCGCCTTGAGATTATGCAAAAAGAGATGGCTTGTGTGAAAACCGAAAGTGAGGCGATCCAACTTAAGCTAGATAGTTATTTGAGCTCTAGCTATGTGTTGGATCACATCATTGACGTTCAGAAAGAGAAACGGGATGTCACATGCATAGGTTACAAGAAATGTCCACCACCAGTGAGACACAATTATGATGCAATGCCTGACGAGGAGGATAGAGTGTTCTTTGAACCATCTGTTCCTCTAGATGTAAAGGAGTTTGCTACAGGGCTCGGATACAAGAAAGAAGTATCATCAGATTCAGATGTATCAGCAGATACATGTGTGTCTTCTGCTGACCTGAATCAGGATCCTCCAGTCATTACTGAGGATGCTGATTCTTCTGATGATGTTGTCCCAGCAAAGTCTGATGTGGTAGTCAAAGATAAGGACATACCTCTCGAGAATTACATTCTATGTGATCCTCCTGCAAAACCCGCTAAGACTGTTGCAATCGAGTCCTCATCTGCAAAAGAGTCGTAGAGTGTGAACTTGCTGTACACTCTTGTTGGTGATGATAAAATCTACTCTGACAAAGATTTTCCTATTAAGAATGTTAATCAATCTTTAATAAGTAAAGTCTTTGAAAATTCGACAAGTAAGTTTTTAGGAAAGACAGGACCACGTGTTACAGTTACACAGTGTCCTCCTATTCCAAAGGCCGAAATTCGAAAACACTATGGCAATAAGAAATTACCAACAGTGCAAAAACAGCAAAATCACACCAAGCCAAAAGGAAAATCACCAGCTCAGGCACAAAAGAAGTCGAATCAAAAGAAGAACAAAAATGTAAACTTTGTGAAATCGACGGGAACGGACAAAATCGAAACGTTTGAAAACAAATCTAACTTAGATTTTGTTAAGAAAGCAACTGTACAGAAAAGAAATGAACCAAGTAGTTCAAAACCTACTACATCGGGATCACAAAGTTCATCATTATCGGCAAGACGATCACATGATACTTCGGGGTTTGTTGAACGAAGATCATGTTTTGAATGTGGAACAATTGGACATATAATTCGAAACTGTCCATATCTTCATAAACAAAAAGGCAAAGTTGATGTTCCCCATGACCAAACTGACCGTAAGCGATCTGTTTCTGCAAAACAAGATCCCCGACTTGTAAAAGAAAGGGAAATGAAACAGAGACGCCAACAGGTCAAGAAAATTGAAAAGGCGATTAAAACCGATGTGGTTAACAAAACATCTGTTTCTGTCAAACCAGACAATTCAAAAACTTCAGACAACCATGAAGTTAACATTTTAAATAACAACACTGGTAAAACAAAACAGACCTGGAAACCAAAAACGGTTAGTGAATCAGGGGGACCATCACAATTTACCAATCATCAAAGACAAGAAGTTATTGTTATTGATGAAAATGGAAGACCCAAGACCACAATGGCTTGGGTCCCCATCTCCAACTAATCAATTAAGTTCATGTGCCGGGTGTTCCAGGAGGAACTATCAGTAGTCATTGGATTGTTGATAGTGGGGCATCCAGGCACATGACAGGCGACATGAAGCTTCTCTACGACGTCAAATCTATTAGAGGAGGTTATGTTGCATTTGCTGGAGATAAGGGTGGTTATATTACGGGTGAAGGAATGATATCCAACGGGATTGTCAGCTTTGTCAAGATCAACTTTTTGCAACAACTTGATCACAATCTTCTTAGTGTTTCTCAAATTTGTGACAAGCAATTCTCAGTACACTTTGATGCTAATGGATGTTATGTGCTGAAACCCGGCTTCAAAATTCCAAAAGAATGGATTCTTTTGTCAGCTCCAAGGATAAATGATTTGTACGTCCTTGATATGAGCCAAGCTATTACTACGTCTGCACAAGCAACTTGTTTCGTTTCCAAAGCCACAGAAAAAGACTCTATCTCTTGGCACAGACGAATGGGTCACATTCACTTACGCAAAATGAATCATTTGGTTTCAAATGAATTGGTGAATGGTGTTCCTCTTAAAAACTTCCATCTTCAAGACGTCTGTGTTTCGTGCCAGAAAGGAAAACAAACGAAGAAACGACATCCTACTAAGAAGATCAACACGGTGGCAGTTCCTCTTGAACGTTTGCACATGGATTTGTTCGGTCCTGTCAAGCACAAAAGTATCAGGAATGATCAATACTGCCTCGTGATAACTGATGACTATTCAAGATTTTCTTGGGTGGCATTCATGGCACACAAGAGTGAAACCTTTGGCATTATCAAAAACTTGATCATTCAGATTGAGAATTTGTATAAGTTAAAGGTTAGGCGAATACGTAGCGACAATGGTACTGAATTTAAAAATCATGCCATGGCGGAGTTTTGCACTTCAAAGGGTATTCTTCATGAGTTTAGTGCAGCTTATACTCCTCAACAGAATGGCGTCACTGAACGTAAGAACCGCACACTGATCGAGACTGCTAGGACAATGTTGGTAGAGTCGCAGTTGCCCATTCCATTCTGGACTGAAGCTGTGGCCTCTACATGTTACACATTGAACCGAGTCCTTACAGTCAAAAGGCACAATAAGACCTGCTTTGAGCTTCTTCACAAACGGAAACCAGATTTGTCTTATCTTGAACCGTTTGGAGCTCCATGCACAATCATCGATCCTAATGGAAAGTTTGGGGCAAAAGCAATTGAGGGATACTTTCTTGGGTATGCCACCCCTAACTTACGAGTCTGGAATCTAGAGACTAAAAGGGTCGAGGAATGGTCTAAGGTCAGAGTACAAAGGCACACTCTGCCAGTCAAATGTCCTGGTCAGCCTTAGATGTTTGAGTACGATGACTTCTTCAACTCGATCAATGTTGAAGCCGTTGAAGAAAGTGCTGCGGCAAGGATGTTTTTCGAGAGTGACAATGCAACAGTTTCACCGGTGGTGCGTCCAATTCTTGTCAATCAAGAACCATCTTCGGTGAACAATAATACTCTCGACAATGAGGATTTTCATGGTGCAACCGAATTGAACGAATCTTCAGAGGATGATAAATTTCTAGATGCAGATCAAGAACCTCCAACAACAGCAGTTCATGGTACTTCAGAGGGTACTCCTCCAGTGGATGCCCATAGAACAGCTGAAGCTACTGCATCATCCTCTTCGTCAATTCCGGGCATTGATTTAGTTGTTGATCTCAATTTCAACAATCTGGGTATAAATATTCCAGTTCCAGATAATCAAGAAACAAGGATTCATAATACCCATCCTCAACAAAACATCATCGAAAATGTGCAAAGTGGCATTCAAACAAGAAACATGTTGCGAAACAACAACAATGCAGGCCTGTATGCAGCTATTCGAGAATCCGGGCAACAAAACAATTGGTCTTTCGCGTGTTATGTTTCACAGGAAGAGCCAAGAACTTGGAAAGAAGCCATGAAAGATAACTCTTGGGTTGAAGCAATGCAGGAAGAACTGCAACAATTCCAGAAGCTTGGTGTCTGGAAACTCGTAGAGAAACCTGCTGGCTACAAGAAGATTGGTACCCGTTGGGTGTTTAAATGCAAAAAGGATGACCGTGGAGTTGTTATCCGGAACAAAGAACGTTTAGTCGTTCAAGGTTTTCGTCAGATAGAAGGGATCGACTACAACGAAGTGTATGCACCTGTTGCACGTCTGGAAGCAATTCGGATCTTTCTGGCTTATGCCTCATTCAAAGGATTCAAGGTTTACTAGATGGACGTCAAAAGTGCATTCTTACATGGTGTGGTTGAAGAAGAGGTGTACGTCGAACAGCCTCCAGGTTTTGAAGATCCTATCCATCCCGATCGGGTTTGGCTGCTCAACAAAGCTCTCTATGGTCTTCATCAAGCACCGCGAGCTTGGTACGCAACCTTATCAAATTATCTATTGGAGAATGGTTTTCGAAGGGGTCTTATCGACTGTACTCTTTTCATCAAAGAACAAGATGGAGATCTTCTTCTGGTACAGGTATATGTTGATGATATTATTTTTGGTTCTACTAATGATGTCTTGTGTAGGAATTTCGAGCGCATTATGCAGGATAAATTCGAGATGAGTGCTATGGGGGAAATGACCTTCTTGTTAGGCCTACAAGGGCAACAAACTGAGTCTGGGATATTCATCCATCAGACTAAATATGTTGGTGACATCTTGAGCCGGTTCCAGATGTCTGATGCAACGCCCATTGGTACCCCACTGCCACAAAATCACGGAATTACTCCAGACTTGAAGGGTGAAGCTGTTAACCCCTCATATTACCGCGCAATGATCGGATCTCTTATGTACCTCACAGGATCAAGACCAGATATAATGTACCCAACATGCCTGCTTGCCAGATATCAAGTCAACCCGAAGGCCTCACATCTTGCAGCTGTAAAAAGGATTTTTCGCTATTTGAAGGGTTGCCCTGACACTGGTCTATGGTACCCTAGGGATAATAACTTTGACTTGATCGCATTCAGTGATTCTGATTTTGGCGGATGCAAAATCGACGGCAAATCTACAACGGCTGGATGTCAGTTTTTAGGAAATCGTCTAGTCACATGGCAGTGCAAGAAGCAGACTTGTGTCGCTACATCAACATGCGAAGCTGAATACATTGCTGCCTCAAGTTGTTGCTCCCAAGTTCTTTGGATCCAACAACAATTACGCGACTACGGTTTTGAATTCCTAACTACTCCTATTTACGTTGATAATTCTGCTGCATTACAGATCACTAGAAATCCTATGCAGCACTCAAAGACCAAACACATCGATATCAAATATTACTTCATACGTGATTGCTTTGATAAAAGGCTAATCGATGTGGTTAAGGTCCACACCGATGACCAACGTGCCGACCTTTTTACCAAAGCCTTTGACAAATCAAGATTTGACTTTTTATTATTGGTAAACGGCATTAAGGTCAAGCAAGAGTAAAACCAACATCGGAAAATCATTTTTGTAAATATCTTTGTGTCTTTTAAATTTATCTTAGTTTACTGATTTTAGGGGGAGTAAATCAAAATTTGAAAATCCAAAAACATCGAAAAATTTGAAAACACAAAAACAATAGAAAAGCAAAAATGAGTTTCCTGGCGAGCAAAAGAGAAAATGATAGTACATCAGTGGTCTATCCAAACCTCTTTAAACCTTAAATGAAAAACGATAAGCAGCTCTATATAAGATGTATCGGTAGGCTCACAATCATTTTAAGGTGTGCAGGGTGATATAAACTTAAACCGACTGAAGACCAGGTGGGAACCATTCATTGGCATATGGTCTTAGTACCGAAATTTCGTTTGAGAGATTGCCGAGGTTCTGAGATATTCGGTCTTTATGCTGCTTATCATCTGGGTATCATGGTTGTATCTTTTACCGAAAAATAACGGGGACGCAAGTCTAGATCTTCCATGATACTATACATACGTGTACATACTGCATTCGACCTCAATAAGTGATAAACAATCACATGTCCAAACAAATAAGTGATAATATATCACATTTATCCGGGAGTCAAGTTCGTCTCTCTGCTGTACGAAAGTACTGACCTGTTCACGGACTTGCTCTTGTGCCCTCATGCATATGAAAATCAAGTTCCTCATCAATAAGTGATTATATCACATAGGGCTTGTTTTCAAATCAAAATAAGTGAGAATCTCACATCATATACGGTCAAACAGATGATAATCGGTATACTCACCGGTAAGATGAACCCTCGTGCATACCTTGATACGGGAATGTGTCGTGATGTGGATAAACACCGGTCGGTAAGTATAAATCATACCTTAACGTATCCCCTCGCCATGATTACATCTGATAAGTTGAGCTTAAGTGGACAACAATACCGATAATTGTTATAGGATGTTTATCTTAATGTTAACTAACTGAACAACAAGAGCGTTTTGGCATGACCGTACACTGATATGATTCTCTTACCCTCGAAACTCGCAAAAAGAATGTCTGTATATATTTGTTTACTGCTTTCAGTCTTTGCATTTCGAAATATTAAAAATACCAAAAAGATTTTAGGTGTGTTTTAATATAAACTTTATAAAAGCCAAAAAGATTTTATTTCTATTTTATTTTCGATCGTACGATGTTGGATCTCGAGTCTTCGTTACCTGAAACTTGACTGAAAACCGAATTGACTAAATCTTCATAAACGGTCGAAATTTGCAAGTTTTGAAAGTTAGAAACTAAAACTGACAAATTTACTAAACTTTCAAACTGTCGGACAGTGTTTGATTGTGACATGGTCATTCGTGTGTCATTTGTTTATATAAACTATATTCCAAGCAGTTGTTCTCATTACGCGTTTAGATTTCTTGCATGTGCAGATTCTAAAGGCAAGGAGAACATGGTCGATGACAAGCTTTGGAATGAAGACACGACGTGAAGGCCCTCAAAAGATGAAAATGATCGAGTTGCCGCTGACCATCATCAACACCACAAGGATCTCAAGCTATAAGGATCAAGTCTTTCACGAGCATAACTCAAGGGGGAGCTTATGTTAAGGGGGAGTTTGTCAACACACTTCCTACATGAAACAGGGAGTTTGTTGATACACTTTCTGCTTTCAAGACGTGAAGAATTTGAAGATCCTCCGACATTGAAGACTTGAGAGGACGTCAGAGACTTGAAGACACGAAGATCGAGACAAAGCTACAGCCAAGGGGGAGTTTGTTGGTGCACTTGTGTCTATACTTTGTCTGTATTTTGTCACGATATAAAACGATGTCTTTTGTTAGTCTTGTAAGTTTGACCAAGTCAACCATCCTCCTGGTTTGACTTGGCCAAACAGTTAAAACCTGATTGTAATATGTTTGTGTCGAAGGATGAATTGTCGAAGGATGAGTCATCGAAGGATTGTTTAGATCCTTCGATGAGCTCGAAAGAAAAACCTTCGATGGATGTTGATGGACCTCGAAGGATATCATCCTTCGAGGTATATATATGGATCCTTCGATAGGTTTCAGATCGATAGATGATCTTTCGATCAGTCTATCTGATCCTTCGATCAGCCTATCTGATCCTTCGACCAGACGATCTGTCATGGGTATATATATACTCATGTAATGTGTTCACTTCAGAAGTCAGTGCAAGTGAGTGTGTGAGTGAACTCAGTCTTGTAGAGAGCGTATTTTCAGTTTGGTCAAGGGCTGTAACTGTGTCCACTGAAATACAAGAGAAAACTTTGATATCTCGTGTGTCTACCTTTCTCTTTGTAGCTTGTGTTCTCATATAAACTACCGGTTTGCACTCTAGCTTGGATTCCGCACTTGCTAGTGTGTTAAACATAACAAGGATAAGGTTTAATCTAATCCTCCGAGGGACCTATAGGGTGTGGCTATAAATACCAACCCTTGGTCATTTGCAACACTTTAAGGTTTTAGACTTGCTGGAGAGAACACCACTTGGTCTCTCCCCGGATGTATGTGTTCATACATTTTATGTGGACGCGACTCGATTCGCTGCGCCCCAGAGATCGACACACGAAGCACGAAGAGCCGCGATCCATCATCCCCATGACATCACCATGATGATGTCATGATGATGTCATATGGATAACTCATCAATGCATGCAAGACTTATTTCATAAGTGAGTATTGGACGAAGAATGATTCATGTGATGTCACGAAGAACAGATTTGGACAAAGATTGCATTGGACTAAGACTGTCCACAAAGAATCACCTATTCTTCGTGGATGTCCATTCTTCGTGTGACAACTATTCTCTGTAAACGATTTACGATGTAAAACAATATCATTTATCAATGAAACAATGTGTTTTGGTGTTTATATTTGTGTAATTTTGTTTGACGATTTTACGATTTGATTCTAGTTCGATTTCAAGCTTTAAATCGTTTTCTGGAAAGTTATACGCAAACTGATCCGTAAACGTAATCAGTTTAACGCGACAAACACTCTGGAACAGTGACACAGGCTTAACATATCTTAAATAACCTTTACATAACCTAGAAATAAGTTTTGGAGTGTTGGTGTGTCGAAAACAAGTTTATTCGATAGCAGGGACTATTTGCGTCAAACTGCGAAAGCATGCCGATTCGTACCGTAACGAACATTCCGGAAATTGATCATAAGTTAAACATACCTTAGATATCCTTTACATAGCTTAGAAATAGGCTTTCAGGGGTTTAGTATGCGAAAATACGCTTATTTGATCAATAGGGACTAAAAGCGTCAAAAAGTGCATAAGTTTGCATTTACGCACATATCTTACGTTCTGAACATATCCAGACATCCAAAAGTTTTTTTAATCATTAAAATATTTTATTTTAATGATTGGAATGCAAAAATACCATTCGTCCTGTAATTTGGATAGTTTTCGCTTCCGTTCGAGTTTTCGTCGTAATTAACCGAATAACGCAACCGTACAACCAAACGAACAGACATCCGAGATAATTTCATGCATGTTTCATGTCCCCTATGCTTTAGCATCCTTGTAGAGCCTTGAAAATGGGTTAACTAGGTTTAAACGCGTCAAAATGGCTTATCGCGCCACAGCAAGGGGGGTACCCGTGGTGGCATGCGACGGCCTACTTTTGACAGAATAAGTGTTTTTCAGCAACCAGCTTGAATTTGAGGGTCTTTTATGCAATTTTTCAATACTATGGACTTGTTTTAGAGCATTCCATTGTATTAAAAACCATGTTCCATAAGTGAAGGGTCAAAATTGAACCCCCTAACACATGACATGGAATGATCTCCTTGATCCAAACTTACTATAAATAGAAGTGGGTTTTTCATTCAATCCTCACATTTGATTCAGAATCTGCTCTAAGTTGAAGTTTAAGACTTCATACCTGAGGGTTTTGGATCAAATTTTTTCTTGCTTGGACCTTTTGTAAGCTTCTTTCATGCCTGTTTATGCTTTTCAAGCGTGAAAGTCAAACAGTGTTTGACTTTCTGCTTTGACCATGATTTGGTCAACACAAAGTTCGTTCGAACTTTGCAACGTGAGTGTAATCACGATAGTTATAGTCCCTTGTGACTATACCTACTGATTACCACGTTGATTAGTCGAAGTGACGAGTCAAAGTTTCGGTCAAAATACGTGTTTATGCATATTTTGCGATGAAGCTATTTTTGGATATCAAAACACTTTGTTTTGATATCAAACCTGTTTTCTAACTTAGTTCGTCACTTTTAGTCTAGTGCTTGTTTTGGGTCGTAAGTCAAGCGGTCTTGACAACCGCTTAGACTTTCGAACCCGACCCGTTTGGTCAATCGTTAGGATCCGACTAAGCATATTTTGTGACCATAGTTGTATAGGGAATAACCTTCCAAGGTTATACCTTATGGTCACTTAGTTTAATTAGTTGTATGATAGGTAGTTTATATGCCTTAGGAAAATGACCAAAATGCCCTTTTCATGCATAATTTGAATTTAAGCATATGTAACTTAAATTTTATCACTTAAATTGATTATGCAGAATATTTAAACATGTTAGGGCATATAATACTTGTTATAGGACTAGTTAGGCGTCTCGAACGCGCATTCACGCGAACGATGCGTTAAAGTAGCGTAAGCTACCTTAATGGGTCGTAACGGGTCCAAAGCACTTAGGATAGGTTCCGATTTAGAATGTAGGCTTTGTTAGACCATATCACACGAGTTCCAATACTCATTTGGTTTACGTGACCTCATTCTACCCGATCTTCCGATTTAGGTGTCGATTTATTAACTAGCGATCCGATTACTAGGTGCTATTTGATTTCCTTGGTTTGCTCGAGCTTTAGTAGTTCATTAATCGAGGATACTTTGCACTTCGATGTGAGTATATAGTTCCCCTATTTTACTGTTTTCGATTGTTTTGGTGTGATTCATATGTGTTAAACGATTTCGATGATTTCAAAAACGAATACTATGGTTTATATTAAACAATAACGATTTCGATAATGTGAACGAGCTTGTTGGACGTATTTACATAACGAATGACATTCATTAGTTTTGGCCGAGCTGACCAGTATTAGGTTATGGTACCATAGGATCTGACAAATCCCGTTATCAGACTGCACCCATAGTTATGTGTGGGGGTTATGTGGGTAACGACTGAACCTGATGATTGTTAACTTACCCTTTGGTGGTTTGTTAATACGAGTTGAACGATGGACGAGTTGTAACGGTTTGAATGTTATAAGCGAAACGACCAAAAGTTAGTTTTCACAATTAAAACGAGAACGATTTGAACGATTTAAACAAATGAACGATGGTCTATAACACGAACGAGTTGAACGATTTAAACCATTGGTTTTTGGTATGTGATTAGATAACGAGACGGGTGTAACATGATAAAAGCATGGTAGATACGCCGCTGACACTTCTTATATATAAGTGCTTTTATCATATTACATAACGTGGCGTTATTTTGT
Organism: Helianthus annuus; assembly: GCF_002127325.2. Lineage (NCBI taxonomy): Eukaryota > Viridiplantae > Streptophyta > Magnoliopsida > Asterales > Asteraceae > Helianthus > Helianthus annuus. The sequence goes on from NC_035443.2 coordinate 155,040,221, forward strand.
TCACTTGGATGAACAATTTGAAACGATGTCACACAACGATGTTTGGTAAATGATATAAACCATATGAGTTTTATTACGAGAACGATTTATGATTTGGTTTATATAAACAAATGTTTTGAGTTAAGATTCATGGCATCAACGTTTTATAAACTATAACCAATTGTTTTGAGTTGGTTATTCAATTTACAATACAAACATTTTACAAAACAAGATTTTCTAATATCGACTCATGTTTTTGTACGAGTTATTACAACATGTATACGAGCCACGAATCTCATACTTTCACAAAACCTATGTGCTCGCCGGCAATTCTTTGCTGACTTTATTTTTACATATGTTTGAGGTGATGTTGAATGATGTTGATTGCGACTAGGATGCATGCTCACTTAGGACTGGACGAGGCCTTAGTAACTTAATAACGATGATAGTCGATATGTGAACTTGTTTGTTTTAATTTTAAGACAATGTATTGTTTAATATCTAAATAAAAGGAAACTTTTGAATCCATGGTTGTGAAACAATAACTATGTCGCTCCAATCCCCGACGTTTCCACTGCAGTTTCGTTGTTTTACGCGGTCGAGGTGTGACACTTCGTGGGCGGCTCTAATGTTCATAGGGCTTTCTTATGGGCCTAGTCCATTCTTCGTAGACTTTCAGATGTGTTTGTCTATTTAAACAGCTTATATCTCAGCATATAAGGTCAGACACAGAGAGAACACAATGAGAGTATTCAGAGAGTTTGTGTGTTATCTTGTATCATCTCTGTAAACAAACTTCTTTGGTTGAATACATTTGGGCTTTAATCGTTGAATCTTGTTTTTGTGTTTGTGTTCTTTGTCTTGGTTACATACCCGCTTGGATTCCGCACTTGCGGGTGTGTTCGGTAACAAGGAGAAGGTGTTCTAGATCCTCCTCTAGGGACCTACAAGTGGTATTAGAGCATTGGCTCTCATCCTTGTTAAAACTGAGCTGTGTATCAAGTTTTCGAACACTTTCTTGAAGCTTTGTTTAGTAAATTTTATGTGTTTTAAAAGATAAATGGTTTAAAACTTATGAAAAACTTGTTGTTTTGCTTAAAACTTTAATTAAAACCTTGTTCGAGTGGATGGAGACATGTTAGTGTGAGGTTTTTCTTGAATTTTATGTGCAAAATTGTGATTCGGAAAATTTCTCCGGTAAGTTGTTTTAACCGAAATCTTCTAGTTTTCAAAAGGTTTCTTCACCAACCTTTTGAATAAGGTTTCCTTTTTCTGACAACTTTTCACCGAATCTCACCAACCAAATCACGAACCATCTCTCATTGATGAATAATCATTTGACAAAGAGTATGGGTTCGATAAGCAGTTAGTCAAGTGCTTCAATTGTGGTGAACGAGGTCACTTCAAGAGAGAATGTACAAAGCCAGCTCAGCATGGGAACCAGAACCCGTTCAGGAATCAAGGCAATCAAGGCAACCAACAGAGTCAGAACAGGAATAACGAACGTACGTTGATGCCTGTTAACAACCCAAATCAAGCAGGACCATCAAATGCCAACCAGGCTCTTGTAGTATAAGTAGATGAAGGTTGTGATTGGTCAATTCAGTTAGGAAATGATGTACCGGATGGAGCAGCTTGTTTTGCTGAGGTTGTCAAGGATCTAAAGCATGCTAGTGGTGGAGAATCTTCCACCAATGGTGATGAATCTTCTGAAGATGAAGACAGTTCCGGTTACAGTAGAAGCTCAGATGAAGAATCCTCAACTTCAGGCGATGATCATTTGGATGACACGTCAAGTGTGTCAGTCGATGCAGATGTTGATGAGCTATTGGGAGAAGCTGCAGCAGGAAATCATAGAAGATCTATATTGGTGGATCAAGCTGCTTATTCTTCTTCTTCTTCTCTTCATTCAGCCTTTATGGCTAATGTTGGCAGTTCATCAAGCCAGGTATGTGTCGATGAACCTACTGTTGTTAATTGTGATAATTGTGCTAGCTTAAGTGTTAAATGTGCCGATTTAGATGCTAATATGTCTGAGTTGCAAAGCAAACATGATGCTTTAAAAGCTAACTTGTTTGACTTGCAAAACAAACATGTTTCTCTGGACGATAAGTGGTGCGACTTGCAAAGTAAACATGAGGCTTTGCAAAACAAGTATGATGTGACATTTATCCACAACTAAAAGTTGATCATGGATCTTTCTAAGTGCACAGAAGCCAACATGTTTTATGAAAACCATGAAAAGGAATTTATATCGGTGATTGAAAAATTAAAAAACGATAAAACCGAGCTAACAAAAATGGTTTCAAGAAAACAAACGGACATAAATTCCTATATCAATCGCCTTGAGATAATGAAAAAAGAAATGGCTTGTGTTAAAACCGAAAGTGAGGCGATCCGGCTCAAGTTAGACAGCTATTTAAGCTCTAGCTATGTGTTGGATCACACCATTGATGTTCAAAAAGAGAAAAGGGATGTCACATGCATTGGATATAGAAATGTCCACCACCTGTGAGACACAATTATGATGCCATGCCTGATGAAGAGGATAGAACTTATTTTGAACCATCTATTCCTTTAGACATTGAGGAATTTGCAACAGGACTTGGATACAAGAAGGAAGTATCATTAGATTCGGATGTGTCAGCAGATACATGTGTGTCTTCTGCTGAACAGAATCAGGATCCTCCAGTTATTGTTGAGGATGCTGATTCTTCTGATGATGAATCCGATGATACTGACTCAGCAAAGTCTGATGCGGTAATCAAAGAAGAGGACATACCTCTTGAGAATCATATTCTATGTGATCCTCCCGCAAAACCTGCTAAGACTGTTCTGGTCGAGTCCACGTCTACAAAAGAGTCAGAGAGTGTGAATTTGCTGTACACTCTTATTGGTGATGATAAAATCTATTCTGATAAAGATTTTCCGATTAAGAATGTAAATAAATCTTTAATCAGTAATGTTTTTGAAAATTGGACAAGTATGTTTTTGGGAAATTCGGGTTCACATGTTGTGGTAACACAGTGCCCTCCGATTCCAAAGGCCGAAATTCAAAAACAATATGGCTATCAAAAATTACCGACAGTGAAAAGCAGCAAAATCATACCAAACCAAAAGTTAAATTACCGACTCAAGGTCAAAAGAAACAGACTCAGAAAAAGGACAAGAAGGTGAACTTTCTGAAATCAAAGGGAACGGACAAAATTGAAACATTTGAAAACAAATCTAACTTAGATTTTGTTAAGCAAGCAAAAATGTTGAAAAGAAATGAACCAAACAGTTCAAAACCAAGTACCCCGGGATCACAAAGTTCATCATCGACAAGACAATCACATGATACTTCGGGGTTTGTTGAACGAAGATCATGTTTTGAATGTGGTGAAATTGGGCATATCATTCGAAATTGTCCTTATCTTCATAAACTAAAAGCCAAAGTTGATAATCCCCGTGAACGAAATTACCAAAAGCAATCTGTTTCTTCAAAACAAGATCCCCGTCTTGTACAAGAAAGGGAAAAGAAACAAAAACGCCAACAAGTCAAGGTAATTGAGAAAGCACTTAAGACTGATGTGGTTCAAACATAATCTGTTTCAGTTAAACCAGAAAGTTCAAATTCTTCAAAAATTTCAAACAATCACGAAGTTAAATTTTCAAATAATCAAACTGGTAAAACTCAACAGACATGGAAACCTAAAATGACCACAAATTCAGGGGGACCATCATAATTTCCTAACCATCGAAAAGTGGAAGTAATTGTGGTCGATGAAAATGGAAGACCCAAGACCACAATGGCTTGGGTCCCCATCTCCAACTAATCATGTGAGTTCATGTGCAGGGTGTTCCAGGAGGAACTATCAGTAGTCATTGGATTGTTGATAGTGGGGCATCCAGGCACATGACAGGCGACATGAAGCTTCTCTACGATGTCAAATCTATTAGAGGAGGTTATGTTGCTTTTGTTGGAGATAAAGGCGGATATATTACTGGTGAAGGAATGATATCCAACGGGGTTGTAAGCTTTGACAAGATCAACTTTGTAAAACAACTTGATCACAATCTTCTCAGCGTTTCACAAATCTGTGATAAGAAGTTTTCAGTACACTTTGATGCAAATGGATGTTATGTGCTGAAACCAGCCTTCAAAATTCCAAAAGAATGGATTCTCTTCTCTGCTCCAAGGATAAATGATTTGTATGTCCTTGATATGAGCCAAGCTATTAAAACGTCCGCATAAGCAACCTGACTCGTTTCCAAAGCCACAGAAAAAGACTCACTCTCTTGGCATAGACGAATGGATCACATTCACTTACGCAAAATGAATCATTTGGTGTCAAATGACATGGTGAATGGTGTTCCTCTTAAAAACTTCCATCTTCAAGACGTCTGTGTGTCGTTCCAGAAAGGAAAACAAATGAAGAAGCGACACCCGACTAAGAAGATCAACACGGTGGCCGTTCCGCTCGAACGTTTGCACATGGATTTGTTTGGTCTTGCCAAGCATAAAAGCATCTGGAATGATCAATATTGCCTCGTGATAACTGATGATTATACAAGATTTTCTTGGGTGACGTTTATGGCACACAAGAGTGAAACTTTCGGTATTATCAAAAACTTGATCATTCATATTGAAAATTTGTATAAGTTGAAGGTTAGACGGATATGCAGCGACAATGGAACTGAATTTAAAACTCATGCCATGACGGAGTTTTGCACCTCAAAAGGTATTTTTCATGAATTTAGTGCGGCTTACACTCCTCAACAGAACGGTGTAGCTGAACGTAAGAACCGTACATTGATCGAGACTGCTAGGACTATGCTGGTAGAATCGCAGTTGCCCATTCCATTCTGGAGTGAAGCTGCGGCCTCCGCATGTTACACGTTGAACCGAGTCCTTACAGTCAAAAGGCACAACAAGACCTGCTTTGAGCTTCTTCAGAAACGGAAATCAGATTTGTCATATCTTGAACCGTTTGGAGCTCCGTGCACTATAATGGATCCTAATGGAAAGTTTGGGGCAAAAGCAATTGAGAGATACTTTCTTGGGTATGCCACCCCGAACTTAAGAGTCTGGAATTTGGAGACTAAAAGGGTCGAGGAATGGTCTGAAGTCAGAGTACAAAGGCACACATTGCCAGTCAAATGTCCTGGTCAGCCTTGGATGTTTGAGTACCATGACTTTTTCAATTCGATCAATGCTGAAGCAGTTGAAGAAAATGCTGCGGCAAAGATGTTTTTCGAGAGTGACAACGCAACAGATTCACCGTTGGTTCGTCCAATTATTGTCAATCAAGAACCATCTTCAGTGAACAATAATGCTCTCGTCAATGAGGATTTTCACGATGCTACCGAATTGAACGAAACTTCAGAGGACGAGGAATTTCTCAATGCGGATCAAGAAGCTCCTACATCAGTTGTTCATGGTACTTCAGAGGCTACACCTCCAGTGGATGCCCCTAAGGCAGCTGAAGCTACTGCATCATCCTCTTCGTCAATTCCGGGTATTCAATTGGTTGTTGATCTCAATCTCAACAATCTAGGTACAAATATTCCAGTTCAAGATAATCCAGAAACAAGGATTCACAATACCCATCCTCAACAAAACATCATCGGAAATGTAAAAGTGGCATTCAAACAAGAAACATGTTGCGAAACAACAACAATGCAGGCTTGTATGCAGCTATTCGAGAATCTGGTCAACAAAACGATTGGTCTTTCACGTGTTATGTCTCACAGGAAGAGCCAAGAACTTGGAAAGAAGCTTTGAAAGATAACTCTTGGGTTGAAGCAATACAGGAAGAACTGCAACAATTCTAGAAACTTGGTGTCTGGAAACTCGTAGAGAAACCTGCTAACTACAAGAAGATTGGTACCCGTTGGGTGTATAAATGAAAAAAGGATGACCGTGGAGTAGTTATCTGAAACAAAGCAAGACTAGTCGTTCAAGGTTTTCGTCAGATAGAAGGGATCGACTACAACGAAGTGTATGCACCTGTTGCACGTTTGGAAGCAATTCGGATCTTTCTGGCTTATGCCTCTTTCGAAGGATTCAAGGTTTTCCAGATGGACGTCAAAAGTGCATTCTTACATGGTGTGGTGGAAGAAGAGGTGTACGTCGAACAACCTCCAGGTTTTGAAGATCCTATCCATCCCTATCGGGTTTGGTTGCTCAACAAAGCTCTCTATGGTCTACATCAAGCACCACGAGCTTGGTATGCAACCTTATCTAATTATCTGCTGGAAAATGGATTTCGCAGAGGTCTTATCGATTGTACTCTTTTCATCAAAGAACAAGATGGAGATCTTCTACTGGTACAGGTATATGTGGATGATATTATATTTGGTTCTACTAATGATGTTTTGTGTAGGAATTTCGAGCGTATTATGCAGGATAAATTCGAGATGAGTGCTATGGGGGAAATGACTTTCTTTTCGGGCCTACAAGTGCAACAAACTGAGTCTAGGACATTCATCCATCAGACTAAATATGTTGGTGACATCTTGAGCCGGTTTGAGATGTCTGATGCAACGCCCATCGGTACCCCATTGCAGCAAAATCACGAAATTAATCTAGACTTGAAGGGTGAAGTTGTTAGCCCCTCATACTACCGCGCGATGATCGGATCTCTTATGTACCTCACACCATCAAGACCAGATATAATGTACCCAACGTGCCTGCTTTCCAGATATCTAGTCAACCCGAAGGCCTCACATCTTGCAGCTGTAAAAAGGATTTTTCGTTATTTGAAGGGTTGCCCTGACACCGGTCTATGGTACCCAAGGGATAATAACTTTAAGTTGATCGCTTTCAGTGATTCTGATTTTGGCGGATGCAAAATCGACGACAAATCCACAACGGCTGGATGTCAGTTTTTGGGAAATCGCCTAGTCACATGGCAGTGCAAGAAGCAGACGTGTGTCGCTACATCAACATGGGAAGCTGAATACATTGCTGCCTCAAGTTGTTGCTCCCAAGTCCTGTGGATTCAACAACAATTGCGCGACTACGGTTTTGAATTCCTAACTACTCCTATTTACGTTGATAATTATGCTGCTTTACAGATCACTAGAAATCCTGTGCAGCATTCAAAGACCAAACACATCGAAATTAAATATCACTTCATACGTGATTGCTTTGATAAAAGGCTAATCGATGTTGTTAAGGTCCACACCGATGACCCACGTGCCGACCTTTTTACCAAAGCATTTGACAAATCAAGATTTGACTTTTTATTATTGGTAAACGGCATTAAGGACAAGCAAGAGTAAAACCAACATCGGAAAATCATTTTTGTAAATATTTGTTTGTGTTTTTCTAATTTATCATAGTTTTTACATTTTAGGGGGAGTAAATCCAAATTTGAAAATCCAAAAACATCGAAAAATTTCAAAAACATAAAAACAATATAAAAGCAAAAATGAGTTTCCTGGCGAGCAAAAGAGAAAATGATAATACATCAGTGGTCTGTCTAAACCTCTTTAAACCTTAAATGAAAAATATGTTAAGCAACTCTATATAAGATGTATCGGTAGGCTCACAATCATTTTAAAGTGTGCAGGGTGATATACACTTAAATCGACTGAAAACCAGGTGGGAACCATTCATTGGCATATGGTCTTAGTACCGAAATTTCGTTTGAGAGATTGCCGAGGTTCTAAGATATTCGATCTTTATGCTGTTTATCATCTGGGTATCATGGTTGTTTCTTTTACCGAAAAATAACGGGGACGCAAGTCTAGATCTTCCATGATACTATACATACGTGTACATATTGCATTCGACCTCAATAAGTGATCAACAATCACATGTCCAACAAATAAGTGATAATATATCACATTTATCCGGGAGTCAAGTTCGTCTCTCTGCTGTACGAAAGTACTAACCTGTTCACGGACTTGCTCCTGTGCCCTCATGCATCTGAAAATCAAGTTCCTCATCAATAAGTGATTCTGTCACATAGGGCTTGTTTTCAAACAAAATAAGTGAGTTTCTCACATTTTCATATATGTCAAAACAGATGATAAAAGGTATATTCACCAGTAAGATGAATCCTCGTGCATACCTTGATACGGGAATGTGTCGTGATATGGATGAACACCGGTCGGTAAGTATAAATCATACACTAATCGTATCCCCCGCCATGATTACATCTGATAAGTTGAGCTTATGTGGACAACAATACCGATAATTGTTATAGGATGCTTATCTAAATGTTAACCAATTGAACAACAAGAGCGTTTTGGGGTGACTGTACACTGATATGATTCTCTTACCCTCGAAACTCGCAAAAAGAATGTTTGTATATATTTACTTTTCTTAGTTTCTGCATCTCTGTATATATTTATTTACTACTTTCAGTCTTTAAGTTTGAAATATTCAAAATACCAAAAAGATTTTAGGTGTGTTTTAATATAAACTTTATAAAAGCCAAAAAGATTTTATTTCTATCTTATTTTCGATTGAACGATGTTGGAACTCAGGTCTTCGTTACCTGAAACTTGATTGAAAACTAAATCGACTAAATCTTCATAAACGGTCGAAATTTGCAAGTTTTGAAAGTTAAAAACTAAAATTGATAAATTTGTTAAACTTTCAAACTGTCGGATGGTAGTTGATTGAATAATGGTCACATGAGTGTCATTTGTTTATGTTAACTATATTCCAAGCAGTTTTCTCATTACGCGTTTAGATTTCTTGCATGTGCAGATGCTAAAGGCGAAGAGAACATGTTCGATGACAAGCTTCGGAATGAAGACACGACGTGAAGGCCCTCAAATGATAAAGATGATCGAGTTGTCGCTGACCAATCATCAACACCACAAGGATCTCAAGTTTTGAAAATCAAAAGATTCACGAGCATAATCAAAGGTGGAGTTTATTGATACACTTCCTAGATAAAAGCGGGAGTTTGTTAATACACTTTCTACTTACAACACGTGAAGACCTTGAAGATCCTCTGACATGAAAGACATGGAAGACGAACCATCACGAGTAGCGTCCAAGGGGGAGTTTGTTGGTACACTTTATATGGACGCGACTCGACTCGGTTCGTTTCGGTTCGGTTCGACTCGGTTAGGTTCGGCTCAAGCCCGACGTCACGACATTCCTCCGTCGTGCGCCCCAGAGTTCGACACGCGAAGCACGGAGAGCCGCAAACCGTTCCCGCCGACACATCATCATGACATCACCATGATGATGTCATTATGACATCATGATGATGTCATATGAAGACTTATCTTACCATGCAACAATGAAATGAAATCATCGAATCTGTCATTCAATTAGAATTCACATACTATTGGGCCACTTGTTCTGTTGGCCTTTCATTTCTATTCGGCTGGATACAATCACACCAACAAACGACGAAGTCCTATATGGTGATCCTTAAGGTTCCTCGGATTGTGAAAGTGACGAAGGTTACAACCTTCGTCACATGTGAAGGTTTGTCATCAACCTTCGTCGACTTCCTTAAGCTTCGTCACACATGTGTTAAGTTCGTCGACCACTTCAGTATATAAACAGCAAGACTGAAGACACAAAACAGAGAGAGACCAGAACTGAGAGAGAACCCGAGAGAACTGAGAGAGAGTTTCAGTGTGTTAATCATATATTGTGTAATCTTGTACTTGAACTCTTCTCATCTATATACAAGTGTGTTAAACAGTGAATCTACGTGTCTTGTATCTCGTGTTCTTGTCGATCTCTATCTCGGTTTGCTTTCCCGGTTGGATTCCGCACAACCGGGTTGGTTTGTACACAAGGATTAGGCGACTAGATCCTCCCCTAGCCGGACCTACAACGACTCATGTTACTCCCGGAGTACTCCGTTTGTCCAGTGGGTGCTCCGAGGGTGCTCGGTATTGATTTGTTTGTCGTTCAAAAAAAAATATTATATATATCATGTTTAGTTTCATTTCCTTTTTAACTTGAATCGGCCGACGTCCACCTTATCAGTGATTTCAACCAAGATAGGCGTATATGAAAATACATCAACTGATAATGGATGTTACAAATGTAATGTTCACAAAATTCAAATATAAAATAAATTTCTTTATTTGAAAACTAATGTGTCTTTTCTTTTGGTATCGGATCCTCCGGGAAAAACGACCTACACTTTTGTCCCAAGCAAATTTCAGGGATCTTAATCTACTTTTGGTAGTTGGTGATCAAAGATGGTTGCATCACACCTCAGTATATAGAAAATAAATGATGAAATTTCTTTAAATAAATCACCACCAGGTCAATTTAGGTGAATCAAATTTTTGTTGACGACTTGACCCACATGCGCCATATATAATGTTTAGTTTCATTTCTATTATAACTTTTCCAACAATTACCTTATGTTTGGGGATTCCCCAAGCAGTACTTCCTATATTTTTCGCGGCTCTACCCATTACTGTGAGTTATTAAAATTTGCAGTAGTATCTTGTAAACATCACAGTGGTAAATAGTACAAATCATGTATTCACCCAAAGTGTTTTAAATAAATACAAAAAAGAGGAGTTCTCATTTTAGCAAGCAGTGTGCAAGTATAATGAGTGCTAAAGGAGATGTCTCCTATCATGCATGCGTAATCATCACATCGGGCCTTATTGTAGCATATATCATTTTTGTTTGTGTTTCTAATAGTTACACGTAGGGACGAGCTAGAGTGTTAAGTTACTATTTGGTGCAGTACTATGTTCTTTTGTTGTCATCTTTGTACTTATGGTATATGTTCACACGTTTACATATATATATATATATATATATATATATACACATTATATTTTTGGGTTTTCTTAGCGACCCGCTAATTATATCCATCCTCACTACTTCCCCACAACTTTTTGTAATCTATCAATATTCCCTCTATGGTTATTTTGATAGACTTTTGTCCCATGCAAATTTAAGGTATTAGTCTAATTTTTGTACCTGGTGATGGAAGATATTACTATCTATTAATCACCACCAATCAATGTTCCATGACTTTCGAGATTCTAGATTGTTGAAATACAAATCAGTATCTAGAAAATAAATGATTAAATTTGTTGAAATAAATCACTGCCTAGCCTATATACTATGTGCCAATGACCTCTAGCTTAAGTGGAAGGAGGACTTGTGTTCTTCTTTGAAGACTCAAGTTCAATTCCCATTTTGTGCAAAAAGGAGTAAGGCACTGGTGGGTAGTGATAGGAGTGTTGATACATGTTTGTGGACGCGACTCGACTTGACACATGTCGGCTCGGGCAACGGCATTCCTCCGTCGTGTGCTAGAAGACTTCAAGCAGGCCAAGATGTGAAAAGGACTTGAACATAACCTTTGGGCTAAACCTATCAGCAATTCAAGTGCTTTGGGCCTCAAGTCTCGGCGAAACATAGTTGGGCCAAAGCCCATACTCTACGATACAATAAGGGTGTCGACGAAACACATCAGTTTCGTCGACCAAGCCCTGTTTCGTCGTTTGTTTCGTCGCTTGTTAACTGTTTCGTCGAGCAAGGATGTGATTCGTCAAGACCAAGTTATGTTTCGTGGTATCTGGTGCTATAAATAGTCTGAAGTCAGACAGAAGGTGGTGTGGAACATAGAGAACACATAGAGAGCACAGAACATACACACGAGAGTTTGAGAGAGTTTGCAAAATACATTTGTAAACATTGCTTTGTAACCGACTTTTCATACGTATTAATACAGAGGTGTTAATCGGTGAATACTGTGTGTTGTTTATTTGCGTGTTCTATCTCGGTTTGCTATCTCGGTTGGATTCCGCACAACCGTGGTGGTTTGTATACAAGGATTAGGCGACTAGATCCTCCTATCCGGACCTACAAGTGGTATCAGAGCCTTGGCTCTTCTCCTTGTTAAAACCGAGGTGTTCTTGGTTTGTTTTTCGGGTTTTGAATAGTTACATTTTCTGGAAAAACATCTTAAATCGGAGTAAATCTTGGTGTTTTGCTTTATGTTTTGTTAAAAACCGTGTTATTTCTCATGCTCAAATGTTAGTTTTTGGTTTTTATTAAACATTTTAGCAAAATCGTGTGTTTCGGAAAGTTTCGTTTCACCGGAAAACTCATAGTGTTCTTGACATATTCAAGATGTTCTTCATGTTTTCACCTTTTTGATCTTGATAATTGAAACTCGAAAGTTGTTTGTGAATTGGAAATTGTGTTTGATTAAAATATTGTTTAATCTTACTGGTTGGTAAGTTTGGGAATGGTGTAGCCGAAAGTTGTCTCGTGTGTCAGGAAGATAAGGTCAAGCGTACCAACTTTTCACCAACCAACTCACTGACTTGCTTTTCGACGAAACAAAATTTGGCGAAACATAATCCTCTTTCGCCATCAACATTGTCGACGAAACAGACTTCAAATCCTTTTCGTCAAAAACATTCTCGGCGAAACAAAAACCTCAGTTTCGTTGACATATGGGCCTTCATCTTCTATTTTGTCAAAGCCCAAGAAGCCCATAAGACCTCTTTGTTTCGTCAAAGTCAAAAAGCCCAAAGCAGCTTATATTTGTTTCGTCGTTCCCCATTTATAAACTTGTTTCGCCATTGGGCCTGATTGCTTAGAAGCCCAAAAGCAGATCCCTGTTTCGTCGAACAAAAGGATTCAACAAATTGCTTTGAGTTTGGTCAATCATTGATTGGGCCCTTAATTTTTTTTTGGCCCGTTTCGTCACTAATAAAATAAAAATTTGTTTCGTCAAACAAGTTTACAAAATTTGTTTCGTCAATTGGGCCTTAGAATATCTTGGGCCTATTTCGTCAACACATATTGTCCAAATCCATTTCGTCATTAAAAGTGTTTCGTCGAAACACTTTGTGAATTTAAACAGAAGGTTTACCAAAGTGATTTAACAGTTTGATTTAAGTGTGATTTTCAGGTATTCACTTTTCTTTATCAAACATGAATCCAAGTTGGTGGGGAACTCCGTCTCCGGATGAGGGAAATTATAGAAATACAAGTTTATCTCCCTTATGGGTCGAATCTCCCGTATCCACTTCTTCGCAAACAAACGCTATATCAACCGGTCAATGGGCTTTCGTATCAAATCAAACTCCGAGCATTCAAAGTATTTTATTAAGCGAGAGCGAAACCGGAAGTTTAAGTCGACCCCCAAAGTTGATGAATTTAAATGAGTATCCGGGATGGGTTGATAGGTTCTACACTTACGTGCTGGGGCAAAATACAGAGTTGTGGTTACGTTTAACCACAGATTTAGATCAAACCATAGAGGTTGCCGCTTCATCTGCTGCTACGTTTGCCGATCTTCCTGAAGATCAGAAAAAGACGTATGATCTGGAAAAGAAAGCATACGCCATTCTTACTCAGGCGTTAAGCAAAGATATTTACCATCAGTTTGTCAGTTTCAAGACAACGAAGAAATTGTGGGATGCGTTGAAGACCAGAGGGGTAGGTAATGAAGCAACACGTCAATTGCGACACGATCTACTCAAGAAAGAATTCGATGGCTTAACGTGAATGGATAAGGAATCATTGGGAGACATAACAAGTCGGTTCTATCACTTGCTTACAGAGTTGGGTAATTTTGGGGTGTGACGACTCCAGTTGAGGTGGTGAAGAAGTTTGCTGATGCGTTGCCTCCCCAATGGAATAGTTTCTTGGAAATTCCGAAATACAACGGGGTTCTGGCTACAACAAACATCAACGACTTCGTGCAGCTTTTGCTTTTGGAGAACAAGGATCAGGAGGAAACTCTAAAGGCAAAGAAGGTTCCAGTTCCACAGAATCCAGAGATGTATTATGGAACCTCCAGCACCTCTTCTGCAAGACCAGTGTCTCATGCTCCTCTTCAGATGGCATTAGTCACGAGCACAGATCTATATGGCAATCAGATACAGGTTCCTGTCAAGCCAGCTCCAACAACAGACTTGTATGGAAATCCTCTTCAGCCAGTTCCTCAACAGTAAGTCTATCGGCCATCTACCGTAGCAACTGATCTATATGGGAATCCACTCCCTGCTAAACAACAAGCTTGTTATGGAAGCACATCATCTGCAGGTCAACAATCAAAGCCAAATACAGTATGGCTCAACACCTCAAGCTTTTCTAAAGTCAGTGTGGAAGTAGCTAAGGAGCATATGGAGCTGCTAAACACTTTGGTGAGCGCGTATTGTGGATTAGTGGAAGGTCAGATTGGCAACATTAATCTGACACAAGAAGACTATCAGCATATTGACAAGGAAGAGATGGATTTGATGGACATCAAGTGGGCCTTTGCAAGTGCTATGAGGAGAGCAAAGGATTTCATGGAAAGAACTGGCAGAACCAGCTTGGAAAGCAAGAAAGACACCAAGTATGGGTTCGATAAGCAGGCAGTGAAGTGCTTTAATTGTGGTGAATGGGGTCACTTCAAAAGGGGATGTACAAGGCCAGCACAGCATGGGAACCAGAATCCTTTCAGGAATCAAGGCAACCAGCAAAATCAGAACAGGAACACTGAGCGTACGTTGATACCTGTCAACAACCAAAGCCAAGCAGGACCATCAAATGCCAACCAGGCACTTGTGGTTCAAGTAGATGAAGGTTGTGACTGGTCAATTCAGTTAAGTGGTGATGCTCCAGATGGAACAACATGTTTTGCTGAAGTTGTGAAGGATTTAACTCACACCATTGGTGGAGAATCTTCCGCCAATGGTGGTGAATCTTCAGAGGATGAAGACTCTTCTGGTTACAGTAGAAGTTCAGATGAAGAATCCTTGAGTTCAGGTGATGATCATGTGGGTGAGACATCAAGTGCGTCAGTCGATGCAGATATTGATGAGCTTTTGGAGGAAGCTGCAGCAGGAACTAATAGAAGATCTATTTTGGTGGATCAAGCTGCTTATTCTTCATCTTCTCTCCATTCAGCCTTTATGGATAATGTCGATAGTTCATCAAGTCAGGTATGTGTCGATGAACCCACTGCTGTTAATTGTGATAGTTTGAGTGTTAAATGTGTTGATTTAGAGGCAAACATGTCTGAGTTGCAAGGCAAACATGATGCTTTACAAGCTAGTTTGTTTGACTTGCAAGACAAACATGTTTCATTGAAGGATATGTGGTGTGAATTGCAAAGCAAACACGAGGCTTTGCAAGAGAAGTATGATGTGACATTTATCCACAACCAGAAGTTGACTGTGGATCTTTCCAAGTGCACTGAAGCCAACATGTTTTATGAAAACCATGAAAAGGAGTTTAAATCGGCAATTGAGAAATTAAAGAAAGATAAAACCGAATTAACAAAAATGGTTTCCAGAAAACAAACTGATATAACTTTGTATATAACTCGCCTTGAGATAATGCAAAAAGAGATGGCTTGTGTGAAAACTAAAAGTGAGGCGATCCAGCATAAGCTAGACAGTTATTTGAGCTCTAGCTATGTGTTGGATCACATCATTGACGTTCAGAAAGAGAAACGGGATGTCACATGCATAGGTTACAAGAAATGTCCACCACCTGTGAGACACAATTATGATGCAATGCCTGACGAGGAGGATAGAACTTTCTTTGAACCATCTGTTCCTCTAGACATTAAGGAATTTGCAACATGACTCGGATACAAGAAAGAAGTGTCATCAGATTCAGATGTATCAATAGATACATGTGTGTCTTCTGCTGAACAGAATCAGGATCCTCCAGTCATTATTGAGGATGTTGATTCTTCTGATGATGAATCCGATGATACTATCCTAGCAAAGTCTGATGCGGAAATCAAAGAAGAGGACATACCTCTTGAGAATCATATTCTATGTGATCCTACTGCAAAACCCGCTAAGACTGTTGCAATCAAGTCCTCGTCTGCAAAAGAGTCGGAGAGTGTGAATTTGCTGTATACTCTTGTTGGTGATGATAAAATTTATTCTGACAAAGATTTTCCTATTAAGAATGTTAATCCATCTTTAATCAGTAAAGTCTTTGAAAACTCGACAAGTAAGTTTTTGGGAAAGACAGGATCACATGTTACGGTAACACAGTGCCCTCCTATTCCAAAGGCCGAAGCTCAAAAACAATATGGCAATCAGAAATTACCAACACAGAAAAAGCAGCCAAATCATGCCAAACCAAAGGGAAAATCACCGACTCAGGGTCAGAAGAAACAGACCCAAAAGAAGAACAAGAATGTGGACTGTGTGAAATCAGAGGGAACGGACAAAATTGAAAGGTTTGAAAATAAATCTAACTTAGACTTTGTTAAGAAAGCAACAGTGATGAAGAGAAATGAATCAAACTGTTCAAAACCTAGTACCTCGGGATCACAAAGTTCATCATGATCGGCAAGACGATCACATGATACTTCGGGGTTTGTTGAACGAAGATCATGTTTTGAATGTGGTTCAATTGGACATGTAATTCGAAATTGTCCATATCTTCATAAACAAAAAGGCAAAGTTGATGCTCCCCGTGACCAAATTGACCGTAAGCGATCTGTTTCTGTAAAACAAGATCCCCGTCTTGTAAAAGAAAGGGAAAAGAAACAGAAACGCCAACAGGTCAAGAAAATTGAAAAGGCAATTAAAACCGATGTGGTTAACAAAACATCTGTTTCTGTCAAACCAGAAAATTCAAAAACTTCTGACAACCATGAAGTTAAAATTTTAAAGAATAACACTGGTAAAACAAAACAGACCTGGAAACCAAAAACGGTTATTGAATCAGGGGGATCATCACAATTTACAAATCATCAAAAAATAGAAGTTATTGTTGTTGATGAAAATGGAAGACCCAAGACCACAATGGCTTGGGTCCCCATCTCCAACTAATCATGTGAGTTCATGTGCAGGGTGTTCCATGAGGAACTATCAGTAGTCATTGGATTGTTTATAGTGGGGCATCCAGGCACATGACAGGCGACATGAAGCTTCTCTACGACGTCAAATCTTTTAGAGGAGGTTATGTTGCTTTTGCTGGAGATAAGGGCGGATATATTACTGGCAAAGGAATGATATCCAACAGGGTTGTTAGCTTTGATAAGATCAACTTTGTGCAACAACTTGATCACAATCTTCTCAGTGTTTCTCAAATCTGTGATAAGCAGTTCTTAGTACACTTTGATGCAAATGGATGTTATGTGCTGAAACCCGGCTTCAAAATTCCAAAAGAATGGATTCTTTTATCTACTCCAAGGATTAATGATTTGTATGTCCTTGATATGAGCCAAGCTATCACTACGTCTGCACC
The DNA here is from genome assembly GCF_002127325.2 of Helianthus annuus. Taxonomy (NCBI): domain Eukaryota; kingdom Viridiplantae; phylum Streptophyta; class Magnoliopsida; order Asterales; family Asteraceae; genus Helianthus; species Helianthus annuus. Next base: position 155,057,364 of record NC_035443.2, read on the forward strand.
AGCAACATGTTTCGTTTCCAAAGCCATAGAAAAAGACTCAGTCTCTTGGCACAGACGAATGGGTCACATTCACTTGCGCAAAATGAATCATTTGGTATCAAATGAATTGGTGAATAGTGTTCCTCTTAAAAACTTCCATCTTCAAGACGTCTGTGTTTCGTGCCAGAAAGGAAAACAAACGAAGAAGCGAAATCCTACAAAGAAAATCAACACGGTGGCTGTTCCGCTAGAACGTTTTCACATGGATTTGTTCGGTCCTGTCAAGCACAAAAGTATTCGGAATGATCAATATTGCCTCGTGATAACTGGTGATTATTCAAGATTTTCTTGGGTGGCGTTCATGGCACACAAGAGTGAAACCTTTGGTATTATCAAAAACTTAATCATTCAGATTGAGAATTTGTATAAATTGAAGGTTAGACGGATACGTAGCGACAATGGTACTGAATTTAAAAATCATGCCATGACGGAGTTTTGCACTTCAAAAGGTATTCTTCATGAATTTAGTGCAGCTTATACTCCTCAACAGAATGGCGTCGCTGAACGTAAGAACCGCACATTGATCGAGACTGATAGGACAATGTTGGTAGAGTCACAGTTGCCCATTCCATTCTGGACTGAAGCTGTGGCCTCTGCATGTTACACGTTGAACCAAGTCCTTACAGTCAAAAGGCACAACAAGACCAGCTTTGAGCTTCTTCACAAACGGAAACCAGATTTATCATATCTTGAACCGTTTGGAGCTCCGTGCACAATCATCGATCCTAATGGAAAGTTTGGGGCAAAAGCAATTGAGGGATACTTTCTTGGGTATGCCACCCCGAACTTAAGAGTCTGGAATCTAGAGACAAAAAGGGTTGAGGAATGGTCTGAGGTCAGAGTACAAAGGCACACATTGCCAGTCAAATGTCCTGGTTAGCCTTGGATGTTTGAGTACGATGACTTTTTCAATTCGATCAATGTTGAAGCCGTTGAAGAAAATGTTGCGGCAAGGATGTTTTTCGAAAGTGACAATGCAACAGTTTCAGCGGTGGTTCGTCCAATTCTTGTCAATCAAGAACCATCTTCAGGGAACAACAATGCTCTCGACAATGAGGATTTTCGCAATGCTGCCGAATTGAACGAATCTTCAGAGGATGATGAATTCCTAGATGCAGATCAAGAAGCTCCAACAACAGCAGTTCATGGTACTTCAAAGGGTACTCCTCCAGTGGATGCCCCTAGAACAGTTGAAGCTACTGCATCATCCTCTTCGTCAATTCCGGGCATTGATTTAGTTGTTGATCTCAATCTCAACAATCTGGGTACGAATATTCCAGTTCAAGATAATCCTGAAACAAGGATTCATAATACCCATCCTCAACAAAACATCATCGGAAATGTGCAAAGTGGCATTCAAACGAGAAAAATGTTGCGGAACAACAACAACAACAATGCAGGGTTGTATGCAGCTATTCGAGAATCCGGACAACAAAATGATTGGTCTTTCGCGTGTTATGTCTCACAGGAAGAGCCAAGAACTTGGAAAGAAGCTATGAAAGATAACTCTTGGGTTGAAGCAATGTAGGAAGAACTGCAACAATTCTAGAAGCTTGGTGTCTGGAAACTCGTAGAGAAACCTGCTGGTTACAAGAAGATTGGTACCCGTTGGGTGTTCAAATGCAAAAAGGATGACCGTGGAGTTGTTCTTCGGAACAAAGCACGATTAGTCGTTCAAGGTTTTCGTCAGATAGAAGGAATCGACTACAACGAAGTCTATGCACCTGTTGCACGTCTTGAAGCAATTCGGATCTTTCTGGCTTATGCCTCATTCAAAGAATTCAAGGTTTACCAGATGGACGTCAAAAGTGCATTCTTACATGGTGTGGTTGAAGAAGAGGTGTACGTCGAACAACCTCCAGGTTTTGAAGATCCTATCCATCCCGATCAGGTTTGGTTGCTCAACAAAGCTCTCTATGGTCTACATCAAGCACCACGAGCTTGGTATGCAACCTTATCTAATTATCTGCTGGAGAATGGTTTTCGCAGAGGTCTTATCGATTGTACTCTTTTCATCAAAGAACAAGATGGAGATCTTCTTCTGGTACAGGTATACGTTGATGATATTATTTTTGGTTCTACTAATGATGTTTTGTGTAGGAATTTCGAGCGCATTATGCAGGATAAATTCGAGATGAGTGCTATGGGGGAAATGACCTTCTTTTTGGGCCTACATGTGCAACAAACTGAGTCTGGAATATTCATCCATCAGACTAAATATGTTGGTGACATCTTGAGCCGGTTCCAGATGTCTGATGCAACGCCCATTGGTACCCCATTGCCACAAAATCACGGAATTACTCCTGACTTGAAGGGTGAAGCTATTAGCCCCTCATACTACCGCGCAATGATCGGATCTCTTATGTACCTCACAGCATCAAGACCAGATATAATGTACCCAACGTGCCTGCTTGCCAGATATCAAGTCAACCCAAAGGCCCCACATCTTGCAGCTGTAAAAAGGATTTTTCGTTATTTGAAGGGTTGCCCTCACACCGGTCTGTGGTACCCTAGGGATAATAACTTTGACTTGATCGCTTTCAGTGATTCTGATTTTGGCGGATGCAAAATCGACGGCAAATCCACAACGGCTAGATGTCAGTTTTTGGGAAATCGCCCAGTCACATGGCAGTGCAAGAAGCAGACTTGTGTCGCTACATCAACATGCGAAGCTGAATACATTGCTGCTTCAAGTTGTTGCTCCCAAGTCCTGTGGATCCAACAACAATTGCGCGACTACGGTTTTGAATTCCTAACTACTCCTATTTACGTTGATAATTCTGCTGCATTACAGATCACTAGAAATCCTGTGCAGCACTCAAAGACCAAACACATCGAAATCAATTATCACTTCATACGTGATTGCTTTGAGAAAAGGCTAATCGATGTTGTTAAGATCCACACCGATGACCAACGTGCCGATCATTTTACCAAAGCATTTGACAAATCAAGATTTGACTTTTTATTATTGGTAAACGGCATTAAGGTCAAGCAAGAGTAAAACCAACATCGGAAAATCATTTTTGTAAATATCCTTGTGTCTTTTAAATTTATCTTAGTTTATTGATTTAGGGGAAGTAAATCCAAAATTTGAAAATCCAAAAACATCGAAAAATTTAAAAACACAAAAACAATAGAAAAACAAAAATGAGTTTCCTGGCGAGCAAAAGAGAACATGATAGTATATCAGTGGCATATGGTCTTAGTACCGAAATTTCGTTTGAGAGATTGCCGAGGTTCTGAGCAGGGCCGGCTCAACCATTTTGGTGGCCTAAGGGGAAGTAAAATCTGGTGGCCTTTTTTCTAAAAAAAATGTATGTAATTGAAAGTTAAACTTGAAGGGCCCAAGTGTAATTATTTAAAAGATTGTGTTAAATTTTAAAAACAAGAAAAAAAGGCTGAACCCAGGATTCGAACCCGGGTCTCACCAACATCCATACATACACAAAACCACTATACTACCAAACATCAATCTGTTGATAACCCACACCCTAAATCTTTTATAAATAGACTGTAGTTTCATCAAATTATGGAGGCCTTATAGTTTTGGTGGCCCAAGGCCCAAGCCTCATTTGGCTTACCCTTGGGCCGGCCCTGGTTCTGAGATATTCGGTCTTTATGCTGGTTATCTTCTGGGTATCATGGTTGTATCTTTTACCGAAAAATAACGGGGACACAAGTCTAGATCTTCCATGATACTATACATACGTGTACATATTGCATTCGACCTCAATAAGTGATCAACAATCACATGTCCATCAAATAAGTGATAAAATATCACATTTATCCAGGAGTCAAGTTCGTCTCTCTGCTGTACGAAAGTACTGACCTGTTCACGGACTTGCTCCTGTGCCCTCATGCATATAAAAATCAAGTTCATCATCAATAAGTGATTCTATCACATAGGGCTTGTTTTCAATCAAAATAAGTGAGAATCTGACATCATATACGGTCAAACAGATAATAATCGGTATACTCACCGGTAAGATGAACCCTCGTTCATACCTTGATACGGGAATGTGTCGTGATGTGGATGGACACCGGTCGGTAAGTATAAATCATACCTTAACGTATCCCCTCGCCATGATTACATGATTACATCTGATAAGTTGAGCTTATGTGGACAACAATACCGATATTTGTTATAGGTTGCTTATCTTAATATTAACTAATTGAATAACAAGAGCGTTTTGGCGTGACCGTACACTGATATGATTCTCTTACCCTTGAAACTCACAAAAAGAATGTCTGTATATATTTATTTACTGCTTTCAGTCTTTACATTTGAAATATTCAAAAATACCAAAAAGATTTTAGGTGTGTTTTAATATAAACTTTATAAAAGCCAAAAAGATTTTATTTCTATTTTATTTTCGATCGTACGATGTTGGAGCTCGAGTCTTCGTTACCTGAAACCTGAACCAAAACCGAATTGACTAAATCTTCATAAACGGTCGAAATTTGCAAGTTTTTGAAAGTTAAAACTGAAATTGACAAATTTACTAAACTTTCAAACTGTCGGACGATGTTTGATTGAAACATGGTCATACGTGTGTCGTTTGTTTATACTAACTATATTCCAAGCAGATGTTCTAATTACGCGTTTAGACTTCTTGCGTGTGCAGATTCTAAAGGCAAGGAGAACATGGTCGATGACAAGCTTCGGAATGAAGACACGACGTGAAGGCACTGAAATGATGAAGATGATCGAGTTGCTGCTGGCCATCATCAATACCACAAGGATCTCAAGCGCTAATGATCAAGTCATTCACGAGCATAACTTAAGGGGGAGATTATGTTAAGGGGGAGTTTGTCAACACACTCTTCCTACATGAAACGGGGAGTTTGTTGATACACTTTCTGCTTTCAAGACGTGAAGACCTTGAAGATCCTCCGACATAGAAGACATGAAAGGAGAATCTCGCGAGTAGCGTCCAAGGGGGAGTTTGTTGATACATGTTTGTGGACGCGAAGCGACTTGACACATGTCGGCTCGGGCAACGGCATTCCTCCGTCGTGTGCTAGAAGACTTCAAGCAGGCCAAGATGTGAAAAGGACTTGAACATAACCTTTGGGCTAAACCTATCAGCAATTCAAGTGCTTTGGGCCTCAAGTCTCGGCGAAACATAGTTGGGCCAAAGCCCATAGTCTACGATACAATAAGGGTGTCAACGAAACACATCAGTTTCGTCGACCAAGCCCTGTTTCGTCGTTTGTTTCGTCGCTTGTTAACTGTTTCGTCGAGCAAGGATGTGATTCGTCAAGACCAAGTTACGTTTCATGGTATCTGGTGCTATAAATAGTCTGAAGTCAGACAGAAGGTGGTGTGGAACATAGAGAACACATAGAGAGCACAGAACATACACACGAGAGTTTGAGAGAGTTTGCAAAATACATTTGTAAACATTGCTTTGTAACCGACTTTTCATACGTATTAATACAGAGGTGTTAATCGGTGAATACTGTGTGTTGTTTATTTGCGTGTTCTATCTCGGTTTGCTATCTCGGTTGGATTCCGCACAACCGTGGTTGTTTGTATACAAGGATTAGGCGACTAGATCCTCCTAGCCGGACCTACAAGGAGACGCAGGGAAACCTGGGTTTAATATTTAAGCCAAACCGGTTTTACCGGTAATTAACCGTCGTGCCTTCGGGCGGGTGGATTACAGGGTTTTCCCCGGAATTGGTGATGGACGACTCATGTTACTCTCGGAGTACTCTGTTTGTCCAGTGGGTGCCCCGAGAGTGCTCGGTATTGATTTGTTTGCCGTTCAAAAAAAAAATATCTATTATGTTTAGTTTCATTTCCTTTTTAACTAGAATTGGCCGACGTCCACCTTATCAGTGATTTCAACCAAGATAGGCGTATATGAAAATACATCAACTGATAATGGGTGTTACAAATGTAATGTTCACAAAATTCAAATATAATATAAATTTCTTTATTTGAAAACTAATCTGTCTTTTCTTTGGTCGAGGGACTGTTGTTACTTTTAAGATTTATTGGACATACACAATTTCGAATTAGTTACTTTATAATATGGTAAATTGTAATAGATTTTTAACCTACATCCGCATACGTGTTACATAAGTCTAGGTACTTCCATTAATTTCCTATATCTTACAACTGTAACGTTCACAATTCTTTTTTATTTTAGAATTAAAATTTATGATCTTTATATTGTTTATTTGTTTTGTTAATTTATTTTGTTTTTTAATTGAGAATACGATCGTTATATTATTTTTTCTTGTTTCATTTATTTTGTTTTTTTAATTTAGAATAAAAATTCAGATTAGGGTTTATCCAGCGTTGTCAGCTACTTATACGGATGCCGCCCCCTGCTCTAATACAATAACCTCAGGGCAAGATGATCGAGAGATCTGATTCGCTGTTTTTGTAAGTTGTTTATTAATACATTGATTGTTTTTAAAAGGCATTGATCTGTGGATTTTCTGGGTTGAACGTGTTCTGATCATTTTTTTTTATTTGTGCGTTAGCTGTCAATCCGCTCACTGTATACACCGATCTCTCTTCGGTCTATGTGGATCGGATCATAACATGGTGATTCTTCATAGGTATGGTCAAATCTATATGTTCGTTATATTTTGTTGTATTTTGAATGTTAACATGCACATTTATTCTTCATAGGATGGTCTTATTGACCCATGGTGGAATGACTTGTAGCCCTCTAGTGAGGTATTAAATAAGGGTATTCCACGACAAAAAACAAAACCCGATTTTATACGTGGTGACTATCAGACGAAAGAGAAAACCCTAGGGATTGATGGCACCGAAGAAGTGGTGGACATCTAAGGAAGAAGAAGCCTTGAAAGCTGGTGTTAAAGAATATAAAGCAGGAAACTGGAAAGATATTCTTAAAGATCCACGATTTGCTTCTATACTGGCTAATCGAACGAATATCGATCTCAAGGTTTTTCTTTTTGTTTTTGTTACTTGCAAGCCCTTGTATATCATCGATCGTGAATCTGATTCTGCTTGTTTCTTTTTATGTGATCAAATTTGTTACTCGTGATAAATGTTGATAAGGATTGTGCAGGAAAGAGTTTCAAATTGTGATTATTCCTTTTCTGAAACCTGTATTGATTTCATGATACCGATAAAAACAGATCTGGATCTACATACATCTACGTGCAAACAATTAATTTTTGAGTTATTACTTATATGAGCTCTGTCTTAAGAGGGCTTAAGATTTAGTAATTACCCAATTGCAAGTTACGCTTCTTTGAACTTCTTAATCTACAAATTTTGTATGGCCAGCTTATATCTTCTCAACATGTAAAGTTTTCTAAGCTGTTTTATACAAACATACGATGTACTAATTTTCAAAGATTTGGTTGTGTGATATCTTCAGTACTTATTTGCCGAATTGCAAGATACATCTTTTATAAACTTCTCAATATATAGATTTTGTAATGCATATACACATATCATGTATTCATACCTCTAAATTGTATTTAGAGCATTTGTTATACGTGTGTTTTCACATGGTATGGTTTAATTTTGTTATCATTCTGTGTGCAGGACAAATGGCGAAATCTGAATGGAGGTGGTTGTGTGTCTGGCGGCAGAAGGAAAGCTAGTACTTCTCGCCCGCCGGATAAGAGAATAGTCCCAAAGTATGTTCCTTTTGAACTGCTTTAATTGTATGTTTGTGTTAGTTGTACTTGCTAATTATTAGTTAACTAGTGCTAATACCTGCGAATTTCGCGGTGTTGAAAAATGATATGTTTTTTACTTTTAGAAAAGAAATTACATTACTTATCATAAAGAAACTATACACGTGAACTTATTATCGAAATCTGAGGATGAATATTAAAATAAAACGAAGCATCGAACTATATATGTAACAAAATCGAAAAGATAAATAAATGAAAAAAAATACTTTTTTCTGGTTTGACATATAATTAGTCAAAACCTTCTAACATTCATGAGATTCAAAGACCTTTTAGTGTTGCTCCTTTTAAGTCAAAGATAAAAGTAATAAAAAACATCTACCTCTCTAGTCTTGTTTTTTTCCAGCAAACAAAATAACTATATTAAACCACAAGGCCTAGCAAGCTGATATACAGAAAAAGACGGTTTGACACAAATATCCCAACAGATATTAGATTAGACTGCTAGCATCTGTTCTTTATCCAGCCAAAAGATCTGGCGACAATCTCTTCCACAATAACATTGGTCGATCTCTTAACCTTTTTGAAAATCCTGGCGTTTCTCTCCTTCCAAATAAAACAAAAAGACTTGTAAAACAAAAAGATCTTCCAAAGTTGGTTTAACGGAAAAAAAGGACTCAAAATTTTGGAGAATATGTAACTACCCAAAAAAAAAAAAAGAAACAGATACTCACCGTCTAGACTGATTGAATTAGGTTGATTTTTAGGTGGATTAGGCCTATGTGTTGGTGCACTTGTGTCTGTACTTTGTCTGTATTTCGTCACGATATAACGATGTCTTTTGTTAGTCCTGTAAGTTTGACCAAGTCAACCATCCTCCTGGTTTGACTTGGCCAAACAGTTAGAAAATGGTTGTCACATGTTTGTGTCGAAGGATGACTCATCGAAGGATAGTTTAGATCCTTCGATGAGCTCGAAAGATGAATCTTCGATGGATGTTGATGGACCTCGATAGATCATCCTTCGAGGTACATGTAGATCCTTCGACAGCTTTCAGGTCGATAGATGATCCTTCGATTAATCTATCTGATCCTTCGACCATACAACCTGTGTTGGGTATGTATACCCATGTAGTGTGTTCATTTCATTCATGACACGAGAGACAGAAGGATAGAGAGACTGAACACACACACTGTTAGAGAGTTTACAAAACAGATTTGTAAACATTGAGCTTGTAACCGAACCTTTCATACGCATTAATACAAGTGGTGTTAATCGGTGAATATTGTGTATCTTGTGTTTATGCTTGTTTCATCTCGGTTTGCACTCTAGCTTGGATTCCGCACTTGCTAGTGTGTTTCACATAACAAGGTTAAAGTTTGACCTCATCCTCCGAGGGACCTACAAGTGGTATCAGAGCCGTGGCTCTTTTCCTTGTTAAAACCGAGTGTGTACAAGACTTTGGAGTGTTTGGACACATGGTTTAGCACCCGTTTTTAGTGTTTTTCTCGCTTTTCTTGACGTAAAAACGTGTTCGAAACCAACCGGGTGTGTTAAAGGACGGGTTGGGTAACTTAAAAATTTGTTTTTAAGAAGCTTGGTCATTTCCGGCCAAATTCCGGCTTACTCCGGTGACCGGTTTCTGGATAAGATCTTTCCATTTTAAGCATATTTTATTAGTCAAATCGGGTTTGGTGAAAAAGTATGGTCTGACCATACCTTTCTGCCGAAAGATCTCTACCAACCCATCACCTTTTCACCAACCTTTCACTTTTCGTGTCAGCTGTGTCAGTAGATCGAAGGATATCCTTCGAAGTCGAAAGATCATCTTTCGATCAGAGGAGGTTCGACAGATAATCATCCTTCGAACATCCTTCGAAGTCTGTGACTTATCTTTCGATCCAAGGAATATTTTCGAAGGATACATCGTTCGATCTACAGTTATTATTCGACAGATAAGGATCCTTCGTCTTGGAGAATCTTTCGAAGTCATTGTTCGAAATTCAACAGTGATCTTTCGAACACTGTTGATCCTTCGAACAAGTATTATCTTTCGATTCTTGTCTGTTTAAATTTAACAAGTTTGTGTTGTCTTGTCTTTCGATCAAGGGATCCTTCGGCTGGCTGTCACCCTTCGAGATATTCATATAGACTTCATTTTTCTTATCCAACATGAATCCGAGTTGGTGGGGAACTCCGGCTCCAGATAGTGGAAAATATACAAGTACGGGTTCAACCCCCTCATGGTGGGGTACACCGGCTCCAGATAGTGGAAAGTACACAAATACAAGTCTATCTCCCTCATGGGCCGAATCTCCGGTATCAACATCTTCACAAGCAAATGCCATATGACAGGTCAATGGGCATTAGTATCGAATCAAACTCCGAGCATTCAAAGTATCTTATTAAGCAAAAGCGAAACCGGAAGTTTGAATCGACCTCCAAAGTTGATGCACTTAAACGAGTATCCAGGCTGGGTTGATAGATTTCATACATACGTTCTTGGTCAAAATACTGAACTGTGGATACGTTTCACTACAGATTTCGATCAAGCTATAGAGGTTGCTGCTTCAGATACTGCTACGTTTGCCGATCTTCCTGAAGATCAAAAGAAAAGAAAACGTATGATCTGGAAAAGAAAGCATACGCCATTCTCACTCAGGCGTTAAGCAAAGATATCTACCACCAGTTTGTCAGTTTCAAGACAACGAAGAAGTTGTGGGACGGGTTGAAAACCAGAGGAGTAGGGAATGAAGCAACACACCAATTGCGTCATGATCTTCTCAAGAAAGAATTTGACGGTTTCACGTGCATGGATAAGGAGTCTTTGGGAGACATGACAAGCCGGTTTTATCACTTGCTTACAGAGTTGAACAATTTTGGAGTAGCGACAACTATAGCAGAGGTGGTGAAGAAGTTTGCTGATGCATTGCCTCCACAATGGAATAGTTTCTTGGAAATCTTGAAGTATAACGGAGTTTTGAGAACTACAAACATCAACGACTTCGTGCAGCTTTTAGAAAACAAGGATCAGGAGGAAACATTAAAGGCAAAAAGAGTTCCATTGCCACAAAATCCAGAAATGTATTATGGAACTTCCAGTTCTTCGTCTGCAAGAAACGGTCCACATGCTCCACTTCAAACGGCGTTTGTCACAAGTACAGATATGTATGGCAATCCGGTACAAGTTCCTGTTAAGCCAGCTCCCACCACAGACATGTATGGAAATCCTATACAACCACCTCCTCCTCCTGCTCAACAACAAGCATGTTATGGAGGGACATCATCTGCTGGTCAGCAATCAAAACCAAATACAGTACAGCTCGACACTTCAAGTTTTTCTAAGGTCAGTGTAGAAGTAGCAAGGGAACACATGGAGCTGCTTAACACTGTAGTGAGCGCGTACTGTGGGTTAGTGGAAGGTCAGATTGGCAACATTAATCTGACACAAGAAGACTATCGGCATATTGATAAGGAAGAGATGGACTTGATGGATATCAAGTGGGCCTTTGCTAGTGCTGTAAGAAGGGCAAAGGATTTCATGGAAAGTACTGGCAGAACCAGCTTGGAAAGCAAGAAAGACACCAAGTATGGGTTCGATAAACAGGCAGTAAAGTGCTTCAACTGTGGTGAACAGGGTCACTTTAAAAGGGAATGTACAAAGCCAGCACAGCACGGGAACCAGAACCCCTTCAGAAACCAAGGCAACCAGCATAACCAGAACAGGAACAATGAACGTACATTGATACCTGTCAACAACCAGAGCCAAGCTGGAACATCAAATGCCAACCGGGCACTTGTGGTTCAAGTGGATGAAGGTTGTGACTGGTCAATCCAGTTGAGTGGTGATGCTCCAGATGGAACAACATGTTTTGCTGAAGTAGTTAAGGATTTAGTTCACACCAGTGGTGGAGAATCTTCTGCCAATGGTGGTGAATCTTCTGAGGATGAAGACTCTTCGGGATATAGCAGGAGTTCAGATGAAGAATCCTCAAGTTCAGGCGATGATCATGTGGGTGAGACATCAAATGCGTCAGTCGATGCAGGTATTGATGAGCTTTTGGATGAAGCTGAAGCAGGAACTCAAAGAAGATCTATCTTGGTGGATCAAGCTGCTTATTCTTCGTCTTCTCTCCATTCAGCCTTTATGGCTAATGTCGACAGTTCATCAAGTCAGGTATGTGTCGATGAACCCATTGCTATTAATTGTGATAATTGTGATAGTTTGCATGTTAAATGTGTTGATTTAGAGGCAAACATGTCTGAGTTGCAAGGCAAACATGATGCTTTACAAGCTGCTTTGTTTGACTTGCAAGACAAACATGTTTCTTTGAATGCCAAGTGGTGTGAATTGCAAAGCAAACACGAGGCTTTGCAAGAGAAGTATGATGTGACATTCATCCACAATCAAAAGCTGACCGTGGATCTTTCAAAATGCACTGAAGCCAATATGTTTTATGAAAATCATGAAAAGGAGTTTAAATCGGTAATTGAAAAGTTAAAGAAAGATAAAACCGAGTTAACTAAAATGGTTTCCAGAAAACAAACTGACATTAATTTGTATATATCTCGCCTTGAGACTATGCAAAAAGAGATGGCTTGTGTGAAAACGGAAAGTGAGGCGATCCAACTTAAGCTAGACAGTTATTTGAGCTCTAGCTATGTGTTGGATCACATCATTGACGTTCAGAAAGAGAAACGGGATGTCACATGAATAGGTTATGAGAAATGTCCACCACCAGTGAGACACAATTATGATGCAATGCTTGACGAGGAGGATAGAGTGTTCTTTGAACCATCTGTTCCTCTAGATGTAAAGGAGTTTGCTACAGGACTCGGATACAAGAAAGAAGTATCATCAGATTCAGATGTATCAGCAGATACTTGTGTGTCTTCTGCTGAACTGAATCAGGATCCTCCGGTCATTACTGAGGATGCTGATTCTTCTGATGATGAATCTGATGATGCTGTCCCAGCAAAGTCTGATGCGGTGGTAAAAAATGAGGACATACCTCTTGAGAATCATATTCTATGTGAGCCTTCTGCAAAACCCGCTAAGACTGTTGCAATCGAGTCCTCGTCTACAAAAGAGTCGGAGAGTGTGAATTTGTTGTACACTCTTGTTGGTGATGATAAAATCTACTCTGACAATGATTTTCCTATTAAGAATGTTAATCAATCTTTAATAAGTAAAGTCTTTGAAAATTCGACAAGTAAGTTTTTAGAAAAGACAGGACCACGTGTTACAGTTACACAGTGTCCTCCTATTCCAAAGGCCGAAATTCGAAAACAATTTGGGAATAAGAAATTACCAACAGTGCAAAAACAGCAAAATCATGCCAAACCCAAAGGAAAATCACCGGCTCAAGGACAAAAGAAGCCGAATCAAAAGAAGAACAAAAATGTAAACTTTGTGAAATCGACGGGAACGGACAAAATTGAAACGTTTGAAAACAAATCTAACTTAGATTTTGTTAAGAAAGCAACTGTACAGAAAAGAAATGAACCAAGTAGTTCAAAACCTAGTACCTCGGGATCACAAAGTTCATCATCATCGGCAAGACGATCACATGATACTTCGGGGTTTGTTGAACGAAGATCATGTTTTGAGTGTGGAACAATTGGACATATAATTCGAAATTGTCCATATCTTCATAAACAAAAAGGAAAAGTTGATGTTCCCCGTGACCAAACTGACCGTAAGCAATCTGTTTCTATAAAGCAAGATCCCCGCCTTGTAAAAGAAAGGGAAAAGAAACAGAAACGCCAATAGGTCAAGAAAATTGAAAAGGAGATTAAAACCGATGTGGTTAACAAAGCAGCTGTTTCTGTAAAACCAGACAATTCAAAAACTTCAGACAACCATGAAGTTAAAATTTTAAAGAACAACACTGGTAAAACAAAACAGACCTGGAAACCAAAAACGGTTAATGAATCAGGGGGACCATCACAATTCACCAATCATCAAAGACAAGAAGTTATTGTTATTGATGAAAATGGAAGACCCAAGACCACAATGGCTTGGGTCCCCATCTCCAACTAATCAATTAAGTTCATGTGCAGGGTGTTCCAGGAGGAACTATCAGTAGTCATTGGATTGTTGATAGTGGGGCATCCAGGCACATGACAGGCGACATGAAGCTTCTCTACGACGTCAAATCTATTAGAGGAGGTTATGTTGCTTTTGCTGGAGATAAGGGAGGTTATATTACGGGTGAAGGAATGATATCCAACGGGATTGTCAGCCTTGACAAGATCAACTTTGTGCAACAACTTGATCACAATCTTCTTAGTGTTTCTCAAATTTGTGACAAACAATTCTCAGTACACTTTGATGCTAATGGATGTTATGTGCTGAAACCCGGCTTCAAAATTCCAAAAGAATGGATTCTCTTATCAGCTCCAAGGATAAATGATTTGTACGTCCTTGATATGAGCCAAGCTATTACTACGTCTGCACAAGCAACTTGTTTCGTTTCCAAAGCCACAGAAAAAGACTATCTCTTGGCACAGACGAATGGGTCACATTCACTTACGCAAAATGAATCATTTGGTTTCAAATGAATTGGTGAATGGTGTTCCTCTTAAAAACATCCATCTTCAAGACGTCTGTGTTTCGTGCCAGAAAGGAAAACAATCGAAGAAACGACACCCTACAAAGAAGATCAACACGGTGGCAGTTCCTCTTGAACGTTTGCACATGGATTTGTTCGGTCCTGTTAAGCACAAGAGTATTCGGAATGATCAATACTGCCTCGTGATTACTGATGACTATTCAAGATTTTCTTGGGTGGCGTTCATGGCACACAAGAGTGAAACCTTTGGCATTATCAAAAACTTGATCATTCAGATTGAGAATTTGTATAAGTTGAAGGTTAGGCGGATACGTAGCGACAATGGTACTGAATTTAAAAATCATGCCATGGCGGAGTTTTGCACTTCAAAGGGTATTCTTCATGAGTTTAGTGCAGCTTATACTCCTCAACAGAATGGCGTCGCTGAACGTAAGAACCGCACATTGATCGAGACTGCTAGGACAATGTTGGTAGAGTCGCAGTTGCCCATTCCATTCTGGACTGAAGCTGTGGCCTCTGCATGTTACACATTGAACCGAGTCCTTACAGTCAAAAGGCACAATAAGACCTGCTTTGAGCTTCTTCAAAAACGGAAACCAGATTTGTCTTATCTTGAACCGTTTGGAGCTCCATGTACAATCATCGATCCTAATGGAAAGTTTGGGGCTAAGGCAATTGATGGATACTTTCTTGGGTATGCCACCCCTAACTTACGAGTCTGGTCAGCCTTGGATGTTTGAGTACGATGACTTTTTCAATTCGATCAATGTTGAAGCCGTTGAAGAAAGTGCTGCGGCAAGGATGTTTTTCGAGAGTGACAATGCAACAGTTTCACCAGTGGTGCGTCCAATTCTTGTCAATCAAGAACCATCTTCGGTGAACAATAATACTCTCGACAATGAGGATTTTCATGATGCAACCGAATTGAACGAATCTTCAGAGGATGATGAATTTCTAGATGCAGATCAAGAAGCTCCAACAACAGCAGTTCATGGTACTTCAGAGGGTACTCCTCCAGTGGATGCCCATAGAACAGCTGAAGCTACTGCATCATCCTCTTCGTCAATTTCGGGCACTGATTTAGTTGTTGATCTGAATTTCAACAATCTGGGTATAAATATTCCAGTTCCAGATAATCCAGAAACAAGGATTCATAATACCCATCCTCAACAAAACATCATCGGAAATGTGCAATGTGGCATTCAAACAAGAAACATGTTGCGAAACAACAACAATGTAGGCCTGTATGCAGCTATTCGAGAATCCGGGCAACAAAACGATTGGTCTTTCGCGTGTTATGTTTAACAGGAAGAGCCAAGAACTTGGAAAGAAGCCATGAAAGATAACTCTTGGGTTGAAGCAATGCAGGAAGAACTGCAACAATTCCAGAAGCTTGGTGTCTGGAAACTCGTAGAGAAACCTGCTGGATACAAGAAGATTGGTACCCGTTGGGTTTTCAAATGCAAAAAAGGATGACCGCGGAGTTGTTATCCAGAACAAAGCACGTTTAGTCGTTCAAGGTTTTCGTCAGATATAAGGAATCGACTACAACGAAGTCTATGCACCTGTTGCACGTCTGGAAGCAATTCGGATCTTTCTGGCTTATGCCTCATTCAGAGGATTCAAGGTTTACCAGATGGACGTCAAAAGTGCATTCTTACATGGTGTGGTTGAAGAAGAGGTGTACGTCGAACAGCCTCCAGGTTTTGAAGATCCTATCCATCCCGATCGGGTTTGGTTGCTCATCAAAGCTCTCTATGGTCTTCATCAAGCACCGCGAGCTTGGTATGCAACCTTATCAAACTAACTGCTGGAGAACGGTTTTCGAAGAGGTCTTATCGACTGTACTCTTTTCATCAAAGAACAAGATGGAGATCTTCTTCTGGTACAGGTATATGTTGATGATATTATTTTTGGTTCTACTAATGATGTTTTGTGTTGGAATTTCGAGCGCATTATGCAGGATAAATTCGAGATGAGTGCTATGGGGGAAATGACTTTCTTTTTGGGCCTACAAGTGCAACAAACTGAGTCTGGGATATTCATCCATCAGACTAAATATGTTGGCGACATCTTGAGCCGGTTCCAGATGTCTGATGCAACGCCCATTGGTACCCCACTGCCACTAAATCACGGAATTACTCCAGACTTGAAGGGTGAAGCTGTTAGTCCCTCATACTATCGCGCAATGATCGGATCTCTTATGTACCTCACAGCATCAAGGCCAGACATAATGTATCCAACGTGCCTGCTTGCCAGATATCAAGTCAACCCGAAGGCCTCACATCTTGCAGCTGTCAAAAGGATTTTTCGTTATTTGAAGGGTTACCCTGACACCGGTCTATGGTACCCTAGGGATAATAACTTTGACTTGATCGCATTCAGTGATTCTGATTTTGGTGGATGCAAAATCGACGGCAAATCCACAACGGCTGGATGTCAGTTTTTAGGAAATCGCCTAGTCACATGGCAGTGCAAGAAGCAGACATGCGTCGCTACATCGACATGCGAAGCTGAATATATTGCTGCCTCAAGTTGTTGCTCCCAAGTCCTTTGGATCCAACAACAATTACGCGACTACGGTTTTGAATTCCTAACTACTCCTATTTACGTTGATAATTCTGCTGCATTACAGATCACTAGAAATCCTGTGCAGCACTCAAAGACCAAACACATCGAAATCAAATATCACTTCATACGTGATTGCTTTGAGAAAAGGCTAATCGATGTTGTTAAGGTCCACACCGATGACCAACGTGCCGACCTTTTTACCAAAGCATTTGACAAATCAAGATTTGAGTTTTTATTATTGGTAAACGACATTAAGGTCAAGCAAGAGTAAAACCAACATCGGAAAATCATTTTTGTAAATACCTTTGTGTTTTAATTTTATCTTAGTTTATTGATTTTAGGGGGAGTAAATCGAAAATCTGAAAATCCAAAAACATCGAAAAATTTCAAAAACACAAAAACAATAGAAAAACAAAAATGAGTTTCCTGGCGAGCAAAAGAGAAAATGATAGTACATCAGTGGTCTATCCAAACCTCTTTAAACCTTAAATGAAAAACGATAAGCAGCTCTATATAAGATGTATCGGTAGGCTCACAATCATTTTAAAGTGTGCAGGGTGATATAAATCTTAATCGACTGTAGACCAGGTGGGAACCATTCATTGGCATATGGTCTTAGTACCGAAATTTCGTTTTGTAGATTGCCGAGGTTCTGAGATATTCGGTCTTTATGCTGCTTATCATCTGGGTATCATGGTTGTATCTTTTACCGAAAAATAACGGGGACGCAAGTCTAGATCTTCCATGATACTATACATACGTGTACATATTGCATACGACCTCAATAAGTGATCAACAATCACATGTCCAAACAAATAAGTGATAAAATATCACATTTATCCGGGAGTCAAGTTCGTCTCTCTGCTGTACGGAAGTACTGACCTGTTCACGGACTTGCTCCTGTGCCCTCATGCATATGAAAATCAAGTTCCTCATCAATAAGTGATTCTATCACATAGGGCTTGTTTTTCAAATCAAAATAAGTGAGAATCTCACATCATATACCGTCAAACAGATGATAATCGGTATACTCACCGGTAAGATGAACCCTCGTGCATACCTTGATACGGGAATGTGTCGTGATGTGGATGAACACCGGTCGGTAAATATAAATCATACCTTAACGTATCCCCTCATCATGATTACATCTGATAAGTTGAGCTTAAGTGGACAAAAATACCGATAATTGTTATAGGATGCTTATCTTAATGTTAACTAATTGAACAACAAGAGCACTTTGGCATGACCGTATACTGATATGATTCTCTTACCCTCGAAACTCACAAAAAGAATGTCTGTAAATATTTATTTACTGCTTTCAGTCTTTACATTTCGAAATATTCTAAAGTGTGTTTTAATATAAACTTTATAAAAGCCAAAAAGATTTTATTTCTATTTTATTTTCGATCGTACGATGTTGGATCTCGAGTCTTCGCTACCTGAAACCTGAACGAAAACTGAATTGACTAAATCTTCATAAATGGTCAGAATTTGCAAGTTTTTGAAAGTTAAATCTAAAATTGAGAGATTTATTAAACTTTCAAACTGTCGGACGGTGTTTGATTGAAACATGGTCATTCGTGTATTGCTTGTTTATGCTAACTATTTTCCAAGCAGTTGTTCTCATTACGCGTTTAGATTTCTTGCATGTGCAGATTCTAAAGGCAAGGAGAACATAGTCGATGACAAGCTTCGGAATGAAGACACGACGTGAAGGCACTCAAAAGATGAAAATGATCGAGTTGCCGCTGACCATCATCAACACCACAAGGATCTCAAGCTGTAAAGATCAAGTCTTTCGCGAGCATAACTCAAGGGGGAGCTTATGTTAAGGGGGAGTTTGTCAACACACTTCCTACATGATATGGGTAGTTTGTTGATACACTTTCTACTTTCAAGACGTGAAGACTTTGAAGATCCTCCGACATTGAAGACTTGAAAGGACGTCAAAGACTTGAAGACACAAAGTTCGAGACAAAGCTACAGCCAAGGGGGAGTTTGTTGGTGCACTTGTGTCTGTACTTTGTCTGTATTTCGTCACGATATAACGATGTCTTTTGTTAGTCCTGTAAGTTTGACCAAGTCAACCATCCTCCTGGTTTGACTTGGCCAAACAGTTAGAAAATGGTTGTCACATGTTTGTGTCGAAGGATGACTCATCGAAGGATAGTTTAGATCCTTCGATGAGCTCAAAAGATGAACCTTCGATGGATGTTGATGGACCTCGATAGATCATCCTTCGAGGTACATGTAGATCCTTCGACAGCTTTCAGGTCGATAGATGATCCTTCGATCAATCTATCTGATCCTTCGACCATACAACCTGTGTTGGGTATATATACCCATGTAGTGTGTTCATTTCATTCATGACACGAGAGACAGAAGGATAGAGAGACTGAACACACACACACTGTTAGAGAGTTTACAAAACAGATTTGTAAACATTGAGCTTGTAACCGAACCTTTCATACGCATTAATACAAGTGGTGTTAATCGGTGAATATTGTGTCTTGTGTTTATGCTTGTTTCATCTCGGTTTGCACTCTAGCTTGGATTCCGCACTTGCTAGTGTGTTTCACATAACATGGTTAAGGTTTGACCTCATCCTCCGAGGGACCTACACTATGTATTGTTACTTATTTGACATCCACTTGTAGGTTCTTGTTTCTCCGGTCATGATCCTGAAAAGATTAACCATACACATCAAATAACCATATTTTATGTCCATAATAGTTGAAACAATGAAAAGAGCATGATACACATTACTTTTTACGGTTAAGGGCTCGCTTTTACGTATCTTTCCAGTAATTCGTTTTAAAAAATAGTTCCAATTTAGATCCAGTTCAGAACCTTAAAATAGTTAAACATCAGTACTATTTCCAGTAGTTACATTTACTTCAATCCTAACTACGTACAATTTTAGTCTTTTAGATAAACAAACATGATCTTTAAACAACCAAGCCCACCCACAACTATAAACATACATGCAAATAAAAAAAACCCTAAATTTCATGAGAAAAATACTATTTTCAGCAACTTCTTTCTCTATACATATTATATGGTTAATTGTTGGTCTTAGCGTTATGATAATTTAAAGATTGATGTATATAACTGAAAATGAAAGACCCATGTTGGCGAATCAAATCAAACCCATAAATAAGGCTAAAAATGCCAACTTTTTTTTTCAAATCAAGACCAAAGAAAAAAAACCCCAAAAAAACCATCAAGATCATGGCTAATTGATACTAAACGATGATAAAGCACTCAAGATCAACTAATACATTAGGTTAACTGGAAGAATCGAAAAATAAGCTTACTAAAAAGGATTAATACTTCATCTAGAGATGGAATCGTACCTGACCTTGATGGATTTTATGTCATATTAAAAACCTACAAACACAGATTACATCAAAATAGCATATCAGATGATATATAAACAAAGATCGAAGAAAAGAACGATGAGATGAAGTTGTTTATTACAAATAAATCGAAGAAATTAACAGGAAATCCGAATATTATTCGATGAACATATACCTTGGATCTTGGATTGTTTGATTGGAAAAGAATGATAAAACCCTAATCGCCCTTGGCGTCTGTGAGAATATGAAGAATAGGGAAAGAAAATGGCCGGGTTGTTTGTTTATATACGAAAACCCATTTGACCCGGATGGATGTAAACGGATCCCGTGTGACCCTTCACATAATCCATCATATTTTTACATTTATAAACTAAACGGATCAACCCGCGAACCCGAACCTGACCTGTTAAGCTAAACGGGTTCGCGGGTTCGACCTGAAACTGACCCGAACCCATTTAGGGTAAACCCAAACCCAAAAAAATTCGTGTTCGTGTCGTGTTTTCAGGTTGTGTAAGAAATTCACACCCCTAAAAAAAGCTGAAAGAGTATAGTTTTGACCCACATTTAAAATTACCCTTTTTAACCTATATTACACTCAAATCTTTATAAAAAAAATAATATTCTAAATTTTTAGAGAAAAGAATTTGACAAAGTGTTTGTATGTTGGCCCAACTCAAACCTGATCATTTTGAACCACATCTAAAATTATTCTTTTTGACCAACTCGTTCATTTTTCTACCTTTATGAGGATGTATTTGTGCATTGAAAGATTACCCATATTTGGAAAAGTATTGAGACTAATACTTAAGATAAAAATAATGCAAAACGCTTTACAACCATCCTCATAATATGATTGAGACAAAACTTACATAATTTTAAGGCTAATTAAGCCATCTAGATCATTGCCAAATGACGTTAGCTTATTGAAACTCAGATTCTTGTCCTTTTAAGTACAAAAAACTTCTTGATTCTTGGTTCTTAGATTTGAGTCATCCAATTCTTGATCGCTCCAATAGAGACTTTGGTAAATAGCCAAGTTCCCCTTAAATCCCAAGCTTACATAAAAAATAAAAACAAAAACTTGGAGATCATTTCTAGAAAGAATTTGAGCATACTTGGATAAGATATACCTATGGGGCCAATTCATTAAATCCTCTCCAGAGGGTTTAAGTAACAAATCAATAAAAATTGGCATTGGCATTAAGTAGAAATGTAGGGGCCAGGTTCTATGGTCTATACTCTGTCTCTAACAAATCCATGTGTTTCAATAAGGCCTAGAGTTGAGAGCTGCATCAAGAAAGCATGTATGTGAATTAAATAAAGAAAAAAGAAACACATACCTGCAAGAGCATAAATCAACAATCTCTTTGCTATTGACAAAAAAACAACTCTTCCCCTTGCTCATTTTATGAAGAAAGTTAACCAAAGCAATTTTCCATAAAAATGCAAACCTATAAATATGTGTACCTTTAAATAATTATGATCTACAAATGTTAGTTATTTCATCTTGAATTATGTTCCTTAAAACTCACTTTTCTATCAACTTTAACTCATTAAGGATAGGTTTATTATCCATGTAAAAAGCTCCCATTAGCTAGAATACAGGGATCTCTATAGCAAAATGGAATGGTGTGCGTAACGTGACCTGCAATTAAAAATATCATATTCATAAAGATATATACTAATATAGTGATACATTTAACAAATAATGAGGCAAGCAGGGTCATGGGTCAGGACGTGTTGTTTTAAAAACACATCTTGGTTTGGGTGAGAGAACGTGTTTCAGCAAAAGTCAGTACACAGACATTCAGTATTTTTCACAAAATCATCAGATTTATCTAAGCCAAAACTCTTAAAAAATCAATTCAAAAAAATTTACTAATATAAAAGATTAAGTTTACAGATTTCAAGTTGAAAGTGTATAGTTTTGACCCACATTTAAAATTACTCTTATTAAACCTATATTACACTCAAATCTTTAAAAAAATAATATTCAAAATTATTAGAGAAAAGAATTTAACAAAGTGTTTGTATGTTGGCCCAACTCAAACCTGATCATTTTGACCCACATCTAGTATTATTCTTTTTGACCGACCCATTCATTTTTCCACCTTAATGCAATTCTTACATAATAAAAGGACAATAAATTACCTAATTGCGTTGCTGTTTTATCCAATCCAACAATTTCAATTCCATCTCGCTGTTCAAGTAGTCCCTCAACTCTTATACAACTGCAAAAACCAACTAAGCATTGAATCAAACACCTTACCTACATAAACATGAACTTCTTTAACTTCTTACTTTGTTGCGCCTTGCTCATACTTTTTCATGAATGCTCAATTTAGGCTTCAAATTAACTGTTATATTCTCAAATTGATCAAAAGTAATCCTTTTTTTTGCACAATTTCGCAATCAGAAACCTAGAATTCCATCAATTAACTGTAAAACTAAAAAAATGTATAATACGAACATAAATGAAGCAACTTACGTGCTCCCATTCAGAGAAGGACATGGGTCACGGATCACACAAATTGCTACAAAATGAACTTCCCAACCAGCCGTAGTGTTGAACCAAGTAATCGAGATTCAAGTTTTGAGATAGTGTGGAGTAGAGAAATGTGATGCATTCAATTTATGCCACAGTGGTTCTGGTAGGTTATGAACCTGCTAGAAAAATCAGAGATCTGTGGAACTAAAATCATCAGCCGCGCCTTTTTAAACCAAAATAAATAAAACCCATTTTCTTGCCCTAATTACAAAAACATAGTTTTAAAGAAAAGATATATTATCTTAAATGCACTAAAACACCCCCTTAATCCCAAATACATATACATCAAAATGATCTTTGAGATCAAACCTAGTATTATTCTAACAAAAATTGATCTGGACTTTGTTAATAAATCATAAATTAACAACAATTTCTCACATGTCACATACTTGCGGATAAATTTTTCAATGCAATGATAACTGTTTTCATATAAATTATAAGTTGAAAATAACACCAAATCACAGCAATTCAACAACAAAAACTGAAAATCCACTTGAACTGATCTCGAATTAAACAAATAGGTCAAAAGTGTGTGCATACCTTCCATAGCTCTGAATTAGGTTTTGTTCGCTAAGCAATCTCAATCCATCTTGCGTTATATACGGTGAAATTCAACGTTGTAAAGTTCTAAATTAAGAAAAATCCAAGAGATTTGTGACGAAGATTTTGTAATTGAAATCATATAAACTCACCTTGATAAGATTTTGGCAGCGCCATTTCAGACAGAGGATAATTTTTTGGATTAGGTTTTGTGAGGAAAATAAGGAATCGTACCTGCTAGTGATGTGTGCTATCAGAGATTGCAAAATAAACAAAAATGTTAAAAAAACATACACAAAGATAAGTCTAATCTGAGTATTATTAAGAGGTAAATATTAGGGTTTACGTGAAGACGGAAAGAGGCAAAACATATCTGATTATCAATTGTTAAAATCATATCGATGAGATACAAAAGTTTATGGATGAAATACATAGAACAACATATAATTAAGCAGATACCTGAATAGATTAACCTGATGGAACATTGGATTTTATAGGCTTGGATGGAACGACAGATTGAACGACTGAAGGATCCATTAGGTTTTGGAAGACATCGGCAGAATGAAGTGCGAATGGATGCGATTGGATGAGAAGGATAGGTGCGAATAAAGTTGCAGAAACCCTAGGATGTGAATGAAGATTAGAGATCGAGAAGAGACGTATGATGGAAGGAACAATAAGTGACCCGAATTACTTATTCGGATCCCGCGTCGGGTTTCACATCAAAGAAATCAAGAGATTAGAAAAATGGCGGGAAAATGAGAAATTGAGGCCCTAGTAGGTGGACATGTGTCCCCTAATTAAGGCTTTTATTAGGTTGTATAGATATGATTAAATATACTGTTATGAATTTATCGATCTCTATGACATAATATTGTTTTAGTTGATTGATAATTATCTATTTCCATCTTTAATGCTCTTTGACCAGGTACAAGTACAAGACAATGATTTACGAGTATCTCAAATACATTGAAGATCCCAATGGAACTGATCTTGATACGATGATGAACTTTCTTAAGGTCAGAATATATATTCTTTTATTTTGTATATGTTTCCATTGGTTTGTGCAGAGGGTGATCATTTTTTAGTTTATTGACGTTTACACTTGTTGCAGTCAAAGTATGAGTTACAAAGTATCTTTAAAAAATCATTTAATGCAGCGCTCAAAGCACTTGAGTTGAAAGGATACATTAAGAAGGTTGGTAACTCTTATCCTAAGCTGTATCTTTGGTTCTTCTGTCACCGTTACTTTTACCATCTATTTTAGCATCTGCAGCTTGTAGTATTTGTGTACTTTTATTATTATAGTGCTATGACATGTAGAAACTACTAATTTTTTGCAATCATATTTGATATTAATTACATGCAGGTGAATGACCACTACTACAAGGTCAAGGGTACGTCTTCTTCGGGTGCTAAAACATCCCGACAAGAGGATGTTAGGACAAATACTTGATAATAAGGGTTTTTATGTGAAACAAATAAGAGACACACAACTTCTAGTTCTAAATAATTTAATTAATTTGATACGGTTTCACCTCTCTATCCACTAGGATAGAGGTATGGTGGTTGTTGTAGACTTGTTAAAATCAAGATATCCTCATCCTGAATTCAAGCTCTAGGATGGTTACTTGCAATTTAATCATGATTGACTGCAGTGATGAAGAAAAGGCAGCAATTGGGGAACAAACAAACTCTCTCACACATCCATTTCCAGTTTTGTTCTCTTTGTTATTAATACTGAATATGGTACTTTTGGTTGAAACAGGTTGTTACTTGTCCTGCAAAGTTTGCAAAACATGCAACGAGCGATTGCGGACATCTTTCAACTGAAGCCTTCGAGGCAGCGGCTTATTAGGCTTTCTTGGAGGGGTCCTTCCTGTGATAGCGATGAGGATTCGGATGTCTTAACTTTTTCAAAGATTTGTATTTCAAAGGCGTGGAGTTCTCTTCTCCTTCATTTGGGGATGAAGAAGCTTTGATCGGAGACGATGGTGAATTCAGCTCAAAATCCAACTTCTTCTGCCAATCAGCAGTGGATCTAGGTTGTCCTGCAGAAGGGTTCCGGTTAGCGTCGCCTGGATCTGAAGATTCATTATCTTCAACCACATGCGTTGCTCAAACTGGATCAACTTTCATGCAACTCACTCAATAGATGTTGTTTCCCCCACATCAACCCTGTAGGGAAAGTGGAATTGTGAAGACTTTCAGATCTCTCCATCCACAAGATTTAAATGTTGTAGCTAGTATTTCTTAGAGATTTTTGTGCTTGAAGAGCTAGGCTGATTATTCAACCTAGGGGTTCTAATTGTAACATGTTGATTGCTCATAATGTTTTCATTTTTGTTTACTTCTTCATTGCTGTACGTTTTGTTTTGTTTTGTTTTAACTTATAGTAAGATGTATCGATAACGTATAGAATATTTTTTTATTGATGTTTTGATCTTTAATCTTTGTCTTTTAGCTTATTATATTTCGGATATGGGTAAAAAAATTCTAATTATTAGGGTCAAATTGGGTCGGTGCTATGGCCCATTGAAAACCAAAGCACATACCATTAGCTAGTTATTGCAGCCCATAGGGTATTAAAGGCTAGTGTGGTAGGGTTCGTTTACATGGTTTCAACTCTAAAGGTTGTGATGGTACATGTAGTATAAATTGGTTTTTTGGTGTCAAGAACAATGGTGGTGATCCTGTATTTCTACACTCTTGAAAGCATTATCAATTGCTTTAATCAATATTCTATTACTACATTGTTCTCAAAATTGACGTATTACAACAAACATGAAGTAGATGTTGGTGTAGTTTTTGTGTCTGATGCTGTTCGAATAGATTAGATTATTTATATGCTGATTATGTAATAGTTAGTGAAACGGTCAAACGAACGTGTATAGACCCGCTCGTTTGAAGTGGTCAAATGAAAGGGGTTATTCGTTTGACCGTGTGTGTTTGCAAGTGAAGGGGGGTGTGGCTATAAATACCAGCCCTTGGTCATTTGCAACACTTGAAGGGTTTAGACTTGCTGGAGAGAACACCACTTGGTCTCTCCCCGGATGTATGTGTTGATACATTTAATGTGGACGCGACTCGATTCGGTGCGCCCCAGAGATCGACACACGAAGCACGAAGAGCCGCGATCCATCATCCCCATGACATCACCATGATGATGTCATATGGATAAATCATCAATGCATGCAAGACTTATTTCATAAGTGAGTATTGGACGAAGAATGATTCATGTGATGTCACGAAGAACAAATTTGGACAAAGATTGCATTGGACTAAGATTGTCCACAAAGAATCACCTATTCTTCGTGGATGTCCATTCTTCGTGTGACAACTATGCTCTGTAAACGATTTACGATGTAAAACAATATCAGTTATCAATTAAACAATGTGTTTTGGTGTTTATATTTGTGTAATTTTGTTTGACGATTTTACGATTTGATTCTAGTTCGATTTCAAGCTTTAAATCGCTTTCTAGAAAGTTATACGCAAACTGATGCGTAAACGTAATCAGTTTAACGTGACAAACACTCTGGAACAGTGACATAGGCTTAACATACCTTAAATAACCTTTACATAACTTAGAAATAAGTTTTGGAGTGTTGGTGTGTCAAAAACAAGTTTATTCGATCGCAGGGACTATTTGCGTCAAACTGCGAAAGTATGCTGATTCGTACGGTAACGAACATTCCGGAAATTGATCATAAGTTAAACATACCTTAGATATCCTTTACATAGCTTAGAAATAGGCTTTGAGGGGTTCAGTATGCGAAAATACGCTTATTTGATCAAGAGGGACTAAAAGCGTCAAAAAGTGCATAAGTTTACATTTACGCACATATCTTATGTTCTGAACATATACGGACATCCAAAAGTTTTTTTAATCATTAAAATATTTTATTTTAGTGATTGGAATGCAAAAATACCATTCGTCGTGTAATTTGGATCGTTTTGGCTTCCGTTCGAGTTTTCGTCGTAATTAACCGAATAACGCAACCGTACAACCAACCGAACAGACATCCGAGATAATTTCATGCATGTTTCAAGTCCCCTATGCTCTAACATCCTTGTAGAGCCTTGAAAATGGGTTAACTAGGTTTAAACGCGTCAAAAAGGGCTTAAACGTGCTGCAGGGACCATTCTTGCCGAGTTTCGAAAGTTTCTGGCTCAGGTAGGGTGTGGCGTCACGCCACAGCAAGGGGTGTACCCGTGGCGGCATGCGATGGCCTACTTTTGACAGAATAAGTGTTTTTCAGCAACCAGCTTGAATTTGAGGGTCTTTTATGCAATTTTTCAATACTATGGACTTGTTTTAGAGCATTCCATTGTATTAAAAACCATGTTCCACAAGTGAAGGGTCAAAATTGAACCCCCTAACACATGGAATGATCTCCTTGATCCAAACTTACTATAAATAGAAGTGGGTTTTTCATTCATTCCTCACATTTGATTCAAAATCTGCTCTAAGTTGAAGTTTAAGACTTCATACCTGAGTGTTTTGGATCAAATTTTTTCTTGCTTGGACCTTTGTAAGCTTCTTTCATGCTTGTTTATGCTTTTCAAGCGTGAAAGTCAAACAATGTTTGACTTTCTGCTCTAACCATAATTTGGTCAACACAAAGTTCGTTCGAATTTTGCAACGTGAGTGTAATCACGATAGTTATAGTCCGTTGTGACTATACCTACAGATTACCACGTTGATTAGTCGAAGTGACGAGTCAAAGTTTCGGTCAAAATACGTGTTTATGCATATTTTGCCATGAAGCTATTTTTGGATATCAAAACACTTTGTTTTGATATCAAACCTGTTTTGTAACTTAGTTAAACATGTTTAACTCGTCACGTTTAGTCTAGTGCTTGGTTTGGGTCGTAAGTCAAGCGGTCTTGACAACCGCTTAGACTTTCAAACCCGACCCGTTTGGTCAATCGTTAGTATCCGACTAAGCATATTTTGTGACCTTAGTTGTATAGGGAATAACCTTCCAAGGTTATACCTTATGGTCACTTAGTTTAATTAGTTGTATGATAGGTAGTTTATATGCCTTAGGAAAATGACCAAAATGCCCTTTTCATGCATAATTTGAATTTAAGCATATGTAACTGAAATTTTGTCACTTAAATTGATTATGCAATATATTTAAACATGTTAGGGCATATAATACTTGTCATAGGACTACTTAGGCGTCTCGAACGCGCATTCACGCGAACGATGCGTTAAAGTAGCGTAAGCTACCTAAATGGGTCGTAACGGGTCGAAAGCACTTAGGATAGGTTCCGATTTAGAATGTAGGCTTTGTTAGACCATATCACATGAGTTCCAATACTCATTTGGTTTACGAGACCTCATTCTACCCGATCTTTCGATTTAGGTGTCGATTTATTAACTAGCGATCCGATTACTAGGTGCTATTTGATTTCCTTGGTTTGCTCGAGCTTTAGTAGTTCATTAATCGAGGATACTTTGCACTTCGATGTGAGTATATAGTTCCCCTATTTTACTGTTTTCGATTGTTTTGGTGTGATTCATATGTGTTAAACGATTTCGATGATTTCAAAAACGAATACTATGGTTTATATTAAACAATAACGATTTCGATAATGTGAACGAGCTTGTTGGACGTATTTACATAACGAATGACATTCATTAGCTTTGGCCGAGCTGACCAGTATTAGGTTATGGTACCATAGGATCTGACAAATCCCGTTATCGGACTGCACCCATAGTTATGTGTGGGGGTTATGTGGGTAACGACTGAACCAGATGATTGTTAACTTACCCTTTGGTGGTTTGTTAATACGAGTTGAACGATGGACGAGTTGCAAAGGTTTGAATGTTATAAGCGAAACGACCAAAAGTTAGTTTTCACAATTAAAATGAGAATGATTTGAACGATTTAAACAAATGAACGATGGTCTATAACACGAACGAGTTGAACGATTTAAACGATTGGTTTTTGGTATGTGATTAGATAACGAGACGGGTGTAACATGATAAAAGCATGGTAGATACGCCGCTGGCACTTCTTATATATAAGTGCTTTTATCATATTACATACCGTGGCGTTATTTAGTTCACTTGGATGAACAATTTTAAACGATATCACACAACGATGTTTGGTAAACGATATAAACCATATGAGTTTTATTACAAGAACGATTTACGATTTGGTTTACATAAACAAATGTTTTGAGTTAAGATTCATGGCATCGAGGTTTTATAAACTATAACCAATTGTTTTGAGTTGGTTATTCAATTTACAATACAAACATTTTACAAAACAAGATTTTCTAATATCGACTCATGTTTTTGTACGAGTTATTACAACATGTATACGAGACATGAATCTGATACTTTCACAAAACCTATGTGCTCGCCGGCATTTCTTTGCTGACTTTATTTTTACATATGTTTCAGGTGATGTTGAATGATGTTGATTGCGACTAGGATGCATGCTCACTTAGGACTGGACGAGGCCTTAGTAACTTAATAACGATGATAGTCGATATGTGAACTTGTTTATTTTAATTTTAAGACAATGTATTGTTTAATATCTAAATACAATGAAACTTTTGAATCCATGGTTGTGAAACAATAATTCTGTCGCTCCAATCCCCGACGTTTCCACCGCGGTTTCGTTGTTTTACGCGGTCGAGGTGTGACACTTCGTGGGCTGCTCTAATGTTCGTAGGGCTTTCTTATGGGCTTAGTCCATTCTTCGTAGACTTTCAGATGAGTTTGTCTATTTAAACAACTTATATCTCAGCAGATAAGGTCAGACACAGAGAGAACACAATGAGAGTATTCAGAGATTTTGTGTGTTATCTTGTATCATCTCTGTAAACAAACTTCTTTGGTTGAATACATTTGGGCTTTAATCGTTGAATCTTGTTTTTGTGTTTGTGTTCTTTGTCTTGGTTACATACCCGTTTGGATTCCGCACTTGCGGGTGTGTTCGGTAACAAGGAGAAGGTGTTCTAGATCCTCCTCTAGGGACCTACAAGTGGTATCAGAGCATTGGCTCTCTTCCTTGTTAAAACCGAGCTGTGTGTCAAGTTTTCGAACACTTTCTTGAAGCTTTGTTTAGTAAATTTTATGTATTTTAAAAGATAAATGGTTTAAAACTTATGAAAAAACTTGTTGTTTTGCTTAAAATTTTTATTAAAACCTTGTTCGAGTGGATGGAGACATGTTAGTGTGCGGTTTTTCTTGAATTTTATGTGCAAAATTGTGGTAAGTTGTTTTAACCGAAATCCTCTAGTTTTCAAAAGGTTTCTTCACCAACCTTTTGGATAAGGTTTCTTTTTTCTGACAACTTTTCACCGAATGTCACCAACCAAATCATGAACCATCTCTCATTCATGACCAATCATTTGACAAAGAGTCTGTTGAACGAAGATTTGTTGGACGAAGAATCATTCTTTGTGACAATAACTGTTCGTCACAATAACTGTTCGTCACAATAACTTAAGAGCATTCTTCGTGGGAGGATCATCTCAACTCTTCATCACATTTATTCTTCCTGGGACATCATTGTTCGCGACCATCATTGTTTGTGAGCATCATTGTTCGTGACCATCTATCTTGATCCCATTGTTCGTCATGATTGTTCGTGGACCATGCATGAAGACAATTCTTCGTGATAATTCATAAAAGCTTATTCTTCGTGAACTTGGATTGACAAAGACCTGACATTTTCTTAGTGGGTTTGACCACAAAGTTCATAATATTCTTAGTGGATCCCATTTATTCTTTTCTTTTTAATCACTCATGAAGAATATTGGACCTTGGCCTATAAAATCATTTATTCACAATATTGGTTACATAGTGAGCTGAAACCCTTATATTTGTTGATTGGGCCTGCAACTTCAAAAGAACTTATTTATTTTCCGTGAACTATCATTTGGGCTCAAATAGTTAGTGGACTTTTATTGGGCTAAGGTTATTATTCAGTTTGGGCTTGGTATCTTTAGTGGATTATAAAATTCACAGACTGTTTATTTGGGCTTGCTAATTATTTGTTGGTATCATTATTTGACCAAGTCCTTCATACATTGGTTTTTCATAGGCTTGATTATTTCGTGGAATTTAAACTTCACCAAAAAGCCAAACATTTTTCGTGGACATAGTTTTTCATCTTCCGTAGACCATATTATTCGTCTAGTCTATTATTCGTGGGTCTGTTATTCTGGTTGGGCTTGGTAACTCAAATGGGCCATTCATCTTTGGTGGCATATTATTTGTGCTCTACCATTTTTTTGTGGAAGTTAGTCGTTCACAGTTGTATCACAGACGGTTCATCATTGCCTCTTAAGTTGTTTGTTTTCACTTCACCATGAGTTTAGACTGGTGGGGTGGGAAACCTGATCCTAAGATGTATTATGGAAATTGTGGAGGTACTAGCACTGTTATAAGAAATATGTATGGTGAACCACAACCAGGTGCCTTAGCTATAAGACCTACTCAACATGCTCAGCTACAAACGGTTTTTGTCTCAACCACTGATATGTATGGAACACCACAACCAATTGGGGAAAATATGTATACGGGTAAGGATTTAGTGCCTTCATGGGCTCAGTCTTACACACCCTCGTCCTCACCCATTCCAACGCAAAAGGGTTCAGTTCCACCATCAAAAATTAAGCTTTGGGATAAATCTACTGTCGATTGTGATTCGACAGTTCAGTTGGAGAAAAGTGGTCAAACAAGAACGACGTTTTATGCTGAAATTGTCAAGAATGTCAGCGATGGTGAGTCCTCGGGAAATGATGACAGTTCTGAACCTGGCAGTAGTTCAGTTGAAGATGTTACAAGTTCAAGTTCAAGCGAGGATGGATCAGAATATGAATCATTAAGGGAGGTTGTTGATTCTGAGGAAAATGAGTCAATATCTGAGAGTGAATCAAGTCAGGTATGTGTCCATGAACCAAAATCTGATAGGTGTGATAGTTGTGTTGAATTTTATAATAACCCTCCTAAGATAATTCCGACACTCCTAAAATACTTAGAACACCCCTATATGCCTTAAAGTACACCCCGTATACGTAAATCGGTCCCAAATACCTTTATATCATTAAAAACAAAATAAAAACAATTATTTTAAGTCTGTTGCGGGGCACAATACCCCCTAAAATAACGAAGTTCTGCCTCTTTGTAAGTATATTAACCCCTGGTTACGTATTAGATACGCTGTCCGATTGATCTAGTGCTCCATAACGGCTGTTGAGGCTCTGCCCGACGTAGTCATTGGAGTTCTGTCTCGGGGAGGGTATAACTAGTGTAAAATTGGGTTATTATACTAACGCGTGTGCATTATTTAAAAATTATAGATTATAACCAGGAAGCCACAGGAAATTACCTAAAATAGCAATGTGAGTAATCCTCCTTTTTTGCAAACTATTTTACAAAGCCTCAATATTTTAAATTATATTTCACAATGATTGAGTATTTGTAATTTCTACAATTATCGTCGGTATGTTGGGGTTTTATATACAAAATTTGTTACTGCACTGTGAGTAGTAACATGATCACAAGTCGGGTTGAGAGTACAGTGGGTGGTAATTAAAGTAGAAAAATAAACAAATGTAATTGCGAGATCGCACTCAATAACTGTAAACTGATAAAACCTGTCTTGATTAAATTGGGATTCACTCACTAGAATTTTCCACTGATAAAATGTTTTTAAACGCGTTTCAGATAACAAAATGTGAAAGCCAAATAGAAGCCAGTTGGACAACACTGAATGCTTGGAAAAGTGGCTATAAAAGTTACCTAAATAAAGAAGATGTTTTCTTTCAATAAAATAGGATTTATTCCTATAAGTCTGTTTGTAACGAAAACTTGGTTTTTATCCCAACATAATTATTATTATAAAATGTGGTGTTTTACTCTGATAAAATATTTCCTAACTACGGTCCTCATGTAATTTCCGCTGCCAAATACTGATAATCACCGATACCACCATCTCTACGTAGGCCGCCTCCTGAGGCAGGGGTCGGGGGTTGCGACAGAAGGTGGTATCAGAGCTACAGCCACTAATTTGAGGCACAGAAGTATTCTGCAGAAACCAAAGTTTTATCTGTTAGGAAATTATCTACGGGATTATGTGCGTATATTATTGTTTTGTGTTATTTGATAATATGTTAGTTTACATTATGAGTGACTAAGGACCTTCGAACGCTTACCGTCAACTGTCCAACTCTCCTACGGATGAAGGAACCTTTTCCCAGCCTACCCCCTCGGGGTATTCGGCTGACACTGAAAAAGGGATTTTTGTATTCAAAGCACAATCTGAAGAGATATTCCCTCCTAGTAAGAGAGGATGGTTCAGCAGAGGAGCTCACGAGCGTAGAAAAAGGATGAGGAAATTACAGCAGCAGCGAGCTTTAGTAGCCGGGAATAGAGAATTGAACGCTCAAACTCAGGACATGATTAATAGGATACTAGCCAATTTCCACATACTAGCCACCACAGCCGCAGACCCGAACCTAGAACAACTCATAGCACCACAACCACTACCCCTATTCCCAACACAACCTATGGACATCGAAATCAACCGAGTAGACCAAATTCCAGCACCTGCTTTTGATCAAGCTGAAATCCCTCGAGTACCAGCACCCCATCCCCTAGACTATGACCCATGGTTTCACGACCATAGGAGCTACCCAGAACTCTACCCACAAGACGAACCCATGAAAAACCTAGTAGTACCCTACCCAGACCTTGACCCTATAGACACCTACTCGGATAATGACCAATACATCAGCGAGATTCTAGAGAACCCGTACCCTTACAAAGAACCAATGCCACAATACCCTGACCCGATACCAGTACCCGCACCACCCATAAGCACTGAGAATGTGCAAGAACTCCGCACCTTTGGTGAGGAGATATTAGAAGGAAGTGAAAGGATGAGACAGATAGGGGAGAGACTCGTCTCGAAATATGACGAGCGCAACATGCAATATTGGATGAACCCCTATTAGTAATAGTAATAATAATAATAATAATAAAATATATATATATATATATATCGGTGTACGTTTGAAAAGAAATATATAATAATAATAATAATAATAATAATAATAATAATAATAATAATAATAATAATAATAATAATAATAATTATAATTATAATTATAATTATAATTATAATTATAATAATAATATAATCAACTAAAATAGAAAATCCTATAGCTACTGATGCATACTAGTATTGTATTTTAAATTCCAGTTGTGGTTGTGTGGTTGTAATAGATGTAGATGCATATATATAAAAAAGAGTAAAGGTCGCAATGACGACAATTTTGGATCAATGTGTTGTTGTATGCTTATTCGCATTAAATATTGTTTGGTGATATTAATACTTGGTAAACGTTTATAATCCAGATGGACAACGAAGTGAACCAAGAAAACCAGAATAACGATAATAATGGAAACCAATTAGATAACAGTGCCATCCAACACATAGTGGCACAAGGGATTATAGACGCAATGCCATATATTATCAAAACGGTTAAGGAAGCAGAAAATAATAAAAGTAATAG
Source organism: Helianthus annuus (assembly GCF_002127325.2). Classification (NCBI taxonomy): domain Eukaryota; kingdom Viridiplantae; phylum Streptophyta; class Magnoliopsida; order Asterales; family Asteraceae; genus Helianthus; species Helianthus annuus. The sequence goes on from NC_035443.2 coordinate 155,092,181, forward strand.
TGGAAGTAAACGACCACTTACTGAACCCGATCAGAGCGTAAACAATGGACCCATACTTCAGGTGCCCATTCTAAAAAGAAGAAGAACCATATCTTATAGTTTTTCTTACAAAGAATTCTGGTCTTGTAAACCAATAGAATTCTCGGGCAATGAAGGAGCCATTGCAGCTCTACGCTGGATAGAAAAGACTGAGGTCGTCTTAAAAATAAGCAAGTGCGCAGAAGAGGATTAGATAATGTTTGCTTCCAACCTGTTTAAGATTTCAACATTAGAATGGTGGAACGCTATCCTCCACAATAAAATGGTGTTGTGGAGAGGAAACACAGACACCTGCTAAACATTGCAAGAGCTTTATTATTTCAGTCTAAAGTACCACTTAAATAGTAGTCTGAATGTGTGCTCACTGCTTCCCACTTAATTAACAGGCCCCCTTCTTATGTGCTACATGGTTGTTCTCCTTATGAAATGTTGTTTGGCTTTAAACCTTCTCTTGATCACTTGAAAGTCTTTGGTTGTCTATGTTTTTATACTGTTTTAGATAACTCCGATAAATTTGATGAAAGGGCTAAAAAATGTGTTTTCATGGGATACTCTAATTTTAAAAAGGGATATAAAGTCAGGAGTCTAGATCAAAAAAGAAAATTCATCTTCTCTAAGGATGTCAGCTTTCATGAAACTGTGTTTCCTTTTAAAAACGAATCTTGCCTTGATCTAAGTAGTCCAAACAACTTAAACCAATTAAACTTTTTTGACAACTTTGATTCTTCAAGTGATACAAATCTCGATGATGAAGAGAAGGGTTCCATTGATTCAACTACTGTGACTCAGCAACACAGTGATGCAGTTGAATCAATTATTGATAGTGAATCTCAGCAATCATCAGGAGGAAACTGATGATGTGTCTCAGAGTAATGAGTCCATGGGTGTTACAACTGAACTTGTGAGGGTTGAGTCTAGTAGTGTTAATGATGAGTCAAACCTTCCTTTGGGTACTCAAAATATTAGAAGATCTACTAGATCTGCTTCTGCTCCTAAAAGATTTGATGACTTTGTTGTTGGCAATGCTAGATATAGTTATGATAAAGTTGTTAATTATTCCAACTTACCTAGTGAAAATATTTGTCTTGCTGCTAATATTAATAAAGTCATTGAATCTTGCACTTATAAAGATTCTCTTAAAGATAAAAGGTGGATTGATGCTATGAATGATGAATTGTCTGCTCTGTATAAAAACAATACTTGTGAAATTGTTGATCTTCCTAGTGGTAAAAAACCTATTGGGTGTAAATGGGTGTTTAAAGTTAAATACAAATCTACGGGTGAAATTGATAGGTTCAAAGCTAGGCTTGTTGCTAAGGGCTTTAATCAACGCGAGGGGATTGACTTTGAGGAAACATTATCCCCTGTTGTTAAAATGGTGACTGTTCGATGTGTTATTAGTCTCTATGTTCAAAATAATTGGCCACTTTATCAACTTGATGTTAATAATGCCTTTCTTTATGGTAACCTTAAGGAAGAAGTCCATATGACTCTACCTGACGGGTTAAATATTGAAAAACAGAATAAAGTATGCAAGTTGAACAAGTGTTTATATGGTTAAAAACAATCTCCACGTATGTGGAATGAAAGACTTGTTCAAGTGTTGGTAAAAATTGGTTTTACACAGTCAAAATGTGATCATTTCATGTTCATTAAATCTAAGAAATCTGTATTTATTGTTCTTCTGGTTTACGTTAATGATATTATCCTGACTAGGAATTGTGAAATTAAGATAAATTAAATCAAGAAACTTTTGAAAACTGAGTTTTTAATTAAAGATCTTGGCTTACTAAAATTCTTTCTTGGCATTGAAGTAATTAAAGTAAACGATGGTATTTGTCTTTCCCAAAGAAAGTATTGTATGGATTTGTTAAATGAGTATGGGATGAGTGGAAGTAAGCCCGCTAGCTGTCCCATAGAACAAAATCATGTTTTGAAAAATTTAACACTAAAGAATTCAACTTGTTGATGCCACGCAATATCAAAAATTGATAGGTAAACTAATTTACCTATCACATACAAGAACAACAGACATTGCTTATTCTGTTCATTACTTGTCTCGGTTTATGCATAAGCCAACAGAGGCACATACTCAAATTGCTTTCAAGGTGTTGCGATATTTAAAGAGTGCCCCTAGTACTGGCATTCTGTTTAAAAAAGGACAGCACAATCCACTTAATAGCTTTGGCAGATTCAGACTGGGCAAAATGTGTTGACAGCTGCAGATTGGTCACCGGTTTTTGCATATTTCTTGGTGAATCGTTGATTTCTTGGAAAAGTAAAAAACAAAGTGTTGTGTCAAGATCGTCTACCGAGGCAGAGTATCGGTCCATGTGAAGTGCTAAAGGTGAAGTGTTGTGGCTGATAAACATTTTAAGAGAATTAAAAGTTGATGTGGATATTTCTGTTGTGTTGAAATGTGATAATTCAGCAGCCTTATCGATTGCTGCCAATCCTGTCTTTCACGACAGAACAAAACACTTTGAGGTTTACCTTTTTTTCTTAAGAGAAAAAATTGCCTCTGGTATGATTAAAACTGTTGGTGTCAAGTCTGAGCATCAGCTGGCAGATATATTTACTAAAGGCCTGTTGCCCAAAGTTCATTTAGAAATGTGTAAGTCTTTGGGGCTTTCAAATCTCTTTTCACATTTAAACCGGGGGGGGGGGGGGGGGTTGGTGTTAAAAACACAGTTTAAATGCTTCTTTATTTACTTTTATTTCTTTCCTTTTCTAATATTTCTGTGTTTTATTTGTGACGTACTTTGTGCTCTTTATCGCGGCTTATAGCCGTTAGAGTTAAGTTGGGCTGCTGGCATTGGGCTCCCGTGTTTCTTGGTGGCTACTTAGGGTTTGTCCCCTTATAAAAAGATGGAAGGTTCTAAGTGCTGGACAAACGAGCTCTTCGTTTCTTCTCGGTTACATCCTCCTTGTCGCTGGTCTTGTTCCCTATCCTCACACGTACATTCGTGAGTCTAGGGTTTATTCTCATCTTGGATTGATCATCCTGTTGGAGATCTCTTGCTTTGCTTATCAATCTGTGATGACTGGTTCATCCACTCTTTGTATCTGTTTCTGAGATTTCATAATAAAACTGTTTTGTTCTTTTAATCTTTGAGTTCTGACATATACGCAAATACATCAGCTGATGTTGTATCTTACAAATGTAATGTTCACATTGGAAATAAAAAAAAAAAATTATCCTTATCTGAAAATAGATGTGTTTTATCTTTAGTTGAGGGACTATTGTTATTGAATGTTTCACCATGACAATATGTATGATTTTTTTATGCGTTATAGGTGGTGGTGGTGGTATTATACAAACTAAAGGAAAAAAAAGGATAAGAAGCACATTTAATGTTTTATTTGCCATAGTTATGGGCATTATGCATCTCATTGTAAGGTGAATAAAGAAAGAACTTATGAAGCACACTTGGCAGAGAAACATAATGAAGGGCATGAACCACAGTGTTACTCAATGAAGAGAAACCCCTGATCATTTGCTTAAAATTCATCTATTAAGCACACACAACTATACTAAAGCCTATTGTTGTACACGGACAAACCAAAATTCACTAACATGAAACATCCAAGGAACCTTACATGTAGTTCACCAGCATAATGAAACCCTTTGTTGTTTCATGTGGACTTTTTTCCCACGTCTTCATTAATTATGCTTTAAGATCTACTTTATGAACCTCTTGGTGGCAAAGTGGCAAAGTATCTCAGGCATATGAAAAACATATTGCATTAACCAATTTTATAATACAAATCTATATTTTGTATGTATTTTTAACTATCACTTAACCTTTGTTAATTAAATTGTTTCTGGATATTGGTGGCTCATTAAAGATAATATATCCCTCCTCACTACTTCACCACGAATCTGTGTAATCTATCAACAATCCCTTTAATGGTTGGTTTGAAAGACTTTTCTCACATGCAAATCTTACGGATCTTAGTCTACTTTTGGTAGTAGGTAATGGAATATATTATTATCCATTAATAACAACCAATCTGGTCTAGATGCAGTTAGGTACAATAAAGACCCAATCATGCTTCTATATGAGGTCTGATCAACCAAATCATCCTTGTCTTCAGACATGACCAATTTATTGGTTTCAATGGGTGTACTATATGGCTTACAATCATCCATATCAAATTTCTTTAAGAGCTCTTTGGCATATTTGCCTTGATGGATGAAAGTTCCATTTTGCAACTGCCTTACTTGGAGACCAAGAAAGCTCTGAAGTTCACCCATTGCACTCATTTCAAACTCAGCTGTCATGAGTTGTCTGAACTCTTCACACATTTTATTACATGTGCTTCCAATAATGATGTCATCCACATAAATCTGGACAATTATCAAATCCTTCCCTCTCCATTTTAAAAACAGTGTTTTATCAATCCTGCCTCTGGTGAAACCAATGGAAAGTAAAAAGGTGGAAAGAGTTTCATACCAGGCTCTGGGTGCTTGTTTCAAGCCATACAAAGCTTTGTTTAGCTTGTAGACATGATCTGGATAAAATGGATCCTCAAAACGTGGAGGTTGACAGACATATACCTCTTCTTGAATCTTACCGTAGAGGAATGCACATTTTATATCCATTTGATACACCTTGATATTGTGGTTGACAGCAAAGGCCAGAAAGAGTCTGATTGCTTCAAGTCTTGCAACAGGAGCAAAAGTTTCATCATAATCAATTCCCTCTTCTTGTCTGTAGCCTTGAACCACAAGCCTGGCTTTGTTCTTGACAACAATACCCCTTTCATCAGTTTTGTTTTTGAAGACCCACTTTGTGCCAATAGGACTTACATTCTCTGGCAGTGGTACAAGCTCCCATACTTGTTGTCTTCTGAACTGTTGGAGTTCTTCTTGCATGGCCTCTACCCAGCTATTGTCTTTTAGTGCCTCTTGGTACTTGACTGGCTGATAGAGTGATAGAAAGCCAGCAAAAAGACAAATGTTTTGGGACTGCTTTCTTGTGAGCACCCCTTCATTGATGTTGCCAATGATTTGATCTGGTGGATGAGATTTCAAGAAGATTAGCTCTCCTTGGTAGGGAATGATGGCATTTTGTGGTGAAGGCTGCAGATGTGTATCATCTGAGCTAACCACTGCTGGTGACTTTGATGACCCAGTAGTGGCTTCAAAAGGTGGAGGCATTGGAGGTAAAGGTGTGAACATCTGCTAACTTTGATCCACTGTTTGAGGACTTTTGTCAGCAGTGTTTGATGAGGTGGAAGCAGTGGTTAAGGGGCTACTTTGGTCAACAACGGTTGAGGTAGCAGTGGTTGAGCTTTGACAACTGTTTTGAACAACTGATGCTCCCCTTCTTGAGGCCGACTTTTGAGGAATGATGATTTCATATCCATAGTCTGGTGATGAATCCTCTGATGGACTTGCAGTGTTAGTCTTGACAGCAGTATTTTCAAAGGTGAGTTTTTCAAGATCAAACAATTCTGCAGGATTTGCAGGGATTTTCAGTGATGAAAGTTCATTGAACTTTACATTCAAAGTCTCTTCCACTGCTTTGGTCCGTGTATTAAACACTTTGTAGGCCTTAGTAGTGGATGAGTATCCCAAGTGATATCCCATATCAATTTTGGCTGCAAATTTTGAAATAGAATCTTTTAAGTTCAAAATGAAGCATGGGCAACCAAAAACTTTGAAATATGAGATTAATGGCTTTATTTTATACAGAATTTCATAAGCAGTCTTTTTGTGCCTGGAGTTGATTAACACTCTGTTTTGGACATAGCAATCAGTGTTTACTGCCTCTGCCCAAAAAGTTAATGGCAAACCTGAATCTGCAAGCATGGTTCTGGCAGCCTCAATCAACGTTCTGTTTTTTCTTTCAACAACTCCATTTTGCTCTGGTGTTCTAGGGATGCTGTACTGCCTTACAATCCCTTTCTTCACACAGAAGGCATCCAACTCCTTATTTTTGAATTTTGTGCCATTGTCACTCCTGAAGACTTTTACTGGAAGTTCAAATTGCTTTTCAACCTGTATCACAAAGTCTTGCAAAATGCCTGCAGTCTCATCTTTAGAGTGTAAAAAGAAGGTCCATGTAAACCTAGAGAAGTCATCAACAATAACCAAACAATATCTTTTCTTTTTGAGACTCATGACTTGCACTGGGTTGTTTTGGACTCTTCAATGGACTTAAAAGAGCTCTTGTGTTGTTTTCCTTTTAAACAGGAAACACAGTGTTCAGGACATGAAAACATTTTTTGTGGTAAGCCTCTTACTAAGCCATTTTTTGAAATTTCATTGATTGTTTTGAGATTTGTGTGTCCCAGTCTTTTGTGCCATAGCTCTGTCTCTTTGTTAGAGGCAGCTGAGAACAGACAGGCATCAGCTCTCTGGGACACTCTCTTGACATGTCAACAACATAAACATTGCCACTTCTTTGAGCAACAAGTTTTGTTGAGCCTTTCTTGATTATTGCTGTTGGTGCACTTGTGTCTGTACTTTGTCTGTATTCTGTATCGTGTCGATATTAAACGATGTTCGTTGTTAGTCTTGTAAGTTTGACCAAGTAAACCATCCTCCTGGTTTGACTTGGCCAAACAGTTAGTGCACGATAATCACTTGTCTGTGTCGAAGGATGTCTCATCGAAGGATAGTTTAGATCCTTCGATGAGCTCGAAAGATGAACCTTCGATGGATGGACCTCGATAGATCATCCTTCGAGGTAAACATAGATCCTTCGACAGGTTTAACATCGATAGATGATCCTTCGAGATATCTATCGGATCCTTCAGACAGACAATCTGTGACGGGTATATATACCCATGTAGTGTGTTCATTTCATTCAGATGAGCTGAGACAGAAAGATAGACACTCGAGAGATAGAGAGAGTATTCTGTCAAGAACACACACACACACACATTAGAGAGTTTGCAAAACAGATTTGTAAACATTGAGCTTGTAACCGAACCTTTCATACGTATTAATACAAGTGGTGTTAATCGGTGAATATTGTGTGTCTTGTGTTTGTGCTTGTTTCATCTCGGTTTGCACTCTAGCTTGGATTCTGCACTTGCTAGTGTGTTAACATAACAAGGATAAGGTTTAACCTCAACCTCCGAGGGACCTACAAGTGGCATCAGAGCCGTGGCTCTTTTCCTTGTTAAAAACCGGGTTTGTACAAGACTTTGGAGTGTTTGTTTAGCACCCGTTTTTAGTGTTTTTCTCGCATTTCTTGGCATAAAAACGTGTTCTTAACTTACCGGGTTTGTTAAGGAACGGGTTGGGTAACTTAAAACTTGTTTTTAAGGAACTTGGTGATTTCCGGCCAAAATTCCGGCTTTCTCCGGTGACCGGATTTTCTGGATAAGGCTTTCCATTTTCGGCAATATTTTATTTGAAAAGTCTGAGTTGGTGAAAAAGTATGGTCTGACCATACCTTTCTGCCGAAAGATCTCTACCAACCCATCACCTTTTCACCAACCTGTCATCTTTGTGTCAGCTGTGTCAGAAGAGTTCGAAATATATCCTTCGAAGTCGAAAGATCATCTTTCGATTAGAGGAGGTTCGACAGATATTGATCCTTCGAATATCCTTCGAAGTCTGTGATTTATCTTTCGAGCCAAGGAATCTTTCCGAAGGATATATTGTTCGAGGTACAGTTACTATTCGAAAGAAAAGGATCCTTCGTCTTGAAGAATCTTTCGAAGTCGTTGTTCGAAACTCAACAGTGATCTTTCGAACACTGTTGATCCTTCGAACAAATAGTATCTTTCGATTCTTGTCTGTTTGAATTTAACAAGTTTGTGTTTGTCAAGGTCTTCTATTAGTATCTCATCAAAATGAGTTGTACAAGTCCTTGGGACTGGAGTATTGACTCACAATCTAGTAAAGAACTAACCTCTGCTGCAGATTGGGCGAGAAGTATGTTTCCACAGCCATCAATCAGTCCAAGTCAATGGGCATTAGTATCCAATCAAAGTCAAAGCATTCAAAATCTTTTGATTAGTGAGTGCGAAATGGGCAGCAACAATCGTCCACCAAAGTTGAACTATATGAACGACTTTCCATCATGGAAAAACCGCTTTCACACGTATGTTCAAGGGCAAAGCACCGATCTTTGGACATGTTTCATCAATGCATTCAATGATAATCTTGAGGTTGCAGCGTCCACTTCAGAAGGTTATGCTAACATGCTCGAAAATGACAAGAAGGCTTATGAATTGGAGAAAAAGGCCTTTGCTACACTTACACAAGCACTCAACAAAGATATCTATCATCAGTTCTCCTACTGCAAGAACACGAAAACATTTTGGGATGCCTTAGTTGCTAATGGAGAAGGCAATGCAGCTACTCGAAAGTCTCGTCATGATTTGTTGAAGAAAGAGTTTGAATCGTTTCAGTTTTTGGAAAACGAAACTCTAAATGATATGACAACACGTTTCTATCATCTGATTAGTGAAATGTGTGCTTACGGGGTTGTTTCTACTCAACAAGACATGGTGAATAGGTTTGCTGACGCCTTACCTCCAAAGTGGAGTTCTTTTATTGAGTTGTTGAAGCATACTGGAACTCTAGACACGGTTAACATCTATGAGTTCATTCCGAAGCTGGAACATAAAAATGATGAAGAAATCAGGAAGGCAAAGCGAGCTCCCGCTCCTCAGAATACAGAAATGTACCTTCCAGGCTTCGATGCTTTGGCAAGATCCGCTGCAGCTCAGCAACATAAACTGCAAACTGCATTTGTGTCCAACACAAGTTCTTTTCCGTTTCCTCAATCAACTGCTGCTCCGGCTTTTGATCCGAGGTCTTACATTCCCGTCCCAACACAGCCACAAGTCCAACCACCACAACAACAACAACAGCAACAACAGGCTCATTATACAAACAATCATCAACCTCAAAACCCTAACACAATCCGAGTAGATAATTCAAACCTTTCACACATCAGCATTGAAGTTGCGAAGGAGCATATGGAAATTATCAATACAATGGTCAGTGCTTACTGTGGTTTGGTTGCAGGTCAGCTTGGAAACATCAACATGACCAATGAAGATTATCAACAGATCGACAAGGAAGAAATGGAGTTGATGGATATCAAATGGGCTTTTGCTAGTGCAGTGAGAAGGGCAAAAGATTTCATGGCTCGAACTGGAAGAACTTCGTTGGAAGGAAAGAAAGATACAAAGTATGGGTTTGATATTAACGCCGTTACATGCTTCAATTGTGGTAATAAAGGGCACTTCAAACGTGAGTGCACTCGACCAACAAAACAAGGCAATTACAACCCTTTCAGAAACCAGACGAGTAATACAAATGTGAATGCCCTGCAAGAAAACCGTGAAAGGAGGATTGTGGCAGTTAATAACAATCAGGGCCAGCCTGGAACTTCAAATCCCAATCGGGCTTTGACTGTTCAAGCTGATGAGGGATGTGACTGGTCTGTGCAGTTTGGTGAAGGTGATCAAGGAAGTGGAACAGCTTGTTATGCAAAGATCATCAATCACACCAAGCATGTTCATAAAGAAGAATTCTCTGAAAGTGATGACAGTTCTGGTTATTCTGGAAGTTATGATGAAGAAGGCTCTGTTTCTGGGGATAATCAATCAGTGTCTGATGTGAAGGAGGAAGCAGGTTCTAGTGTTGAGGATTTATTGAATGAAGCTGATGAACTCATATGTCAGAAATCAATTCTGATCAAGAAGGCTGCTACTACATCCAGGGAAATGGAAAAGTTCTTTTCTGAAGACGGATCTTTTTCTTTTCAAACTGCCTTTATGACAAATGTGTCAGCCTCTTCGAGTCAGGTAAATTCTGAACCTCCTGCTCCTAGTGTTTGTGAATCATGTGCTGAAATGAAGCTTGAACTAGAAAAGCTTCATAGTCATAATCAAAATTTGGTTATTGAACTTTCCAAATGCAAAGAGGCAAATATGGCTTTAACTCGGAACGAAAAAGATTTTAAATCAGTAATTGAAACATTAAAGAAAAATGTGTCCGAAGTGAACAAAGTAGTTTACCACAAGCAAGTAAGTATAAATGAATACATTAACATTGTGGAAGAAACTAAGAAACAATTAGCCATTGCCCAATGCGAGCATGATGCGATCAAACAAAAATTGGAGAGTTATTCTAACTCCCAATTTGTGCTTGATCACATCATCGATGTTCAACAACCGAAGGGAAATCAGAAAGGCATAGGGTATAAGAAATGTCCGCCCCCTTTGATGAATAATTATACCAAGATGCCTGATGAGGAGGAAATGCCTCGGTATGAACCCAGTGTGCCTCTTGATTTTGAGGAATTTGCTACTGGCCTAGGGTTCAAACCGGGCAATTCTTCAAACACATCCTCTAAGCAACAAGAAACTTCAGCATCCATGAAGCAAAGTCCTCCAATTATCGAGGACTATGAGACATCGGATGATGAATCAGCATTGGATGTGAGTGATCAGGATAAATCACTTAACAAGATGAAAGGAGTAGTTATTCCACGAGAGAATCACATTCTTTGTGATCCTGATACTCCTGATGTCCCATCTGTTAAGAAACAAGTGATTGATTCTGTCAAAGTTGATAAGACATGTGTGTCTACTGTTAAAAGCAGTAATGTGTTGTATACATTGGTTGGAGGTGATAAAATCTACTCAGATCACGATTTCCCAATTAAAAATGTAAATCAATCTTTGATTGATAAAGTCTTTGAAGACAACACAAACAAATTTTTGGGAAAAACACTTCCAGGAATTGTTGTAACACAATGTGATCCAATTCCTAAGGCTGAGATTAGAAAACAGTTTGGTAATCAAAAATCTTCAACCACTCAACAACCTAGTGCTTCTAATGGTAAACAACCAGTCAAACAAGCTCAAAAGCATAAAGTCTCTCAGATGAAATCTGAAACAAAAGGAGCTCGATCTCAAAAGAAAGCAAAAAGTGTCAAATTCGTGGCATCTACAGGTACTGATAAGATTGAGACTTTTGAGAATAAATCAAACACAGATTTTGTACAACAGGTCATGATCTTAAAACGTAACATTGATAACAATTACACTCAACGCACAAATGGGTGTGATGAAAAGGCTAGTACCTCAGGTTCCACGGGTTCGACATCTTGTGGTCAATCAAGTTCTCCTAAATTTGTTGAAAGGAGAACATGTTTTAAATGTGGAGAATTTGGGCACATCATCAAAAACTGCCCAAATGCTCCAAAGAATAAATTTGTTGAGAAAGCTCCACCTGAAACAGTTCATCCTCAACGTCGGTCAGTTTCACCTAAACATGATAAACGAACAGTAAAAGAACAAGAAACTAAACAACGACGTAAGAACATGAAAACTGTTGAAAAAGCTTTGAAATCTGAAGTTAAAACAGTTAAAAGGGAACCAAGTGTGTCACAACCTGTAAAACCAGAAGCTTCAAAAACTGTTTACAACACTCAAACTGGTAGGCAAAAACAAACTTGGTTACCTAAGGCGGGTGACAATTCAGGGGGAGCAGTTATTCTTGAAAACCATCAAGAGATTGATATCACGTTTCGTGATGCTCAGGGACGACCCAAGACCACTAAGGCTTGGGTCCCCATCCTCAACTGATGTTTTTATATGACATGTGCAGGGTGTTCCAGGAGGAACTATTAATAGTCATTGGATTGTTGATAGTGGAGCATCCAGTCACATGACTGGCGACTTACGGCTCTTATACGACGTGAGAAATATTAGAGGAGGGTATGTCGCATTTGCGGGGGACAAAGGCGGATTCATCACTGGAGAGGGAAGTATCTCCAATGGTATTGTGTGCTTCGATAAGATCAATTATGTTAAGCAAATTGATCATAATCTTCTCAGTGTGTCGCAAATCTGCGATAAAAAATTCTCCATGCATTTTGATGATGCCGGCTGCTATGTGCTGAAACCTGGATTCAAAATTCCACAAGAATGGATTCTCTTATCGGCTCCGAGAGTTAATGATCTCTATATTCTCGACATGAGCCAGGCGATTACAACATCAGCACAAGTCACTTGCTTTGTCTCGAAAGCCACGGAAAAGGAGTCTATATCTTGGCACAGAAGAATGGGACACATTCACTTGAGAAAGATGAACCATTTGGTAAAAAATAATCTTGTGAATGGTGTGCCTGTGAGAAGTTTTCATTTACAAGATATCTGTGTCTCGTGCCAAAAGGGGAAGCAAACGAAGAAGTCTCACCCTTTGAAGAAAATCAACACTGTCAGCATACCTCTCGAACGCCTTCATATGGATCTTTTTGGACCTATGAAGCACAAGACAACATTCGGAGATGCTTATTGTCTAGTTGTTACTGATGATTATTCTAGATTTTCTTGGGTATCCTTCATGGCACACAAGAGTGAAACTCCTGGCATCCTCAAGGATCTTCTTACAATGTTGGAGAATCTCTATTCGTTGAAAGTGAAGAGGATCCGAAGCGACAATGGAACCGAATTCAAGAATCAATTTATGGATGAGTTTTGTACTTCTAAAGGCATTCTTCATGAGTACAGTTCTCGTTATACTCCACAACAAAATGGTGTCGCGGAGAGGAAGAATCAAACGATTATAGAAACTGCAAGAACAATGTTAGTAGAGTCGGAACTCCCTATTCAATTCTGGGGGGAGGCTGTATCGGCTGAATGCTACACGTTAAATAGAGTTCTTACAGTAAAGAGACATGGCAAAACTTGCTTCGAACTCCTTCAGAAAAGGAAACCGGATCTTTCTTACCTAGAACCGTTTGGTGCTCCATGTACTATGATTGAGCCGGATGGAAAATTTGGAGCGGAAGCTATCGAGGGTTTCTTCCTTGGATATGCTACTCCGAATTTTCGTGTTTGGAATCTGGCTACCAAAAAGATTGAGCTATGGAGTGAAGTGAGGGTTCAAAGGTACACGAGTCCTGTTAGGGCTCCGGGTGATCCGTGGATGTTCGATTATGATGGACTATTTGACTCCTTCAATCTGCCAACCTTTGACGAAGAGTCAGCAGCGGCTAGGATGTTGTTGGAAAGTGACAACGCTGCTGACTCGCCTTTGGTTAGACCTATTGTTGTTGACCCACAAGTTTCTTCGTCTGTCAACAATATGGTTCAAAATGAGGTTTATGAAGATGCTGCTGATTATAATGAATCTTCTGAAGATGATGAATATCATGATGCAGCTGAAGGATCTTCGGCTCCAGTTGCTCCTGTTCAAGGTGCCTCTGTTGATACACCTCATGTGCAAAATGTAGACACTGCTGAAGGGAATGCATCCACCTCTACACACATTCCTGGTGTGGAGTTGGTTGTTGATCTTAATCTTAACAATTTGGGTATCAATGCACGTGTGTCAGAAAATCCTGAAATTAGGATTCATGATACCCACCCCCAGCAGAATATTATAGGAGATGTCCATCGCGGTGTGCAGACGCGTAATCAGCTGAGAAACAACCGGAATGTTGGTTTGTATTCAGCTATAAGAGAATCTGGTCTTCAGAATGACTGGTCCTTCGCGTGTTACGTTTCACAAGAAGAACCAAAATCGTGGAAAGAAGCGTTGAAAGACAATGCTTGGTTTGAAGCCATGCAGGAAGAATTGCAGCAATTTCAAAAGCTTGGTGTTTGGAAGCTTGTTGAAAGACCTGAGAACTACAAGAAAATTGGCACTCGATGGGTTTTCAAATGCAAGAAAGACGACTGTGGAGTGGTTATTCGGAACAAAGCACGTTTAGTCGTTCAAGGTTTTCGACAGATAGAAGGGATTGACTACAACGAAGTCTATGCACCTGTTGCACGTCTGGAAGCAATTCGGATCTTTCTGGCTTATGCCTCATTCAAAGGATTCAAGGTTTACCAGATGGACGTCAAAAGTGCATTCTTACATGGTGTGGTTGAAGAAGAGGTGTACGTCGAACAGCCCCCAGGTTTTGAAGATCCTATCCATCCCGATCGGGTTTGGTTGCTCAACAAAGCTCTCTATGGTCTTCATCAAGCACCGCGAGCTTGGTATGCAACCTTATCTAACTATCTGCTGGAGAACGGTTTTCGAAGAGGTCTTATCGACTGTACTCTTTTCATCAAGGAACAAGATGGAGATCTTCTTCTGGTACAGGTATACGTTGATGATATTATTTTTGGTTCTACTAATGATGTCTTGTGTAGGGATTTCGAGCGCATTATGCAGGATAAATTCGAGATGAGTGCTATGGGGGAAATGACTTTCTTCTTGGGCCTACAAGTGCAACAAACTGAGTCTGGGATATTCATCCATTAGACTAAATATGTTGGTGTCATCTTGAGCCGGTTCCAGATGTCCGATGCAACGCCCATTGGTACCCCACTGCCACAAAATCACGGAATTACTCCAGACTTGAAGGGTGAAGCTGTTAGCCCCTCGTACTACCGCGCAATGATCGGATCTCTTATGTACCTCACAGCATCAAGGCCAGACATAATGTACCCAACGTGCCTGCTTGCCAGATATCAAGTCAACCTGAAGGCCTCACATCTTGCTGCTGTAAAAAGGATTTTTCGTTATTTGAAGGGTTACCCTGACACCGGTCTATGGTACCCTAGGGATAATAACTTTGACTTGATCGCATTCAGTGATTCTGATTTTGGCGGATGCAAAATCGACGGCAAATCCACAACGGCTGGATGTCAGTTTTTAGGAAATCGCCTAGTCACATGGCAGTGCAAGAAGCAGACATGCGTTTCAACATCAACATGCGAAGCTGAATACATTGCTGCCTCAAGTTGTTGCTCCCAAGTTCTGTGGATCCAACAACAATTGCGGGACTACGGTTTTGAATTCCTAACTACTCCTATTTACGTTGATAATTCTGCTGCATTACAGATCACTAGAAATCCTGTGCAGCACTCAAAGACCAAACACATCGAAATCAAATATCACTTCATACGTGATTGCTTTGAGAAAAGGCTAATCGATGTTGTTAAGGTCCACACCGATGACCAACGTGCCGACCTTTTTACCAAAGCATTTGACAAATCAAGATTTGACTTTTTATTATTGGTAAACGGCATTAAGGTCAAGCAAGAGTAAACCAACATCGGAAAATCATTTTTGTAAATACCTTTGTGTTTTAAATTTGTCTTAGTTTATTGATTTTAGGGGGAGTAAATCCAAAAATCGGAAAATCCAAAAACATCGAAAAATTTCAAAAACACAAAAAAATAGAAAAACAAAAATGAGTTTCCTGGCGAGCAAAAGAGAAAATGATAGTACATCAGTGGTCTATCCAAACCTCTTTAAATCTTAAATGAAAAACGATAAGCAGCTCTATATAAGATGTATCGGTAGGCTCACAATCGTTTTAAAGTGTGCAGGGTGATATAAACTTAAATCGACTGAAGATCAGGCGGGAACCATTCATTGGCATATGGTCTTAGTACCGAAATTTCATTTGATAGATTGCCGAGGTTCTGAGATATTCGGTCTTTATGCTGCTTATCATCTGGGTATCATGGTTGTATCTTTTACCGAAAAATAACGGGGACGCTAGTCTAGATCTTCCATGATACTATACATACGTGTACATACTGCATTCGACCTCAATAAGTGATAAACAATCATATGTCCAAACAAATAAGTGATAAAATATCACATTTATCCGGGAGTCAAGTTCGTCTCTCTGCTGTACGAAAGTACTGACCTGTTTACGGACTTGCTCCTCTGCCCTCATGCATATGAAAATCAAGTTCCTCATCAATAAGTGATTCTATCACATAGGGCTTGTTTTCAAATCAAAATAAGTGAGAATCTCACATCATATACGGTCAAACAGATGATAATCGGTATAGTCACCGGTAAGATGAACCCTCGTGCATACGTTGATACGGGAATGTGTCGTGATGTGGATGAACACCGGTCGGTAAGTATAAATCATACCTTAACGTATCCCCTCGTCATGATTACATCTGATAAGTTGAGCTTAAGTGGACAACAATACCGATAATTGTTATAGGATGCTTATTTTAATGTTAACTAACTGAACAACAAGAGTGTTTTGACATGACCGTACACTGATATGATTCTCTTACCCTCGAAACTCGCAAAAAGAATGTCTGTATATATTTATTTACTGCTTAACTTTTATTGTTTTATTTTAAATAGTTTCGTCGTTTGGTGAATATCAGCACGACATTAGCGGTGATGTCGTTTGATAACACTCAAAGGATATTAAAATTGTTGTCTTTTAATTTATTCAAAAATACCAAAAAGATTTTAGGTGTGTTTTAATATAAACTTTATAAAAGCCAAAAAGATTTTATTTCTACTTTATTTTTGATCGTACGATGTTGGAGCTCGAGTCTTCGTTACCTGAAACCTGAGCGAAAACCGAATTGACTAAATCTTCATAAACGGTCGAAACTTGCAAGTCTTTGAAAGTTAAATCTAAAACTGACAAATTTGTTAAACTTTCAAACTGTCGGACGGTGTTTGATTGTGACATGGTCATTCGTGTGTCACTTGTTTATGCTAACTATATTCCAAGCAGTTGTTCTCATTACGCGTTTAGATTTCTTGCATGTGCAGATTCTAAAGGCAAGGAGAACATGGTCGATGACAAGCTTCGGAATGAAGACACGACGTGAAGGCGCTCAAAAGATGCAGATGATCGAGTTGTTGCTGACCATCATCAACTCCACAAGGATCTCAAGCATTGAAGATCAAGTCATTCACGAGCATAACTCAAGGGGGAGCTTATGTTAAGGGGGAGTTTGTCAATACACTTCCCACATGATACGGGTAGTTTGTTGATACACTTTCTTCTTTCAAGACGTGAAGACTTTGAAGATCCTCCGACATTGAAAACTTGAAAGGACATCAGAGTCTTGAAGACACGAAGATCAAAGATGATCAAGATCGAGACAAAGCTACAGCCAAGGGGGAGTTTGTTGGTGCACTTGTGTCTGTACTTTGTCTGTATTCTGTATCATGTCGATACTAAACGATGTCCGTTGTTAGTCTTGTAAGTTTGACCAAGTAAACCATCCTCCTGGTTTGACTTGGCCAAACAGTTAGTGCACGATAATCACTTGTCTGTGTCGAAGGATGTCTTATCGAAGGATAGTTTAGATCCTTCGATGAGCTCGAAAGATGAACCTTCGATGGATGGACCTCGATAGATCATCCTTCGAGGTAAACATAGATCCTTCGACAGGTTTAACATCGATAGATGATCCTTCGAGATATCTATCGGATCCTTCAGACAGACAATCTGTGACGGGTATATATACCCATGTAGTGTGTTCATTTCATTCAGATGAGCTGAGACAGAAAGATAGACATTCGAGAGATAGAGAGAGTATTCTGTCAAGAACACACACACACATTAGAGAGTTTGCAAAACAGATTTGTAAACATTGAGCTTGTAACCGAACCTTTCATACGTATTAATACAAGTGGTGTTAATCGGTGAATATTGTGTGTCTTGTGTTTGTGCTTGTTTCATCTCGGTTTGCATTCTAGCTTGGATTCCGCACTTGCTAGTGTGTTAACATAACAAGGATAAGGTTTAACCTCAACCTCCGAGGGACCTACAATTGCTTCAATCTTACTAACCATTTCTGGTCCGACAATCCTATAACAATCCTTTGTGAAGAATGATGCAAACCCTTTATCCCTCATTTGAGACACACTCAGGAGGTTGAATTTTTTATTATCAATAAGGTTGACATTTTCAAATTTTACATTTCCAGACTTTACAGTACCAGACCCCAGAACCTTTCCCTTACTATTATTACCAAAGGATATATCACCCCCTCCATGGATTTTGAAATCTTGAAGAAGGGCTTTACATCCTGTCATGTGCCTGGAGCCTCCACTATCTACATACCAAAGACTATCTAAGCATGCAGAAGCTCCCTGGACATGAAGTAAAGGATTAGTTCAAAAAGGTTTCCAAAGCCAACAGGGCTTTGGATGGGGTCTCAACAGTGTCTGGGATGGAGGCAGATGCATGGACAGTGGTTAGCTCAGGGGTTTGTACATTTTTCTCTAACCACTGTTGGGTCAGGGAATGTATTTCTCTAACCACTGTTGGGGGTCTTGACCTATCATCTGTTGATAACCACAAGGATGCCTGTTCACTTTTGTGACACTCTAGGTTTTCCGAACAACTGCCTTGTAATTACATTGTGCTTGTATATATTGTTTATTAAATGGAAGTCGCGTATTATTTAGATGTTCTATGTGATCCTTGTATTATGTGTATGTACTATATATATATATATATATATATAGGTACGTGTGTGTGTAGTGGGCCGAAATTACGAAACCCAACTCGAGACCACCCGGTCTCGAGTGAACAATGGACATTTGGGCCGGTTGAGCCATGCCACTCGGAACCAAATGTGCCGGCTTGAAACGGGTATAAAAACCCAAAACCCTCACCACACTCTCCTTTACACTCTCATTAATTTCACCCTCACAACTCTCACACTCTCTACCTCTCACTAAAACCCTAAAACCCTAGCAACCAAGCATCACCCTCTCCCCTCTCTCGGATCCAACCGAAACATCAAGGCTCTCGGATTCTAGCTCGAGATCATCACTCGGAACTTGGCTCATCAATCTCTTGTACTCCTCCATCTAACCGGTTAGTGTCTTAAGTGTTTACCATGATTTTTGGGTTGTTGATGATAAAGTGCATTAGGGATTTTAGCATGATAGAAACAATGTGTTTTAGCTATAATGTGAAGATTTACATATTATACAACCCCTTGTATTGTGATAACATGAATGATGATCTTTAATGCTAAGTGGAAATCGAATCAAGTGTTGTTATTGTTGATGATATTCATGTTCTAATGATAATGTGTGATTAAGAGTGCCTATTTACCGAATGGTTGTGACGTTAACAAGTGGATCTTTGAAATGATTGTTGAATGATGATGTGCTTGTTGAATGATATGCTTGAATATATGATGAACTAGATGAATGTGATATGAATATTCCAAAAATGCCTGATTTGATCTGTTTTGCTTGGTAAATAGACAAAGAAACATGTTTGTGTATTCTGATTGGTTAGTACAAAATTTCATGAAATCAAAATGCTATTGGCTAGTACATTTGCCAGGTTCTAGAAGGATTCAGGAGCACGTAACAGTGGTTGCGAGTCGGAACCCTTGGTTGCGACTCGAGACCAGAACGTGATCCTTCGAGATCTCCCGGTTGCGACTCGCAAGCAGCACACTCGAGACCAAGCATGATGAACCGAAACCAGGGTTGCGAGTCGGAATCCCCCGGTTGCGACTCGAAACCGTGCATTCTCGAGTCGGAACCGCCCTTGTCTCGACTGGGCTACCTAAGTGTTATTGGGCCAAAAGTTTGTTGGACTATCTGTTGACTGGACTGCTTGTGTATCTGTTACTGTTGTGAATGTTAGAACAGGCCCAATAACCCAACTGTCGTATGCGTGCATTTTAAGTGTGTCTATACGTGTTTGCTATATGTGATTACTTGTACCCCAACTTGACCTATATTTGGTAACCATGCTAGGACGTGGTGACCAACGTGTTTGACCAAGTAAAATATCTACCGAGCAACCCAAGGTGAGTTCACAACCTAAAGCATGCGTTCCCGGTGGTTTGGGAAACGGAACTACAAACAACACTATCCCCCTTATGAGGGATACAACTTACTTTTCTTCCCTTGTTATTGGGAACCTTTAGTTAATTACTGTTTATACGGGTTGCAACTAACGGTACTAAACGAAACTCTATCACTCAAGTCCCTACTACATAATACCGATTAGTCGCCGGGGCCAGGCGAACGGGTTATTAGTTGATAGCGCTATTTAGGTTTTACCAACCTCACACCGTGCCATGGTTTGGGATCGGTCGTGAACTAATGTACTCAGGCATCCGTCAATGATGATAGAACATTGACATCGGGGCATCCTGCGGAAACGCAAACGGTTACCTAGTGTTCGGTATTGGAAAACAGTTTAGTCGCTAACTTTTGGGGTAGCTCCCCATGGCATGTATAAACGAGTAAATTAACTGGTGAAACAAGTTTTTGGTAATTAAAACTGGACAACTAGTGAACTCACTCAGCATTATTGTTGACACCTTACTGCATGCTTTGCAGGTAACCAGTGACTGAGGAGCTGCTGCTTGGGGATGTGTAGTGTTCGTCAAAACCCGTGTGTTGGGTTTTACTTATCTTGAACCATGAACTATCTTTTAAAACCATTTGGTTTATGCTTCCGCTGTTTTGTTTAAACTTACTATCGAACTCAAACTACGATGTTGCTAACTACTTTAGATAGCAATTACTTTACTATTAACCAATGCTTAGTATAATTGGTGGCTGGATCCTGGTCAGTCACGCCCTCAAGCGGATGTTACTCCGCAGGTGGAATTTGGGGGTGTGACAGATTGGTATCAGAGCCATTGGTTATAGTGAACTTGGTTTTAAAAAGGGGAAAATCTTTTTGAGAAAAACCAGACTATAACCCGTGACTCGTGACGACACTACACTCCAAGTGCAAGGCTCGACTTATCTGACCTCATAGCTCGGACCCATATTTACTTGCTTGTTTGTCTTATGCTTTCTGCTTTACTATACGTACTAGTTTGCCTGATTAGATAGATACGCCTCCCCTCTTCTATCTCATTCTCGCTATGTTACGACATCACACTCATACTATGTTTTCTGGTTATGAAGACAATGAGTGGACGCGGACGAGGAAACGTCAACATGACTCAGGCTCAGTTCACTAACCTGATCAACACGGTGGCTGCAGCTTTCGCAGCTCACCCAGGAGGTCAGCATGCGCCTGTGCAACCACGTGTCTGTACCTTCAAGACCTTCATGGATTGCAAGCCTCTTCCATTCAATGGCACTGAGGGTGCCATAGGTCTTCTGCACTGGATCGAGAAGGTCGAAGCTGTCTTCGCTGGCTGTGAGTGTCCCCCTGCTAATTGGGTGAAGTTTGCTACTGGTACTCTTGAGGGAAGCGCACTTTCGTGGTGGAAGGTGCAAATTCAAATGCTTGGTTTGGAGACTGCTAACGCTACTGCATGGGAAGATTTCAAGGTTATGATCAAGGAAGAGTATTGTCACAGGGATGACATCCACAAACTCGAGGACGAGTATTATGAACTCAAGATGGTTGGGTCAGAGATTGAGACCTACACCAAGCTGTCCAACGACTATGCTGCTCTTTGCCCAAACATGTCCCGACCCATGTACCGAAGGATCGAATTGTACATCAAAGGCTTAGTCCCAGAAATCAGGAGCCATGTAACCTCGGCCAACCTCACTACCATACAGCCTGTGGTTCGTCTTGCCCACAAACTCACCAACCAGGCTGTGGAAGAGGGTAGGTTGCCCAAAAGGATCAGTGCTGCGGAAGGAACTTCTAATGATGGCAAACGAAAGTGGGATGGAAATCAGGGCAAAGATGCTAACTCTACTCAGGCCCCAGCTCAGCAAAGACAAACTGACAACAACAAGGGCACTCAGCAACAGGGTGGCTACCGGGGAAGCTACCCTAAGTTCAACAAGTGTAACAGGCACCACAATGGGGCATGTAATAAGGGTCAATGTCAGCGATGCAACAAGATGGGGCATGAAGCCAAAGATTGTAGAAGTCAGTTCCCAGCAAGGCAGAATCAGCAACAACCCCAACAGCAACAGCAGCAGGGAAACAACCGCGGATGTTTTAAATGCGGGGCAACAGGGCACATGCGAAAGGATTGCCCTGAACTGAATCAGAATCGCAACAACAATCAGGGAGCTGGGAACAATGAGCAAAACAACAATGCTGGGAATGGTGCAAGGGGAAGAGCTTTCGTGATTGGAGCTGGAGAAGCAAGGAACGACCCCAACGTCGTGGCGGGTAAGTTCCTACTTGATGATCGTTATGTTTCTGTGTTATTTGATTCCGGTGCCGATGCCAGTTATGTATCCCTTCGCATTAGTAAGAAACTTAAGCACCCGCCTGCATTATTAAGTTCTAAGCACATCATCGAGATAGCTAATGGTAAGAACATCGAGGCCACGCACGTGATCTATGACTGCACACTAGAATTGTCTGGTCACACGTTTAGTATCGATCTTTTCCCCGTCAAACTTGGAAGCTTCGACGTCGTCATCGGTATGGATTGGTTATCCAAACATCGCGCTGAGATCCTCTGTCAAGAGAAAGCGGTTCGTATTCCTCGCCGTTCTGGCCAACCCCTCATCGTTCAAGGCAACAAAGGTGGAGAAGTCACAGGCATTATCTCGCTTCTGAAAGCCCATAAGTGCTTACAGAAAGGGCACACCGCTATCCTAGCACTTGTCACCGACACCCACGAAAAGGAAAAGAGGATTGAAGATTTCCCTGTAGTACGTGACTATCCCGAGGTATTTCCTGAGGAACTACCTGGACTCCCTCCCCACCGTCAGGTCGAATTCCAAATCGAGCTAGCTCCCGGAGCAGCACCCATAGCTCGTGCACCTTACCGTCTAGCCCCTGCAGAACTGAATGAACTCTCTACGCAACTACAGGAACTATTGGATAAAGGATTTATCCGTCCCAGTTCATCACCCTGGGGAGCACCAGTACTCTTTGTTAAGAAGAAGGATGGCACGTTCCGAATGTGCATCGACTATCGTGAGCTGAACAACGTTACCATCAAGAATCGTTACCCTCTCCCGCGCATCGACGACCTATTTGATCAGTTGCAAGGCTCGAGCTACTATTCTAAGATTGACCTGCGATCAGGCTATCATCAGCTGAGAGTTCGTAATGAAGACATCTCTAAGACTGCGTTCAGGACTCGTTATGGTCATTACGAGTTCCTCGTTATGCCTTTTGGAATGACTAACGCACCTGCGGTTTTCATAGATCTCATGAACCGAGTGTGCAAGCCGTACCTCGACAAATTTGTGATTGTGTTTATCGACGACATCCTGATCTACTCGAAAAGTCAAGAAGAGCATGAGCGACACCTACGCCTTATCCTCGAACTCTTGCGCAATGAGCAATTGTACGCCAAATTCTCGAAGTGTGACTTTTGGCTCCGAGAGGTCCATTTCCTTGGACACGTGGTCAACAAGGACGGCATTCACGTCGACCCCGCTAAGATCGACTCGATAAAGAATTGGCCTACGCCCAAGACCCCAACCGAAGTTCGCCAATTCTTGGGATTGGCAGGATACTATCGCAGATTCATCAAAGGATTCTCAAAGATTGCACAACCCCTCACGACTCTTACTCAGAAAGGCATTGTTTACAAGTGGAATGAAGCTCAGGAGTCGGCTTTCCAAAAGCTAAAAGATAACCTCTGTAGCGCTCCTATTCTCTCGTTGCCTGAAGGCACTGACGACTTTGTGGTTTACTGCGATGCGTCTATCCATGGGCTCGGTTGCGTGTTAATGCAACGCGAGAAGGTTATTGCCTACGCCTCTCGACAACTTAAGACGCATGAAAGGAACTACACTACGCATGATTTGGAACTGGGAGCAGTGATCTTTGCTCTTAAGATATGGAGACATTACCTGTACGGTACCAAGTGCACTATCTACACCGATCACAGGAGTCTCGAGCATATCTTTAGGCAAAAGGAATTAAACATGCGACAACGTCGATGGGTCGAACTCTTGAATGACTACGAATGCGCCATCAAGTACCATCCGGGCAAGGCCAATGTCGTGGCAGACGCCCTCAGTCGAAAGGACACTATACCAAAGCGCGTGCGAGCATTGCAACTTACCATCCAGTCTAACCTCCCTACCCAGATCCGCAATGCTCAAATCGAAGCATTGAAACCGGAAAACATCAGGGCTGAGTCTCTGCGAGGATCGAGACGGCGATTAGAACGGAAGGAAGATGGCGCTTACTACGTCACAGGGCGCATTTGGGTCCCACTCTATGGAGACTTACGTGAACTCGTGATGGACGAAGCCCACAAGTCCCGTTATTCAGTACATCCTGATTCGGACAAGATGTACCACGACTTGAGGACTACATATTGGTGGCCTGGCATGAAGGCCCACATAGCAACATATGTCAGCAAATGTTTGACTTGCGCCAGGGTCAAGACAAAGTATCAGAAACCAGCAGGCCTACTCCAACAACCAGAAATCCCGAAATGGAAATGGGAGCAAATTTCCATGGACTTTGTTACAGGGCTACCTAGGTCTCAACGCGGAAATGACACTATTTGGGTAATAGTAGACCGATTGACCAAGTCCGCGCACTTTCTGGCTATTAAGGAAACAGACAAGTTTTCTACCTTGGCGGAGATTTACTTAAAGGAAGTAGTTTCGAGGCACGGGGTGCCAACCTCAATTATTTCCGACCGAGACGCTCGTTTTACTTCGGAATTGTGGCAAGCTATGCACAAATCCTTTGGCTCACGTTTGGACATGAGCACCGCTTATCACCCGCAAACGGATGGACAGTCCGAACGCACCATTCAGACTCTAGAAGACATGCTTAGAGCGTGTGTGATCGATTTTGGCAAGAATTGGGAGAAGCATCTACCGCTAGTAGAGTTCTCTTATAACAACAGCTACCACACTAGTATTCAGGCAGCACCTTTTGAGGCATTGTACGGTCGTAAATGCCGGTCACCTCTCTGCTGGGCGGAAATCGGTGATAGTCAAATCACGGGCCCAGAGATGGTGGTAGATACAACGGAAAAGATTGCCCAGATCAGACAACGCATGGCGGCAGCTCGTGACCGTCAGAAGAGTTACGCTGATAAGCGTAGGAAACCACTAGAATTCCAGGTCGGTGACCGGGTTCTACTTAAAGTCTCACCCTGGAAGGGTGTGGTTCGCTTTGGTAAACGGGGCAAGCTTAATCCGCGATATATCGGACCATTCGAAATTACCGAGAAAATCGGTAAGGTTGCGTATAGACTGAACCTGCCTGAAGAACTGAGTGCGGTACACAACGTATTTCACGTGTCTAATCTGAAGAAGTGTCTATCAGATGAAACGCTCGTAATTCCTTTCAAGGAACTAACTATTGATGAACAGCTACACTTTACTGAGGAACCGATTGAGATCACGGATAGAGAGATCAAGATCCTCAAACGTAGCCAGATACCTCTTGTACGAGTCCGTTGGAACTCTCGACGTGGCCCAGAGTATACCTGGGAGCGGGAAGACCAGATGAGGCACAAGTATCCCCAGTTGTTCCCAAACGAAAACCCCAGCACTGAAGCTACAACCGAATTTCGGGACGAAATTCCAAACTAACGGGGGGATGATGTGACACCCCGTTGAAACGTTCTCACTTATACTAGCTTGACGGTGACTGCCTTAACTTTCGGGACGAAAGTTCTTAAAACTTGGGGATAATGTGACACTCTAGGTTTTCCGAACAACTACCTTGTAATTACATTGTGCGTGTATATATTGTTTATTAAATGGAAGTCGCGTATTATTTAGATGTTCTATGTGATCCTTGTATTATGTGTATGTACTATATATATATATATATATATATATATATATATATATAGGTACGTGTGTGTGTAGTGGGCCGAAATTACGAAACCCAACTCGAGACCACCCGGTCTCGAGTGAACAATGGACATTTGGGCCGGTTAGGCCATGCCACTCGGAACCAAATGTGCCGGCTTGAAACGGGTATAAAAACCCAAAACCCTCACCACACTCTCCTTTACACTCTCATTCATTTCACCCTCACAACTCTCACACTCTCTACCTCTCACTAAAACCCTAAAACCCTAGCAACCAAGCATCACCCTCTCCCCTCTCTCGGAACCAACCGAAACATCAAGGCTCTCGGATTCTAGCTCGAGATCATCACTCGGAACTTGGCTCATCAATCTCTTGTACTCCTCCATCTAACCGGTTAGTGTCTTGAGTGTTTACCATGATTTTTGGGTTGTTGATGATAAAGTGCATTAGGGATTTTAGCATGATAGAAACAATGTGTTTTAGCTAAAATGTGAAGATTTTCATATTATACAACCCCTTGTATTGTGATAACATGAATGATGATCTTTAATGCTAAGTGGAAATCGAATCAAGTGTTGTTATTGTTGATGATATTCATGTTCTAATGATAATGTGTAATTAAGAGTGCCTATTTACCGAATGGTTGTGACGTTAACAAGTGGATCTTTGAAATGTTTGTTGAATGATGATGTGCTTGTTGAATGATATGCTTGAATATATGATGAACTAGATGAATGTGATATGAATATTCCAAAAATGCCTGATTTGATCTGTTTTGCTTGGTAAATAGACAAAGAAACATGTTTGTGTATTCTGATTGGTTAGTACAAAATTTCATGAAATCAAAATGCTATTGGCTAGTACATTTGCCAGGTTCTAGAAGGATTCAGGAGCACGTAACAGTGGTTGCGAGTCGGAACCCTTGGTTGCGACTCGAGACCAGAACGTGATCCTTCGAGATCTCCCGGTTGCGACTCGCAAGCAGCACACTCGAGACCAAGCATGATGAACCGAAACCAGGGTTGCGAGTCGGCATTCCTTGGTTGCGACTCGAGACCAAGCATGATGAACCGAAACCAGGTTTGCGAGTCGGAATCCCCCGGTTGCGACTCGAAACCGTGCATTCTCGAGTCGGAACCGCCCTTGTCTCGACTGGGCTACCTAAGTGTTATTGGGCCAAAAGTTTGTTGGACTATCTGTTGACTGGACTGCTTGTGTATCTGTTACTATTGTGAATGTTAGAACAGGCCCAATAACCCAACTGTCGTATGCGTGCATTTTAAGTGTGTCTATACGTGTTTGCTATATGTGATTACTTGTACCCCAACTTGACCTATATTTGGTAACCATGCTAGGACGTGGTGACCAACGTGTTTGACCAAGTAAAATATCTACCGAGCAACCCAAGGTGAGTTCACAACCTAAAGCATGCGTTCCCGGTGGTTTGGGAAACGGAACTACAAACAACACTATCCCCCTTATGAGGGATACAACTTACTTTTCTTCCCTTGTTATTGGGAACCTTTAGTTAATTACTGTTTATACGGGTTGCAACTAACGACACTAAACGAAACTCTATCACTCAAGTCCCTACTACATAATACCGATTAGTCGCCGGGGCCAGGCGAACGGGTTATTAGTTGATAGCGCTATTTAGGTTTTACCAACCTCACACCGTGCCATGGTTTGGGATCGGTCGTGAACTAATGTACTCAGGCATCCGTCAATGATGATAGAACATTGACATCGGGGCATCCTGCGGAAACGCAAACGGTTACCTAGTGTTCGGTATTGGAAAAACAGTTTAGTCGCTAACTTTTGGGGTAGCTCCCCATGGCATGTATAAACGAGTAAATTAACTGGTGAAACAAGTTTTTGGTAATTAAAACTGGACAACTAGTGAACTCACTCAGCATTATTGTTGACACCTTACTGCATGCTTTGCAGGTAACCAGTGACTGAGGAGCTGCTGCTTGGGGATGTGTAGTGTTCGTCAAAACCCGTGTGTTGGGTTTTACTTATCTTGAACCATGAACTATCTTTTAAAACTATTTGGTTTATGCTTCCGCTGTTTTGTTTAAACTTACTATCGAACTCAAACTACGATGTTGCTAACTACTTTAGATAGCAATTACTTTACTATTAACCAATGCTTAGTATAATTGGTGGCTGGATCCTGGTCAGTCACGCCCTCAAGCGGATGTTACTCCGCAGGTGGAATTTGGGGGTGTGATAACTTTTGGTTTAGAGGGCTTTTTGTAAGTCTCATATACGTGTGGAATCCTTTGGTATGATGCTTTTTCCTTATCTTTTCTGAATTGATTGGCTGGAGGTGCATCTGTCACCTGTACATCCCTTTGAATAGATGTTTGGTTCAGCTGTTTTGTGACAGCAGTTTGGACAGGGATGAACAGTGGTTGTTTCTTGGTGAACTTAACAGATGATGCTGATGAACTTAAGGATGTTTTTGCAGTGTACTCTTTCTTCTTTTCATCAAAGTTTTTGAGATACACACATTCCTTAGTTTTGTGGTTATTTTTACCACAGATGGTGCAGCTGGCAGCAAGTGAAATGTTGCTTGTTTTGTTTATATCATATGCTTTTAGATGAAAACAATCTTTTGTTAGATGATTCTTCTTTTCACAGAATTCACAAAACAAGTTTTTGATCTTTTCTCTTTTCTTCCTTTTCTCAGATTCCTTTGCAACAGAGTTTTGAACCTCTGTTGGGATATCTTTGATAGGAATGACTCTTGCTTTTGGAGCTTTGACACCATCAGTGGTTGTGAAATCCATTGGTTTGAAATTTTCAAGGATATCACACTCATCAGACCATGTGGGTTTAAATTGTTATTTCTCAATTTCCTCAAAAGTTGAGGATCCCACAGATCTTTCCAGAGTAATTTTGTTACCAAGTTTGTCGGTTATTTTAACCTCTTGGCCATTTTTGTTGGTTGGTATGATTTCAAAAGAAACAGCTTGCATTGCAGCAGTGCTTGCAATGTCATCATATTTTCTATGACCTATACCAAACTTGACATTGCTTTTAAGCTGTTTCTCAAGCATACCCTCATACCCTTTGCAAGACTCCACCCACCTTTCACAGGTGATCTGGGTAGACTCTAACTCCTTTTTGCAAACTTGGTATTTTTCTACCACAGTTTGGAGTTGAGTTTTGGTTATGCTTTGTTCTTCTTTCAAACTGCTGATCTCTTTATCTTTTTCAGTCAATTTGTTTTTCAGTTCTTTCAATGACTTTTCAAATTTGACCTCATCAGACAAGATTTTATCTCTAAGGTTTTCATTCACCTCTTTAATGTTAGCAAATGCAATAATACAGTTGTCTGAACACAGTTTTTCAAGAACTTGAGGTGATACCTTAGCAGCAGCCATCATGGCACAATCACATCGATGATTATCTTCTTCATCAGCTCTCTCTTCTTCATCACCAGCTTCCTTTGGTTCTTCTTCCTCTTTGTCCTCTTTGGACCAGGGGTCGGTCAGTGGTTCAATCAGGATTTCTGAATTTTCTTCCAGCAGTAGTTCACCAGCAACTACAGTAACCACTGCTTCAGCAACTTCATCCACTATTTCAGCACTTAGCTGTTCACCTTCAGCTTCATCCCCTTCTGGTATTGACTCTAATGCCATTAAACAAAATTCATCATTACAAGCATCATTAGAAGCATATAGAGCAAAATTTTCATCACTAAGCTCCTCAGGCATGCTGCTCCAATCAACAAAGCCTTGTGTGAAAAAGCTTTGCTGATCTGGTTGTGTCACAGTTGGAGCAGTTGTTTGAGGTGCAGCAGGTTGCACTTGTGCCTAAGGGGCAGAGGCTTGGACATACTGAATTTGTGGAACAGTGGATTGAACATAATGCACCGGCACAGGGGTTGCAGCATAATGAGCAGTGTTAACATGTGCTGCAGGGGCATATTGGGTATAGTGCACAGTGTTTTGTTGTTGTGGTCTAGGATTTGTGCTAGGGTGAGTTATTATGGGACCAGTAGTTTGACTCCTACATTCTCTAGCAAAGTGACCTAGCCTACTACACTTGTAACACTTGATTTTAGATTTATCAAACCCCACCCTTAAATTTCCATGAAGCCCTGGAAATTTTCTCCCTATTCTTTTATAGAACTTGCTTGTTCTTACACTAAGCAAGGCCAACTGATTCAATATGTCCATTTCCTCTAAGTCAGTGGGATCAAAATGTTGAAGATCATTCAGCTCAAAGCACAAATTATCTGACATCTGGCTTTCAGAATTTGCTGTAAAAGCATAATTCGTAGAGTGAGGATCAGAGTTGGCAAAGTTACCCCCAGATGTTATGTCAATAAAGTGATCATATCTGCTACTGCCAGATTCTTCCTGACCGAACAGAGCTGCGCTGTCGAATGAATAGTCATCGGCAACCTTACCAGACTCTTGCAACCTCCTTTTATGGTTCAACTCCCTTTCATAAGTCAGGAGTCTACCATGGAGTTGGGTCAGAGTCAGATCTTTAAATTCAGCTGAATTCCTGGTGACAAAAGCTATTGTGTCCCATTTTTCTGGCAATGATCTAAGGAACCCGCTATTTTGGGTTGCATTTGGAATTGTAACCTTAACAAGCCTTAGTTCACTGATGAGACAACTGAAACGTTCAAATTGTTGGGTTAGTGATTCCCCTTTGATGTGACAAAACGTTTCATACTGCTGATTCAGAATTTCCCTGTTGTTTTCGATAACCTCCTTTGTTCCTCCGAACTGTTCCTTCAATGCATCCCACAATTCTTTTGCACTGTCACAATGTAACAGTCCAGCATAGATTTCGTTGGGGAGTGCAGAGGCTATGATGCTAAATGCTTTGGCATCCAGTTCAAACTTCTGAAAATCCAATTCAGTGTAATTTTCAGATGGTTTAGGAACGGATTTTTTGGCGTCCTCTGCGCTTGGCACCATAGGAACATGACGACCGAAAACGACAGACCTCCAACATCCAGTGTTTTGTTGAGCGAGGATGTGACGCATCCTTCGCTCCCAGATGTTGTACTCATTTCATTTCAGCATAGGTGGTTTAAACAAAGAGCCAATGTTATTTTTATCATCTTGAGATTGCGACATCTTTCCGGTTGTTTTACAGGTACTGATTAATCAACTTTATCGGTGATTAATCCTTACTCTGTTTTTCAACACAACGAACAAACGATCAGTATCAACAATTTCGAGCTGAACTATTTACGTCAAAATGATTGTTATATCAAGTTTGACTGTCCTAGCTCTGATACCAATTGTTAGGATCTGAGTTTGGATTGATTGTGATTTGCGTTTGAAATTAAATGAACAAGTGAAAGAGTGGTGCAGCGGAATTTTTATGGAACAAACTTTTCACAATCAAACAGTAGAAATGCTTTCAATCATACATTTTCAACAATGAATCAAATTATTAAATTTATTTTTAAACTTTGATTACAATGCAAGTATGATATGCAAACTCCCCCTCAGCCCGAGCTCAGTGTTTGTTCGTGCAGAAAGAAGATGCTGAATGAGCTAAACAGAACAGTACAGAGTAATGTTCTATTTATAGGCACTTGCAAACCTCTGAGCATCCAAGCTGATGTCACCATGAAAGTGACATCTAACCTCCTAACAAACTCTAACAACTGATCTATACAAATATTGCTTATGCTAACTACTGATATTACGTTACAATGCATAAACCAAATATAAACTGCTGCTGCATCCTTCCACTGCTGTGAGCCTAGCAGATGTTGTCATGATCAGCAGTGCTTGATCCAAGGCAGTAGATTGAGCAGCAGAGCTTTAGTTCTTCTATCAGACTTTGTCTTGGTCAGTAGTTGTAGGTCAGCAGATTGCATGATCAGCGGATAGGAGGTCAGCAGATGTTGAAACCACTTTCAAGGGGAGAGACTTGCAACCAAACATCTGCTTATTTTGAATCTACTGTTGTGATCCAGTTTTGGCTTTTATTATCTGTTCCTTTGGTAGGGTTCAATCCCAACAAAACCATCGTCGTCCGTGCTCGTGGTGTCTGATGTGTATACGTCTCCCTCTGATGGTATCTCGTCGTCTGACATAACTGCCATAGGGTCCACTGTGTCCGATACTCCTGTGTCTAAAGAAGAAACCATGGTGTCTGTAACACAACCAAACATATGCACAAATATCAACATGAAATCAAAAAACATGTAAGTTACAATAATGCAAACAAGTAATCCTCCTAGTCTCCCTAGACTACTCTCCCAGTCTCTCAGACTGACTCCCTAGTCTCTCAGACTAACTCCTTGGTCTCTAAGACCATCCTCCCTGTCTCTAAGACTAAACCTCCCCAATCTCTAAGATTGAACCCTTCAGTCTCTAAGACTGAACCTCCCTCAGCCTCTAAGACTGAACCTTCCCAGCCTCTAATGCTAAACTCCCTCAGTCTCTAAGTCTGAACTCTCTCAGTCTCTCAGACTAAACCATAAATTTTAAAAAACTGTTTTTATGCCTTTTATTTGAAAAAATGTTTTGTATTCTGGATCTGGACGTTTTATTGTATGCAATGTAAAAATGTTTTCGTGAGAGCCCTAGTGATCATAGTCTAGACTCGAGAAAGAATCCTAGTTCGCTATGATCGAAGCTCTGATACCAAGCTGTCACACCCTTGCTTTTGCGGAAGCGTGGGTTTATTTGGAGTGACTTCTTAATACCATATCAATAATCATAACAATGCTATATGAATTAAAACACATGATAGTCATTCATTCATAAAGTTTTAAAAGTTACCACAACAACATTGTTTTAAAAGTCCACACGTAAAACCAAATACAACCGTGACATAATTAAAAACATGTTCATACGACATGACAAAAGACTTGACTAGAAATACGGTTTAAGACTTGTAACCTGTCCAGGCAAGGGTCACACCTCCTAAACCTGGATGACATCATTATTCCCTATGCAGCTTGCCGTGATTGCATACCTTGCCAGATCCACTAATTTCCTGAAATACATGTAGTTTGAAAAATCAACAAAAAGTTGAGCGAGTTCATATAAAAGTGAGCATGTATAAACCTTCCATGTATGAATAAAAGTCCCTGGTATGTAGCAATAAGGAAAAAGAGATCACCAATAGGTTGCAAAGCCACTGGTATGTGTGAGAAAGTGCAGGAAAACTCAAACCTAGCAGATTTGTTACCGGGCTTCGGCGGTAAGACACAATCACCTCTATGGGCCGCCCCGGCCTCACGGGTGTGGGCTCGCTACACCCAAATAGAACTATCACTCTTGTGTCCCTCGGTCCTAACAACGAGGATTAATGGCCTTAAGTGTTGTACCCACCCCTCACATGATCTAGTAGCATAAACCCTCCCTACGCTAACCATACCATGTAATAAATGTTTGTAATATTTGTCGCATGTATTTCACCCCCGAAGTATAAAACTGAAAAAAGTAAAAAGAAAAGGGGGTATGAACTCACAGAAGTGCGTGTCCTGTAACGTCAATCTCAAACTCGATCTGCTGCGTGACGACCTAAACGTACTAATGTCTATTAGACGAATGGGCCGTGCCTCGGCTTAGGGTTTAGTGTTTTGAGTTGCGCTACTTTGATATTATACTTGTTAAAATAATAATAATTATTGTAACTTAACTTTTGCTTTTTGGAAAAATAATTAGGCAACTATTTTGTATCCACACTTCTCAATTATTTTATAAGCGTATTTCCTTCCCAAGGATGGGGGTATTTATACATGTACACTTGTAATTCCGAAAAATATATTTTAAGTCCCACTTAGAAAATATATTTAATTCACTTGTCTAAAACATCTTAATTCCAAAATATACATATTTTCCCAAAAATATTATATTTTACTTCAAAAATTTTCCGAAATAATACTTTATAAAAAATATACGTATGAGAGTATTTTTCCGAAATACTACATAAGTTACGTTTTAGCGTGTCGTAATGCAACAATACTTGCGTAACTTAAATATTTATTCCGTAAGAGTTTTGATATTATTTTGGAATCGTAATTTCATGGTATATAATAGTTATATTATTTTTACCCTAAAAATAATATATCTAGTGCACAGAATAACAAACAATCACACAAGCGTTTTAGTATAAAATATATACTCTACATATATATTTATCAAATTTTACTTACGAAAATCCACCTCCGGCACTTAGTATTTTTGTAATAAAAATCATGGCGAAGTTTATTTTGAAAATAAAGTTAAGAATATATTTGTAACACTTGTTTGAAAAATATTTCTAAGTGTTGAAATTCTAGAAAAATTTCGCCAGAGTTTCCTTTGTAAATGGAGGTGTCCATGCTTCCTAGCATATCATTTTCTTTTGTAAAATCATTCAAAGAATTATCAATCATCAACATACAATTTCTAATTACCAAACTTGACAAAAATAAGCATAAATCATAAACTTATGAACTTGAAAATTTATAAAAACATGTAGTAACTTACTAGTATACTTTGTAGG
Organism: Helianthus annuus; assembly: GCF_002127325.2. Lineage (NCBI taxonomy): Eukaryota > Viridiplantae > Streptophyta > Magnoliopsida > Asterales > Asteraceae > Helianthus > Helianthus annuus. The sequence continues at coordinate 155,126,133 of NC_035443.2, forward strand.
TCTTGTTATCTTTAAAAATGTGATTGGTTCTTTAAAAACTTTATTTTTAAAGAGTTTGAACTTTTACAACTTCTTGTCATATTTCTAAAAAGTTTTCTTTGTGAAATTTTCTTTTTTACACAAGTGTTCCTACACTTGTTTATCCACTAAAATACGATTAATTTATGTAAGATCCAAGTTTTAACGAAACTCACACTTTTCACTTGGTTCTTTCGAAAAACCACTCATGGATCTTTAGATCTACAAGATTACAACCCATTTTGATCTTTATTTTTCAAGAAAACATGTATTTAATCAAGTTCATAGTTTATGTGTGGATGATTCCATCATCCACAATATTTCTCACTTCCACATCTTGCTAGTTCATGTTCTTAAACATGATCTAGCAAGTCTATGTGATGAACCATATCATTTTCACAAACAAACAACATTCAACAAGCATAACAACACAAGAACAACATGATTTCATCTTCATTTTAACATTACTTCATCTCATAGTTAGTTTATGTGAAGACTTTGTTTATGTTCTTTAGAGTTTTTGAGATTTCACCATTCTTTTTACTATTAACCATCAAAAATACGAAGAAGATGAAGATCTAAGACACTTACTACTAGCACAAGGCTAGGGGAGTTCAAGAGTGTAAAAGTGATGGATAAAAGAAAACGAGGGCGGTCCTTGAGCTTCCGAACACACCAAGCTTACTTGTAGGGTCACGTACACCTTTGGGAGTATGGAGATTGCTTGGAATGGACTTGAAGGTGGTGATGGTGGGTGTGGTGTTCTCGGCCGATCACAAGGGGAGAAGGAGGGAGAGAGTTGTTTGCTAAGTGTGTTGTGAATGTGAAGATCATGACCCTAAGTGCATTTATATAAACCAAGTTTCCTCTTTAACCAAAGTGTATTATGTTCTTATATCCACCAACATTCAAATAAAATATTGAAAAGAATTATGGGGGTGTCCCCACTCCACATAACTGGTTCGAAGGGGGGGGGGGGTATCTTGTTTGATTTCAATGATTTAGTTACAAACTAGTTAGATTAAAATGTTAAGTTAGTGTGTTATGATTTGTAATAAAGTGTGTTAGGGTGTTCAGGGACCCTACCTAGCTCAGAAAAGTAAAAACAATGTGTTTGGCAATTTTTTTGTGTTCCGGGTAAAGTCCGGTTGTTCGGTTGGGTGTTGTCCGTTAAAGTGCTAAATTAATCCATAAAGTGTCTTTTATAATACTTTTAGTGAAACATTAAATTCCCAACACTTTGGAAAGTATCTAGGACTATTTTGCCAAGTTTTCGCACTTTACTAGCATAGTTAAATGCTGAATTTTGGTTATTTAGTGCAGAATTCTGCATTTAAAGTGTGTTTTAGGCACTTTCGGGCACTATAACTATCACCTAGTGACATAGTTTTTATGGTCATCACTTCCCTACACTCCCTAATAGTGTAGTATTCTATCTCTGGCTCACACTGGCCTCAAAAAGATTGTCTGTCTAGGTGCTGGCATTGTCAGCATGTTTTATGGGTTATTCGCTCATTGTGCTAGCTGTGCTTTGTGCATCAAGTTTGTCACTAATATTTGTATGAAATAAATGAAGTGATAGTATAAAATGTGATGCATGTGTATGTATGTAATAGAAATCAGTAAGCAGTATAATCAACAATCGTAATCAAGAACAGTCATTAAGCATAAATTAAATATTAATTAATTGTACGGATACCTGTAAATGTGAGGGTTGTCACAACCACAACAACAATAATAACAACACCGGGAATGACAACAACAACAATGGTAACAACAGCGGAAATGGTGCTCGTGGGAGAGCATTCACTATCGGCGCGGGTGACGCCAGGAACGACGGCAAAGTCATGACCGGTTAATTTCCTGTGAACAATCTTTTCGCCTCAGTTTTTTCGATTCCAGTGCCATTGGAGTTACGTGTCTTTGAAATTCAGTAGACTGTTAGGATCGACCCCGACACCTCTCGAAACCAATCACATTGTGGAATTGGCTGATGGTAAGCCAATAGAAGCGTGTCATGTTCACGTAGGGTGCAAACTCGATCTTTTCGGTCAAATGTTTGACATTGACGCTCTTCCCGTCACTCTTGGTAGCTTCGACGTAATCGTTGATATGGACTGGTTGTCCAAACACCGAGCTGGAATTTTCTGTAAAGAGAAGATCGTGCGTATTCCTCTCCTTAGTAGAGATTCATTTTCTGTTCAAGGTCATCAGAGTGGTGCTACGGTTGGCATCATTTCAGCTATAAAAGCCTAGAAGTGCATATATAAGGGTTATCTAGCTATCCTAGCGCACGTTACCGATACTCAATCTGAAGAAAAGAAGACCGAAGACATTCCAGTTGTTCGTGACTTTTCCGATGTATTTCCCGAGGAGCTTCCAGGACTACCTCCACACCGCTAGGTGGAATTCAAGATCGAACTTACGCTAGGAGCAGCTTCGATGCTCGTGCTCCTTATCGTCTTACATCGGGAGAGTTGCAAGAACTTTCTAATCAACTCCAGGAATTGTTGGATAGAGGTTTTATCCGACCTAGTTCCTCATCGTGGGGAGCCCTAGTTCTATTCGTGAGAAGAAAGACAAGTTTTTTGGCATGTGTATCGACTATTATCACGAACTCAACAAGGTGACGGTTAAGAACCGTTATCCTCTACCTCACATCGACGGTTTGTTTAACCAGCTACAAGGGTCAAACGTCTATTCGAAAATCGATTTAAGATTAGGCTATCATCAGATGAGATTCTGAGAGGAAGATGTTCCCAAAACAGCCTTCCGAACACGGTACGACCATTATGAGTTTTTGGTCATGCCATTCGGGTTAACCAACGCAACTGCGGTTTTCAGGGATCTCATGAACTGTGTGTGCAAACCGTATCTTGATGACTTTGTCATTGTGTTTATCGATGACATTTTGATTTATTCTAAGAGCAAGGAGGATTATGAGCGACACTTGCCTCTTATCTTGGAACTCCTTAGGAAGGAGCAGCTCTACGCGAAATTCTCCAAGTGTGATTTCTGGATTCGAGAAGTCCACTTCCTTGGAACCGGACAAATTATAAATTTTATCGAGTTTATTAATTTACCGAGTATTAAATTATAGAGGTTCTATTGTAAATAGAAGTCTTATAAATTTTATAGTTGGGACTCATTTAGGCAAACTTTAAAGTCTTAGTTGTCTAGTAATGACCATTTTACCCTTGGTTGAAAATCAAACATGTAGACCCATTTTGGCTACTACCCGAGTACTGACCATTAGACTTGTCTAATCTGCACAAATGACCAGTTTACCCCTTGAGCCATTAAACCCACAATTTGACCCATTTGGCATAAACATGAACCATGTGAAACCAAAATATTGACAATAACACTAACACAACACCATAACACCTAAAACAAGGATCCAAATGACATATTGTCCTAACAAAGTACACATAGCCTAACTTAAACATATATGGAAATGCACACATCAAGTAACTAAATACACACTTGATCATACAATCATGTAACCATTATTCAAGGCATCATCGAAAAACACAAACATCAACCAAATACCTAAAGATTGCACAATACACCTAATATCACCAATATATACATATATATATATATACATATATATATATATATATATATATATATATATATATATATATATATATATATAGGGGAAGGTTCAAATGAAAACCACTAGTTATTGTGAAAACTCGAAAACTAATTAAAAAAAGCCAAAAAAAATACAAAAAAAAAAATTTTTTAATTTCTTTTTTTTGCAATCAAAATTTCGCAGGTTTTTTAATATAAAAAAATTTTCAAAAAAAAACAAAATTTTTTGTGTAGTGCACATGTGTAATACTTTACATATGTATGTGTACTACACATTTGTATTATTACACATGTGCACTACACAAATTTTTTTTTTTTTTTGAAAAAAAGTTTTTTTTATATATAAAAACTAGCGATTATTATAAAAAAAAAGTTGAAAAAAAAATTTTTTGTGTGTTTTTTAGGCTTTTTTTAGTTAGTTTTCGAGTTTTCACAATAAAAGTGGTTTTCATTTGAACCTTCCCCTATATATATATACATAGGGAGATGATCAAATCTTCATGAGAAAGTCAAGAGAACTCTATCAAACGACTGATACTTGGGTTGAATTTTTTTGGCGGTTAGTTTTTAGGATTTAGGTTGTAATTTTTATTGGTCAGGGTTTAGCTTTAGCATTTAGTTTTTACCTTTTAGGGTTTAGTTTGTTGAGGTTTAGGGATTATTTCATAGGGTTTATGGATCATGGTTTAGAGTTAAGGGATTAGTACTGGTTAAATAAAGTTATCTCACAAAAATAAAGTTTTCCAATGATCCCTCCCCTATCTAGATGTATGTATATATATACACACACACAAACATAGGTAAGAGTTTCTCTGCAAAGGGCATTTTTCCTAGGATTTGTAAGAAGTCTATGTAGGCGTTGTGTTCTAAATTTTAGGTAGTGTTTTTCTAAATTCTTTCAGCATGGTCTAATACATGTATTATACGCACTAAATATAAAACACCATGCGAATAAAGTTAATAAGTGTGTTTCAAATTTAATGCCTACATACATATGATTGCGTTTTAAATTGTTATGTTTAGCTTTTTCTATATTATGTAATCCCAAAAGAATCTAAAACACCACACCTGAAATTTAAAACACAATGTCTTAATAGACTTCTCACACTTTGTAGGAAAAATGCCCTTTGTAAACTAACCATACCCTGCATATATAAGGGCAAGATTTAGGGAAAACGCCTATAAGTATGAAATCGGTGAGAACGCCCCACATCCGTTGGATCAAAAGAATCTATGGATTAGATTGGCGCAGTGGCGTTTTCTTAAATAACATCAACTTTATTACATGGACGTGCTTCACTAAGGGTAAAATGGTCTTTTGACTACTCTAATAGAAAACGCCAAACTTATAAGTAAAACGCCATTAAAATTCCTGCCTTATACTACGAGCTATACACATAGTCCCTTCCAGATGAAACATCATGTTTATCTAAAACGCCATTCATACAAAATGCCAAACTTAATGACGAAATACGTTACAACTTTAACAGAGTAACTGAAACGACAGAAACTTTATTACTAACATTTATTATAAAAAAATTCCCGCCTAAACTACATGCCAAAAACATCTTATATAAACGACGTCACAGGCCCTTCCATTGATCACACCAAAAACAAACGTCATAGTTTACTAAATACCATTCGATTTAAAACGCCAAAAAGTTCAAAAACCACATATGGCAAACGTCGTGTATTAGAGATGCGGCCTGGTTCTCAATTTATTCATAATCGTCTTTGATACAAGAAGAAGAATCTTTGTAAGAACAGTTCATGCTATACTAAACATGGGCGAACAAGTTCAGAGGGAGATCCATGCCCTTGGCATTCCTATTGATAACCTCTATGAGAAAACACTAATGATTATACCAGAAATTTGGACCGATCAATGCAAATCCAATTGTCGACCCAATCATCCAATCTTGGCATTTTGATAAAGATAATGAGTTGGTGACTATTATATGTGACAACCGGCATCAGGAAGACTACAAAGTTGAAGACATCATGACCAAACAACGTCTTGTGTTCCAATTGGAGTTATGCAACTATAAATGTTTGAACACGAACATTGTGACAATCCGAACTTTCAAGGTCGGTATCTTTCAGTATCTCTTAATCACGTGATTCTGTTTTCTGATTATTATCTTCCATATCTCTTTCGGCGATATATATTGCTAAACACTAGTGTAGGTGATGTACTTGCTACATGTATAGCATGACTATGGATGTGTAGCATATACTTAACTGATTAACTGCATGACATGTGTTTAAACTGATTAACTCCCTCTTGTACCAATTAACTAACTTAGGGAACAACCTCATATTGTGGTTAGCGGCCCACATACACATGGTTCAGGCTCGACACCCGTTTATAAGTGTATTGAATTATGATGACAACCCAATGGTCTGGGCCCAAACATGAGTATCTCGGTCCAACAAGGGAATACCGCCCCAAAGCCCAAACACCTTATCTTTTATGTACGTAATGTGTATTGCCTTTAGAGAAAACTGGAAACATAAACCAAATCAAAAACCCTACTCTTACATACTTGGTACGATGGTAGTAGCAAGACCCCCTTCTGTTTCAGTTTGCATCTCCATTAACTAGAGAATCGGTTAGTAATCTTTATTTATTCATTCCATATTGTGTGATAATGATTTGTTAATTGGAGCTTGGGTCGATCATGTTACATAAGTGTCGAGATTGTGATGATTATTTGACTGGGCCATTCCTATTGTTACTAATGTTATGGCATATAATCATGTACATTAAATCCTTAATAGTGTCGCTTATGAGTGCATGAATTGGTTTCTCCTTAGATCACATGGCTGAATTGATTTTGGATGTGATGTTCTAGCAGATTATATACATAGGGAGGGGATCGAATGGGATTGGAGAATGGAGTTTAGTCACTGTTAAACATCATTTGATAATGCACATCACATGTGATTAAACAACCTATAATGTTCACGAAATGTAGGATCGGATTCTGACCCGAACGAGTCTATCAGAGGAGTTTTGATCAGATACAGGTGCGGAAAACAAGTACCTGACGTAGAAACAGCTAGATCTTCACTTAAATCACTTTGTTGATTGATATAAAAGCGTTTACAACCAATTCTCACACCGGCAGCACCTCGGTATGGAAAATCAGAACGTTTCAAACGAGGTCCTCTTATGTGGTATTTATAGTGCAGGTAGGTCCTCTTTTATGGACATGTCCGTATAAGCGGACCTGACGAATAAGCGGACCTCCTATGTCCGTATAAGCGGACCTGACACAAAAGAGGATCTCCTATGTCCGTATAAGCGGACCTGACACAAAAGAGGATCTCCTATGTCCGTATAAGCGGACCTCCTCTCTACAACACATATTCTCTCTAGTTTTCTCGTAAAACGCGCCCTAAACTATACATTACAATGAAAGACTCGATCTAGGACGAAATCAACAGATGTAGTGCACCAACAGACTCCCCCTCAGATGTTGATGGAGTCGACTATCGAGTCACAACAATGCTGTGTCTTCACTTCTACAGTCTTCATCAGTCTCTGGGCTTTTCTTTCTCTCTATCTTCAGACTCCCCCTATCGATTTACTGGTATTCCTTTGTTCTTCAGTAACACCTTCAGGATCGTTGTCTGACTTTCCATCTGACAGTTTCTCTTCTTATCCTGCAAATTCTCTACCCAAAACATAAGTTTTACAATTTAGAATAAAGGTGTATGCACTAAAACAAACTCTTCCTCAAACCAAACTGAACTTTATCAGTGACAATATTTATGAACCACCTGAAAGGTTAAATTATGAAAACATTTGATTCCAAACAAACACTCCCCCTCAAATATTGCTCATCATGTTTAGCACTTGGAATTTTGAAAATCAGCTTTCCAATATCAGTTGTCGAAAATCTTTTTGACTTTTTCAAAAGTTTATGCTAAAACACACTAAAAATCTTTTTGGATTTTGAAATAAAGAAAATGTAATGCAGTAAAGAAATATTTACAAACAAATTTTTGTGAGTTCGTGTAAGAGGATCATATTAGTTTATGAGACATGTCACTAACACCGTTAAGCTTCATTTCATTTTAAGTTCTAAACAATTCACCTAGATTGTCAGTATATCTGTCCACTTAAATTTTCACACAAACTTCAACTAATCCGAGATACGATATTAATGTCTTAAGAACTTAAACTTATCCGTGTGTCCCACTAATTGAATATACTCCCGTATCCAGATCCCAATATTCAGTCTTACAGGTGAGTATACCACAGATGATATCTGTTCAGGGGTTAAATGCGAGGGCCGTGGGAGCTCAGGTCGATACTTCCGTATACGCAGAGAGATGACGGCTTCGACTTTTCGGTGTGTCCCCTTTAGAGGATCTTTTGATTTCAACAGCAGCGACTATCAATTTTATTGTTTCATCAGCTTGCTGAGGGCAACGCTTATGTTTCAAAGCGTTTGCGGAAAGCATTATCCGGGGACTAGGTCAGTACTTCCATACAGCAGAAGTCCCGGGATAATACCCCAGATATCACTGAGCATAAAGACCTAGTATCTCAGAATGCGGGACCTTTCAAACAAGATTTCGGGGGTTACCTATATATCCAAGCAGTTTTGTTAACCCACAGAATAAGCAAGTTTGAATTTTTAGATTTATATCTCGTCACAATCTACTAAATGTGTAAAAACCTACTGGCATATCCGCAGTGAGATTGTTTATCACATTTTAACTTTCCAATTCTTTAGCATGCTGTGACAGCTCACTGATGTACTATAATTTCCTTTATTCACAACGAAACTCATTTTTGAATTTTATCATGTTTTTGACTTTTTCAAATTTTCTAATGTTTTTGGATTTTCTGACATATCTACTCCCCCTAAAATGCAAACACATAAAAAATTTGAAAACTATCTAAACTCTTGACCTATTTGAAGAAAATTCAAAACAAACTGTACAGAAACATGACAACCAATATCAAATCGCCTCAATTCGCCATTCACTAGGCATAAACAAGAACTCCCCCTTTCACAAACCATTTTCTCATTTAGATTTCAAAACACTTAAGTTTGCTTTAATCAAAATGATTTTTCCGGAAAATGAGTTTGTTTAGATAAAAACCACTTGTAGGTTTACCACTTGTTTAAGTACGGGGATATGGTTCATCGTCTTGTCAGTTTTAGCAAATGTAGTAAATCAAGTACAACTTAATGTCCCTGATTTACCATTAAGCAATTAAGCAACCTGTACCACTTGTAAAAATCATCAAACAATACTACTTGTAGGAATGACACCTCTACACAAACCATTTTACCAATCAGAATGCCGATTCCTGCTTCGCACTTACCAACCTGGAAGCTCCGGCGTAGTCATTCAACCTGTAAAGTTTTAACAATTTTAAGAATTTTTCATACAAATTCATAATACATGAATGATGCCGATTCCTGATCCACGATTACAAACTTGGGATCTCCGGCAAGTCAGGCATTTACTCAAAGAAAATGTCCACCCAAGCCTGACCAGCCTTGGGTGATTTCAATTCAGATTTTGTTGGGGTATAAGTTACTTTCTTTGTAGCGTAGAAGTCTCTTACCCCTTTCACCTTCCTATCAACCATTTTACCGAAAATTTTCTTTACATTCCCATTAAAAGCCTTCTCAACATCAAAATTATCTTTTTCAGAAAAATCCTGATTTGAGATTTCAACCTTTCCAACTTTTCTCTTAAAATTCTCAGTCCTCAATGGTGAAAAGTTCTCGTCATCCATTGAAGGAACTGAGTTTTCATCACTCTCATCAAACTGTGGCTCCTCTGATTTTGTGGAATCAGATTCATTGCCAGATTTTACCTCAAATTTCTTAACAACCCATTTTTGGTTGTCAAGTTTTACACTTCGCTTGTAAAATCTCTTCGAACATTCACCAACTTCAAATGTAGAATTTTGGAAAACTTTAAACTTTTCAGTTGGTGGTTCAGTTTTATCAACAACAACTTCTTTCAATTTTCCAGAAACTTCCTGTTTAATGTTTGTCGCTTTCGGACAGTTCCATGCAATGTGACCAGCTTCATTGCATCGGAAACAGGTTCTGGTTTCTTTCTTCACATAAGCTCCATTCTTTCTCTTCTCGGCAAGAAATTCTTGGTTAGATTGTTTCCAGAATGAGCTTTTTGCTTCCTCTTCCGAGCTTGTTCCTGAAACAAATTTTGTATTTTTAGAAAATTTTTCATTTTTATAGTTTTCTTGTGACGTAAAACCAAGTCCTTTCTTTTTGTAGCTACGATTTTGGTTTGGTTTCTTTTGAAAACCAGAACCAGAATTGTAACCTTTTTTCTTGTTTAATCTTTGTTGTACTCGTGAGGTGTAAGGTTTAGGTTTACCATTAAGATTTAAATCTTTTATTTCAGAAATATTAATTTCTGTTAGTTTGAAAACCTTTTTAATCATTTCTGGTTTAACACCTCTTATTGGAAACTCTTTATCAAAATATAATTTGTCAGAACCATTCAAAGTATACACAACTTCAAATGTTTCATCATTCAAATTAGATTTTGATAGCAAAAATTCTTTACTATAAACCCGTTTTCCCGATGATTTCGAACTCTTTTCGGACGAACTCGAACTCCTGACTGACTGACACGAACTGTCGGACTTGGACTTTGACTCTGACTCCTCATCCTTATCCAACACCTGATCGACCACTCGTTTTATCAGTTCGGACTCATGATCTGTGTCGGACGCTGTAAACGTGACGTCAATATTGTCTGGTAAAACATGTTGGATAAATTCTATCAATTATGTAGTCACAGCCTTTGTAACTTTGCAGCAGTCTTCTGATTCTTTCGTTCTCAGCTGCTTCACTATCCAACTCTTTCTTCCATTTTGCACATTCTTCTATGTACATGTTGATCTCTTTCTGCTTTGTCATCATTGTAACATTCATCATCTTCAAAGCTTTCTCTCGTTCAGAGTTAGTCTTCTCTAGACCATTCACATGCCTGTTCAATACATCATACGACTTTTTCAAATTCTTTACATCAAATATCAACTGTTCTTTCAACTTTTCTAACTCACTAAACCTCTCATCTTTTTCTATACATTGTTTACAAGACTCTAAACACGTAAGACAAGGTTTTGTGACTTCAACAATCTTTTCGATCTGTATGATTTTTTCAACTTCAACACTTTCTCAGCTTCAGTCACCTTTTCTGCTTCAATAATCTTCTCATTAACACTACTATTATCAGTTGGTGATTGGTCAAACTCTACTGATTTGTCAGAACTATTATCCGAAGAACCAGAGTTAGTTGATGTTTGATCAACAACAATTGCTTCTTCTAAACTTTCATCGGATGAAATGGATTTCTCTTCTTGATTCTTCTTATTCACATCATTGTTCTCCATTTGTTCTTCAAGCTTCTTAATGAATTGACAAATTGACAATCTAGAGTATTCTCCATTTCTTTTTAAATCCAACAGATATGTACCCCATTCTTGTTGAGGTATGGAATTGGCTAATCTCTTAACCCATTCATTTGGATTTTTCTGAATACCCTTCTCAGACATTAAGCGAACAAGATGACTATACCTCTCAATGATACTTTTTTGTACTTTCTCCTGGACAACTTGAAAACAAATCAAATTCTTTCTTTAATACATTTATTCTATTAACTGTTTCACTAGTCATATTAAAGAATTTTAAGTCCATGATTCGGAAACACGTTTATCGAGACAGTCACTTAAAATGAAATATCAAATTCAAACTAGATCCCCTTTCGAATGAAATGATTCACCTCATGAAACACCTGAAACAAACAAACAAAACACAATCAATTTAAACACTTATCAATTAACTGAAACAAACTGATACTCTGTGCAAACTAAAACACTCGAACTGATGAATAATCTGTGCGAACCGAAATTTGATAAACTGTGTGAACTGAATTTGATGTGAATTGAGTTTGTTGTCAAAACATGCGAACTACTATGACCCGGATTAAATTCAAAGGACCAGATTCACTACGAACGAACTGATGGACTTTCGAACGACCTGATAAACTTTTGACAATTGTGAACTCCAAACCGTACGAACTGGTATAGTTTCAAGCAATCTAAACTGAAATCAAGCGACCTTTTCAAACGACCTGGTTAATACCACACGACCTGAAACAAGTTTGAATTTATACAGACTAAACCACCTCTTGTAAACTGGTTAATACCACACGACCTGATGGACTCACTAATTGGGCCGATGACTTGAGAAGCTCAATTCTCTTCTGTTGGGCCGCAACTTAAAACTTGATCACTTCCAACTTTAATTTCCAACTTAATCAATCACATGCAAACTGATATATTCACATGTGCTTAACAAAAAAAATTTTAAACAACACCGGCCGACACATCTCTTTACCACAAAAATCTCACTGGACCTTTTATTCCACAAACTAACAATCACGAGATTACTTTGTCAAGCTGTTTCAAACGAATAGACACTTTTGTATTAAATGATCATTGGGCCGTGAACTTCACAAAGGTGATTGGACCTAGACTTTATTTATGGCCGACAACTGCTCTTTCACAACATCATCTCATTGGGCCATAACAATGCACTCAAAACATTTTTGATTGGACCAAACTTGTAATGGGTCGATGACAACTAACTGGCTGCTTTTACTTAATTGGGCGGCAACTATAATCTGCTATATGAATTGCACATGAGCCGATAATTGGACCTTTTGTTTGAATTTAATGTTGATGTCAGATAAACGACAAATAAGCGGAACTAGAAACTTTATTTGGAGCGGACCAAAAAAATGACACTGAAGCGAATCTACAAACAATTTGGAGCGGACCTGGTGTCTTATGAGCGGATCTATCAAATGATGTAACAATGAAGCGGACCTATGATGTTATACGAGCGGACCATATGTCAAATGAGCGAACCAGATTCTTATGAGCGGACCTTTCAAATGATGTATCTTAGGAGCGGATCTGTGATGTCACAAGAGCGAATCTACCAGAAAAATGTCCTAAAAACGAACCTGAATATTCAAATGAGCGGATCTATCGAGCGAACCTATGTGATGCCGTAAAAGCGGACCTAATTCGGAACAAGTTTTGACCCATTTTTATTGTGAATTTCAGCCTCAAACTTTCAAGGATTTGACAATATAGTGTTACGCACAATCTGTGAAATTTTGAGCGAATTCCGACCGTAAAATCTTGTTCTGACGAAGAAAGAAGGTGTAGAAGTAAGAATATGTGATGAAATCCAGCAAATCTCAATAGAACTCCTCCTCCTGAAGCTCTGATACCACTTGTAGGATCGGATTCTGACCCGAACGAGTCTATCAGAGGAGTTTTGATCAGATACAGGTGCGGAAAACAAGTACCTGACGTAGAAACAGCTAGATCTTCACTTAAATCACTTTGTTGATTGATATAACAGCGTTTACAACCAATTCTCACACCGGCAGCACCTCGGTATAGAAAATCAGAACGTTTCAAATGAGGTCCTCTTATGTGGTATTTATAGTGCAGGTAGGTCCTCTTTTATGGACATGTCCGTATAAGCGGACCTGACGAATAAGCGGACCTCCTATGTCCGTATAAGCGGACCTGACACAAAAGAGGATCGCCTATGTCCGTATAAGCGGACCTGACACAAAAGAGGATCTCCTATGTCCGTATAAGCGGACCTCCTCTCTACAACACATATTCTCTCTAGTTTTCTCGTAAAACGCGCCCTAAACTATACATTACAATGAAAGACTCGATCTAGGACGAAATCAACAGATGTAGTGCACCAACACGAAACATGTTACTACGCTACAAGTTTGTGTTAAATGGATATGTGTTAGAAATTATATGATCTATTACATGGTTTTAATAAATGGTGGTCTATCATGATAGTGGACCAAGTCACCGGCCCACATAACCAAAAGCAAAATAACACAAACTGGACCGAGAACCTGCATGATTACAAAAGTTATATGGGCCGAGAACAAGTATGCACTTGGTTTAGGAAATAGGAAGGGACATATGAACTGTTTCTTTTGTTACTTCGAGCAACGCTCAGTTGCGGGTGGCATTGGGCCAGTCTACTTGGCTGGATTTATGTGGTCTGGCCCAACAGCCACAGGGTCGCATATGACATGTCTGGGTCGGGCCTTGAATGTTTTAGGTTGGTTAGAAATTGTGACACACACACACGTCTTAAATTTGGGCCGTACACGTTTGATAACTGGACTCGAAGTGTTTTTTAGTAAATGATGTGTGTATGTATATGACAATTTTGAACAGTTACATGCCAAGCGATTGTTATTTGCTCAAGTTGAGGAATAAACTGTTATGGTTTGAAGTACATGGGTGCGTTATGTGAGCAATATATATGTTTGATGTGAATCAGGATTACATGAATTAGTTGTATTTGACTGTATCAATAACCCTTTTAGGGCGTGGTTGATCAAACTATTAAACGAGTAAATAATCTTACCGAGCAAAACCAAGGTGAGTTCACTACTTTTGAGCATGCGTCCCGGTGGTTGGGACAGTCTGTGGGTATCCCGGGGAGGGATAAGTCTTTTGGGTAAAAATTGGTATATATTGGATAATATTCTCATCCTATCATTCTTAAGTCCCATCTTTTGTTACCGGGGAGGTAACGGGGTATTAGTTGGTAGGCTACTTAGGTTTGGCACCCTCACGCCGTACCGGGGAGGACGGTTGTGAACTAATGACCCAGTCGGGCCCAGTGCTTTGATAGGAGCACTGGGGAAAAGGCAAAACATACATCAGGAGCCGTCTTGTTCAGTATCGAGATATTATCAATATTACTTTTTCATTTATTAATGAACTGGAATAATCAGTTGGTAACAAACATTTTCATAAACTGTGAACTCGCCAGCTTTGTCTGATACACTTGTTGGATGCTCGCAGATCGTTAGGCTTCATGGATTTGGATACTTGCTGTTTGGAGTAGCAGATGTGATCATGGGTCGATTGGAGAGATTGATGTGATTGAATTCTTGATACGATACTTTAGTTTTAAACAGTTTAACTTTGGTTTTCTTTTGCTTCCGCTGAACATATTGGTTTTCGTATAAACTTGCGATGGTATTTTATTAATGGTTGAGAACTTTATTTTGAAACTTGTATGTGTTCAATGTAATTAGTGGCTCATTGTCAGTACGTCACACACCTATCAGGGACACTCCCTAGGTGGTATTTTGGGGGTGTGACAAACATGACCCCAAAATTGGCATTGTTAGAAGACATGTTCACATGGAGGTGTCAAAATCTTCAAGACGAAGATGAAGACACCAACAATGCAGGTTTAGATACGAATTTTGACCAAGAATCCGAACAAGAAGACGAAGGGAGCGATGGATACTTCTCTGATGAAGTCCCATCAAACGATGATTCTTGATTTTTTTTTCTTTTTTGTGTGTCTCATTTTCTGTGGTTTGTTATGTACTTTTCCGCTAATAAAATAGTTTATTTCTCTAATTACATATTATTAAAAAACATCAAAAGTTACTGAATTCTATAAAACAGGGTGCAAGAGAATAAAACAAAGAATGGATGAATATATAGATTAACTTAAACACCATGAATTGCTTTCAATTTATAATTTTCATGTTGACTAATGTATTTGGTTAAATTATTGCATCTACTTGTTTCTAAACGCGATGAATATTAATTACAATGTGCATGTCTATTATATGTTTCAAAACAACCATCTTTGTATTTCAAACGCCGTAACATTATTTTGCCTTACAAAAGTTAATTAGTTGTATTTTGACATGTGTATCTAAAACGCCATTCATACAAAACGCCAAAGTTAATGATGGAACGCATTACATCTTTAACAGATAAAGATGACAAACAGTAACTGAAACGATGGAAACTTTATTACTAACATTTGTTTTAAAAATTCCCGCCTAAACTACGCGCCAAAAACATTTTATATAAGCAACGTCTCAAACCCTTCCATTGATCACACCAAAAGCAAACGTCATATTTTACTAAATACCATTCAATTTAAAGCGCCAAAAAAGTTCAAAAAACACAGATGGAAAACGTCGTTTGTTGGAGATTCAGTTTTGTTCTCAATAAAGTTTCACTGAATGAGTTGGACACATTCATAAGTGAGGAATAACAATGTTGTCTATCTCATTCAGCAAAATCTTAGAGTTAATCCTCACCTAATTAGAGGAATAAAGTAGTTTTTGGTGAATGAAAAGTATTCTTTTTTTTGGCGTTTATGTGTGTGTGCAATCTTCTATGGTTTGTTATGTACCATCCAGCTAATAGTAAATACTTTATACTCTATAATTAGGTGCCAAAACGCCAAACAGCAAAACAAACATATAGAACTATAATAATTGCCATTAGTGACATGTTATGCACTAAAAATGAAATAAATGTGAAAACACACTAAATGATATATAAAAAAATATAAAACGCCAAATAGTGATATTGTATGTTCTAACATGCTCAAAGATTTCATAAGAAAAAAATAAAAAATATATAAAAACTCCAAACTACTCTTCAATTGCTCTAGAAAATTGTGTCGATTTTCTTTTAATTACGACATGTCTTTCTTTCGCCTCGGGCTTCCCTTTTGTTTTTTCAATTGCTTCCTCCTGTTCGGATATCGAACGCTTGCGTGATCCAGAACCTTTCTGTTGGTGCATACCTCTGTCGACTTCGTCTTGTATCGAGTCTTGTATGTTTGTGTTTAGATCAGGGCACGAAATCAAGAAAACATGTAATTTCGCATGCAATAGGTAATTTCGCATGAGATGACCTAGGTTTAATTCCGCATGAAATTACCATGTAATTCCGCACGAAATTAGATTTCATGTGAAGGTAATTTCGTTTGAGTCCTGTTCATGCGAAATTAGCTGTCTATAAATAGGGGCTCTGTAATTTCGTTTGAAGTAATTCGTGTATGTGTGTTTCTGGAGCCGACGTGTCGTCTTGCTGTAAAACTTTTTCAAATCATTCACAAAGGCATTTAAAGTGAATATCTAGTTGAATCAAAATCGATATGTCTGTTTCCGCCTTTCATATTGAGTAGAACGCCTCTGAACGACTCGTTTCGGTCTTTAAAACCATCCTACATGTGGTATCGGAGCTCAGGAGGAGGAGTTCTAGCAAATTCAGCTTGATTTCATCAGATTTTCTATCTTCTACACCTTCTTTGCTACATTGAACAAGATTTCATGGTTAAAATGGATTGAATTTCACACATCATAAGCGAAATTGTGTTTTAACAAATCCTTGAAAGAATTGGACCTAAAATCAAGCTAAAACCTGATCAATTTGACAAAAGTTTGACCTACATGATGACATCAGCATAATTTCGTGTGGAATTACAACCTAATTTCGCACGGAATTACATTTTGAGTTTAATTTCGTTTGAAATTGCACTTAATTTCGCATGGAATTATAATTTCATTTGAACTATTTCATACGAAATTACAATTTCGTTTTGAAAGTCTTGATTTCGTTTGAATTGGTGTGTAATTCCATACGGAATTAAATTTTGTTTGGTCGGTTCAAACGAAATTCCTAATTTCGTTTGAAGGTCCTGATTTCGCTTGTGTTGTAATTTCGTTTGAAGCTGTTGTGTAGGTTATTTCATTTGTGTAGATAATTTCGCTTGAGGAATTTCGCTTGAGAGTGTCTGCTGTGAAAAACTTGTTACCGAATCATGGAAGAAGAGTTCTATAACGCGTTTGCTACATCCCCGACTACTCTGGCTGCCATTGCTCAAAGCATGAATATGGAAAATGAAACCAGAACTTTACAAAAACCCCGGAAGTTAATGGGAATTGAAGAGTATTATGGTTGGAAAGACCGATTCGAAAACTGGGTGCAAGCTAATCATTTGAGATCTTGGGAATGCATTGAGAAGAAATATGTTAGACCACGTACTGAGTTGGGAGTTATCAAAGCAATTTCTGAACTAAATGACAAAGAACGAGACATGTACAAAGAAGAAAAGATGATGATCAGTCTGTTACAGCAAGCTATTAAAGAAGACATCTTCATATTGCTTCAGCACGACAATACTTCACATTCGATCTGGGATGCTCTTAAAACTATGTTTGAAGGTAGCGAAAAGATGATTAGGATCAAGAAAGCATTGCTAAAGAAAGAATTTGATTTATATTCGAGTTTGTCGGGAGAAGATACAAAGAAATTGATTTAAAGATATTGTCATTTAGTCCGTTCAATGTCATTGTTGAGTATAAATAAAGAGCGAGAGGAATGGGTCGACAAATTAGCTAATGCTTTACCTCAGAAAAAGTGGGGTACGTATTTGATGATTTAAAAGAACACCGGAGAATATGATGGTTTGACGATTTCTCAGTTCATCGAAAAGAAAAGATTGAAGGTCAAGATTTGGAGCAACAAAAGATAGCTAGAATGAACAATCCGAATGCACAACAAGATGTTAAGATATACTTCAAAGGGAGTGTTCAGAATGTCGAAGCAAGCCCGAAAATTCAAACTGCTTTCGGTGCAGAAAACACATCTGAATCAAACAATCAAAGTCCAAACAGTAGTAGTGGATTTTCTTCATACCTGAATGTTAATCCAAAAGTTTCAGCTTCAAGCTATCAGTCTCAAGGGTCAAAGAATGGAAATGGGTATGTGATACAATGCAACATTGCATTGAATCTTCCAGATGGTCAAAGTTTCTCTAAAGAAGTTACAAAAGATCATATGGCGTTACTTGCAACTGTGCTAGAATCCTATGAGGGATTGGTTGCAGGAAGGATCGGAAATCCTATGCTGACGAAAGAGGATTACGATCATATCAATGCTCAAGAAATGGAGCACATGGATATCAAATGGTGTTTAGCTAGTGTGTTAAGAAGAGCAGAAAAGTTTAAACTGATTACAGGGAGAAATGATTTTCTGGATGCAAATGTTTCTACTTTGTGTTTTGATAAATCTAAAGTTACGTGTTTTCGATGCAGGGAGAAAGGTCATTTTAAGAGAGAATGTAAGAATCAAAAAGCAAGTGTAGCAAAGAATCCGTTTGGAAAAGATGATTACTATCGGAAAGCCATATATCAACAAGTTGCTCATCAACCACGTCAACAAACAGAAACACAAATTGCACATGCAAAAATGATCCAAGATGCAAATAAGAAGGCTTATTATGGTATCATTGATCAAGATGATGAAAAAGTGGCAGAAGGTTTCAGCTGGGATAAATACATTCCAGCTGATTCATAAGTTGTAGCTCTCATTGCACAAATAGTTCAAGAGCCTGATCTGATGACAGAATGGATGAAATCGTTTGCTAGTGATGAAAAAAATCAAGAAGAAGAGTCTATTTCAGCAGATGAAAATTCAGAAAAAACAACAGTTTTTGATGAATCACCATCTGATTCTAGTTTTTCAGATGATAATTCAGAAAAGACAATAATTTTTTATCAATCTCCAACTGATGACAGTAGTGATATTGGGGAAGAAATGCATATTAATAGTGCAAGAATTCATTTATCTCCTGAAAGTTTTCAATTTTATTTTGCAGATCGATTGGAGAAACTGAAGAAGAGACGAGCAGCAAAAGAACAGAAAAAGAAGACTGTTCAAGGTGAAGAAGATATAATTGCTAAGGAGATTGTTGAAACAGAGAAGGTGATTGAAGTTGAGAAAGTTGTTGAAGTGGAGAAAATAATCGAAGTTGAAAAGATTGTTGAAGTTATCAAACCATGTCTTAAATGCTTGGAATCTTGCAAGCAGTGCGAAGAGAAAGATGAAAAGTTGTGTGAATTTGACAAGATGAAAGAACAACTACTGTTCAATCTCAATTATGTGAAAGAGTCATATGATGTGCTAAATAGAACAGTGAATGGTCTTCAAAAGACGAATTCTGAAAGAGAAGATGTGTTGAACATGATGAATGCTGTGATGATGTCAAAGAAGAAAGCTATCAATCATTACATTGAAGAATGTGCAAAGTTGAAGCAAGAGTTGGAGGCTGAGATAATTGAAAATGAGAGAATTAGACGTTTACTACAAAGTTATTCTAGTTCTGATTATTTTATTGATCGAATTTATCCAACTGTTGTAGGTTTTGAAGTGTTTCAAGATGAGAAGTCAAAAGAGAAGGATACTGGTAAGAAACAGAGTGTTAGTTATAACAAGTGTCCGCCTCCGATCTGGGAAGGGTATTCTCCCAAAAAACCAAATGAGGAGCAAGTCAAAAAGGCAGTCAATATAAAGTTAAAGTCCGATATAACCGATGATTTACCAGAAAACATTGATGTCATTTTTACCTCGTCTGACACTGATCATGAGTCCGAGTTAATAAAAAAGGTGGTCGATCAGGTGTGGATAAAGATGAGGAGTCTGAGTCAAAATCCATGTCCGGAAGTTTGAATTCGTCGGTCAACAGTTCAAAGACGTCGGTTAAAAGGGTTTATAGTAAAGAATTTTTGTTATCAAAATCTAATTTGAAGGATGAAACATTTGAAGTTGCATATACTTTGAATGATTCTGACAAATTATATTCTGATAAAGAGTTTCCAATAAGAAGTCTTCAAATTGAAAATATAAAAAAGGTTTTCAAATTAACAGAAATCAATATTTCTGAAATAAAAGATGTAAGTCTTAATGAAAAACCTAAAAGATACACTTCAAGAGTTCAACAACGTTTAAACAAGAAAAAAGGCTACAATTTTGGTTCTGGTTTTCAAAAGAAACCAAAGCATAATGGTAATTTCAAAAAGAAAGGTCTTGGATTTATTCCACCTGAAAATCATAAAAATGAGAAAATTGCTAAAACAAATACAAAACTTGTTTCGGGGACAAGCTGTGAAGAGGAATCAAAAAGCTCATTCTGAAAGCAATCAAACAGAGAATTCCTTGCCAAGAAGCAAGAGATAATAAAGAATGGAGCTTATCAAAGAAAGGAGACAAGAACCTGTTACAGATGTAATGAAGTTGGTCACATTGCATGGAACTGTTCTCAAGCAACAAAAACAAAACAGGAAGTCTCTGAAAAACTCAAAGAAAAAGTTGTTGAGAAAAATGAACCACCAACTGACAAATTTAAAATTTTTGAAAATTCAACATATGAAGTTGGTGAGCGTTCAAAGACAAGTTTTTTATAAAAAGAGAGCTAAGCATGACAACCAAATGTGGGTTGTTAAGAAGTTTGTTGAGAAATTTGGTGATAAATCTAATTCCACAAAGTCAGAAGAGCCACAAGTTGAAGTTAAAGAAGAAAATTCAGTGCCTCCAATGATGTGAACTTTCCACCATTGAGGACTGAAAATTTTAAATCAAAAGTTGGTAAGGTTGAGATCTCGAATCAATTCTATTCTGAGAAGAAAGAATTTGATGTTGAAAAAGTTTTTAACGGAAATGTTAAAAAGACTTTTGGGAAAATGGTCGAGGGAAAGGCCAAAGGGGTAAAGGACTTTTATGAAACAAAGAAGGCAACTTTTTACCCAAGTGAAGTTGAGGAGGAAACATCCAAGTTTGGTCAGGCTTGGATGACAGTTTTTCACAAGTAAAATCCTGACTTGCCGGAGCTTCCAAGTTGGTAAGAGTGGAGCAGGAATCGGCATCATTCTTTGTATCAGGTTTGATCGTGCATACGTACAAGTGGTAATTGGTTTGAATTATAGGTGGTAAATCAGGGACATTAAGTTGTACTTGATTTTCTACAAATGGTAATTGATGATAGAATCTAAATTTGTTAAATTTTTCTAATGGTTAAAAGAGCAAGATGGTGAACCCTAAGCCTACATGTGGTAAAATCAACTAAACTTATTTTCAAGAAAAACCATTTTGATTAAAACAAACTTAAGTGTTTTGAAATCTTAATGGGAAAGTAGTTTGTTGTAAGCGGGAGTTCTGATTGTTTATGCCAAGTGGATGGTGAATTGAAGCAGTTCACAACAGTTGTCATTTTACGTGTACAGTTTGTTTTCAATTTTCTTTAATGATTTTGCATTTTAGGGGGAGTAAAAAATTTCAGAAAATCCAAAAACATTAAGAAAATTTGAAAAAGTCAAAAACATGATAAAATTTAAAAATGAGTTTTGTTGTAAAAAGAGGAAATGATAGTACATCAGTGAACTATCACAATACGCTAAAGAATTGGAAAGTCAAATGTGAGAAACAATTTCACTGTGGATGTGCCAGTAGGTTTTTATACATTTTGTAGATTGTTTTCGAGATATAAACCTAAATTTCAAACTTGCTTATATCGTGGGGAACATTTCTTGGATATATGGGTAACCCCCGAAGTCTTGTTTGAAAGGTCCCTCGTTCTGAGATACTAGGTCTTTATACTCGGTGATATCTGGGGTATTATCTTGAGACTTCTGATTTTGCGGAAGCAATGGCCTAGTCCCAGTATAATACTTTCTGCTTGCTTGAAATATAGCGCTGCCCTCGGTACAAAAAATGATGAAACAATGCAAAATGCTAATCATGTGCTGTTGAAGAAAAGATTGTCTAAAGGGAACACACCAAAAGACGAGCCGTCATCTCTTTGCTGAACGAAAGTTCTGACCTGAGCTCTCACGGTTTCGCATTTAACCCTTTACAAATATCATCTAGGTATACTCACCTATAAGACTGAATATTGGGATCTAGATATGGGAGTATATTCAAGTGGTGGGACACGCGATTAAGTTTAAGTCTATTAAAACATTTATCTCATATCTCGAAACAGTTGAACTTTGTGTGAAAATTTAAGTGGGCCAGTATACTGGCAATCTAAGTGAATTGTTTAGAACTTAAAATGTTTAAAGCTTAACGGTGTTAGTGATTTGTCTCATCAACTGATATGATCCTCTTACACAAACTCACAAAAATATTTCTATACAACATTTATTTCAAAATGTAAAAAAATTCAAAAAGATTTTCAGTGTGTTTTAGCATAAATTTTTTTTATACTCCAAAAAGATTTTCGACAACTGATGTTGAAGAGAAGCTTTTCAATGTTCCGAGTGCTAAACATGATGATCATTTTGTGAGGGGGAGTCTGTGTTTTAAACAATTATATTTTAAACAATCCTACATGTGGTTATCAGATATTATCTTTATCAAATCATTCTGGATGAATACCTGCATGTGATATATAAATTTGTCAAATTTTAAATTTGTGAAATTTATTGTGAGGTAGAGAATGTGCAGGATAGCCAGGTTTCAGATCCTGATTCTGAGTGATAGAAAGCCAGGTTCCAATACCTGAGGACTCTGTAATTTCAAAAGGCCAGACTGTGATCCCAGCTTATCGAAAGGGGGAGTCTGTAAATGTCAAAAGCCAGGTTATGATTCTGGAGCCTGATATTCACGCATGCTGATGATGCTGATGAACTTAAGGAATCAAGAGATCTGATCAATAGAAAAAGAGAAGATTGAAGATTAGATCAATATCCGAGGGGAGGTTATCTGTTGGTGAAGTTGAAAAGAAAAAGAAAAGATCGAGGAAGTTTTACATTGTTAGATACTTCAAAGGAGTTCGAGAGAAGACTGATAAAGACTGAAGACGTTGAAGACTCGACACTTACGACTCGTCAACATCCGAGGGGGAGTCTGTTGGTGCACACGTCTGTCGACTTCGTCTTGTATCGAGTCTTGTATGTTTGTGTTTAGATCAGGGCATGAAAATCAAGAAAACATGTAATTTCGCATGAAATAGGTAATTTCGCATGAAATAGGTAATTTCGCATGAGATGACCTAGGTGTAATTCCGCACGAAATTACCATGTAATTCCGCACGAAATTAGATTTCGTGTGAAGGTAATTTCGTTTGAGTCCTGTTCATGCGAAATTAGGTGTCTATAAATAGGGGCTCTGTAATTTTGTTTGAAGTAATTCGTGTATTTGTGTTTCCGGAGCCGAAGTGCTGCCGAAGTGTTGTCTTGCTGTAAAACTTTGTCAAATCATTCAGAAAGGCATTTAAAGTGAATATCTAGCTGAATCAAACTCGATATGTCTGTTTCCGCCTTTCATATTGAGTAGAACGCCTCTGAACGACTCGTTTCGGTCTTTAAAATGATCCTACACTTTCCACTTATACCCAACAGGGACTCTTATCGGATTCTTATCGTTTTGATATTGCCCTGTTATCTCTGCATATATGTCCCTAGTACTAGGAGGAGGAACAGCAATCTGCATATCTTGAACCTTCTTCATATAAGATTGAACATGGTCCTTGTATAAGGATAACTCCTCCTTATTACCACATGGTTCAAAGTATACTCCGTTGCTAAAATAATTTCTCCCGTCATACTTTGCACATCGGGATCAAGCTTAGTCATAAAATCAGGACTCATTGAGTAATCTGAAGAGCAATTTGGCAAAGCCTCTTTACGCTATCTATTCAAAATGTACTGTTTCGGAAATTCCTTAATATCCAAAGTTCCCAAAACATAAAATATATGTCTACATAGCAAACCAAACTGCTCAAAACGTATGCATGAGCAAGTGCTAGTGCAATCAGACTTACGGTACATTACCTGAAAAAAATGCCGAAAACAATGTATGTATAAAACGCCATGTAGACAATGTATGTATAAAACACTATTTAACAACAAACAAAAAAAATTCGAGCAGAAAAAAATAAATGTTTAAAAATATAATTAACGCCATACTCAGATAACGCCAAATATAATACGCGAAAAACGCCATTGTTTATCTCGAATAAGGATGCACAAGGCTGCTCGAAATCATTTATGTAGAACTTAACAAAGCCATCGGCCTGATCTTTATAATGTTGATTTAAGCAATCCCGATTAGCTCAGCTTGAATGTCGTAAAAAATATTTTTTTTTGTATATCTCAGCAGCTTGGCTCTCCAACACTTTATAATTACTTTTTAACTGGGAGCGTTTGTAACGAGATTCATGATCATTTTTCCGACGCTGGTGACAATGTCCTTCTATTGCAGTTTCATAATGAGTCATGAACTCAACAAGAGTAGATTTTGCATTGCACACTTGACCAAAAAATGGTTCACATTCTCCGACATCGATGTCGTACGCATAAGGCTCGTCAGTTCCTCAATTCTATAGTATGCATGGATCCAAGAATGCCTAAGTGCAAAATTATCAGAAAGCCAGTCATTATCATCAAATTTGAACTATTCAACAACCTCTTACCATCCTATTCAAACTCTTCGAGTGTAAGAATATCCGTCCACACAACACCACAAATACGTTCTTTGAAATTGGTGGAATTGCATAGCCTAACACCAACCTATATAAAACATGAAATCGCCATGGAATAAATACATTAGAAACAAAAAAACTAATATGAAAAACAGTTATGAATGGCAAAACGCCATATATCTTAAAACGCCAAACACATGAAAATAAGAGAATCAACCTTTAGGAAAATTTTATGCATCACGTGCCACATGCATAACCGATGCCTCGTTTCAACAAATACAATAGAAATAGCCTTCTTCATTGCTAGATCTTGGTCAGTGACAACAACTTTTGGTTGAGCACCGACAGCTTTTAGAAAAACTCTCAACAACCATATATACATATCAGCAGTTTCAGACGCCAATAATGCAGCACCAAATGTAACATTGTTGTCACACCCTCAATTCCCACATGCGGAGTACTACCGCGAGGCGTGCGACTGGCCAGAATCCAGCCACTAATTATTATGAACCGTTTGCAATATTTGTAAATTGTTACAGTTAATACAATTATACAATTGGTGATTTAATTTAGAAATTTCCAAAAATGTAATTAATTTTGTAGCGGAAATAAAAGATAAACCCATTTCAGTTTGAAACCACAATTTAGATGAATTTACAAAACTTACAACTTACACACTCCATCCGTTTGCATTGTCCGTTTGCAGTTGTACCTAAAAACCTGCAAGCATTAATAATGACTTTGGTGAGTACCCGGTTGATGGGTAGGATTGTATATATATGTGTAAACCGAGAAACGGGAACGCAGTTTAAAGGCCAAAAGACTCGGATTATGAGTTATGACAAAAGATGACAAAACTTCGCAAATAGAAATTGTGACAATTTTGTTCTAACTATTTTGAGGTTGAAAGAGTTGAGGATTTTTATATAAATAATTAAACAACCAAAAATGAAGTTTTAACATATACCATAATGGGAATGTGAATTTTAAAATAAGAAACCCGGGTAATGGGATATAGGAGCAGGAATATTGCTCAGAAGGGAAATGATAGTAGTCATGAACTATGGTCAAAGTTAATGGATTTTAAATACGTAAACAAATGATTTTATCAAAAATAAAAAGGGTGCATTGACACCAAATATATATTTTAAGAATGAAACGCGTAAAATGGATTATCTATGGGATCACTATAACATTCGGGTTATAAACAGTGTAAAGGTCTACCAGACCAAAATGACCCTCAGGTCACGAATAGAAAGAAATGAACTATAGGGTCCACACCTTAAAGAGGTGGAAGCCTAAAGGAATAGCTTACGAGGCTAAGTGAAAGAACCTACGGGTCACTTGAGTAAAGCGTGGGAACTGGTTACGATTCCCTCAGCTTGAGCTCACAGTAGTTATTCGTACAAGATGAGTGTGTTCAAAGAGCTGATAGAACAGTACATGCACTATCTATTTATAGTACAAATCTAACCACTGTGGCATCCTTGATGACGTCACCTAGACAGTGACATCTAATAGCTATAACAACCTCTAAACACTGATCTAGACAAACACTGTTACATTAATAAAGAAAGACTAAACTAAGCACTATGAGGCAATCCAATGATGATGCTTTAAGAACGGATAAGTCTGAGCAATGCTTTCCTCTAAGGTTGATCAGGCCTTTAATTCCAGCAGTACTTTGTCTTCAACAACACTTTGACACTTGAAGTTGATTGGTCTTCAACAGTCTTTACAATCATCAGGGCTTTGGGCTTTGGTGTAACAGTCTTTACAAAGCACTTGTCTTTAGGATCATCAGTTCTTAAGTGCCACTGCCATTGGAGGGAATTAGGTTCAAACACTGCTTATTGTGGATCAACTGTTGAGAACCAGTTTTGGCTTTAGTATCATCTGTTCTTCAAAGAATGATCACATGAGCCAACAGGTGATGATTGAATTATATATTTTAATACCCTATAGAAATACGTTATAAAAACCTAACAATTTACACCGGTGCAAACCCACCCGTTCATACTACAATTTGTTAATCTTTGTTTATTTAAATAAAATTAATGCACTTCTTTTAATATATCAATTTAATGAACATACATTCTTACTTTATCTGACCTTCATATTTAATTTTCTTGTTACAAATTAAAAAGACGATTTATCTTAAAATGGTGTTGCTGACAAAAATAAAAATTGTGCGGTGAAATAATAATTAATTTTCACTATTGTCTCAATACATAATTTACATGTTGATTACATAAATTTATATTAAAAATCATTTCTTTGAATAAAATGTTATGATACAAAATTTAATAATATCTAAATTTAAATATTATTCAGTTAGTTAATGGAATGTTACTGTCTTGAAATTCAAAATTCTAAAATAATAACAATAATAAAAATAATAAAAACCTAATAAATTATAATATAATATGATACAATATGATATAACCTAATGTATTAATTAAGATAATAAAAGTAATAATAATAATGATAATAATAATAATAATAATAATAATAATAATAATAATAATAATAATAATAATAATAATAATCTAAATCTAATGTATTATAATACGATATCATGCTATACGATCCAATATGATGTAACGTGATATCTTATCATATCATATCATATTATACTTGATACTTCATGAGTGATTATACATATTCATAAAAAAACAGGCTTATCTATACATAGGTCTTAAACAACCCGGGTCTGAGTAAAATCACATGCTATTTGTACCAAAAACATATACTTGAGCCGTGAAAACTTATATGTAATGTGGTTCGAATAACGAAAACAGTTAAACACCGCTATAGATTTTTTTCTTATAAATGGCTAAACATGCACACCATATGGATATGGATTGAACCCATGACCACCGAGTACCCTAACCTTTATTTAATTCATCAACACCACCGGTCTATTCTCAAGTTAATTTAATTGATTAATGCAACGACGCTAATTATATTATATATTTTAATACACCTTTTAAAACCCTTTGGAAAATACAATTATATATAATCTAACAATTTACATGGGTGGAAACCTAGTGGTTTATTATATTACATCTTTTACAACCCTTTGTTTTATTTTAGTAGATTAAAACAACCGTACTAATTAAATCATATATTGTAATACATCATCTAAATCCCTTTGGAAAATACGGTAAGAAAAAACCTAACAAATTACACTATTGCAAACCCGCTGGTTTGTATTACAATTTGTTAATCTTCGTCTTTTTTAATTATTTATCAATCTTATGAATATACAATTTTACTTTGTCAGATTTTGATATTTAATTTTGTTGTTACAAATAGAAAAGACGAGTTTTTCTTAAAATGGTATTGCAGACAAAAAAAAAACCTGTGTAGTTAATATAATAATTAAATTCACTATTATTTCAATAAATAATTTACAACTTGATTACACAAATTTGAGTAAAAATCATTTTTGAAATAAAAATTTTGTGATAAACTTTTTAATAATAATTAAGTTTAATATTACTTTATTAAATGGAATGTTATTGCCTTGAAATTCAAAGTTATAATAATAATAATAATAACAATATAATAATAATAATAATAATAATAATAATAATAATAATAATAATATAGTACGATATGATACTATACGACCTAATATAATGTAACGTGATATGTCCTTAAAAGACTAGCTTCTGTGATATATCCTTAAAAGACTAGCTTTTCTGTATTTAGCTTTCAAAACCTGTGAATGAGTCGCTAATTACAACCGTAGATGTAGGTCAGTTTAGAACCAACCATGTAAAATCACGTGTCACTAGTATGAAATTCATATATTAGAGCGGTGAAAAGTTTTAATCATATATTTTAATACATCTTTTCCAACCCACTATTCTAATTTAATAAATTAAAACAACAGCTCTTACTGAATCATATAATTTAATACATTTTTTAAAAACCCTTTGGGAAATACTATTTTAAAAAACGTAACAATTTACAGCATCGGAAACTCAACAGTTTGTATTACAATTTGTTATTCTTAGTTTTTTTTAATTTTAATGTAATTCTTTTAAAAATCAATTAACAAAAATGTGCTTTATTTTATCTGACTTTCGTATTTAATTTTATTGTTACATAGGAAAAACAATTTTTTTTCTTAAAAGATTTTTCTTAAAATGGTGTTGCCGACAAAAAAATGTGCGGTGAAATAATAATTAATTTTTAATTTTGTTTTAATAAACATTTTACAATTTAATTACACCAGTTTATGATAAAAATTTTAATCATAATTAAGTTTTAATACTAATTGATCAAATAATGTTAACTATTGTTTTGAAATTCAAAATTCTAATTTTAATTCTAATAACAATAATATTAACAATTATAATAATAATAATAATAATAATAATAATAATAATAATAATAATAATAATAATAATAATAATAATAATAATAATCTAATTATAATATAATATGATACAATATGATATAACTTAATGTATTAATAATAATAATAATAATAATAATAATAATAATAATAATAATAATCTAATGTATTATAGTACAATATCATGCTATACGATCCAATATAATGTAACGTGATATCTTATCTTATCATGTCATATCATATCATACTTGATACTTCATGAGTGATTATACATATTCATAAAAAAAACTGGCTTATCTATACATAGGTCTTAAACAACCCGAGTATGAGTCGCTAAGTGCAACTACACACATAGGTCAGTTTAGACCAAAGGAACTAAAATCACATGCTATTTGTTCCAAAAACATATCCTTGAGCAGTGAAAACTTTTATGTAAAGCGGTTCCAGTAACAAAAACAGTTAAACACCGTTATAGATTTTTTTCTTATAAATGGCTAAGCATGCACACCATATGGATATGGATTGAACCCATGACTAGCGAGTACCCTAACCTTTATTTAATTCATCAACACCACCGGTCTATTCTCAAGTTAATTTAATTGATTAATGCAACGACGCTAATTATATTATATATTTTAATACATCTTTTAAAACCCTTTGGAAAACACAATTATATATAATCTAACAATTTACATGGGTGGAAACCTAGTGATTTATTATATTACATCTTTTACAACCCTTTATTTTATTTTAGTAGATTAAAACAACCGTACTAATTAAATCATATATTGTAATACATCATCTAAATCCCTTTGGTAAATACAGTAAGAAAAAACCTAACAAATTACACTATTGCAAACCCGCTGGTTTGTACTAAAATTTGTTAATCTTCGTTTTTTTAATTATTTATCAATCTTATGAATATACAATTTTACTTTGTCAGACTTTCATATTTAATTTTGTTGTTACAAAGAGAAATGACGAGTTTTTCTTAAAATGGTATTGCAGACAAAAAAAAAACTGTGTAGTGAAAATAATAATTAATTTTCACTATTATTTCAATAAATAATTTACAACTTGATTACACAAATTTGAGTAAAAATTATTTTTGAAATAAAAATTTTGTGATAAACTTTTTAATAATAATTAAGTTTTATATTCTTCATTAAATGGAATGTTATTGTCTTGAAATTCAAAGTTATAATAATAACAATAATAATAATAATAATAATAATAACAATAATAATAATAATAATAATAACAATAATAATAATAATAATAATAATAATAATAATAATAATAATATAGTACGATATGATACTATACGACGTAATATAATGTAACGTGATATATCCTTAAAAGACTAGCTCTGTGATATATCCTTAAAAGACTAGCTTTTCTGTATTTAGCTTTTAAAACCCGTGAATGAGTCTCTAATTACAACGGTAGACGTAGGTCAGTTTAGAACCAACCATGTAAAATCACATGTCACTAGTATGAAATTCATATATTAGAGCTGTGACACCTCGGGTTTTCCCGGACAACCTTTCGATGTAGCATGTGTGTACGTAATCTATTAAAATGAAAAATTTGAACTATTGTGTTACATGTTATGTGTATTTATGTATATGAGTATATAGATATATATGTGTGTGATATATATTAGAACCGAAACTACGAACCCGACTCGAGACCATGCTCGGTCTCGAGTAAACAGTGACAGTTGGGCCTGTTGGGCCGACCACCAAGAGCAACAATTGTGAACCCTTGACCCATTCTATATAACCGGCCAACCTTTGCATTTTACCATTTTGGCAAACACTCTCATACTCTCCTCTCATCTCTCTCACTAAAACCCTAAAACCCTCACAAAGAACCACCTCCCTCCCCTCTCCTTTTCCCTCTCGGATCAACCAAGAACAAGATCACTCTCGGATTCTAGCTCGAGATCATCATTTGGAGCTTGGTTCATTGATTCCTTGTACCCCTACTTCCAACCGGTTAGCATGAATATCTTTATAGTTGTTTTGCTTGTTTGTCTTGTTACTAAAATGTTTGCTAGTGCTTGATTGTTGATGTTTGTTGCTATAAAATGCTTGTTTGATGATAAATATGGTTGCTAGATGATAAATGTTGGTTGTTGTAATTATATGCAAGTTGATGTTACATTATGTGAATTCAATATGTGTAAAGTGAGTAATCGGCTAACATGTGTACATTCGGATAGATATCATTATTGTGTGACATATAATGATGGTTGTTGATCCTTGTTCCGGTTTGTAATAAGGCTGGGTTAGAGAAAATTGCATGATTCTTAGGTTTGTAGGTATAATGGAAATGATTTATGTTAGATTCGGTATTATAACCTTTGTTAATAAGGATGCACTGTTTTATATGTTGCCTAATTTGATTCGGATCTATTTCGAGGGTTCATATGTATGATGAATGTGTTTGAATGTGGTTGAATGTGGTTCATGATAAATGAAGAACACCTTGAAGGTTGCTTAAATATTTCAAATATGCTTTGTTTGATCTGTTTTGTGCACATTTTAGACAAGAAAACATGTTTAGTGGGCATAGTACACTGTTACATGAAAATGCAATTCTATTGGTCAAGTACATTGCAGGTTCTAGAAATTTTGCTGCACGTAATCACGGTTGCGAGTCGCAACCTTTGGTTGCTACTCGAGACCACATCAAGCTTTGTCGAGACCTCCCAGTTGCGAGTCGCAATCCACACGAGTCGAATCCGGATGCGAGTCGTAATCACTGCTGTCAAGTCGGAACCGCCGGTTGCAAGTCGGAACCTCTGGTTGCGACTCGTAACCAAAACGTGATGAACCGAGACCTCGGTTGCGAGTCGTAACCTCGGTTGCGAGTCGTAACCACCCTTGTCTCGACTGAGCTACTTTGTTGTTATTGGGCTTTGACTGTTGGGCTTTCTGTTGACTGGGCTACGTGTTGTTGCTGCTGATTGTATGTTTAGGGCTGACCCAATAACCCAACTGTTTGTTGTTACGCATGTTATACGTGTTTGCTATATGTGTTTGCCGTACGTGTTCGCTATGTGTTTATTTGTACCCAAATTGACCCATACTTGGTAACCATGCTAGGACGTGGTGACCAACATACTTGACCGGGTAAAATAATCTACCGAGCAACCCAAGGTGAGTTCACAACTTAAAAGCATGCGTCCCGGTGGTTTGGGACACGAGACGAAAACAACCCTATCCCCTTGTAAAGGGGATACCATTTACATTCCTTCCCTAGTTACTGGGAACCAACTTACTTTCTTTTCCCTTGTATTGGGAAACCTTTTAGTTAATTACTGTTTATACGGAATGCAACCAAACGGCACTAAACGCAACTCTATCACTCAAGTCCCTACTACGTAATACCGATTAGTCGCCGGGGCCAGGCGAACGGGTTATTAGTTGATAGCGCTATTTAGGTTTTACCAACCTCACACCGTGCCATGGTATGGGATCGGTCGTGAACTAATGTACTCAGGCATCTGTCAATGATGATAGAACATTGACATCGGGGCATCCTGCGGAAACGCAAACGGTTACCTAGTGTTCGGTATTGGAAATACAGTTTAGTCGCTAACTTTTGGGGTAGCTCCCCATGGCATGTATAAACGGATAAATTAACTGGTGAAACAAGTTTTTGGTAATTAAAACTGGACAATTAGTGAACTCACTCAGCATTATTGTTGACCCCCCTTACTGCATGCTTTGCAGGTAACCATTGACGAAGGAGCTTGCTGCTTGGGAACGAGTAGTGTCTGTCCACCCTTGTGTTGGGTGTTACCTTGTTTTGAACTATGAACTTGTTTAAACTGCCTTACTTATGCTTCCGCTACTTATTACTGTTTGAACTTGAAACCTTAAACTCTGAACTTGATATTTGCTAATCTTATGGTTAGTAAGTATTACTTTTTGTTATCAATTTAATTATTCAGTATAATTGGTGGCTGGATCCTGGTCAGTCACGCCCTCAAAGCGGGTGTTATCCGCAGGTGGATTTTGGGGGTGTGACAGATTGGTATCAGAGCCATTGGTTATAGTGAACTTGGTTTTAAAAAGGGGAAAAATCTTTTTGAGAAAAACCAGACTATAACCCGTGACTCGTGACGACACTACACTCCAAGTGCAAGGCTCGACTTATCTGACCTCATAGCTCGGACCCATATTTACTTGCTCATTTGTCTTATGCTTTCTGCTTTACTATGCGTACTAGTTTGCCTGATTAGATAGATACGCCTCCCCTCTTCTATCTTATTCTCGCTATGTTACGACACCACACTCATACTATGTTTTCGGGTTATGAAGACAATGAGTGGACGCGGACGAGGAAACGTCAACATGACTCAGGCTCAATTCACTAACCTGCTCAACACAGTGGCTGCAGCTTTCGCAGCTCACCCTATAGGTAAGCTCGTTGTTTTAGGATGTTTAGATCCTACCGCCACATCGTCTTTTCGCCTCTAAACCTATTTCGCTTCACTCCTCACAACAGGTCAGCCTGCGCCTGTGCAACCACGTGTTTGTACCTTCAAGACCTCCATGGATTGCAAGCCTCTTCCATTCAGTGGCACTGAGGGTGCCATAGGTCTTCTACACCGGATCGAGAAGGTCGAAGCTGTCTTCGCTGTTTGCGAGTGTCCCCCTGCTAATTGGGTGAAGTTTGCTACTGGTACTCTTGAGGGAAGCGCACTTTCATGGTGGAAGGCGCAAATTCAAATGCTTGGTTTGGAGACTGCTAACTTTACTGCATGGGAAGATTTCAAGGATATGATCAAGGAAGAGTACTGTCACAGGGATGACATCCACAAACTCGAGGACGAGTACTATGAACTCAAGATGGTTGGGTCAGAGATTGAGACCTACACCAAGCTGTCCAACGACTATGCTGCTCTTTGTCCAAACATGTCCCGACCCATGTACCGAAGGATCGAATTGTACATCAAGGGTTTAGTCCCGGAAATCAGGAGCCACGTAACCTCGGCCAACCTCACTGCCATACAAAAATCACCCAATTCTAAATCTCTAGGTTTGCACAGTTCTCATATTTATCAAAACAAATCTGTTATCATAATCAATCGCATACATAAGGTCATGAAGTTCAAAATGCAGAACAATGGGCTGGATGAACATTTACTGACCGAAAGTTTGTGAAAATGCATATTAGCACCTACTGACCAACATTCATACACATGTTCTCATTTTACAATCAGAATAAAATAGAAAGCAAGCACTAATGACACAAGAGTTACAAATCAAAATCACATATACTCCCAACAGTTATCAACCGCAAATTACTCGACCGAAATCCATAATAGACATATAATGTGTTACATGTTATGTGTATTTATGTATATGAGTATATAGATATATATGTGTGTGATATATATTAGAACCGAAACTACGAACCCGACTCGAGACCATGCTCGGTGTCGAGTAAACAGTGACAGTTGGGCCGGTTGGGCCGACCACCAAGAGCAACAATTGTGAACCCTTGACCCATTCTATATAACCGGCCAACCTTTGCATTTTACCATTTTGGCAAACACTCTCATACTCTCCTCTCATCTCTCTCACTAAAACCCTAAAACCCTCACAAAGAACCACCTCCCTCCCCTCTCCTTTTCCCTCTCGGATCAACCAAGAACAAGATCACTCTCGGATTCTAGCTCGAGATCATCATTTGGAGCTTGGTTCATTGATTCCTTGTACCCCTACTTCCAACCGGTTAGCATGAATATCTGATACCAATCTGTCACACCCTCAAATCCACACGCGGAGTATTACCGCGAGGCGTGTGACGACCAGGATCTTAGCCACTAATTTTTTTTTTTTTTTTTTGAACGGATTAGTTATGGTTATAAACATTAGCGTAATTAGTGACCTAATTCAAGTTTTTCTAAACAGAGTTTAAGTACACAGCGGAAAGGGGAAGAAAACTTATCATAATTGAAACCACAAGTTTATTAACATGTTACTTACGAACCACGCACTCCATCCGATTGCAACGTCCGTCCAAAGCTGTATCGAGCAACCTGCAAAGCATGCAGTAGAGTGTCAACATAATGTTGGCGAGTTCACGTGTTTGCAGTTTTCCAGTTTTAATTCCAAAAACTTGTTTTAACCAGTTAATTTACCCGTTTATACATGCCATGGGGAGCTACCCCATAAGTAAGCGACTAAACTGTTTTTCCAATACCGAACACTAGGTAACCGTTGCGTTTCCGCAGGATGCCCCGATGTCAATGTTCTATCATCATTGACGGATGCCTGAGTACATTAGTTCACGACCGATCCCATACCATGGCACGGTGTGAGGTTGGTAAGACCTAAATAGCGCTATCAACTAATAACCCGTTCGCCTGGCCCCGGCGACTAATCGGTATTATGTAGTAGGGACTTAAGTGATAGAGTTTCGTTTAGTGTTGCTCGTTGCATTTCCGTATAACCAGTAATTAACTAAAAGTTCCCAGTAACAAGGGAAGAAAAGTAAGTTTGTATCCCTCACCGGGGATAATGTTGTTACCCGTATCCCACACAAGGAGATAGAAATACCGCATCCCTCATAAGGAGATAGTAAGCAATTCCAAACCAGGAAAAGTTGTTTCGTTCCGTTTCCCAACCACCGGGAATGCATGCTTTAAGTAAAAAGTAGTGAACTCACCTTTGCTTTGCTCGGTAGCCAATTTACATGTGTTACGTTGGTCAACCATACCCTATTATGGTTTATAAAATATTCATTAGGTTCGTATGCAAGTTGTGTCACGTAAAATCCTACACGTATCTAACACATAGCATGCATGTCATACAAGCATACACGGTATTGGGCCTATTATAGCATGTAAACGGTTAAATAGTAATAGTTAGACATTAATACTAGCACACAGTCCAAAAACCTCAGTTAACACATAGTACATAAGGCACACCAATGTTATTGGGCATGTCCTAATCATATAAACAGCCAACCAGCAGCGACATGTAGTAAAGTTAAACACACAATGTGGCCCAATAACTAAGTCAAGTAGCCCAAATCGAGGCCGGGTGGTCTCGACTCGAGAACAAGAGGTCTCGAGTCGCAACCATGAGATTCTGAGTCGTAACCAGACGATCTCGGGTTGTGCATTTCTGAGTCGCAACCATGAGGCTCTCGAGTCAGGCTTGAGTCGAGATCAGGAGATCTCGAGTCGCAACCGTAAGGTCTCGCCTCGCAAACTATGGAGATGCTTCTAGAATCCTTATCCAAATAGTACTAACCAATCATATTTCACTAACATGTTTTGCACTCCGTACATTTACAAAATTAGATCAAACACAACAAATTTCAAATATTTTCAGTGATCTTCAATCAGTTGATCACGTAGGGTTTTTCACATCATTATTATTATTATTATTTATTTATTTATTTATTTTATTTTTTTTTATTTTTTATTTTTTTTTATTAAAGCATGGCACTACATTCATCATACCACAAAAACACACCCCCTTTCTATTTCACAGTTTACATCCACCAAGATTTCAAAACAAGCAATCAGACTTCAATTAATTAGCCTATCTTTTGGACATTTTATCACCATCTGCTATATATATATATATATATATATATATATATATATATTTTTTTTTTTCTCAAAAATCACCCAATTCTAAATCGCTAGGTTTGCACAATTCTCATATTTATCAAAACAAATCTGTTATCATAATCAATCGCATACATAAGGTCATGAAGTTCAAAATGCAGAACAATGGGCTGGATGAACATTTACTGACCGAAAGTTTGTGAAAATGCATATTAGCACCTACTGACCAACATTGATACACATGTTCTCATTTTACAATCAGAATAAAATAGAAAGCAAGCACTAATGACACAAGAGTTACAAATCAAAATCACATATACTCCCAACAGTTATCAACCGCAAATTACTCAACCGAAATCCATAATAGACATATAATCGCAACAGTTTCAGCATTTAGGACCTTATGTACTCATAAAACAAGCAAGCAGCCAACCATTGACAAGATCGAAACGTAAGTAAACTGACCGAAGGTTTGTGGGTGTGACCTGAGATTGAACTCGGCGAGACCCGAAGCTTCCAACCCGCGGCTGACCCGAACAAACAAAACAAATCTGACCCGATTGGACTACCACGAGACCTGAACTGGTTGGGTCTGAACCGAGACCGCGAACTTGCACCAAAATCCACCGCGGCTGACCCGAAGAACTCGAAAGACCAGCTAATCCCGAAAGAAGCCAAAACTGGCCTAAATACGCTGTTGAGCGTAAATCAGACCCAAGCCGGTGAGCCCGACGGAAAGACTTGAGGACCGCCGCCACCGACGCCGCTTCAGGCGGCTCCACCGCCGCCGGACCACAGCCGGTCACGTCTTTCTCTCTCGTCGACTCTTCTGTTCCTCTCAGTTTCGTCGCTGCACCTAAGTGAGTAGAGTATGGAGCGAAAAGGGGTCGTGAGTGTGTGTGACCGTGCGGTCACCGGAGATGTGCTCCAGTCATCGATTCAACTGAGAAGGAAGGGGGGGTGAAGGTCGTGTGGGAGAGAGGGAGGAATAGGGGGTGCCTAGGGCTTTTGCGGGTGTTCGCCGGAAAATGAGGCACCAGAATATGCTCCGATTGCCGGAAATCGCCTGATCGAGAGAGGAGGGGCAGGGGGTAGGGGTGTGCGGCTGGTGTGAGAAAGAAAATGAGAGGGGAAGGGGGTTTAGGATGTTTAAATAGTGTAGGGTTTTAGGGGAGTGGGGTTGGTCTTGGGCTTGACCCAAGTGCGTGAGCCCGTTTAAACGATTACGCGTCTCGCTCAAACCGATTGGCCCGGTTAAAATTAACTAACATGTATATAATTAAAGCTTTCGTCACGGATTATTATTTTGTAATTGATAATAATATTTATAATAATAACGATATTAGTAAACACGCGTCTTACTAAAATGCCCTTCTCTCGGCAACGAGAGTACGGGTTGTCACATTCTCCCCATGTCACTGGAATTTCGTCCTCGAAATTTAAGCTAAGACATACGATTTGCTCTAATTATAGACTCACTGATATCCTAGTGTCATACGTACGTACACGTAGTTCACAAAAGTTCACAAAATAAACATATATGCCACGTAGCACATAAAGTCACATAGCTCGTAAAATCACATAGCATTAGATTCACAGAGTTGTACGTATCCCATGTAGTATGGATTTTCACAAACTTAACTATAACGTCCAAGAAACGTACAAGAAAAACCCGAAGTGTCACATTATCCCCAAGTTTTAAGAACTTTCGTCCCGAAAGTTAAAGCGTAGCCACTGACAAGCTAGTATGTGTGAGAATGTTTCAACAGGGTTTCACATCATCCCCTTGTTGGCTTGAAATTTCTTCCCGAAATTCAGTTGTAGCTTCAGTGCTGGAAGTAATGTTTGTAAACAACTGGGGATATATGCGCATCAGCTGGTTTTCCCGTTCCCAGGTAAACTCTGGGCCACTGCGTGAGTTCCAACGAACTCGGTCTGTTGGCTACACTATGCTCGAGGGTTTTGGTTTCCTGATCCTCGAGCTCAATTGTTTTCTCAACAAAGCGTAGTTTGTTGCTGATCACGGGTTCCTAAAAGGAACAACGAATGTTTCATCTGACAAACACTTCTTCAGATTAGGCACACGAAAGACGTTGTGTACCGCACTCGGCTCTTCAGGCAGGTTTAGTCTATAACAACCTTACCGATCCTCTCATTAAATTTCTAACGGTCCAACATATCGCAGATTAAGTTTGCCATATTTGTCAAAACGTACCACACCCTTCCAGGGTGAAACTTTAAGTAGAACCCAGTCTCCGACTCGGAGTTCTAGAGGTTTCCCACGCTTATCCGCGCAACCTTTCTGACGGTCTGGAGCTACCGCCATGCGTTGTCTATTCTGGGCAATACTACCCGTTGTGTCAAGTGCAAGTTCTGGGCCGGTAATTTGGCTTCCGCCCAACACAGAGGTGACTGGCATCTGTGTCCGTGCAATGCCTCAAATGATGCTGCCTGAATGCCGATGCAGTAGCAGTGGTTGGAAGAGATTCTTCAAAGGGAAGTGTCACTCGTGTCCAAGGACGATAATACATGTTCTCAGCATGCGTTGGAGTGTTTGGATGGTGTGTTTGGCCTGACCATCTGTTTGCAGGCGATAAGTGGTGCTCATGCCTAACTGTGAGCCAAAGGTTTTTGTATTCAGTCTGAGACGAATCGGATACAGAACGTAGGTTTCGATCAAAAGTGATAGAAGTTGGCACTCCGTGCCCCCACAGCTACTTCTATTAAGTAGATGCTTGTAGGTTCGGAAACTTATCGGTTTCTTTGGTTGCGTGTCGTTACCAGCAGACATTTCACCAATGCCTTGGATAGGATAAGATAGAAGCACCTCATAGAATATCTTTCAATTGCTGGAGTTGCGGATTATTGTGCACCTTCCTAATGTCAGGTGATACTCTTTCGGGTCAAATCGTGAGGGGTTTCGTATATGGTCGAGAAAAGCGGGCTTTGCGACCTTAAAAGTTGCGTGTTGAAAACCTAACACAGGCGGTTTGAGTTGTGAAGTACCAGGGTAGAGCGGAGGAGTCATTCGGACCTCCCCGGGTTTTCGGAGTAGGTTCAGATGTCGTCAAAAGATACAAGCGTTGAATTTTTTTTTTTAAATATGGAATGATTTCGAGTGTCGTAACTAGGTGTTGATCGTATCGAGTTCGAAGAACAGTGTGCGCGATACCCGTTACCCCCGGGGCATCCCTGGCTCGTTGCTCCAACGAGTAACATTCGTAGGAAGCAACTCCTCCAAATGGAGATTTGTGAAGAGTAGGGTAGGAAAAGGATCATGGAATCCGTGTAACCTAACACGAGTAGCGAGATAATGCAAGAAGGGTAGTCAAAATTGGTGCGTCCAACTTGAGACAGAACACAAAAGGCTTTGAGGTCGGCAATAAGGGTTTACCTGGTGTCGATGAGGTAGTTGGTCGTACACAAGTTGTGGGTGTTTAGAATAAGGAACGTCGCTTGTTGATACGGGGTGTTATGTCGATGGGGTTAACACAAAATGAAGTAGCTAGAGAGATAAATGGTCGTCGTGCGGGTCCACAGGTTTCAAGGTCTACCGAGACGTCTGGCAGGGTGTGATTCCTCAAATCGGTAGGAAATCAAGTTCGAGTGGATTGTTCTATGTTGCAAATGAGTTGGGAGTGGCGTTTGCGTCGTCGACGGGTTTTGATGGGAAACTACGAAAACAGGTTTTCGAGAAAAGTACGATTAAAGTAACACGTTGCTGAATTTCAAGGGCTAAAATGTTTGTTGGCTAAAGGTCGAGTTTGTTGAATTCACCAAACTGAAGAGAGATCTAGTCAAGGTTTCTATACGAATAAACGTGGATGTCGTGATAAATAAACGATAGAAGTGGGGATACCATCTGAGCAATAGGCGCGGGTTCGTACGAAAGCTAGTGAAAGAATTCACTGAATCAGAAATGTCGTCAAAGAATATGGTTCTGGCAATTGGAGGATAAGGTAAGCATCTAGATTACCGTGATCGTCGGTGGGTTGAATGGATCATACAGTCGTCTTTAAATACGCCGATTGGTAAGGAAGATATCATTTTGCTGGGTTTTGGGGCGTGCTAAGGTATAAGGTTCAACTTGAGTGAGGATTAACCATGTAACGAGGAATTAGGAGGAAATAACTTCGCGGTCGATGGAAAGGGGATACAATTGCTGGCACCACAATGAGAAGCATACACCATGCATGCTTTTCGTGTTCGAGACATGCAAACAGAAACCCAAAAATGTAGACTTACTAGAATGTTTCAAGAATCCAGGCGATCAGTCGTGTGAGGGAACAAGTCTCACAACTTAAGTCGGGAAAACAAATACGCAAGTAGAAAGGGAGCGAATGGCGTCATCGTTTCTTCTAATATCCCATGATATAGGGGTGGCTCCCCTTCGTCGATTCGTCTTTGTATCTTCTCTATGTGCTTCGTAGCAGGCCTTCCCTGGGCAGGTCTATCGAGTGGACGTCCCTCGCGTCGATTTGCAGTTCAGGGAATGATATCAGGAAATATGTAGACGAGGGCTTGGAATAACTGGTTTCTTGCCCTTAGTGTATCGTGGTTTCGAACCAGGTTTAGGAGGACTCGCTCCTACGTAACACGCTAGCCTAGCCTTCGTATGATCCACTGTAGTTTAATACTAAATATACGCATATGTACTAAAACATAACTAACATATATATGCCAATTACACACCTACACACATGTGTGTTCACACACATAAGTTATGCACAAGTAAATGCTGATAGCCTACCATTACCAGGTGAGCATCTGAGGTTGACGAACCTTGCAATCCGGAGTGTGGTGTAGTCGTGGTTTCCATTAAAGAACGGTTATAGTCTGGTTCGACCTGACGGTGGGGAGGGAGTCCAGGTAGTTCCTCAGGAAATACCTCGGGATAGTCGCGTACTACAGGAAAATCTTCAATCCTCTTTTCCTTATCGTGGGTGTTGGTGACGAGTGCTAGGATAGCGGTGTGCCCTTTTTGTAAACACTTCTGGGCTTTCAGAAGCGAGATAATGCCTGTGACTTCTCCACCTTTGTTGCCTTGAACAATGAGGGGTTGGCCAGTACGACGAGGTATACGAACTGCTTTCTCTTGACAGAGGATCTCAGCGCGATGTTTGGATAACCAATCCATACCAATGACGACGTCGAAGCTTCCAAGTTTGACGGGGAAAAGATCGATACTAAACGTGTGGCCAGACAATTCTAGTGTGCAGTCGTGGATTATGTGTGTGGCCTCGATGTTCTTACCATTAGCTATCTCGACGATGTGCTTAGAACTTAATAATGCAGGCGAGTGCTTAAGTTTCTTACTAATGCGAAGGGATACATAACTGGCATCGGCACCGGAATCAAATAACACAGAAACATAACGATCATCAAGTAGGAACTTACCCGCCACGACGTTGGGATCGTTCCTTGCTTCACCAGCTCCAATCACGAAAGCTCTTCCCCTTGCATTCCCAGCATTGTTGTTTTGTTCATTGTTCCCAGCTCCCTGATTATTGTTGCGATTCTGGTTCGGTTCAGGGCAATCCTTTCGCATGTGCCCTGTTGCCCCGCATTTAAAACATGCCCGGTTGTTTCCCTGCTGCTGTTGCTGTTGGGGTTGTTGCTGATTCTGCCTTGCTGGGAACTGACTCCTACAATCCTTGGCTTCGTGCCCCATCTTGTGGCATCGCTGACACTGACCCTTGTTACATGCCCCATTGTGGTGCCTGTTACACTTGTTGCACTTAGGGTAGCTTCCCTGGTAGCCGCCCTGTTGCTGAGTGCCTTTGTTGTTGTCAGTTTTCCTTTGCTGAGCTGGGGCCTGAGTAGAGTTAGCATCCTTGCCCTGATTTCCATCCCACTTTCGTTTACCATCACTAGAAGTTCCTTCCGCAGCACTGATCCTTTTGGGCAACCTGCCCTCCTCCACAACCTGGTTGGTGAGTTTGTGGGCAAGACGAACCACGGGCTGTATGGCAGTGAGGTTGGCCGAGGTTACGTGGCTCCTGATTTCCGGGACTAAACCCTTGATGTACAATTCGATCCTTCGGTACATGGGTCGGGACATGTTTGGACAAAGAGCAGCATAGTCGTTGGACAGCTTGGTGTAGGTCTCAATCTCTGACCCAACCATCTTGAGTTCATAGTACTCGTCCTCGAGTTTGTGGATGTCATCCCTGTGACAGTACTCTTCCTTGATCATATCCTTGAAATCTTCCCATGCAGTAAAGTTAGCAGTCTCCAAACCAAGCATTTGAATTTGCGCCTTCCACCATGAAAGTGCGCTTCCCTCAAGAGTACCAGTAGCAAACTTCACCCAATTAGCAGGGGGACACTCGCAAACAGCGAAGACAGCTTCGACATTCTCGATCCAGTGTAGAAGACCTATGGCACCCTCAGTGCCACTGAATGGAAGAGGCTTGCAATCCATGAAGGTCTTGAAGGTACAAACACGTGGTTGCACAGGCGCAGGCTGACCTGTTGTGAGGAGTGAAGCGTAATAGGTTTAGAGGCGAAAAGACGATGTGGCGGTAGGATCTAAACATCCTAAAACAACGAGCTTACCTATAGGGTGAGCTGCGAAAGCTGCAGCCACTGTGTTGAGCAGGTTAGTGAATTGAGCCTGAGTCATGTTGACGTTTCCTCGTCCGCGTCCACTCATTGTCTTCATAACCCGAAAACATAGTATGAGTGTGGTGTCGTAACATAGCGAGAATAAGATAGAAGAGGGGAGGCGTATCTATCTAATCAGGCAAACTAGTACGCATAGTAAAGCAGAAAGCATAAGACAAATGAGCAAGTAAATATGGGTCCGAGCTATGAGGTCAGATAAGTCGAGCCTTGCACTTGGAGTGTAGTGTCGTCACGAGTCACGGGTTATAGTCTGGTTTTTCTCAAAAAGATTTTTCCCCTTTTTAAAACCAAGTTCACTATAACCAATGGCTCTGATACCAATCTGTCACACCCCCAAAATCCACCTGCGGATAACACCCGCTTTGAGGGCGTGACTGACCAGGATCCAGCCACCAATTATACTGAATAATTAAATTGATAACAAAAAGTAATACTTACTAACCATAAGATTAGCAAATATCAAGTTCAGAGTTTAAGGTTTCAAGTTCAAACAGTAATAAGTAGCGGAAGCATAAGTAAGGCAGTTTAAACAAGTTCATAGTTCAAAACAAGGTAACACCCAACACAAGGGTGGACAGACACTACTCGTTCCCAAGCAGCAAGCTCCTTCGTCAATGGTTACCTGCAAAGCATGCAGTAAGGGGGGTCAACAATAATGCTGAGTGAGTTCACTAATTGTCCAGTTTTAATTACCAAAAACTTGTTTCACCAGTTAATTTATCCGTTTATACATGCCATGGGGAGCTACCCCAAAAGTTAGCGACTAAATTGTATTTCCAATACCGAACACTAGGTAACCGTTTGCGTTTCCGCAGGATGCCCCGATGTCAATGTTCTATCATCATTGACGGATGCCTGAGTACATTAGTTCACGACCGATCCCATACCATGGCACGGTGTGAGGTTGGTAAAACCTAAATAGCGCTATCAACTAATAACCCGTTCGCCTGGCCCCGGCGACTAATCGGTATTACGTAGTAGGGACTTGAGTGATAGAGTTGCGTTTAGTGCCGTTTGGTTGCATTCCGTATAAACAGTAATTAACTAAAAGGTTTCCCAATACAAG
Organism: Helianthus annuus; assembly: GCF_002127325.2. Taxonomy (NCBI): domain Eukaryota; kingdom Viridiplantae; phylum Streptophyta; class Magnoliopsida; order Asterales; family Asteraceae; genus Helianthus; species Helianthus annuus. The sequence goes on from NC_035443.2 coordinate 155,170,574, forward strand.
GGAAAAGAAAGTAAGTTGGTTCCCAGTAACTAGGGAAGGAATGTAAATGGTATCCCCTTTACAAGGGGATAGGGTTGTTTTCGTCTCGTGTCCCAAACCACCGGGACGCATGCTTTTAAGTTGTGAACTCACCTTGGGTTGCTCGGTAGATTATTTTACCCGGTCAAGTATGTTGGTCACCACGTCCTAGCATGGTTACCAAGTATGGGTCAAGTTGGGTACAAATAAACACATAGCGAACACGTACGGCAAACACATATAGCAAACACGTATAACATGCGTAACAACAAACAGTTGGGTTATTGGGTCAGCCCTAAACATACAATCAGCAGCAACAACACGTAGCCCAGTCAACAGAAAGCCCAACAGTCAAAGCCCAATAACAACAAAGTAGCTCAGTCGAGACAAGGGTGGTTACGACTCGCAACCGAGGTTACGACTCGCAACCGAGGTCTCGGTTCATCACGTTTTGGTTACGAGTCGCAACCAGAGGTTCCGACTCGCAACCGGCGGTTCCGACTTGACAGCAGTGATTACGACTCGCATCCAGATTCGACTCGTGTGGATTGCGACTCGCAACTGGGAGGTCTCGACAAAGCTTGATGTGGTCTCGAGTAGCAACCAAAGGTTGCGACTCGCAACCGTGATTACGTGCAGCAAAATTTCTAGAACCTGCAATGTACTTGACCAATAGAATTGCATTTTCATGTAACAGTGTACTATGCCCACTAAACATGTTTTCTTGTCTAAAATGTGCACAAAACAGATCAAACAAAGCATATTTGAAATATTTAAGCAACCTTCAAGGTGTTCTTCATTTATCATGAACCACATTCAAACACATTCATCATACATATGAACCCTCGAAATAGATCCGAATCAAATTAGGCAACATATAAAACAGTGCATCCTTATTAACAAAGGTTATAATACCGAATCTAACATAAATCATTTCCATTATACCTACAAACCTAAGAATCATGCAATTTTCTCTAACCCACCCTTATTACAAACCGGAACAAGGATCAACAACCATCATTATATGTCACACAATAATGATATCTATCCGAATGTACACATGTTAGCCGATTACTCACTTTACACATATTGAATTCACATAATGTAACATCAACTTGCATATAATTACAACAACCAACATTTATCATCTAGCAACCATATTTATCATCAAACAAGCATTTTATAGCAACAAACATCAACAATCAAGCACTAGCAAGCATTTTAGTAACAAGACAAACAAGCAAAACAACTATAAAGATATTCATGCTAACCGGTTGGAAGTAGGGGTACAAGGAATCAATGAACCAAGCTCCAAATGATGATCTCGAGCTAGAATCCAAGAGTGATCTTGTTCTTGGTTGATCCGAGAGGGAAAAGGAGAGGGGAGGGAGGTGGTTCTTTGTGAGGGTTTTAGGGTTTTAGTGAGAGAGATGAGAGGAGAGTATGAGAGTGTTTGCCAAAATGGTAAACTGCAAAGGTTGGCCGGTTATATAGAATGGGTCAAGGGTTCACAATTGTTGCTCTTGGTGGTCGGCCCAACCGGCCCAACTGTCACTGTTTACTCGAGACCGAGCATGGTCTCGAGTCGGGTTCGTAGTTTCGGTTCTAATATATATCACACACATATATATCTATATACTCATATAGATAAATACACATAACATGTAACACAATAGTTCAAATTTTTCATTTTAATAGATTACGTACACACATGCTACATCGAAAGGTTGTCCGGGAAAACCCGAGGTGTCACATTATCCCCAAGTTTTAGGAATTTTCGTCCCGAAAGTTAAGGCAGCCACTGTCAAGCTAGCGTAAGTGAAAGCGTTTCAACTGGGTGTCACATCATCCCCCCGTTAGTTTGGAATTTCGTCCCGAAATTCGGTTGTAGCTTCAGTGCTGGGGTTTTCGTTTGGGAACAGTTGGGGATACTTGTGTTTCATCTGGTCTTCCCGCTCCCAGGTATACTCTGGGCCACGTCGCGAGTTCCAACGGACTCGTACAAGAGGTATCTGGCTACGTTTGAGGGTTTTGATCTCTCGATCAGTGATCTCAATCGGTTCCTCAGTAAAGTGTAGCTGTTCGTCAATAGTTAGTTCCTTGAAAGGAATTACGAGCGTTTCATCTGACAGACACTTCTTCAGATTGGATACGTGAAATACATTGTGTACCGCACTCAGTTCTTCAGGCAAGTTCAATCTATAAGCAACCTTACCGACTTTCTCGGTAATTTCGAATGGTCCGATGTATCGCGGATTTAGCTTGCCCCGCTTACCAAAGCGAACCACACCCTTCCAGGGTGAGACTTTAAGTAGAACCCGGTCACCGATTTCCGCCCAGCAGAGAGGTGACCGGCATTTACGACCAATGGTTCGGACAAGATGTACCACGACTTGAAGACTACATATTGGTGGCCTGGTATGAAGGCCCACATAGCAACATACGTCAGCAAATGTTTGACCTGCGCAAGAGTCAAGACAGAATACCAGAAACCGGCAGGCCTACTTCAACAACCAGAAATCCCGAAATGGAAATGGGAGCAAATTTCCATGGATTTTGTTACAGGGCTACCTAGGTCTCAACGCGGAAATGATACTATTTGGGTAATAGTAGATCGGTTGACCAAGTCCGCGCACTTTTTGGCTATTAAGGAAACAGACAAGTTTTCTACCTTGGCGGAGATTTACTTAAAGGAAGTAGTTTCGAGGCACGGGGTGCCAACCTCAATTATTTCCGACCGAGACGCTCGTTTTACTTCGGAATTGTGGCAAGCTATACACAAATCCTTTGGCTCACGTTTGAACATGAGCATTGCTTATCACCCGCAAACGGATGGACAGTCCGAACGCACCATCCAAACCCTAGAGGACATGCTTAGGGCATGCGTGATTGATTTCGTCTTGCCCACAAACTCACCAACCAGGCTGTGGAGGAGGGCAGGTTGCCCAAAAGGATCAGTGCTGCGGAAGGAACTTCTAGTGATGGTAAACGAAAGTGGGATGGAAATCAGGGCAAGGATGCTAACTCTACTCAGGCCCCAGCTCAGCAAAGGAAAACTGACAACAACAAAGGCACTCAGCAACAGGGCGGCTACCGGGGAAGCTACCCTAAGTGCAACAAGTGTAACAGGCACCACAATGGGGCATGTAACAAGGGTCAGTGTCAGCGATGCCACAAGATGGGGCACGAAGCCAAGGATTGTAGGAGTCAGTTCCCAGCAAGGCAGAATCAGCAACAACCCCAACAGCAACAGCAGCAGGGAAACAACCGGGCATGTTTTAAATGCGGGGCAACAGGGCACATGCGAAAGGATTGCCCTGAACCGAATCAGAATCGCAACAATAATCAGGGAGCTGGGAACAATGAACAAAACAACAATGCTGGGAATGCAAGGGGAAGAGCTTTCGTGATTGGAGCTGGTGAAGCAAGGAACGATCCCAACGTCGTGGCGGGTAAGTTCCTACTTGATGATCGTTATGTTTCTGTGTTATTTGATTCCGGTGCCGATGCCAGTTATGTATCCCTTCGCATTAGTAAGAAACTTAAGCACTCGCCTGCATTATTAAGTTCTAAGAACATCGTCGAGATAGCTAATGGTAAGAACATCGAGGCCACGCACATAATCCACGACTGCACACTAGAATTGTCTGGCCACACGTTTAGTATCGATCTTTTCCCCGTCAAACTTGGAAGCTTCGACATCGTCATTGGTATGGATTGGTTATCCAAACATCGCGCTGAGATCCTCTGTCAAGAGAAAGCAGTTCGTATACCTCGTTGTTCTGGCCAACCCCTCATTGTTCAAGGCAACAAAGGTGGAGAAGTCACAGGCATTATCTCGCTTCTGAAAGCCCAGAAGTGTTTACAAAAAGGGCACACCGCTATCCTAGCACTCGTCACCAACACCCACGATAAGGAAAAGAGGATTGAAGATTTTCCTGTAGTACGCGACTATCCCGAGGTATTTCCTGAGGAACTACCTGGACTCCCTCCCCACCGTCAGGTCGAATTCCAAATCGAGCTAGCTCCCGGAGCAGCACCCATAGCCCGTGCACCGTATCGTCTAGCTCCTGCAGAACTGAAGGAACTCTCTACGCAGCTACAAGAACTGTTGGATAAAGGATTTATCCGTCCTAGTTCATCACCCTGGGGAGCACCAGTACTCTTTGTCAAGAAGAAGGATGGCACATTCCGAATGTGCATCGACTATCGTGAGCTAAACAAGGTTACCATCAAGAACCGTTACCCTCTCCCGCGCATCGACGACCTATTCGATCAGTTGCAAGGATCGAGCTACTATTCTAAGATTGACCTGCGATCAGGCTATCATCAGCTGAGAGTTCGTAATGAAGACATTTCCAAGACTGCGTTTAGGACCCGTTATGGTCACTATGAATTTCTCGTTATGCCTTTCGGAATGACCAACGCGCCGGCAGTGTTCATGGATCTTATGAACCGTGTATGCAAGCCTTACCTCGACAAATTCGTGATTGTGTTTATCGATGACATCCTGATTTATTCGAAAAGTCAAGAGGAGCATGAACAACACCTACGCCTTATTCTGGAACTCCTTCGCAACGAGCAGCTGTACGCCAAATTCTCTAAATGTGACTTCTGGCTTCGAGAAGTCCATTTCCTCGGCCATGTAGTTAATAAGAACAGAATTCATGTTGACCCAGCTAAGATCGAATCGATAAAGAACTGGCCTACGCCTAAGACTCCCACTGAAGTTCGTCAATTCTTGGGTTTGGCAGGCTACTACCGCAGATTCATTCAGGGATTCTCAAAGATTGCACAACCCCTCACTATACTCACTCAGAAAGGCATCGCCTACAAGTGGAATGAAGCACAGGAATCTGCTTTTCAGAGGCTTAAGGATAACCTCTGTAGCGCTCCTATTCTCTCGTTGCCTGAAGGCACTGACGACTTTGTGGTTTACTGCGATGCGTCTATCCATGGGCTCGGTTGCGTGTTGATGCAACGCGAGAAAGTTATTGCCTACGCCTCTCGACAACTCAAGACGCATGAAAGAAACTACACAACGCATGATTTGGAACTGGGAGCAGTGATCTTTGCTCTTAAGATATGGAGACATTACCTGTACGGTACCAAGTGCACTATTTACACCGATCACAGGAGTCTCGAGCATATCTTTAGGCAAAAGGAATTAAACATGCGACAACGTCGATGGGTCGAACTCTTGAATGACTACGAATGCGCCATCAAGTACCATCCGGGCAAGGCCAATGTCGTGGCAGACGCCCTCAGTCGAAAGGACACTACACCAAAGCGCGTGCGAGCATTGCAGCTTACCATCCAGTCTAACCTCCCTACCCAGATCCGAAATGCTCAAGTTGAAGCATTGAAACCGGGAAACATCAGGGCTGAGTCTCTGCGAGGGTCGAGGCAGCGACTAGAACAGAAGGAAGATGGCGCTTACTATGTAACAGGGCGCATTTGGGTACCTCTCTATGGAGATTTGCGTGAACTCGTAATGGACGAAGCCCACAAATCCCGCTACTCCGTACATCCTGGTTCGGACAAGATGTACCACGACTTGAAGACTACATATTGGTGGCCTGGTATGAAGGCCCACATAGCAACATATGTCAGCAAATGTTTGACTTGCGCAAGAGTCAAGACAGAATACCAGAAACCGGCAGGCCTACTTCAACAACCAGAAATCCCGAAATGGAAATGGGAGCAAATTTCCATGGATTTTGTTACAGGGCTACCTAGGTCTCAACGCGGAAATGATACTATTTGGGTAATAGTAGATCGGTTGACCAAGTCCGCGCACTTTTTGGCTATTAAGGAAACAGACAAGTTTTCCACCTTGGCGGAGATTTACTTAAAGGAAGTAGTTTCGAGGCACGGGGTGCCAACCTCAATTATTTCCGACCGAGACGCTCGTTTTACTTCGGAATTGTGGCAAGCTATGCACAAATCCTTTGGCTCACGTTTGAACATGAGCACTGCTTATCACCCGCAAACGGATGGACAGTCCGAACGCACCATCCAAACCCTAGAGGACATGCTTAGGGCATGCGTGATTGATTTCGGAAAGAACTGGGAGAAACATCTACCGTTAGTAGAGTTCTCGTACAACAACAGCTACCACACTAGTATTCAGGCAGCACCTTTTGAGGCATTGTACGGTCGTAAATGCCGGTCACCTCTCTGCTGGGCGGAAATCGGTGATAGTCAAATCACGGGCCCAGAGATGGTGGTAGATACAACGGAAAAGATTGCCCAGATCAGACAACGCATGGCGGCAGCTCGTGACCGTCAGAAGAGTTACGCTGATAAGCGTAGGAAACCACTAGAATTCCAGATCGGTGACCGGGTTCTACTTAAAGTCTCACCCTGGAAGGGTGTGGTTCGCTTTGGTAAGCGGGGCAAGCTAAATCCGCGATACATCGGACCATTCGAAATTACCGAGAAAGTCGGTAAGGTTGCTTATAGATTGAACTTGCCTGAAGAACTGAGTGCGGTACACAATGTATTTCACGTATCCAATCTGAAGAAGTGTCTGTCAGATGAAACGCTCGTAATTCCTTTCAAGGAACTAACTATTGACGAACAGCTACACTTTACTGAGGAACCGACTGAGATCACTGATCGAGAGATCAAAACCCTCAAACGTAGCCAGATACCTCTTGTACGAGTCCGTTGGAACTCGCGACGTGGCCCAGAGTATACCTGGGAGCGGGAAGACCAGATGAAACACAAGTATCCCCAACTGTTCCCAAATGAAAACCCCAGCACTGAAGCTACAACCGAATTTCGGGACGAAATTCCAAACTAACGGGGGGATGATGTGACACCCCGTTGAAACGCTTTCACTTACGCTAGCTTGACAGTGGCTGCCTTAACTTTCGGGACGAAAGTTCCTAAAACTTGGGGATAATGTGACACCTCGGGTTTTCCCGGACAACCTTTCGATGTAGCATGTGTGTACGTAATCTATTAAAATGAAAAATTTGAACTATTGTGTTACATGTTATGTGTATTTATGTATATGAGTATATAGATATATATGTGTGTGATATATATTAGAACCGAAACTACGAACCCGACTCGAGACCATGCTCGGTCTCGAGTAAACAGTGATAGTTGGGCCGGTTGGGCCGACCACCAAGAGCAACAATTGTGAACCCTTGACCCATTCTATATAACCGGCCAACCTTTGCATTTTACCATTTTGGCAAACACTCTCATACTCTCCTCTCATCTCTCTCACTAAAACCCTAAAACCCTCACAAAGAACCACCTCCCTCCCCTCTCCTTTTCCCTCTCGGATCAACCAAGAACAAGATCACTCTCGGATTCTTGCTCGAGATCATCATTTGGAGCTTGGTTCATTGATTCCTTGTACCCCTACTTCCAACCGGTTAGCATGAATATCTTTATAGTTGTTTTGCTTATTTGTCTTGTTACTAAAATGCTTGCTAGTGCTTGATTGTTGATGTTTGTTGCTATAAAATGCTTGTTTGATGATAAATATGGTTGCTAGATGATAAATGTTGGTTGTTGTAATTATATGCAAGTTGATGTTACATTATGTGAATTCAATATGTGTAAAGTGAGTAATCGACTAACATGTGTACATTCGGATAGATATCATTATTGTGTGACATATAATGATGGTTGTTGATCCTTGTTCCGGTTTGTAATAAGGGTGGGTTAGAGAAAATTGCATGATTCTTAGGTTTGTAGGTATAATGGAAATGATTTATGTTAGATTCGGTATTATAACCTTTGTTAATAAGGATGCACTGTTTTATATGTTGCCTAATTTGATTCGGATCTATTTCGAGGGTTCATATGTATGATGAATGTGTTTGAATGTGGTTCATGATAAATGAAGAACACCTTGAAGGTTGCTTAAATATTTCAAATATGCTTTGTTTGATCTGTTTTGTGCACATTTTAGACAAGAAAACATGTTTAGTGGGCATAGTACACTGTTACATGAAAATGCAATTCTATTGGTCAAGTACATTGCAGGTTCTAGAAATTTTGCTGCACGTAATCACGGTTGCGAGTCGCAACCTTTGGTTGCTACTCGAGACCACATCAAGCTTTGTCGAGACCTCCCAGTTGCGAGTCGCAATCCACACGAGTCGAATCCGGATGCGAGTCGTAATCACTGCTGTCAAGTCGGAACCGCCGGTTGTAAGTCGGAACCTCTGGTTGCGACTCGTAACCAAAACGTGATGAACTGAGACCTCGGTTGCGAGTCGTAACCTCGGTTGCGAGTCGTAACCACCCTTGTCTCGACTGAGCTACTTTGTTGTTATTGGGCTTTGACTGTTGGGCTTTCTGTTGACTGGGCTACGTGTTGTTGCTGCTGATTGTATGTTTAGGGCTGACCCAATAACCCAACTGTTTGTTGTTACGCATGTTATACGTGTTTGCTATATGTGTTTGCCGTACGTGTTCGCTATGTGTTTATTTGTACCCAAATTGACCCATACTTGGTAACCATGCTAGGACGTGGTGACCAACATACTTGACCGGGTAAAATAATCTACCGAGCAACCCAAGGTGAGTTCACAACTTAAAAGCATGCGTCCCGGTGGTTTGGGACACGAGACGAAAACAACCCTATCCCCTTGTAAAGGGGATACCATTTACATTCCTTCCCTAGTTACTGGGAACCAACTTACTTTCTTTTCCCTTGTATTGGGAAACCTTTTAGTTAATTACTGTTTATACGGAATGCAACCAAACAGCACTAAACGCAACTCTATCACTCAAGTCCCTACTACGTAATACCGATTAGTCGTCGGGGCCAGGCGAACGGGTTATTAGTTGATAGCGCTATTTAGGTTTTACCAACCTCACACCGTGCCATGGTATGGGATCGGTCGTGAACTAATGTACTCAGGCATCCGTCAATGATGATAGAACATTGACATCGGGGCATCCTGCGGAAACGCAAACGGTTACCTAGTGTTCGGTATTGGAAATACAGTTTAGTCGCTAACTTTTGGGGTAGCTCCCCATGGCATGTATAAACGGATAAATTAACTGGTGAAACAAGTTTTTGGTAATTAAAACTGGACAATTAGTGAACTCACTCAGCATTATTGTTGACCCCCCTTACTGCATGCTTTGCAGGTAACCATTGACGAAGGAGCTTGCTGCTTGGGAACGAGTAGTGTCTGTCCACCCTTGTGTTGGGTGTTACCTTGTTTTGAACTATGAACTTGTTTAAACTGCCTTACTTATGCTTCCGCTACTTATTACTGTTTGAACTTGAAACCTTAAACTCTGAACTTGATATTTGCTAATCTTATGGTTAGTAAGTATTACTTTTTGTTTAATTGGTGGCTGGATCCTGGTCAGTCACGCCCTCAAAGCGGGTGTTATCCGCAGGTGGATTTTGGGGGTGTGACAAGAGCGGTGAAAACTTTTAATCTTATATTTTAATACATCTTTTCCAACCCACTATTCTAACTTAATAGATTAAAACAACCGCTCTGACTAAATCATATAATTTAATACATTTTTTTAAAACCCTTTGGGAAATACTGTTTTAAAGAACTTACCAATTTACAGCATCGGAAACTCAACAGTTTGTATTACAATTTGTTATTCTTAGTTTTTTTTTAATTTTAATATAATTCTCTTAAAAATCAATTACCAAAAATGTGCTTTATTTTATCTGACTTTCGTATTTAATTTTATTGTTACATAGGAAAACCAATTTTTTTCTTAAAAGATTTTTCTTAAAATGGTGTTGCCGACAAAAAAAAATGTGCGGTGGAATAATAATTAATTTTTAATTTTGTTTCAATAAACAATTTACAATTTAATTACACAAGTTTATGATACAAAATTCTAATCATAATTAAGTTTTAATATTAATTGATCAAATAATGTTAACTATTGTTTTGAAATTCAAAATTCTAATTTTAATTCTAATTTAATATAGTATGATACAATATGATATAATCTAATATAATGTCATATAATAATACTATAGTAACAATAACAATAACAATAACAACAACAATTACAATAACAATAATGTAATACGATACGTTATGATACTATAAGATCTAATATGATGTAACTGGATATGTTATGATACAATGTTGTATCCTATCATGTAACACCACAATCAACGACAGAAATGTCAGAGGAGACAAAGACAATAATAATAAACTAATGTATCATAATATGTGACATAATATATTATAATGTAATGTGATAATATTGTTGGTACATTCATCTGTCGACTTCGTCTTATATCGAGTCTTGGATGATCAAGCATGATGTCAGCATATTCAATGATGACATCATAAAGATGACATCGTTATTACATCTCCAAATGAAATACAAGGCACACAACAAAACAGATTTTAATTTCGTTTGAAAGATATGATGTTAATTTCGTTTGAATGCATGTATGTTAATTTCGTGTGAACATGGCATGAGCTAATTTCGTTTGAAGATATCATGTTATGGTTCAAACGAAATTAGTTGGCTATATATAGGTGGTTCATGTTTTTCATTTGTAACGGAATTAGATAGTTGTAAGTGTAGTTCCTGCCGGGTAACTGTCGCTTATCAGTTCTGTGTCAACCAAAGCAGAAGTCCAAGTTAAAGTCAATGATAATGAAGATTATCAATTGCTGAAGGCATTCCGGGCGACTTTCTAGTGTTTCGGTTTATTGTATTGTTTTGTATCCCGGACAATGTGTTTTGTCCGGGTTTAGTCCCTAGCCTATATATATGTGTGTATTGTGTAGATTAGGGCAACCCTTTAGAGTGCTTGGTGCACCTCACACAAGATTCCATCCATTATCCATCACTGTGTGTATTCTAGAGAGAGGGAGACTATGTGTTAGTGAGAGAAAGCTAGGGTTTAGATCTTTGTGATCTAAACCAGCTTGTAGATGATGTATACTCCTTTGGTTTGTGTAATCTGTGATGATTGATTCAATAATAAAAAGATTCATCTTCTACATATTCCTATCTTTGGTGTTTATTTTGTTCTTCATGTCTTGAAATCAAGTGCAATGTTTGATGTTTGTCATCGATCCAGTGCTTTCACAGTGGTATCACTTACACGTAGAAACCGTTTCATGTACAAACCCTATGACACTGTATCATACTTAGGTATGTGTGGTCTTTATCACTAAAAGAAACTGGAGTTTTAGCCACGACATTTGTCGCCACTAATGACGCCCAAAATCATTTGTCGCTACTAAAACTAAAAAAAACCAAATTTTTTTTTGTTTTTCTGCTATTTTCTGTTTCTCAAATATAATTACCTACACATTTTCCAGTTTTCACCGAATATACAATATTTCAAGCACAAACATAACTATACATCAAGTTTAAAACATAAAAAGCTACAAACATACAAGTATCTTGTCAAATTAAGTTATAAGTATAAGAATACTTCGAACATTATAAACTAGCTAATCTAATACATCATTCGTCACCCATCCGTATTATCATCTTCGTTGCCTTTCTTGCCTTTCTCTCATGTACGGCCACTGAGGGTGGGCTGGGAGGACCACCGGTCAGGACCCGATATTTTGATCGGAACGTTATTATAAATAAATCCGATATATATATATATATATATATATATATATATATATATATATATATATATATATATATATATATATATATATATATATATATATATAATAGGGTATACCCATAAAAACACCAAGATAGGCCAACTTACAAAACTATTTTTATAGTTTAGATTAGTTATTAGCCCATTGGAATTAGTTTTGGACCTTTAATGAGCCCAATACCCAATATCATTAAGGCCTAAGGGCACATTTTTTTTAGCTCGAACAGGGTATATGAATTCTCAGGGCCGATCCTGCTAAACATTGGCCTTTCTTGCCTTTCTCATGAAACACTACATATCTACTCAAATTACAAACAAATCAATAATATACATACCAGAGTTGCAGACATTGATTGTTGGTGGTGGGTCACCTTTGGTTGGTGTGGGTCGAACGTCGCAGGGGTGGTCGAGAGCAGAGCTCGGACATCGATGATGTTTGGAGATGTGGAGGTGCCCGGAGGTGGTCGGAGATGCGGAGGTAGCTAGGGGCATCATATGGTTGCAGGTGGGAGGGTAATTGGGGGTTTTGTTGGAGGGAAACTGCGGGCGATTAAGGGTTTTGTTGGAGGAAAATAAATATTGGGGATGATGAAGGGTTTAGTTGGAGGAAAGGGTTGTGATAAAATGTCAGCCCTTAGATTTATCACATCATCAACTGCCAGAATCAACTAACGGAGCGGGCACGCAGATTGTAAGCATTAGTGACGACATATAAGATATCGCCACTAATACTCTTAATTCTTGTAATTCTTGTAGTGTACAGGCAAGAGATGGGCAAATCGGGTTTCTTGTAATCCCGGAACCGGTTTCTATCCGTACCAGGTTCTTGACTGAGTTTGAACCCGATTCTTCTAGGACCCGGTTCCAGTTAGTGTTAGTACCTGGTTTCAAACCAAAATTACCGGAACTGTTCCTAACCGGTCCGGGTATGTTGTAACTGGTTCGTCGATGGAACCTCCGAGTATCTTCTAGAAAAAGCTGCAATAAAGCTGCCGGAATCGATTCCTAACCGCTTTATATCCGTTGGAATCGATTAATTGCCATTAAAACTTTAAAATCGGTTTCAAGTATTTATAAGCATATCACCTTCAACCAAAACTTAGTCCCACTCAAATCGGTTTCAACCTTCAAGTTACACCTCAAAAATCGGTTATGGCATGCAACAATAAAGTGGTCATGGTTTTGGAAACCAAAAGAAACCCCCAAGTTTGGAAGCAGTTTGATCTGTGCCTGATGTTTGATAGCCATGAAATGGCACGTTGCAAAGGTTTTGGGAAGCTCATGCAGGCTACGGCGAACTCGGCCCTTAAAAAACACACCAACCGTCATTGTCCGGTGACAAAGGTTGTGGCGAAGAAAAGTGAAGGCGGTGAATCATCCAGAACTAGCTCGAAGGTTTAGTGTGTTTATGTGATGTTGGTTTGAGTGTGTTTTATGTTAATCTTATGTTTAGTTATGATGTATAGGTATGATGTTTGTTTTTAATTTTTGGTTTTAATGTCTGGTAGGTAGGTAATGTTTGGTTGTAATGTTTGGTTTTAAGATTTAATGTAATGTAATTGGTTTTATTTTAATCCTCCCGGTTCTTTGTGTTTATGGAGGAACCGGTTCCGGGTAGGAACCGGGTACGACCCTATTTGTTTTATAAAATGTGGAACCGGGTACGAACCTATGGGTTTTTGAACCTGGAATCGGTTCTTCTATACAGCGGGTAAGGGCTGGAACCGGTTTCTGGTCGAGTCTACCGGGTCGGGTTTGGAACCGGTTATTATGTCCATCTCTGGTACAGGCTGCAATAACCAACGGTATGGACTTTGGTTTGCAACCGGCCATAACCCATGACCCAACAGCCTTTCATTTTGACTCAAATAAAAATATATGTTTGACCCAAAGAGGGTCCCACTGAAAGCAGTCTCTGTATCCTCATGAATAGTGGAAATGTGTACCTACATCCCACATTCCCCAGACCCTAGCAATTGCTTTGCTATTTGTGGTTTACTGGGCATGGTTGTTATTTTGACCCATATTACAAATATAATCATAAGCAAAAGACTAGGAAAAAAGATCAGAGCATCAATAAAAAAATATTCTATTTGTTATCAATACATCTTACTAGTACCCAAATTAAAGTGAAAACAAAAATTAAAACATTATGATCAATCAACATGTTACAATTAGAACTCCAAGGTTGAATAATCAACACAGCAATCAACATGGTTGTTAAAGGCTCTTTTTGAATGAAGAAGTAAACTTCCATGTAACAACCAATATTCTGGTTAATGAGAAAACACCACCATAAAAAAAGTGGACCTAGAACACGTAAATGATAGATGCCTAGTTAATTAGGAGCATTTGCATAGAAATCACTATGCTCAGTGTGTGCAATCTTCGCCCTACATATTCTTGAGGCAATCGGGGTATGGACTTGAGCTCCTCTTCTCACTGACTTCACATGTCCACCTTAATAAAACAACATATACACATAAGAAACTGGTTTTTTAATACAAACAAACCAAATAAAAATAAGTTAAGTGGGTGAACTTACCTGCCAGGTAACATATCATTGCAAGTTCGGTTTTCCCTTGCAGCTGCATCATGGTAAAACCTGCGTGCATCCCTTGACCTAAGTTCAAAGCGACGCACCTTGTTTCATACGGCACCTTGTTTCAACAAAATTTATCTTCCCGTCATTGCAATTAAGAACCCAAACCCTGATCCTCCAGTTGGGCACGTCTGAGCCACTAGATGCATGTTTTGCAAACTTTGCCAGACAAGTTTGTTTGTTCCTCGATTACTGCCTTCAAATGGATGTGTGACAGAGTTTGTTTGTGCCTCAATTACTGCCATCAAAAGACTGCTCTCCATAATCATCAACAGAAATTTTCCAAATATTCACAACCTTTAGGATCGCTGTGCTTCGAGAGAGGGCGAAAAATTTGTGACAGGTGCACAAAAATTGCTGGAAATAGATTTTAAATATCTTATTTTCATAGAAAGAACAGAAGAAGACTTTAACAGAAACAAATTAAAAGCCCAACATATTCAGTATTTATTTCAGGATGCCAATGGTGTCTCCCACCTTTTTTCATCACCGCATTCAATCGTAAATTAAATTACGAGTAACCATCATAGAGCTTGAAAATTAATTTCATATCAGTAAGTGTTGGTGCACTTGTGTCTGTACTTTGTCTGTATTCGGTCTGTATGTAAACGATGTCCTAAGTGAGTCTGTAAGTTGACCAAGTCAACTATCCTCCTAGTTTGACTTGGCCAATAAGTTGTATGTTTGTCTGTATCGAAGGATAGCCTCGAAGGATACTGTTGATCCTTCGAGGTGCTCGAAAGATATGCTTCGAATGTTAGACCTCGAAGGATGATCCTTCGAGGTCCCTGCTCATCCTTCGAATGAAATGTACTCGATAGATGATCCTTCGGACCATCTATCGGATCCTTCGACCAGACATCATGGGCTGGGTATATATATACCCATGCAGTGTAGTGTGAAAGATAGAGATGCACACAGACAGAAAGTTAGAGAGTTGAGAGCATTCTGTCCGAAACTCACACACACACTTTGAGAGTTTGCAAACTGTTTGTAAACATTGTGCTTGTAACCGGAACCTTCATACGTATTAATACAGTGGTGTTAATCGGTGAACTCTTGTGTGTTTGTTTCTATACTTGCTTCATCTCGGTTTGCTTACTAGCTTGGATTCCGCACTCGCTAGTAGGTTTGTATAACAAGGTTTAGGTTCGTAATCCTTCGCGAAAAGGGACCTACAAGTGGTATCAGAGCTTTGGCTCTTTACCTTGTTTAAAACCGGGTTTTGTTCAAGTTCTTGGTGTGTTTGAACACTTGGTTTAGCACCCGTTTTTGGTGGTTTTCTTGCTTGTTTAAACTGAAAAACGGTTTCTAAACCTTCGGGAGTGTTCAAGGTTGGTTTGGGTAACTTAAAACTTGTTTTTGAGTGTGTTGGTAAATTCCGGCCATATCTCCGGTCAGTATTCCGGTGAACAGGTTCTGGATAAGATTTCCATTTTTGGCATATTTTATTTCAAAATCGCAGTTGGTAAGGAAGGTACAGTCTGACCATTCCTTTTTGCCGAAAGTTGGCTCACCAACCACATCAACTTTTCACCAACCTGTCGTACTTTTTGTCAGTGTGTCAGAGCATTCGAAAGATATCCTTCGACATCGAAAGATATCCTTCGACATCTTTCGATCAAAGGCAGCTCGAAAGATAAGCATCTTTCGTTTAGTCTTTCGGAGTCTAGGCATTATCTTTCGTTTCTGGAATCTTCTCGAAAGATAAGGATCGTTCGTGTTGGTGAATCTTTCGAGATTAGTGTTCGAAAGATAAGGATCTTTCATTGTGAATCTCTCGAGACCTGTGTTCGAAACATAAGGAGAATCTTTCGAAATCATCTTTCGAAAGATAAGGATCCTTCGTGTGATCAATCTTTCGAAATCAATCCTTCGAAGTCTTTGTTCGAAACTCAACAGGGATCTTTCGAACCTTGTTGATCATTCGAACAAGCATTGATCTTTCGAACAAGTCAGTATCTTTCGATTCTTAGTTGCTTGTGTTTTTAACAGTTTGTGTTTGTGAAGGTTCTAAATTATTATTTGATCAAAATGAGCTGTACAAGTCCTTGGGATTGGAGTTTGGACTCACGAACCAATCAAGAGTTAGTCACTGCTGCAGATTGGGCAAAGAGTATGATTCCACAGCCATCAATCAGTCCAAGTCAATGGGCTTTGGTATCCATTCAAAGTCAAAGTCTTCAAAACCTTCTGATTAGTGAGAGTGAAACTGGCAGCAACAATCGTCCACCTAAGTTGAACCATATGAATGATTTTCCATCATGGAAAAACCGTTTTCACACATATGTTCAAGGGCAAAGCACTGATCTTTGGACGTGTTTCATCAATGCGTTCAATACTAATCTTGAAACTGCTGCGTCAACTTCAGAGGGTTATGCCAATATGCTTGAAAATGACAAGAAGGCTTATGAATTGGAGAAAAAGGCCTTTGCCACACTTACTCAAGCACTCAACAAAGACATCTACCATCAGTTCTCTTATTGCAAGACCACGAAAGCATTGTGGGATGCCTTAGTTGCTAGAGGAGAAGGCAATGCAGCTGCTCGAAAATCTCGGCATGATTTGTTGAAGAAAGAGTTTGAATCCTTTCAGTTTTTGGAAAACGAGACTCTGAATGATATGATCACACGTTTCTATCATTTGATTAGTGAAATGTGTGCTTATGGAGTTGTCTCTACTCAACAAGACATGGTGAGTAGGTTTGCTGACGCCTTACCTCCAAAGTGGAGTTCTTTCATTGAACTGTTGAAGCATACTGGAACTCTAGATCAAGTCAACATCTATGAGTTCATTCAAAAGCTGGAACATAAAAATGATGAAGAAATTAGGAAAGCAAGGCGTGCTCCAGCTCCTCAGAATACAGAAATGTATCTTCCAGGATTCGATGTTTTGGCAAGATCCGCTGCAGCTCAGCAACAGCAACCTAAGCTGCAGACTGCATTTGTGTCCAATACAAGTTCAAGTTCCTTTCCGTTTCCTCAGTCAACAGCTGCTCCACCACAACCTCAAATCGATCCGAGGTCTTACATTCCTGTTCCTACACAGCCACAACCACAACCTCAACAACAACAACCGCAAGCTCACTATACAAGCAATCCTCAACCTCAGCCTCAAAGTCATCACACAATCCGCGTCGACAACTCAAATCTTTCACACCTTAGCATCGAAGTTGCTAAGGAACATATGGAGATTATCAACACCATGGTCAGTGCATACTGTGGTTTGGTAGCAGGTCAGCTTGGAAACATCAACATGACCAATGAAGATTATGATCAGATCGACAAGGAAGAAATGGAGTTGATGGATATTAAATGGGCTTTTGCTAGTGCGGTTAGAAGGGCAAAAGATTTCATGGCACGAACTGGAAGAACTTCGTTGGAAGGAAAGAAAAACACGAAGTATGGGTTTGATATTAATGCCGTCACGTGCTTTAACTGTGGCGAGAAAGGGCACTTTAAACGTGAGTGCACTCGACCAACAAAACACGGCAATCACAACCCTTTCAGAAACCAGACGAATGTGAATGCCCAACAAGAAAACCGTGAACGGAGGATGGTGGCAGTGAATAACAATCAGGGACAGCCTGGAACTACCAATCACAATCGGGCTTTGGCTGTTCAAGCTGATGAAGGATGTGACTGGTCAGTGCAGCTTGGTGAAGGTGATCAGGGAAGTGGAACTGCTTTGTATGCTAAGGTCATCGAGCATGTTCACAAAGAAGAATCTTCTGGAAGCGATGACAGTTCTGGTTATTCTGGAAGTTCGGATGAAGAAGGCTCTGTTTCTGGGGATAATCACTCAGAGCCTGATGAGGAAGAAGGTGAAGATATTCAGGATCTTCTTAATGAAGCTGATGAGCTTAAATGTCAGAAATCAATTCTGATTAGGAAGGCTGCTGCTACATCAACGGAAATGGAAAAGCTATTTTCTGAAGATGGAGCTTTTTCTTTTCAAACTGCCTTTATGGCAAATGGTTCAGCCTCTACTAGTCAGGTAAATTCTGAACCTCCTGCCCCTAGTATTTGTAACTCATGTGCTGAGATGAAGCTTGAATCAGAAAAGCTTCACAGTCATAACCAGAATTTGGTTATTGAACTGTCGAAATGCAAAGAGGCAAACATGGCTTTAACTCGGAATGAAAAAGAATTTAAATCTGTAATAGAAACTTTAAAGAAAAATGTGTCCGAGGTTAACAAAGTAGTTTACCACAAGCAAGTGAGTATAAATGAATATATTAACATTGTGGAAGAAACTAAAAAGCAATTAGCCATTGCCCAATGCGAACATGATGCGATCAAACAAAAATTGGATAGTTATTCTAACTCCCAATTTGTGCTTGATCACATCATCGATGTTCAACAACTAAAGGGAAATCAGAAAGGCATAGGGTATAACAAATGTCCGCCCCCCTTGATGAACAACTATACCAAGATGCCTGATGAGGAGGAAATGCCTCGGTATGAACCCAGTGTGCCTCTTGATGTTGAGGAGTTTACTACTGGCCTTGGGTTCAAACCGGACAATTCTTCAAACACAGCCTCTAAGGAACAAGAAACTTCACCATCCATGAAGCAAAGTCCTCCAATTATCGAGGACTATGAGACATCGGATGATGAATCAGAAGTGGCTGTAAGTGATCAGGATAAATCACTTAGCAAGATGAAAGGAGTAGATATTCCACGAGAGAATCACATCCTTTGTGATCCTGATACTCCTGAGGTTCCATCTGTTGAGAAGCAAGTGATTGATCATGTCAAAGTTGATGAGACAGGTGTGTCTACTGTTAAAAGCAGCAATGTGTTGTACACCTTGGTTGGAGATAATAAAATCTACTCAGATCATGTTTTTCCAATTAAAAATGTAAATAAATCTTTGATTGACAAAGTCTTTGAAGACAATACAAACAAATTTTTGGGAAAAACACTTCCGGGAATTGTGGTAACACAATGTGATCCAATTCCTAAGGCTGAGATTAGAAAACAGTTTGGTAATCAAAAATCTCCAACCACTCAACAACCTACTGCTTCTAAGGGTAAACAACAACAACGAGCTCCAAAGCCTAAGGCTAAGGTTGAGTCAAAAGGAGCTCGTTACATGAAGAAAGGAAAAGATGTTAAATTTGTAGCATCAAAAGGTACAGATAAAATTGAGACTTTTGAAAACAAATCAAACACTGATTTTGTACAACAAGTCAAGATTTTGAAACGTAACAGTGATAACAATTACACCCAACACACTAACGGGTGTGATGAAAGAGCAAGTACCTCAGGTTCTACAAGTTCAACATCTGCTAGTCGATCAAGTTCTCCTAAGTCCGTTGAAAGGAGAACTTGTTTCAAATGTGGAGAAATTGGGCACATTATCAGAAACTGCCCAAATGCTCCAAAGAAGAAATTTGTTGAAAAAGCTCCACCTGAAACAGTTCACCCTCAACGTCGATCAGTTTCACCTAAACATGATAAACGAACTGTAAAAGAACAAGAAACTAAACAACGACGTAAAAACATGAAAACTGTTGAAAAAGCCTTAAAATCTGAAGTTAAAACAGTTCAAAAGGAACCAAGAGTGTCACAACCAGTAAAACCAGAATCTTCAAAAACTGGTAGGCAAAGACAAACTTGGTTACCTAAGTCGGGAGACAATTCAGGGGGAGCAGTTATTCTTGAAAACCATCAAGAGATCGAGCTCACGTTTCGTGATGCTAAGGGACGACCCAAGACCACTAAGGCTTGGGTCCCCATTCTCAACTGATGTTTTTATGACATGTGCAGGATGTTCTAGGAGGAACTATTAATAGTCATTGGATTGTTGATAGTGGAGCATCCAGGCACATGACTGGCGACTTACGGCTCCTATACGACGTGAGAAATATTAGAGGATGGTATGTTGCTTTTGCGGGTGATAAAGGTGGGTACATCACTGGAGAAGGAAGTATCTCCAATGGTATCGTGTGCTTTGATAAGATCAATTATGTGAAGCAAATTGATCACAATCTTCTGAGTGTGTCGCAAATATGCGATAAAAAGTTCTCAGTGATTTTTGATGACGCTGGCTGCTATGTGCTGAAACCTGGATTCAAAATTCCACAAGAATGGATTCTCTTATCGGCTCCGAGAGTTAATGATCTTTATATTCTCGACATGAGCCAAGCGATTACTACATCTGCACAAGTCACTTGCTTTGTCTCAAAAGCCACAGAAAAGGAGTCTATATCTTGGCACAGAAGAATGGGACACATTCACTTGAGAAAGATGAACCATTTGGTGAAAAATAATCTTGTGAATGGTGTGCCTGTAAGAAGTTTTCATTTGCAAGATATCTGTGTCTCATGCCAAAAGGGGAAGCAAACAAAGAAGTCTCACCCTTTGAAGAAAATCAACACTGTCAGCATGCCTCTCGAACGTCTTCATATGGACCTTTTTGGACCTATGAAGCACAAGACAACGTTTGGTGATGCTTATTGTTTAGTAGTTACTGATGACTACTCTAGATTTTCTTGGGTATCTTTTATGGCACACAAGAGTGAAACTCCTGGCATCCTCAAGGATCTTCTTACAATGTTGGAAAATCTCTATACGTTGAAAGTGAAAAGGATCCGAAGCGACAATGGAACCGAATTCAAGAATCAAGTTATGGATGAGTTTTGTACTTCTAAAGGCATTCTTCATGAGTACAGTTCTCGTTATACTCCACAACAAAATGGTGTTGCTGAGAGGAAGAATCGGACGATTATAGAAACTGCAAGAACAATGTTAGTAGAGTCGAAACTCCCTATTCAATTCTGGGGAGAAGCTGTATCGGCTGCTTGCTACACGTTGAACAGAGTTCTTACAGTTAAGAGACATGGCAAGACTTGCTTCGAACTCCTTCAGAAAAGGAAACCGGATCTTTCTTACCTTGAACCGTTTGGTGCTCCGTGTACTATGATTGAGCCGGATGGAAAGTTTGGTGCTAGAGCTATCGAGGGTTTCTTCCTTGGATATGCTACTCCGAATTTTCGTGTTTGGAATCTAGCTACCAAAAAGATTGAGCTATGGAGCGAAGTTAGGGTTCAAAGGTACACGAGTCCTGTTAGGGCTCCGGGTGATCCGTGGATGTTCGATTATGATGGGTTATTTGACTCCTTCAATCTGCCAACCTTTGACGAAGAATCAGCAGCGGCTAGGATGTTGTTGGAAAGTGACAACGCTGCTGTCTCGCCATTGGTTAGACCTATTGTTGTTGACCCTCAAGCTTCTTCGTCAGTCAACAATATGGTTCAAAATGAGGTTTATGAAGATGCTGCTGATTATAATAACTCTTCTGAAGATGATGAATATCATGATGCAGCCGAAGGATCTTCAGCTCCAGCTGCTCCTGTTCAAGGTGCTTCTGTAGATACACCTCATACGCAGAATATAGATACTGCTGAAGGGAATGCATCCACCTCTACCCACATTCCTGGTGTGGAGTTGGTTGTTGATCTTAATCTGAATAATCTGGGTATCAATGCTCGTGTGCCAGATAATCCTGAAATGAGGATTCACGATACCCATCCCCAGCAGAATATCATAGGAGATGTCCATCGCGGTGTGCAGACGCGTAATCAGCTGAGAAACAACCGGAATGCTGGTTTGTATTCAGCTATAAGAGAATCTGGTCAACAAAATGACTGGTCCTTCGTGTGTTACGTGTCACAAGAAGAACCAAAGTCGTGGAAAGAAGCATTGAAAGACAGTGCTTGGGTTGAAGCCATGCAGGAAGAATTACAGCAATTTCACAAGCTTGGTGTTTGGAAGCTTGTTGAAAAACCCGAGAACTACAAGAAGATTGGCACTCGATGGGTCTTCAAATGCAAGAAAGACGACCGTGGAGTGGTTATTCGAAACAAAGCTCGTTTAGTCGTTCAAGGTTTTCGTCAGATAGAAGGGATCGACTACAACGAAGTCTATGCACCAGTTGCACGTCTGGAAGCTATTCGGATCTTTCTGGCTTATGCCTCATTCAAAGGACTCAAGGTTTACCAGATGGACGTCAAAAGTGCATTTCTACATGGTGTGGTTGAAGAAGAGGTATATGTCGAACAGCCTCCAGGTTTTGAAGATCCTGTTCATCCCGATCGGGTTTGGTTGCTCAACAAAGCTCTCTATGGTCTTCATCAAGCGCCACGAGCTTGGTATGCAACCTTATCTACATCTGGAGAACGGTTTTCGAAGAGGTCTTATCGATTGTACTCTCTTCATCAAAGAACAAGATGGAGATCTTCTTCTGGTACAGGTATATGTTGATGATATTATTTTTGGTTCTACTAATGATGTTTTGTGTAGGAATTTCGAGCGCATCATGCAGGATAAGTTCGAGATGAGTGCTATGGGGGAAATGAATTTCTTTTTGGGCCTACAAGTGCAACAAACGGATTCTGGGATATTCATCCATCAGACTAAATATGTTGGAGACATCTTGAGCCGGTTCCAGATGTCCGATGCAACGCCCATTGGTACCCCATTGCCAACTAATCACGGAATAACTCCTGACTTGAAGGGTGAACCTGTTAGCCCTTCATACTATCGCGCGATGATCGGATCCCTTATGTACCTCACAGCATCAAGGCCAGATATAATGTACCCAACGTGCCTGCTTGCCAGATATCAAGTTAACCCGAAGGCCTCACATCTTGCAGCTGTCAAAAGGATTTTTCGTTATTTGAAGGCTTACCCCGACACCGGTCTGTGGTATCCTAGGGATAATAACTTTGACTTGGTCGCATTCAGTGATTCTGATTTTGGCGGATGTAAAATCGACGGCAAATCCACAACGGCTGGATGTCAGTTTTTAGGAAATCGCCTAGTCACATGGCAGTGCAAGAAGCAGACGTGTGTCGCTACATCAACATGCGAAGCTGAATACATTGCTGCCTCAAGTTGTTGTTCACAAGTTCTTTGGATCCAACAACAATTGCGGGACTACGGTTTTGAATTCCTAACTACTCCTATTTACGTTGATAATTCTGCTGCTTTAGATATCACTAAAAATCCTGTGCAGCATTCAAAGACCAAACACATCGAAATCAAATATCACTTCATACGTGATTGCTTTGAGAAAAGGCTAATCGATGTTGTTAAGGTCCACACCGATGACCAACGTGCCGACTTATTTACCAAAGCTTTTGACAAATCTAGATTTGACTTCTTATTATTGGTAAATGGCATTAAGGTCAAGCAAGAGTAAACCAACATCGGAAAATCATTTTTGTAAATACCTTTGTGTGTTTTTAAATTTGTCTTAGTTTATTGATTTTAGGGGGAGTAAATCCAAAAATCTGAAAATCCAAAAACATCGAAAAATTTCAAAAACACAAAAACAATAGAAAAACAAAAAAAATGAGTTTCCTGGCGAGCAAAAGAGAAAATGATAGTACATCAGTGGTCTATCCAAACCTCTTTAAACCTTAAATGAAAAACGATAAGCAGCTCTATATAAGATGTATCGGTAGGCTCACAATCATTTTAAAGTGTGCAGGGTGATATAAATCTTAATCGACTGAAGACCAGGTGGGAACCATTCATTGGCATATGGTCTTAGTACCGAAATTTCGTTTGATAGATTGCCGAGGTTCTGAGATATTCGGTCTTTATGCTGCTTATCATCTGGGTATCATGGTTGTATCTTTTACCGAAAAATAACGGGGACGCAAGTCTAGATCTTCCATGATACTATACATACGTGTACATATTACATACTGCATTCGACCTCAATAAGTGATAAACAATCACATGTCCAAAACAAATAAGTGATAAAATATCACATTTATCCGGGTGTCAAGTTCGTCTCTCTGCTGTACGGAAGTACTGACCTGTTCACGGACTTGCACCTGTGCCCTCATGCATATGAAAATCAAGTTCCTCATCAATAAGTGATTATATCACATAGGGCTTGTTTTCAAATCAAAATAAGTGAGTATCTCACAGTTTATACGGTCAAACAGATGATAATCGGTATACTCACCGGTAAGATGAACCCTCGTGCATACCTTGATACGGGAATGTGTCGTGATGTGGATGAACACCGGTCAGTAAGTATAAATCATACCTTAACGTATCCCCTCGCCATGATTACATCTGATAAGTTGAGCTTAAGTGGACAACAATACCGATAATTGTTATAGGATGCTTATCTTAATGTTAACTAACTGAACAACAAGAGTGTTTTGGCATGACCGTACACTGATATGATTCTCTTACCCTCGAAACTCGCAAAAAGAATGTTTGTATATATTTATTTATTTACTGCTTAACTTTTATTGTTTTTCTTTTAAAACAGTTTCGTCGTTTGGTGCATATCAGCATGACATTAGCGGTGATGTCGTTTGATAACACTCAAAGGATTTTAAATTGTTGTCTTTTAATTTCAAAAATACCAAAAAGATTTTAGGCGTGTTTTAATATAAACTTTATAAAAACCAAAAAGATTTTCTTTCTATTTTATTTTCGATCGTACGATGTTGGAGCTCGAGTCTTCGTTACCTGAAACCTGAACGAAAACCGAATTGACTAAATCTTCATAAACGGTCGAAATTTGCAAGTTTTGAAAGTTAAAGACTAAAATTGACAAATTTATTAAACTTTCAAACTGTCGGACGGTGTTTGATTGTGACATGGTCATTCGTGTGTCATTTGCTTATACTATGTTCCAAGAAGTTGTTCTCATTACGCGTTTAGATTTCTTGCATGTGCAGATTCTAAAGGCTAGGAGAACATGGTCGATGACAAGCTTTGGAATGAAGACACGACGAGAAGGCGCTCAAAAGATGAAGATGATCGAGTTGCCGCTGGCCATCATCAACACCACCAGGATCTCACTTCATAAAGATAAAATCTTTTCACGAGCATAACTCAAGGGGGAGCTTATGTTAAGGGGGAGTTTGTCAACACACTTCCTACATGATACGGGTAGTTTGTTGATACACTCTCTGCTTTCAAGACGTGAAGACTTTGAAGATCCTCGGACAATGAAGACTTGAAAGGACATCAGAGTTTTGGGAACTCAAAGACCAAAGACCGTCGAAGTTCGAGACGTGTCTACAACTATAGAAGATAAAGACAAAGCTACAGCCAAGGGGGAGTTTGTTGGTGCACTTGTGTCTGTACTTTGTCTGTATTCGGTCTGTATGTAAACGATGTCCTAAGTGAGTCTGTAAGTTGACCAAGTCAACTATCCTCCTAGTTTGACTTGGCCAATAAGTTGTATGTTTGTCTGTATCGAAGGATAGCCTCGAAGGATACTGTTGATCCTTCGAGGTGCTCGAAAGATATGCTTCGAATGTTAGACCTCGAAGGATCATCCTTCGAGGTCCCTGCTCATCCTTCGAATGAAATGTACTCGATAGATGATCCTTCGGACCATCTATCGGATCCTTCGACCAGACATCATGGGTTGGGTATATATATACCCATGCAGTGTAGTGTGAAAGATAGAGATGCACACAGACAGAAAGTTAGAGAGTTGAGAGCATTCTGTCCGAAACTCACACACACACACTTTGAGAGTTTGCAAACTGTTTGTAAACATTGTGCTTGTAACCGGAACCTTCATACGTATTAATACAGTGGTGTTAATCGGTGAACTCTTGTGTGTTTGTTTCTATACTTGCTTCATCTCGGTTTGCTTACTAGCTTGGATTCCGCACTCGCTAGTAGGTTTGTATAACAAGGTTTAGGTTCGTAATCCTTCGCGAAAAGGGACCTACAGTAAGGAGAGGTGAAACAGTATAATAATAACATGGGGAAACAATATAATGGTAACAAATTAATTAAATTGTTTAGAACTAGAAGTTGTTTCTCTCTCATTTGTTTTACATATCAACCTTATCACCAAGTTAACATTTCATAAATTCATAATGGTGTTGCTTTATTTTCATAGGAGTCTGCTACTGACACCAACTTTGACCAATTTCAACACATAACTTAATTTTAACAAGTCTGGTTAAAATGATTAACTAGGTATGAAATAAAAGTGTATGTTAACATTTAAAATACATATTCAAAATCTAAAAAAACAATAAAACACAACGATTTGACCATACCTATGAACAATCAACATGTTATGATCCGATCCACATAGGGAGATGAGAGATCGATGTATACAGTGAGCGGACTGATGGCTAACACACAATTCAAATATAATAAAACAACAAAAGGAAAACAACTTTCAGAGATGATCATTGTATAATCAAACAACAAAAGGAAAACAACTTACAAAAGCAGCGAATCAGATCTCTCGATCATCTTGCCCTGAGGTTATGTATTAGAGTAGGGGGCGGCGTCCGTATATGTAGTTGACAACGCTGGGTAAACCCTAATCTGAATTTTAATTCGGAATTAAATAAAACAAATTAACGATCATAAATTTTGATGGAAGTAAGTAGACTTATGTAACACGTATGCCAGCCAATATAGGTTAAAAATCTATTACAATTTGAACAACAACCATATTATAAACCAACTGATTTGAAATTGTATTTAAAAGGGGTAGTGACGCATCTTGTGTAACATCCCTCAAAAACCGTGTCCTATAATTCCCGGCCTATTTTGTAACTGAATCCGAAACATAATTGTTGATGCATATTTGTGTGGATGCCGCTCGCCTCGGTTCGAGAACGATGTTGACGACGTTCCTCCATACTATCGTACGACCCGACATTCGCGATACGAGAACGAATGTTTATGGATCCTCTAGAAATTGTTTCTTACACTAATCATGATCATCAAGCTTCCAACACACAAGTTAGAGGTGAGTGGGCATGTGGGGGACCCACATATGCGGTGAATCATCAAAGGGCGCGGGGGGGGGGGGGTATTTGCATTTTTTTTAAACTTGTTGCATATATAACTTTCATGAACTTTGATAATTTATATAAAAATTTCTATAAAGTTTCAAGGTCCAACATTTTAAAGTACAAATAACCCACCAAAATTATTAGTTTGTTGGTTGATCTGTTGAAAAATTTAGTGTAGGTCTTGTACCGGGTTAAATACTAAACACTGCGTTTCACTTATATAAATCCATGACAAAAATTGTTTTCACACATGTTTTAACATCAAAATTATTAATCCAACTTTCCGGACTAAAAATTTTATTATTTTTGACACTACGTGTTTTGTTGTCAGGCAGTTTAACTTAACTGAATTAACTGCTTTTTTTAAATCTTGTTATATATATAACTTTCATGAACTTTGATAATTTATATAAAATTTTCTATAAGGTTTCAAGGTCCAACATTTTAAAGTAAAAATAACCCACCAAAATTATTAGTTCGTTGGTTGATCCGGTGAAAAATTTAGTTTAGGTCTTGTACCAGGTTAAGTACTAAACACTGCATTTTACTTATATAAATCCATGACAAAAATTGTTTTCGCACATGTTTTAACTTCCAAATTATTAATCAAATTTACCAGACTATAAATTTTATTATTTCTGTCACAGTTCCGGTACCTGCTTAACACAATAAGATTTAAGTGCGGATTTTATGTCGTTTTTAATACCCGTTATATTATTTATGACAAATAATATTTATTTTAGGTTTTTCGGACGGTTACTGTTTCGTTCTGCGGAATGTTGTACACTTCCGCATGATTACTGTATTTTTCTGCGGACTTGGACAATTTGGTTTTTAAATGGAATTTTCTACATAGTATAATTAGACGAAGTTTTTATGGAATGTTTGTGCAGACATATCTTTATGTCTCGTTTTTAGGCTGTACTAGGATATAGTTTCTAATTGTAACGGATTTGTTATCATAATAAGCTATGGTTTTTATAATTCCTAGACTTTTAAGACTTAATCAAATAAAATCATGCCGAACATGCGAAAATAAATAATGTAATAGTTGTTCGGGTTGTACGAAATTACCGGAATTTTGCCGAATGTCACAGAGTCAGTCTTGGTCATATATTATATATTCGATGACAAAAGATTGATTATAAAACTCTTAGGATCATTAATAGAAAAGTATATGATGGGAAAGGCAATTGATCGTGTTGACCTTAACACAATGTCCTTTTAGGAAGTTGTTGGGACATTAAAAGCTTTGGAAGAACACATCAAGAAGTCCACTAAGGAAGAACACATTAAAAAGTTTCTATTCATCAAAGCAGATGAAAAGGAGACGAGTAAACTACCAAAATGGTCATACAAAATCAAAATCAGGTCAGTTTTTCGAGTTAACATCCTACTTTTTTTGTTTTTTTTTTCCTCCTTTTTAATGAAGCGAAAAATGGTCTTTTAATGTTTTATTATAACAAGTTAAAAAATCTTATCATTTTGTCCTTCAATAAAAGGAAGGAAAAAGACAAAAAAAACTGTATGTTAACCCAATAAAATCTGACAATATTTTGATTTTGGATTAAAATGGCAACAAAATTGAAACAAAAAGGACCCAGACTTAAAAGGTTTCAGTTTCGACTAAAGTTGCTTTAGGTCCACTTGGAGGATCAACAATTAACCTACTTCCTTGTTTGTTAACACACTAACGAGTGCGGAATCCACATAAGTATGCAAACCAAAGCAAAAAAGGAACAAACACAAAGCAACCAAAGATTCACAAAGCTTCGATTATGTGAAGAGAATCAGTACAGATACACACAGTGTTACAAACTCACAGGACTCTTAACTGATATGGTGACCAAGTGTGTCTTTATATAGGCCCTGATAGCCGGTAACACTACAAAGAGTGTTACTAGGCCACGAACTGTTAACAAGCCCACCAAGACTATGAGTCTTCGTGGTTATCATCGACGAACCCTCCGTAGGCCACGGATCCTCCATAGGCCACGAACCATAAGGGTTCATGGTGAACCCTCCTTACCATCCAAGTTCTACGAACCATGAGGGTTCGTGGTGAAACCTCCTTACGATACCATTCATTGTTGGTTAACAGGGATTCCCATGAAGACCTTGACTTTTCGGTGGGGGGGGGGGGGGCTAGAAGGACAACAACATGCAAACACCATACAAAGAGATCCAAACACTAATAACATCTAACAGTTGAACATTCTGCAAACTGTTTTACATGATAAACAAAAGAAATGTCGTGCCAAGTCAAGATAGGAGGATATCTTGACTTGGCCGACTCGACCATACTATACAAGACCATAAACAAAGACCGTACACATAACAATGACGTAAGAACAAGCTACAGACACAAAAATGCACAAACAGTTGCAAAAGTGACCAAACCTCAGGGACCACTTTGTCAGTTTACTCAAAAGAGAAGGTTAAAGACCATAAATGTGAGCATTTTGGTTGTGGGAGTTGAATCCGTCCATGAATAGGTTGGTGGTAAGGAAAAAATAAGGATGGTGTTACAAGTCTAACAAGCTTGGACATTATACGATTAAATGTCCAAAATGGTAGAGAAGGGAGTAGGTTAACTTGGCGGAATTTGAGGATGTGTAATAAACGTTATTGTTAAAGCAAATCCGGTGTTGAAGATCTTCCTTGGACTAAGTTTCGTTTAAGTGGAAATGATGAAAATAGAAATTAAATTTATTATAATAAGTATAAGGATCTAAGTGTCATTAGTGTAACCTATGTTTTAGGGGGGGGGGGGGGGGCTAGTATATTATACTATATACGGGTTAATTTATTATAAGTGATAAATTAGTCTTTGTATTCCTGTATTCCTGAACGACGCTTGTTTGAAACACACTAGCTCAATAAGTACCTGATTATGTTAATCTTTGTGATCTTATCAATCAATTCGGTATCTGATTGCCAGCATATATAATGTGGGATGATTTCCTACTTCACACTTCTACATAATAATAGTCGGAGGTAGGAGGTACGAAGGGCTTGTAGGTGAGACCCTAAGCCACTTCCCAACTACCGATTGTTCTATTTAGTTCAGGCCTGGATCTTCCCACTAAAGATACGTGAGCAATCATTTGTAGATTATCTACGACTTTTATATGTCTGGGTTAGAACTTCATCTTTTGCCCATGGCAAGTGATCAAGTGTTTGGTTGTTTATGATAAAATTCATAATCTAGGTCTGTTCACATTTAAGTCTTTTGCCTTTCAGGGGAGTGATTAAAAGTTTTAGGCAGTTCTTTTGTTTTTAATTGCGATCTCTGGTTAATTTTCATTTTAGTATGCAAGTGTAATTTTAAATACTATTTTACTTGTTGGAAGCATATCTTATGCTAGGAGAAAAAACAAAGTTCAATGACACACCAGTTTATATATCAGACGACTGTATAAACAAAATTTCCAAAAGCTATGAACAATATATATGTTACAATCAAACGTTGATTTATGTAGTCTGCAATCAAAGACGTTTCAAATATTCCCCATTTTGTCCTTCTATGAAATCATGTCAGTCAAAAGTTTTCAAAAGAAAGTAACTAGTCACCAATTGAACTTCGATTTCAGTTCTTGGATGATCTAACTGTAAATGGCATGTCTCTTCAAAGACACCAGCAGACTAGATAGTAGTTAGGAACCACCTTGAAAGAGGTTGATCTTCAGACATTGTATCACACCATTTTTCAGCAACTACAAAATAATCATCCAAAAACTCTTCATAACATCTCTATGGTGATAACCAAAAAGAGTGCCGTTGCTAATTCGATCATAGAATTTGCGATCACATTCGCGCTTAGCTTCTTCATTTTCATCAACTTCTTCCCAAGCAACGATTTTCAACGTACTTTCATCGAGTTTCGCGATTCGTACAGAGTGCGTTTGACTGATCTCGCAGTACTTCGAATCTCCTTTCCAGAGCTCTAATCCTCCTTGCTGCAGCAGACTGTCGGTTTCCCCATTGCCTACCAAGTGGTGGACCATAACTCCTAATACATATAATACATAATTATTACCATTAGTCTATTGCACTGCATTCCCATCATAAAGTAAATTATAAGTAATCATCTGAACCATCCTAAATATTCAAAATGTAAAAACAAAAAAAAAGAAATAAAAAATTTACAAAGGATACATGAGATTTTAATTTTCCCATACCTGAAAGACAGAGTGATTTCCCTATGGACAATCAACATGTTATAACCCGACCCGGATAGACCAAGAGAGATCAACATGTTATTGATGTCCATTGAAATCAGCGATTTATTAGAGAACACCTAATGCAATCGGTTGAGAATTGAACAACAAAAACGAAAACTTTAACAAACTCGATTATGTCAGGCAGCGGCTGTTGTGATATACTATTTTTTTCTGAACGGCGGCCTTGATGAAGTTAACGTGGTATATATAGCTGAGAAAGTAGGGATTAAAGCATGATCCTAAATTTTCATTATAACCCCTAAATTTTAATTATTTTCATATAAAACTCAACTGCATAGATATAGTCCATATTTACGTCTGAATAACACAATAACACAATTGGAGATTTTTGTCAACATAATAATAATAATAATAATAATAATAATAATAATAATAATAATAATAATAATAATAATAATAATAACAATAATAATAACAATAATAATAACAATAATAATAACAATAATAATAATAATAATAATAATAATAATAATAATAATAATAATAATAATAATAATAATTGGTGGAGTTACAATAGTAAGTTTATTTAGCTAGGAAGTGATCTTGACCATCTATTTAGTTAATCAAGGGCTAAGATTAAATGATGGAAATTGAAGGGAAGAAAAGAGGCGCGTGAGTTGGTTTAGGGGCATTCTAGTCAATCCAAGCCAATAGTTTCTCTCTCCTCCAATTCCCATCATTTTTTAAACGTTAATGACTCTTTCATACCACATTATTTTTTTTATAAAAATGGCACAAAAAAACGAGCGTTTTTTATCTTTAAAACGAGTATATTATTGCTATATTTTCAAAAAAAAATTTAAAACCCAGTTGCGTAAAACGCAATAGAAAAACCCCAGTTACGTAAAACGCAATGAAAAAAAAAACCTAAAAAATGACATTTTTTTAAAACGCAATGCACCAAAAACACAAAGAAATGACTTATTTGTAAAACGCAATGGCCAGAAAACACAAAGAAATGTCTTATTTCTAAAACGCAATAGCCTAAAAAACTCGAAAGAAAATGTACTTTCTAAAACACAATGGACTAAAAACACATAAAATGTGTTTTACCTAAAACGCAATGCACCAAAAACACATAAAAAGTTGTTTTACCTAAAACGCAATGCACCAAAAACACAAAGAAATGTCTTATTTGTAAAACGTAATGGCCAGAAAACACTTAAAATGTCTGTTTTCTAAAACGCAATGGACTGAAAACACGTAAAAAAGTGTTTTACCTAAAACGCAATGCACCAAAAACACAAAGAAATGTCTTATTTGTAAAATGCAATGGCCAGAAAACACTTAAAAATGACTCATTTTAAAACGCAATGGACTGAAAACACCTAAAAAATGTGTTTTACCTAAAACGCAATAACTAAAAACACTTCAAAAATGTGTTTTACCTATAACGCAATGACTAAAAACACTTAAAAATGTGTTTTTTTTTTTTTTCTAAAACGCAATAGCCAGAAAACACATAAAACTTTCTTATTTCTAAAACGCAATAGACACATAAAACTGTCGACTGTGAACTGTCTGAATTGTCTACGAATTACTGTCTTTGAAATGAGCCAATTTCTGGAAAATTAATTTTTCTGATGCATTTTTATTACACATAAACCTCTCTGCCCCTTGGACCTTGCCAGGGGCTGCCGGCCCCTGGGACCCCGCTACCAGGGGCGCTGCCCCCCGACCGCCGCCATGATCGTAAAACGCAATGACTAAATCAAAAACCCAGATCGTAAAAATTAATTTAAAGAATTTCTTACATGGATCAAAGTGATTTCTTCAACAATTGACGAATTTTGAATGATTGAAACACTTATCAGCGCTCGAATCGAACGAATTGAGTAATTATCTCCAAAATCACCGGAAAAAACAAGATTTTTTGTCAAATTAAACTGGGTTTTCTTCAAAAAAGATGAAGACCACGTTGATCGGGTGTTTGAATCATTGATTGGTCATGAAAATCGCACTATAATGTAGTGATTATTGAGATAGAAAGTGAAGAAATGGTTGAAGACGGTGGGTTTTGAAAATGGTGAGTTTTGAAGTTACTGGGTTTTGAAAAATAAGAAGAAAGGGTTGGATTGACTAAAATACCCTTTTTCTTTATTTCAAATGTTGCCACATGTCCTAATCCTATTGCTTGCTAGACTTCCTAGCCAAAATAAACTTCCTATTTGATCTTTTCCCTAATAATAATAATAATAATAATAACAATAATAATAATAATAAATAATAATAAATAATAATAATAATAATAGTAATAATAAATAATAATAATAATAATAATAATAACAACAACAACAACAATAATAATAGCAATATATCCGGTGCCTATAAAAAGTCATTCAAATGCTTTTTGCACCGTTCGTAAATTAAATTGGAAAAATATGTATACCTAAACCCTACACCCAGGTTGTGATCACAAAAAAACTAATTAACTAATCATAAAGTCCACATTAGTAATACTGTCTCACTACATGATTCATGGTTTACAATAAGAAAAATTAGACTTTCCTTTTCGTTTGATCTTAGTTTTGTGGATACAGTTATATGTGTAGCTTGTAGTCATTAACGTTTTTGTAATATAACGGTGATAGTTTACGTTGTAATTCATGTCTTAATGTACGTTGGCCAATTCAATACATCCTTCTATCTTGACTTAACTTGACTTGGTCAACAGATAGTAATTATTGTTGGGT
The DNA here is from genome assembly GCF_002127325.2 of Helianthus annuus. Taxonomy (NCBI): domain Eukaryota; kingdom Viridiplantae; phylum Streptophyta; class Magnoliopsida; order Asterales; family Asteraceae; genus Helianthus; species Helianthus annuus. Next base: position 155,204,556 of record NC_035443.2, read on the forward strand.
CTAAAATTGAGACTGAAGCTTGCCAAATTGAAGATTACAACAAGCATGAAGTTGACAGTTCTAAAGATGACGCAAGAGTTTGATAACATTAGCCTAAGGGGGAGATTGTTGGGTCTAAAACGTGTAGTCTAATGTTATCAACAAATCAAGTCAACAAAGTCAACACCATCAAGTCAAAGTCAACGCGCAAGTCGACACGGGAAGATCGAAGAAAGATATGGCGTGTGGAAGTTCGAGATTCGATAGTTATAATGCTTTGGATAATTAAATATATTTTGAGTAGTCAAAATATATTTATTATCTTTTTATTGAGTTTTCATGTTTAGTGCTATTTTTAGTAAGTTATTATCTCTAGGGACTTAATTGTAATTAGTGCTATTTTTAGTAAGTTATTATCTCTAGGGACTTTATTTGAAAAAGTTTTGAAACTTTTAGTGTTTTTGATTTTATTCACTTGTTCTTCAAAAATCTTGTTTTCAAAAAGGTTTAAATTATGTGTTTGCTGATTGTGAGTTGAGACTAGTATTATTTGAAAGATTCATAGTGATTTTATATCATTTAAAGAGATTTCGACTCAAATCAGAAGGTTTTAGATGAGTTTTTGAAGTTTCTGGGCGATTTTTTATGAATACAGCATTTTTTTTACTTTTGAATACAGCGATTTTCTTTTGAATATAGCGACTTTCCGGCGAAATTAACTTTTCCGGCGAACTTTTCCGGCGAAATTAATTTCCGGCGACTTTAAATCTTGAACATGAGTTCAAGTTCTCCGGCGTATTTAGTAAATACGCCGGTAAGTCACATTTTCCGGAGTCGTTATTCTGACCATTTTTTTTTTGCCAGCGTAGTAGTTACAGAAAGGTGTAGAAATAGATTCAGTTTTTATTTATTAATTAAAAAAAATTAAAAAAAAAAACAAGCTCAGATATTCAAGAACAAACAAAACCCAGATCTGTATCAAAAACTATCTCCGGCTACCACACTTCCCACCATCATCATCACTCAACCGAATAAATTGTTCAAACACCAAGAAAAGACATCAACCAACATCTTAACCGCTACAACACTACTTAGCCGTAAACCACCGGTCACCGCCATCCCCTCGCTCCGGTCACCACCACCGCACTTCACCGTCGTTTATCCTTAACCACCGTACCATCATCACCTTACACCTCCACCATCAAACTGCAGAAATCGAAGACCCGAAAACCCCAACCCGGAGCCCCACCGGAGAACCCACTCCATTTCTACAATTACCGTCTCCTCATCGTAAAAAATCGGACAACCACCCACTCGAACCCCAACCACCGCTGAAACCGCCACAACCACTCCATCTCCACTGCAAGGTCATAACCACTCCACCACCATTCTCGTTTCACCATCGACGTACCTCAACAAACATCCATCACCACTGTGTTCCTTCATCCGCCAACCGTACACCGCTGAACCCTTCACCACACTGCAACCACCGTGGAAACACCACCAACGACTAACACACACCACCATTTCCCACCTTCTACATCTGCAACCTATGACCACGATACATAACAACCCCGACGGCCTCATACCAGCTTACACAACACCAAACTACCACCTTCCGTCGTCCCTCACCACGCACCCATGCCAACACCGCAACCCTGCCATCTTCCACCCATAACCGTCGTTCAACACCACCTGCACCCATTTCGTCCCACCGTTCACCACCAAAGAAAAGAGTAGAGGCAGAAGAGTTTTGATTGTTCTGTGTCGTGTGTGTTTGTTCATCGCAAAGATAAGGTAGAAAGAGGAAGAAAGGAGGTGGTGGCTGACATTATAAAATTAGGGTTGTTTGTAAGAGAGAGAGAGTTGGAGAAGGGTTTGAAAGAAAGAAACTGTTGGTGCACTTGTGTCTGCACTTTGTCTGTATTCGGTCTCGATGTAAAACGATGTCTATGTTAGTCTTGTAAGTTTGACCAAGTCAACTATCCTCCTAGTTTGACTTGGCCAAACAGTTTGTGCATGAATGTAAAATGTCTGTGCCGAAGGATGTCTCATCGAAGGATAGTTTAGATCCTTCGATGAGCTCGAAAGATGAATCTCGACAGATCATCCTTCGAGATATACATAGATCCTTCGACAGGTTTGACTTCGATAGATGATCCTTCGATCATCTATCGGACCCTTCGATCAGCCTTGATGATCCTTCGGACAGACTTGCTGTGTTTGGGTATAAATACCCATGCAATGTGTTCACTTGTAGGAGAAGCACACAGAGAGACATTTGAGAACACTTGAGAGACACTTCTGTCAAGAACACACACATTAGAGAGTTTGCATACTGATTTGTAAACCTTGTGCTTGTAACCGGAACCTTCATTCGCATTAATACAAGTGGTGTTAATCGGTGAACCTTGTGTGTCTTGTGTTTATTCTTGTCTCAACTCGGTTGCACTCTAGCTTGAATTCCGCACTTGCTAGTGTGTTAACATAACAAGGTTAAGGTTTAACCTCATCCTCCGACAGGGACCTACAAGTGGTATCAGAGCCGTGGCTCTTTACCTTGTTAAAAACCGGGTTTGTTCAAGTCTTGGTGTGTTTGGACACTTGGTTTAGCTCCCGTTTTTAGTGATTTTCTTGGTTTTCTTGGCATAAAAACGTGTTCTAAACCAACCGGGAGTGTTTAAAAGCGGGTTGGGTAACTTACAACTTGTTTTTACGAAATTTGGTGATTTCCGGCCAAATTCCGGTGTGTTCCGGTGACTGGACTTTCTGGATAAGGTTTGCCATTTTGGGCATATTCTATTTGAAAATCAAAGTTGGTGAAAAGTTGAGGTCAGAACATCCTTTCTGCCGAAAGTTGGTTCACCAACCAATCACCTTTCTCACCAACCTGTCACCTTTTCATCAGTTGTGTCAGAAGCGATCGAAGGATATCTTTCGATATCGAACGATCATCTTTCGATCAAGGAAGGCTCGATAGATAATCATCTTTCGACCCATCCTTCGAAGTTGGTAACTTATCCTTCGATACAGGGAATCTAGTTGAAAGATACATTTTCGAAAGATAAGGATCTGTCATTGAGAATCTATCGTGATCAGTGTTCGAAAGATAAGGATCTTTCATTGTGAATCTTTCGTGATCAATGTTCGAAAGATAAGGATCTTTCATTGTGAATCTTTCGTGATCTTTATTCGAAAGATAAGGATCTTTGAAATTGTGAATCTTTCGAAATCTTTGTTCGAAACTCAACAGTGATCTTTCGAACACTGTTGATCCTTCGAACAAGTCTAGATCTTTCGAACAAGTCAGTATCTTTCAATTCGTGTCTGTTTGAACTTTAACAGTTTGTGTTTGTGTTGGTCTTCTATTTGTATTTCATCAAAATGAGTTGTACAAGTCCTTGGGACTGGAGTATTGACTCACAATCTAGTCAAGAGCTAACCTCTGCTGCAGCTTGGGCAAAAAGTATGTTTCCACCGCCATCAATCAGTCCAAGTCAATGGGCTTTGGTATCCAATCAAAGTCAAAGCATTCAAAACCTTTTGATTAGTGAAAGCGAAACGGGCAGCAACAATCGTCCACCAAAGTTGAATCATATGAACGACTTTCCATCATGGAAAAACCGCTTTCACACGTATGTTCAAGGGCAAAGCACCGATCTTTGGACGTGTTTCATCATTGCATTCAATGCTAATCTTGAGGTTTCAGCGTCCACTTCAGAAGGTTATGCTAACATGCTCGAAAATGACAAGAAGGCTTATGAATTGGAGAAAAAGGCCTTTGCTACACTTACACAAGCACTCAACAAAGATATCTATCATCAGTTCTCCTACTGCAAGACCACGAAAACATTGTGGGATGCCTTAGTTGCTAGAGGAGAAGGCAATGCAGCTACTCGAAAGTCTCGTCGTGATTTGTTGAAGAAAGAGTTTGAATCGTTTCAATTTTTGGAAAACGAAACTCTAAATGATATGACAACACGTTTCTATCATCTGATTAGTGAAATGTGTGCTTATGGGGTTGTCTCTACTCAACAAGACATGGTGAATAGGTTTGCTGACGCCTTACCTCCAAAGTGGAGTTCTTTTATTGAGTTGTTGAAGCATACTGGAACTCTAGACACGGTTAACATCTATGAGTTCATTCAGAAGCTGGAACATAAAAATGATGAAGAAATCAGGAAAGCAAAGCGAGCTCCCGCTCCTCAGAATACAGAGATGTAGGTCCCTTTCACGGAGGATGACGAACCTAAACCTTGTTATACAAACCTACTAGCGAGTGCGGAATCCAAGCTAGTAAGCAAACCGGGATGAAGCAAGTAGAGAAACAAACACACAAGAGTTCACCGATTAACACCAGTGTATTAATACGTATGAAGGTTCCAGTTACAAGCACAATGTTTACAAATCTAACTTGCAAACTCTAACTATGTGTGTGTGTGTTTCGGACAGAATGCTCTCAGCTCTCAAGTCTCTTGTCTGTGTGCATCTCTCTAAACTCAACACACTGCATGGGTATTTATACCCAGCCCATGATGTCTGGTCCGAAGGATCCGATAGATGGTCCGAAGGATCATCTATCGATGACAAGTCAATCGAAGGATCAGCATGTACTTCGAAGGATGATGTATCGATCATCCATCGAATGTTCATCTTTCGATCACCTCGAAGGATCAACATTATCCTTCGAGAGCTATCCTTCCAGCTATCCTTCGAGCAATCCTTCGACACAGACAATCATCTTTCAACATTTACAAACTGTTGCCCAAGTCAAACCGGAGGAGGGTTGACTTGGTCAACTTACAACACTAAACAGGACATCGTTTACATCGTGACCGAATACAGACAAAGTACAGACACAAGTGCACTAACAAACTCCCCCTTGGCTGTAGCTTTGTCTTTATCTTCTATAGTTGTAGACTCGTCTCGAACTTCGATGGTCTTTGGTCTTCGAGTTCTCAAAACTCTGATGTCCTTTCAAGTCTTCAATGTCGGAGGATCTTTAAAGTCTTCACGTCTTGAAAGCAGAGAGTGTATCAACAAACTACCCGTATCATGTAGGAAGTGTGTTGACAAACTCCCCCTTAACATAAGCTCCCCCTTGAGTTATGCTCGTGAATGACTTGATCTTTATGAAGTGAGATCCTTGTGGTGTTGATGATGGCCAGCGGCAACTCGATCATCTTCATCTTTTGAGCGCCTTCTCGTCATGTCTTCATTCCAAAGCTTTGTCTTCGACCATGTTCTCCTAGCCTTTAGAATCTGCACATGCAAGAAATCTAAACGCGTAATGAGAACAACTGCTTAGAATAGTTAGTATAACCAAATGACACACGAATGACCATGTCATAGTCAACCACCGTCCGACAGTTTGAAAGTTTAATAAATTTGTCAGTTTTAGTTTTAACTTTCAAAACACGCAAATTTCGACCGTTTATGAAGATTTAGTCAGTTCGGTTTTCGTTCAGGTTTCAGGTAACGAAGGCTCGAGCTCCAACATCGTACGATCGAAAATAAAGTAGAAAGAAAATCTTTTTGGCTTTTATAAAGTTTATATTAAAACACGCCTAAAATCTTTTTGGTATTTTTGAAATTAAAAGACAACAATTTAAAATCCTTTGAGTGTTATCAAACGACATCACCGCTAATGTCGTGCTGATATGCACCAAACGACGAAACTGTTTAAAAGAAAACAATAAAAGTTAAGCAGTAAATAAATAAATATATACAAACATTCTTTTTGCGAGTTTCGAGGGTAAGAGAATCATATCAGTGTACGGTCATGCCAAAACACTCTTGTTGTTCAGTTAGTTAACATTAAGATAAGCATCCTATAACAATTATCGGTATTGTTGTCCACTTAAGCTCAAACTTATCAGATGTAATCATGGCGAGGGGATACGTTTAGGTATGATTTATACTTACCGACCGGTGTTCATCCACATCACGACACATTCCCGTATCAAGGTATGCACGAGAGTTCATCTTACCGGTGAGTATACCGATTATCATCTGTTTGACCGTATAAGATGTGAGATACTCACTTATTTTGATTTGAAAACAAGCCCTATGTGATAGAATCACTTATTGATGAGGAACTTGATTTTCATATGCATGAGGGCACAGGTGCAAGTCCGTGAACAGGTCAGTACTTCCGTACAGCAGAGAGACGAACTTGACACTCGGATAGATGTGATATTTTATCACTTATTTGATATGGACATGTGATTGTTTATCACTTATTGAGGTCGAATGCAGTATGTAATATGTACACGTATGTATAGTATCATGGAAGATCTAGACTTGCGTCCCCGTTATTTTTCGGTAAAAGATACAACCATGATACCCAGATGATAAGCAGCATAAAGACCGAATATCTCAGAACCTCGGCAATCTATCAAACGAAATTTCGGTACTAAGACCATATGCCAATGAATGGTTCCCACCTGGTCTTCAGTCGATTAAGATTTATATCACCCTGCACACTTTAAAATGATTGTGAGCCTACCGATACATCTTATATAGAGCTGCTTATCGTTTTTCATTTAAGGTTTAAAGAGGTTAGGATAGACCACTGATGTACTATCATTTTCTCTTTTGCTCGCCAGGAAACTCATTTTTGTTTTTCTATTGTTTTTGTGTTTTTGAAATTTTTCGATGTTTTTGGATTTTCAGATTTTGGATTTACTCCCCCTAAAATCAATAAACTAAGACAAATTTAAAACACAAAGGTATTTACAAAAATGATTTTCCGATGTTGGTTTTACTCTTGCTTGACCTTAATGCCGTTTACCAATAATAAAAAGTCAAATCTTGATTTGTCAAATGCTTTGGTAAATAAGTCGGCACGTTGGTCATCGGTGTGGACCTTAACAACATCGATTAGCCTTTTCTCAAAGCAATCACGTATGAAGTGATATTTGATTTCGATGTGTTTGGTCTTTGAATGCTGCACAGGATTTTTAGTGATATCTAAAGCAGCAGAATTATCAACGTAAATAGGAGTAGTTAGGAATTCAAAACCGTAGTCCCGCAATTGTTGTTGGATCCAAAGAACTTGGGAGCAACAACTTGAGGCAGCAATGTATTCAGCTTCGCATGTTGATGTAGCGACGCATGTCTGCTTCTTGCACTGCCATGTGACTAGGCGATTTCCTAAAAACTGACATCCAGCCGTTGTGGATTTGCCGTCGATTTTGCATCCGCCAAAATCAGAATCACTGAAAGCGACCAAGTCAAAGTTATTATCCCTAGGATACCACAGACCGGTGTCGGGGTAAGCCTTCAAATAACGAAAAATCCTTTTGACAGCTGCAAGATGTGAGGCCTTCGGGTTAACTTGATATCTGGCAAGTAGGCACGTTGGGTACATTATATCTGGCCTTGATGCTGTGAGGTACATAAGGGATCCGATCATCGCGCGATAGTATGAAGGGCTAACAGGTTCACCCTTCAAGTCAGGAGTTATTCCGTGATTAGTTGGCAGTGGGGTACCAATGGGCGTTGCATCGGACATCTGGAACCGGCTCAAGATGTCACCAACATATTTAGTCTGATGGATGAATATCCCAGACTCCGTTTGTTGCACTTGTAGACCCAAGAAGAAATTCATTTCCCCCATAGCACTCATCTCGAACTTATCCTGCATGATTCGCTCGAAATTCCTACACAAAGCATCATTAGTAGAACCAAAAATAATATCATCAACATATACCTGAACCAGAAGAAGATCTCCATCTTGTTCTTTGATGAAGAGAGTACAATCGATAAGACCTCTTCGAAAACCGTTCTCCAGCAGATATGTAGATAAGGTTGCATACCAAGCTCGTGGCGCTTGATGAAGACCATAGAGAGCTTTGTTGAGCAACCAAACCCGATCAGGATGGACAGGATCTTCAAAACCTGGAGGTTGTTCGACATATACCTCTTCTTCAACCACACCATGTAGAAATGCACTTTTGACGTCCATCTGGTAAACCTTGAATCCTTTGAATGAGGCATAAGCCAGAAAGATCTGAATAGCTTCCAGACGTGCAACTGGTGCATAGACTTCGTTGTAGTCGATCCCTTCAATCTGACGAAAACCTTGAACGACTAAACGAGCTTTGTTTCGAATAACCACTCCACGGTCGTCTTTCTTGCATTTGAAGACCCATCGAGTGCCAATCTTCTTGTAGTTCTCAGGTTTTTCAACAAGCTTCCAAACACCAAGCTTGTGAAATTGCTGTAATTCTTCCTGCATGGCTTCAACCCAAGCACTATCTTTCAACGCTTCTTTCCACGACTTTGGTTCTTCTTGTGACACGTAACACGCGAAGGACCAGTCATTTTGTTGACCAGATTCTCTTATAGCTGAATACAAACCAGCATTCCGATTGTTTCTCAGCTGATTACGCGTCTGCACACCGCGATGGACATCTCCTATGATATTCTGCTGGGGATGAGTATCGTGAATCCTCATTTCAGGATTATCTGGCACACGAGCATTGATACCCAAATTGGTAAGATTAAGATCAACAACCAACTCCACACCAGGAATGTGGGTAGAGGTGGATGCATTCCCTTCAGCAGTATCTATATTCTGCGTATGAGGTGTATCACCAGAGGCACCTTGAACAGGAGCAGCTGGAGCTGAAGATCCTTCGGCTGCATCATGATATTCATCATCTTCAGAAGAATCATTATAATCAGCAGCATCTTCATAAACCTCATTTTGAACCATATTGTTGACAGAAGAAGAAACTTGAGGATCAACAACAATAGGTCTAACCAAAGGCGAGACAGCAGCGTTGTCACTTTCCAACAACATCCTAACCGCTGCTGATTCTTCGTCAAAGGTTGGCAGATTGAAGGAGTCAAATAGCCCATCATAATCGAACATCCACGGATCACCCGGAGCCCTAACAGGACTCGTGTACCTTTGAACCCTAACTTCGCTCCATAGCTCAATCTTTTGGTAGCTAGATTCCAAACACGAAAATTCGGAGTAGCATATCCAAGGAAGAAACCCTCGATAGCTCTTGCACCAAATTTTCCATCCGGCTCAATCATAGTACAAGGAGCACCAAACGGTTCAAGGTAAGAAAGATCCGGTTTCCTTTTCTGAAGGAGTTCGAAGCAAGTCTTGCCATGTCTCTTTACTGTAAGAACTCTGTTTAACGTGTAGCATGCAGCCGATACAGCCTCCCCCCAGAATTGAATAGGGAGTTCCGACTCTACTAACATTGTTCTTGCAGTTTCAATAATCGTCTGATTCTTCCTCTCTGCGACACCATTTTGTTGTGGAGTATAACGAGAACTGTACTCATGAAGAATGCCTTTAGAAGTACAAAACTCATCCATAACTTGATTCTTGAATTCAGTTCCATTGTCGCTTCGGATCCTCTTTACTTTCAACGAATAGAGATTCTCCAACATTGTAAGAAGATCCTTGAGGATGCCAAGAGTTTGACTCTTAGTGCCATAAAGGATACCCAAGAAAATCTAGAGTAGTCATCAGTAACTAAACAATAGGCATCACCGAACGTTGTCTGTGCTTCATAGGTCCAAAAAGGTCCATATGAGACGTTCGAGAGGCATGCACAGTGTTGATTTTCTTCAAAGGGTGAGACTTCTTTGTTTGCTTCCCTTTTTGGCACGGAGACACGATATCTTGTAGTGAAAACTTCT